>NC_089503.1:216190182-217410182 GCF_036850995.1 Saccopteryx leptura | reverse complement strand
TAACACTGTTTGCTGACTAACCTTGCTACCAGAATATAAACAATATGAAAACAAGGATTTCTTTCTTTCTCTCTCTCTCTCTCTCTCTTTGGATTTCCCCAGCACCAAAAATAGTGCATGGAATATAATGAAAAAGAGGCAAAAATAAATAGAATGGAAGGAAAGAAGAATGGAAGGAAGAAAAGTCATGTATTTTGAAGACTTAGCTGCTGGGTAAATTGACTCAAATAAATGCAAATTTTCTTATAATAGCTAGTAAAATAAAATAAATGTATTATATTATAAATTTATTATTTAATAAATAGTAAATAAAATAAATTTATTAGATTCCCCCCAAATATGCTGTATATATGTTGCTTAAACTATATATCTAGCTAAGGATTTTTGTAACTTAGTTTATAAGGAACTATTATTTATCATTGTGTGTTCATTAAAATCTCACATAGTATATAATTATATAACAGTAGTAAAGAATGTTCTAAAGTGTCCCTTTATCACGGAAAATATTCACCACAAATATATACAAAGTATGTTGACAACTATTCCATACTCTAGGTTGGTTTAGGCCAGAAATAATTACCTTTGTAGACTAGTCAAGTCAACAGCTATTGACTTGGAATGTTTTTAATAAATAAGGCATTATATTATATAGGAAATTAATTTTTTGAAATAGTGTTTAAATATTAAGAAAATATTTGTGACAAATAATTTTTCTTTATTTAAACATTAAATAATAAGAGCTAGCAGTTGGTTTAATAACTACCATAACCACAAAATAATGACAAGTATATAATTGCTAAATACCTGTAATACATGACATTATGAAAATATCTATAATTTCTGTTATGCACAAAGTCATAGATGTTGCTAATAATAACGTGGTTAGTTGCCTACATCCATAATGGAAAAAAATGCTAAAATTTGAGTTGTAGTTTAGTAAAAATAAAAATATACTTTTTTCTTAATCTTAATTTGCTAACTCCCTTGAATTATAACAGATCTCTGTAGGGCAAATGGTCTCTATGTAAAAATATGTGGTTTCTGATTAAGAACTTTTGGTGCATCAAAGTAGTGTTTTATGAGCCTGTCAAATTACACTTACATTTTTCTTTTTCACTTTGAGGATTGATGTTAGGGTAAATAAATATATATTTTTTGTAAATATTAACTGTCATCTTTAGCTGTGATAGATTTTCACTTATTATTCCCAGGTGGCACATTCATAAATATATTTATTTATTTATTCTGTGTTTCCCCCCATATCCTCAGTAAAAATTTTAGTCTACTCTATATTTTCTTTTTTAAAAGATTTTATTTATTCATTTTAGATGAGAGAGAGAGAGGGAGGGAGAGAGGAGAGAGAGAAAGAGAAAAGGGGAGGAGCAGGAAGCATCTAACTCCCATATGTGCCTTGACCAGGCAAGCCCAGGGTTTCAAACCAGCGACCTCAATGTTCCAGGTTGATGCTTTATCCACTGCGCCACCCCAGGTCAGACGGTGTATTTTCAAAATCAGTTAGCAGAAAGCATTTGCTTTAAATGAAATTCTGATTTGTTATGATTATGTAAAAGGGGAATGTTTTTTGCAACTTTTCTAACTTGACACAAGAAATAGCTTAAAGTATTGATATTTTCAATGAGACTTATGTTATTGCTGGTAAGTATGTGGGCTACTTGTTTGGAATGATCAATAATTGCTTCTGGAGTACCAGGAGAGGGAACTTTGCCAAATTTAAAAGTTCTTTTACCCTTATGTGGTCGATAGTTTAGAACAGAAAAAATAAGGCTTTGGGTGTTTAACTTCATTTGCTCTTGGCAAAATACATCTCAAAAGGCTTTCTGGAGATCCTGTAATTCTTAAATATTGTATTAACCTTGATGACTTCAATGACTCAAATTGTATGAGAACTTTCAGGGTGTTTTTGCTTTTAATGAAGACTATTCTCTTGGCAAAATATGTATCGGCTTACATCAAACCTGGGCTTTGTACATGTTATGTTGAGATTTTCAGCAACCCAACACAGATTCTAAGTCAGCGGTTCTCAACCTGTGGGTTGCGACCCCAGTGGGGTCGCCTAAAGCCATCGGAAAATACATAATGCATATCAGGTATTTATATTCCAAATCATAACTGTAGCAAAATTACAGTTATGAAGTAGCATCAAAATTAATTTTTGGTTTGGGGTCACTGCAACATGAGGAACTGTATTGCGGGGTCACAGCATTAGAAAGGTTGAGAACCACTGTTCTAAGTCATTAATTAACACGGGCTTGATTTGAATCATAAAGAATTTCCCTAAAACTAAAGGGTTTGTGTATCATCTTAATTCCACATTAGATAGGCTGCAGGGTTTGTCAGTCAATTACATGGGTGTTAAGTTTCTGTGATTGTAAAATTCACTGTATAAGTTCTGATACTAACCCATTTTTCCTCAGGCTACTCATTGGGAAACAGTAAAAGAGAGGACTTTCAACATATACATCAGGGAAAGATGGAAGTTAATATTGAATGAATATTCTGTGACAATTAATTTTAGATCATTTATGTCCTGAATGCCAATAGTACACAAAGTACTAATTGGTAGTGTGGGATATAACTTAAATAAGTTACAGATATCTTTCCAACTTATCCACTTAAGATTGTGTTCATTTAAAATGTTTAATGCTTATATTGTAGTTATCTTCATTCATTTAACAAATGTTTACTGAGCGCCTACGCTATTGTAGGCATAAAGCCAGGTAGGTAAAACATAAATGTGTGTAAATCTCACCATTTTCTTTGTATTTGACCTATTTTCAAAAAGAGAGAGAAAGAAAAAAAATGGGTAATTCTTAGCCTTTTCCCTCAATAAGTTCCTAGTGTATGGAGGAAATAACCATTTAATATTCCTGAAGAAGACTTTTTCTATTTTGAGGTAGCTTTCTTTCATCTTTAGTTGTTATATCCTTGTATATTCTGTTTTTCCCTGGAACCAAATAAGAACTCCAAATGAAAATCAAAGGCACCTTTTATATTCTACATTGTTGATATCCAGGCTAACATTAAAGAATTAAAGCTAAGTAACACATCACTCATTTTTATAGGAGCTTATTATTGGTGTGAGTCACAGACTAAGAGAAAAATTATTCTACCTGTTAGAATTCTTTGACATAAAAAAGTGCTTCCTCAGTTTCTTAGCATTTCTTCCACTGCCATACCAGTAACTTATACATTCTAAGGAAGGAAATTATCAAAAAGGAAAAGGAGCTGCAATTTTAATAAATTCAGTCCTTATTACAGGTTTGACAATGAAGGCAGAGACCTTGAGATGAACACTGTATTGTCAAAAGTGAGTATTCTGCCACTTTATTTAGTCATGCTTTGCTTTGATTCATTTCTTATCAAGACAATTAATTAACCATTGCAGTATTTAATTCAGCCTTAAAAAGCACACTCATCCAAGAAAGACTGACAAATTGTTCCTTACTGTTTATAAATTTTTGTCTTTATCACACAATATTATTGTCACCTCTCTAATAGGCTAACACTCTGTGAAAGGAATTTTGGGAGAAAATGATTTTGAAAATGCTTAGAATGGATCCCAGCCATGTAGACCAAAAATATAATAAAATAAAAGTAAGGATAAAAGAGGAAAGAGAGAAGAAAACTAGACTGTGAGGCAGGAATGATGAAAGTGAAATAGGAATAAACAGAAGTCATAATGGTGGGAGAAAGGACAGCAAAAAGAAATAAAAGTAATATAAAATTAAAGTCTTCAAAGTGCTTGTAATTAAGTTTTAAAACAGATGATGGAGTTTCAAAAAATTAATTTGGGAATCTATTGACTCTCACAGACTTAAAGAATTTAAGTTCTTATAAGACTGAAAGAAATTTAGATGAGTGAAATTCAAGAGCAATGAGTTTCTACTTCCCATTTTATGTAAAAAATATTTGAGGAAGCCATTTCTTTTTTTTAAATTTTTAAAATTTATTCATTTTAGAGGAGAGACAGACAGAGAAAGGGGAAGAGCAGGATGTATCAACTCTCATATGTGCCTTGACTGGGCAAGCCCAGGGTTTTGAACCGGCAACCTCAGTGTTCCAGGTAGATGCCTTCCTTATCCACTGTACCACCACAGGTCAGGCAGAAGCCATTTCTTTAACTAGATAATAAAATTAGCAGTCACAGTGCTTGTAGAACAAAAGACAGTTGAGAGACTCAGAGAGTGAGTGGGTGGCACTGTCACCGTAGCTTTTGAAAGTTGTATTATTTTGGAGGACAAGAGTCCAAATGAAGTCTATGTTCAGCTTTATCATATGGAAAAGGGGAAGCTAAGTTTTCTTGATTTTGAAGAGGCCATTAAAATATTATGTGCCTAAAAATGAAATCTTGGGAAACTATAAAAAGTGATTGTTTTTGCTACTTGTGTAGGGTTTTAATTATTAAGTTGAAGAAGTACAAACTACATTTTCCAAATCAACTATAAAAATGTAAAAAATATATATATATATATTTTTTTCCATCCTTTTACCATCAGTCTATGTGCATCTTTTGTTTTAAGGTGTGTCTCTTGTAGACAGCATATGTATGGGTCCTGTTTTCTTATCCATGCAGCTACCCTATGTCTTTTGATTGGATCATTTAATCCATTTACATTTAAGGTTATTATTGATAGGTAGTTGTTTATTGAGATTTTATTCTTTAAAGCTGTATTCCTCTTTTGCTATATTCTTTTCCCACTTAGATAAGCAAATCAGAAAAAACTAAGAACTATATGATCCCATACATAGATGAGACATAAAAATGAGACTCAGAGACGTGGACAAGAGTGTGATGGTTATGGGGGGGAGGAAGGAGTGGGAAAGGGTTGGGGGAGGGGAGGGGCACAAAGAAAACCAGATAGAAAGTGACAGAAGACAATTTGACTTTGGGTGATGGGTATGCAACATAGTCAAATGTCAAAATAACCTGGAGATGTTTTCTCTGAACATATGTACCCTGATTTATCAATGTCGCTCCATTAAAATTAATTTTAAAAAATATAAAAAAAAAATGCCTGACCTGTGGTGGCACAGTGGATAAAGCATTGACCTGGAATGCTTAAGTCACCAGTTCAAAACCCCCAGGCTTGCCCGGTCAAGGCACATACAAGAAACAGCTACTCTGAGTAGATACTTCCTGCTCCTCCCCACTTTTCTCTCTGTAAAATCAATAAATAAAATCTTTAAAAATTTTTTAAAATAAAAATATAAATGACATGTTTTAACTTTGACATAACCAGCTTTTCAGTTTCAATTTCTTAATCACTTCTATTCCTTCCCATAATTTTTAAAAATCCTCTGCAAACACACATTTACATACAAACACACATGGAGTTCTCTGTCAAATGGGTTTTCAAGTGCAAAGATAAAGAGAACATGACAGACATTTGTTAGAGAATTTCCATTAGTTCTTCAGTTTCATTTCATTAGCATTGGCGTGAGCCCTTCTGGTTTCTGACCCTACAGAGCGGCTCTTACTTTGAGAGTGAATCAGTTTCCAACAATGTGTTGTCCTCATTTTTTGTATTTTGTAATGGACATTCACTGGATTAAATACACTGGAGTTTATCAGCATGGAGGGGGAATTTTAGTTTACTTCTTTCAGAAAATAAATGCAACTGGGTGTGGTTTTCTACATGACCCAGGAACTGTGGTGATGTCATAGGCTGGGATTCTGTGACAGAGTGAAACAGATGTCCCCAGGCACCTTTATCCGAGCATTATCTTCCAGGGATCTGCCTATGCCAGCAGCTGGCCTCACCCTCCTTGAGAGTCCCTACACTCAAGGAATGGCACATGAATTTAGTGGGTGTCCTGTCAGTTTCAAGGACTTGAGAGGTTATTAGATTGTTGGCTGCTCAGGTGTGGTTGTCAAGAATTTTGTTTGCTTACTTTTTATTGTATCACATATATTAGGCTTAAATCCTTCATAGTAGTTTTAAGGGACTTAATCATTAGGACCACAAGGTTATTTAAGGGGATAGGTTTCTGACTACAGTGTAATTTTTAAACCCATTCACTCATTATCTGTCACAGAAAGTTTAAGAGTTCATCATATTCAACTTGAACATTTTTACCTCATCCCTGGAGGGAGTTTCACTTAGGCTCAACATTAAAGCTCAGGATAGTCTCAACTGACGTCAGTTTTAAACTGAATTCTGCTTAGAGAATATTCTCGTGTGCAGCTGACAAGAAACATGGGACATTTACCCCTCAGCTGCTACTCCCTCCCCTCTCAGTCTTCACCAAGGGAAACCTGCATCTGAGGTTTGGGAAGTCTGTTTCTTTTCAAAATCAATCTCCCTCAGTGTGGTTCCCATCCTCACATTTACAATTACATCTGGTTCATTAAGACATGGAAATCAATAGAGAATGTGCTGCTTTTCTGAAGAGTGAAGGCAGCCCCAAGGCGATGGGTAAACACGGGTCTGCCTCTCTGCTCTCACCCTGCTGTGTGGTAAGGCTCTCATGCTCAACCGCTCTTCGGTAGTCCTGTTTTGCTACTTGTAATTTGGCCTCTATCCCTAGAAATCATGGCTCCTTGAATGAAAAAATAAAATATCTGTTGAGTTATGATCTATGATCTGTATATAGTTTATATTGAAGATATACAACAAGAAGATGTTTTAGAAAATGCCTGTATGTTTTGCTAATTTCAGACTTTGTTTTCTGTTGAAATATGATTAAGCCATCATCTAATTCAATCTCTCTTTGGCCACAGTTTACTCAGTAATTCACTGAAATATCAGGCAGGTTATTTGATGATTGTTGGAATGAATGGATAAATGGAGTATGTCCAAGTCCCCACCACTGCTGCTTCCTCCTCTCTCCTTCCAGAGCTCAGAAGAAAGACTGAACTGGTCTGGGGACTTTCTCCTTCAACCAGTCCTGAGATAGAGGATTAAGGCAGACAAAGCCAGGGGGAGTCCTCTTCCCCTCAGTTATGGACAACTAGAAATTAAGTCTCACAAAATTCATACTATTTTGAGTCCTTGCAGCAGTGAGGACAGATCTTAGCAATTTTAATCTCTTAAAAATAAACATCCTAGGGAAGGATAGGCCTAAGGTAACATTTTTATCCCCACCTTCACTGTCCTGTGACCGAGGCTGAACATGATCCAAGAAAACTAGTTCATCATGTTTATAACACAGCTGTGCACAAAACGGGGCCAAAGCTTCATATATCCTAGTTCTGGCTTCTCTCTTTGGAGGTCTTGTCTCATGTTCTCATATCCTCACCTCCGGTCCCTCCCTCTGCTCCCCTGAGTCATCTCCACAACAACAGGACTATATCTTTCACATGGAAAGTTCCAGTGCTTTTGTGCTGTGGAAGAATGCTGCATACAAGTTGGCTTTGTTTTTTCGTTTAGAGCTGGGGATATATATATACAGTGCCATTGCTTTCCTAGGTTGTGCTGTATGTGAAGATGGATTTTCTCATAGACATATTACCCAAGACAGATGTTTCTATAGACAAGAGAGCAGGAGAATATTTGGACTATGTTCCAAAATGAATAGCAAAACACTGGCTTTTGGTCGAGAACAGTGGGAGTGTGGGGGAGTGGGTGTTGGAAGGAGGTTAAGGCTCCTTGAACCTTTATAATATAGACCAACTTGATCGCATATGACATTGTAGCAGCAATCATTATGGCTTCTCTAGCCATTTGCAATTTTAACAGGGGAGGAATGATTCTTTTGCTGGGTGGGGCCTTCCTCTTTTCTGAACCTTGGGGCTTATATTGCCTATCAAATAGTTGGAAAAAATGGAAATGTTTAGATTCTGCTCAGTTTTCATCAAAGAGTTGAAGCTATCTAAAATCTGTTCAGCTTAAAGAAATCCCTAGAGCATTTATTGTTAAGGCTGGTTTAGTGGTGATGAATTCCTTAATCTTTTGCTTGTCTGAAAACTTTTTATCTCACTTTCAATTCTGAATGATAACTTCTCTGGGTAGAGTATTCTTGGTTGGAAACTTTTTTTTCCCTTTCATCATTTTGAATAGATTGTGCCACTCTCTTCTGGTCAGTAAAGTCTCTACTGAAAGATCTGCTAACAGTACTTTGAGGGTTCCCTCATATGCAATGAATTGTTTTTGTCTTGCTGCTCTTAAGATTCTCTTCTCAGCTTTAACTTTTAATATTTTAATTACAATATATCTTGGTGTGGATCTCTTTAGATTTATCTTATGTGTAACGCTGGGCTTTCTGAATATAGATGTCTGTTTTTTTCCCATGCTAAGGAAGTTTTCAGACATTATTTCTTCAATAAGTTTTATGTCCCTTTTTCTCTTCTCCTGAGACTCCTCTAATGTCAATGTTAACCTGCTTAATGTTGTCCCATAGGTCCCTTAAGCTATATTTACTTTTTAAAATTCATTTTTCTTTCTGCTGATCTGATTGGCTGATTCTTCTGCCTTGTCTTTGAGCTTACTGCTTCTTTCGTCTGTTTCATCTACTCTGCTGTTGAACTCTAGTATATTTTTTAGTGCTTTGTTTTATTCAGTGACTTCTGTTTGTAGCTTTCTTGTATTTTCATCTCTTTGTTGAAGTTATCACTGTATTTATCTAATCTTAATGGGTACTTCTTTAAACTCTATCAGATAAATTATTTATTTCTGTTTCATTAAGGCTTTCTCTGAGATTTTGTTTTGTTCTTTTGTTTGGAACACATTCTTCTATCTTTCCACCATGCTTGACTCTGCTTTGGTTTCTATGTGTTAGATAAAACAGCTGCCTCTCCTGGTTTTAAAGAGTTAGACTTGTGCAAATGAATTGTAACTTTCAACTCCATTCTAGCTTTGTTTGTCTCTCTATCTTTTGTATTGTCTGAGAAGCCCATTTTATTTTCAGTGGTTCCCAGTAGTTGAGGGTATGCCAAAACCAGTCAATATCTCAAATGGGAGGGTCTCAGTCACTACCTCGGTTCAGTGATTGGAAGTCAGACTCTCAGACAACAATTCTTAAAGAGTGAAAATATATATTTCTGTAGGACAACAAGCATAAGCTTCACTGGCCCCAAGTTCCAGGAAATCTGGATGTGTCCCCTGGGCAATAGTAACAAAAATTATAGCTCCAGATGTGTGAACAAACTCCTTTGTGAGAGATACTGGTGAACTGTAGTGAGGAAGGTGGAGAGTACATGGTGGCATCCCAAGGCCTACCTTTCCTGAGAGCACCTCTGTTACTTCCAGGTGTGTGTTTAGCCTGAAGCCCACCCCTAAGTCTTAAAGTTCTATAACTAGCAAGTAGGCTTCTTTCACAAAAAGGCTGAGAGTTGAGTTTCAGTCTGTAGTCTGTGTAGTGCCTTGGGGGTTTTAGCCGGCTAAGGACTGTCTATAATTGTTAGTCCATGGAACGTGGGAACGCAAGTTCCCCTTGTGTCCAGAACCAGAATTCCAAGGGTTATCTTCTAGGGAAATAGGCATAAGAACCAGGACTCCAGACGTGAAAACTAAGGTAATAGACACATAGAAGTGTTATCCTCTGAGAGATGCTGGTGCCCTGAAGCAAGGCAGAGGGAGAGCGTGAAGAGAGGGCCTGCCCTCCTATGTCTTAGGAAAGGACTGTAGTCAGCCCTTAGATGTGTGTTTAATGAGAAGCCTACCTCTCAGGCTACAGCTGTGATGATGAACTAATAGGCTTCTTTCTCAGAAAGATTGATTTCCTGGATCTCATGCCTCTTGCTGTGTTCTAGGAGTGGTAGCTATTTAAGAACGGTTTCTCTGTTGGTTACAGTGCTTTGGAACACAGGTAAGATATGAACCGGTTAGTCATAAAGCCAGACAATGTAGAGGTGTCTCCTGGCAGCAGCTTCAAAAAGCAAGGCACCAGGGAAGGGTACAGGCTTCTTTCTGGAAAATACCAGAGTGCTGCCGTGAGGTAGAGGGGTAGGGCAAAGATTGCTTCCCCAGGCTCCTTCTCTGAGAGCACCTCATAGGCTCCTGTGAGTGTGCCAGACCAGAAGCCTACTCCTAGAGCCAAAGCGACAGGACAAGCAAATGGCCTTCTTTCTAGAAAAGACTAAGATTCGTTTCATTCTGCCGTCTGTGCAGTGCCTTGGGGGGTGGCTGTCTGCCAAGAACTGCCTCTCTGATTGTTACAGTCCTTTTGGACCCAGGAACACAAGCCCACCTGGCCTGGAGAGCCAGGTGATAAAGGGTGTCCCCTGGTTGACAGCTGTAAAATCCAGGACGCCAGGTGAGTAGAAGCTCCCCTCTGGGAGACTGGGGCACTCTGGCGAGTGTTGGAGGGCAGAGGGAAGATGACATTCATTGGTTGGAGCTAGAAGGGTGGTGCAAAGATGGTGCCCGGTGAAAAAGTAAAACAAGAAAAAAGAAATAAAGGGAAAAAAGAAGTAAAAAGAAGAAAAGGAAAAAGAAAAGGTGGTGCCTGCCAGCTTCAGCAAGGCAGAAGGAGAGTGGGAAGATGGTGCCCACCAGCCTTCCACACCGAGAGCATTCTAGCAGGTATCAACTCCTCAAACCATGCTTTAATATGAGGAAATGGGTCCTTACACACAGGAGGGTGAGTGTGCACCCGGGTGAATGAGTGTGCGTGCGGCCCCTTTAAGAGTTTTCAGCCCAGCCTCCCAGGTCTCCTAGGCACCAGCCATGTTGGTCTTCAGGGCCAGATACTTAGGAGGAGTCATCTCTGAGGTGCCAGTCTGAAAAGATGGGGTACCCCATGTGTGGTATGGACCCTATGCTCTTCAGAGAGAAGCCCCAGTTTTGAGTGTTATGGTTATGGGTCCCCGCGCGGGTGAGGCTGTGTCTCCGCCTGGCCTCCCTGCGGCTGGGTTCCCGCTGCTGGCCCATGTGCAGAGTGGTCCCTGAATGTCGCGGTAAGATATGGCAAGGCAATAATGATGATGTCTGGGACATACTGTTTCTGTCCTTCTCACCCCCGTGGATATTCTAGTGATGTGATATGGAAAGAAATCACAGGCTGCATTTAATTGTCAGTGGTGAGTTCATGAATGTATTGTGTTGCTTTTTCCTACAGAGACATTGCTCTATTTTTTTGTTTTATTATCATAAGAGCATTTGTGTGTGTGTGTGTGTGTGTGTGTGTGTGTGTGTGTGTGTGTGTGGATATAACATGCAAACAGCTAAGTAGTAGAAAATACACAATGGTGCCTTGGAATTAGAGAGAGAGAGAGAGAGAGAGAGAGAGAGAGAGATGGAGAGAGAGATGAATACTCTGGCTCCTGAGGGACAAAAAGCATTTGGACACATTGTTTCAAAGGGTGCCAGGATATGTCTGTTCTTGGCACCCAGGCTCAGAATAATAACCCAGGGAACACCATAGTAACCATGAACATTAGCGCTCCAGGCACCCCACGCGCCTACTTATATACAGCTGCACTAATTTCAGGTTGGTGGGTGGCCATAGGAGAGGGGAGAGACCGTTCCCAGTTGAGGGGTTATAGTGGAAAACCTTTTTAAGTAAAAGTTACTGTCAACTGGTGTTACTTTCTGATGAAGAAAAAAAATCAGATATCAGCATCTGACATCACTTTAATCTTCCATACTTTGATAAATGTATGTCACCTGTAGAAATAATCTTGTTGCTTTCTGATGATTCTCCCCCCCCCCCCCCCCCCCCCGTTTCTCTCTTTTCCTCTCCCCCCCCACCTTTTGTATCTATCTGCTGGTAACTTAAATTTCAAAGTAAACCTCAAGGTAGCCAAACACAAATTATAAAGGCAGGAATAATATCCATGCTATTTGGAATATAGCTCTCCTAACTAATTCTAAAAGCTTTCTCTTCAAAAAAAAAAAAAAAAAAGTCCCCAGGAAGCTTATTTGCCTGCTGATTTTTTTTTTTTTTTTTTTTTGCACTTGCTTGTTAAAGGTCTTCAGATGAGAAAGGAGAGGGGGAATTGTTGGGATTTTTTTTAAAATATAATAAATAGAATTTAAAAGAATTTATTTCAACCTGTCAAGCTTCTAAGAAAAATGGAGTTGCATTTTATACTAGGCAACAAATTACATTATTTCCCTGGTGTCGCTTCTGATAATCACATTACCCCACCACAACTCCCCAGGTACTTGTGTGGCTGTGAGGTGTAATTCCAGAGCAGGTTAGACACTCCATTGTAATTTAGAGTAACATAAATTAATATTCATTTACTGTAAGGTGTTAATGCGAAAAATACATGTGAAAGCTTCGTGTAGTACTGTGTTCTTTCATTGTAAGGAAAAAAGAAAGCTTTACATAAAGGCCCATATTCCTTGGTTATCCATAATGAAAATTTACTGAATTGTCATTTTATAGGCAAATAATCTGAGGTTACCAAAGGGTAAGGACACATTTACAAGTGATGAAATATTGGCGACTTGGTAAACATCCCTCAGTTAATCACATCAGTCAAGTAGTTAAGAGGAAAAGCAGGTTAGATAAAAGGTTTCCAGGGCATATTTCATCACAATGACTTTTGGTCCATTCTGAAGTATTCTGTGGAGGCTTCTAGCATTGTGTTCAACAGCCAAGGGCTTACACAGCTCCTCCATATGCATTCCTTCCCCACTGATGGACAGCACACTTGTGACTTGATTTGGCCAATGGAATGTGAGCGGAAGTGACAATGTGCCCTTTCTTTTCCCTCTGCCGTGAACTCAGCAATCTCAGGTTGGGGCTGTTCAGTCAATCTGGGTCACTGAATAAATAAGAGATGTAGCAGACAGAGGTCTTCCAGAAGGGCCAACCCACAGTGGATATGTAAGGAGAGCAAGCAAACACATTTGTTTTCAATGACAGGATTTGGACAGTCTTATATTATTACAGCATAGATAAATGATACATACTATTCCAAAGAGGTGAAAAGCCCCTCCACCTAGGAGAAAGAGATGATTTAGGTTGCAGTCACATTCTGCTTGTAACACCGAAGACCATGGATCTTTTTAAAACTTAGATGCCAGGGAAACTTTCTTAATATTTCCAAGATTGGCCCTGGCCATTTGACTCAGCGGTAGAGTGTTGGCTGGCATGTGGAAGTTTCAGGTTGGATTCCCGGTCAGGGCACACAGGAGAAGTGACCATCTACTTCTCCACCCCTTCCCCTTATCTCTTTTTATCTCATTCTCTCTCTTCCCCTCCTGCACATGGCTTGAATGGCTGAGCAAGTTGACTCCGGGCACTGAAGATGGCTCCATGGCCTCACCTCAGGTGCTAAAATAGCTCAGTTGCCAAGAAATAGAGCAGCAGCCCCAGATGGGCAGAGCACCGCCTAGTAGGGGGCTTGCTGGGTGGATTCCAGTTGGGACGCATGCAGGAGTCTGTCTCTCTGCCTTCCTGCCACTTACTTAATAAATAATATTTCCAAGATTACAAAAATTTCCTTTTGGTCATGTGCAAATTTTTTTATTTTTATTCAACCAATATATAAAAGGAATACAATTAATTGATAGTTGTGATGTTATCTGTGGTAGTATATTAGATGTCAGAACTCAGAATTCGATTTTCATGTCAACATTTGAATTCACAGAGATTTCATTTATTTGCATGAACAAATAGCTGATCACTGGGACAATTTAAATCACCTTTTAGACAGGAAGGATCATGATTAAAAACTAAGGGGAAGGAAAATGAAATCTTGACAAGTCTCAAAAGGGAAAAAGCTTTATGTTATTCTGGATGTGTAATGTTGAGTATGTCTTTTAGGATAAATTTGTACCTTAAAATGTTATACCTTAAAGAAATTCCACATGATTCTTCTACCTAATAGAGACTTACAGTAACTTTTTAATTAGTTGAAAAAGTTATGAAGACATAGTGATTCCATTGTATTCTAACAGGAATGTCTTTTCATACAAGTTACCCAAGCTTACCTAAGGTTATTGCCTTACCGAATTTGGCAGCCCAGATGAAAATTTGCTGATTAATTTTGGGGGGGAGTAAAAGGTAGTTTGTTATGATGCTATGTCAAGATGTATAGGCCCTGATTCTTAACCACTTCTGCAGAGTGAAAGGAAATATATATATCGCTGTGATGGAGAAACTAGCATGGAAGATAAGTCCCCACTGCAGCAATCAAAACCTGGGCTTGCCACTTTATTAATCTATTAGTGTTATTTATTAAAGAAATTCTTTTCTTTTCCTTTTTATTGAATTTATTGGAGTGACACTGGTTAATAAAATTATACAGGTTGCAGGTGCACAATTCTACAACACATCATCTGTACACTGTATTCTGTATTCACCACCCCAAGTCAAGTCTCCATCCATCACCATTTATCCCCGATACTCTCCTACCCTTCCCTCTACTCCTCCCTCTGGCAATCGCTACACTGTTGTCTATGTCCATGGTATTTTTTATTTTGCTCAGTACCTTGACAGCCCCTCAGCATCCCCCTGTGAGCTGTCATCCTGCTCTCTATCTTGCTTGTTAGTTCATTTTGTTCACTAGTTTCCATGTATGAGTGAAATCCTATGGTACTTGTCTTTAAATCCAGTTTATATGTGTGGTTCCCAATCTTTCTCCATTCTAAGGTAGAGCCGTGGGAATATTTAGGACCTACATTTAAATCTTAATTGAATAACATTAAAGTTTACCTTGCTGACATTATAGAAGAAATCAAAAGAGATCAATTAGGTAGTAATAATTCCTAACAACTAAAGGTCATTTGAACATAAGCCTTTGATATTATGTTCTTTAATGGTGTTCACCTGTCCCTATAGAATTTGGCAGGGAAAGCATGGAAGCTGTTACCACCAAACGGCTGCTCCTTCCTTCTTCAAATCCCTTGTACCCAATATAAGCAAAGCTCTGTGCACTTTTGTCTGTTTACACCGTCCCATGAAATAAATATTGTAATGACTGCTGAGTCATCTGGTCAGACCTCTGGTTAAGACAAGGAACTTCCAGCAGTAGCAGCTCCAGCCCCTACTCCACAAGGATAAAGATGAGATTTTTATTTTAGCAATACTCCTTACCATCTTATTTCTCACAGAAATACATAGACACTGGTGGTGATATTGTAAAGACAACAGCCCCTAGATGTGAGCTAAATTAATTGATTTATGAGAAACAAAATAGCTATGTGGGCTGGACTAAATTGGCTAATTAAGGATTCCATTGCACTAATTGCTTACTTAATAGTGGGCAGAGGAATGAAGGGAGGAGGGGGGAAAGGAAAGTACCCGTCACAGAGAGCCTCACCAGTCAGCCCAGAGCAGAGGAGGTTAACCCACACTTGGCATGTCACTCGTCTCATCCTGCGTGCGCAGACATCTTAGCACACACACAGAGAAGAAACGAGGTTCTCCTCTCTTACTTATAAGAAACGAGGTTCTCCAAGATGAACAAGCCCTGGCTCCGAGCTGAGGGAAGCAGGAAGTCCATGGGTGACCAGGGGCATGTAAGAGCAAGGTCAGTCTTTCCCCAAGCCATGAACGAGATTATAGAGAACCCTTGTGAAAGGCCACCCAGTCGTGGTTAAGAGCGCAGGTGGTCAGAGTCAAAGAGAGCTGCCTTCAAGTTCCTGCCCTGCCATTTTCTGTGCATGCTTAAACAATTTATTAAATTTTCCAGAGCCTTGGTTTCCTTACATGAGGATTATAACCATGCTTACAAGATTTTGAGATGCTCATGGCGAAGTTACAAAGGTGGTTCAGTGCCTGGCATATAATAAGCATTCAATAGAGGAAATACTTTCCTAAAAAAAAAATGCTTCCATGATTTTCAGGGGAAGGACTCTGTATATTCCACTCCAGAATCTCTTCCAAATCCAAAATTCTGTCAGTTTCCATCTGTACATTTGATTAGAATGACAAAATGTTAAAATTAAAAGGGACCTTAGAAAGCATCTATTGTATACACTTCCACATGGGAAAATCAAGGTCCAGACCAAAGTTGAAGGGCCTTGCTCAAAGTCTCGCTAAAGGAATTCTTCACAGGAGAAGGTGAATGTTAAATTTTCAGTCATTAGAATTATATATTTTTAAATATTTGCATGTATCATGTACAGCAGCTTTCACTGACAGAGCTCTGCAAGCATCAGTCAATTAAAGAGCAAATCACCATTGCAGAGCAGATAAGTATTCTCATTACTTATTTAATAAGTAGTAAGCGCCCATAAGTAAAATTCAAAACAGCAAAAATGACCTTTGCTTCATGAAGTGTGCTTATAGATCTTTCTGGTTAACCTGCCTTCTTTTCCTACCTACCTACCCAACACTTATCTCTATAGAATGAGCTTGGTGTCGTCAGGGATGGTGGCCTTTGCTAGTGTTGATCACCCGTTGTGCACCTTTGACTGCTGGTGCAGACTGCAGTGGGGAGAAAGCCTTTCTGGCCTTGCATTGAGCTGTGGCTTTGCACTGCTCACCTGTCATGACTGGGCCTGGTTATCGCCATGTAACTAGTCCGTTGAGTACTGTTTGCTACTCCTTCATCCTCCTCGGGGCTTCTGAGTCCATGTAGAAAACTGCGCTTCCTGGGGTGCAGCATGTCCATCGTGCTAATACGATATTTAAAAACAGCCCGAGGGGATATTACTCATGTTATGGTGGCCAGCTGTTCTCTCTCTGTTGAGAGGACAATTTATAGGAAGCCATCTGATGATGGCAAGAAGGATCTCAGACACCAGCAGGCAAATATCTTGACTGAGGAGGACCAGCAGAAGTGGGTGGCAGCGTCATACCCAGAACGGACAGAGCGGTTCCATTGGCACTTTGCGTTCCTGGGTTTGTACGCAGCCTGCCGAGAGGCGGAGGGGAGACCTTGTTCCCTTGAGGTTTTCTTGAGCACAATGATTACATGACATGTTATAATTTCCCAGGGGATCCTGCATAAGTCAAACCATGTCTTGAAACGAATTTCCTTACCCCTGCTTGCGCGGAAAACAAATATGTCAACCACATCCTCTTTGGATAGGCTACTTCCTTTTCGAAGGGAAAAAAAAAACACGAAAAGAAGTAGTAATTTTCCTCCCAAAGAAAAGGGCCTCTCTGTAGACTAAGCAGAGGAGAAAAGAAGGTACTTATTATGTAACTCGTCTCATCCTGCGTGCGCAGACATCTTAGCACACACACCGACAAGAAACGAGGTTCTCCTCTCTTACTTATAAGAAACGAGGTTCTCCGAGATGAACAAGCCCTGGCTCCGAGCAGAGGGAAGCAGGATGTAAGATGTCTCAACCAGGAGAGATATAAAATGAAGGCCTTGGCCCTGATATTGCTACTGTGGAAATCCAACCGAGACCCGGGGCTGGCAACCCTTCGCCACGAGCTCCTGCTGTCTGGGGCGTTGCAGGAAAAATTACAACAGAGAATGAAGGCTGGGTTTGATTCAGAGATTATAGTGGGTTAGAAATAAGCCAGTGTTTATGTTGCCTCCCTAGAGTTTAATAGATGTAGAAATTGAACTTTTGTGTTTGTTTAAAAAATGCCAGGGAACAACATTTTTTCATTTTTCTTCTGCAGTAACTGTTGGTTGCTTCAGATCCCTTTGTGAATACATTATGGAAAACTAGGACAGAGTTTTCTCCTTGTTAGCCAAGTGCATGCCTGCTGAGGTTTTATGTTAGAAAATACAGGTTTTTGTTTTTTAAGGACATGTACAGTAGAAACCTAAGTCATCAAATACGAAATCATATAGTCCAGAAATGCATGCCTGTACCTAGTTTTTGGCCAAATTCTTGTCTACTTTCCATTACTTTATGATGCACTATAAGCCAAATAATATCATTTTTATGGATATAATATTTTAATAGGTTCAACTTTAGAGCATTTTACTTTTCTGTGAACCTGAAATGAATTCATTTCACTAAAAGAACTGTATTAGGTATTTATATGAATTTTTATTTTTGTACTCTTGTTTATAATTTGATGCTCAGAATAAGTTTCTGAAAAATATATTGGATATTCTATTTGCCTGCCTATGTTAACAAAAAAGGAGGAGAAAGTTTTCTTTTCTATAAAGTATATTGAAAATACCCAGAAAGCCTTCTAGTCCCTTAAAATTTATAGATGCTCTTAGTTTGACAACCTGCTTTTTGGTCTTAGTGCCAAAGTACTATGTATTAGTAAAGAAATTCTCATAAAACCACGCATCAACAAGGCAATGTAAATTGTTTATCTTTCCATCCATTCAAAATTACTAGAAGAGGCATTGTTGCATTGTGGAAAGTGCATAAAGTTTGGAGTTGGAATGAGGTACACATTATTTCTTTGTGCTCACATAATCTTGAGTTCCCAATCTATTAAGTGTGTATACCAAGATTTACCTCATAAGATTGTGGTGGGTATTAAATCAAGTAATTTGTACAGTATTCAAGCTCACTACTAATGGCCATTAATCAATAGTAGGTATTGCTGATACTTTCCACAGCTTTGCTCTAAAGATCTATTCTGAAACCTCTGTATACTTCTATCTGCACAAATTTAGTCCTGTAGTATGATGGAGAATGACCATCTTACTTGACTTTGAAAAGGTTTTCAGCAATGGGTGTCTAGAAGTCACATATTTAAAAACTTTTTTTTATATTTGTTCCTCAATGATGAATACAAGTTTTTGTATTATAAGTCACAGGTGATTTAGCCAAATATTTCAGGAAACCAATATTGCAATGGACAATGCTTATATTTTTCTACCATGTGATGTTTTTTTTTTGTATAAATATTTTTCTGAAGTTGGAAATGGAAAGGCGGTCAGACAGACTCTCTCATGTGCCTGACCAGGATCCACCCGGCACGCCCACCAGGGGGCAATGCTCTGCCCATCTGGGGCGTTGTTCTGTTGCAACCAGAACCATTCTAGCGCCTGAGGCAGAGACCATGGAGTCATCCTCAGTGCCCAGGACAACTTTGCTCCAATGGAGCCTTGGCTGTGGGAGGGGATGAGAGAGACAGAAAGGAAGGAGAGGGGGAGGGGTGGAGAAGCAGATGGGCACTTCTCCTGTGTACCCTGGGCAGAAATAAAACCCGGGACTCCTGCACACCAGGCCAACGCTCTACCACTGAGCCAACCGACCAGGGCCTCTACTCTGTGATGTTTTTTACTTGTTCTGATTCCTGGAAAAGTTCATATAGTATTAAGCACAAATAATAGTTCATAAAATTTTCATCTCTTCAAAAACGATATAAACTTGTAATAGCCCTGTGCTCTGTAACCCATAAGGTTAAAGAAAAACTCTTCATAGAAGACTATTGTATCAATGTGAACATATATGGAAATCACAATTGTCCTCTCACCTTAAAGAATGATTGGAATATGACAGAAATATAAGTTTAGCAGGAGATTTTACCTTCTGAGGCAAGATGTGGCTGTCACTTAATTTTAAAGAAACATTTTAACCTGAATGTTAAGTGTCCATTTCACACGACTTCTACCATTTTTTAACTCTTGCCTTCAGGACAACAGGTGGACTGTTAAATAAAAAGAGGAGAATACAATGCAAGGATTTTTTTAAAAGCCCTTTTCATATTCTGGGCATCCTGAAGACTCACCCCTCCAGAAGTCACGATCTTTGCGCTAGATGTAAGCTCCATGCAGGCAGGGTTTTTGTTTTATGTGCTGATGCAGCTCGTGTACCTGCAGCAGCAACTCCTGGCACATAATAGGTGCTCAAAAATTCCTTGTTGAATGGATGACTAAATAATCATTTACATCTTAATGCAACTATATATTGTTGTGTATCATCAGTAGTCTATTAAGGAAGAACAACAACCTTGCTTTATTCATCTCTCTGTTCTTGAAATTTTCCTGCTGTTGCACTTGAAGAACAAGGAAAAGGAGATCTGGAAGTGCCTTCCTGGTGTGATCATCCCACCCTCCAGCTCCTCTGTGAGACTCATGCTCTGCCCATTCCCATCATCAGCCTGGGACCCAACCAACAGTTTTAGTTTTTTGTTTTGGGGTTTTTTTTTTTTTGTATTTTTCTGAAGCTGGAAACAGGGAGGCAGTCAGACAGACTCCCACATGCGCCCGACCAGGATCCACCCAGCATGCCCACCAGGGGGCGATGCTCTGTCCATCCGGGGCATCGCTCTGTTGCGACCAGAGCCAGTCTAGCGCCTGAGGCAGAGGCCATGGAGCCATCCCCAGCGCCCGGGCCATCATTTGCTCCAATGGAGCCTTGGCTGCGGGAGGGGAAGAGAGACAGAGCAGAAGGAGAGGGGGAGGGGTGGAGAAGCAGACGGGCGCTTCTCCCTGTGTGCCCCGGCCGGGAGTTGAACCTGGAACTTCTGCATGCCAGGCCGAAGCTCTACCACCGAGCCAACCGGCCAGGGCCAGTTTTAGTTTATTTTTTAAAACACAGATTCTCTTACCAGACATACTCTAGGTCTATTAAAATATAGCAACAAAAGGTTGGAAAGCAAATTTGAAAATCCAAAAGCACCCATTATGAATTGAAATTTAAAACGTTTATTTTTTATGCTTCATCCTCTGTCTAAATTTCACAAACTAATTTCAACATTTGCTGAAACCAGACATACACCAAACATTGTGTTAGACAGAAATGAGCTCATATAATCTTAGGTGAAAATTTTTCTGAATATTTAATAGTAGGCAAATCTCAAATCTCTTTGGTGTTCAGCTGTAGTCTTTAGTTCCTTTTGTTTATATGCACATTCAGTAAATGTATGTATATGTGTAATATATATGTGGTTATTTCTACCAATTCTGTTGTCTAAAGAACTAAGAAAAGCTAATTTTCATGTGTCTCTTAATAAGGGTCATAATATCCCAAAATTAGAATGCTTCAGATACTGAAATCTAGTGATGAAAAAACAAAAACAAAACAACCAAGAAGTCATTTTACCAGTAACCTTTAAAATATATATATGTATTTTGACTTTAGAGAGAGAGAAAGGAAGAGGGGGAAAAAGAGAGAAAGAAAAAGAAATATTGATTTTTTGTTCTTATTTATGCATTTATTGGTTGATTCTTATATGTGTCCCACTGAAGATTGAACCTACAACCTTGGCATTTCAGAATGATGTTCTAATCAACAGAGCTGCCAGGCCAGCGCTTACCAGTAACTTCAAAGTTTTAATCTTTAGGGTCTTTTTTTACCCACCTTGGTGTTTAACACATTTGTATTCTTCTTACCACCTTACATAATTCCTAGTGTTCATTTGTACTTACTAAGTGAGAAATGGTGGGAGCTCAGAATCATTAGACATGCTACACAGCTGCTGTCATATCCCTTGCTGTATAATTTACCCTGATTGATATATTTGTGCTCAGAATAGATAATCCGTCATTGAAAAAGGTTAATATAAAATGCCCACAGTGGCAATTTCCTCTGTATTTGGGTTCATTCTATCTTCTCCCACTCTCTTATTTTGTTCTGTTCTCCAGGATTGGGCGTACTTACCCTCTCTAAAAAAGCACAGTTTGAAATGTTAGGCAGTTGCCCCGCAAACACAGTATGGTTGTAGTAGAAACAAAGGACCTGTAGGCACAGGGATGACTGGGGCAGACACAAAGACAAATTTCTAATGAGTCAGGACTAAGAACAGAATAGAATGAGAGCTCTTTTCCCCCAAAAATTGACTATGATTTACTCTCAAGAACTTAAATGCCCTGTAGCATCTTTCTTTTCCCTCACCATGAAAATCTCCATTCCTCATGCATTCATTAATAACTTCAGCAAACTTTTATGAAGTGCTTCTCTTAGGTCAGGAACTATGGAATATACCTGGGACAAAGAAAAGAATAAATAGGCTCTATTTCTACCTTTAAGGAACTCAAATTAGGGGGAGAAGTACAGGGGTGGGCTAAAGTAGCTTTGCAGTTCTGAGTTTGTGAAGCAGTTTATTCCTGTATCATTATTTGTTAATTATTGTATTGTTTTCCACATAAACAACTGTAAACCTCCTTTTTTCCACTCCTTCATAGACATAAACATATAATCACAATATAAATTTATAAAATCAATGGCTTTGTATTGTAGGTCAACCACAGGGACTGTGCACCGCAAGTAATGAAGATTGGCCAAGTAAACCAGGGGATCACCAGGAAGAGGTGGTATTGAACTTGACTTTTAAAAGAAGGGAGAATGATAATGCCAAGAGAAAGTGCTTGTGCTGTGCTGTGCTGTGCTGATGCTGGGCTGCTGAGCTAAGGACAGCTAGAATGTGAGTTGTGGGGGAGCAGAGAGGGACGATGCAGTTAAGATGCAGTAAAGCAGCATTGCATTGCTAATGCGTTTTGACTTGTGTGTAAAGTCAAAGGTTATGGCACAGGAGTCATTTTTGCCTTTTCCCAAAGCAGCTCTAATACTAGAAAGGGAAGAAAAGAGTGAAGGAATCAGGAACTGCTGGGAAGCAGAAGTGTTAGGAGTGGTTCTTTTTCTCTTTCCAATGCTGCCATTCACCTCGTGCAGCATTCCCAGGTGTTATTTTGTCAATCTCAGTCAGTAGAGCATTCTTGCAGAACAGAGCAGGGTTGTCATTGAATGCCCTAGTCTGTCATGGAAGAATGAGTTGTCTCCTCTAAAACTCAAATCTCAAGGTAATAGGTATGTCCTTGAAGAACCATTTATGGATATTAGTCGGTTCTTCAAAGGTAACCATCTCTAGAAAGAGCACTGCACAGACTCTGTTTCTGCTGCCTCCTGGCTCCCTCAGGTAGTATCTGGTTCTCTACAGGATGGTCTCCAAATTATGTTCAGATACTTCTCAAAACTTTCTCAAGGATCTCAAGAGACCCGTTGTAGGTTTAAATCATTCTCCCCCAACATCTGCTCTGTCCTGCTGTTCCCCCTCCCTTTTTTTTCCCTGTGACTTCTCTGTCCTTTTCTCATAGATTCTGGAGTCTCTCCAGCTTTCTGGTTTTTATTCCTTTGGGATATCTTGACTGTGCTGAGCAGTAAGGCTTGGCTGTATACAGCATCCATTGGGTAAAAAAATGTTGTTTTCCTTTTTTCTTTTTCTTTATATTTGTAGGCCAGACAATGAAATAGTCAGTTTTACTAGAGACTTCTGATAAGTGACTAACCATTACTCTATAAAAACAAAATGTTCTATATCTGGCCTGGTATTTTTTGTTTTGTTTTTTCAAATTTGCCCATGTTTACTGGAAGATTCCTTGAAATTTCCCTGTGTTGATTGCATGTTCTGAAGAAGGGTTTTTCTACCTATGAAGTGTTCCCAAATGCCTGCTTCATTATTCTAGGCTCCTGAAAAGGGCACATAATGTGTAGCCTCTCTCCCTGCCTCTGACCATGGGAGGAGATACTTGGCCCCCTTCATCATACTCCTGAGAGCAAATCCTGAAACATAAAACCTGTTAAATCATGTGGCCATTTTTTATGAGTACTTTCTATATTGATCTCCCAATGTCATACCAAACCTGGGGACCAGACGTGGAACACCTCTGTTCTCTGAAGGAGAGAGTGGCACTGGAGTGCTAGCTGTGGGGTTTGTCTCTGCCACTCTCTGGACTGCGAGTTAAGGGAGGCAGGATCTGGGAGGCTGAGAGGAGCATACTTTAGCTTTCTCTGTCTCTGCTGAGTGTGGGCTGCAGGCAGACTGCAGGAACACTGGCCATGAACCCATGCTCTGCCCACTTTCGTTTATCTCCCTCTCTGCCCCTTTGTTTCACCACTCTTGGCAGAAAGAGACCCAGTCACTCTGGATTTGCCTCTCTGTACCCCTAAGACAAAATCCAAACAGCCTAAGCTTCCCTCCTCCCCATATTCTAGCAAAGAAAAAACCCAGTCACCTCAGGTTTGTGTCCTCACCAGAGCCAACCTCAAATGCGTTTTATCCCCCCCCCCTTTCATCCCATCCCACCTTAGTCCATTTGCTGTGTGGATCTTTCAGGCATGCCTTTGAGCCCAGCTGGGGTTCCTTCACTGCGTTATAGTTGTTCAATTTCTTGAAAGTTCAAAGGGAGAAATCAGGAGTATCTCTCACACCACCATTGCTCTGACATCACTTCAGCTTTTGTAATTTAAACATCACAATCCTGTTTGCCAGAGAACCAATATCCTAGTTGAAAGCTGTATAATTTAATCACACAAATTCACAATTTCCCTTTTCTAAATTATTATTTTTATTATCAACAAAATTAGACATTATTATAAAGAATGAAAGTCAAACAGTTCTACCAGGCTTGTAATGAGAAAACAGTAGTCTCCTACCTCCCAACTTTTCAAAGGCACTATGTCAGTTCAGTCTTTTAAATGAGAAAAATATATTTCTGTTATTTAAGTCATAGTAAGTGTTCTTAGGCCTTAGTGTTTTCCATGTATAATCTTTTTCTATTCTTTTAATTTTAACCTATCTGCATCTTCTTAAAGTTCATTTCTTATAAAAAGCAAATAGCTGGATCCTGGTTTTACATTCAGTTTATTCATTTAGTTTAAATTGAAATTAAAAAGCTAGAAAAGTATAGCTGCTGGGGCTACATTAATATAATAGAGTAAACTTCAAGAGTTTATGCAGAGAATGACTAAAGACAAAAAGGAGTATATTATAATGATAAAAAAGCAATTCTCCAGAAAGAGGTCAAGAGTAAATGCATATGCACTTAAAAACAAAGCTTTAAGCCCTACTTGGGTAATTCAGATGGTTAGAGCATTGTTTCAATATGCCAAGATTTTGGGTTTGATACCCAGTCAGAGCACATTCAGGAATCAACCAATGAATGCATAAATAAACAGAACAACAAATTGGTGTTTCTCTCTTTCTCCTTTCCCCTCTCTCTAAATCTATCATAAATAAAAAACAAAGCTTTAAGACACATAAAGAAATATTTGGCAGAACTAAACATACAAATATATATAATTGACTTTTTAATATCCCTCTCTCAGAAATTAGTAGAACATACAGACAAAAATCAGTAAATACACTATATTTAAATTTAAACATTATCAAGCAAGTTGATACAATTCTTCTTAAAAGTGCATGGAATATTCACCAGAATAGACTATCTACAGGCCAAAAAGCAAATCTCAATAAATTTCAAAGAATTAAAAGCATATACACTGTGATACCTAACCACAACTAGACATCAGTAAAAAGAAGATAGGTATATTTCTATCTACTTGAACTTGAATTACTCCTAAAAAATTCATAGGTTAAAACATTTTCAAGGGAAATAACATTTTAACTGAATAGTAATGAAATTTAAATTTAAGAAATTTGTGACACACAGCTACAGTATTTCTTAGAAATTTACAGCTTTAAATTATATTATAAAAGAAAGGTATATAATCTATTATTTATACTCTTACCTTAAGATGTGGATAAAAAAGAGAAAAGGAGAACAGATTAGTGGCTGTCAAAGGTTAAGGAAGGAAGGGAGAACAGAAAGATATGGATGTGGTCTATAAATGAGCAAAGTGGGATCCCTGTGGCTATGGAAATATTCTGTAGCTTGATTGTTTCTATATCAAATTCCTGGTCATGATACTGAACTATCATTTTGCAAAATGTTACCATTGGGGTAAACTGAACACAGGTACATGGACTTTCTCTACATTATTTCTTACAGCTACACGTGAATCTATAGATATCTCAGAATAAAAGTTTAGTTAGATATATCCCTATGCAATACGTTTTGACTTAGATATGATTATACATGTGTTTTGAATTCTAGGAACACTAACTGCCTCCTGCAACAAACCAATAAGTCATATTGAGTCTTTCTTGATGCTTTTTGTTCGAGAAAAATAGTATACATTCAGAAATAAATACTTAAAACAGATGTATCGGTAAACAAATAGTTGTAAATGTCCATATACTATCATCTAGTTTAAGAAATACACCATTGCCAATACCTGAAAAGCTACATATATGCCCTCTTTGGATTACTATTGCATTGCCTCCTCTAGCAATGACCATCTCCTTGACTTTTAGCATATATATTTTCTTTCTTTTTTTCTCATACATTTCTTGCCTGTTATTCATCACTACAGAACATAATTTTATTTAGCCTGTTTTGAGTTTTGTTTTAATTTCTTTGCTTATAATTTCATTCCATCTTATTAAAAATATCACATTTTAATTCATTCAGTTGTTGATGGATGTGATGGATACACAGGTTGACTTCCATTTGGGGACACTGCAAATGATGTTGCTGTAAGTATTATTGCACATATTTTTAAACATGTATTTATGCATTTTTATTGGATAGTTACCTGTGAGTAGATCTGTTTGCTCACAAGTTATTTGTATTTTCAATTTTAATAAATAATGCCAAACTGATTTTTAATGTGGCTCTACCTGTTACACTTCCACCAGTAGCTTATGAGAAAAATATTGATCCACATTCTTGCCAGCACTTGGCACTATCAAGTGGGCACATAGTGTACCATGAAACTTAGACTTAGGAAAAGCAGTAAAGCACATACAGATCTATGTGTTGCCTTAATGGTTTGACTATTTCCCTGTAAAGACCTCCTGATAAGTTGATGTTTAATTCAGATATCTCTTGGGAGTTATGTCATGCCCTGTTTTTTGAGTGGGTTCACCCTAAAATGTTTTATTTTGTTTGTATTTCTTTGAGAGAATGCATATTTTGAAGGTGAATTGGTTGGAGAAAGACAAATGTTTGATGAGAGGATATATTCCTGATTATTTACAGTTCTTTCCCTCAGGCCCATCCTCTAGCTGTGCCTCCAAAGCATGGTTTGCTGGACCCAGTGAGAAGTGCTTGTGAGATTGGCCCGAAGTATCTCAAGCATGGCGTATCTTTCCTGCAGAAACTGCCAGTATCATACACAAGGTAGGAAAGTACTTCAACTTCAAATTCTCCCATTTAGGCTACCATCTTTAGTAAGTCTGGGTTCATGGAGGCAATAGAAAATGCTGGCTTGGCAGGTACTGATTGTCAGTAAGTACAGATGCTACTCAACTTATGATGGAGTACCTATTAAACATTGTGGCTTAGCCTAGCCTACCTTAAATGTGCTCAGAACACTTCCATTAGCCTACCATGGGGTAATTATCTTGAGTTTCACCTCAGAAGAAATTGCCTCTCTCTTCTCACAAGATGCAGGAGACACAGGTAGGTGTTTTGTAGATGTGGGAGGCGAAAACACAATATCCAAAAAACACTGGCAACACAGTACACAGTAAAGAGTTCATTGTTTACCCTCACAACCGTGTGGCTGACAGGAACTAACTCTGCTGGCTGCTGCTGCCCAGCGTCACGGGGATGTTGTACTGCATATCACAAGCCGGGGGAAAGATCAAAATGCAAATTTCAATGTACAATGTCTACTGAATGCCTATTACTTTTGTATCATCCTAAAGTTGAAAAATCTTAAGTAAAAAAAACTGTAAATCAGGAACCGTCTGTACTTGAAAGCAAGATATGCTTCAGGTAAAGGGCACAGAGTGGACAGCTTGCCTAAGGAGTCTGAGTGGTCAAGCCAAAAATACCCCTGGACAAATGTAACCCCTACCAAAGGCTTATCAAGGATTAAAAAAGAAACAACAATATATTTTGTGAGCCTCTGAAATTTTCTATTGCTGATCTCAAGTTCCACTGACCCTTAGTATAGAAAATAGCAGACTGTGATACAAAACATAATAATTGCTTAGAAAGGGTCATTTCCCCAAGGTACGTTCCTAGTGATCAAATTGTCCATGCATAGTTATACCTAAGAATGAAGTCTCTTTTAGTGATTAATATTTCTCAATTTCATGTGTCTGTGTATTGTAGTCATCATATACTGTGACAACTTGCAGAATTTCCAGGAAGAAACATGTCATGAATATTCTGGCACATAAAAAGTCATCACATAGAAAATACAATTAAAAAGAAGCAATATGTTAACAGTAATAATAATTTAGTTATATTGTGCCCATATTTTCTCTGCACTATCATTCATGCTTAGCTCTAAAGCTATTAATGACTAATAATAATTCTGATATTGTCTCCCCCTGAAACCACAAAATATTAGTTTAAAATTTTTTAAATGTGTACAGATGACTCCATCAGTCTTAAAATTTTGAACTTATTTATCTTCCACATCATGTCCATGCCATAACCTCTTGCTAGCATCTTTAGTGACTCAACTACATTTGAGATGTTTGTGCCTTTTCAGGATTAGAATGGAAAATGCAGATCCTTTGGAGCTTTGGAGGAAAGCCTGGCTTTGTGCCGCTCTATGAGGTGATTATAGAACACCAAACTATTCTTTAATTCAGTGATAAAACATCAATAAAGTTGATCTTCTTTGGTCAACTGAATTTTTAAGTTAAAAATATCAAGATATTTCAGTGGTATACAAATATAGCTTAGAAATGAAGAGCTAAAACCTTTGCCTAATGCCGAGAAATTGCATCATGATACCACCCCAGCTGAATTTTTGGAGGTTACCAGGTTTGACTCAATTTTCATTGCTGGTTTCACTTCTGTGGATAATTTAGTAATCCTTTAATTGTCCGGTGTTTTGTTTTTTCATTTTCTTTACAGTTTCCCTTTAAAATAATTTTTGTGATGTCCGTGTGCACCAGAAATTGTCTGAACATATATAATAATATTCTAAGAGACATAAAAATAATGATGACATATTTCAGCTTGTTATTTTTTTTTTAGATGTGAGGAGGTTTTCTAAGCTAGAATATAAATGATGGAGTTTATATATAAAAAGTGTCTAAATGTGTTTTTAATGAGGCATTTCTGTATTTCCCATGGCAATTTGAGATAATCACTGTGTACAATCTTCTAAAACAATTTCCACATTTATTTTTAATTAAACTTGAGTAGGCTGCAAAAATCCTTCAACTTACCTTCAAATAAACACTATTTAATTCAGCTCTCTCAACCCCCCTCCACGTCTCTCCCACCCCTCACCCCAAATAACAAGATGACCAGCATTCTCATTAGTTTTTAAATATGGATGTGTAGGCAGTTTATCCCCAGTACAATAAAAGTTATAAATCTGCTTCTGGAGTTAAGATAAAGTCATATTTTAAGAATTGTCCTTGAATAGACTCTAGCATGTCTATAGTCTTTTATCTCCTTTTAAATAAGAATTGTAAATAATCTATCAAAATCACACAGATGTATGACATTCTAGTTGCCATCATAGTTATTCACCAAATCTGGAAGTCTAATTTTTGTTGAATGGACCCGATATTGTTTTCTATCGGTTTTGATGTCCAAAAAGGGGGTTACCTCTTCATCACAAACAAGAAGCTCATCTGATCATTTTTATGTAAAAGGGATTATTAAGGAGCAAGTTTGATGTTAATCATCTTTATGCATCACAGCTTTTTAGTGAAGTGGAAGTAAAGGCTCACTTACAGGTGAAATAAATGTTATAGAGAAGGTATGAAGTTGATGTCAGCAGGTTGAAAGCACAGAGTCTAAGGAGATAAAATTTCACCATATGCCATCCCTGTGTTCTGTGAGGCTGCAGTTGAAAAACTCCTCCTATTTCTCTCCTAGTAATTACTGCATAGCCCTTTGAGACTTAATTCTATGATTACCCTATGGCTCAGGGGCAAACTAAAGGCAGAAAAGCATAGCTCAGGAGTACACAGCCCATTGCATAGCCCAGAGAACCTCATGGGCTCTCTCTCCATCCCTTGCAGAACAAGAAATGCACATCAACCTTTGCTCATGGGTAATTGATATATAATACAGAGCAGAGAAGAATTAATGTGACTGACCAGGAGCTGCCCTTTGTACTCTAGTACACAAATTGAGACAATTAATCTGATTTTCCTACATAATAACAAGGGCTCCACTTTGCACTTAAAGAAGCTTTTTATCTGAACCCCTCCAAGTGTACCACTTCAAGGGAATGTCTCATAATTATTTCCTTATTATCACTCCTGTCCAGAGCAGATTTGAGTTATGATCAAAAAGAAAGCAGGTTGATAATTAATCCATATCAACTGTCACCCAACAGATATATGATGTAAAATATTACCTGAACTTTTAAAACAAATAACTATAATTTCCATTTAATTGAGTTTTGACCTTGAACCACATTTTTCAATTGTAATTTTAACTTAAGTTGAAACAAAACTGAGCTATCAGGTGGTGATGAACCAGCAAAGAGGGTACTGCAGGGAAAAGGGACTTGATTTAAGCAGATTCACTTTTATCCACTTTAGCCATTACTCTAATATGTTTCCTTCTAACCAAATGTCTGTAATTAGTCTAATAAAAACTCAGTGTAGAGTAGAACTAAAATAGATCATATAATCACTTGAACTAAACCTTAAATATGACAGGTGAGAAGACCGAGACTCAAGTTTTGTGCAATATGCTCAAAGTTACACAGTTAATAAGCGACAGACATAGTATTGAAAGTAAATTCAGCTACTGTATTTTACAAATATAAAAAGTGGAACCTCAAAATTCTAAGTTTCTTCAAGCTTAGGTTGGATGGTACAAGGGGCTGAACTAAAGCTTGGGTCACTTTATGCTGTCCCTAATATATCCTCAGGGCAAGAGTGCATATGGAAGCTACATGTCATATGTCTAAAGCCTTAAACATTGTTTACCAGACTCACAAACTGTTAAATAAAATATGTTCCATACTTCCCCTTTGACAAACATATCTCGCCTAAATCTGAAAGATCAAGTTTGAACAAAATTCTTAGTTCTGAACACCTCAGCACACATGAAAACAGCTAGCCTCTGGCATCCAGCTCCTGGTCTGCAGCCCACTATCATTTTTCATTCCTGCCTCCATCCCACAACATATAGGCTTTACAGACATACATGTAGACAACTCAGTCTACATGTCCAGGCATGTCTGAGACCCATTTATATGCCCCATACACTCTGGTCAACTCCAAGACCTCGGGGAGCATTTGCCAGAGATTGTGTCTGCCTTGGGGCTCTAGAGGCCTGCTCAGTCCATGGAAGCTGGCTCATAATGATTGCTTAGCTATTTCAGAATCCCAGCTAACCAGGACATAGTCTAATGGTGGTGGCAGGTGAGGGTAGGTGCTTCCTCTGGCTGGGCACATCCTATTGGCCCTATAGAGATTATTTATCACTGTGGCATGTAGACAGAGAAGGGCTAGCATTGGGGGCTTTTGAAATGAAGGGCTCCTAAAACAGGGACTCTCTTACCCTGGTCTAAGGGAGACAATAGTCTACCCCTTTAGCCTGTTTTTCTCACTTTAACTGGATAACCCTCTGGGATATAATTGTTCAAAACACTTTATTTTACTTCAAAAATAAAATTTAGAATATCTTCATTTTACATCCCATTTTCTATTTTAAATAAAACAGATATTAACAGTATTGGACTGATAATTCTCTTCCTCAGAATAGAATTTATTACATCTGCTGACAATCTTCTTAAATCCCAATTATAGATACCATTCTCAATGAACATGTTTTCTTTCTATTAGACATCTCTGACAAAAGTATGCTAATTTCAGACTTCAAATAATTAAAAGTATTTGTAAAGCTTGGGAGTGTTTTAGGAATATTTTTTAAAGAATTTCTATGTAAAGTATATACTGAATGGTTAAAACAAGTGGTATTTGCCTTATCTTAGAGATATCAGGGCTAAGGGATAAATTAGTAATTGTCTTCAAGTTTATGGTTAATATTAAATGAAGAAAGAGGACTAATTATCTCTCTGGCTTCAACTGTAGATAGTGTCAAAAATTTGAAAAGCAAAGATTGAATAACTGATCTAGATTTTTCCAACAGTATAAAAGATTTGTTAAAGACATCACCCACGCATGCATATATACCCACACACATGCTCACATCTCAATCATTTAATCTGTTGTTTTTTATCTGAGTGTTTTCTGTTATGTAGCTATCATTATTCCTTTTCTAGTATCATTTTTTTTTAATTTTTAATGATTTTAATTTATTGTGTTTATATAGATTCAAGTGCAGGTATCATTCTTTTAACCCATCCCACTTCCTCTTTACCTAGAGGGGACATAGGTAGACAAAAATGTAAGATTCTTTTAAAGGTCTTTCTTCCATTTATTCCTGAACTTTATGATACTCTATAAAGTAAATATTATTATTTATATTTTACATATGAAGAAATTGAGCATTAATGGAATGAAAGAAGTTGTATTAGCCACAGAACAATCATGAAGGAAAGCTAGGACTCAAACCCAATATACGAATATCCACTTAATGCCCTTTTGTTTGTATCCTGTGTCTTCCAAACAAATGATCAAACCCTGACTGAGCAACAATGATTGGCATAGCAATACATGGGGGAAGCAAAGGCACATCTTCCATGCACAATAATGCCAAATAATTTATATACTTATACTGCCTCTTGACATTATATATTTGTTTACTGAAGTAACAAAGGCAACAGAATTAAAATGTAGTATTTCATGAAAGGTATAATGGGTTTTATGAAATGAATAAATATTACAAATATAGTTCCATCAAATTGTTTTCACCTGTGGACAGAATGAACATTACCACGGGCACTTAGAATACGCTATTGCACAGATGAATGTTAAAAAAGAGTAAGGAATGTAAATTTGTGATTTCACATTGAGCGGCTGTCCAGACACCCACCTTAGAGAGAACCCTGATTGTAAGTGCCATTTTAACAACCAGTTCACCAAACTCAACAAAAAATTAGGCATTGGTTCTGCTAAACTGGTGCTAACCGGCTCAATTCTACTGTCACAGATACGGGAGGTAATGCAAGTGGAGGAGGCATTGGTGTTCCAGGCCAACCAGAGCGGAGAAACCACACTGGGCTTTTTGGCAATTCTTTTGCGATACCAGAAAGGCCATGTCTTAAAAGTAAGAAACATACCCTTAAGTAAGGACCATGCCCTAGAACTATGGACAAAAACCTAAAGAATCCCACTTAAACAAATATCAAAACCAAGCCTGGCCCTGGCCAGATAGCTCAGTTGGTAAGAACACTGTCCCAAACCACAGAGGCTGCTGGTTCAATACCTGGTCAGGGGACATATAGGAACAGATCTACAATATGTTCCTGCTCTCTCTCGTTCTCTATCTCACCCCTATCCCTTTCTCTCTCACTAAAATCAATAAACTAAAAAACAACAACAATAAAGTGAAACGAAACCCCAAGACTGAAGGGCTCTCTCTTAAATAAATTAAATATATATAAATATGTATATGGATATAAGTTCAGTGAATCCCAATCAAGAAAATACTAAGAAAACCACACTTAAGGATATCATAGTCCAACTCCTAAAAACTAGCAGTAAAGACAAATATCTTGACAGAGTATAGTTTCCTATTGTTTTGTAGCAAATCACCACAAACACTGAGGCTTAAAATAATACTCATTTATTATTTTATAATTCTTTGCATAAGAAGTTAAGATGGACTCAACTGGATTTCAATCAGGGTCTCACAAGTTTGAAATCAAGGTGTTTGGAAGCTCTGGAGAAGAATCTACTCCAAGTTCATTCCAGTTGTTGGAGGGGTTTAGTTCCTTGTGGTTGTAGGTCCAAGTTCCTTATTTCCTTTTGAACTATCAGCCAGAGGCAACCCTCTCCTTCTAGAAATCACTTGCATTTCTTTTTATGTTGTCCCTTTCCCTTCGCTGCCAGCAATGGCACGTTAACTCCTACTCACACTGAAAATCTCTGACTTCCTCTTCTCCTAGCTCCAGAAAACTCTGCTTTTAAAGGGTTCACATGTTTACATTAGTCCCACCCAGATATTCCTTCCTTTGATTAACTTCAAGTCAGTTGATTGATTACATTAATTACATCTGCAAAATCCCCTTTGCCATAAAAATGTAACATAATCAGGACATCATCATACTCACTTTTCCCAAGAATTAGAAGAACAGTTTTGGGAGATAGGTGGTATTTTAGAATTTTAGGTACCACAACAATCCAGAGAGAAAAGAAACATTACATAGAGATGAACAATTATATCTGATTTCTTATCAGAACAATGTGTGACAGTAGAGAATTAAATTATATTTTAAAGATAAAAAGGAGGAAAAGGAAAGAGTAAAACCCAGATTCCCCATCCACTCATATATCCTTTGAAAATGAAATAAAAAGAAAACATTTTCATATAACTAAAATCACTTCAAGAACTGTTAAAGGAATTTACTCAGAATGAAGGGGAAAGATGCCAGCTTAATTCGCATTTGCAGGAAGAAAAAAAAATGAGCGTTTAAAATGCTAAAAATGCCAAATATTAAAACTTATCTTTTTTTAAGACACAAATGGCTTTTTAGAATAGAATCAGGCAAATGTCATGACTCATGGCCCAAATCCTGTTCACAGCCTGTTTTTACATGGTCTGATAGCTAAGACTGTTTTTATATTTTTAAAGTATTACAAACAACAACAAAAATACCTAGTATGAACCAAATAATAACAACAAAAAACAAATGAATAATATCTGAGAGAGCCCATATGTTGCCCTCTATACCAAAAGTTTACTATTTTGCTCTTAAAGAAATTTGCTTACCTCATTTTTAGAGAAAAAATAATAACATTATATTAACATTATTTTATAGGATTTATAAAAATAATAGTAGTTAAATATATAGTAACAGTAACTCAAGGAATGGGAAAAACTAAATAGAATTATATTTTTGAGAGATACGTACATTTTAAGTGAATGTTAGATTAAAATATTAAATCTGAAAAAATTGATATAGCTAGTCCAAAAGAAGATTCAAAATAATATACTAAGTAATTTTTGACTAAAAAAATTCAAATGAAGGCTAGGAAGAAAATAGAAAACAGATGGGAAAAAACAAAACAAATAAAAATATAGTAAAATTAAATCTTACCCTAACAAAGATTTTATTGAATAGTGTAAGCACTCCAATTAAAAAGCAAAAATGGTCAAACTGCATAAAAATTAACATCTAATTATATGTTGTATACAAGCAACATGCTTTAAATGTAGAAAAACAAATATGTTGAAAGTAAATGGTTAGTGCTGTGGACTGAATTGAGCTGTCTGCTCCTAAATTTATATGTGAAAGCCCCAACCCACCATATGACTGTATTGGAAAAAGTTACTTAAAGAGATGATCAAGGTTATATGAGGTCACAGCGGTGGAGCCTGGTCCAAAAAACTGGTGTTCTTATAAGAAAATGAGGACACCAGAGATTGTCAGCAAGAAGGTAGTATTTATAAGCCAGGAAGAGTTCTCACCAGAAACTGACCTGGCTGCACCTTGATCTTGGATTTCAGCTTTCAGACCTGTTAAGAAAATAAATTCCTGTTGTTTAAGTCACCCAGTTTATGTATTTTGTAATGGCTGCCTGGGCAGATTAAGAAAATTGAACCAAAAGAAACACAGAGCTACCAGAAAGCAAAACATAAAATGGCTATAGGAAAACTCAATGTCAATAATTACAATAAATGTAAATGAACTGAACTCATCAATAAAGAAGCAGAGTAGTAGATTGGCTCAAAAAGCAAAACTGAGAGGACCTGAAGATGGCAGCAGAGTAGGCAGACGCACAGACGCCCAGCTCTCACCACCAAACTGGAATACAAATCAATTTAGGAAAAATTAGCGTGAAAAAACAACTCTGGACTACAAGAACAGCTCTCAAAAACCAAGAAGCAAAGAAGAAGCCACAACAAACCTGGTAGGGAGTGCCTGAATCTCCCCTGCTTACAGAAATGGGGGGGGGGTGAGGCTGAGAGCCCAGAGGGGATCTCACTCCAGGGAAAAGAGCAGAAAATACTGCTCACAGCCACTTGCCTGGCGACCAGGGAGCGAGGTGTGTTGAAAAGACAAGCTTATCTCCCAAATGGAAAGGAGAGAGAGAAGGACAGACTGTGAGGGGCTAAGGAATGCAGGAGACGACCTAAAAAAGCTGACTTATCTGTGCTGGAGGTGGCCATAGCTGAGGGAGGGACTGATTCTTCCCCACAAAACTGTACTGAATTGCTTCCGGATCAGAGATCTCCAGACATCTCTCCAGCTCCAATCAGTGCAACAAGACACAGCTGAAAACAAGAAGTGGGGAGGAGGGGCAGTAACTCAGGTCTCCATGGAAATCTGAGATACACCTCCCCCTACTGAAGCTGAGAAAACACCCTGCCCCCAGAGAGATTAGTTGGTGGAAGAGGCCTTCAGAGTCTCAGGTTATACCCATCACATTCCTGGATACAGTTTCAAGGAAGCCCCCTGCTGAGATCAGTAAACAAGACTATCACCTGTTAAGAAAACAAATAAAAAAGCAAAACCAATCAAATGCTGCCCTCAGGAGAAACATCTAAGCAGCAGGGACAAAAATAGACTCAAAATGCAAGATTGGAAAATGATTATCCAAGCAAATAACCATAGAAAGCAGGTGTAGCCACACTTATATTTGACAATACTGACTTCAAGACAACAAAGGTAACCAGAGACAAAGATGGACAATTTATAATGGTAAAAGGAACATTATATCAAGAAGACATCACACTTCTTAATCTATGTGCACCGAATCAGGAAGCACCAAAATATATAAGAAATCTACTAACAGAACAAAATAGAGAGATATACAAAAACACAATCATATTTGGAGATTTCAACACAGTATTGACAACTTTAAATAGATTATCCAAATAGAAAATCAATAAAGAAATTTTAGCCTTAAAAAACACACTAATCTAAATGGTAATAATAGACATTTTCAGAACATTTTATCCCAGAACATCAGATTATACATTCTTTATCAATGTGTATAGAACATTCTTAAGGATAGACCATATGTTGGGCCACAAAACTAAACTCAACAAGTTCAAGAAGATTAAAATTATGCCAACAGTATTCTGTGACCATAATGCTTTGCAATTAGAATTCAACTGCAAAAGGAAAGTAAAGAAACCCACAAAAATGTGGAAAATAAACAACATACTTCTAGAAAATGACTGGGTTAAAGAAGAAATAAAAACAGATCAAAAGATATATACAGAAAAATGAAAATGACAACACAGCATATCAAAACTTCTGGGATGCTGCTAAAGAAGTAATAAGAGGAACGTTTATATCATTACAGACTTATATCAGGAAATGAGAGATTGGCCCTGGCTGGTGGCTCAATGGTAGAGTGATGGCCTGGCCTGTGGAAATCCCAGGTTTGATTCCCTGTCAGGACACACAGGAGAAATGGCCATCTGCTCCACCCATACCTCCTCCTCTCTTTCTCTTTCCCTCCTACAGCCATGACTCAAATGGTTTGAGCAAAATTGGCCCTGGGCACTAAGGATGGCTCCATGGCCTTGCATCAGGAACTAAAATAGCTTGGTTGCCAAGCAATGGAGCAATGGCCCCAGATAGGCAGAGCATCACCCAGTAGGAGACTTGCCAGGTAGATCCTGGTTGGGGCATATGTGGGAATCTGCCTCTGCCTCTCTGCCTCTCACTTAACAAAAAAAAAAAAGTAAACAACTTAATATCACACTTTAAAGAAGAACAAATGTGCCTGACCTGTGGTGGCAGGGTGGATAAGCATCAACCTGGAATGCTGAGGTTGCTGGTTCATAACCTTGGGCTTGCCTGATCAAGGCATAAATGGGAGTGGACGCTTCCTGCTCCTCCCCCGTTCTCCCACTCTCTCTCTGTCCCCTCTCTAAAAAATAAATAAATAAAATTATTTAAAAAAACCCCAATGTCAGCAGAAGAAAGAAAGAAGTTAAAATTAGAGCTGAGTTAAATGAAATAGAGAAAAAAACTATTAAAAAATTAAATTAATACAACAAAGAGCTGGTTCTTTAAAGAGCTCATTAAAATTGACATACCCCTGGCTAGAGTCACTAAGGAAAATGGAGAAATGACTCATATAAACAAAATCCAAAATAAAAGAGGAGAAATTACCACAGACATCGTAGATATACAAAGGATCATACTAGAATCTTGTGAAAGAGTATATGCCACCAAATTCAGCAATCTAGAAAAAAATAGATAAGTCCTTAGAACTATACAATCTTCCTAGCCATGAAAAAGTGGAAAACCTAAATAGACCTGCAAGCAGGGAGGAAATAAAAACAGTTATCAATAACCATCCCCAAAATAAAAGTCCAGGACCAGACAGCTATAGTAATGAATTCTATCAAACATTCAAAGAAGATTTGGTACTTATCCTTCTCAAAGTCTTCCAAAAAATAGAAGAAGAAGCAATTCTCCCCAACACATTTTATGAGGCCAGCATAACACTCATACTATAACCTAGCAAGAACAATACAAAAAATAAAAATAAAAAACAAACCGAACTACAGACCAATATCTCTAATGAATACAGATGCAAAAATCCTAAACAGAATACTATCAAATAGAATACAACAATATATTAAAAAGGATAATACATCACGATCATATGGGATTCATTCCTGGAGCACAAGGATGGTTCAACAAGCACAAATTGATCAATATAATACACCACATCAACAAAACAAAGGACAAAAATCATACGATCCTATCAATATTTGCAGAATAGGTATTTGACAAAATACAACATCAATTTATGTTTAAAACACTCATAAAAATGGGTTATAGAAGGGAAGTACCTCAACATAATAAAGGCCATATATGACATCAGCCAGTATCATACTAAATGGTAAAAAACTGAAAGCTTTCCCTCTTAAATCAAGAACAAAACATGGATGCCCACTCTCTCCAGTTTTATTCAACATAGTACTGGTAGTCCTAAAAAGAGCAGTCAGGCAAGAGAAAGAAATATAAGGCACCCATATTGGGAAAGAAGAAGTAAAGGAAACATTTTTTTTGCAGATTACATGATCTTGTATATAGAAAACCTCAAAGACTCCACTGGAAAACTGTTAGAAACAAGCAAATACAATAAAGTTGCAGGATATAAAATCACTATACAAAAGTCTACTGCTTTTTTATATACCCCAAATCAAAGTTCAGAAAATAAAAAAAAAAACAAAAAAAATATTTTTTATTGCAACAATAACAACAAACATAGAAATAAACTTAACAAAGCATGTGAAGGACCTATATACTGAAAACTATAAAAAATTATTTTAAAAAGTTGAAAAAGTCACAATGAAATGGAAAGATATTTTATGTTTGTGGGTCAGAAGAATCAACATAGTTAAAATGGCCATATTAACCCAAAGCAATATACAGATTTGATGCAATTCCCATTAAAATCTCAATGTCAGTTTTTTTAAGAAATAGAAAAAAAAAATCAGCAGATTTTCCTGGAACCATAAAAGACCCAGAGAGCCAAAGCAATCCGGAGAAGAAAAAAAAAAAAAAAAAAAAGAACAAAGCTGGAGGTATCTCCCTACCTGACTTCAAATTATACTATAGAGCCCCAATAATCAAAACAGCATGGTATTGGCAGAAAAAAACAGGTATACAGACCAATGGAACAGAATTGAGAGCCCAGAAATAAAACCACATCTATATGGACAAATAATTTTGACAAAAGAACCAATAACACACTATGGAGAAAAGAAAGCCTCTTCAATAAATGGTGCTGGGAAAATTGGAAAGCCACATGCAAAAAAATGAAACTTGACTACACCTTGTCCTCATAGACAAAAATTTATTCAAAATGGATCAAAGACCTAAATATAAGATCTGAAACAAATTACATAGAAGAAAATATAAGTACTAAACTTATGGACCTTGGCCATAGAGAATATTTTATGAATTTGATCCCAAAGGCAAAAACAAATGAATGGGACTATATTAAACTAGAAAGCTTCTGCACAGCCAAAGAAACCAACAACAAAACTAAAAGACAGCCAACCAAATGAGAAGTGATATTTATAAACAACATATCTGATAAGAGGTTAATATCCAAAATATATAAAGAACTCACAAAGCTCAGCAATTATCAAGCAAACAATCCAATTAAAAAATGTGGAAAGGACTTAAACAAACACTTCTTCAAAAAGACATACAAATGGCCAACAGATATATGAAAAAATGCTCATTCTCACTAGCTATTAGAAAATGCAAATCCAAACTACAATGAGATACTACCTCACACCTGTTAGATTGGCTGTTATCAACAAGACAGGTAATAACAAGTGCTGGAGAGGAACACTCATTCACTGCTTGTGGGATGTAAACCGTTATAGCCATTATGGAAGAAAGTATGATGGTTCCTAAAAAAGTGAAGAATAAAACTTCCATATGAGCCAGCAGTCCCTCTACTGGGTATCTACCCAAGGAACTCAAGAACATTGGTACGCAAAGACACATGCACCCCTATGTTCACTGCAGCATTATTCACAGTAGCCAAGAGATGGAAACAACCAAAGTGTGCCTCGATGGATAAAGAAGATATGGTGCAGATATACAATGGAATACCACTCAGCCATAAGTAATGATGACAGCTTGACCAGGCAGTGGCTCAGTGGATAGAATGTGGACCTGGGATGCGAAGGACCCAGGTTTGAAACCCTGAAGTCGCCAGCTTGAGCATGGGCTCATCTGGTTTGAGCAAGGCTCACCAGCTTGAGCCCAAGGTTGCTGGCTTGAGTGAGGGATCACTCAGTCTGCTGTAGTAGCCCCCTGGTCAAGGCACATATGAGAAAGCAACTAATGAACAGCTAAGGTGCTGCAATGAAGAATTGATGCTTCTCATCTCTCTGCTTTTCTGTCTATCTGTCCCTATCTGTCCCTCTCTCTGTCTCTGTCACACACACACACACACAAATGATAACATAGTTACATTTATGACAATATGGATAGACCTTGAGAACATTATACTAAGTGAAATAAGTAAATCAGAAAAAGCTAAGAACTATATGATTTTATACATAGTTAGGTTTATAAAACTGAGACTTATGGACATAGATAAAAGTAAAGTGCTTACCAAGGACAATAGAGCTAGGCAGAAGAGAGTAAAAAGGGACAAATATATACCCCACATAGGTAGGATATAAAAGAAGAAAATTGAAAAAAGGTACACAGTGCAAACAGTAAGAATAAGAAAGATTATATGTGTAGATTAATAACAGGTATCAAGACAAAAAGTGTTACCAGAAACAGAGAGGGGCCTTGCAGATGATAGCATCACCTTATTAGGAAGTGTGTGTAAATTAAGTATGAGCTTCAAAATACATGAACAAAAAAAACTGACAAAACTAAAGGGAGAAATAGATAAATGTAGAGTCATTGTCAAGAATTTCAACACGCTTCTCTCAATAGTTGAAAGGACAGGTAAATAAAAGTCAGCAAGGATATAAATTTGTACGAAACTACAAACCACCTTGATAAAAGAACAAAAGAACACATGTTATTTTTAAGTACTGTACATACACATGAAAAATCCACTGAGTTACGCCATGTACTGTTCCAAAAAAAGTAGTCTCATTTAATTAAAAGTGTTAAGTTCATAAAGAATATATTCTCTGCTGAGAGTACAATTAAATTACATATTAATACCATTAATATTTCTAGAAAACCCCAATGATTTGGAAATTAATTACATACTTCTAGAAAATTTAAAATAAAGCTAATGAAAATCAGATGTTTTGAATAGAATGATAATTAAAACACAACATATCAAAATTTATGAGGTGCAGCTCAAGCAGTGCTTAAAAATATATAATTTTAAATATCTACACTAAAAAATAAAATGGTATAAAATTACATAAATTTCCATCTAAAGAAGCTAATGAAGTAAAGAAGGAAATAGTAGACATAAGAAATCAAAATGAGAGAGAAAATGTAAAGCATTAATATCATTAAGAAAAAGAGGAGCTCTAGATACTACAGAAAAAATATAATAAGGAAATATAATGAACAATAATATGTAATAAACTCTACAACTTTGATAAAATAGAAAAAATTTCTGAAAAATACAAATTACTAAAATTAACTTTTGAAGAATGGAGATTTAGTTATCTCTGTCTGTATTGAAGAAGCTGAAAATATAATAAGAAATTTTCCTTCCTCCTCACTCCAAAATTTAGACATAAAGATTTTGATAAGCAAATTTTATCAAGTCTTTATACAAGAAACAATAACACTTTTATATAAATTTTTTCAGAAAATAGTGGAACAGGGATTACTTCTCAGTTAATTTTATGAGGCCAACATTACCATGATAGCAAAAACTGACAAAAACACTACAAGAAAATTATAGTTTAATATCTCTTAGTAATATCAATCAATAAATTATCAGCTTTTTTTCAGTAATATATGAACAAGAAAATATATTATGACCAAATGAGGTTAATCTTAGAAATGCAAGTTTGTTTTAACATTTGAAAAACAATCAATATAATTTTTCATAGTTATAAAATAGCAAGAAAAAATATGATCATCTCATATAGATGCAGAAAAATATTTGAAAAAATTCAACAGTTTTTTTTTTAATCCCAATTAAAATCCCAGCTGGTTGTTTTTTTTTTTATAGAGATAGTAATTGATTGTCGTAAGTACTTTGACTGGGCAAGTCCAGGGTTTCAAACCAGCGACCTCAGCATTCCAGGTTGACAATCTATCCATTGTGCCACCACAGGTCAGGTAGGCTTTTTAAATTAATTATAAGAAATTGACAAGGCAATTCTAAAATGTATATGAAAATACAAAGATGATAGAAGAGCCAAGACAAACTTGAAAAGAAGATCAAAATTGAAGGGGTCATGCTACCTGATTTCAAAACTTACTTCAAAGCTATAGTCATTAAGACAGTATGGTATTGATATACAAGTAGATTAGTAGATCAGTATAATGGAAGAGAAAGTTTATAAATAATCCCGCACTTATACAGTAAATTGTTTCACTATCAATGTGCCAATGGTGATAGAAACATCTTTTTAATAAATAATGCTTTAAAAAATGGGTAAAGCATATGACAATGAAGCACAGATACTATCTTTTCACCACAACCAAAAATTAATTCCAGGAGAATTATAGGTCTAGCCATAAACTCTACATCTATAAATCTTTTGAAAAATAAGACAGTCAAATGTCTTCACAGAATTGGAGTGGGCAAATATTTCCTAGTGAGCATGAAGAAACCAATATGCATAAAAGAAAAGAAAATGAAATATTAGATTTTATTAAAATGTAAAACTTCTCATCAAATGACACTGTTAAGGAAATAGACATGCCCCTGACTGCTAAGGCATAGATAGAGAGCTGAGAAAGCACTTTTATCCTTACAAATAGGAAATTAAAAAGGAATAAAAATGGGCAAGACACCTAGACACTTCGCAAAAGAAGATAAACAGTTGGTGGAAAAGGTGCACAAAAATGTTCGTATCATCCTTAGGGAAATGAAAATGGAACCACACCTCCTAGAATCACACTCTGCACACGTGTTCCAAGAGGGTAACATTAAGACAAATTATATTAAATATTAGACTGTGGAGAAAAACTGGACCTTTCATACTTTGCCGTTAGGAATATTAAATGGTACCATTTTGGGGAAAATTCTTGGCAATTTCTTTTGAAATGAAAAACACTTACCCTATGACCCAGAATTTAAACCCTTACTTATTGACCTAAGAGAATTAAAAATGAAGGTCCAGAAGAAACTTCTTTATGAATGTTTGTAACAGCTTTATTTTTAAGAGCCTCAAACTGGAAACTATCCAAACAGTCCATCATCAGGAGAACGAATTAAAAAATTATGGCATATTGACACAATGGAATACTTCTTAACAACAAGAAAAGAACAAACCACTGATATACTCTATAACATGATGAATCTCAAAATTGTCATAACTAAAAGAAACCAGGCACAAGGATATATACTGATCAGTTACATTTATATAAAGTTCAAGAATGTGGAGATGGAAATCAAAATAGTGGTTTCTTTTGGTGTTAGGATTTATTAAATAAAAAGTAGAAGAAACATTTTGGATGGATGATGAAAATATTTTTTTAATCTTGACCGTGATGTTTAATGTGTTGGAATTCATTGAATTGCACACGTAAGATATATAAACTTCTCTGCATTGCATGTGTTACCAAATTAAAGAATTGACCATATAAAAGTTGAATAAAAACCATCTCCAATGCCTTCAGTAACATATTTAAACATGGGGGGGGTTCCACATGAACAAAGTAATAAGTGGAAAATCTAAGAAGAATAGGCAGAAAAGTTAGCCAGTATCATGCCAACACCACCCAAGCTGTTTACAGCCTGTCTGTAAGAGGTTTCTCACAAGTGGAAAAACAGACAGCCCTGCATTTGCATTGTCAGCTTTGATTATGGGAGACACCGCAGGGATAGGACCACTGCTGCCATTATCATCCATCACCAGCAAACTGCCTCAAGGATATCCAGCAGGTAATCTTTGAATACAAAACAAATATTGCTGAAGAAACCCTGACAGTGCTGGACCCATAAAAGGGTATATAAAGAACCACTCAATAGGGAAAGCTGTTGATGAATGGGAAAGACTGCTCAGGGTATCTGGAGAGAACACAGAGTGAGTCCAAAGGAAGGAGTAAATCAAAGCACATGGCCAGATTGAGATTTTTTAAAAACTCTGAACCAGGAAGATGGCTTGAATCTTGCCTTTCTTAGGAGAAAAGCGTTGTAACCAAAACGGCCTCTGAGGGCAGTTAAAGACACACACCAAACGCTGGAGAAAGGAATTAGCAAGAGAAAAAATATGCCACAGTGATTTTTGGATAGTCTTCCCAGTGACATAGACATCTATTGTCACTTTAAAACTAAATTAAGAAAATCAGGAACTTATTTGTGGGTGAGCTGTGTGCCAAAAGCAGGGCATTTTCGAGACTGAATTTGATTTGTGCTGTGGCCAGGAACGGAAAAGGATGCAAAATGTCAGGAGATGGTGGGATGATGCAATCAGAGCATTCACTAGGCTAAAAAAAAAAAAAAAAGTCAAACACAAGATGGTGACAAAAAGGTCCAGTGTAGAGAGGCTTTAAGTAACATTATTAGTTCTCCATTGATAATAGGAGCAATTTGCGATACAAGCTGGACAAGTTTGTATGCTTTCTGGTTCTTAGTTTGATGAGCAGGCTGAACTTCTTACTGTTTACAGAAATAATTCACAGTCAGTAGACTAGTTTGACTGAAGCGATATTTCAGTAAAAAGAAAAAAAAATCATCTCTCTTCTCTTTGCAAAAGCAAAAAAAAAAAAAAAAAATCAGTATGAAGTAATCAGCACCAACGGGTTTAGTTAACACCTTTCCCCTTCATTTTAAACAAATCAAAGGCAGTAAGCTTGACATATACATTTGTATTTTCACAGTTTTATTTTTGTGATATATAAAAACCACAATTTCTATGTTATTTTTTAGATCTAAGCTCAAGAGCCTCGAAGTGAGGAAGGACAGCTATACTTTGTGAAAAGACAAAAGCAACTAAGCCAACAAATGTATTGTCAGCACAGTCTTCATTTTGAGTGTTACTGTCATTTAGAAAGGGCAAATAGACGTCATAACTGTATGAATTTCAGGCTAGAGGAATGAGACAAACCCACCCGTCAGGTCCCCAATGATGGAGAATGAAATATTTTATAGAACACAAGTGAATAGTTATTGTTAGGGATAGTGACTAGAAGATGACTTTCAGGGAGCTTGGTCACCAACTTCAGTCTCACTTTTCCCGAGGGTTTGAGGTCAGACAAAGTAGAATGCCACTCTATGACCATGACAACTTGGGTGCTCCCAGCCACCTCACAGACTAAGGTGGCCTCCAGGGAGCAGAATTGTAAGGCTGTCTCCAATTTTCTCCACAACCAAGGAGGATGAATACAGCTCTGAATTACCCAGGGTTAAGGATGCTTTTATAGATACTGTGTTAGTGGACAGAAGCTTTCATTATGTGAAGAAAGAAGCTCAAAACTCAACATCTGGGCGGTGGCAAGAGGACTGATATTTCTTTCCTTTTATCTCTCTTTAAACTCCTTCTATTCTTCAAGAGAGATAGGACAAGACCGTAGGTCTGTTCCCTCTTGGGAATCATCTGTGTTTCAAAGTAATCTATGTCTGATGCTCTCTGAAGCCCTGGAAGAAACAGTCCTTGGAATCTGGGCATGCTCTCTCTCTCTAGAAATATCCTGTTTTCTTGCCTCCACCTGAGAGATTCCTGCACCATCCCCCCAAAACATTAATAATAATAATAATAATAATAATAACCCAAGTCAAGAAAATGAGCTAGCTCTGTTCTAGACATTTAGAGGAAACTTTCTGACCTGCTCTTTCTCCTGCCTCTTGTCTAATATTCTGTATGTATCTACACTACCTCACTATCAAATTGCACTGAATTTAAGGCCCAAGCCTCAGTTACTAAAAAAGGTATTTCTTGGCCTAGTGTATCCTATAGACCTCTTCTTTGAACTCCACAACTTTAAGGCTTAATTCACCCTTGACATCTCTACTTAGCTGTCTCATGGGTGCTTTAGACTTAATATTTTTAAAATAAAACTCATTTCCCTCACTCAACCTATTTCTATCTCACTCTTTCCCATTTAATAAAAGGCATCTAGTTGTTAAAGTCAGCCTTAGAACTTATATTTGATCTCTTCTGCTTTCCTACCTGGCCCACATCTAATCTCTCAACAGATCCTGCCAAAACAACTTGCAAACCAAATCTTAAATTTCCCACTTCTAGAGCAGGCCAGTGATACATTATCTCTTGTCCTGACTTGACTATGAAATAATAAATGTTTGTTATTTTAAGCCACTAAGTTTTGTGGCAGTTTCTTACACAGCAATAGATAAGAAATGCAGTTACTCATCTATAAAATGTGGATAATGATACTTAATTTGCAGAACTATTGTGAGGAGTAAAAGTAATATATCATGAGCATTTCCCACATCATAGGTATTCAATCAAATCTGGACCTGAAATAGGAATGTATTACTTTGGGAAACAGGAAAGAAATACCACCACAAAAATCAGGGGGAAAGTCAATAATTGCTTGTTGATACAATATATTTCCATCTGGAAAGAGAAATTTAGAAAGGTTTCTGAGAAACTCAAGGAAGAATAAGTTTTATTTTGTATTACAGAAAAAAATAAAAACAACTCTTTGGACATGGTCATAATCCTATTATCTTCATCTTCACCATCATAGATAACAACAGCAACAAATACTTGCTTGAGCCTTTATTTTATTCATAGAAACGCTTCAGGCCAGCACACAGTTCCTAAGTCCCTTCAACATTAAGAAAGCTCATTGCTCATAGCTCATTTTCAACAACCAATATGTACCCTGTTGAAGCTGCTTAAGACTAGTGCCAATCAGTGAACTCATATAAATTGTGCTCTGTCTTTTCCAAGACTCCTCTCATTTATTTGGATAAGGTAGCTTTCTTTTTTGGAAATTATTTCTCCTCCTACCCCCACATCAGTGTCCCTGCCTCTTTCCTCTTCCCAACCCCTTTATTCCTCAGTAGTAGTAGGCATGTGACCCAGACTGATTAGAAGTCTTCAGTCTTACACAATGAGATGCAATGATTGAAAAGGTCATTAAGAAAATTTCTCTGGAGTTAAGAAAGATGAAGAGAACTGTCTAGCATCCCTTTACTTTTCAATTTATATTTACTATTTATAATGTAACAGGCTCTGTTCTAGCCATAGGGACACAACAGCCACCTATGTTGCCAAAGCTCTGGCCTTCATAGAGTTTATATTCTAACAGAGGAACAGAGGTGATAAACAGGCAGTGATAACTGCTATGAAGAAATATAAAATAAAATTAAAGCTAGGAAATAAAGAATATAACAAAAGCCACTATTTTAGATGAATGAATCAGAGAAGACTCCTTAAAGGCAATAAGGGGAATGTGAAAAAGATTTTAGATAGAGAAGCCAGCAAGTGCAAAGCAGGAAGGCATTTGGAGTGTAGAGGAAAAGCAGGAAGGTTATTGTGGCTGGAGCAGCAGAAACGATGGGAAGAGTGATTAGAGATTGGATTGGAAAAGTAGCCAACAATGAGATCATGTAGGAACTGTAGATTATAGTAAGGATTTTAAAATTTATCCTAAGTGTCAGAAAAAGCCACTTCGGTGTTTTAAGCACTAGAATAACATACAGAGATTTATATTTTCAAAGGCTCCTTCCAGCTGCTCTCAACAGATGCTAGTGGGGCTTGCCCAGGAGTGAGAAACCCACATAGGAAGCTGTGCTCAGTAACTTCTGTTTGCTACTCTAGAGCCATTCTTTGCCTGGCTCCTTTCAGGGTCCCTGGAACTGGACCTTTTCTGTTCTGCCTCAAAAAGTTCCTTTGACTTCTGGCCTCCGGTTGGGTTCACCCAATGGGAGCCACCAGCTGAAAACTGAGAGTGAAGTCAGTACATTTAATTCCTTAGTTTTCTACCTGCCAGACTGCTGAGTGTTGGCTGAGTCTCTCTACCGAAGGCCACAGCTAGGATCAGGTAGCACCTAATTTCCCTGAACATTGGTACTTGCTGCCTCTCTTTGTCCCTTCAGGTCTTCGGGTAGAAATGACTCCACATAATTAATAGTTCCAGATTACAAAATGTTTCTTTGTTGGTTTCTCTAACTCTGCCTACTCCTTTTCAAGAAATGTCTTGACTAGAATCTGTCCTGATTCACTGGTTTGAGTGTACTATCTTTTATTCTTGCTGGACACTGAGCTAGTGCAGATCGTATGGAGTCTTGGGCCACACTAGGTAGTCTTTGCTGTTTGGACCATTGGTAGGATATTTTCCTTTTATTTTTCTCTTTCTTACATCTCTACAAGATTTATACCATGTTTAGCAGGGCTTCTGTGGCTCTATAGTTGTTTTTGTTTGAAATTCTAACTAAAAATTTCTGAATCAGTCAGCCTTGTTCAAAGGTAAAGTTTCCTGTTTAGCTTAAAATCATTTGGAAATTGTTTTGCAAATGGTAGAAGGGTGATGGTATGAGGGAGAAGTAAACAGCTAGTATAGAATAGTCAAGTTTGCTATGATAATCTCTGGGTAACAAGGAGCTAAAAAAGAGAGAAGTGAGGGAGAGAGGAGAAAACAAAAGAGAAAGCAGACTGGTGGGAACCACAAAGCCATTCCACAAACAGGAAGCTATAGTCTGTGGCTCTTGGTTGGGTCTGTGCCTCAAAAAGGGGGAAAAAAAACTGGAGTAGAAGAAAAAGGCAGTTGACAATTTTAAATATATGGCTATTTACTTTCAAATTTATAAATATGAATGTGCTATTTTAAGCTAGTCTTCATACTGAATTAAGTCAAAACAAAAACTTCGCTGTATTCTCCATTCACTTTTTCAGTGTCCCTAATGATAGTTTTATTTTCTGAAATTATGCTATTCTTCTCTAGTTTGCCTGACAATAGACATATTTTGCAACATATTTCTAACTATTTCATCACTAGGCAGTTCTACCAGTGTATAATTTGAAAGCAAAGCAGTTGTATCATTTTGCCTGTGTTCGTTTTATATTTCCCTCTTTTCTTTGTCTTATTTTCTATTTTTAGCTTTATCCTCCCTGGATAGCTCTTTCTCCCTGTTTTTCTCTCTTCTTCCCACTCTCTCCCTCTATTTCTCTAATTTGTCTGCCTTAATTTTTACAGCAATAAGAAAATAATTTATAAGGCAGTATGAGCCTCTTGTTTTGCAGGAGGCTGCAGAAGGGGAAGAGAGCAGAGCTAGCAATTATCCATCACATTAGGACAGTGTAACTAATCATGGTTTCCTTCACTGGCAACAAACTTGACCAGAATTGTAGAGAATATGGTCAACTTAAAAAGAGTTATGCTTTTATTGGTTGAGTTGAAAAGACATAGCCTTAGAGTCTTCCATGGTAATTCCCCAAGGCACAGAGCGGAAATTCCACTTTTTTAAACATTGAAAATATCTCCAGTATTAAGCTATTTTTAGGAAATTATAGTTAAGCCCTTTATCTAAAAATCCAGTCCATAAAACCTCCTGAATCAGCATAGGATGGTCCCTATTGACCCCTTGCTGGTATAAACATACAGTAAGAGGAGCCTGGATCTTGAGTTTACTGCTTGCAGAAGAGCCACCCAGGAGAACCACTGATCAGGAACATCCCTTATGAGACTCAGTATGAGAAAAATAGGAATCTTCATTGCACTAAGGCTCTGAGAGTTTGGACTTGTTCATTACAACAGTTAGCTTATCCTGAATAACACAGACATAAATCATGGAAATACCAAGATCAACTACTGCAAAGTCAATTTAAAATTTTTTACTTTTCAGAGTTTATCCTTAGAAAAATGTTATGGGCCCTGGCCGGTTGGCTCAGCGGTAGAGCGTCGGCCTGGCGTGTGGGGGACCCGGGTTCGATTCCCAGCCAGGGCACATAGGAGAAGAGCCCATTTGCTTCTCCACCCCCCCCCCCTCCTTCCTCTCTGTCTCTCTCTTCCCCTCCTGCAGCCAAGGCTCCATTGGAGCAAAGATGGCCTGGGCGCTGGGGATGGCTCCTTGGCCTCTGCCCCAGGCGCTAGAGTGGCTCTGGTCGCGGCAGAGCGACCCCCGGGAGGGGCAGAGCATGCCCCCTGGTAGGCAGAGCGTCGCCCCTGGTGGGCGTGCAGGGTGGATCCCGGTCGGGCGCATGCGGGAGTCTGTCTGACTGTCTCTCCCCGTTTCCAGCTTCAGAAAAATAGAACAAAAAAAAAAGAAAAAAAAAAGAAAAAAAATGTTATGGGTGTACTACCCAATGATTTTCTAAAGTGTCTATAGAAGAATTATTATAACATGAAATTTAAAAGAATATAATTGCTCAGCAATGTGCAGTGGTTAATATAATGGTATATTTGCAGGATGAAATATCATGCAGATATTAAAAATGGCATGGAAAATATTCACACATACTTAACCATGTTCAGGCTATTGAATGCCTTAAAATTATACTTATGCATAGAAAAACTATTTTATATATATATATAATATATATATATTATATATATATATATATATACACACTAAATGTTAATAGTGATCACTCTGGTTGATGGACACCTAGGCATGATTTTTATCTTGTTATTTTCAAAGATTTTCAGTTTTAAAATGATAACTATATAGACATATATAAATATAAAAATATCTATAATCAGATATTTTAATGTTATTTTTAAAGAGTCTCACAGGCAACAACTAGGTGAACTTCAAGAGCTGACAAAACAGAGTAGCCAATATTCATTGTCAGGGAAATGGCCATTAGGAGTCTCAGACCAAGAAATTGTTCCCAGAGGAGAGAGGTACACAGTACCTGCAGCTTAGTTGATCTATTGCCTTCATCTTACATGGCTCTGTGCTCCTCTTTTTAAAAGTCTATACTGACCCTGTCTGGGAATTTGCTGTTGGTATTTATAAACATCTGAGCAGTGAATTTAGAGCCTGCGATCAGACAATTCTCTGGCAGAAGCATTTCCCTTAAACTAATCTTGCTTATGGGGTAAAGAGTAGGATAGTAGAGGAAAAGCTTGGAAGTCATTCCATGCATCACCAAATATCAGTAATCTTATTTAATGCAATATCTCTTGATCCACAATGATAATGTTAATAAACTTTGAATCTCAATTGGAAAGAGAAAATAAGAAGAAATTCCTTTTAAGAGTTTGTAAAGCCAGTAGCCACAGCCACCGTCACAGCTGCCTGGCCCGTGTAGGTTCACATTTAATTCAGACAGACGATAATGAATTAACAGGGCCAAGAACTGGTGAGCCATTTTTCTTTATTCTAGACTCGTACCAGCCAATGAGTAAAAAACAAACACATGAGGCACCAAAACCAACTCTTTCCAGTTTTTCCTAGAATCAAAGGCCCTCACCAGTCTTATTCACTGCTGTTCCCCATCTCCTTCTCCTGCATAAACTGGCTTCTCCTTCATTCCGCCATCATGGCTGCCTCCTCTCCTCCACGTGGCCTCCCTGCCCTGCTACAACATGGGCTCCTCCTCCCTACCACAGAGTGGTTTCCTCTGAAAAATGGCCTCCTAGCTCCTCCTTTTTTTTTTTTTTTTTTTTTGTATTTTTCTGAAGTTGGAAACAGGGAGGCAGTCAGACAGACTCCCGCATGCACCCAATCGGGATCCACCCGACAGGCCCACCAGGGGGCGATGCTCCGCACATCTGAGGCAATGCTCTGTTGCAACCAGAGCCATTCTAGCACCTGAGGCAGAGGCCATAGAGCCCTCCTCAGCACCCGGGCCAACTCTGCTCCAATGGAGCCTAGGCTGCGGGAGAGAAAGTAAGAGACAGAGAGGAAGGAGAGGGGGAGGGGTGGAGAAGCAGATGGGCACCTTTCCTGTGTGCCCTGGCCGGGAATCGAACCTGGGATTCCTGCACGCCAGGCCGACGCTCTACCACTGAGCCAACCTGCCAGGGCCTAGCTCCTCCTTTTAAAACTTTTTAGCATGCAAGTCCTCCCCCAACATACATTAGCATAACCAAGCCCCTTCCCAAAGCATGAAAGGCAAGTAGCTGTATCATGTGAGAGCATCACCACATGAGAGTAGTGGCCATCTTTCACAATAAGAGTGAGAAAAAACCCAGAAAATACAGATTTTACAACTCATTCGCCCAACAGTGTTTGATTGTTTTCCCAGTTTAATGCTAGATCAACAAAAGCAATTTTTAAACACTCACCATCAAAATCATATTTCTTTAAGTTTTTTCACTGCCTTCAAAAATTGGGCCTTTGCAATTTGGTTGCTCTAGAAAATAAAATAAAAAGTTAACAAAAATGCCTCCATCTTCCCAATTTGCACACATGGCATTTAATGTATTCAGGGTTTCTTTTCTCTGTTTCCTTATTTATTTGGTTATGTTTCAAAATAGATCTTCATCTGACTCTAGTTCTTTGAGTAATAGGCTTTTTGCTTCCCATTCTTCTTTGACTTGTCAGAGATTTTTAAAGTGATAATCCAGGAACAAAAGTCAGGGAATCAGACACTCTAACATTTCAATGAAGGATTTAGCTAATCCCCTTTCATAAACGTGCAGAAATTCTGGCAATGAAGGATGAAGTACTGCAGGTTGAATTTCACCAACAAGGCATTTTTATAAGAATTAGAGCTCAGCTATCTTTGAGTCTTTAGTCTATCCTTAGAACAGATCTAAAAGAAATGCTTCAGAGTGTTAGAGTTGATTGTACAATAGAAGATGCTTCATTCAGGAATCCCATCATAGGAAACATTCAGACCAAAGAACCATGTTCTTTAAAGTATTGGAGTTTTTTTGTTTGTTTGTTTTCATTATCCATTGTTTAAGTGTAACCTGGTAATTACTGCACAGAAAGTTTCTATAGTCTGTTATATGTATACATGGTAATGGTATGCTCCATCTGATGTCCTGGTGGTCTAATGTTTTCAGTAAAAATTGCAGGAAGCAAGGTTAATTAGATTTCTACTGAGCAGTCTTTGTCATCTTGTGTGTAACTCACAATTTGTTAAAATAAATTGGTGTTTTACTGGGTAACAATTGTTTTAAAGCATTGAAATTAAATTATGCAAACATGTGTACTGTCTAAATATTTATACTTTTCGATCATTTTACTCTTAGAGTTAAAAATACCTGATGTCCAGAGATAAATTCCTTGGATATTTTAACTTTAATTCATTCCTAATGAAATTTAATGAAAAATTCCCTCCAAGCTGCCTTACATAAATAACTTCTATTGATTATTTCACTGGAAACTGTGTGGCCAGCTCTAACACCCTGCAACATTGTTTTTCTTTTTCATAGAGGGAGGTGACTGGGAGGGGGAGGTTTTTTTAATGAGCCAAAATGAGCCATTGAGTCATTGAGTCATGAGCCTGAACAGTGGTTGTCCAGACTCCACAATGAATGTACGAACAGAGCTGGGCTAGAATTCCAAGACAATGTAACTACCAGCAAGTCCAAAGTCATAGCATCACTTTCAGGGTCGAACTAATATATGTGGGCATACAGGGCAAATGAATACTTTGGCAATCTTTCAAAGTAATATTCTTTGTTATGAACATATATTAGCAGACAAGCTGAACACTGAGAGGGGAAGGAGCAGGGAAGTATTTGATTCAGAAATCAGACTCTCCTCTATTGTTTAGAGCAATTCAGTTTACATTCCCCACACAAGGAACAAACATCCTTTACAAAGCATTTTAGAAAAACAGCAGTGTTCCTTAGAAGGATCCCTCTCTAGACAACATTTTACAGGCCATAAAGTGATCATTTCCCAGTTGAACATGATCCTAGCAGTCACACTTCCCATCATTTCTGCTTCATGAATATGATTTCAAGAATATTATTTAGCACCTTCTTTGTTTCAGACACCCTGCTGGACTGGGCTACCAGGGTAAGGAAGTAGCTTATCATGGCATTTCTTTCAATTATTTGCAGTTCTCGCCAAGAGGAGTCTGGAAAATGCACTTTGCTGCAGCTCCCAACATTTTCAGTCACTTTGCAGTAGCCTCGGTGACATTTTAGTGTCCAGGCGCTAGCTCTACTGGCCTGTGATTTCTTATTCTGACTCTGAGCTACTACATCCCTCGGGGACAGAAATAGCTTGACCTTCCCAAGGCCATTCCCGTATTTCCTCTCTGCCGACCTCATTTTCATAACAACACAGGAATGAAGCCCCATCCCTGTGTTTTGCTAACCACTTGAAGCTGGCCTCGCAAAGCAGTCTCAGATGGCAAGGATGGCGTCTGGGGTTCAGGCGAGCCTGAGAGCAGGGCTCCTCTCCAGGACTAGTGTCCTGTGGTGGGGCTGCGTGTGGTGAGGGCTTGCCGATGTTCACTGCATCTTCTCTTCCCAGAAGGCATAGAAAGATGCAATTTAGTACAAGTCCCTGCTGTACTCCCCAATTGTAGGCTGCTCCTTTGATATCAATGCTATTATTGGTGGGAGACTTGAAATGGCTTTATAGATTCACAATCTGTAACTTCACTGAAACTCAGAAAGAGTAAAACAAACAGGTCAATAAGTAAAAAGCCTAAAGCCTGTTCCACCCTTATATTTCAAGGAGTTCAGAGAAGATAAACAGTGGTTTCCGTAACAGGTGTTTTAGGGGTGGTAGAAATGCCTTGTACTGTATCATATTGATTCTTTCATAGAGAATAATACCAACTGACACTCTGCTAGAGTTGAACCAATTTCTCAGGTTACTCTTTCAAGCCACCCTTTAGTGCAGAAATGCATTGTTGTATCTTTTGTTATTTCAAATATACTCTTTCATGTACTCTTATAACCTTAACACAATGGTTAATTTACTTCATTTAGATTGTGTAATAACCATAGTTACTTTTTTTATTGCTTTGACTGAATGAGAGAATCATAATGTAAGGTTCAACATCTGCAGTATAAAAAATATTTTCAGTTTACAGGAGGCCAGTTTTGTGTGTGTGTGTGTGTGTGTGTGTGTGTTGTGTTTTATAATTAGTTTACCTGTGCTTTTTTGGCTTACTTGGAAAGAACAAAAATGCAGCAAAACTATAATTTCCTCCTTCTTGTAAAGTAAAATCAAAAGTACTGTTAGGCACCAGGGAGATGTGTTGTGGATGTATTTTTAGATGAAATGCACCCCAGTATTGGCCATTATAAAGCAGTAGGACATTAATGTCACAGTGGAGCAATCTGTACATGCTATGCTTTCTGACTTCCACTGGTCTCGGCCAAGCGGAAGTCTTTCCTAACTGCAACTAAAGATTCATGTTTTCTGATTGGATTATTGCTTTCTGATTTTACATTCACCACTACATTTACCTCGAACTCTTAAGGTTATTAGAAATGTGAAGATTTAGAGACTGGACTGGGCTACTGCTTCAGGAATGTAAAATATCTACCAAATGACAACTGTTCACTGAACTTTCAAAGAAATTGTGTCTGACAGCCAGGTAGCTAATAACTGCTTATCTAAACATGCCTCAGGTCTTTATTTTTTGTTCTATAGAAACAGGATAGGGGTAGTGGAAAACAAGTTTGTTTGTTTTTTAATATAGCAATTATTTTTCAATCCCTTTGTTGTTTTTCTATGTGTTGTGATATTCTGTCTCCCAGATTCTGGAAGTAACTATATTGATTTGATAAGAATGCCTTTCATGCAAACAGATGGAGTAACTGAAAGAATAAATAAAAATATTCAGTAAAACTTCTATGCAGAAGCAGCACGCCTTCTGTGAGACTTCAGTGATGGATTGATGGATAGTATTAATATAGAAATTATGAGATCTTGTCAATAAAATCAAAATTATTATTTTTTTGCTTTAAAGTAAAAAAAGTACATTAAAATTTTGTAGTTTGGGGGATTGTAGTTAATGAATGTTTAAAATTTCATAAAGTATACATATTAAACAGCCAAATTACCCCTATATCCTTCTGGTGTCGTGGCATGGATGCAAAGTACAGTGCAGCTGGTAGAAATACTTCATTGCTGCATATTCACTCATGAACGGAGGAAACTTCTCCAGCCCAAAAACTGCTGGACAAACAGGCCACCCCTTCCCCAAACTTTTTACACAGGGGGCCAGTTCACTGTCCCTCAGACCATTGGAGGGCCGCCACATACAGTGCTCCTCTCACTGACCACCAATGAAAGAGGTGCTCCTTCCAGAAGTGCGGCGGCCGGATAAATGGCCTCAGGGGGTCACATGCGGCCCTCGGGCTGTAGTTTTGGGACGCCTGCTTAGGTCAATGAATGTGTGTGTGAACTCAAATTGTTTCGAGTGAAACCATTCAATGCACTTAACATAGTGCCATATACCCAGTATGGTAAGACTGAGTAAATACCAATTAAGGTTGATGAGATGGATGTATACCAAGAAATAATTGACTTCTCTGTGATGTGGAAAATGATGTAATCAATATATTGATATCTCTGCAAATAGATATCTGGAGGAAAATGTATAGTTTTGTGAGTGAATATTCATGTACAATTCAAGTTATAATCAAAGTATTGTATAGATGTCAAATGGTATATAGTTCATGTCAAATTTCACAGTGAAAGTAAAATTTTTGAAATTCACTGTAATCTTCTAACACTATATAGATGTATAAGAAATAAATATAGTCCTAATTTTATATCATTGTGCTACTGAATGTTACTGAATAACATAAACAAAATGCAGTTTTTCAAATTGTTTTTATTACAACCTGAGAAATTTGTGTGCTTGCATTTCTGTGGTGTAAGGGAAAGAAACACTCAAATATTTGCAAGTATAGAAATCTCACATTAAATATATAAGGAAAAAATGATGGTAAGATTGTGAATTTATAGTAAGAAGAGTATATTTTGTGAATAAGACAATCTTGGATTGCCTAGGCACCTGTGGTTGAAACTTGTTTTCATAGTTGCCTCATACTATTTAAAACATCAGGTTTTAAAGACAATGAAATTGTATCAGTCTCTTTTCATAGATACATGTCATAACTATAGTAATTTAGAAAAGCTTTCTTATGTAATTGACTGTGAACTAACAACCAGTCATACACTGAGAATTTTAAATACATAAGCTTATTTTAAACATCATTCCTTCATAAAATAAATCATATGGGCATATGAGCAAGATGTTTATAACCTTCATTTGTGATCATTCTCAGTGTTTTATATATTTAACATGGCATAAATGCTAGTTTTTACTCAGAAAAATGAAAATCCCCATGAAATTATTGCAATGTGCAGTCATACTTACTAACAGACCCCTGCTATTTGCACTTGTAAATAACTGCGGGAAACATGGATGAATGAGTGGATGAGGCTTGTGTTGTACAACTTGATGTCCTTGTGATTCCATAGTCACTTATTCCTCAATCCATGTCGCTGCAGAAAGGATCGTTTCCTGAGCGGCACACACATTCCGTGTGCGAGTAAAGCCCCTGGGATGACTGTCTAGAAGTTTCGGGTGCACCTCTTTATAGGCTGCTCTTTCATTGCTCTCCACTGAGCTGCAGGACTGATTTTATTTTGATGTTTTAAATATCAACCTTCTTAAGATAAAATGTGACTGGGTCCTTTGGAGTGCTTCCTGGCCTGGATCCTTTCTGTAAAATGAATGTGCTTTAATAATAGATACTATTATAAAGCTACTGCTGGGCTCCCACCTTTAGCAAACATCCAAAAAGATTTATAGACCTCCATTTTGGTAGTTGCCTGAGCTGAGCACGGACCAACCTGGAGGGCCAAGGAGAAGGGGGGGATAAATATGCCATAGATTTACTTATTTATACAATGGAAGGGAAAATACTATATAGTATTTTAGCCCTAAACTATTGCCACATAAGACCAAGTTGCTGCTGCTTTCCAACTCAGCTTTTAAAACTAATAGAAGCAATATATTTTTAGTCTTTTCATTTACCTCTACCTGGTAGTTGTGTGGCTGTTCTCCTGTTTTAGCCACAGAATCATCTCCTAATGCTGCACCAGGATGTCTGATGATATTTATAATTTAGAAGCTCATATTAAGAATAATGGCTTGCTGACACTGTTCACGTAACACGCGTTACTCTATTTTCCGAAATATGAGTCCTAGAGAACCAGGTGCTGGAGACAGCATCCAGCCCTTCTAATGTGAAGGTGACAGATTGCTTTAATACATAACTGACATGCAGGGTAATTTCTAAAAAAATCTAATCTCATGCTGCATGTGAAAGAAGTATACAGGAGTTACCCAAAGGGCAAACAAAGAAAAGAAGAGGGGGGAGAAAATCTTATGAAACATTTTTCACAGCACTTTTCTGAAGCAACAGCAAGGAGAGAAAGCTATCGTCCTGTCATGAAAAATAGATCTAAAACAAGCCGTGGCTGTGGAAGGTTGTGAAAACGCAATAGAACATCAGGCATCTAAAGAGACTAAGGTAACACTTTTGGAATAGTAAGCAGGTTGGTTAGACAGTAACCAACGTGTAATTGAAGGCTTTTCTGAAGAGCCCTCCTTTCCCTGACCTCTGGATTGAGCTTTCCGATACAGAGCGCACATTGGCCATCGGTCTGTACTGGGCTGACTTGACACTCAGGTAACCAAGCTTTGACTTGCTCAACCTTGAGAGTCCCCCTAACACAACTAATACCAGATAGAACAATACTCTGGTTTCTCTTCAGATCGCATAAATCTTTCGCCTTTTACTAATACCAGATAGAACTAAGGAGGGCATCAATTCAGCATTCACTGCCCTTTCTGTTTCTTGCTGTCTGAACACAATCACCTAACACTGGATGATTTTATTAACTCACTTTTCATTTTGAAAGGCGTGGGCAAGTTGAAGCTGTATGAAAATATAGTGTCAATTTTCTATTATAAACACTACATCTGTAAACATTTAAAAGGAACAGATGGGTCATTCTTAAATGGGTATTTTAAATGCAACCACGGGGAGAGGAGAAAGTATTTGTATTATTAATACCGCTTAGAATCAAATTTCCAAACACTTTTCAAGGAGCATTTTGGGTGAACAAACCTAAGAGGGAGGTTGCAGAGAATGTGGAACCCACGCATGACAGGCAGGAGCAATGCAAAACACTTCCAGATCTCATGGATCTACGGATCTCTGAAACCCAAACTTGCATTTGAAATGCTATTTTTTCTCCGTAGCCATCATGGGCTCACGCCAGAGAGTGGTGGTGTCACATACATTACCAGCAATTGATGGAAATGTAGGAGGACAGAAATAAAACCCACAGACCTCTCAACCCCTTCAACCAGAAGGCCTGCAATCTGTTGACGGTTGAGCTTGTGTCTTCCCAGCTGTCTCCTTGAAATGAAATTAGTTTCATCAAAAAAGAGAAAGCGTTTAGTATTCACAGGAGAGAAAGGTGGCTACTAGAAAATGTTTTCCTTAAAAATACAACTTCCTTAACAAAAAAGGTGAATCAGATAGCTTTGATGGAGATGATAACAGAGGTCATGTAGCCTCTTCCAAACACTAAAAAAAAAAAGTTACTAAAGACCTGCACTTTCCCTCAAAACTAGGCTCTAAGTTTATTTTCAGTTCCCTCTCTCCGATGTGGTCTTCTCAGGAGCAGTGGGAAAACCAGCCGCGAAACCCAGAGCTAACCTTCCTTGGGTACCTACACTTGGCTCAAACATAGATTGAGCCGGTGTGCGTGGCAGGGTGGGGCAGATGGAGGAGAGGGAGGGAAATATATAAGGAAGAAGAAGGATGATTAGTGACCTCACGGGCAGGTAGCCCTCTGGTCAGACACAGAGTCGTCCTCTTCACGTCTCAGTGTATCACTCCCTTTTTGACCAAGCCTATCTCAGGAACTGTTAACCCAGGTTCACTTTTGGACTCTTGATCATCTCAAGGAAGGTGCTCAAAAGAAAGTTCCATCATGAATGAGGAGGCTGTGAGTTTAAAGAAGCTAAAGATCTATTCATTCATAAATCAGTCAAGCGGTGTTGGAATATTTGAAATTTTGTTCACAGCCATTTTCTCCAAAATGATAATAGAAAGAAAACAGGTTTCACATTTTAGACATGAGTTTAGATTATGCTATTGAGAAGAATAAATATTGTAATGATGCCAGTTCTTCCCAAATCCACTTGTATCTTCCAAATGAAATCCCCAAACAAAATCCCAATGGAACTTGTTTTGTAACTTTGGGAAAATGATTAAAAACTACTACTGAAAAAAAAATAAACAGTGGGAAATGGTCCAAAAATAATGAATTAAATACTGGAACAAGAAAACTTATTTCTAAGAGCCAATAATTAAAAACAGTGTGATGTTGGCATAAGAATAAGCTGACAGATCAAGAGAACAAAATAATAACCCGAAGACAGATCCTGGGGTATAAGAGGCAGAAAATACTGCAAGCTACTGGTGTTGGTTAATTGGCCATTAGGGGTAAAATAAATTATGTTTTTACCTTTCAACATACTAATAGATACATACATACATACAAACAGACAGACAAATAATCTGAGCCCAATTCTCAAAATGTCAAAAATAAATTTATAAAAATGAAAAGAAAATACCAGTGAATTCAGTAATTAATTTCAAAATATGAGAAAAAATTTAAAGCATAAAAGCATTTGAAGAACTCTCCTCTTAGAGCTAGATATCAAGCGTTACATGTTCTTTATTGCCATAAAAAAATCACTAAGAGAATTTAAATAATCAAGCGAAAATACTATATAGCTTATGAAGGACTATCAACTAACTAGTCCTTAACAAAGAAGTAAAAAAACTGAGTACATGCCTGACCCAGAGGCTATATCTACAACTAGTTTATGACAGTCACACTAAAAAAATGCTTAGCCAAATTTGATGCACAGATGAGAAGCTCAGATTTAGTCTGTGATTTTGTCAGGGCCATGAATATACAAGTTGAAGGCCATACTCGACAATAACAGAAGATACCTGAAAATAAGCAGAGCTTAAAAGCAGGACAGAATCTTATCAACTGTTCACCAAGCATATCTGAATAATGTTCTGAAGTAATTGATAATTGACTATGGGAGCTAGTTTAGTAAATTATTCTACTTTCCACTGACTTGGAAGGTTTTTATTTGGTTGGAAAGAGGTTCAGATTCTGCTGTGGACCATAAATGGCAAAAAGCCATTTTAGATTCGAGGCTTAGCAAAAGGCTAAGTTCTCCCCCTCCATCTCCATATTTGGCTTTGATGCTGAGTATTTGCACCCACTCCACTGCTTCCTTGGGTTGCTGGAAGCAATATACATGCCCTTCCTCTGACTCTTTGTTTGTTTCAGATGTTGGTAGATTTCACTAATGTATCCTGTTTTTGCCTTGGGAGAGTTCCTGTCTTAGCCTTGGATGTGCAACTTTGTATAAAGGTCCTTGATTTGCATATGGCTATATAATAAAGCAAACTGGGGCTATGGGGTACTCGGATACTGCCAGGCATTTTGGAGAGTCCTCCTGGTTCCATTGTTTTTGTTTTGATAAGTGTGTTTCCTTAATTCCGCACAGTTATTAGGAGCCGTGCTGGTCCATGGCAAGTGGCGCCCGAACAGAGGACTTGAGTACGAGGAAACTAAAACTGAAGGAAGGTGACAGAACTCCCCAAAGTGAAGTGCGCACAGTGAGTAAAGAAAGTTTTGGGGGAAAGTGTAGTCGGGAGTAAAAGATTATGGGACAGATAGGGTAAATAATAAGGGACCTTTATATAGAAATGTTTCCATATGAAGACAAATCATTGTCTGAAGAGTATCAGGGTGAGCTGGAAACAGAGGGATGTGAAAACAAGGATAACTTGGAGTCTGAGGATGACAGGGGGGATGAAAAATCCGTGGCTATGGCTGCCTTAGCCACGGGGCCTCTGCTGCCCTCAGCTCCTTCCTACATTCAACCCTCTGCTCCTCCGTTCCCTTATTGGGCTGATTGCGGAGTCTATAGCTCAAAATCTGGGAAATCCCCTCTCCAACAATCTATAGACCAGGCTCGAAATGTAGGGGAAACAATAGATGATGGCTTTACCTATTTTTCCTGTTGTAGAAAGACAGGATGATACAGGGAGACAAGTGCGAGAACATGAACCTTTTAGAACTCTGAAAGAGCTTAAACTTGCTTGTGTTCAGTATGGGCCTACTGCTCCTTTTTCACTTGGTTTATTAGATACTATTAGGACAAAGGCTCTTCCCCCAAATTACTGGAAGGTGATCGCTTGTGCTTGTCTCTCCGGGGGTGATTATTTGCTGTGGAAGTTGGACTTTCATGAAGGAGCTGTTGAGGTAGGGGACCTACCTCAACATAGTCAACCTGAACCGCCAGTTACAGCAACTATAGAATTTGAGAGTGGAAAGGAAACTCAGGTATTAGGAAAGTTACAGCTTTTCCTGTTATGGTCTGATTTTCTTTCATGTTTTAACTACAATCTTCTGAGCTGTCATTTTGTTTCTTTCTTATTCTTTGCCTGGAAATTGAGGCAAGGGACCTGTATTGGATCTGACTATAGAAAATATCCCAGCAGCTGCCGAGAGCAAATTTTCTCGGGGAGATTTTGTTTAGTCACATCCTTCAGTCCCTCTGTCAGAAAATGCCCTGACTAATATCAGGCAGGCATCTTTCTAATCTGAATGTGCTCTGAAATCCCGGGTTTCTCTCTGGTTTGTCTAATTCTTGTTTCTGTTTAGTCTTTGTTTAATGTTGTCAAAATGTGTCTGTTTTTAAGGCCTGAATTAGGTTTTTTTGCATGCAAAAATTGGAAATGCTGGCTTTAATATTTAGAAAAAATAAAATGTTTTTAGAACTTGTAAGGAGCACTCATTTAAATTTAAATAGAATAGAATGTAGATCCTTAAGACTTACTGATTTGGTTAGTGCATTGTGAGGTGTGTTCAGAGTTAGGAGCCAAATAGGCAATTTAAGTATTAGGATTAATCAAAGTTATATGTTATACTTGTGTTTTTTGTGTATAAATTGTCTTGTTTATGTGTAAGGTTATACTCAGGCAAAACAAAGGAACTGAGCAAAATTAAGCAGGGCCCTAATAAGTCATTTCAAGAATTTGTCTCACGGCTAATTCAGGCACTTAGAAGAATAGTATAAGGATGCTAATTCTGCTTCTCAGGCCACATTCTGCAAAGGAGGCTCCAAGGAAACCGGTGATTTGGCTCCTCTGATTTTTCCGATTGGATTAAAAAAAAAAAAAAAAAGGTCAGGAATGCCCTGAAATGGAACTAACAATACAAGGACATAAATTTAAAGGACTATTAGATACTAGAGCTGATGTATCTGTTATTGCTAAGTTACATTGGCCTCCTTCCTAGCCCACTCATGCAGCAGCCACAGAATTACAACGTATAAGGCAGAGTAAATCTCTCAACAAAGTTCTAGTTTTTTACAATGGGAAGATAAAGAAGGTCATTCTGGATTTTTTCAGCCTTATGTGCTCCCTGGATTGCCAGTTAATTTGTGGGGTAGAGATGTTTTGAAAAATATGGGAGTGTTGCTTGTTAGTCCTAATAGTTTAGTTAGCACTCAAATGCTTGATCAGGGATTTTTTGCCCACTAAGGGTCTAGGGAAAAGAACAGCAGGGAATTCTCACCTTCATAGAAGTGGCATCCAATACCAGAAGGCGTGGATTACATCTACAGTGATTTTCAACCTTTTTTTTCATGGCACAAACACACACTAATTACTAAAGTCAGATCCCCTGACTAAATACAACCATTTTCATCTTATGGCACAAATAAATTAGTTACTAAGGGAGAAAAGGTCAGGGCCCCTTTTTCTTTAGTAATTAGTTTATGAGTGTGTGAGAAACAAAGGTTGAAAATCACTGGATTACGATATCAAAATTTAGCATAGGGACCTTGGTAGCTCCTGCTACCCCAATAATGCGTTGTGTGTACTTGAAAATCAGATAATCTTGTATGGGTGGACTAATGACCCCTTTCTCAGGAGAAACTTAAGGCAGCTGCTCAATTGGTACAAGAGCAGTTACAGCTTGGGCACATTGAACCATCTAATAGTCCATGGAATACGCCTATATTTGTCATTAAAAAGAAATCAGGAAACTGGAGACTACTACAAGATTTGAGAGCAATAAATAAGACTATAGAAATTATGGGTCCTCTTCTGCTAGGACTTCCTTCTTCTACTGCCATTCCATGGAATTATCACCTTGTAATTATTGATTTGAAGGATTGCTTTTTTACTATTCCTTTAAGCCCGCATGATTGCAAGTGTTTTGCATTCAGTGTTCCTTCACTTAATTTCCAGGCTACCATGGAGCAATACCAATGGAGAGTTTTGCCTCAAGGTATGGCTAACAGTCCTACCTTGTGCCAAAAATACATTTCTCAAGCTATCTCTCCAGTATGAAGGCAGCACCCTAAGATGTACATAATTCATTATATGGATAATATTCTTATTACTCATTCAGATAAAGACACTGTGTTTACCATTTTGCAACAATTAGAACAGAGGTCCCCAAACTTTTTACATAGGGGGCCAGTTCACTGTCCCTCAGACCATTGGAGGGCCAGACTATAAAAAAACTATGAGCCCTGGCCGGTTGGCTCAGCGGTAGAGCGTCGGCCTGGCGTGCGGGGGACCCAGGTTCGATTCCCGGCCAGGGCACATAGGAGAAGCGCCCATTTGCTTCTCCACACCCCCCCTCCTTCCTCTCTGTCTCTCTCTTCCCCTCAGCCAAGGATCCATTGGAGCAAAGATGGCCTGGGCGCTGGAGATGGCTCCTTGGCCTCTGCCCCAGGCGCTAGAGTGGCTCTGGTCGCTGCAGAGCGACACCCCTGAGGGGCAGAGCATCACCCCCTGGTGGGCGTGCCAGGTGGATCCCAGTGGGGCGCATGTGGGAGTCTGTCTGACTGTCTCTCCCCATTTCCAGCTTCGGAGAAATACAAAAAACAAAACAAAACAAACAAAAACTATGAACAAATCCCTATGCACACTGCACATATCTTATTTTAAAGTAAAAAAACCAAAACGGGAACAAATACAATATTTAAAATGAAGAACAAGTAAATTTAAATCAACAAACTGACCAGTATTTCAATGGAAACTATGGGCCTGCTTTTGGCTAATGAGATGGTCAATGTGCTCCTCTCACTGACCACCAATGAAAGAGGTGCCCCTTCCGGAAGTGCAGCGGGGGCCGGATAAATGGCCTCAGGGGGCCGCATGTGGCCCGCGGGCCATAGTTTGGGGACCCCTGAATTAGAATATTCTCTGAAAGAATTAGGACTTTATATAGCTCCTGAAAAGGTACAGCAATCTTTACCTTTTTCTTATTTAGGCCAAATTATTGAGGGACAACAAATTCGCCCACAGAAAATAGAAATCAGGACAGATCATTTGCGAACTTTAAATGATTTCCAGAAACTGTTAGGAGACATTAATTAGCTTAGACCTTCCTTGAAATTAACTACTGGAGAACTGAAGCCACTTTTTGATATTCTTAGAGGCTCAGCTGAACTAGCTTCTCCTCAGCTACTTACACCTGTGGGATAACAAGCTTTAAAGCTTGTAGAAGAAGCCTTGCAACAAGCACAACTAAAATGCATAAATCCTGAAGAATCAATTGCCTTACTAATGTGTCCCTCAAGTTACACTCCAACGGGACTATTGTGGCAAGCTTCACATCCTATTTAATGGATTCATTTAGCTGTTCTCCATATTTTGATCTTGTCACCTCCTTAATTATCAAGGGGTATAGGCGACCCTTACAGCTTATAGGTTTTGAGCCTCAAAATTATTGTTTCTTTTTTCAAAGGATCAACAACAATGGCTCTGGGAAACTTCCACTAACTGGCAAATTGCTTTTGCAAATTTTACAGGCCAAATTGATTCTCACTATTTACTTATGGTTGTTTCCACTATAGAGACTGCCATCTTAGGGACAACTGCTGATGAACTATTTCAGCAATTTCTCCTTCTTCAAAGACTTGTACGTCAACATAGAGCTCCATGTTTTATAGGACATACTCGATCGAGCTCACTCTATGCTCCCTGGAGCTTTTAGCACAAGGGAATGCCCTTGTTGATCAAACTACCCAAAAGAAAATTATTGGAGCAACCATGACAGATCAAGCAATTCAGTCTCGTACTTTTCATCACCAGAACGCTGCAGCCCTACATAAATAGTTTCAACTTTCTTGGGAAGCAGCACAGCAGATTGGTAAATCCTGTCCGAGGGGTCCTATACTACAATCTGTCCCTTCATTTGGAGTTAACCCTCAAGGACTCCCACCAGGACAACTTTGGCAAATGGATGTTACTCATACATTTTTATTTGGCAAACAGTCCGTTGTCCACGTTACAGTGGATACTTATTCTGGATTTATAGTAGCCTCTACTAGAATAGGAGAGGCTGCTATGCATGTTATAGCTCATTGTCTTTATGCATTTTCTATTATTGGACTTCCTGATGTGATTAAAGTTAACAATGCTCCTGAATATGTAGCTAAAGCATTTACTGTATTTTGTCAAACCTTTCAAATTATGGGTATTTCTTAAAATCTTTAAAGTCAAGGTAATATTAAAGTGTACCCAGCAAATATTTAAGGTCAATTTAAAATATATATATTTAAAATGGGGGAGTCATATCCTGGGTTTCCTGCAAATCTACCTTATCTTTAAAAAAAAAATTTTTTTTTGAATGCTGATGAACAGGAGATGCCAAATCTTTTTCTCCTGCAAACTTCTACCCTCTTTTATTTGATCCAGCTAATAACACTGTTTTGTCTTTTTCCAAATAGCTCCAGATATATGGAAAAGGTTTATATAGGCAGATGGGGATCCTCAAACCCCCCAGTGAGATCTTCTGAGCATGGCTTTTAAGGTACCAAGAGGCAGAAAAAGCCCAAAAGAGATCAGGTGAAATACTAGCTCTTGGCATACACCCTCAAAAGGCTCCAGTGCCCCAATGGGGCCTCATAGGACTCCATCAGGGCCCTGCTTCAATAGTGGAAAGGATGGACATTTAAGCCAAAGCCTGCCAGGCTTACATGCCTTTGCTGTGAGGAAAAAGGGACACTGGAAGGTAAGCTGCCCCCTTGCTCCTCTAAGGAAGGGTTCAGTCTCTTCCAGCCCTGCTCCAGCCACTTGTGACCTAACGTTGCCCAGAATGCTGGTATTTGCCACTGAAGGCTGAAGGGGCCATTGGCCTCATCTACAACACTGTGGACAAGCCTAGGGTCTTTCTTCCAAGTAGCCGGTAAACTGGTCTCATTTACACAGGGCCACTTAACTATGTCTTGCCTGAATAGTCAGGTTTTTTATTCTTCCCTCGAAGATCTCTGTTGTGGGTGTTGATAGTCCTATTTTCTGCTGCTTTGTTTAATATATAGTGTTTCCTTTATTTCTCCTGCCTCAATACCCCACCCATATTTTAGGCTAAGACCTAGTCCTAATTTAGAGCTCCTTTTTTCCTTTTTTGCCAACTTACAAATTTACCTCTGCCACCGAGCTTAGTGTATCCCAAGGTTCTCCTTACCACCCCATGGTGGTAAAGCTCCAGTATAAGGCCCCCTGGGTTCATCTTTCCAGTTTAAAGAAAACAGAAGCTCCATCTTCATGTGTGCTGCAGATGGCTTTTCCAGTCTACCTGAGTCATTACCAGCTAGAAGCAGCGGTCTTTGGGACTTGAGCTGCAAAGTATAGAAGTGTGACAGCAATTCCAGTGCCATGCAGACTTTTCCTGGATTTGTTTCCTGGACTCCTGCTCCTGTGACAGCTTTTAATGGACTGAGCTGGGGTTGGGTTGCATTTGCAGAAATTTGGAATGGTGTTGGTACCAACTTGGACTTGGTGAACATGTTAAGGACACTGCTCTTTTATGGATTCTTTTATTGGCCAAGAATTTGCTTAAAGGTTTGAATCACTGTAATGTATTAGAATGTTTGTTTGGGTATCTGTTAGCATTGACTATACTAATTTTGAGTTTGTTCTGTATTTTTTCAATCTGCCTCCAAATTAGAATCTGGGAAACTAGGAAATCAGATGAGTGCAAATCTCAGCACACAAATTAAAAATAAAAAAGAAAAGGGGGATATGTTGTGGACCATAAATGGCAAAAAGCCATTTTAGATTCGAGGCTTAGCAAAGGCTAAGTTCTCCCCCCTCCATCCCCATATTTGGCTATGATGCTGAGTATTTGCACCCACTCTACTTGCTTCCTTGGGTTGCTGGAAGCAATATACATGCCCTTCCTCTGACTCTTTGTTTGTTTCAGATGTTGGTAGATTTCACTAATGTATCCTGTTTTTGCCTTGGGAGAGTTCCTGTCTTAGCCTTGGATGTGCAACTATATATAAAGGTCCTTGATTTGCATATGGCTATATAATAAAGCAAACTGGGGCTATGGGGCACTCAGATACTGCCAGGCATTTTGAAGAGTCCTCCCGGTCCCATCGTTTTTGTTTTGATAAGTGTGTTTCCTTAATTCCACACCATTATTAGGAGCCATGCTGGTCTGCCGCACGATTCTATAATCTGATGTAAGTGTTTAAACCTATAGGTTTAACACATATTTAGCATGTGAATAAAATAATTTTTATCTAAAAAATATTACAGATCAAGTCACTGCCTTCCTTATATAAGCTTCAGTTTGCATCAGTTTGACCTTGATTTATAAAATGCAACACAGAAACTTAAAAATGTTTTATATTATGGTACTTATTAATCCTCCTTTTCTAAGAAAAATAAGAAGGAAGGAAGGAAGAAAGGGAGGAAGGGAGGGAAGGAGGAAGGGAAAAAGGGAAGGAGGGAAGAGAAAATGAAGGGGAGGGAGGGAAGGGAAGAAAAGAGAGGGGATGGGAAGGGAAGGGATAAAGGATATTTTGATTCTTATGATTATTATTACAAAAATAAAGTATCTAGCCCTAAGCCTGGCCCATTACAAGTATGCTAGATATCTGACAGTTCTCCTTCTTATTAATGAAACAACAAACATTTATTAAGCCTCCTCTCTCAATCATCACAATTTTTCACCAATCTAGTCAACTTGGAGAAGCTTCCACATTATCCAAGATGGAATCTACATTCGCACCACTCACACAATCTTAGTTTATAAAATACAACACACAACATGAAAAAAATGATTAACCAGAATAAAATAAAATAAATATAACCTAGGGAAGATATGTACCATTGGATGTTCTGAAGAAAGAAAAAAAAGACACATCTTAGATGTTGTGACAATTTAGACATATTCACAAAGCTATGACATGTGACCAAGAGAAAGAGGGCAAGGGCCACTCCCATTGAGGAGAAGGGCCTGAGAAAAGGTGGGGGCATGGTGGGAAGCACCCCAGGGGGAGGTGGAGAGGTGGGGAGCGGAAGGGAGAAGTACAGAAAGGGAGGAGAGCAGATCACGTGGGAGGAGCTCAAGCGCCCGCTTTCTGCCCTTCATCCAGCTGCAGAAGGGCAGGCTGTGTGGGTCAAAGTGGAATTAGAGTTTCCCTCAGCATCTATTTCCATTACTTTCCCTCCCCATTTAATTTTATCTGTCTTGTTTTGATAAAACATTGAAATGACTTAAGAAAATCTATTTATAATTATTAGCATTTTCAACAACCAAGCAAGATACTTCTCTGTTGCATTTTCAAAATCCTCTACAATGACTTTTTCCAGGAGCCTAAATATACTGCTCATAAAAATTAGGGGATATTTCAAAAGAAATATGAAATGATAAAAAAAAGAAGCATCTGATTTTTTTTTTATTAAACAAGAATATCAGAAGAGCAAACAAGTCAAAAAAAGTTGTTCGATTATGCAAATGAGTTGCAAACCCAACTTTTATTTCCTTGATGAAAATGCACTATACAAAAGGGAGAAAGTATTGGAGTATCTGCACATCCCCTGATCCCCTAACTTTTGTGAGCAGTGTGTATGGTCCTTGAAAAATATGCTTTATTCCCAGGAACACTATTACCTTCTATCACAATTGAAGTATTTCTCTTCTTGTTCAGTATATTTACAAAAATAAACATTCTCTTCCTGGGCTCATATATTTACTTTATAATTTTCCCCCCCCAGATCATCTTTTATTCTAAAATCTAGGGTTTAAAGTTTTTATGGTTATTTTTCCCTACCAACCATACTTATCCTTTTCATCTTTCCTCTCTCTTTCCATGGCCTCTCTTACATAGCTTTGTATCCTTAAGTGAGCTTTTATACAACTTTCCAAATAAAAAAAGAAATCTGAAAAGGTAAGAAATATGCATGTTTTTTCTTATAGTCTCAAGTTACACTCCAGTGGATTAATTCAGAGGCTGAAATGATTCTTCTTCTTCGGGTATAAAGTATTATGTCTATCTTAAATTCACTATTGAAGAAAATTTTAAAACTTTCCCTTTCCCTTTAAAATGAAGAACTGGGAGGAAGGCAAATGATGTTTAGAAACCAGGGCAGCAGTGAATGAAAGGGCGGTGTCCCTGTTAGCTTCTAGAGATCAGCTCTGACATGGGTGCCCGCTGTTGAGTCTATTTCCCCACACTTGACCACCTCCTGGCGCTTACTGATCTTACTGTCCCTAGAGTGATCCATGTTTATGATATTCCTTCTCAGGCATCCCCACTGCTTAAACCCTTCATTTCTATCAAATTAGTAATTTCTTTTTTTTTTTTTTAGCTTTTTTTTTTTATATTGTAGTGGATCAGACAATATATAAAGGTATAAAGGAAAGATTGTAATATTGATAAAAATGGTTTTAGAGAACAAATTCAGCCTCTCTGCCACTCATCACCTTGCATAGTTTTCAGCTCTACTTCATTTATGTATGCACCGTTACAGTAGCCACCTTCAAAAATGCTCCACATGCCCTGGCTGGTTGGCTCAGCAATAGAGCATAGGCCTAGCATATGGAAGTCCCCGGTTTGATTCCGGGCCAGAGCACACAGGAGAAGTGCCCATTGGCTTCTTCACCTTTCCTGCGCTCCTTTCTTTCTCTCTCTTCCCCTCCCACAGCCAAGGTTCCATTGGAGCAAAGTTGGCCCAGGCGCTGAGGATGGCTCCATGGCCTCCGCCTCAGGCACTAGAATGGCTTGATTGCAGAGGAGCAATGCCCCAGAGGGGCCTAACATCGCCCCCTGGTGAGTATGCCAGGTGGATCCCCGTCAGGCACATGCCAGAGTCTGTCTGTCTGCCTCACCACCCCCCGCCCCCACTTCTCACTTCAGGAAAAAAAAAAGCTATGCACAAGTATAGCTCGTGTAGCTATAGGGCAGTTTTTAGTGGAACAACTGGTCAGAAGCACACATAGATATTTGAAAGAATAAAGGTTTAAATATTAGTATCAAGGGTCACCTCCCTTTTATAACTGCAAATAGGTCTATGGGTTGGTAATTTAAAGAAAAAGGAAGTATATTTTACCTTATCTCAAGCCTTCTTTTACCTTGAATTATAAATAAATAGAACATTTTCATCTCCATCTGAGTCAAAGTTGCACAGTTTCACAACTGTGGTGAACAATGTATGTGAGTGTGCATGCAAACTAGAAGAGCCGATGGAAAGAACCAGCATTCTTATTTCTATATATAATCAGGGTTTGGCACAAACATAAAGCTACAGAAGTCCTGTGCTCAGAATCCAGCTTTGCTGAGTAGAGTTGGTCAAACTCTAATAGAAAAACATAGATTTGTAGAAATTAATATAATAGATTTGCCAGTCCTCAAAATATCTTTGTTTAGGCCTGACCTGTGGTGGCGCAGTGGATAAAGCATCAACCTGGAACGCTGAGGTTGCTGGTTCAAAACCCTGGGCTTGCCCGGTCAAGGCACATATGGGAGTTGATGCTTCCTGCTCCTCCCCTCCTTCTCTCTCCCTCTCTCTCTGTCTCCTCTCTCTAAAATGAATAAACTAAAAAAAAATATATATCTTTGTTTAAATAATTTGTAATTAAGTATCTCATCTTACACCAAGAATTTCTTAATTTTCTTATAGCATTGAACTCAACTTAAATAATTTGGGGGGAGTTTTTTGTTTGTATAAAGAAGCAATACCACTAATTATAAATTTCTTTAGACATAAAAATTTCCACCATGCCAAATGGAGAGATGTCCTATCTTCAACAGCACAGAGAAACAAAGACCAGAATTATGTCACAAGCACAGTTGTGAATCTAGGTTGGCAATTTAGGGAGACAGTGTGGTCTAGCTGGTAGAACACCAGATGGCAAGGCATGGGACCTGGTGTCTGTTCCGTTCCCAGTCGTATGACTGCTAGAGATTTGGCGAGGGATTTCTTTCTGTGTCTGTCTTCTTATGTCAAAGTGCTCATAGTCCCTCCCCTCATTTTTTTCCACTGGTATGACATGAAAGTTTGCCCAGAAATCAGCTAGGGGATCTCAGAAAGAAATTAATAAATAGAAAGATGTTTTAATGTTAAAGTGTTTTCTGAAGCTACTGCTCAAGTCTCTTTGAGCTCCAAATGCTTCCTCCTCGCAGCAGGTAGATTGTTCCTTTGCTTGTGGTTATTGACAAGCTTGGTCATGATAACATTGGCTCAGGCTTGAAAATATAATAGTTCGCAAAACTCTTTAGTCTTCAAGTCTGTTTTGTTCACTTCTGTTGCACTGTTTCCCTATCATCTTCCTAACTCGATTTCTTTCTTTACTTATAATATCCTCCTTTAAGAATTTAACCAGGGGAAGAAGGCATCTTTACTTTTCAGTCAATACTAAACTAAATAAGTTGTGCTAAGTCTAGGACACTGTGTGGGTATAGATAGGTAATACAGAAGAAGTCTAATCTATATTTTCCTGAGGAAGTATACAGTCAAATTTGAGAGGTAGATCTAACACACATGAACCATTTAGATTAATATATCAAATATAAAATATGAGAGGGTTTTATATCAAATATAAAATATGAGAGGATTTCCATAGAAGCAAAAATTGTGAAGGCCTAAAAGGGAGGTTTTATGAAGTATATGGAATTTGATCTGGTCAATGTTGATAGGATTTGGATTTTAAAAAAATAACAGAATGAGGACCATGCTGAAAAGGGCAATATCGGAAGTAAATTCAGACAGCTGGAGTGAGGACACTAGCATGGTTGTAGTCAAGTGTCAGTATTATGGTTGGGGAGAAGTAAATTGCATGTAGATTTTATATCTCCAGGAGAGAGTGCCTAGCTGAGTACAGAGAACTTTCTATTCATAAATTCTAAGGCAGTTAGAAGCTTCTAGAGGTTTTAGAAAAAAAGAATGTCCTCATAAAGGGATTGATTTGGTTAAATCAGCTAGGACATATACAGTGGCCTTGGAAAGCCTGAATGTAAAGGGACCGGGAACAAGGGGATGGAGAAAAAAGCATAGTCAATGGACTTTTTCATTTTTTAAAAAAATGACCCCATTATTATGAGCTGTTTTCAATTGAATGAGCGTGTTAAAAATGTGGACATAAGTGGCATGAATTTCAAGGTAGGAAGGATAGGCTTTCCACAGCAGGGTGAGGATGCTTTTAGGTAGTTGTGAGGACTGAGTGATCTCAAATACATGGAGAACCAAACTGATAAATTGGGTGAGAAATTGTGACCATTGGCATAATTTGAGGGGAGCACTCCAAGGAAGGGTTTATCTGAAGACAGTGCTGTGTGATGCTCCGGGAAGGAGGCCGCAGGTGTGCAGCCATGGCTGCAAAGTAGATAGGGATTTGCAGGGGCACCACGAGACAGAAGAACCCGACCAATGTGAAGTCATTAAGAGCAATGACGGGAAAAACTCAAGTCTTTTCTTGAGCGTGAGTTCCTGAAAAAGCAAACCAGAATAGTAAAAAATGAAGAAAAGTCTTTGGTTGAAATTCTCTTAATCTTTGCATTGGATTCCTATTCAATTGCCATCCTCATTTTATTGAGACACTTTTAATTTCCTTTACATCTTTTCATAAGAGACATATATTTTGATGAGAACACTGGCTGAACTGATTTATTTTTTATTTTTTGCTACAAGAACTAATGAATAAAGTTAAAAAGAAGAGAGAAAAATTTAAGAAGACTGAGTAACAGCCATCCATCTATCCATCCATCCACTCATCTATCTATTTTTTTTCATTTATTCACTAAGCACCTGTTATCATCCGGAAATATAGTAGTAAACAAGAGAAACATGGTCCTGTTCTCATGGAGCTTAAACTATGGGAATAGTTTTCACAAAAGGTTAAGTGAAGATTGCTCTAAGAATATGTCACAGGGACGCTGTGCCAGCCCAGAATTTCAGAAAGGGTTCCATGAGAAAATATCACTTTTTCCAAATATTAAAGAAGGAGACTAATATAAGGACAGGGAGAAAAAGCACGCATAGAGAGAGACCTGGAGGTATTTCTTGCCACAGTTTCAGGGTGTCAGCGCAGAATCACTGTTGCTTACCCTCCACTAAATGCCCATCTGTGCCTGTGCATTAGTCTCTGTAGTCAGGGTACTGTAGGGGAGAACACTGCAAAGCATCTGGGAGAATCAATGTGAAGGCAACTTCCCAAAGGACAAAAATTCAACTACAGCAAAAGTATAGATTCCAGAAGAGATAGCAGAGCAGCACTGTGGATGCTCAACCTAGGAAAGTGTTCACCCAAAGCTTCTGGAGGAATGGGGTAGAGAATAGATCCGATGAGCAGGGCACTCTACCTCTGCCTAGGTCCCAGGGTGCGAGGTCAGGGACAACCTTGCCAGGAGGCAGAATGACAGTTTTCAGGATTTGTCCCAGACGTGAGAGAAACTGCATTAGCAGAAAACCTGGATAGTTTGCTTTCTTTATTTAAGAAATACTATGCTAACACTTTTATTTATTTTAATGTCATTTTACTGATCATCAAAATATTGTTTAAAAATAGAAATGGAAGATCAAGAACTATTAATAGTAAAATCTATGCAACTGCCTTATCTTTGTGTATGTATGTGTACGTTTTAGGCATAGTTCACATTCAAGATAATGGCTAAAAATACTGTTTTTACAACTTCCTGAGTAGATGTTGGCAATCATAGTTGAGAAGTGAAAAAAATATATAGTATGTTATCATCTGTCATTTGAGTCCCTTTTAGAGAGAACCTGCTTCTAATGGGAAACACCTTGATGAACCATTGGTGTGGAACATGAGACCCAGAAGGCATGGGTGCTAACAGGAATTAAGAAATCATTAGCTATGTATGCTAAAAAATGAGAAAAATTACTATTGTTTTGTTCAGTGCCGAGAGAGAAGAAAGCGAAATATAGAGAAATAAGAGGCAAGAGTCAGAACCCAAAGAGGTGCCAGAAAATGAGGGCTCTGTTAGGGAAATAGCTAAGGAAATTTCCCCTGGGATGTGGTGGTCTAATAAATTTATGCCCATTATTCTGTTTGTGGGTATTTAACTTGGTCATCCAATTTTTCAGTAAACTCTTTAATGCTTCAAAAATACTTTTGAGAGACTGTAAATCTTTTTTTGGCAGAAACTGAGGAAAGAGATAAATTGTATGTCTGGGGGAACATTATAAAGAAGTGAGTCAGCGGGGAACCCAGGGACAGAGGTTACCAAACAGCCTGAATTACCCAGAAGTGTCCGTTTATTTGGAAGATTTAGGGCTGTCACATGATGTGGACTAGGCTTCCAGCTGAGTTTATCGCCCTTGGCAGGCTGGTAAATCTCACATACATTTGAGTTAGGTTTATTTACCTAAAAAATTATATCTATGTCATTGCAATACTCATACTTATTAAAATTTATCAAATGATATCCTTTTAGAATTTTAAAGCATCCCATCTATCATGGTATGTGTCTGTCATATATTTGTGTTTTCTTTTTTATTCATGTTTAAACTTATGTTTTAAAAGGCCAAGATTTGGATTAGTTGATTTATACTGTTCATTTTGTTTCTAATTTATTAATTCATCACTAGATCTTTATTCTTTAGGCACACACATTGGTTTTATAAATTTTAAGGTATGTCAAAAAAGTATAGTGAATAAAGTAACATACACTCATCTACCCCCATAACTTAAGAAAGAATATATTGCATATTCAAATTAAATCTTTGTGTTTTGCTCCTCAGAGTCCATTTCCTCCCTTTTTTCCCTGAGGTATCCACTTCCTGAATGTGTTCTCTGACATTGCCATGCTGATTTTAAAAGTTTATTACCTGTGCATTTATCCATAAATCAATTATAAAAGTATCTTCCTCTGCCAAGCTCATGTGCACACACACAGATGCGTGTGCAATGTTTATTCTCTGTACATTTGGAGTGAGATTTGTAGGTCATGGGAAAACTGTTCCTTGAATTAAGTTTCTCTCAAAGGCAATAGTGTTGATTTGCCCTCCCAACTGCAGAGAATCAGTTACTCTTGTTCCACATCCTTGTCCTACTGCTGCCCAACGTCTAAGTGTTTGTCCACGTGCTTTCATCTCTTTTTATATCAATTTGCACTCCCATGCTATTAGTGAGATTCTCTAGATTTTCATGTGTATCGTATGTTCAGCTCCAATTTTCTTGAATTCAAGAAAGGTCTTCTTTTTCCTATTTTCTATCAGTTTGTCTTTGAATATTAATTTTGGGATTCTTTATATTTCTGGAACTTCCTTCTATTGAGTTCGTCATGTCTATTTTTTAAAAAGAGATGTTTATAAACCTGATTTTTGTTTTCTGCTTTTTGAAAACTAATGCTTTGCAATGTACATAAGATTTTTAAAATGAATGTAATCACAGTTGTAAACTGTTGCCTATAAAAGTGCTCTCTTTTGGACTACTTTGTGTACATATGGAACATCTATTAACCCTCCCTGCTCTCCAAGGTCATAAAGGTATTTTCTGGTATTTTACCTTTCTAGTCTTGTTTTCTTTAAATTTATGTGATGGGATATAAAAATTATTTCTTTTTCCTAAGAGCAATCCTATACTTCTTAATCAATTTAGGAAATTAGAGTCATATTTTTTTTCTTTAAAACATTCTCCTTATGTCCCATTAGTTTATATAAACAATGTTACCATTACTCCCTAAATATGCTATATATACAGTTTTTAATTTTTACTGTCCCTGGAATTATGAATGAAACTACTTTATTTAAAATGCCACTCACTTGTTTTACTTAAAAATGTCATCAGGACTTATCTAGTTATTGACTGTTATCAATTTTTTTCTGGTACAAAGTGTGTTATTCTTATCTGTGCAATCCCTTATCTCAGGAAATGTCCTTTTAACTTGCTTTAAAATTTTTGGTCTAGTCATGCATACGGGTGATATGTACATTGAATCTTAATATTGTGACCTTTATATCTATTATTTTTCCCCCACCTGGTCTCTTTGTTGTTATTCTGTGCAATTTGGGAGAGCTTTTCTAGTTTGCCTTTTACAATTTCAATTCATTTTTCCACAGTGTCATTTCTGCCTTATTCTAACTTTGATTTTTTTTGATCGATGGTCTTACAATATTTTCTTATGTAATCCATTTTTTACATTAATCATGGTTTTATCCCATATTTTCTCTTTTGTTTCAGAGCATACATATTTCCCTAGGTATTATTAAGGGAACAAAGCTCAAATTTTTGCTCAAGAATGTGTTATCTATCCTGTCTTTTGTCTTGTCATATTTCAAGGAGATCTGAAACATTCCAGTCATAAGAATTAGACAAACTATGAAACTTCATTCTGGTCCACTATGCTGATGACATATGTAATCTTAATCAGACAAAAGAAAAACAAACAAAGAAGTTGTCAAGTATTTGGGGGGCTTTACATACATACTGACAATAGAGGAGGTATACCATATGAAGATTAAAGGACCTACTACATAAGTAAAATTTTTAGAAGTGCAGTGGTCTGGGAAAAAACAGGATATGACTTCAGAGTAAAGAACAAATTATAGCATCTTGCATGCCTAACCACAGAGAAGAATTTACAAAAGCTGGTATATCTCTTCACATTTTAGAAGCAGTATATTCTACATTTGGGAAAATTGTTCAACATATATATATATGTGTCTGTGTCTCATGTATCTCATATGTGTATACCAGCCTACCAGCTTTGAGTAGACACAGAGCTAGAAAGGATTCTTCAGCAAGACCAAGACATAAGTAAGTGTTCTAGCCACTTTGGCCTATACCCCAGAAGATCCAATAAAATATCAGATAAGTGGGGTGAGAAGAGATGTACAAGGTGAAAGTAAGTGCAGGCCCTCTTCACATCACTTCTGGTGACCCACTTTGGGAATTTGGACATCCCAACCCCCCACCCCTAATTCTAGGTGCTGCACATATAAAGGCCCTGGTTCCCAGAAGGAAGTACATCTTACAAGGGAACACAGCAAAAGTCCCATTGAACTTTAAGTTGCAGCTGCCGCTCAGACACATAGGGCCTCTGTTGCCAAGAAACCATTGTTAAAATTAAGAGTCACCATTACTGGAGAGTAATTGACCCTACCCATCAGGTAAAGTAGAAATCTTATTACATGCTGGGGGCAGAGTGGAATGTGATTGACACCCAAATGACTCACTTGGATGTTTCTACTTATTCTCACTCAGCTTTTATGGTTGGTGGACAAATGCATGCTGTGACCTGAATAGGGCATGATGATTAGGGGCTCAGATCCCCAAGGCATAGGGTCTGTGTCAGAACCTCCTGGAATGAAAGAGATGCTAGCTGAGGTTGAAAGGAATCCAGAATGGATGGTAGACAAAGAAGTTGATGGATAACAGTGGTGGCTACAATGTCAGCCAGGTGTTGGGAGGCTGTAGTTTGTCCTATCCACCTTCTTAGAAATTTCTCCCAGGACAAGAGTCCCACTGTGAATCCTTGAGGAGTTTCTCCCAGAATTTACATAAAGAAATAGATTTGACTATCCCAACGGGTAGTCTGTCATAGATGCTCTAATGTACCACCTAGATCTCCTGTCAGTAATGAAGAGCATAACTCTCCAACTTCTGGGAATGCTTCCAGTTCCCAGGGCCCAGCTTCTGCAGGAACTGCACTCTCTGGGAGAGGCCCTTACCAAGGGGCACCCCTCCTGGGAGAAGCCTGCATCCACTAAATGGTTCATACTTTGGTGTAAAGGCCCAGATGCCTCTCTCAAGCCAGAATAACTCCAAAGGTCCTTTCCAGCTTTAGAGCTGTATATGGTTTTAACTGAGAACATTTTTGAGACTATGATATAGTACAAAGTCTTCTTTAAGCCCATCTTGCTTTTTTTTGCTGTTGTATTTTGTTTTTGTTTTTTCACAGAGGTTGATCGTGTGAGCACTTTCTAGTAAACTTTTTGCATGTTAATCTTTATTTTACAGTCTACTTCTCTGGTAAGATGAGCTCAGCAGTCATTCATTCATTTATCTAATATATATATATATAATACACACACACACATATACATGTGTACATATATATCTTTATTATATGCGGCTTAAGTGTCTGTTTGTTGCCGATAGCTTATTGGTTGCTTGTGTAACTGTACTAGCCAATGGGGTGAAGTTGCCACGGCATTCAAATAGTCCCGCCTTCTGGCATGCCACCTCACAAATTGAGGTTAAAGATTGGAGCAATTATTATGCTGTTAAGAAATCTTAACACCAGAAGGGGTCTTTGCAATGGTACAAGACTAGAGGTTCTCCAATTGAAAAATAATGTCATAATAGCTAAGTCTTTGGCTCCTCTAAAGGTGAAATACATGTCATTCCAAGAATTGATTTGGCTCCATCTCAAACAGGGTTGCCATTTCAATTGAGACGTAGACAATTTCCTGTAAAACTTGCCTTTGCTATGACCATTAATAAGTCTCAGGGCCAAATGCTTAAGTGTGTTGGCATTTTTTTACCTGAGCCTGCATTTGGACACGGTCAACTTTATGTTGCCTGTTCAAGAGTTCGTGAAAGAACGAACGTAAAATTAAAAATAATTGATGGTCCACTGCAAGGCGAGCTTAAAAATGATGGAAAGATCTACACAAGAAATGTTGTGTACAAAGAGATCTTTGACATGTGAATTAACATTTTATTATTTAAATCAGCTTTATTTATTGAGCTAGCGGTGGCTCTTAAGAAATGTACCACCAGTGGTTTCCTTCATTGCACTCTACTTTAAGCAATTAAGCAAGTAGAAGGGGGAAACCCCATGGGGCAGTAAGCAAAGGGGCGTCCTTGCCGCCTGCCCTGGGTAATTCAGTTTGAATTAGCAGACACCTTTGCACAAATCATTTTAATTACAATTTATAATATCTAGAACAGCGGTCATTTTGTATGACTGCCAGGCTTTCTAGTTATATATATGTGTATATTGTATATACCAGGGGTCTCAAACTCGCGGCCCGCCCACCAATTTTGTGCGTCCCGCAGACTAATCAAACTTCGTGGATTAGTCTGCAGGCCAGTCTGCGGGCCGCACAAAATTGGTGGGCAGGCCGCATGCGGCCCGCGGGCCGCGAGTTTGAGACCCCTGGTATATACTATATGTATATGCATATATACATGTATGTATACATATATATATGTATAGACACATACATATGTGTATACCATATATATATTTTTAACTTGAACACTATTATGTGCCTGACATTATGGTACAGGCAGTGAGGTAGAACAAAAGCATTAAAACATGTACTCTAGGCCCTGGCCGGTTGGCTTAGCGGTAGAGCGTCGGCCTGGCGTGCGGGAGACCCGGGTTCAATTCCTGGCCAGGGCACATAGGAGAAGCGCCCATTTGCTTCTCCACCCCCCCCTCCTTCCTCTCTGTCTCTCTCTTCCCCTCCTGCAGCCAAGGCTCCATTGGAGCAAAGATGGCCCAGGTGCTGGGGATGGCTCCTTGGCCCCTGCCCCAGGCGCTAGAATGGCTCTGGTCATGGCAGAGCAACGCCCCAGAGGGGCAGAGCATCACCCCCTGGTGGGCATGCTGGGTGGATCCCGGTCGGGCGCATGCGAGAGTCTGTCTGACTGTCTCTCCCCATTTCCAGCTTCAGAAAAACAAACAAACAACAACAACAACAACAAAAAACCATGGACTCTACTTATAAGGGATTTATAGTCAATTCAGGGAAATACCATATATGCATAGAGAATAAACACAGATCATAGTGATCAAGGTCTCAGACCTTCTAGGAATATGGGTCTGGATCACATTTAAATCTACCAAAATCCTAGAGACACTGCTTGGTAAAGGCAAGTAGAGAGTTGGAGTGTATATGATAAGTGGCTAATTGCGTAGCAGAACAGCAAGAGTAAAAACTATTATCCTTTTTACTGAAAAGATATAGGCTGCTCTGCAGTTACCTTAGTCTGGCCTGCCATTGTCATCGACTATTTGTGACTGTGTGGGTGAGTCTGTCCATCTTATAGGTAAAATATTAGAAAGCTCATCTTGACACTTAACCTCCTACATACTTTATTTTTAAAAAATCCATCTTATCCAGCCTACCTTTATCAGTTAAAAAAAGAAAATTCTGACATTTTACCTCTCCCTTTCCTAACTTCATAATTGGTTCTATCTCCTGACTGGGTAGGTAGTGCAGTGGTCCTTACTGACTCCCTATAAATCCAGTCCCCAGCTGACTGTTGAGAAAGTGACCTAGCTACTGAATATGTAATAATCATAAGTAGGGAAAACAGATGTGGGTAAGCAGTCCTATCCATCTAGGGTGTATCTTGTTTTAAAACATTTTAATTCTATTTATGCACCATTTATGATCTTCAAATTTAAAGGTTAGGCCTAGAATAGCAGGATGGTTTTAGGACTGTGTTGGGATCCAGCTACATTCTGAAAAGTTTATCCTTAGACATTACAAGGGAAAGAACATCCATTCTTTTACCATTTTCCATGTTTTGTTAAAGAGGAAACTATTTTCTTTCTGTCTTTCACTCTTTCACTTATAAACACTCAAGAAAGAGTTAGGACTAATTTGTGTACATATGGAACATCTATTAATGTATTCATTAATTAAAACCTGACTTGTTGATTTATTGCTACCTGTTTTTAAAATGTAAGGAAGAATTTAAAGTACCAAGAAAAGATCTTTAGTAGGAAGTATACAAATATGAAACAAAAACAACAAAAATTATCCTACTGAGGTCAGTCAGGGTCACATAAATTTGAAGACTTTGCTTAAGGCAATAATTAGTATAAATGAAACATGATTCTTAATAATGGTTGTGTATTATAATTCTTCTTAAAAGGAGACCGTACCAAATTACATTGTCAGTTATTGTATCAGTTGAGGTTTAATCCAGAAAGCAGAGTCATTATGAATGATACCAAGGTATAAACTTATTTAAAAAGCTGGATCATACTTAACTGTTGAAAATGTCTATAGAAAGCTGCTGCTGCTGTTGCATCGGTGTGTGGTCCTGAAGTTGTTGTAGGTCGTCAGGGCTGGCAGTCGGGAAGAAATGCTCCAGGTGAAGCAGAGTGTAACAAGGACCAACTGGAACCTTCAAGGAGGAATTGAAATTCTCATCTGTCTCTTACACCTCACCCCTTGATGCCACGGGTGACCTACAGAAGAAGCAGATACACTTCCCCACAGGCCGGCACATACGCCTCACCCAGGACTTGGAGAAACTGAAGGAGGAGATGCCGTGACCCCTGGAAGAACCACAAACCCAGCTGCTGTCCTCTGCCATGACGAGTCAGCAGATCAGTGACACTGTGCATGCACTGCAGGGACGCCCGGCACCCTACATCATTCTTCAGGGTGCAATGGCTGCTGCTTCCTTTCTACCTCCCATATCCTATACAGGTTTCTCTCGTGGACTATCCTAATCTAGAACTATAGAGGCAAGGGCATCCTCAAAAAATGGATTTCCAGCTCAGTTAAGTTTTTGCTGAACACAAGACTCCACTCCTTGTCAACTGAGTGTCCCGGCATACTTACTTTGGGCATGTTTAACTAATACATCCAATGATGTATTAGTTATTAAATGGCTTCCTTGGTCAGAAGTAATGCTATATGGAATATCATGCTAGTAAATAAGGTATATACAGATGGTACTTTTTAGCAGAACAAATGTATGCAGTGAAGGAAAATCTATATCCTGACTGGTGACCGTTCCATCGAGGACAGAGTGCTGTGCCTTCTATGATGGACATAGTCCAGTATAATCAACCTGACAACACGTAGCTGGCTGATCCTAGAAAATGGTGGTGCCAGAATATATTGTAAGATTTTTGGTAAACCAGCCCCCAAATTTTCTTTGGTTATGATCATAGGGAATTTGCTAAGAGGCCATGCCTGTGGTTGAAAAGGAGGAGGTCATGTAACAGGAGTGTGGGCCATGAGCATTCAGGCAACTTGCTCATGAAACTCACTTGTGCCTGTATGACCTATTCGAATTGGATATCAGTTCTGTTTCATGAAGGAGTGCTACTGTGCATATCCAACTTCATGGGTTTTTTTGATCAAACAATGCCCAGTGTATGCTGGGTACATCTTGTGACATGGCAAATTAATGACCCCATGGTCTAGCACTTCACCTCTCCTAGGTCCCTGTAGCCAACCCAAATTGCTTTTTAAAAGGAGAGTCGTTATCTTCAAAATATGGCTTAGTCTTATTCCCAAATGCTAAATGTCTACACAGTAATTTACCTGTAAATGCCTGGTAATGGCTCTCAACATTACCCTATCCTTCAAGCACCATAAGATGAGTTAGGTCAGGGGTCGAGAACCTATGACTCATGAGCCAGATGTGGCTTTTTTGATGGCTGCATCTGGCTCTCAGACAAATCTTTAATAAAAAAAAAAAAATGTTAAAAATATAAAACATTCTCATGTATTACAATTCATTCATTTTTTACTGCTCACATTCATGGTTGCAGGTAGCTGGAACCAATCACAGCTGTCCTCCGGGACAACACCAAATTTTTATTGGATAATGCATAATGTACACGGGTGGTTGTGAGGTCAGGAAGTAAACTTCCCTCCTTTTAATCAAGTAGTCAGCTAGCTAATTGCAGAAACCCTTTTGACGAAGAAGATGGCTAAAAGAAAAAAAGATAAGGAGTATTGTACTTTTCAGCAGGAATGGACAGAGGAATTCACCTTTGTGAAGAGAGCAGGTTCTGCAGTGTGTCTAATATGCAATGATAAAATTGCATCGATGAAATGGTCAAATATAAAGCGGCACTTCGACACATGCCATACTACATTTGCACCAAAATATCCAGTGGGGGACAGCAGGAAGAAAGCATGTTAAGAGCTACTGTGCAGAGTGCAAGCTAGTCAGCAACAACTCTGTGTTTGGACCCAATAAGGTGACTGGAATTCGGTTAGCTTTGCTGGTGCTTTAGCAATTGTGAAAAATGGAAAGCCATTCACAGATGGGGAGTATGCCAAAACATTCATATTTGATGTTGCCAATGAACTTTTTGATGACTTTTCAGATAAAGACAAGATAATCAAATGAATAAAAGACATGCCTGTCAGCAAGAGCTGTTCACAATTGTACCATCATGATGGCAAATCAAATTGAGGCAACACAAGTGAAGGTCATAAATGCAGCACCATTCTTTTCTCTCGCTTTGGATGAGTCAACAGACGTAAGCCATTTATCCCAGTTCAGTGTGATTGCAAGGTATGCTGTCGGTGACACACTACATGAGGAAAGTCTTGCTGTTTTGCCTATGAAAGAGACAACAAGAGGGGAGGATTTATTCAAGTCTTTCACTGAGTTCACTAAAGAAAAAATCTACCAATGGATAAACTTATTTTGCTGTGTACTGATGGTGCTCCGTGCATGGTGGGGAAAAACAGAGGATTCATAGCACTTCTTCATGAGCATGAAAAGAGACCCATTCTAAGTTTTCACTGCATCCTACATCAGGAGGCACTTTGTGCTCAGATGTGTGGCAAGCAGCTTGGTGAGGTGATGTTACTGGTCATTTGGGTGGTCAACTTTATTGTTGCCTGAGCTTTAAATGATCGCCAGTTTAAAACACTGCTGGATAAAGTTGGGAATAATTATCCTGTTCTGCTTCTACACAGCAATGTGCATTGTTTGTCAAGAGGGAAGGTGTTCAGCTGTTTCGTGGCTTGTCTGAGCAAAATCTGGACTTTTCTTGAAATGAAAAACATCGAGCATCCTGAGTTAGCTAACACTGAGTGGCTCCTGAAGTTCTTCTATCTCGTGGACATGACTGAACATCTGAACCAGCTCAATATGAAAATGCAAGGCTTTGGAAATACAGTCTTATCCCTTCAACAAGCAGTGTTTGCATTTGAAAACGAGCTGGAACTCTTCATCACCAACATTGAAACAGGTCATTTACTACACTTTGAAAAACTGGGAGAGTTTAGTGATGCATGCACAGCAAGTGACCCTGCTCAACATCTTGATCTCCAGAAGCTAGTGGGCTTCACATCTAATCTCCTGCAGTCATTCAAAGAGCACTTTGGAGAATTTTGTGAGCACACTCGTCTTTTTAAGTTCATCACCCATCCACAAGAGTGTGCAGTAGACAGCTCCAACCTGAGTTACATCCCCGGTGTCTCCATCAGAGATTTTGAGCTACAAACTGCTGACCTGAAGGCCTCAGACATGTGGGTGAATAAGTTCAAGTCACTGAATGAAGATTTGGAAAGACTTGCACGACAGCAAGCAGAGTTGGTGAGCAAACACAAGTGGGGAGAAATGAAAAAACTTCAACCCGCAGACCAGCTGATTGTCAAAACTTGGAACATGCTTCCCATCACATACCACACACTGCATGTGAGTATTGCTGTATTGACAATGTTTGGCTCTACATATGCATGTGAGCAGTCTTTCTCACATCTAAAGAATGTTAAGACCAACCTACGATCACCTTTAACGTATGGAAGTCTCAATGCCTGCATGAAGCTTAACCTCACCACGTATCAACCAGACTACAAAGCCATCAGCAAAACCATGCAGCACCAGAAGTTGCATTGGTTGTAAGAAGTATTTTACTCATCATTGGTTAGCAATGATGTAGCATAACAACATTATTAAAAAGAATTCAGAGACTTATTGTACTTTAAAAGTGTTGGTCTTACATAAAATGCACACATTTACTTGTATTTAGTGTTAAACATATTGTATGGCTCTCATAGAATTACATTTTAAAATATGTAGCATTCATGGCTCTCTCAGCCAAAAAGGTTCTCGACCCCTGAGCGAGGTTATATGGCCCAAGGGGAAGAGCAGGTTAGCCTTCCAAGTGGAAGAGCATATTAGTGTGAACCTGTTGCATAGATTTCTGTTCTTCTAGAATCCACACAAAACTGGCATCCTCCTGAATTGATTTAATAAATGAATATATGAAGTGCACACAAATGAGGTATATGCCTCCAAAGTCTAAAGAGATCACTCTATGCAATTGTGTCTTTTTTAGTGGTAGAAATGTAAGATGAAACAACTTTTTCTTAACTCTGAAAAAGATAACTCACTAAGCTTTAGACACTGTTTCTCTAGATATTTCTAGGGATGGCAAGCCCTAAATTTTGTGGGATTTCTCACTTCCTGTCATGCATCTACCTTATGGAGGTGTCTAGAGTAAGTGTGACTTCTCATCAATTTCAATCAGCATTATATCAACAAAACAATGGTCTAGCACAGTGTTTCCCAACCTTTTTTGTGCCATGCCCCACCTTAACCTTTCTAAAATTTTTATGCCCCCCCCATGTAACATACATAATTTTTAACATTAAAAAATTAATTTGTTCACTTAATAAACATAAATGATAGGTTCTAGGAAGAAATCACTATGAAATTGTTAACAAAACACAGTAAGTAAAATTTCAAAACATATAATGAAAAACAGAAATTTAAATTCCAAATAATTTTAATACAGATTTTTCTATATTAATTTATTATTTTAATTTAGTGTGATCCTTGCGCTTGATGCTTGCTGCACAGAGATTTTATATTAGGTTCCAATTTGGTTAGCTTTAGTCTCAAGTCTCCACGTTGTGTTATATCCAGCCGATTTCTTTTTTTTTTTACCAGTAAATCATTTACAGCACTAAATCCACATTCAGCTAAAAATGAAGATGGAAATGGTAGCAATAGTTTTCTTGCACATTTGGTTGAATTTTGGTATTTGATTTCTGTTTCCTCACAAAGCCATGCCATCGCTCCTTTGATATTAAATAAAACTTTAACTGACTCATCATTTTGCAAATTCTGCGAGTTCTTCTTGATACTGCATATTTGATATATCAGACAAATCCACTAACATTGGCTGCATCATCCATGTTGGGAAATCAATTTGTTTTAAATCAGAAAATCTTTCTTTTAAATCAGCTGATAGAATATTCAAATGATTGACAATAACAAGTAAAGCGGTATTAGTTACTTCACATTTTTGGAGCCAATGAAACTGTTTAAAGTTTTTGTTGTTAATATGTTTCTGACATAACTCAATATTGGTAATGAAACCAAATATCTTTGCTTTTGCATCAACAAGAGTTTTATTTGTTCCTTGAAGTTGCTTATTTAATATATTTAGTTTTTCAAAGATATTGGCTAAATAACTCACAAATGCTTTACCATCTATTGTTAACAGATACTTCATTTCAGGTTTGTCGCTTAAAAAATCACTAAGAGTATCAAACAGTTCCATAAATCTTTTCAAACAATTTCCTTTAGATAGCCATCTTACTTCAGTATGAAGTAAAAGTCTCACATGGTCTTCATTTTGTTCTTCACAAAATAGCTTGAAAAGACGCTCACATTTGGCACTAGCTTTAATAGCATTAACACACTTTATTACTGTACGTAATACTTCATTCAGAACAGGCGAGATGTTTTTAGCTACCAAGTTTTCCCTATGAATAACACAATGCACAAGAATCATTTCTGGATTCGCATCTTTCATCAATTTTAAGCAGCCATTTTTCTTGCCCATCATATTGGGAGCACCATCTGCAGCAGAAGATGTTATATTGAATATTTTTCATTGGTATATCATTGACATCTAAGTAGTTTTTTAGCTTATTATATATATATATCTTTGGAGGTAGTGGTGCTTTCTAATCTTTTACAGAACAACATTTCTTCAGCAAAATGTCCTTTATCAATATATCTTATGTAAGTTATCAATACTGCCTCACTGTCTCTCAAAGTTGATTCATCCATTTGCAAGGAGAATTTTCTTGTTTTCAGCTTTTCAATAAGTTGTTTTTCAATATCCTCACTCATTTCGTCTATTCTTCTGCTAACAGAATTGTTACTGAGTGGCATAGCTTTTACATCTTTGTCATCTTTTTCAAGAACTGTTTTAAGAAATGCTGATATTGACAGTTTTATTAAATTCTCTCCTATAGTGTGATTTTCTCCAGTTTTAGCGATGAATAAAGAAATTTGATAACTAGCCTCAAGAACACGATTATTAGTTGAAGTATGAGCAGTAAATAGAGACTTTAATGTTGTTCTTTTTTCAAAAATTTTCTTTAAAGTTTTAAAGTAACTGAAATCTGAATTAATATGAGCACTATGTTTTGCCTTCAAATGTGCCTTAAGACGACCTCATTTCATTGATTCATTGGTCAAGTATTGCTGGCATAAAAGACAAAAAGGAATCCACTCATTGTGATCAGCGGGTATGAACCCAAATTTTAAATATTCCTCCAAATATTGACGAGTTTTTTTCTTGCTTGCACCACTCATTTTACTATGGGCTATAAGAAATAAAAATAAGATCAATTAAAAACTAATATTAAAATATGTGTTAAAATATATTCAATGCGACATAGAGTAAACGTATACTAAAAATTCATATTTATTTAAATGTATATAACACATTTATTACACTACCACCACAAATCAAAAGGTATCTATATTTTTTCCACTTGACAAAATTTTCTGGAAAGTTATGCTTCTAAAATTAAAATTGTCGTGCATACACTATTATAGCCTCAATAATATTTATAAAATATTAGTGCTTTCTAGCCCCGATGCAAGAAGTACTTAATAAAGAGTTTAATATTGATAAAAATAAAATCAAATACTTACCAATTATATCTATGCAATATATATGTATATTTATTAAATCAACGAGCTTTTACAACAGTTTTGACTGACACTTATTTCAAATTAACACCAACTGAATGATGTGAAACACTACAGAAGTTGCGATGGGCCAATTAGGTGAGAATAACTGCGTTGTTTAGCGAGTATTTAATACGTCCGGGGTTCCCCGCGGCAGACGGCATGCTCCACGGTGAACCCAGGACGAAGTTTACTTGACAACTCCAATCACCCAGTTGATATTTGGGTCTCGTCAAACGAAATTATACTTAATAATTATTTACCGCAATTATTTAAGAATTGCATTTTTTGTTAAATTTGGCACCGATATCTAGCATTGCATTTAAATGGCCTGGGGCGAAAGAGTTAAAGTCGTGTCGAGTCCATTTTCAAATTGCCCCCCTTAACAATCGAATTGCCCCCCTGTGGGGCGTGGGCCCCACGTTGGGAAACACTGGTCCTCTGCACTGGATTATGACATAGGGGTATAGGGTGGCTACAGCCTTGAGGCGGGATAGTGAAGATACATTGCCCATCCATTCTGCTAAAAGCAAACTGCTTCTGAGATCTTTGCTAAAACCCATAGAGGAGAATGGATTTTTTCAAAATAATAGTTACATACCTGCTGCTGTGTTTGACATAGCAGCTGGAATACCAGTCACTTCCTGATTTGTGGGTACCCATGACATACTGTAAAATACAGCTGTCTTCTGCACTAGCCAGAAAGGCAGATTGAGGGGGGATGAGGTAGGAGTCACTACCCATGTACCTTTCAAACCTTCGACATTGGCAATAATTTTTGTAATCTTTTCAGAAAGTGTATTCTTTTGCTTTGTTCTGTTTTACATTGCAGACAGAGTCACTGTCAGTGATTTCGAGTTGGCCTGCCTTATCATAGTTGAAGCTGCATGGGGAGACGACATGGGGAGGCTGCCTGTTATTAAGTGTATTACTTCACCTGTGCATTCATAACTGGTAAAATAGCGCCAGCATAGTTTGGGGACTCACAGGGCCCACTGTGAGATAAGCCTTCCAAAACTGTTCACCTGGCTGCATCAGTCCTTTACTCTGAAGTGGACCATAGCAGCATTCTGTGTCTCCAAGAATGAAGGTCAGTTCACAGCAGTGGCCAACAATTCCCAAAAAGTTGGGGTTATTTCTCTTTCTAAAGTTCTGTCACCTAGAGAAATGGCCACAAGTTCTTTTGTGGAAAAGCTGGAGAAGAACATTTAGCGTGTACATTTTTGGCTATAAGGCAAGAGCTTTCCTCAGGGATGACCTGGCCTCTGATTCATTCAGGCAGCTTCAGGTTTGTAAATTAGCTCAATGCTGAGAAGTGATTGAGAGGCATGACCATAATAATGATTAAAGTGAGACTTCCATTCACCAGAAGAGATCTATACCACTTATACATATCAAGTGATACTTTAAAAGACTCTCAACCCATTTCTGTGTTAGGGACACATTATTGACCAACCCGAAGTTTTTGTGGACCACACCACCTGGTTTCTGGCTGCTAAGTGCCAAAATTTGGTCCCAACCACTGCAGGGTTCCATCCTCCCTACTGAACTCAAGGAGTCCGGTTTGATTGCATAAGTTCCCACTGATATCTCTGGACAACAGAGGACAACCACTCTACAGCTTTCTCATAAATGTATGCTGTAGAGCCTTAGTGAAAAGCATGTTCTTTAGACATAGTGCTGAGCAGGTCTTCTGTAGAGTTATAACCTTGGTTGGGTACTATCATCTCTATGATACCAAAAAAAATGCAGTCATCTAAGAGGACTGTTAGAGCCACTCCCAGCAGCTCACACTAACACACTGAATCCAGTATCTCTTTTAAGTACATTTATACAAAAAAATCAATCGAATATATTTTTCCACCCTTAGCCATATAATTTATGATCCATACATATTCCCAGGTATGTCAATATAAATTGGAAAAATCTTGCATTCATTTTATTTGTCTTATGGACAGTGATTTTGTTTGTTTGTTGTTATGGAAAATCATTTTGTCTGTCCTGTGCTCTTGCCCAAGCTTCTCCTCTAGCTCTTCAAGTTCTGGATCAGAAGTCATGTATGGTTTGTGGCAAAGGATACCAGCCTCTTCAGTGGGTAACCCACATTGTCAGCATCAATAAGATGATTGATATACTCCTCATCTCTTTGTGTCCCAGACACCTGAGTAAATCTATATTATTCCAAAATGAGGCCCCTTTGAAAGATAATATGACACCTGGGTCCCTCATGATGACTTTCTTTACCTATGTGACCAAATCAACTATTTTGACCATTAATTTATTTAGAAAATGAACTTATTCAGGCAGAAAAAAATAAAAAAACAAAAAAACCAGTTAAGCCAATAATCTGACTGAATCAACTACAACATTTTCAATTTTTTCAGTTACACTTGACATACAATATTGTATTAGTTTTAGGTGTGCAGCATAATGGTTAGACATTTATGTTACTTATGAAGTGATCCTCCCAATAAGTCTAGTACCCACCTGGCACCATCTATCATGTTATATGTATTGTTAATGCAATATCATTGGCTGTGTTCCCTATGCTGTACTTTACATCCCAATGACATATTTTTTTGGACAATGAATATTACTATTTATTTTAATTCAGGAATGTTCCACAGAGTAGAATAATTTTAGTGAGAACATTTCTGTAAGAGAGGATGAAAGCATTTTAAAGGAGTAAAGATAGAAAGTTATCTATATGTCTGGAAACAAATTTAAAATAGCTGAAATACAAGGTGTTCATGTCATAGTATTATTTTTTACATTATCAGCAATTACTATGTATTGAATACTGGTATATAAACATATTTAACATTTACTAACTCTGAGAACAAGTCAACCATTTCTTCATTTATACAACTATTCAACATATTCTTTTTAAATAGTTTTTTAAAATTTTCAGTTACAGTTGATGTACAATATTATATCAGTTTCAGGTATATAACACATTGTGCATATAATACAAGTAATCACTTATAAAGTGATCCAGTAACCATCTGACAGCATATATAGCCATTATAGTACTATTGACTATGTTTCCTATATTGTATCTTCTATCCTCATGACTACTCTCTATCTCCAGTTTGTATTTCTTAGTCTCCTCACCTTTTTTTATCCATCCTCCCTAACCTCCCTCCTATAATGCAACCGTCAAAATGTTCTCTGTGTCTATCAGTCTGTTTCTTTTCTGCTTATTTGTTTATTTTGTTTTATAGATTTCACATAGAAATGGAATCATCTGTTTTTTGTCTTTCTCTTTTAAACTTATTTCACTCAGCATTTATCCTCTATGCCCATCTATGTTGTGGCAGATGCAAGATTTTATTGTTTTCTATAGTTGAGTCCTATTCTATTGTCCCCACCTCCTCTTTATCCATTCATCTCTTGATGGACACTTAGGTTGCTTCTATATCTTGGCTGTTGTAAATATTGCTTCAATAAATACATGGTGCATATGTGTTTTTGATTTAGTGCTTTGAGTTTCTTCATATAAATACCTAAAAGTAAAACTGATGGGTCCTTCCTTTACTCTTGTTATAACCTTTGTTTAAAGCATATTTTGTCTGGCATAAGTATTGGTAACACAACTTTTTGTTGTTGTTTGTGTCTGTTTTCATGAAATAATTTTTCTCCATTTACTTCAGCCTTTGTGCGTCTTTCAATCTGAAGTGAGTCTCTTGTAGACAGCGTATGTAAAGATTTTGTTTTGTTATTCATTCAGTCACCATGTCTTTTTCTTTCTTTTTTTTTTTTGTGAAAGAGATAGAGAGAGGAGAGGGACAGATAGGGACAGACAGACAGGAAGGGAGAGAGATGAGAAGCATCAATTCTTCATTGCAGCTCCTTAGTCTCCTTAGTTGTTCATTGATTGCTTTCTCATATGTGCCTTGAACTGGGGTGGGGGCGGTTACAGCAGTCTGAGTGACCCCTTGCTCAAGCCAGCGACCTTGGGCTCAAGCTGGTGAGCTGTGCTCAAACCTGATGAGCCCATACTCGAGCCAGCCACCTCAAGGTTTCGAACCTGGGTCCTCTGCGTCCCAGTCCAACACTCTATCCACTGCGAAAGTGCCTGGTCAAGCCATATGTCTTTTGATTGGTGCATTTAATCCATTTGCATTTAATTGTTGATATATATGTGTAGTTATTGCCATTTTATTATTCATATTTTGATCTTTTTTCCCTTCTACTTAAAGAAGACCCTTTAACTTATCTTGTAATAGTAGTTTGGTGGTGATGAACTCCTTTAGCTTTTTCTTGTCTGGGAAGCTCTTTATCTGACCTTCAATTCTAAATGATAACTTTGCTGGGTAAAGTAATCTTGGTTGTAGGTGCTTGCTTTTCATAACTTAGAATATTTCATGCCAATCCCTTCCAGTCTGCAAAGTTTCTGTTGAAATATCAGCTAACATTTTTTTTATATAAATAAATTTTTATTTTAATGGGGTGACATCAATAAATCAGGGTACATACATTCAAAGAAAAACATTTCCAGGTTATCTTGTCATTTAGTTCTGTTGCATACCCATCACCCAAAGAGAGATCATTCTCCGCCACCCTCCATCCAGTTCTCTCTGTACCCCTCCCCCTGCCCCTCTCCCTCCTTCCCTCCCCCCACCCCCCGTAACCACCACACTCCTGTCCATGCCTCTTAGTCTCGCTTTTATGTCCCACCAATGTATGGAATCCTGCAGTTCCTGTTTTTTTCTGATTCGCTTATTTCACCCCACACAATGCTACCAAGACTCCACCATTCTGCTGTAAGTGATCCGATGTCATCATTTCTCCTAGCTGAATAGTATACCATGGTGTATATGTGCCCCATCTTCTTCATCCGGTTCTCTATTTTTTTTTTACAGTGATTAAAAGCCTTTAAGCAAACTCTTGGCCAATACAGCAAGAATCCATAGAAGAGTAGTGTCCTTAACATGTTCACCAAGTCCAAGTTGGCCCCATCACCATGCCAAATCCCTGAAAAATGCAACCCAACCACAGTTCAGTCTGTTAGGAGCTGTCACAGGGAGCAGGAGTCCAGGAAAGTTCCCCACAGGAAAAGTCCGCATGGCACTGGAATTGTTGTCACCATTCTATACTTTGCAGCTCATGTCCAAGTCCCAATGACCGCTGCTTCTAGCTGGTAATGATTCAGGTAGACTGGAAAAAGCCATTTGCAGCATGCGTGGATATGGAGCTTCTGTTCTCCTCTGAATGGAGAGTTGAGACCAGGTTGCTTTTCCCTGAAGCTCTGTGACTGTGGCCTGGTAAAGAGAACCTTGGGATACACTAAGCTGGGTGGCAAAGGTAGATTCATAATACAAGTTGGCAAAAGGAGGAAAGAGAGCTCTAAATTAAGAGTAGGTCCCAGCCTGAAATATGAGTGGGGCATTGAGGTAGGAGGGATAAAGGAAACACTATATATTAAGCAAAGCAGCAGACAGCTAACATTTTGATGGGAGCAGCCCTGTAAGTAACTAACTGCTTTTCCCTTGCTGCTTTAAGATTCTCTGTCTTTAACCTTTGGCATTCTAACTATGATGTGTATTGCTGTGGGCCTCTATGGGTTTATCTTGTTTGGGACTCTCTGCACTTCCTGGACTTGTGTATCTATTTCCTTCACCAGATTAGGGAAGTTATCCATCATTACTTTTTCACATAGGTTTTCAGTATTTTGCACCATTTTTATGTTTCCTATTTCTTTGTTAAAATTCTCACTGAAATCATTGAGCATCCTTATAACCAGTGTTTTGAACTCTTCATCTGGTAAGTTGTTTGTCTTTGTTTTGTTTTGTTTAATTGGTTTGTTTTGTTTGTTTGTTTTTGAGACTTGATTTGTTCTTTCAGTTGAGAGATGTTTCTTTGTCTCGTCATTTTGGCTGCTTTCCTGTGTTTGTTTCTATTTATTAGGTAGAGCTGCTTCATCTCCTGGTCTTGGTGGAGTGGCTTTATATAGTAAGTGCCCTACAGGGTTCCATGGCACAGCCTCTGCTGTCACCCAGGCCGATGCTCCAGGTACATTCCCCACGTGGGCTGTGTGCTTCCTCCTGTTATAGTTGAGCCTTCATTGCTGTTGGCACATCTATGGCAGGGATTTACCCCCAGGCTGATTCGCTGTGACCACAGTGGAGGAGCTGCTGTGCAGGGACTGAGGCCTCAGAGCAGGACTCACTTCCATGGGCCCCTAGTGCTCAATGAATCTGCCCATTAAGTAAGTCTCTGGTGGAGATGGTTGTGTGGTGCTCCAGGTAGGCTGAAGTTGGCCACCAGGTGTGCTGGCTCTGGAGCTTCCTGGGAGGTTTAGGCCAGGATCAGCTGCTGCCTGTGCCCTGCCCAGTGACACCAGGCATGAGCTACAAAGCAATTTGCAGATGGCTACTTCTTGTGCTGGACTTGGAAATTCCCAGTGGAGGCCAAGCTGTGAACCAAGGCCATTACCACTAGTGCAGGGCCTGGGGCCACTGAGCAAGAGGCACGGGGCACACTGAAGCCAGATGCTGCTTCTTTGGAGTTTGTGAGCCTTCAAGATATTTAGTGAAAGTCCACAGCATGAGCCAGGGCTAACTGTTTGTATGGGAATGCCACTGGAAAAAGCTTGGGTGGGCCTGCATTTGGGGTAGAGTGGAGTTTCAGGGAGTTACGAGGGCAGGGCAGTGTTAGCAAGGTTGATGGAGACTCAGATATGGTCCCAGTCTGCTGGATCTGTAGGGGGAGGACTTAGAAAAGGCAAAATGGCCTTCAGCCCTTGCCTCAAAGCCAGATAATTAAGTTCCTTCCCATATGTCCCTGACTTACCTTTCCAACTGCTGCCCCAGCACTGGAACTCAGAGTGAGTTTGACTGAGTCTGTGCACAGGCCCTTTAAGAGGAACTCCTGGGACTCCAGCAACCCTGTGTGTCACTCAGCCACAATCCCTGCTGGTTTTCACAGCTAGAAGTTATAAGGATTTTTCTTCCTGGCACTAGAAGCCTGGGATGGGGGGCCTGGTGTCGGTTTGGGATCCCTCACTCTTCAGAGGGACCTTTGCATCTGAAATATCCCTCCTGATTTTTATCCTCTTCATGCAGGTATGGGCCTAGCTTGTTCTGTGTCTCTGCTCCACCTACCAGTCTCGATGTGGCTTCTGCTTTACATCTTTAGTTGTAGGACTTCTGTCCAGCTAGATATGGAGTGGTTCTCAATGATGGTTGTTTTGTAACTTGGTTGTAATTTTGATATGGTTGTGGGATGATTCGAGTCCCACATTTATTTATGCCGCCATCTTGACAGGCATTCTCCCCTGACCTCCATGACCGTCTGTTAACTACCAAATTGTACTTTTTAATCCTTTTACCTTTTTCACTCAGCCTCTCAATCCTCACCCATTTGGCAACCATTAGTTTGTTTTCTGTATCTAGGAGTCTGTTTTCAACTACTTTTATTTTATTATATGTTGCTTTAAAATTGATTGAATTGTGCAGAGAACATATTTTGGAAAAATGGTCTGATGAGTAATAACGTGGGTTCTGTCAAGAGGCCTCTTCCATATAACAAATAACTTTTTTGCTAAACAGACAGAGTTTTCCCTTTACTGTTGTTTCCATTGTTGGAGTAAACGAGCAATACTGTTCAACAATCCATATCAGTGGACAGAAAAGCAAGTCCCAAAACATCTCTCAGCCATTTCTGGAGACAGTGAGGATTGTCTCAGCCTCTTCCCTGATGTCCAGGCAGCTCTCCTGCCTAAATCCAAATGAAGGCAGTTAAATGACTTCTAACAGGGCCTGGGGAATAAAAATTGATGCCATAAACCATGATAACTCATGCATCTGGATTGATTCCTCAGAGACCTTTCTTTTTCTGAGTTCTGAAACGGGTTCCTCCAAAGTTGATGGATGTTCACAAACTGCAGATCTTTTAAAGGAGTAATTACTTTGCTCATTAGAGACCTGAAAGGAATGTCTGCCTTCTCTACTTGGCATCACTGCCACCTCATGGATTAATGAATTCTGTGTCCTCCGATTGCCTCATTATGTCCTTCTGCTTTATATAGGTAGCCAAATGTATCAGAATTCACTTTAATGAAGGTGAGTCATTCCTTATATTTTTATGATTTAGACTCACTTGTTTGTAAGTAAGCCATTAACCAGGCTAAAAATAACAGATACTACCTGCCGGAAAACCTGTGTTGTAAAAGAACTCATTGCCAAGAGCACCAAAGAAAGGGGTGCTATGAAAAAGAGGGGTTATGATGGGGAAAAGAAAAAAATACTCCCACCAATTTTTTTAAGGTTAAAAAAAACAGCCCTTTTACCAGAAAGCTTAATTTTATAGTGCTGTGGATGCACAGAGCCAAACAATTTTGCGACCATATTCAGAACCACACTCAGTCCATTTTATAGTAAAGAATTCAAAATATCCATGTTTGTTTTCTCAGAAGAAAAGGCTCAGTCTTTCTGGTCATGATGCCTCTCCCAAATTCTGCAGTTCAGCATCCCCAAGAGGAGCCAACAGGAGTCTGTGGTCTGAATTAGGTGTCTCAGTATTTTAGCAGCTCCTTTTGCTAAATGACAGCTTCTTCTTAATAGTTACTTTCAAAGTGAGACCAAAATGAGTAAAATGCATTTCTTTAAAAAGAGAGTCTCTGTCCATATATGTTTTGTTTGGTTTATTATCAGTCTGCTCCTTTAAAATGTAAGTTCCATTGAGAGCAGGGACTTTGTTTTTTCCTACTGCCCAAAACATGAAGGGTTTGGCAGATCGTGAATTATCAATAAATATTTGTTTATAAATAATTGGCCAGAATATGGAGTTAAAATATTAAAACTAACTATTAATATAATTTTATTAAGGAATAAAAGTTTCCCTTAATTGGATTCTATGACATGGTTATAAAGTATACAGTTTGTAAATGGAAAGCAGAAAAATTAATTCTGTGATTTTCATTTGAAAAGTGTAATTTAAATGGACTTCTGAGATCAGATTTATTTTTAGATAAAACACCACGAACTCCATCTCATTATATTGATTAGCTCCTTCGGCCAACTAGTGTCTGAAATGGTATAAGTCAAATGCATTCGCCAGGTTCATTCATTCAACAAATTAGTCTTAGCACTCACTCTGTGAAAGGCACTTTGCTAAGTATTAGACATACAAGGCTAAAAAAAAGATATGATCATCTCCCCAGAGTAGCTTGTGGTCTGAAAGAGACACAATAAATCAACATCACAGCACTACGTAATTACTATGATCAATGCTCATATGGAATGCTACCTGAGCTCATGATTTTGGCGGATCTTAGAGTAGAATTTGATGAGATGAAGAAATGGAGAATGACACTTTAGGCAGAAGGGATGTATGTTGAAGGCAGCATGGCCTGAAATTTCATAATGCAATTGGAATGCTTCGAGTAGCTCCCCATGACTGAGGAAAGGTTGGCTTCAACAAAAAGGAGAGAGATAGTTTCATGCTTCCAGTGCGCCCGGCCTTCTCCGTCTTCCATAATCACCTTACAGGGCCCGAGTAGGGATCCCACAGATACACAAAGTCCTGCTCTTGTTTGTGTATTTGTTTGTTGAGTATCATTTGTGTAAATAATGAAGAAAAAAATGTTTTTCTTGTTTTTATTTTGTTTTTGAGATGACATTGTGTCTGAGGCATTTTTATCTGTATCATCTGTGGAAACTGTCATTGTCAGGTATTTATTTAGAATAAATAAACCTGCATAAACTAATTCTACTATGACAGCAATATACTGCATATCTCAGAATGGGCTTCACTGATAGGACATTGGGCCAGTCTCTCCACACAGGTATTCTTCCAATCCAAGTAAATGGTGTCATAATCACGAGCTGATCACAAACTCTAGTTTTTCAGTTGTAGTTACAACTGTAATTTATATGCAGTATAAGTGAATTAAAATGACACTTATCTTTAGTTATTTGTGAATCATGAAATTATAAGATTATGTTTAAAGAGAAGTGTGTCTTGAAGCAGGAAGAAATGTGACAAGTATAGAAAATTCAGATCAGACCATGCAAAAAAATAGAGAGAGAGAAAATAAAATAAAAGAGAAGATGATGACAGTTTGCATCCTGTATCCTGGAGTGAAGGACATATGTGGTGTCCAGAGGGAGACGGGGCTGGAGAGGGAGGCAGAAGGCATCACGGAGGACCATGGACCTAAAAACCATGGGGATAAGTTCAATTCTTACCGCTTAATTCAAAATTCTAGTTGTGAAAGAAAATGCTACCAGAAAACATATTTCCATTTAATAAATTATTTTCAATGTTTACTTTTCCTAATGTTTAATGTCAGGTAACACTTGTCATTATATGTAAAGTATTTATCTACTATCTTCAATATAATTATTCTTGTTATAAACATAGTGCTCACAAAAATTAGGGGATATTTCAAAATGAATATGAAGCAATAAAGTATTCCCTAATTATTTTGAGCAATATAGCCATATATATAATGTGTGTGTGTGTGTGTGTGTGTGTGTGTGTGTGTGTGTGTATGTAATGGAATAATACCTTTTATAATGTCCTATTGGGTTGATATTTTTAAAGGATTTGTGAGATTTCTAAATAATAGAATCAAGTTTTTTTGTTATGGCAACATTTATGCCTCCTGAGACATATATATACTATTTGGACCCAAAAAAATCACCTATTGTTTTTGTTTTCTTTGCATGCAGGAGGAGTCGGAGGAAAAAGTTTCTCTTCTTTCTGCCAGATAGGCGCTTTTGTACTAAAAGACATTTGTTGAAGCATCTGTAAAATCTTATGTTTAATTAAGCACATTTTCGTCACAATGAGTAAAACAACAGAGGCAGAAATTTTCAACCTAAGGAAAAGTAAGAAAATAATAAATAAAAACAGAAACATAAAAGCTGGTCTTGTATCCACCCACCTAGGCAGAGAACTAAAACAAACAAAGACAACTAATTACTGTTGGCCCTGGTACGGCTCTAAGAAGCCAAAACTGAAACACCCATGGAAGAAAATGGTTCTTTGTTCACGGCATCTAGTTTGTTTTTACTTTTGAATAACAAATAAATAGGGTTAAAAAGATAATGCAGAAAATATGACAGTGGGGATGAGTTGTAACAAGAAAATGTTAAAACTCATCCTTATTCTATAATCAAACCTATAAAATTTTCAACTGAAAAATTTAGTGTTCTTCTAATATTTTCCAAAATGAATATTTGATACTTCTTTTATCGAGCAATTTAGCAAAATGAAATAAATTCTTCAAGTAAGTTTTAAGAGGAAAAGAAAAAAGAGCTAACGCTCCCATATGAAATAATAACACTAACAAATTTTCCTGTTGTGGGGGAGCAAGAACCCAGTTACCTTTAGTACTCTCCTAAAATACCTCACAAATAATTTATTCCCTGATTCCTTTGTCAACAAACTGATATACCATAGGTGGTACACAGAAGTCCTCTGAAAAGCTGCTAAACTGGATGTCTTTAGTTATTGTGTTAAACGTATTACTTTTGTTTCCATGCGAAGCTCTGTGTCTGGTGGCATTTCCTGTTTGTACTTTGTCCTCTGGCTCTTGTCCCTTGTCTCCAGCTGAGGAACCTGCAAGTCAAAGTGGAGATCAGAGCTGAAATTTTTAGAAAACAGATACAAAGGCATAGGGAACAATTTATTCAGTGGACCTGACAGAAAAGTCAGTCACCTCAGAAGAAGATTAAATCTAAGGTGACATGTTTGGGGATAGATTCACTGGTAGATGGCATAATGCAAATGTTTTTATTTCTTTTCCAACTGAAAGTGAAGATAGTAAATTAAATGTCTTTATTTGCACATTGTCAACCAGAGTAGCAGATACTTATTCTCTATAAGACAAATAAAATAAGGGACAAAAACAGATTTATAAATGAAATAGCTTCATATAATCCCAGGCACTCAGTCAACACTCGGTAAATGCTGATCATCAGAGAAACCTAAATACAACAAATCCCAGGGAACTTATCCTTTGTCAGACACAGGATAGCCCACCTTCTAATGCTATGTCACTATAAAATAGTAATAATGTTGATAGCAGAAAACTGAACATTGTATTCCAATTGAGATTCCATCACAGCCATCATTAAAACACAACTTCCAGACTGTCATATATCCCAACTAAAAGGGGATCAGGTTTTATTCTTAATTCAGGTTAAGGATCAAACTAAAAAGGATCTGTTTTCTATCATAGTTGCTCTGTCCCATCATTTTTCCTCAGAGATTTATAAACTTCTCCTTTATCAGCTATGAAAATGTTGGTCCTCCGCTATACCAGATAGTTCCTCATTCAGGGGACATGTAGAAAAAAAGGTATTTTCTCTTTAACATTTCTCTTTAAATTAACTCAAATGATTTTCACTACTGTCAGAAAAAAAACACCCATAATTATTAAAGCCATTCTCAAGTTTTTGCCCATTTGAATGAATAAACAGGATAGGTTGCCCTCTATTGCAGGAGGTAGAAAGAACTGGAGGTCTTGGTTCTAGCATAAGCTACAGCCATGAGTGATTTTCATGGAAGAAGGACTCATTCTTCAGAAACAGGTTGTATTTCAAATCTTGCTGCAACTCAAGTATGAAAGAGAAACTAGAATCGGCAGACTACACAGCATGAACTATGAACCTAACTCAAAGTGGGCTCATTGAGAATGTATCTTTGAAGAGTCAGTTTGTCTTTGACAAACTCAGTTTCCATTGAAATTATTAAGATTACAACGTATTTTGGGCTGGTATCATAGTTTAAGGGCAGAAAATAATACTGTATGTTTGAGAAAACCATTAACTCTTTTTGTATGAAAAAAAAGTAGGTCTGAGTGCAAAGGGCACCTCATTTCAAGGCCAGTGTAGAGGCTTCTTGGCTAAGTCAGCTCTGAAAAGTTTGCTTTGGTTCAGCAGAGTTTGGAACTAGGCTGCAATTTCCTTTATCATTTACAGATTTCTGTTTTGAATATCCTCCATGCTGCTGGGGAGTGTTTCAATTCTGCAAAACAATGAAGGGCCAATAAATAAGCAATATAATTTGAGGTTATATACAAAAAAAAAATTGAAACTGTAAAACAAAGATCAAAACTTCCAATGACCCCAGGACTCAGCAGATGAGGAAGCAGCAAGGTCTGAGAGTGGATGATAGGGGTGTGGAGGTAGTGTGACCCACCATGTCACTTACATTCCAGCAACTGCCTCTCTAGACAAGTATTGCTGTGTGATATGCAGTTTTGTACAGAAAAAAGATATTCTGACATTTTAATACTGTGTATTATTTTTCTATTTCTGCATAACCCTTTACCAGAAACTTAGTGTATTAGTTTCCTAGGACTGCCATAACAAATTACCACAAACTTGGAGACTTAAAACAATAGAAATGTAGTCTCTCGCAGTCCTGGAGGCCAGAAGTCCAAAATGAAGGTGTCAGTGGGTTTGGCTTGGTTTCTAACTGCAGAGGGTGAAGCCATTCAGTGACTCCCTCCTGCCAACCCTTAGTGTTCTTTGACGGGTGGGCTACATAACTTCAGTCTCTGCATCCATCTTTACCTGACCTCCTCTTTTTTGTCTCGCTGTGTCTTCACCCTTTCTGCCCAACCTCATCCAGGGATCCTTATCTCAAGATCCTTCCCTTCATTGTATCTGCAAAGACGCTTTCTCCAAAAAAGGTCACAATCTGTGTGTGCTTCCTCCGGACATATCTTTTAGTAGCCACAACTCAGTCCATTACACTTGGTAACCTAAAAAAACACAAATTTAGTCTCTCATAGTTTCTGTGGGTCAGGATTTCTACGTGGGTGAGCTGGGTTTTCTGCTCAGGATCTTGCAGGCTAACATCAAGGTGTCAGCTGGGAATTTAGTCTAAGCTAAGTTTGTTGGTCTTCCTCCAAGCTCACTAGTTATTAGCTGAATTCAGTTTCTTGATGGTGTATGACTAAGGCCCCCTTTTTGCTGACCCTTTGGAAGGGGTCATTCTCAGTTCCTGGAGACTGCCTGACATTCCCTGTCACATGGTCCTCGCAGGACAAGGCAATTGTCCCCTCCAGAGCCAACAGGAATATCTCCTGCATCTTGGGATCTCTCTGACCTCTAGGCTTAGATTTAAAGGGGCAAATTCACCTAGGATACTCTCCCTTTTGATTAAGGACCTTAATAACATCGTTGACATATAGCATAATCTAATCCCATGGGTTATAGCCCATAATAGTCACAAGCCACTTCACTCTCACGGTGAGAGGATTATGCATGCCTGTATACCAAGAGCAGGAATTTTGGGAGCCATCTCAGAATTCTGCCTAGCAAAATGGGATCTCTGTATGTAGACAGAGCAAAAAACTGCATGTCCCATTTGTGCTGAGTCCCAAATCAAAGAGACAGATTGTCTAATCTGGTCCTGAAAGTAAATCAGAAAGAGTAAAAAACTATTTCAAGCCCTGGCCGGTTGGCTCAGTGGTAGAGCGTCGGCCTGGTGTGCAGGAGTTCCAGGTTTGATTCCCGGCCAGGGCACACAGGAGAAGCGCCCATCTGCTTCTCCACCCCTCCCCCTCTCCTTCCTCTCTGTCTCTCTCTTCCCCTTCTGCAGCCAAGGCTCCATTGGAGCAAAGTTGGCCCGGGCACTGAGGATGGCTCTGTGGCCTCTGCCTCAGGCGCTAGAATGGCTCTGGTAGCAGCAGAGCAATGCCCCAGATGGGCAGAGCATCGCCCCCTGGTGGGCCTGCCGGGTGGATCTCGATTGGGTGCATGCGGGAGTCCGTCTGACTGCCTCCCTGTTTCCAACTTCAGAAATATACAAAAAAAAAAAAAAAAAAAAAGCTATTTCAAAAAACAGTAGCATGGAGAAGAATGTAGCTCTAGACTGCCAATGGAATTAGTATAGAAGGAACAATTTTGGATGCTGATTAGTTTGAAAATAGCTTAGCATTCCTTAAATACTTTTTGGTACAGTCTAATATGGAATATTATGTCATGCCCTTTGTCTGTGACGCATTATTGGGTAAAAAGCTAGCCAGAGGCACTGTATTATATAAAACCCACTAACAACACCTCAGCCATACATGTGTGTATATGGCACAGGTGCTTGTGTATAGAAACAAGGCTGGGAGGATGCATATTAACCAAATAGCAGTGACTAGGAAGGAAGAAGAAAAACCCTATGTGTGCCATACTCACTAAGCATAGGCTGTCCTGTGGCCAATAGATGTAGAATTACTCTGTCCTTTATAAAAACTTCTGTCGCTGTTGGGGGTGTTGGGGTGGGAGGAACCTCCTTGACCACTAGACCCTGCTCCCTGCAGTACCTCATAATCCCCTGAACACATAGAGGATTATGAATTTTGAAAACTCTAAAGACCTCAGGAAACCTGACGGGTCATTGAACATTATTTGGAAAATAATGGCCTTTAAGTTACAATATATATTAAGACTTAATAACTAACTGCAACCTTACTAATCACCATGATGTTATCGGCAAAAATCCTAAACAGAAAATCAATTTTCTTGTTCAAGGTGGAGAGTTTGTTTAATTAAAATCAGCATTTAATAAGGGATAAACATTAACATCTTGCACAAGACCATCATTTTTAAAAAGCCAAGCCAACTGCATTGATTAAATGAACTTCCCTTCCAAAGGGAAGTAATTGGAAAAAGACAGACATCCTTGTCATGAAGAATCTTCATCACTGAAGTACGGAACCGGAATCATTCCCTGGGATGGTTGTGGACCTTTCAGAAAGAGGGTCTCTGTGTCGCCCTTCCCACACAGGCATGCTCTGTGGCTCCCACAGTACAGCATTTCTTATCACCCCACCCAGAAACAGAGGCAAATAATGTGGCCGGAGATGTCTCCAGAGTTCCTATTCACCCTTTGATATAAATGAAATTGGCAAATATTTTAAGAGAGATAAATTCTTCACTTAGGTGCCAAAAAGAAAAGGCAAACCAGATCCTGTGAAGTTATTTACACAGTGGGCAAGTTTGCATAAAGCCCTGGGTCAGACACTAAGAATGCAGTGAGAACGGATTTGCCCCTTGGAAGCAGCAAAAAGGGTAGGAACTCAGAAAGCTGAGGTGGCCACATGTGTATTACTCTGGAGAGTCCTTGCAGAGGGTCCCTTCTGTCACTGCACTTATGTCACCTCTGAATTTAGGTCTAATTAAAGTCCTGGCCCCATCAGAGAAGTTCCCAGAAACTCTGGAGTGAATATATTCCATTAGGCACTTTATAAGGAAGCCTTGGCTAGTACAAATCTAAGCAACCACATTTTAATGGAAGGCCAAGGTCATGCAAGCACAAGCTAGAAGTAGCCATAAGTGAGAAGCATGAAGGTTGTGTTTACAAAACACAGTGTGGAACAACAACCCATTTTAATATTTGTATGTCTCTAAACCAAGTTAACTATGCATTTTCCAGTACCTTCTATCACTTTGCTCTGTCCAGCCAAAGTCTGAATGACAGCAAGTCCATTTATGTATCCTTCCCTTGCCAAGAGTGATTAATTGATGTAATATGTCAATTTCCTTTATGCAAATGTTAAGAATGCATCTTCATTTGTATCTGTATATATTGTAGATAAATGCTTTCACCAGGGATGATCTCATTGGGGCAGTCGTGGGCAGTAGTTCCTTCCCAGTCCAATTTAGAAAATATTTATTGTAGTTATTAGTCAAAAGACACTGCTTTGTGCCAGGGAAGAAATTAGTTAAAATTCTTTGCTGCTCTCAAAGAGCCTAAAATCTAGTAGAAATGATCAGCTCTGCCCCCTCCAAATCTGTCCCCGGCCTCCTCCTGTCTTCTTGACCTCAGTAAATGGAGCTGCTACCTACTATGTTACTAAAGCCAAAAATTGAGGAGTCATCCTTTTTTCCCTCTTCTTCTGCACTCCCCATACCCATTTCATCAGCAAATCATACAGATTCTGTGTCCAAAATAAGTCATGAATCTCATTACCTCTGTATCACCACTCATTTTTTTATCTGTTGCTAATAAAACAAATTACCCCAAACCTTTAGTTGTATGAAACAACTATTTTTTTTTAATGCCCACAGATTCTCTGGATCAGGACACAGTGGAGACAGGCTAGAGGCTAAAGCCAACTTAAGGGACATTCACTGACAGGCCCAGCGGTTAATGCAACATGGAGGCTGGAGGTCTCAGCTCCTGTCCACGTGGATCTTTCCATGTGGTCTCACTACATAAGGTAGTGGGCTTCCTCTAGGTCTGGTGGCTGGCTTCCCATGCAATGAGCACCCCAAAGAAAGAGCATGCAGGAGGCTGCATCCTTTTGACACTGTAGTCTCCAAAGTCGTAATATCACTTCTATATTACTGCAACGTTTGGAACTGGTGCAAGCTTCTGTTCATTGACCCTCCATGGAAGTAGGCTTAAAACATGTGGGATACAAGATCTTTTCTTGTAAGTCTGCCGTGTCTGGATGACTGTAACCTCTTTCTATTCAATCTTCCTCATTATCTGCTCTCTCCTTCAATCTACTTTTCCCACCAGAGAAGGACTGATCCTTTATTTTACTTTGCAACATTTGAAAGAGAAACCACCTGCTTCTCAAACAGTATCCTCCAGTGGCTTTCCACTGCACTTACAATCAAGTCCAAACTTCTTGCTTTGGTCCACAGTGCCCTGCAGGCTCCCCTCTCACTTTACACATGAGGAGCCTTACATTTCTTCAGGCGTGCCAAGCTCTTTCCTCCTCCTCGCCTTTGCCACTGCTGAAGTGTTCCTCTTCTCTTTCCATAGCTGCAGTCTTTCTTATCTCTCAGATTAAATGATCCCTTCTCAGGAAGGCCTTCCCTGACTACCTGAAATGGTTAGTTGTGTGTCAACTTGACTGGAGCATGAGATGCCCAGGTATTTGATTACACAGTATTTCTTTTTTCTGTGACACTACTTCTGGATGAGAATGATATTTGAGTAGGTAGACTCCTCAATGTGGGTGGGCATCAGCCAGCCCATTGAGGGCCTGAATAGAACAAAAGGGGAACAAAGGAAGCATTTGCCCATTTTCTGCATGACTGACTCAACTGATTGAGCTGGAGCCTGGGTCTTCTCCTGACCTTCAGCTGTGACCTCCTCCATCTTCTTCCCTGGTTCTCAGGCCTTCAGACTCAGACTGAAATACACCACTGGCCTTCCTGCTGCTCCCATTATAGCATGACCCAATTCCTCATAATAAATCTCTCCCTCCCTCCTGTTTCTCTAGAGAACCTTAACTAATATACTCCTATCTAAAGTACCTCAGCATCTGTGATAGTTTTTTCTTTTTTTATAGCATTTTCTTACACTATATAATTTCATTATTTGTATTTATTTGTTTCTTTTCTTCTCTCTTTTCTTGTCCTTCTGCCTCTCCCTTTTTCTTTCACTATTTTGTTCTATTCCTCCTGCTAGTATAGAAGGTGTGTGAAGTTGTTCTCTGCCGTGTGCTAACTGGCGTTGTTCCTAGCATATAGTAGGCATTCAAGAAATATCTTTGAGCCTGACCAGGCAGTGGTGCAGTGGACAGAGCATCAGACTGGAATGCGAAGGACCCAGGTTCAAAATCCCGAGGTTGCTGGCTTGAGCGAGGGCTCATCTGGCTAGATTGTGAGGTCACTGGCTTGAGCTCAAGGTTACTGGCTTGAGCAAGGGGCAACTCACTCTGCTGTAGCTCCCTGGTCAAGGCACATATGAGAAAGCAACCAATGAACAACTAAAGAGAGTAAGGAGCCGCAATGAGATATTATCTCTCTCCCTTCTTGTCTGTCTGTCCCTATCTGTCCCTCTCTCTGTCTCTCTGTCTTCGTCACAAAAAAAAGAAATATCTTTGAAATGTGAAAATATTTTCTGACAATTCTAAAGGAATTTATATCATGAAAGCTCTAAATAGAAGTATAAAATTCAAAGTGAAATGAATTACATTTAACCAGAAGGATCAGAGAAGGTTTTATGAAGATAGATTTGGGTTTTGAAGTACATACGTGAGTGATGGGGAAAGAGAGCCACACAGATGGGTGAAGCAGAGAATATGGAGGAAATTGCCAGGGGGGCAGTGTAGATAGACAACAGTATGCTGAAGAAATTAGTAGAGAAAGAGCATGTGGGGGCAGTGTGGAGCCAGATGATGAATGACCTTCAAGGCTGTACGTAGGGATGTTTGATGTTCTGCAATCAATAAGGTCATATTTAATGGTTTTCAGCAGAGATTGAGACATGAAGTGAATTGTATCAACAGACTGTCCTAGCAATAGTATATAATTTAGAGGATGAAACTGATTACATGATGTATAATTTTTCTCCCTAGATATGTTATCTCCAAAGGCCTAAATTATTCTATAGAACTTTTAGATAAAACTCAATCCAGAAACCTGGGGCAATTATTCTACCCTACAAACTAAAGATGTGACACCATTTATAATTCTGATAAGCAAAAAAAACAAACAAAAAAACCCAGGGATGTTCCCTAGCAGAACCTTATTTTCCTTGGAATTCATCACCCCAATACCAAGATTTCTCCTCCATAACATGGGTAGGATTGGGTTCTAAATGTAAACACTATGATTTGTCAGCTTTCCTCTTAGACAATAGAATCATCTGCTTAAGTGAAACATGAGTTACAGAAAATTATTATCCTCAACTTTAGGTTTTAGGACCTAAATGGAAGAAAAAGCATTTCAGTTACATTAAAGGGGAATGCTGACCACTGTAATAATTAATTATTTTAAATAATTGATTACTTTAAGGGAAATAGTCTCTAAATATAGAAATCATTTATCTCCGAGTTTGCTAAGTTCATGTAATAGCAATTCATGTCCCATTTTGATTATGCTACCCCAAGAAATACAGGTAGTGCTTCTTTTCAAAAGGGACACTGAAGTTTTCTCTATTGCAGTTTCCATTGTAAAAACCTTGACCAAATCTGTTTACCTGAAGGCAGCAGACCCAAGGGCTTGGGGCAGAAATGGCAATGCCAAAGCTATAGACCCTCTCCACTGGGAAGGTGTTGCCCCATGGTGCTCTTTTCTGGGGATAAAAATAAGTCCAAGAGGAAAAGAGCTACTTAAATACAGACACAATATGACATTTGCAATTAGCATTTCATGAACAAAACCCTATTTTATTATTGATCTCTAATATTTAGACCATTTCTGTTTATTATCACACTTTGGAAGGATATTTTTGGATTTTTCTTCCTCCTGACCCTCCTTATAGCAGTGGCTGCACTTGGTTTTACCCATCAGTATATTCACAGTATCATAAGATAGGGCTGGCTAATATCGAATAAATCCATTTTTGACTGAGGAAATTGTTTTTTGTAATTCCTCCTGAGAGAGCTTGCTTCATATGTCTCACCACTAGATTACTGGGAGAATAAATTTGCTTCTGAATGCCCCTCATCCTGATTCACAGGGCCCTCACTTGCTGGTCGTTGATTGGATAAAAAATATTTTAGAATCGGAGGAAAAAAACTGACTAAGGTAGCCACATGGCACTGAAATTGGAGTATAAAAACTTCCTAGGGTCATGTTGAGTTTCACAAATGCCTTATTACTTTTTTTTTTTAAATTACAAAACCTGTAATATAATTAATTTTAGTGGGAGGCCCTGGATTTGGCAGTTAGGACTAATAATTACGGTAGATTTTGGCACACAGTTGCTGCCAGCATGGCTCTGGGGAGAGTTTCTCGGTGAGCACAGATCTCTGTTGACATGTGAACGCTCCTTCTTCACACAGCTCTCTGCCCCCATGGCCCCACGCGGCGCTATTATGCCGCCATTAGAGCACAACATTTTATCGCCTTTTATTTGTCCGTCTTCCCCACTGGACTGTGAACTCCTTGAAGCGAGAGATTTTTTTTCCTGGTTTTCATTTTATTCATCTCTGTAGTCCTAATAACTAGCATAAATCCGATCCATAGGAAAAAAAAACAAACGTTGTTATATACTTATTATGTAATGTGGTTTTAAAATATAATCAGGGAAAATAATCTCTAAAGCTATAGATCAAACTGCTTTTTCTAGGTGAGATCAGTAACATCTTTAGTCATTACTCACCTTGGTAGGCATCTGGTGAAATAAGGATCCGGGGAGAGTTGCCCTCAAAGTTGTTTAAAATTAGGTAGATTTTTACCCTTGCCACTCACTTTCCAAACGTTCCTCGGGAGCGATAACTCTATGTTCATCCAAAGGGTTCTTCTTATTATATAGAAATGTTGTATATTCCTTTAAGAGATTAATCTGTCTTTGCACTTCCTAAAATATCAAATGAAATACTTTAAATGCATCAATTAAAGTAAAGAATAAGTAAAATACCAGCATACCCTCACCCAGTTTTATCAAATCCTAACATTATTACATTTGTTTTTCATAATTTTTAAGTTAAACATCTTAAAATTATGAAAAACAAATGGAATGATTGAGAATCTTCATGTATCTCTCCTAGTAACTTCTCTCCCACCATAACATCCTATCTCAGGGGTCCCCAAACTTTTTACACAGGGGGCCAGTTCACTGTCCCTCAGACCGTTGGAGGGCCGGACTATAAAAAAAACTATGAAAAATCCCTATGCACACTGCACATATCTAATTTTAAAGTAAAAAAAACAAAATGGGAACAAATACAATATTTAAAATAAAGAACAAGTAAATTTAAATCAACAAATTGACCAGTATTTCAATGGGAACTATGCTCCTCTCACTAACCACCAATGAAAGAGGTGCCCCTTCCAGAAGTGTGGTAGGGGCCGGATAAATGGCCTCAGGGGGCCGCATGCGGCCCGTGGGCTATAGTTTGGGGACCCCTGTCCTATACTGTAGATGTTTTAATATTTTTCCCATATACTTGAGTCCATAAGCACTACAGCTTACTCTTATATAATTGTAAGTCTTCATATAAAAACATAAACTGTTATATCACATGAATGGCCATTCACTTAATTTATTTTTTCAACTCACATCTATTGACCTTATTCTATGGGCCAAGCAAGGTGCTGAAGATACCACAGTGGGCATCACCAATAAATTCCTGCCTTCATTGCACATTCATAACAGTACAGACAGAAAATGGACACATAAATATGCAGGCATCTACTATGTCAAACAGTGATACTATAAAGAAAAATCAAGCTGGAAAAGGAAATACATAGTCCTTGGTGTGTGAAGTGATGCAATGGTTGTTTTTGTATTTTTATGAAAAAAACCTTTAATGGTGAGATATTGGAGCACAACCAGAAAGCCATGAGAGTGTGAGCCCAGAAGACAAAAGGGGAATACGGTTCCAGGTAGAGAGTACATCAAGTGCAAATGACCTGAGGTAGGAAATTTCCTGGAATGATTAAAAAAGAATAAAAAATATGGCATTTGAAGCAGAGAACCACATTATGAAGGGATTTATAGCCATTGAAAGGACATGGCTTTTACTCTGGATGAAGCAAACAGCCTATAAAGAACTTTGAAGACAAGTTAATGTGATAATACTGCCACTGCAGTACTGCCACTGCAATTAGTGTGGCTACCATCTGCAAAACAGACTATGGAAGAGGCATAGCAAAAGCAGAGAAACCAGCTAGGAAGACATTTCAGTAATCCGGGCTGACACTTGGGTAGCTCATAAGAAGTGGTCAGATTCTGTATATATTTCTAAAGAAGAGCTGACTAAATTTAAGGGTGATAGGATATGAAGTTTGAAAAACAGAGGAATAATCACTCCAAGTTTGGGATCTAAATAACTATGAAGAGGGTCTTTTAATTAAGTGAGATGAGAAAGTCTGTGAAAGGAATCATCACTTCTTGCAGATATTATATCTGTTTACTTTTAAAAGCCAAGATAATCAGTGGAAAACTTACACAAACAAGAAAACTTCATCATGTGACATAGCATAAAATTAATATTTGAAAAGCAGATTTCATATATACTAACTAAAAACACTTTGGAGCTGTAATGGAAAGAAAAAAAAGACATTTTTCATGAGCCATAAAAAATAAAATACTTGGGAATAAAAGGATATATACAAAATTATATGCAAGAAACTTGCCAGAAGAGAGATGCAAACCAGATGAAGGCAATGTTGCTCTAATGAGCAACATCTCAAACTCCCCGGTTAGAAACTCAGTGTTACAAAGATGTCAGTTCTCTGCAAGTAAGTCATAAAGTTAATTTATTAATGTAATGAGTTCCCAATAAAAATGCCAATGAGATTTTTGAGGGACTGGAAAAACAAATGCTATATTCATGTGAAAAGATAAGAATAGCAAAGAAATTCTGAAAAAGAAAGACAATGATGGAGGAATTGGCCTGATTAGATATTAAAATCTTACATTTAAAGCCTCAATCCTGCAATTAAAACAATATTATACTGGTTCATAAATAGACAAACCAATATATAAGAAGAAAGAAATCTAGAAATGGCCTAAAGTTGTCATTTAAAGGTAGAATATTTAATAAATAAATGAAATAACCTCCTGACTTGGCAGTGGTGAAGTGGGTAGAGCATCAGACTGGGATACAGAGGACCCAGGTTCGAAACCCTGAGGTCGCCAGCTTGAGCACGGGCTCACCAGGGTTGAGTGCAGGGTCACTATGTTGAGCATGGTATCAGAGACATGACTCCATGATTGCTGGTTTGAAGCCCAAGGTCACTGGCTTAAGCAAAGGGTCACTCGGTCTGCTGTAGTCCCTCGCTCAATGCACATATGAAAAAGCAGTCAATGAACAGATAAAGAGACTAAGGAGCCGCAACAAAGAATTGATGCTTCTCATCTCTCTTCCTTCCTATCTGTTTGTCCCTCTCTGTCCCTCTCTGTGTATCTCTCTCATTCTCTGTCTCACTCACACACGCGCGCGCGCACACACACACACACACACACACACACAAAATAAATAAATAAATAAATAAATAAGTAACCTGGTATCCAGCTATTTGAAAAAAATAATTAAAATAGGATTCATATTTATACTATATTCTGTAAATAAATTTAAGGAATTCAGCTATTTAAATGTTTTAAATAACCAGTCAATAAAAACACTAGAAGAAAGCTTAGGAAGAAATTCTTGCCTGACCAGGCGGTGACGCAGTGGATTGAGCGTCGAACTGGGATGCAGAGGACCCAGGTTTGAGACCTCGAGGTCGCCAGCTTGAGTGCGGGCTCGTCTGGTTTGAGCAAAAGCTCACCAGCTTGGACCCAAGGTCGCTGGCTCCAGCAAGGGGTTACTTGGTCTGCTGAAGGCCCACGGTCAAGGCACATATGAGAAAGCAATCAATGAACAATTAAGGTGTTGCAACACGCAATGAAAAACTAATGATTGATGCTTCTCATCTCTCTCCGTCCCTGTCTGTCTGTCCCTGTATATCCCTCTCTCTGACTCACTCTCTGTCTCTGTAAAAAATAAAAAAATAAAAAGTGTAATAAAAAAAATTTAAAAAGAAATTCTTTTATAACCTGATGTGAGGCCAGTTCTTCTAATCAAGACATAAAATAAACAAATAACAAAGAACAAAGAAACTTCTGCATGACAGAAAAATAATAAACTAAGTTAAATGCCAATGACAAGTTAGGCTTCTCATGGCCTACCCAGAATCAAAGATCATTTTTCTTTGTTACTGTCAGGCATAAGGTATAACTCAGAGTACAGAAGGCAAGGGGGTTGCTATCTGAAATTGTAGGTTGAAGTGAGCAATCAAATATGTGTTTATTAGAAAAATATATTACTATCTTTTTCCTCAGACCTGAGGATATAAGGGACAGGGATAGGAGAAACATTTTCTCAAATCAGATATCCCCAGTTTGACAGAAGACTTCTTTTCTTAAAAAAGAAAAGAGGACCTTGTGCTTGACATTATTTATTGCTACAGATATTTGAATAATTTGAGAAATTGTACATATCTAGTATCCAATAATAGGTCAATTTGTGAATATCACAAAGAAGAGTATGGTTGCCTGTTAGGGTGTCTGCTCTGTAAGGATTTCTAGTAATCTAGTCTGTGCACTGTATGCTTATACCTCGTGCAATAAACGATTGTCTTTTTCATTGATTTTGATATTACTTGGCTTCTTGAGAATATCACCCAGATGTAATGTCTGATGTTATGAAGAAAGATGTTGAACCGTGAGAATAATGTTTGCAGCTGCTTCTAATGGAGGCTATGAGAACAATTTTCGAGCCAGTTGCATTTCACAAGACTCAACAGGCTACACAATATACAACAGATTCATGCTCAGAGCTCAGTGGGACTTTTCCCATTTACAGGCATAAGTCTTGTAGGATATACAGTGTGTGGTTGCATAACAGTCCAAAATGTCAGATCAGGGATAACTGAATTGCAATAGATGCCTTTAATCACATAAAATTTGCGGGTCCTACTTTATACACAAATAAGCAGTGGAAGAGCTGAATGTTTATATTGTAGTGAATAGAACATGGCTAGACTGTGAAATTATTATAATTGGTTTCTAACTTGGAGCCAGGTTAGCAATTTAGAAAATTGTACATAGATGGTAACTTTTTGGCAATTAATTGACTAACACCTTTTCTGGAGACTTTTCAAAATGGATGTCCTTAGAAAATATGTGATTTTTTAAATTGTTTTTTTTTTATTAAGCTACATAGTTATTAGCCTGAGTTCTTTGATTATTGGTCCTACCATTCATCCCAAAGCATTAACTTTTATATTTGGATTTATGCTGAACACACCAACACCACCATTGTGAATAGATAATGAATAGTATCAAGAAAAAGAAAGAAAGAAGATATAGGTGTAAGCCCATATTCCTGAGGATTTTTAATAAATTTATTTTTAAGTCATAAAGATAATATATATTTACTATAGACAGACTGAAACTATTTTAAAATCTTTAAAAAATTTTTAATTTCCATAACTTACAATAGGTGACCTTTATACTTAAAAGTCACCTAATATAGTGACTTTTGCTTATTTCTAAATATTTTAGACAATCAAAATCATATGATTTATTCATTGTTATATTGGTTAGGTCATTTAAACTAGTGACATATAAACCAAAAACTATTTATGAATATAATTTATAATTATAAAGTATTATTTTGTCTTTTGGATATATTATAATTTGTTCAATCATTTTTGAGGTGGGTAACATTTTTTTTCAGTATACTTTTAGTATATTATTCATTTATCAGGACATCAGAAAAAATAAACAGGTTCTTTTTCATGAAATTTCAGGCTGGCATGAGAACAGAACCCAACTTAAGAAAGAGATTGCTCTTGTATTTGACAAAAAAATTAATAGATCCTTTGGTTGAAAGGAAAGATATGTTCCTGGCAAAGTTTAGAATGGAGATGTCAAAATTAAGATTTCTAAACGGCTCTGCAAAATAAAGTAAAGGTGCATTCTAGAGCCTCCAATTCTCCCTGCTACTTTATAAGATAATGATTGTCCACTTAGTCAGTCTGGTGACAGGATTCAGGCCAGAGAAGGCGAGGTTTTAGTAACACTGTTATCAAGAAGCTGCATTTCTCCCAGATACTCCTATTTAGAACAGCTTTCAGAAGAAAACAATCAAGAAAGTGTTTTGTAATGTAGTGTCTAAATAGAAGGGAAATAAATAACAAGAAAACAACATTTTTTTTTGGAAACTTTTTTTTTGTCAAAATCTGTATGGTAATACAAGATAATGTAGACAGGTTTGTTTTAGCAAGAACAATTGTCAAAAGTTTAGCAACTTTGAACATTCATAAATCATTTCAGTTCCCTGAGGCTTTTATAAGTTTTGATTGTTCAAAGATAAGAAAGATCTGGCTCAACTCTAAAGACATTTGGTGTTTTGTATTTTGTTTTGTGTCTAAATGATAGATGTGTGAATATGGGTGGTTACTACAAGTCCCTAATCGTGCATTTGGACACATGAATGCGATTTAACAAATTGTCTCCCACAGGAGGGGCAAATTCTCATAACACCAATCCAGTAATGAAGTTACCCAGGATGCCAGCTCACTGCTCTCTTCAACCCACCTCTGCAAAAACAAAAATTGAGGTTATCATATGCAAGTGGGGCAAACCTCAGTTTATTCTCTGAGCCCCTTTGGGGTCTGTAATTTAACACCAAAGTGAGTGATCCAAATAATTCGTATGTGTCTGGATTTTTTTCTCCTTATATCCTCCTTGCACTCACCACTTCCAGCTGTCCTTCAGTCTCTGCTTCCCAAATATTCAGACCCTTCAAATTTCATTTACACAAGAAAAGCCTGCCTGCCTTATTTATAAACAAATGTTCCTATTATTCTGTTTAAAGTCGGAGAGTAGGAATCCAGGCTCAGCAGACTTGCAGGCTATCGTGTTCTCTTTAGTTTTTCAGTATGAATCAGTGAACATATGTCCAAAGTTTGTCTGCAGGAAATGTTTTCCTCTAGCTTTTCATTATTCGTTTTGTACAAAACTCAATACAATGACTGACATTTTCATGTAACTTGTTCACCAGCCCACCAGAGTTGACTGTTCAGACTTTCCTATGCCACCATGTCCTTCCTCACATCAGCTTCATCTAAATATATTTCTGATAAAGAAGAGAATGAGCCTGATCAGGCTGTGGCACAGTGGATAGAGCATTGGACTGGGATGCAGAGGACCCGGGTTCGAAACCCTGAGGTCGACGGTTTGAGCGCGGGCTCACCAGCTTGAGCGTGGGATCATAGACATAACCTCATGGTCGCTGGCTTGAGCCCAAGCTCACTGGCTTGAGCAAGGGGTCACTCACTTTACCATACCCCCCCCCTGTCAAGGCACAACTGAGAAAGCAATCAATGAACAACCAAGGAGACTAAGGAGTTGCAACAAAGAATTGATGCTTCTCATCTCTCTCCCTTTCTGTCTGTCTGTCCCTCTCTCTGTCTCTCTCTCTCTGTCTCTGTTACAAAAAAAAAGAGAGAATGATATCTATATTTCTAAAACTAAGAAAGTTATACATAGCAAAGCAAGAAATAAAATTATTTTGGTATGTTTTGTTTTGTTTTTCCAGAATATCTCAAATAGGAAATATCTTATTTTCTCATTTGTATATTGTCTGTTCTAAATAATTTAATGTTTTACTTCTGGTGTGCCAGGTTTTATTGAAAACTATCACTGAGATTTTCAATCTGATAAGAATGCATCCAATTCTTAAGGTTCTTCCTTTATGTTCCTTTGAACGTTCCTATTGCTTTGGAAGGAGGAGAAGGGAAACATTCAGACGTTACAAGAATATGCTATGACCTAGAGAGATGGGCTCTTCAGATAAGCCCATCAGCTTTAACAATGTGTAGTACAACTGCCAGTACAGTAAATACATTCGGTTCCAATTTCCTCAACTCATGCATCATTCTGTCTCCATCTCATATGATCCTCAACACGATACCAGAGGTGCCAAGGAAGTAATAAAAGAGTGAGAGGAGGGGGAAAACCCAACACCCAGCAACAACATGGCAGCTTATAAGTCATTGAAGCCTGTCTGCTGAGGCTCTAATGACTGCTGCTCCAGGCACGGATGTACTCACCTGAGAGTCTGAGACTTGGCACTGTGGTTTACAAGGGCAACCAGCTCCCTCTCTTAACCTCTTGATCCAAATTGAAAGAATAGGAAAAATCATAGATCGAAAACCCAAGTGCCCAAAAGAACAGTGACAAGTTGTGCTATCTTTGGATACCACATCCAATCAGTACCCCAAAAGTGTTAACTAAATAACTACAAACCTTTTTGATAGTCCCTACTGAAAACCCACAAGAGCAATTCACCTGTAGATGAGAGAGGCCTTATTCGATAGACCACTGACTGGAGAACCTGGACACAGCCAAATGCTTGGCATTCCTTCTGTTTCTTCTGGAAACAGACGTCCTTGTATAATTTAGAGGGGTCAAATATTAGTCTACTGATTCACACCAAGAACCTGAGTCTGAATACCCTCACCTCTCCCCTGTGTGTATGAATACACACAAGCACACACCCACATATGTATAGACAGGGACATCGCTTTTATTTTTACACTCCTCTACAGAAAGTGGTGAGAAACTGTCATGTTAATCAAATGCTCTGATCAATCAACACACAGAACTTTCCAAAATTATTGGAAGGTGCAGAGTTTGGTGGTGGTTGTTCTACACATATTCACATCAACATGAGTCAGGCCATTTTACGGTCCTCTGTGGGGCCAAGAACTGCAGTGTACACCAGTTCCCCTTGGTATCTCTTCCGGCCAAGAGCTTACTATTACTCATTTTCTTTCTTTTTTCCGTCATTTTATTTAAATGTGCTTGAACTGTTGAATAGAACAAACTATTAGTTGTAAAAATCTAAGGACCTTTGACCCAGAGTTCTCTAGTTTTTTTTCCCAAACCAGTAGGGAGAAAAAGAGAAATAATAAAACCAAAAACATTGTTAAATTAGCTCATACTAGCTTGTGTGGGTTTCCGTTTTTTGGTTGGAAGAAGAGGTCATAAACAAAAAAAGTCTCAACATACTACCTAAATTAGGTCAAATCTCTGCAACTAACCTCAACAACAGATTTAACTGGCCAGAGTGAAGAAATAATATGGGCTGGCACCAGAAAGTGGGTTCATCATTCATACTTGAAAAAAAATTTTAAGCAGTATAATCATTTTACATTTGAACTTTCCAAAGCTCATAAGGCAACACGTTTAACTTTCTAAATAATAAAATTAAAAATTCATGCACAAAATAAAACCCAAATAATTGTTGAGATGGACTTTCAGGTCTTTTTTATCACTAAAAGAAATTGGACTCACTCTCTCCTCCCTGCTGTGCAGTGCTCTTGAGACTCAAACTGTATTCCTTAGGAAGATGAACATAAAAATACAGATCTAACAGGGGACCTGGAGGTCAGCTAGTCCCTTCCTCTACAGCTGGTTGGCAATAGAACCTGCACTAGACTTCAAGAACCCTGACTCTGGTCAAGGTCTCTACCCAGGTTACCCTACTCTCGATTACTTAGATTTGTTTATTTGTATTGTTTTGTTTCAAATTGCTGTGTCCTTTCTTTATGTCTTGGCTTTGCCTCTCATTATTGACCATCATGACTCTTTACCTAGATGGAATAAGCATGCATGTACTTAAGTCTAAATATGGTAATGTCAAAATATTCCCCTGGCCTGTTGGCACAGTGGTAAAGAATTAGCTTGGCATATATAAGTTCCAGGTTTGATTCCCAGCCAGGGCACACAGGAGAAGCGCCTATCTGCTTCTCCACCCCTCCCCCTCTCCTTCCTCTCTGTCTCTCTCTCCCCCTCCTGCAGCCAAGGCTCCATTGGAGCAAAGATGGCCCGGGTGCTGGGGATGGCTCCTTGGCCTCTGCCCCAGGCGCTAGAGTGGCTCTGGTCGCAACAGAGCAGTGCTCCAGATGGGCAGAACATCGCCCCCTGGTGGGCATTCTGGGAAATCCTGGTTGGGTGCAAGCTGGAATCTGTTTCTGTGCCTCCCTGCTTCTCAATTCAGCAAAATACAAAAACAAAACAAAACAAAAAAACATTCAAGACTCTGATGTCCATAGAAAATCAGGGCAGAGTTCTGGTTTGATTCATTTACATTGAATTTAGAAGAAAGTTATGTCTATTTCTTCATTTCCATGGTGCAGGACTGCTTTCTGGATAATATTTTGCTCAAGTCAATAAGTTTCAGTTAATAAGGGGAAAAAGGAACCCCTATTGTCACAGTTTATTTACTTCTGTGAGTCATGCTTTGGAATATTTGCTTTTCTCTTCTCTCCTTAGAGTGAGTAACACCTGCACTTGGGTACTTCCAGCATCAAGGTTCCATGCCCTCAGGCCTATGGCCATAGAGTTTCACATCATACACCAGTGCCAGTCATTGACGAGGGTCAATTTGACATGCCTATTCAACGTGGAAGTCCTTGAGAATGCCAGTGACTGAAAGGTTATGTTGAAAGGGTACTTTTTCAACCCACCAAAATATCCTGAAGTCTAGCTAGGTCCTATTATGACTAAAGAAATTAGAATATATTTATGAACTTGAGTTTTCAACATGTACAATCTGAGAAATAAAATTTAGCACCGTAAGGAAAAGGCACAGAAGGACATGGATTCATTTGTAGTACATAAATTATATCCTTGCTTTTTAAAACTTGCCTGTGAAACCATGCACTATCTTTGCCCCTCTCTTTAGGGGTTCAGACATTTGTTTCTACCCATTCCAAGCTTAAGCATGTCCTGATGAGACTCCGTTCCTCATTTTTATCTTTTGATCTCAGCTTTCCTGAACTCTCGTTCTCTCGCTAGGCTTCTTGCAAAAGTTCTCTGCCACATGGCACTGTAATGGTTTGTGAATTCTGCTCCCTGAGTAAAGCTTTGGGTCAAGATTCCCAGGCTCTACTCCAGACAAGCAGACAGGCAGTGAATCTTCCGAATATCTGCCCCCACATGAATGACGTTCTAAACTCCGAACAGGGTCAGCCCGTTACCAGGAAATGTTTCCCGTCGGTTCTTCTCCCTTCCCTCAGTTCCTCCCAGTGTTGTTTTTATAGATGAGCCAGATTTTCAGCTTTAGAAACATGTGTGACCTAAAGAAAAGCTGAGCCTGCATTCAACTGCGTATCCCACTCTTTCCCTGATCACGCGTCTATTCCAACAGTTGGACAGCCATCCCCATTTCCTCTTTCCAAAACAACCTGATCGCTGCAATCCAGGGTCAGGCTGGACTCTGGTCGGGTGGCCTGTCAGCACTCCTGTCCTGGTCCCAGAGACAGTTTCCTTTGACTTCTTTGCAACTCATCCTAATCCCTCCCAGAAGATTCTGGAAAGCTTTTGGCTCTTCCCAAGGCAAATAAAACATTTATAAAACATTCCTCTTGGGCCATCTAAGCATCCTAGACTCCCCCAGGGCCACATTTCTCCAGCTACTGTCAATCAGTGCCCATGGCAGCCTATTCTTTTCACAGAAAAGCAATGAATGGAGGAAGGGGAAAGGGCAACATCTGAAAACTGCCAAAGAATGAACACACCACTTAGAATTTCTTAATAAGGATAAATTAATGAAAGCAATTCACTGAGTGTTTTCTGTATGTCACCATTGATGAGGTTTTATGGCCGTGATATCATAATTTGGCTGTCTTTGACCTGCCCCTCCTGGCCATTCTAAATTCTTCAGACATTATGCAGCATTCTTGCCAGCTAAGAGAGCTGAATGCCAAAGGCCTGCTTTATTTGGGTAGAAATCAAAGGCCCTGTGGGTTTAAGGAAAGGCAGGCACAGTTCCTTTCCCCAGCTCCACACGGCTCAGCCATGGCTAGAATCTATTTGTAAATATAGTTGGAGTTTGAACTAGCCTACCCGCCTCCCCCACCCCCGAAAGACAAATGAATTTCTAAGCATGTTTGTACTTGCAAATGCATAGTGTTATACACTTCATGCCACCTTTAATCACTATTAAAATAATCTGAAGTCATGTCAGGCCAACCTTCCACAGTCAAATGAATTAGACAAGCCAATTGATCAAATGGAGGAAAGGACTAAGCACTTTTCCTGTCTGGCACCCGTGCATTTAAAGCATCCTTTCCACACCAGTATTTGTTCTTTTCCGTTCTTTGGGGTTTTAGCATATTCACAAATGAAATTTGTCCCTTGAGAATGATGACTAGAAAACGAAAGACAGAGTTGGGCTTTATATATTTCTGAAATACCTATGAGGAAAATAAAAATATTATAAAACCCTTAACTGGATTTTAAAGGACTACGGTTATCTCATTAAAAAAAATTGGAAAACATTCAACTTAAAACAATTTGGCATCGACCCCTATATTTTCCTTTATTCTTGCTGTGCAGGACAATGGAAATCTGCAGGGATTTGGCAAGATTGGTGGTGAGTGAATCCAAATAATACAATATTTTTATAGTAGTGCCTTTGTGTTTTTGTTTTGCCTTGACTGTTTCCCTATATGTTAATGCCAGCACTCAAAGGATGGACCAGAAACCATTTATTAGTGTCATAAAATACAAATGGCATTACCAACGATGGAAGGTGTGAGCATCAAAGCGACATGCCTCACCACATCTCAAATTACAAAAAAAAATTTTTTTTTGTTTGGGCTTTTATTTAAAACAATATTGTCCTCATCTCTGCCTCATATTAGCTCCTGCCACCTTTTTTTTGTTTGTTTGTTTGTTTGTTTTCCGGCCTCCAACCTCTAAACTCTCTGTCCTTCAGCCAGTTCAGTCTGCTAACAAAATACTGAACTGCTGCATCACCACCTTGTTCCAAGTCCACCCACGGGGATTCCATTGCCTTTTGATGAAAGCCGTATTTTATGAATACCATGTGAGTGAGTGCATACTTCTTGTGGCCAATCCCGTTTCCTAACTGATTTCTAAACCCCTCTTTGCCATTGGTCTTTCTTTCTACATTCATTCTTAAAGGAGAGCTCCAATCCTTTTTATTGTAGGCTTCATCGTGAACTCTCCAGATTGTAAGATCTTAGAAATGACTGGGCAAACCAGGAAATAGGGACAATCAGAACAGTTAAGGAGGAAGAAAAGGAGGAAGTGTCAACATTCAATAATTGAAAAAGCAAAGAAAATTATTTTAAGACAAATGTTAAATTCATAGCCCCCTCTCCCAAAAAGTCACAAAATTGTTAAAGCACAAAATGCAATGCCGCCCTTGAAGAGTCAGCTTTAGAAGCCGTGCCACTGACAAAGAAGCCGTTGAATAGAGGAATCTGGAGGTGCCTGAACAATCATGGTATTTTGTGTCTGACGTGGTGCAGGAAGCCCTGAGGAGGTGGCACTTTATGCAGATTCCTGCATAAAGTTCAGAAGATATTTGCAGTCACTCCCATCACTCCCATGTGCAGACCAAGAAGATATTCCCAGGTAGCTTTGCCAGACGCATTCAGCAGAGCAGGCTCTGGAGCAGAGCTGCGTCCTTCCTGCTTCACCCTTTGTTCAGTAGTAGACATACCTACAGCTGGAGAACTTTCATTGATGAAAATTTCATACTTTCCAGCCTGATACTGAAGCAATTGTTGACAGATGCTTAAACTTCTCAGCGCTGGATCTGGAGGGTAGATATGAATGGGACACACTTTATCAAAGATGCAGAAAAGGATAAGTGAATATCAAGACAAGGAAAGAAAAGCCTAAAGAATATCCCTTTCTTTGCCAGCCCTGTCTACCCAATATCTTGGTAAAGAGCATTGGCATTTAACAAGGGAAACATATATTTATCTATAATCTGAAGTTGTAAATTTTTAAAAAATAAACTATGTAGGGTTCTTTTTATATGCTAGTTCAGATTTCAACTTCTTGTTTTCATCACCCCTCTTAAGTTCAGTTTTAAATTATCTCCTTTACTGTGTTTAAAGAGAATGAGAGAGTAAACTATTTGGGTTCAAGTTCCAATTCTGCTACTTACAATCTATAGGACTTTATAATTGACACTTTGTAAACTCTGATTTCATTAAGTTAAGGTAATAGTAGAATCTACCTCATATGGTTATTTGGAGTTTAAATGACATAAAATGTGTCAAGTTCCAAGTATCATCCCTGGGCAAAAGTAAATTTTCATTCATTGATGTGACAAATATTTATTGAGTCTCTTCTACAAACTAGATCCTGGGCTAGGAACTGAGTCTGCAATAATGGACCAGCCTTGTGCTCTGACTTAACAGTACCTGCTAATTAGAGATAGTATTATGAGGTAAGATAAAATTTCATAGAAAGAGAATCTAATATGAGAAGAGGACTTAATTTTTTTTTGCACTATGGTCAAGAAGTAATTTGAAAAGGCTGTAACTAGAGCTGGCTTAATGGGCATGTGACTTGGGGAGTCAGAAGGGCTCCATGCTTGGTCTTACGCTCTGTGGTGAGGGTCTTGGAATTTTTACCAATTTTGTCTTTGAACTTGTATTTGGAAAGTGAAGGACAATGGGACATATGTGTGAGCAGTGGAGACAGGTTCAATATGTATCTTGCTATTCCTTGCTGCCCCATTCACATATATATAGTGCTTGTGATACCCCATGAACACAGAAGTCTGGTGGAGTCACCATGTGTAAGAGTTCAGTGAGACTCAAAGCAAATACAAGTTAAGGATGTAATGTCTTCAACTGAGTAAGCCGGTAGCCCTTCCTGTTGGAACCAGAATTTGCTTCCAATGCGGAAGAAGGCAGTGCTATTCTAGGAAACATACATAGCCAAGGAACTTTATCATATCTTTTCTTACTTGTATTGCTTCCCTGCATTAGCCAAGCATTTCATTGGAAAATGATGATGCAACAGGAAAAAGAAAGTTAACCAGTGGCTCCTTGTCCTTTCAGTCCCTCCTTACTCATAAGTACTTCAAATATAGAGTATTGGTAGAACATGATTGTATCACAAAGTAAGAAAAAAGATCAGTTGAGTTGTGTGCATCATTTCAACTGTCTCGTAGGTACAAAGTACATACGCACACACAAATCACAAAATAAGATGTGCAGTTTTAGTTATTCCACATATGACTTCAGTGCTCTATATTTGCCTTTACAATTGGCATTGATTAATATAAAGATGAATGGTCATTTTCATACCAATGATGTTAAATGTTCATTTTTTTCTACATAGAATGACATTACATAACAAATAAAAGGTGCCATGACAAAAATATGACATACACTTTAAGAAATTCTTTAAAGCTGAGGGTCTTCACTAAACTTTGGTTTTGCCCTATGCGCTGGTACCTTCCTGGGCAACAAAGGCTATGTTTGGCAAACAACCTTGTTTGCTCTGACAATAAAGGACTCTGGCTGCCTTAAAATAAAAAATTAAAAAAAAAATGCCATGACAAGTTAGAAGGAAACTGAAGGAGGAATGTAAAAGCATGTAAAAGCTTTATATTTTGGAATTTTTAATGAAACTTTCTTCACTGCTTTTGATCAAGAGGCCCCAGGTCAAACTTATATGGACAAGATTGGCACCGACTATATGAAAATTGTATAGGCAATCTACAAAATTAAATAATTCAATGGAGTTTAGTGTGGAAGGGCCTAAAACTTTAACTAATTAAAACATCCCCAGAATAGTTGATAGGGAATTTATGCCACATTTTAGAAAAGCAAAAATGACAAAGTAATCAACTCACCTAATTAGACAACTGACATGTGTGAGAAGTTGCATTAAAAAGCAAGCCAAAATATGCAGGATGCTAATAGTCTAAATAATAAAAAGGATGAGTCTAAGTGATTGGCAGCAAGAGAAAGCCTTGTAATGACTTGCTATTAGAGGCTTGATGCATGAGAGGACCAACTTAGACATGGTTCTGTTTATTCATAAACTCCACAGGACAATTAGGAAAGTTATTTGTGAAATACACTTCTGTTTGAAGCATTGATGTTTTCCTACATCTGAAGGGTTTTATTTCAGTATACATGTAACTATCCAAAATTTCCTCATTTTTTTAAAAAAGAAAGAATTTATAATGTCCACTCTATATGGTGAAGGCTGAGTGAGGTAATTTAATAAAACAGCAAAATTTTATGGAGTTCTCCATGAGGAAGTCAGCTAGTTTACTCCCTGGCCAAGTGACTTACTTCTCACACCAGCCTTGCAGCACTTAGGGGCCTGTATTAGGAATAAATATGTGCAAATGTTTGCTACAAGGATGTTCGTTGTCACATTATCTTATTGACAATAAACAAATAGATAAATAAATATTTAAATAGGTGATCAATTAAACAAATATCCATCTATCCATACAATGGAATTCTATATCTTTATAAAAATGGTAGTATAGACCACTAAAATATATATATAAAGAATACTTACTGACTTCAAAAGATTTTTAAAAAGTATACCATAAGGGCCTTGCCTGGTTGGCTCAGTCGTAGAGCGTCGGCCTGGTGTGCAGGAGTCCCAGGTTTGATTCTCGGCCAAGGCACACAGGAGAAGCACCCATCTGCTTCTCCACCCCTCCCCCTCTCCTTCCTCTCTGTCTCTTTCTTCCCCTCCCACAGCCAAGGCTCCATTGGAGCAAAATTGGCCCGGGTGCTGAGGATGGCTCTATGGCCTCTGCCTCAGGTGCTAGAATGGCTCTGGTCGCAACAGAGTGACGCCCCAGATGGGCAGAGCATCGCCCCCTGGTGGGCATGCCTGGTGGATCCTGGTCGGGTGCATGCGAGAGTCTGCCTCCCCATTTCCAACTTCAGAAAAATACAAAAAAATAAAAAAATAAATTAAAAAAAAATAAAAAGTATACCACAATTTCTTTAAAAAATAAAAAAGGACTAAGCATATATACCCAAGTATTACTGAATTATCACTCATGGTAAAGTATGGTTAATGCTTATTTCCTTTTTCTGCTTTTATATATTTTTTAAATTGTAGACTTCAAACAAATTTTAGATTTTAATTTTTCCAAAGAATAAAAAATATCTTATATTTTTTTAAAAATCAACAATGTGCCTCAGTATAGTTATAAAGGACTACATAATTTTTTTCAGGGTTATTTCTAAAGAGTATAACTGCAAATATTAAATCCACAATGGCATAGAGTTTTCTGCGGAGTGACAAACTTGGATACCTGTAGGGGCTAGACAAAGATAGTAAGTGATGAGTATGGGGAACTGAAGAGAATGTGCCCTTTCAAAAAGCATTTGAATGTTGGTAGAATTGTTGCCACCCCAAAATATGCCATTTTGGCATAATGATTATTTTGAGGTAGAGGCAGTTGGGAAAAAGCAGATACAAAAAACATTCCCCTTATTTTATTTGAAAGCAGGACATAAATGTGTAGAAGTCCTCTCTCCCATCTGTCCCAGGAAGGACAGATATTAATCACCAGAGAAGACCTTCATCAGCCCAGAGTAATCTACATAACAAACTTTACCAGCTAGACTTACCTTCTCTTAGTTCCCTCACTTACCTTCTCACAGTTTTGCCACCTCAGAAACATAGTCTTTTTCCTTTGTCTCATTACTTATCTAAAAATGTATCATTCTTTGCTTAAAATACTATGTAAGCCCCAGTTTTAACTAACCCTTTGAGTTACTTACTCATCACTGATTTTGTATTCCCCTGTATGTGTATGATGCACATCTTAATAAACTTGGTTGCTTTTTTGTTAATCTAATCTACAGAGCCCCAGACAATGAATCTAAAAATGGGTAGAGGAAGTCAAATTCAAATTCAAAAGTGGTTAAGACACTGACGACTAAACCAAATGTCTCATCTCTACTGCTAATTCCCTCATCATCAAAAATAAGGTTTGACCCATGTCGATCCCTTTCTGTATCTCTGCTCCTTTGGCTTTTCTATAACGAATTTTTGTACTTTTTGATCTGTCAAAAACATATGACAAAGTTGATCACTTTTTCTTGAAACATTTTTTTCCACAGCTTCCTGAATTCTTCTGCTACCTCCTTGACCATTCCTGGTTTCTTTATAGCAAAGATTTTCAACCAGCTAATTTTTTTTACCCGAATTCTAGTTTCTATATCCAGTTGCCAATGTAACATCTCCACTTGCCTGTCTCAGGCGCACCCTGTGATAAACTGAACTCCGAAGTTTGATGCCTGGCAGTTACTCCATTGTTCCAGTTGCCCAGACCAGTAAAGTTTGAAGTAGTTCTCTGTCTCGTTCTCTATCTTCAATTCATCAGAAAATCTTACTGTCTCTATCTTAAAAATATATCTATTTTCTGATGACTCCTTACTATCTCCACTGCTACCACCTTGATCCAAACCACTATGGTCTCTTACTTGGATTATTGCAGTAGTCGCCTAACTGATCACACAACTTCACAGAGCTCACACATGAGTCTATTCTCAACCAGCAAGTCATTTAACCCCCAGTATCTCCCTATCTCAGACAGAGTAAAATCCCCTCTTATTTTGCCTCTATCCCTTTGTTCATGGTGCTCTGCCATCCTGACCACCTTGGAATTCTTTGAAACCATCAGGTATGAGCCTTCTTTGGGGATTTTGCTCTATCTTTTTTACATGAATTAGTCTTTCCCAAGATTCTCCCATCCTTCCTTCAAGTCTTTGCTCAAATATTGCCTTTTCAGCGCGGTCCACCCTGCCCATCTAAATTCAAACTGAACGTACATAACCTCCAGCACTCTGCGTGCTTGTTACCCTCCCATCTAAATTCAAATTGAACATACATAACCTCCAGCACTCTGCGTGCTTGTTACCCTCTTTTATTTTTCTCCACTGTGCTGATAATATTTTCATATATCTTATATTTTTCCTGTTTATTGCCCTGCTCTCCCTCTAGAATATAAAGTCCAGGAGGGCAGAAATTTGGGCATGACTGGTTCAATACTTTATCTTAGAACCTAGAGCGATGCCTGATGCATATTTTTTTAAACATATAAGTGTTCAAAAACACTTGGTGAATGAAATAATTCACCTGTTTGTGATACTTTAACACATCTCTCCATCTAATATTTCAGCTTAAGAAGTAAATGGAGGCCCTGGCTGGTTAGCTCAGTCAGTTAGAGCGTCCTCCCAAAACACCAACCCTGGAAGTTCGATCCCCAGTTAGGGTATATATAGGAGGCAACCAATGAATGCACAACTAAGTGGAACAACAAATGAATGTTTCTCTCTCTCTCCCCTTCCTCCCTCTGTCTCTAAAAATCAATCAATAAATTTTTTAAAAAATTTTAATTGATATTTGCTCACATTTCTCTATATCTTCTCATACAATGCCATGGAGATCATAGATTTTACTAAGAAATATGCTATTGATGAGAATAATAGTGAAGATTATGCTGAAAGATAGTAATAGTGAAACAATCTGCCTGACCAGGCAGTGGTGCAGTGGATAGAGCTTCGCTCTGGGACACAGAGGACCCAGGTTCAAAACCCCAAGGTTGCCGGCTTGAGTGTGGGCTCACCTGGTTTGAGCATAGGCTCACCAGCTTGAGTCCAAGGTCGCTGACTTGAGCTAGGGGTCATTTGGTCTGCTGTAGCCCCCCCCCCCCCCAGTCAAGGCACATATGAGAAAGCAATCAATAAACAACTAAGGAACCACAACAAAGAATTGATGTTTCTCATCTCTCTCCCTTCCCATCTGTCTGTCCCTATCTGTTCCTCTCTCTGTCTTTCTCTGTCTCTGTCATAAAAAAAAAAACAACAAAAAAAAAAAACAAAAAAAAACTTCTCATGAGAAAAAAGCAATATGAAATTGCTGTTGGTGAAAATTCCATTCTTAAATAACATGCATGTGATAATAGAGCTAGAAATATTTAATGGGGTTGGGAAGGCTTTAGAATTTATCTTAGTTATAATAAAGCATTTTAAATCGGAAGTAAAGTAGGTGACTTCTTCCTGTCAATGCAAAAGTAAAGGAAATGTACTTGGCTTCCGAAATAGTAATTAGAAACCAATAAAGCTGATAGCCCTGCGTGAATCACTTACTCAATTCCCAATTTCCAAAAGTGATTCAAAGAATATTGTTGATTGGGTGTCTGGAGCTCAGTGAGCATCTGAATGTCCAGGATTTGGCTAAATCTCCCAGCTCTGTTAATGATACTGTCCACCAACTATCCTTTCCCATCTGAATTGTTACAATAGATGGGTGATACTGGAAGTAGTAATTTAGTTTCCAGGATAATATTTTTGTTCCTAAAAATCAAACAGAGCTATTAACAAAGGTTAAAGAAATTAAAGTTAAAAAAAATGGCAACTTAATGTGTATGGTATGAGTCTGTTTTTTTTTATTATGCACATTTACATATACATGAAAAGGATGGAAATACGAACCCCAAACTGATATTGATGGTTGCCCTGAAGATTGATGTTGTAGTGATGGGGTGAAGAAAATAATTAGGAGAGAGGGCATGAAGATTTTTCACTTTTTACTTCTATATCTCCAAGCTGTTTGAGGTTTTAACAAGGAGCATGTGTTATCTTTGTAATTAAAAGTCAAATAAAATAAATATGCTGGGGACACTCATCTAAAGAGCACGCTAAGCACTCGGAATGAGTCAGGAATGTAGTCCCACTGGCTTGGGCACTTTGAAGTCAGGTAGCCAAAGACAGGTAATAAAGTCATGTTCTTAGAATTCAGTTCTCTGTTGCAGCAAGCATTTTCAGTGGACCTTGACCATGATGAGGGAAATTAAAAATGGCAACATTTTCTGAATCAGGGGTTATCACAGCCCGGTAAGGCCATTCCTTCAGAAGTTCCATTGCCATTTTTTTCTGCCTCCATAGCTGACGCCTCTGAATCTGAGTCTTCCCTCCATAGCTGACGCCTCTGAATGAGTCTTCCCATGTGTTTGCCTGAGCTCCTCATTCGATACCCCAGACAGAAGTGTCTTCTTCAGATGTAGTGATCTGAGTTGTGGTTCTCCAAAATATGGATCTTCATCCTAATCCCCGGAATCGGTGAATATTATCTTATATGGCAGAAGATGTGCTTAAGATTCTTGAGAGAAGGCGCTCATCCAAGATTATGTCGGTGAGCCCTAAACACAATCACATGTGGCCTTACAATAAAGAGACGGGAATTTGGGAAGAAGCACACAGAGGAGAAGACAAAGACAGAGGAGGAGGGGATATAAAAATGGAAGCAGGGATTGGAGTGATGCAACCACAAGCCAAGGAAGCCAAATCAAAATGGTTACTATGTATCTTTAGATTCTGCAGTGAGCTGAATAATGTCCCCAAAGTTCATGTCAACCTGAAATCCTAGAATGTGGCTTTATTTGGAAATAGGGTCTTTGCAGATGTACTTCAGGCAAGAATTGAGATGAGATCGTACTGGATCCAGTGAGCCCTAAATCCAGTGAGAATATCTTTACAAGATACAGAAAAGGATATGCAAGGACTGAGAAGAAGGTCAAGTGCAGGCAGAGGTGGGCAGAGAGTAGAATGATATACCTCAGTGACAAGCCACCTGGAGCCACCAGAACCTGGAAGAGGTAGGGAAGGGTCCTTCCCTACAACTTGCAAATAGAGCATGGCTCTGTCTACACCTTGGTTTCAGACTTCTGGCCTTCAGAGCTGTAATAGAATAGTGTTCTGTTTTAAGCCAGCAAATTGGTGGTAATTTGTTACAGAGGGCACAGAAAACTAATGCAGGTGCATAGTGGAGAATTACAGAGGCAGATATCATACCACCGAAGGCTCATTTCCAAGCCCCAGATCTAAAAAATAAATGACTATTGTCTTCTATGCATTGAGCATAACCAAAGGCCACAGACAATTGAATAGTGGGTTGAGTGTCTGAAACTCTCTCAGATCCTCAATAAGTCTGTTATATCACTCATCCTAACCTGTATCTCAAGTACAGCATTTCCCCCACTTTTGTAGATGTGGTTCAAAGGACCATTTAATTTCTAGGACCTTTGCAATGCCATTTTGATCTGTCTGGTTTATTTGGTGCTGTGAGGCTGCCACTAGTCTTTGAAGACAGCTCTTGAGGAGACAGAAGGAGCTTCCTCATTCTGGGTCACCTGGTGCCACTAGGTAGGGGAAGGGCATTTCCTGCCCACAGAGATAAAGAGGCTTCACAAGCCAGTCTGCTTGTGGTGGTGAATTTGCCTACTGTTCTGCCCAGTTACTGGGTGTTTCTCAGCAGGGAAAGGGAATGTCAGTAATGCAAAAACAAAGTCTTCATGGGCTGAGCACTTGCTGTGAACCCTCTTTGTTGACTACCCCTGGCCTCCCGGTGTCTGTATTTGGGGAGGGCAGGATGGCACTTCCTGTGAAGTAACTTTTTAATTATGTAGAATAATCAGTTACATTCTGTTTCAAATAAAGTCCATTGTGAAGTTACTTACTCCAAAAAGAAAATTATCTACTTCTCTAGATCAAAGTCACCATTTTATTTTTCTGTAAAGGGTATGATAGTAAATATTTTGGTTGTACAGACCATACGGTCTTTGTCACAACTACTCAACTCTGCCATTTTAGCAAAAGCAGACATGTACAATAAAAAAAGAAAGAAAGAAAGAAATGGGTGTGTTCCAATAAAACTTTACTTTCAAAAAGAAGCAGCTGGCCAGATTTGGCTCATAGCTTATAGTTTACAGAACTCTGCACAAAGTTTTAAAATTATTTGCATAAAGTAATGCAAAGTAGTTTCTTACAACTCTTAATTTAAACTGCTCTCATGGCTATTTCCTCCTTGTCATTGTCGACTTTTGTGTTTGTGTTTTCTCCTTTTGCTTTTTAAATTACACAATGGTTGGCCTATTTTGCTGAGTTCTGTTTGTTTTTTTACAAAGAACTGGCATTTTTATTTGTTTCACAATTCTGTTTTTGTTTTTTACAGTTAATTCATCAATTTTTCCCAATTCATAAAATTTTCCCTTATTAGTGTAGTTTCTGCATTACAATAGTTAATAAAATGTTATTGGACAAATTGTAGCCATTAGCTCTATCAGATCTCATGGTGTGTCTCTTAATGCATTTGGTTTTAATTATACTTTGTCAGACATCTAGTATTTATTGTAGTGTTCAATTATGATTTGTTAATCATTCTAACCTTTCATTTCAATGGATGAGTTATGCTTATTTACATGTATTGACATGGTCAGCATATGTTTTACATTAGTTCTGTTTTAGATTTTTACTTATTTATTTATTTATTTTTGGAGAGAAAGAGGGGGAGAATGAGAAAGAGGGGGACAAGCAGGAAGCATCTACTTTTGTAGTTGCTTTCTGTATGTGCCTTGACCGGGCAATTTCAGAAACTTGAAACGGTGACCTCAGCATTCTAGGTTGACGCTTTATCCACTGCACCAGCACAAGTCAGACTCATTAGTTCTGTTTTATACAAATAAGTTTACAGGGTGGAACAAAAGTATGTAGATTTACGGTCATGAGGTGCAAAACAGAGTTTATTCTTTGACTGTATTATTATTTTTAATTATTGTATTACTAATACATGAACAGCTGTAAACCCACTTTTGCCCCACCCTGTATAATACATATGTGTATGCAAACACATACTAATACTTTTAAAAGCTTATATTAATATATATTTATAGGATCCTTTATTTTCATTTTGGCTGTAGTTTATTGATTCCCTACTTGGAGCAATGTTAAATTAGGTAGTCTTCTTTTCTTCCACCTTACCCTTATGCACAATATTCAATATGAAACAATATTCTTTCACTCCCAGTTAACATTTTTAAAGCACTCAGCAGGCTTATTCTCTTTTTCATAAACATGCCCCATATTCTCTTTATTCCTAATAATTTTTCTGTATCTACATTGTCAGAAAATATAGATGTTACGTTTTTAACTTCAAAGTCTTTCTGTCTCTTTGGTTGGCTGAAGCTCATTCTTTTAGTCCATTACACAGGTGGAGCTCATGGAAACAGTATTTCCTGAATTACTCCACGATCATAGCTGTTTCTTTCTGGCCTTTATGTTGACAGCAGATTTGTCTACAAGGAAACGTGTCTCACATTTCCTTTCTTTTCGGTATCTTAAATGTTACTCCTTCGATCTCTGGAATAAAGTATTGATGTTGAAAACTCCAATGACAATCCAATTTTCTTTCATTATGAATGGTTTTGTTTTTTTTTACTTCAATGCACGAGGAATTGTTTAATCCAATATTGTTACTAGACGTTATACCTTGATGTTTGCCTTTCTGTGTAGAATTTCTAAGGCATTCAGTATACATTTTAATAAATTTCAAATAATCTTCATTTCAAAATATTTTTAAATTTTTAGTTGTTAGAGTTTTACCTTCTGTTCCCTTGATTTAGTTTTCATATAATGACTACTGTCAAAAATGTGTTGAACCTTTTCCATGAGCCTCTCTGTCACTTAACTTTGAATCCATTTTTAATCATTTTCCTAATTTGTTTTTAATTTTTCTCCTTTCCATATTCCATTTCTATTAAAGCATTATCAGTAGTTTTCTTCATGCTTGTATTTTTTATTGAATGATTTATTTATGAAATAGCTTTTTAATTCTTTATCTTTTCTGAATCTGTCATCTTTTTCCCCAAATTTTACTTTTCTCCAATTACTTTATTTATATGCATTTTAACTTTTTCATTTATGTTTTTTATCATAATTTCTTCTATCATTTTCTTAATTTCTTTTAGATCATCTTGAAATATACATGCATTACCTTCCTAACCTTGCTAGAACAAAATCACCACAGATTTAATGGCTTAAAACAACACATATTTATTATCTAATAGTTCTGGAAGTCAGAAATCCAAAACTGGTCTCATTTGGTTGAAAGTAAGGTACCAGCAAGGTGGTGCTCCTGCTGGGGGCTCCAGGGGAAATCTGAGTCCTTGCTCTTTGCAGGAACTTACCCACATTCCTTGGCGCATTTTCATTCATTCATCTTCAAAGCCAGAAATGTTGAGCTGAGTTCTCATGCCGGGCATCTCTCTAGTTCCCCCTCCTTAGCCTCCCTCTTGTACTTATAAGGACCCTTATGATCACATTACTTGGTTAATCCAGGCTAATTTCCCTATTTTATTACATTCCCACCTGATTAGCAACCTTAATTCCTCTTAACCAGGCAACCTAACGATTTAGAGGTTCAGTAGATTAAGACATAAGCATCTTTAGGGGCCGTTATTCTGCCTACCACAATTAGCATATAGTTTTTGAATGTTTTGTGGGTATGTCATTTTGCTATGCTTTTATTTTCTGTAGGAATATTATTCCCCTTATCTCTTGCTTTAGTAAGTATACTAATGGGGTACCACCATAGTCCCTTTATGTAAAGAAAGTTTTGCAAAGGAGGTATGGCCACAGAACTCTTCTAGTTTCATGGTTCCAGAGCTTCCTCTTTTGTTGTTCTCAAACAAAACAATATGATCTAGTCTGTTTTGAGATCTTCTCTTCCCTCACCTTGATCTGGACTGTCTAGTCCTTTAGCCCCACTGTCTCTGTCTTACTCAATTTCTGTTGTATTCCAAGCAGCTCCACCTCAGTGCAGGGCTTTGTGTTGGAAGGCAGATTTGTCTTGATAGTTTTGAGAGTTTATAGGCCCTGATGCTTCTAGCACCGTTAGAATTGGTAGCAACATAATTCATTCTACTCACCTTTGAATTGAATCCTATAAAACCCTGGCATAGTTTTTTGTTTGTTTTTATTTGTCTGTTTGTTTGTTTTTACTGTTCTCATATTAGTCCACTGCTCACAATTCTCAGAACTAACAGAAGCCCCATTGCCTTCCCTCTGCTCATTTCCACACAGATGTTGTAAATTTTTGGTGGCTTGTCACCACTTTTATTTGGAGGCTCAGGACGATGCCTTGTTATATAACTTTGTATGTGAGTCTTTGGATTTGCTCTTGTCTTTGCTTTGTTTATTTTCATGGGTAGTCTGAGAGATTCAAAAGCTAGGCCACTGCTATCTTACAGCTTCTTCTCCCCCTTCTGGAGTGTTGGTCAAATAAGTTTTTAAATATGACATATAGTTTGCTCACTTATAATTTGCATTGGGTGTGGAAGACAGGCTGTAAGCAGGCAGGGTGGTCATAGCCTAAGGCTTAATTTTAAGACTAAGCTTTTCCCCACACCCTTGACTGTTGCATGATGTGAGGTGGTGCACTCTCATGAGGAATCCCATTATGCCTCAGATAAGTGACTTTGTATCAGAGACTTCCTTGTTTGTATATTGGATTAAAGGTTTTGATTTCTACACTATAAAGTGGGCCAGACCTGGAGCTTGCTCTCTCGGTTCCTGAGATTAGCACTAGAGAGGAGAGAAGAGAAAGGCCACATGGAGGAGGCCAGGAGGAGCAGCCAAGATGGTGGAGTGATGAGTGAGAAGCCAGTTAGTGCAGAGTTTGTGAAGGGAGAAGGAAGGAGATGGGGAACAGAGGAGAATAAGTCTGGTGAGCTAGAAACCTTTGATTCTAGGAAACTCGGCTAAGTCAGTAGCTTTGTGAGCATTGAATGAGTGGCTTTTGGAGCCCAGTGTGTGTTTTTACTTGCCCTCTGGGTGCAAGCTAGGATTAAAGATGATGGCCCACCAGTTCTTGGCTCCATTGTTTCAATACTGTTTGTCCTAATCTAATGTGAACCTGCATGGGCCAGATGGCTATGATGGTGGCCCTGGCTACTCGCTTTACATGGAGGTATTAACAGAACTAAGTACCACAGGTTCAAACCCCTTTTGAGGAATATATGATAGCCCTGTCACGTATGCCTTTGGGAATGTGGAAAGAGCATATTATTTGATACTATGGAGTTCTTTTTCTTTTCATTAAAGGAGGCATATTAAGGTAGGAGAGAGAGACTTGACAGTTGTGAGAGTCACAGTTCACTCAGAAGGGCCGCTTATCTGGTGTAACCTTCCCTCTTTCCCATCAAAGAAGTTCTTAGCTTAGTTCAGAGCCTGGGTTCATTCAGCAATTTGTTAATTATTTATTCAGATATTTATAATTTATCTCCTATGTGCTGGGTTTATTCTAAGAGATACAAAAATGACTGGAATGTGGACCCTCAATGTCTTAAGTCTAATGGAAAATAAAATAATTCTACAAATAACTGTAATAAAATGCTACAAAGGTATGTTTTCAGAGAAGAGAGCTAATTAATAAAAAAAAAGGCCAAAATAAATAACAAAATAACATTTTTTCTCTTGACCTCATTGCTGTCCGAATTGTCCCAATAGCTTAGGGATATACTGTAGGTAGACTGGGAAGCCTTAAATTTCCAACATCTCAGGAGAGGGTAGGTGATGGCTTTGTTCATTAGTAGGGATATTCACAGGGAAGACTTGTTCCTCAAGGAGTGCCTGTTTAACAGCAATTACCATTTGATTAACTCCAACATTCTGGCAAGAAAGGAAAACCAAAAGTATTCATCGTGAAGTTACTCCATTTAAGAAAAAGGAATTATTACAAAATATGGGCTTCTCTTGGGTGTGTGTTTGGGGGTGTGTGTGTGAAACCCTGAAAGAAATAGTTTTGAAAGTAAATAACCATAAAGAAGCCTGGAGACTGTTTAAGAACAGCTGATTGGAAACTCAGAAAAAATGTTTGCCTCAGCCTAAAAGAACCAGCATTTGAAAATAAACACTAAATGCCTAAGTGGCAAAGGAAGAAGGCTATTTAAAACAAGGGGGGGAGGGAGTGAGTCAAAGAATCTTTATAGGGAGAGAGGGAAAGACTTTTCCAGAAAGAAGAGTGGGAATCCTATAAATGTGACAGGTCAAACTTACACAAAATTAAACAGGTCAAAACTGCTGACCTACCAGTTCACCTTGCAAGGGAATTCAAAATCAAGCACTAAAGTCTTCAAACAAAGAAAGAAAAGCATAGAGAATATTAATGGAATGACTTGAGAGGCAAGATAAAAAGGCTGTACTCAAACACATGAAGGCAATAGCAAAAAGAGAAAAAGAAAAAAATTATGTCACCATATTTAATGAAAAAACTAATATAATGGAACTCTCCCATTTTAAATTGCATTTTAAATAGAGAATCTGGGCCAATTAGCTTATACTGCCCAACAAAACACTCTAAAGCTTAGCTGCTTGAAACACAAATTATTTAATAAATCGTGATTTGGTGGGTGGGCACTTCCTGCTGGGAGCAGTTGGGCAGCTCCACTGGTCTTCCCTGGGCCTCACCCATGAGGCTGCAGTCAGCTGGTGGCTCAGTTGCAGGTGGATGCTCAGGACAGCCTCATTTTCCAGTGTGGCAATCCTCAGCTGCTCCTCACTGGTTGTCCTTTCTGTGGTCTCTCCAGCAGGCTAGCTCAGGACTGTCACAGCCTTGTTGGAGGATGAACTCTGCAGCCACAGAGAACAAATCCCAACATGCAAACATTTATGAGCCTGGGGTTGGTTTTATTTCCTCATTTCCCATTGCCTTGAGCAAGTTGCTTGGCTATGTCCAGATTCAAAAGAGCAAGAACCAAACTCTACCTCATGTTCCATTAGAATGGCACTCACCCTACAAAGAAAAGTGTAGATAAAGACAGCAGGAATTATTGTGGCCGTCTCTGCAAACAATCTACCATAGTTTGCCCTCTGGCCACAAAATAAATGTTCTTCCCACAAGCAAAATATATTCTCTCTCTTCCCCCCAAATTACACCTTATTATGGTATTGGGCTTGAAGTGCAAGATCTTCACGTAAACAAGTCCCGATACAGTTGAGGACCTTCAGGTCTGGCTCCTCAGCTATAGCTCCTTTTTATCCAAAGATTTATACACTAAAAGTAGCCATCTACTTTACACACACTCAACACATAATAGTGAAACGTAACAGCAATAGAACTCCCACTCAGAGGGCGAAGAACAGAAGTATAGAGCAGTCTCCCTGGTTTATAGTCATTGTGAAATCCTGCCAAGCAGATATTAACAAGAGCCTCTCCTCCAAGGGCAGGGTCTGGGTCCTTAGTTGAGCACCAGTTCTAATCCCCAGTAATGGTTCCCAAGTCCATCGTACTGTGCTGCTCATAGCTGTGATCTCTAGAAGCCATTAAGTTGGGGCCCAGAGGACTCCTTTGGTTCTGAACTGTTCCTATTCTTTTTGGCAAAACCTTGCAGTGCTTTTGTCCAGCATTATGAGCTCCCTTAGAAAGTAGAATTCTGTCCACTCCATACCCCAAAAGCTACATCCACAAATTCGTTGGAAATAGACACCCTCTGTTTGGGCAGACTGTCAGGCTGATAGGGGGACGTACTTTTATAGTGATGTTGGGCAGATAAAATATATTATGCTCACTTTGTTAAAGATGGTGCTGCCCACATGGAAGCCCATCACCCAGGTGATTGCTTGGGATGGGTGTGATTGTATTAATGCGTGTTGGGGGCAGGCTGTGGGCAGGCTGGATCCTTGTAGCCTGGGGCTTGGTTTTAGAACTAAGCCTTTCCCACCCTTTTTGATGTGGGGTGGACCTTGTATCAGAGACTTCCCTATTTTGTGTATTGGATTGAAAATTTTGATTTCTGCACTATGAAATGGGGGCAGACTGGGAGCTTGCTCTTTCGGTTCCTGAGATTAGCATTAGAGAGGAGAGCAGAGAGGGGCCATGTGGAGGAGGTCAAGAGAAGCAGCCAAGATGGTGGAGTGCTGAGTGAGAGGCCAGTTTGTGCAGGGAGAAGGAAGGAGATGGGGAACAGAGGTGAATAAGTCTTGTGAGCTAGGAACCTTTGATTCTAGGAAACTCAGATAAGTCAGTAGCTTTGTGAGCACTGAATGAGTGGGTTTTGGAGCCCAATGTGTGTATTTCTTGCCTGCCAGGTGCAAGCTAGGATTAAAGCTGATGGCCCACCAGTTCTTGGCTCCGTTGTTTCATTACCGACTGTCCAAATCCAATGCGAACCTGCATGGGCATGGCAGCTGTGATGGTGGCCCCGGCAACTGGCTTTACAAATGACTAAAACCCCCTTTGTCTACCTGAAACAGTCCGTGAGGCAGCACCTTAAACCTTCAGAGGACTTGAGCAAGGATCTGATAGCCATACCCTGGGTTTAGCCTTGACCAAAAAACCACTTCTTAATTTGAGGGTGTTTTTTTTTTTTTTCTTGCTGTCTGGAGAGACTAGAGATAAAAAACAGCTTTATTTCCTAATCCAGAAAATTTGGCTTGCCTGTACATCTTTAAATCCTGCTTGCCAAATCGTTCTTTCTTTAGCTCGTCTTCTTGCTGTATCATATCAGGTGCCGCTAGGAGAAGCCAGTGATGCTTTAACCGTTTGTCTGTAAAACCGTCCTTGGCATGTCTGCAGGTGTATTGGGTACATTTATTTTTATATGGGGACAGTTTTGCCGATTGTTTTGCAGCTACATAACATGGATCACCAGCTTTTTAGCTAGCTATTGCGGCTTCCTCACCACTCTCCTAGCCTCTGCTCACAGCCTGTTTACCTTTTCTTTTTATTTTTTATTTTTTCAGGCTTTATCAGAAGTTTCTTCATTATTTTTTTCATCCTCCATTTGCTGTGTGATCCAAAAGCCATTGCTCTATGTGCTGAGTTTTGTTACAGCAGCATGTCACTCTGGTCCCAGTCTCTACATCAGTTCAATATTACTGTTTAAAAAACCACTCTCATAAGAAACTTGCTCTTAGAAAACAAGCTTTTATTTGCACATTGTTGTGGAGACCACATGGCATGCACCAAGGGACCAGGGGAGACCACCTCACAATCCCCGATACAGGTTTCATGAGACATCCCCCACCCCAGTCCTATAGGTATTTATTGATACACACAAATAGATAAGGTTAAGAATGAAGAAGTCAGGAAGCAGAGAAGAGAAAAAGAAGAGAATGAGGAAATCAGTAAGGGGAACTTCTTTAGATCAGATTAAAAGGCAAGGGAAGTAGCTCAAATGTCCCCACCTATTAATAATCAGAATTGCTCATTCTATCCCTATTGTGCTGCTCTCAGCATGGTACTGTGTTCAATACTTTTGTCAGTAAAGTCACTGTGGCTTTTGCCTCAGGACACTGAACTCTGTCCCTATTCTGTGTTCCTATGCAGGGCCTCTACAGCACATGATTCTGTGGGTTGGTTAGGCAGTTCTTCTAGTCTGGATTGGTTCACTGGAGGATGGCAAATTCAGGATGGCCTTCCTTAGATGACAGGGCTGCACTGGCCTGTGACAGCGGGGTCTGTCTCCACATTGTCCCTCTTCCCCAATGAGGCAAAGCCAGCTTATTCACCTGGCAAGCGCTTTCCCAGCACAGGGAAAGAAGACGAGCCCCAATGTGCAAACACTTTACCAGTCATTGTTTGCATAACTGCTACTATTCTGTTGGCCAAAGCAAGTCACATGTCGTGCCTATCTTCAAGGGGTGGAGAAGTAAACTATACATCTTAATGGGACAAATAGCCAAGCCACATTGCAAAGGGGTGTACTTCTAAGTATACATGAATAGTTGTGGCCCTCTTTGTAAACAATACACCACATAAGCTCATAATTACAATTCTAACATCAGAAAATGTACACAAGCATGCTAGACTGATTGATACACTAGATAGTTAAATCACAGGTCTTTGGATAATCTTCAGGGATAATGTGGCCATAATGTATAACTAACCAGAGATGGCCACAGGACCTGAGACCTATTGGATAACCAGGGATGACACCTCCATTCTATGTGAACATCAATCACTAGAGAAGACTGTAGGCAGTGCAGAAGATGAGTATCAACTGATGGACTAAACTAATAGAACTGAGCTCACACTTAGGGGCTCATAGGATCAATGATAAGAATGAAAAGCAGCAGTTTATATGCCCCCACTATGCAAACATTCCCTTAAATGTGTTCAAATGAATCAGGTCAAGGGCAATGTGAAGGAAGTTTTGAAGAGAAAGAAGACACTATCTCCTGAAATGACAACCTGAAGCTTAAGGACTGTAATTTGGGGGGAAAATAAGTTAAAGGACATCAAAATTATACCTGCTGAATGTAACCATAAGAGCATTGTAGGTAATTTTAGTCCTCATTTTGGATGACATACTTCTTTTTCCTCTTCCAATTATTTCTCATATGTTTCAGGAGTTTATTCTCCATTGAATTATGGATCTTCTAAGAGCATGAAGTCTGGAGTGATAACCCCCAATTGCTATAAACCAGAAACAGCTCTGAGTGGGAGTCATAAAAAGGTAGACTAAGAATAGCCTACTGGAGGGCAGAAACCACTTGTAACCAATCTAAAGAATGGTATAAGAATACATAAAGCTATTTTTTCTTTTATATTATAGCTACATGAGAAGACTAGAAAAAAAATGCATTAAAATAATACTTTTATCTTTATTGTTCTAACTCCATGATAATTAAGTTTTTCTTTGTTTTATATATTTGATATTATAATTTTTATAAAATAAAAGCAGATTGAAGATTAGTTATAAGAATGACAATAACTAAAAATATGGACTGATTTGATATTGTCATAACTAATTTACTTCAAATACTTTATATTGAAGACAAAATATAGAATGTACATGCATGCATCATTCTGAGATTATCTTTTCTAAAGTTAAATCAGTGACACTTCTCCAATAATAAATTTTCCATCCAGCAATTTGCTCTAGGGAGAAACTTTTCAAGCAAGCTCTGGGTAGTTTACTAAATAAAAGTAAAATGGTAAAATGATAGGGGAATAATTTGCAGAATGATCAGGAAAAATTGAGGAGGCCTTGCCCTTGAATAGCTTACGATCCAGATAAAATAATGCAGAGGGCACTGATTAAGTCAGGGGTATGCATTTGATTTTGCTATAGATATACATCAACAGATTGGGCAAAGTAATATTTATGGGAGATGGATATGAGTCTAAACTCATTCAGCATTCTCTGCAAAGATCTTGTTTTCGCTTTGAACACATCTTTACATAAAATCCAAACTAAACACCCTTTCTACTTACTATATGACCCGATCGACTCATGTTTTCCCAAAAAGTAGGGGATGAATGAGAACTAGTCTTACTACACCGCATAGTCCTTACTTAACATATTATTGTTACTTTCCTCTCTGTAACTCTGTTAACATCTATTATAGTATAATGTAACTGTTAAACATTTAGACAGTGAGGTCATTTGGCAGAGCCTAAGTGAGAATTTCTACATTGCCAAACATACTAGGGACTATATAAACACATATGTAAGAAGAGAAAGAAAGAATTATTCAATCACACAAACTATTACAAAATATAAAAATAAAAACAGTATCAAACAATGTGCCAACATCTGTTCTATCTACTCAAGTTCAGTACTACTTTGATCATTTTTTCTCTGTTTTTTTTTTTCATTGCCATATCCCTAGGCCCTGGAAAAATAGGTGGCTTATATAGTAGGTACTTGATAAACAATTTCAAAATGAATTAGTGAATAAATGAAAAATGTTTTTGTGTGTGAGAAACTTCCTGACTGATAAGAAACACCCCTGGTGCCAGCTCTTGGGTTCTCTTAATAGTGACATCTCATCTTTAGGCTAGTGTTCATCTGAAGTCTACCACTCTTCAGAACTCATGTTGGGACTTGTATCTTTTCTTAAAACTCCCTGACCACTCCAGCCTTCACTGGTCTCCCAACTAAACTTTATCAGCCCATTGTATAGCATGTTCAGCTCTTTACCATTGTTTACTGTTGGTTCACATTTTCTGAATGGACTGTGTAATTCTTAATTTTTCGATACAAAGATTAGCAAGACATGGTCACTTCCCTTGGGAAACTTACTGACTTGTAGGAACATACATATAAAATAATTCAGCATGTCAAATAGTAGATGTTTCAGTTGGCCTTCTTAACCACAATTGTATCTTTCCTCTAGTTGAAGAGATTGGACAGCTGATTCCCACATTTTTCATATGTCCTTAAAGCTAAGTTTCTATGCCTGAACTCAGACTCACCAGATACACTTAAATAACAGTTTAAAATGAATATGAGGTAACGACCATCTTCCTGCTTCTATTAATGCTAGCGAGCAAAGTATACAAGTGTGTTTATAGTGACCGGACTCTATACCCCAGACTCTGGTCACCTACTTTATGGCCATGGGGGAAGTATGGCAGTAGCAGCAGTTTCTGACCTCTGGGAAGCAAATATGGTGGTGTGACCTTCAAATCCATAGTCCACTAGTTACTTTCTAACCTCTGTTCCTTCTACTCTATTAGCATCCAACTTCCTGAATTAAATACTGCTTGAAATCTCTAGTATTTTCTATCTTGCACTGATCCCAATTGATATACATGGTTTGGTACCAATACATAGAAAATAGAGCAGAGACACTAAAAAGAGAGCAGGTGGCTCTCCCAGAGGTAAAGAATAGTTAGAAAAATATTAGTGGAAAAATAATTGTCCATCAAGCCAGGCAGATGAGGAATGGAAATATTCAGTATAACCCTGAATACTACTAGTAATTCAAGAATCAGAGATTGTTTATACCAGGAAACTTCCTATTCATCCCCTACTTTTATTTACTTTGAAAATAAAAGAAAAAGACACTTAGAGAAGGCCTTTACCTAAAAAACAGAAGGTATGAGTCAAATGGGCAGCAAGGACCAGGGCAGAGCCGGACCTTCTGATGTCAAATCCATTGTTCATTCAACATGAATGAACCTGTATTTGTTATGAAGCAAAATTATTCAGAAGAAATATATAGGTATTTCACATCTTATATAACACAAGCACCACATATGACAATATGTTGCTATGATTGATAGTTGATAGTTTATACAGAATTAACAAAATAGTTAAAATGAGAAGAAAATACTGTCAAAGGTATATTGAAATAGGTAGCCTTGATAATAATAGATGAGAATCAAATTCTTCTAACCACTAAGAATTTATTCTCTCTTTGCCTAATTTTAATAAATATTTATTGACTATCTATTTCTCAGCAAATCTACTTCCCTCTTTGAATATGTTGGATTGTCCCAGTATTGCTCTCAAACAATACAAAATTAGTGAAGGCAGCATTTATATCTCTGTTTATTCTGTAATGTTCCTTCAAGAATATTCACTTTTGAATTAACCACATCTCTTTAGAAAAACATATCACAGTTTAATGTCCTCCGTGACATCTCTGGGCCCATAAATAAATAGATTGCCTTGAAAATTTCTCTTCTTCTATTTTGAGTATGAGCTTTTAACTGTATTATAAGACTCAACAGTCTTCCATAGCAGATATTCAACTGACTAGAAAACACTTGAATCTCAACAATGGTTTGTCTTATTTCTGGAGGATATGATAAAAGATTTCCTGATACAGAATCTGATTTTAAGTAGTTTCAGTGTTGTTACCTTCATTATTAAGCCAATAAGATTAAATTTCTATTATAAAGTCATCAAGCCCTAGGAAAGTAATACAGATCCTATATTTTAGATATCAGGCCTTGGTCCCAACAAGTTAGTCCTATTAGCCCTGACTTACCTGCCTCGTCTGATTAGTATATTGTAAAGAATCTAGCAATCACTCATTGGAGGTCATTCATAACATGGAAGGAAATACTAGACTCCAGCTCCCCTGACTCTTAGAGAAGCATTCTGTCCACTACATCTTACTATTTATAACTGGAGAACCTATTTAACAAGAAAAAGCTCTCACATTGTTAAAGGTATGGGAAGGCATTGTAGATTTGTACCTAAGAATTTATGATGTAACCTAAAACTTTTTGCTCTTAAAATTGCTTATGAAGATAAGCTTCTGACCTCTGATATATGCTGGTTCTAGCCAGTCAACAATCACAGGACATTAGTTTGGTACCTGATCTTCTGGTCATGGAAAAAAAAAACAACATTTTGCTTTGTTTTGTTTTTAACTTGCCTTTGTCGTTTAATATTACTGAATATCATGTGCATGTATTTATATAAATAAAATTTTACTTAAATAATAAATCAACCCATTTATTTGAAACCTTTCAAAGGAAATTTAAATTTTCTTCTACTTGTAAAAAATACTTTAGCTCTACCCTTCATCTCTCTAATCAGCCTATGCAAACAGAACAATTTAAATAACAACAGATGACCAAAATGTCTTTCATATACCTTAAAGAGAACTTATGTGAACATACCTTTGATTGTGCTTGGCAAAGAAGAGGCACTCTGAAAATGTTCTAACTGCTTCTGGATCAAAGAAGAAAATTAGCATTCTGAAAAGCCCCTTTGAATTTAGTCTTTTGTTTGCTTGTTGTATTAGTGACTATGGTTGTGACTGACAAGATCATATCTTCTGGACCTTGAGCTTATTTACAGCTGTTGATTTTGGGCCTCCAGAAAGAATGGTGTTTGGTGATGTGAAATTGTCAGGATTATGGGGACATGATGGGGTTGTGGGTGTGATGGTCACAAAGAAAGGGCATATCAAGCTAAGGCAAGTGAACTTTCATCTGTAAAACGCAAAATTTTAAAAGACAGAGAAAAAAGAAAGCATCATCCCAAGGGTAGTAATTCTGAAAAGGAAGAAAGGTACAGAAGGATAGCAGGGCTTAGAAATAAAATTCTATGAAAACAATCATGAGTGATCAGAATTCAGTCAGGCAGAGGTCGGCAGACCTACACTGAGCACCTCCTTTGGTCCCAGCAGTGGGTGAAAATGAGTAGAACACGGAGCCTGAGCCATAGGTCGCACACTCTTAGAAGCTCCATGAGAAAGTAAAGGGGGAGGAATCGCAAGATGCCCTTGTATCCACACATGGTATGATTGACTGAATTTTGCTTTAAAAGAAAAAGATCCCGGGAAGCAAGTGTTTGATGCATTTATAAGAGTCCACAGTTCCTGGCATGCATTTTTTAATACACATAGAAAGTCTCCAGTAATGACTATGTTTCTGTGTGTTTTACTTCATCTATGGATTAATTATGTGTGAAGAAATGGGCTATAAAACCAAAGTGGTATTTTCACAGAAGGAGCCAAGAACAAAGAATATGTAAGAATAGTGGCAGAAAGACTAACCACCAGGTTTAAGACTGCAAACAAAACTAAAGTTCACAAGAAAACGAAACTGTTGCCTGGAGACAGAGGCAGGGGCCTCAGTGGCGCCTCCCATTTTTTCTGCGGAGTTCAGGATAAATCAGCAAATCTTAGGTTACAGCCAAGCAGTTGGGCTTATAAGCATGGCCTAGTTTAATATTTGTATATTATTTGACTGACAGTATAGAAAAAAAATCTATGAAATGTGATGATGTCAGAAAATTGTGAGGCCAAGATGAAATTCAAGCATCAAATGATAGAAACAATTAAAAATTACCGTATTTCCCCATGTATAAGATGCTCCTATGCATAAGATTCACCTTAATTTGGGGGCCCAAAATTTGAAAAAAAAATGTATTAGATAAAGTTATTAAATCAGGTTTTGTTCATCATAAAATTTATAAAACTCCTCATCACTGTCAAAACCCCCATCCATTAGCTTGTCCTCATCTGTCTGATGAAGAATCATTGTCTTCAACAATGAGCGCAAAAACAAGCTTGAAAAAGCGGGAAATGCAAGTAAAAAAATCTACAACCACGCTATAAGATGCACCCAGATTTAGACCCCCCAATTTTTTTTAAAAAGTGCATTTTATACATGAGGTACACTGGTTGGCCAAGTGATTCTGTATAAACTTATACAAGAGTATAAATTTTCATGTTGGGTTCAAAAAGTCAACCACACTAGTTTCGAATGGATAATCTAGTGGCAAGAGATTTATGTTCTTATTTATTTTTTACTTCATCCCCAATTTATATAATCCAAGCATGTGAGCACACATGCATGTGCACACACACACACACACACTTATACTCACAACCATCTGAGTGAATATACATAATAAAAACTATATTGCCAAAATTAAATCCTCTTTTATTTTACATTGATTCAGATTTCATAAGACCTATTGTGTCCTGTATTCAGAATTCATTATGATGTCCCCTGAAGGACCTGGAAGCAAGGAGTTGTAAAAGTTTTACACAGAGGAGAAATCAATTCAAAGAATTAGTAGTGTCCTCAAACAACTGAAGGTATCACATGGAGGAAGGACTTGACTAATTACGGTGTTACAGAAGGTAGAAAAAAGACAATGGGTTAAAGTATAGGACCTGCTTCAGTTGTATATATTGAATCATATTCTATCATTAGAGCTATTCAAGTATGGAATACATGAGTTCTATATCAACCAGAAGTATTCTAGGGGCTAGATGACAATTGACAACGAAGGAGAGTAGATAATAGACTCTTTATGTTCTTTTTCTGCTCTAAGGTAAATAATACACATAATAGAAAAATTGTGAGAAAAAGAAAAGCACATATTCCCATACATACTATCTCTGTAATGTCAAATAACCTTTTAAATCTCTGTCAAAACCCACTTCACTGTTTTCAGAAAAATTAAATAACCTTCATAAAGTGCCGGTCATATAAAGGATGCTAAATAAATCATGAAGATATATATAATTATTGTGATAGTAATTATACAGTCTCTACAGAGTAAAACTGGCAAATATCAAATATCTACCACTAGATAAAGAAAAAGCAAAAAAAAATCAGGTAATGTTCTTTGATTCTGCCTTTGTAATGCAAAACTACAAGTCGCCCTCTGATTACTTTCTGACTGCTTCGACAAGTTATCCTCTATGTATAGAAAACATTTACTGAAATAAAAAGACTTATACTTTGCAAATGATTCAGATTTGCCTGTAGAAATCAAAAGCAGAACCAATAAATTAATTAGGATTCAAAATTCTAGTTTCAGACAAGCTCTTTAATTTTTTTTTTAATTCATTTTAGAGAGGAGAGAGAAAGGGAGAGAGAGAGACAGAGAGCGAGAGAGAGAGAGAGAGAGAGAAGGTGGGGAGGAGCTGGAAGCATCAACTCCCATATGTGCCTTGACCAGGCAAGCCCAGGGTTTCGAACTGGCGACCTCAGCATTTCCAGGTCGACGCTTTATCCACTGTGCCACCACAGGTCAGGCCAGACAAGCTCTTTAAATATAAGGGCATAAAAAGATGCATACAATTGAGAGTAAAGATTCTTTTTTCTCAAATGGTTTTTCTTTCCTTCAAAATACTACTATCTGAAGAAGGGGTCCTTTACGGAAAGAGGAATTTAGCATTTAAGATCATCTTTAGAGGATAACTATCCCATGAAAGTTGATGCTTGATCAATAACTTTAGAAATGCCCTACTTTTTATCTTCCCTTTGAAAAAGTGAACAGTCTTTAGATAGTTTAGCATATGACTAATTTTTTAAAAATTTATTGAAATGTCTTTTAAGTATTGGTGAAATAGAATCTGCAATAAAAGTGTGTATCCTGCCTGACCTGTGGTGGTGCAATGCATAAAGCATCAACCTGGAATGCTGAGGTTGCCGGTTCAAAACCCTGGGCTTGCCTGGTCAAGGCACATATGGGAGTTGATGCTTCCTGCTCCTCCCCCTGTTCTCTCTATCTCTTTCCTCTCCCTCTCCTCTCTCTCTCTCTCTCTCTCTCTCCCTCCCTCCCTCCCTCCCTCCAATAAAAATGGATAAATAAAATTAAAAAGAAAAGTGTGTATCCTTATGTTAAGTGCAACTGTGGTAGGTGTTCTCATGAACTTACCTAATAAATCACAGCTACAATACTCATAATAAAAGCAGTTATTCTAGACAGAAACTTGCTCAAACAGAGTGCCTTAGTGTGGACAGAGTGAGGAAAAACAGTCCAAAATTATGCACAAAAATCATATGAAGAAACTTCACAAACTTTTTTTTTTTTTAATTTTTGGGAGCAGATGAAAGAAATTTGCACTACTGAAAGCTATAACTGTGACCTGATCTCTGAACTCTGCCAATTCCAAGGTTCCGGGTAAAACTAGTGAAACACAAACTGGTTCCTGGATGACAGGAAAAATAAAGCTTATGCAGAGATGTTAGGAAGTTAATCCAAACAGTGATCTGCAGAGGCAGGCCAATAGGAAGAAAATAAGGAGGCAAGGTACTGGCGGGCGGGGGACCCGGGGAAAAAGGGGGAAGAACAGTGACATTTGGTGATGAACCATATGTGCGTGGTTTGAAAGACATGACTGAATTGTTTTTGGTGCAGTATTATTCTGACATTTAGAATGAGGCAGTTTTCCATTTCCATTAATGTACTGCCAAATAGAAGGGGAACTGTCGCGAATTAAAGACTAAAGAAAGCTGTTCCTCAAAGTTGTATTAAATCACTGCTGATGAACTCATTAAGAACAAATTAATGAGGTACATGGTCCTGGAATTAACCAGCAAAAAACCCAAGTAAAATTCTACAACTTCACTAGTTGTTAAATGGTCCCATGTTAAGCACCGCACGCACCTGCTGGGAAAGTGAGAGATCTTTCGTCTCTGTTGACCTTTCCGTAGCCTCAGGGAGGACAGGGTTACTTCAGAGGTGAGAGCAGATTTGATGTATAATCTCAACAGACCCCATGGCAGCCAGAAGACATGAGGGGAATAACCCCTCATTTCCCACTCACTCAAATTTTCATGAGAAAAACAAGCTTAAGGTTGCCTACTTTGTGTGAAGTAAGAACAGAAGCAAGGACAGGTTGTCTGTAATCAAGCCATGCCCTCAGCCCATCTTGCTAATGTCAGCAGACAGAAGATCATTATAACAAAGCAGTCTCCTTATTTTACTCGAAATCTGGCAGACAAGATTTTTTGCCCTCCTTAGTGGACGGTGGAACATCCTCTCTGTGGTCTTCAGAGACCTCTAAGGAGCATCACAATATGCTCTTTAATGTGTCCATTGGCTATGTTCTACATTTTCTTAAGTCCATATTCTAGAACTCAGCCATAAAGTCCTGGACACATTTCATGTGATGAAGCTCTGTCCTCCTACATAATGGTCTTCAACAGCATTCCGATAGGTCTTCTATCAAGGAAAATGAGGAAGGACTCTAGTCGAATCTTTATGATGGCCTGCATCTAGACGCTAAGCCATCTTTTTTCCATCTCACAATATTCCCAGTGCTGAGCATGTTGCTTAAAACACAGAAGATATATTTATGAATGATTTCTTAAATTTTAATGGGGGAACTAATAATAATGTTCTGTACTTAAAATATAGTCCAAATGCAGAATTCTTCCCACATATCAGCAAACACTCATTTGAAGCTTCTAGAAATACTGGTTCTAACTTGAGATGAAGACAATAACAGTCATGTCTTAAATGCAAATTAATCTACTAGCTTTTCTCTTAATTCTTTTGATAGCCATTAAAGTAAAGCTCAGCTTCTCAAAAGTAATTCCTTTAGAGTGTATTGCTATATGTTTTTTTTATTTTAATTGATTCAATTCATTTATAAAAACCCTTTTTAAAGGTATAATTTCAATTGGGTTTATTTTAAGTGATTGAGTCATTCACATTTATAAAGTATTATTAATCTCATGATTTCAAAGTCCATTTACATGTTATTTGTTTCTAACATAGAGCAGGGTGGAATTATTGTTTCCATATTAGAGGCACTGCATAAAATATACCTGCATATGTGTGGCTTTCAGCAAATCACTCAGCTATGGGAAACTTGAAATGCTAAATCATATCCATTCTTCTAAGAAATCACATTTCTATCTGTTCGTTTCTTAAAAATTTATTTTTCTATTGTAATTTAATTTCCCTCATAAAGCATCTAACTCCTGCTTACTGAACTTTAAATGAAAATGTGAATGTGAATTACTTCACCTACTCCTCACCAATGAATTTTCAAGGTCATTGGATATGGTCAATTGCTGTTAAACTAGTGTTAAAGTAAGTTCTGCTGAAGTAAACAGGATATAGAGACAGGCATTTGTTGAAAAGTTTGAAGTCGCTATAGGCTTCTGACTGAAAAAGGTATATAGCCCCTTTAAAATTATTAAAAGAACTATTGAATGCTGGCAAAGACATGCTGCCTAGGCATTTCCATATTGAAAGACTATAGCATGAAAAATTATTATGTCTGGATATGTTTTCCCATCTTTGTTTATACTACACACTAAATTTCATATATCATAATCAAAGTGTATGACAACCAGATGGGCCACCTTTGCTTTTTAACATCAGATAACTTCATTTGCTTTTGCTAGAGTTCATAGTTGCAGTTTACTGATCTGATCATTATACCCACAGGAAAAAGTAACCTTAACAAAGGAGGAGAAAGTTCTGGAGAAGAAACTTAAAAATCCCCTTTTGCTTTGTTTGATTTTTGCTATTTTTTTCAAACATTTATCATTTGCTTTACAGACAAGCCAAAAACGTTTGTTGACATGCACAAACAGTTAAATAAAAGAACCTAAGACAACTGGACTGAAAATGTTCTGGCTTAAGAATGCATTTTTCCAGCTTCACTCCTTGTCTGTACAAGGTCAGGCTTCCTATTGAATGTTGTTTCCTGAAAGCAGGCTGCTTCGTTTGTAATCTAAGTAAAGTCACCAAGGACCATAAATAGTCTGACCTCATTGGGGCTGTGCTCCATGCTCTGTTAGCTGGCTAAGCAGAGCATAGTAAAGGCCCATCCAACCCTGAATACATACACTTCCAATGAGTACTGCCTAGATTCATGCCTACAAGGAGCCTTATCAGGAAATGGAAGGATGATCCCCTTTTCAGTCCTCTGACTTTATAAGCACCAGGTTCATCAGCAATACTACAATTAGTATCTTTTCTAATGACCCCTTGATACTTTCCTCCCTGATTTACATTTACAGTCATTTACTTTACTATAGTAACATTCAAAATTTTAACAAAAAATAAAGATATTAGAATTAGATTCCTTATATTAAAATAAAAAATACATTTTTGCCTCTAACTAGAATAAGATGGATAGCCCCATTTATATGGGATTGTTTCTTTACTTACACTATGAATGTAGAAAGGCCTCCCCTCTAATACTGGACTGGGATTCTATGAGTTTAAGAATAAAGACTTTTTGTGTTTATCTTTATGGTTGCCCAACATTGACACTAATCCCCATGGTGTTGTCAGTTGCAAATATCCAAGGAGAAACTCTTGTCAACTCAATTTGCCCCTGACCACTTTGATCTCCCCAAAGCCCTTCAGGCCAATTGCCAAAGCTTACTTTCCAACATAATTATCTCCTATAGGTTTTACAACTTTGACATAATAAATCTCGCCTACCTCTTCAAAATACTCTTTAGTTTTCTCACGACTTGTAAGAATCCCCGAAGGCCTTCATATTCGTCATCTTCTATAATTTTCCTTGACAAGTCATAGCTATTTCCATATATGATTATCATGTTTTATGGAATCTAAATTTGAACTTCTTTACAGAAAAATTAATTTTGCTTTAATTTCATGTTTGGGAAATCTTGTTTTATTTTCTACATAAATTGCTGTAGTCTTTAGCTGATTCTGACACACAGGTTCCCTTCTGGCTCCTTTCCAAGTACAGATACTCCCATTGAGAGGCATTCATTATGACACAACTCAATCCTGACACCTTGCCACCTGAGACTGATGAATCTCATTCCAGATATTTTATTCATGTCTCTTGATAACCACCACTAAATTCTTTTCCTCAGATTTGCCTCATCGACCTACATCATCAAGACAGCTCCACACCCATTCTCTAGCTGCGACCTCTGTGTCTTCTAATCAGTACACACTATTTCTGCTGAAATAAATCTCTCATATCTGACCTTTAGTGTGTTCCCCAAGTCCCTGTCTTATCTTTTCAACACTTTCCCCAATTGGTCAGATCTACAAGTGAGGTTACTTCTTCCTGCTTTGATCTGTCACCCACTGTCATGAACTGTCTTCCCAGTTACCATTTGTGTATTTGCATATTTCTGTGTCTGTCATATTGGCCCCACAGTCATAGAGATCTATAAGAAGGTAACACCCTTAGAGATAGAAGAAAACAGAGCTCACTGATTATTTACTAAGCACACTGACAATGGATGACCAGCTTTCCCTCTGTGAACTCCTCTGACATTCAAAGCCTTGTCCTTTAAAAAACATTCTCCTCCATCTCTTACTCTAAATCTCTTTAGATGAGTAACACACTCAATAAAGAACCCAAGCCAGGCTCCTTAGCACACACTAGTAATGGGTGTAGGAAGCTCACTGGATCTCCAGAAGTTGTCCTAAAGGAAGGAAAGGCAGAATGGGGAAAGCTATGGTTGTCAGACACAGGAAGACTTGAGTGTGAATGCCAGTTTTGCTGTTTATTAACTATATGATATTGTGCAAGTGACTCAAACTCTCTGAGCTTCAATTTCTGTATCTATAAAGTGAAAATAATAACAAAACTATCTTATATGCTGACATTTTGCATGTGAAGCACGTTTAGCATAACATCTTCCATGTAATAAAGTATACATAAATCTTACCTTTGGCTAAAATTTTACATACTCCATTTGACCATCTACTGTGGATCTAAAAGTCATGTTATATTTTAGGACAATATAAACTATTATGACCAAGAATGTTCCCAAAGGAATATTTTCAAAATAGATTAAACATCAGAATAGCATGGAAAGTTTTATAGTTGAAAGAGGGTCAGAGAGCTCAATTCGTTGCTTGAAGCTCCACAGTGACTTTGTTATAGAGTCCTGGGCAAGAACTCAACGTGTATGGCACCTGGTTAACTGCTCTGTGGTTATGCAGAACTGGAGGTGATCAGCTCTCCTCTAAAAATTATTAACAGTTTTCATTTCAGGGAAAATGCATTTTTTTAGAAACAGAAGTAATTTTGTATTCTTAACCTGAAAAGTCATCTAAGTTTCTTTGAATGTGGGGGGGGGGGGGATGGATAAGGTGAGAATTTGTGGTAAAATGCTGCCAGTGGCCAAGGCAGCTTTAGCTACAAGAAATGTCTGTGGTCTGGAAAAGACTCCTCTTGTACCTCCTCTATTCAGCACAGACCTCAGTCTCATAATAGACTCATTTCTTTCATTGAACTTTTCCTCTGTTGTTATTACTGAGCATTGTAATTAAACATTCCTCCTGAATCTGCTTGGCAGCTGCCACGGCATTCTAAGGAACCATTCATAGCCCTGTGTATTATTATCCTAATCCTCTATTATAAAGAAAACTACTTTATGCCAAAAATCAGATACAAATACTGAAAAGGCTTTGCATTTTGTTTTACTAGAATGAGGGATGGGGGCGGGTACAATTATTTAAGACATAGGACCCCTGTTAGGCTAAAGTAAGCATGCAATTTTGAGTTCTACTTGATTATATTCAGCTTATGTGTTAACTTTAACATAGCTTGGGAAGTATTCACTGCACTGAATATTCATGTGGCGTGCATGATACACACACTGAACCCAATTTAGTAAATGACTACTTGTAATTTCACCAAATCCCCGCCGAGAGATTATTATGCAGATTTATGAAGGAAGATCACTGAAGCAATTCTTGGCTCCATGTCTCCAGTCAGCAAAGTCTCAAAGTATATACACCTCAAATAATTTCCAAGTATCTACTGCTCTTAGTTTTATCTTCTAAACTTTTCTGACATTGCCTCTCACTTTGTTTCATCACTAATTTCCCTTTAATATTCTTGCCCTTGAGCAAAGAGCCAGCATCATAACACCTATGAGCACTGCCAAGTTCCTCCTGACAAGATCCTGGCTGCCATAATGCCAGCAATCTGTTCCAATTCTGTCACTGCAAAATCTCGTTAAAGGCAAAAGGATGCCCAGTCCCAGGCATATAGGTACACAATAAGAGCAGGCTAACATTTCCAGAGCTCTTTCTGCCTGTTGCTGGGGCCTCCTGATGTTTTTCTAGAAATCACATATTGGCAAAGAGCTGGGCTCAGCAGGCAGAAGCTAGTGTCAGTTGCACAAGCTGCAATATGAAGACCTGTTGTTCCCATTCCTTTAAGGGATGTTTATAGGTAATAGAGAACAAACTTCTGTGGGCCAGCACATTTTTCCAAAGGCAAGTGACAAGAGAGATGTGACATAACCTGGCTGAATAAAACCTGAAGGGAATGCCTGAGACCAGGGTCCTGGGTCAATCCCAGCAACAATCGCTCTTTACTCTGGAAAAGTCACTTAGACTTTGTGAACCTCAGGTTCTCAGGCCACTAGGATATTCAGATCTTCAGTTCCATTATGATTTTTTCTAAGTTACAATGAAAAAATTAACCCACTATATTTTAGGTGACAAACCCCCACTAATAGTACAAATTAATGGGAGAACAGCACTGTATAATAACCGGGAATACCATCTCATATAATGACCAACACCTAAGCCTACAAAACAGTTCAAATATAAAAAAATATCATCACATCTCAGTGAACGTATGTTGAAAGTTTATAGAAAACACCAAATAATATGGGGGCAAATCTCTTCAGTACAATTTGCAGAATCATTTTACCTGACATCCATCTCTCTATCCTCACTTCTTTCTGTAGCCCACTGGAATGACCTTTATTTTTCTGGAATTAAAACCTAAAAGACATTGCTGTGGCAGTATATACCACACCATAGGGTTGTGGTTAACAGCTTGGGATTTGGAGTGAAGCGGCCTGTAGTTCTAATCCCAGCTTATTTGCTTTCTTATCTTCTCTGAGTCTTAAATTATACTAGTACCAGCCTCTTGGGTAGAAGTGAAGTTAACATGATAGTGAGGAGATTGTAAAGTCCTCAGCACCTGTCCACATACTTAGTTATGCTTAATAAACTTAGTTATTAATGTTGTTGTTATAGCCAAGAAATTACATGGCAGTTTTTGTGAAAATTAGGTGAGGATGAGGTGCAAGTCCTGTTGCACTAGCAATAACCCTTGGTGGAAAAAGGTTGAAAAGAGATTGGGCAGACGAGGTGTTTTTCTTGGTTTTGTTATGTAGAGCTGCATATCCTTGGGTGGGTTATTGCCTTCTCAAAGCCTCAGTTTCTTCATTGGTAAACAGGTAATATCACTAAAGCTTATGTGAAGATGAAGGGAGGCAGATGTGAGAGAAGACACTGAGAGAAGCAGTCTGTGTTGATCTGAAATAAAAAATGGACTCCAAGTCCAAGGGACAAGAGTTAGGACCTCATACTCAGAGGAGAGCAATTAGTATTGGGGCCACAGGGTCTCTGGAGTCTCCTAACAAGGGGCAGAAAGGGCCTAAGCACAATCAACGGTAATTATCAGACCCTTGTTCATAAACAGGCGGATCAGAAACCAACAGCATCAGCATCCCCTGGGTCCTGGTTAGGAAGCAGAACCTCGGACCCTGCCACAGAACTACAGAATTGAAATCTTCATTTTAATACATTTTCTGGATGACTGGTGTGCATAGTAAGGCTTGAGAAACACTTGCCCGGGCCATCTCTATAGACCAGTGGTAGTCAACCTGGACCCTACTGCCCACTAGTGGGCATTCCAGCTTTCATGGTGGGTGGTAGTGGAGCAACCAAAGTATAAATAAAAAGATAGATTTAACTATCGTAAGTTGTTTTATAAAGATATATTCTGCCAAACTTAGCAAAAATCCGACATAAAGTACTTCATAAGTAATTATTATTATATGCTTTAACTTGCTGTAACTCTGCTTTATAAATTTTATAAAATAAAGTTACTTCTCTACTTTATAAATCACTGTTACTGTGGAACCGGTGGTTGGTTAGAAAATTTTACTACTAACAGAGATACAAAAGTGGACAGTAGGTATAAAAAGGTTGACTACCCCTGCTATAGACTGTAGTCTAGATAAGCAAGAGACAGGGAGAAAAAAGAGGAAAAGATCTTCGGGGTGGTAAGTTATCAGCTCATCATGTGGGGTGAAGGTGCTGGGAAAGATAACTTATGTTGTTTTTTTTTGCTTCTTCAAAAGGGCAGATTTAACTAAGTTGAGGGAAGGTTAAGAATGAGCTGCTATGGGCTGAATGTTGTTCTCACTCCAAAATTCATACTTTGAAACCAGCTCCCCCAAAGTGATAGTATTTGGAGGTGGAGCTTTGGGGGGGCAGTGCTTAGGTCATGAGAGGGCTGCCATCCTGAATGGGATTCAGTGCCCTTACAAAAGAAGCCCCAGACTGTCCCTTCAGCCCTCCTGCCCTGTGAGAACACAGTGAAAAGACTCCACCTGTGAACCAGGAAGTGGGCTCTCACTTGCTGTTTTTTAGCCTTCTGAACCCCAGAAACTCTGAGAAATAAATTTCTATTGTTTATAAGTCACCCAGTCTATGGTACTTTGTTACAGAAAGACCAAACAGAGCAAAACAGACCCCAAATGAATCACTTGAGAAGATTAGGGTCTCAATCAGAAGGGGACGTGGATATTTTAGGTGGCTAGCTTTCTGATCACTTTGTGACTAGACATAAGAAAGAAGAAACTGAGAAGAAGTAGTGGAGTAGAGAAAGAGGGGGCACCCAGCAGGGCAACCTCACACCCTGTATCTCGAGGGGCTCAGATACCTGAGTTTCCACCTGCCAGACGACACCACTGGCGATAGCCAGGCTCGAGCTGTCATCTTGCCATCCAGAGCGCTAGCCGAGGAGCAGAAGCTGGGAAGTGGGAGTGAGGGGCTGACCATTGTTCTGGCAGATTGCTGTCCTCCACATCCGGGGCCTCCATCGTGGAGTCGTCCCGATAGGCCCTTCCACAGAGGTCTCCTGAACTCAAGTTTGAGTTTGAAACTGGGAAGATGTTTAATAACTGAAAATAATCAATGTTATAGGGTTCTTTAGATGTCATGCATGGAAGTGCTGTGCAGCAAAGAATAAAGAATGGCAAGTTTGGGGGGAGTGACTACAGAAAAATGAATTTGTTCCATGTCAAGACCCCTTGAGTTGAGACTGCTCAAAATCCTTATTGTTTAATAAAGTGCATGGTAGGTTGTAAGCCAATAAATGGTAGACATTATTATAAAAATAAATGATTAAAGTAATATAATTTTCAACATAACACATTGGTTAAATAAATTATGGTTCACAACTTAAAAGAATAATATACCAATAAATATTACCATGAAAATAGATATAATAGACACAGACAAAAGTCAGAAAAAGACAGATAGAATGGCACATTATATCATTAAATAAATGGCTCAATAGTTACCTTGATATTTATGTGTGTCTACACATATCTGGGAGGAGAGACCACACGGTATTTTGTAATTCTTTTATCTGTACTTGGTAAATTTTCTTCAATGTCTGTGTTTATTTTGTAATCAAAAATAATTATATTCTCAAATCAATCTTCAGATCGCTTGCTATGATTTTAGCTCGATCACCTCCTCACCTGGACTTGTGGTTTTATTCACAGTTGTATAGCATTCAAGTGTTGCAGGAAGGGGCTGATAAATGACAGTATGTCTATCAGTGGATGTGTGGATGATGTCCTTGCATCCCATTGTATGGAAACTAATCTGCTCAGTTTGCCCTTTGTTCTAAAATAAGTCCATTATGTAGGCCATATTAAAACTGCTTCTCAATAAATTTATGTATCTCAGTATCTCAATATGTTTTATGTTTGTACAACTTCACCTGCTTTGCCTTAGATTTCCTAGATCTAGGAACACAAACTTGGCTCATTTGATCATCCTTCCTGTTTCATCAGCAAAACTCCCTCTCTCTTTCTCTGCCCTTTGCAGATGGAAAGATGGGCTGTGTAGGACCTATGAGTCCTGTGTGTGTAGAGTGTTCCAGGCTAACTGGGCTTTGGAAGGAGCTGGAAGAATTTTCCACTGGGTCTGTTCATGAACCTGAGGGAGCCAGGATGGCTGCCCCTGAATGCTGCTGCTTTGTTATGTTTGGTCATTGCCAGGATTTCTACATTGCTGTTCCTATATAAAAGATGACATTGTTGGAGGTGAGGCCATGATTTAGTTCTCATGGTATGTTTCACCACACCTAGCTCAGTGACTGAGGCAAGCAAAGTAGAGACTAAATCAGTGTAAATTAGCATTAAAGCTTTAAAGTTTTCTAGTACCCTGTACTAAAACAGATAAAGATCAGTGTGAATATACTGAGGGTCAGGAATCAAAACAAGAGGAGATCATTTTAGAGTTAGGGTACAAATAACATGGTTATTCAGATGAAAAACATTTTTAGTTTCTTCTTTTTATAACCACAATTTGGTTCAATGTCTATGGTGTTTACTTCAGAGTTGAATTCTTTAGAATCATTGAGTTATGTTATTCTTTTCTGTCTCCTATTCAGGGAATGACATCTAGGATAAAGAACTTGTGAACACAAGAAAAGCTGTATTTTCACAGGGTCTTTCCATCACTTACTTTTTGTGTTTCCTTCCAAATCATAGGCCTTGAACTTTGAATTACCAATAAAAAGGGAAGGAGTTAAACTTGGCTCTACAGCAATGGTTATAGCAACCTTTAGCTAACAGCCCTTTAATCAACCTGTGTCATGTTGGCCTCCCTTCTGATCCATCGTCTTGAAGTTTGCAGGAGGATTGGCATGAATCAGAGAAAACCCACAAATTTGTTCTGCATGACACCACTTGTGAGCATTTCCAAGTCTGCGAGGGCGCACAGAAATTAGACACACTTCATTTTTAACTTCTGTATTTTTACTACTGTTCCTACCCATTTCTCCAGCAAACCATAACTTCCACAGCCTTGCTTTTTGTCACTGTCTTTCGCCAACATTCCATGATAAAACAGTATGAGCAGAATGGATGTATTTACATTCTGTTTCCTATGACATTGCAGACTTGAGCTTCTCTTTTCTTTCTCCAGTAATTTCAGAACACGCTCTTGATAATTCACGTCCCTCCTTAGTGTTCGCTGTGCTGTGGGTGAGGGTGTGTGTACGACAGGTCGATAATGAGGAAGGGGGTAGGGAAGGAACCCGGGAAACAGCTCTCAATTTCTCTCAGAGCCATCTGCAGCTAAACATTAAAAAGAAATAGAAAGTGCCCCACTTCCAAATGAGTGCAGCCTCCTTGTTCTGCGGGACACTTTCTGTCCAATCCACCCGTCCGTAGCCGATTACTGAGGTCCTCCTGCTACTGACTCTCAGACTTTCAGAATGAGTTTCCAAGAGATCTCGTAACCTTTACACACTCGCTAAACACGACATAGATTCATGCCCTTAGTGTCACATCACTAACACATGAGAAACGATCATCCAAACAGAAGAGTGTTTTAAACGTGGGACAAAAGGGACTCACAGAGCAAGTGCATAAGGAACGGAGTGGTTTATACAACTAGGGGCATTGGACACAAAACATTCTTAGAAATGTGCGAGAGCCTAATGAGAAAGAGGGTAAAGGAACAAACTTGTTACATTTCAGCACAAAAGGAAGTGGTGAGGACATTGTAAAAGAGCACAAAGCAGGATTTGTTAGCTAAAAGTGAGCATTTCTGTACAGTGTTCTTGGTGTAAAGAAAATTGGTACTATGGATGGAAAACAGTAAAATAGAGGAAAAGAAACAAGCAATTTTTGAATTAGGGACAATTGTTTATTTACGCTTTTATTAGTGACATTTTTCTTCACTTCTAGAATTCGGCCAGAATGAATTATCAGACAAGACAAAACTTAGAGGTAGTCTACACAATAACTGACCTCTAATCTTCAAAAGTACCAAGTGCAATGAAATCAAATGAAGACTGAAAAAGTCTTCCAGGTTAAAGACAACTAAAGTGACATGGCTCTTGAATGCAAAGCAGGATCTAGTAGTTTCTTTTGTTATAAATGACAATATTAGCACAACTGGAAAAATCTAATGAGGTCTACAGGTTAGGATATATTGTGTTGACATTAAGTTTCTGAGTTTGATATTTGCACTGCAGAATGTCCTGATTTTTAAGAGACAGAGCAAAGCATTTAGAGACAAAAAGATACTATAACAGCAACTTACTCTTATAAAGCTCAGGAAAAAATGATATGCATGGTTTGATATATATAATATGTAATATTATATATCTATATATCATATAAGTATAAGAGAAATAGAAGGAAAAGAAAATGTAGTAAATGAAATGATAAGAACTGGATGAAATATATATATATATATTTCAATTCTGTATACTATTTGGGTGACCTTCTTATATGTCTGAAATTATATAAAAGTTAAAAGTGAAAATAGAAGAGAACTTGAATATTGTGCATTCCCCTGTCAGCTTTCCAGAAGGTTCTCTTGCAAGTTTCAGGGAAGACACAGAAACTCAAAGTTCCTGTCTCACCTCCCCCCGCCCCCTGACCTAAACTGCAAAATCACAGTAAGGGATGAACCTTGATTGGCAATATGTGCCAAAACTGTGTAAAAATACTCTTTCCCTCGGGTCGCCAGGGTACTCCGGAAGAGGGGACAGGGACAGAAAGGATGTCTCCTGTTCGGACCAGGCTTATCCAGGCTGCTTTCCCCAAGCTAACCTCTCCCTCTGCAAAGAGGGAAAATTAGCCTCTTGTGCTAATCTATTTCCATTTTAAATGTTCCCCAGTTAAAAACCTATAGGTTTCACAATGATGTACTCACTTAGCACTTTGTCTATAAGAGTGACGCAGCTGTGAAAAAAGAAGTAAGAAGGCCAGGCTTTGTTTCAGAAGTCCAGGATTTGTGCCTCTTTGTCTCAGCTCTCCATTAATGAGCTCTCCTGCTTTGAGAAAATCACCTGACCTTTTTAAACTCAGTTTCCACATCTGCAAAAAAGAGGCATCCATACTTATTGTTGCCAATTTGAAATAGAAAAGTGTGCGTGAAGCACTTTACCAACTGTAATACACTGTGTGTTACTGTTTATTTATATGAACGTACAAAGAAAGAAAACTCATCTCTGACTTGTCTTTTCTTCCTGTCACCTTTAACCTCTAGTTAAGGGGAACAGCACTGTAAATCAGGTATTCTATTACTGGCTCTGGATAATTACCTTGGGGCTTTAGTCAGTCTTTTTATGTCAAGAGAAAAAGAAGCAAATTACAATTTTTATAGTGTATAAACAGTGTGCTCTTTAGAGTCTAACTTCCTCTCTTCTCTTACCCTGAGAATGGAACAGGTCTTAGCACACAGCTATTGCTCAGGAAATGTTATCACTTGAGCTAACAATTGCCTGAGTTGGTCATCAGGTAGGCACTATATATTATGGTTCACAAGCCTGCCTTGTGAGGAACCTCAAAGTAGCCCTTGCTGTCTGAGACAACAAAGGTTAATCCAAGTTCAAGTCCACCGATGACTAAAGATGACTGGGAAAGATAGCTTCAGCCAGGAGGTCCAGTGGGCAATTGTGATCTATTAAAATGTCACTGATATCATTCTCCTGCCTTCCTTCAAACAACTTCTATTTTCATTGTGCCCTTGGGAAAATGATTTTTCCAAAAGATTATTTTCTTGCCTCTGCCCAAGAGTTTTCACACAAAAAGCTGCAGTTTCCAGGCACATAAATAAATAATATCAAGACAGAAAACCCGAGTGAGTGGGAATTGGCAGAATGTTGTGACCTCAAAGGGCCCCGGCTCTACTTGGTCGCTTGATGTGTCCCATGCTTTTTCTGAGTACATTTGCATTCTCATAATGGTTGCTTGGTCGGAGTGGGGGTGGGGGCCAGATCTTCAAGGCAACTCAGTCTCTGGGCCCCTGGACCCCTGCCAGCCAAATGGGCAGCTGGCAGTCTCCAGGTTTAAGATAAGAAGCTATGCTGAGCATTTTTCAGTCCCGTGCAGTCACCTAAGGTGAAGTCAGGTGATTCAGCTCTGTTCTTGGCTGCATTTCCCAAAGCCTTTTCCATAGACACATGCCTCTGACAGTGTTCTTCCTACCAAGGGTTTGTGGGCACTCTGGAAGCCCACCTCCTTCATGACCAACAGCATGGGCACACACATTTTTCCATCCTGTTTAGGCTCCCTGGGTCCTGGGTTTTCAACCCAGCAAATGCTCCTAGCAGACTGTTTGAATGAACTGGCATTTCCATCACACCACGCAGACTGGGAACCTCTGCTCGCTTGATTGGAGACGCAGGGGTGTTCCAAGATTTGGCACAAAACCTTGTAAAATGAGGCCAAGTTTCTAGCTCTTCGACTTTAAGTATTCTATTTGAATATCCTCCTCTCTCCCCACTCTGACCCCCAAAATGCAATACTGCTGAAGAGACCATCTGCCACAAATGCCCATACCCAGTAATCAAAATATTTTAGCTTCTTTCCCAGCTTGATGTCAGCGACAAAATATGTGAGGCTTGCAAACTGGCCTGTCAGTGTTTAAGCCGCTTCAAAAGCCAGGTGACACTGCCATTCTATTTGGCTCTGCTGGCCATATCCAGAAGACATCATATTCTATGGTAAATTTCTCCTCATCAGACAAAAACCAAGTCTAAATATGAAAGGATTTGAGAAGAGGCACAGCTGTGGTCTTGCACTTTGCCATATTATCTCAGAAAGATGAAAACTAAACAAATGACAACTAATGGCCCTAGCAAGCCCACAGAGTCTGGGAGGAATTTAGATGTCAGGGAGAGCCACCAGCTTTAGAAAGCCAACATCTGTTCTCAGATGGCCAGAGAGTCACACACATACCCACACAGTGTTATACTTGGAGGTCCCACAGCAAATAGGCTACTCCCATTCCTGACACACACACACTCACCCTTCAAGGCCTTTCTGTCCCTCTCAGTCATCAGTGAACATCAGACCGTGGAGTCAAGATCATCTCTAACCGGGCTGCACTCTTAACATTGTTCTTCTACTTTAAATATCTCATTCTGGAAAAGAAATGGTCATTTTGAACTCTGACCCCAGAGACGTGGTCATTTGGTGTAATGAAACAGCTCTGATGGACCCTGATCACTGTTTGATGACTTGAGGCTTCTCCAGGGTTTCTCATTTCCTCACAGGACAGTGCCTCCGAGTGGGGTCTCAATGAGCATGATTGTTGGCAAAGAGAATCTACACCACCACAAGTCTAACTAAATTTGCTACCAAACCCCAAGAGCTGTGATGTGTAACATTCTCTTCCTGGTTTATAGAAAGCTTTCTGATGGGTAAACCATCATTTATGCTGTCTTTGATTCTTCTCCAATGACCTTTTTTAGCATAGTGACAATATAACTCTCTCACAGTGGCAGTCTCCGACACCATTGCAGGACAGGCCTCATAAAGTCGGCCTTTCACATTAATCGATCACCTTATTATGGGAGTAAATCAACTCTCAGGTTTCCTGAGAGTTGAAGGTCAAATTGGGGAAGGGGAGCCAACCCTATTCTAACAGAAAATGCTGTAAAAAAATCCTTTCAAACCTTTTTCCTATGTCCGCTGGCTTTAACAATGTAATATATATATATATATATATATATATATATATATATATATATGCGCTATATAGCCATGTGTCTCTGATTTCCTGGGTCACCTTTCATCTAGCATGGGAAATATATGAAGGTGTCACATGTCAGTCCATGCATGCTGATGCCTAGAACAGAAAATGTGATTATCACATGGGTCGTTGTACATGTGGCAACATATCCTTTTTTGGAAAAGTCCATGTGAGGCATACTGCATTCACAAGAAACCCTTGGGATTCAGTTTCAAAAGTCAGTTCTTACATATCCCAAACAACTTCTTAAGGTCCCTGATGTAACAAAATGCCATTTTGCAGACGTTCACATTTAAATTTTATGACGCAAAGAAGTTGCTCAGGAGTCAGTTTGCGAAGGAGCCTGTGCTTGCTACACACCTCAGCTCCAAGAGACTGCATCCTGGAAGGTGGCGGAAAGCCACAGTGAAGGGCCTCGATTCCGGAGCCAGACTGGATTGAAATCCAGTGCTGTCTCAAGGTAACTTTGTGGCCTTGAGCAAGTCCTGTGAACCCCCAATGCTCAGTTTCATCACCTCCAAAAAGGAGGAAGAGTAGTATCTTCCTAGCAGAGTTTTTGTGAGGACTAAATTAACAGACATGTGGATCTTAGATGGGGTTCTCTGGAAAGAAGATGGAGAGGTAAACATTAGGGTGAGTATGTTAAAGTGGGAGTTGCAAGCCTTCAGTGATAACAGTGAGGGTAGAAGGGACATGAAACAGGGAAAGATACGATGCAGTACAGCTTGATGGCCAATCCACAAACAGCTAAGAAAACAGCACCGTTACTCAGCAGCTGTGCTTTCAACAGGAGACTCCAATTGGATTTGTGGGGGAGGGTGGCAAAGAGAGGCTGTACCTCAGGGCACTTCACAAATGAGTAAAGGAGGGGGGTTCACCTTTCTGGCTCCTTTCTGCATCTTGAATTCTAGGGGTACACTCCGCAGCGAGATGACTCCCCTGTTCTACCAAATAGCCTCATCTGGTCCCTTGACAAGCATTTTTAGAAACCCCATCCTCTGCACCAGCCAAGTCTGAAATGGAAAGGTGCCTCGTGCAAGCTGAATGATGAAAGAGAAAGCCGTGACTGAGGGATCTGAGAAGGCACACAAGCTTTGTGTGCCCAGTAGTCTGCAATGCACTTAGAACGGAGCCTGGCACATGGCAAGCACTGTACAAGCGCCCCCTCTCCTTGTTCACGGCTGCCTGTCCCCGAGAGTAAACCGCAGAGGGATGAGAGCTGTGTTTCATTGACAAAACAAGCTCTGAATAGACAGTCAACTGATTGTGCTGGTTGTAAAAGAAAAGAAAACCAAAGGTTTTGGAAAATGACTCATTCTCGGTGAGTGAAAAAGAAATTCTGGGTAAACTAAAGAGCACAGAGACAGAAATCAGCAGCTGCTCCACTCTAAGACAGGAGCAAGCCCATCACCTGCTCTGCAGGGAAATTAGAAGAAGCTGCTCGTGGAGCCCTGTTCATTCCCGCTTCCGCATGGCAGCGATATACCAGTGGCATTGGGGGAAGTCCGCTTCATCAACGAGCCCTGGGGGAGGAAGGAAAGCGGAGGGCCGTGATAAGGAAGTAGGATGCGGGTTACAAATAAGGAAGAGATCCATATTCTTTCAAACAATCACATGACAAAAGACTCAAACATTAAAAAGTTGGAAGGAAAAATCTTACTCTGATTTTTTCTTTTTTTAAATAAAAGTATTGGAAACTATTTTAGGCTGAATGTGAAGCATTCTTGTTTTGGGAGGAGAAAGGTGAAAGTAGCTGAAACATTCACTCATGGATCCATCCATACCAAGCTCTTAGAACAATGCCTGCCTCATACAAATGTTGTGGGAATATTTGCTACTGGTATTACTTCCTCTACTCGATAAAAAAAAAATCTCTTTAACCAAAAATAACAAAAGCACATATATTTAGGTACACAGGATCTTAAGAAAACAAGCAATACAATGATCAGTCTACTGACATTCATATGGAAGAGAAATTTGGCACTATCGTTCAAAATAAGTGCATTTCTACTGCCAGGAATTTACCCAATCAAAGTGGCTTTTCACCTCATTGGATGGCCGCAGCCAGTCACCCACTTTCCTTGACCTTAATTTCTTTATCTGTGACATGGGAGAATAAGACGGCATAAAGTTTCCTCCCATTTCTAAACTTCTGACTTTTATGAGATATTTTTACATATTTATTCAAATTGTATCTCTTCAGGACCTATGTGCATATAGCACTAGTGCTTTATAAATCTCAACTCAAGGCCCTGGCCAGTTGGCTCAGTGGTAGAGCATTGGCCCAGCATGTGGAAGTCCCAGGTTCAATTCCTGGTCATGGCACACAAGAGAAGCACCATCTGCTTCTCCACCCTTCCCCCTTTCCTTCCTCTCTATGTCTTTTCCCCTCCTGCAGCCAAGGCTTCACTGGAGCAAAGTTGGCCTGGGCACTGAGGATGGCTCCATGGCCTCTGCCTCAGGTACTACAATAGAATGGCTCCAGTGGCAATGAAGCAACGCCCCAGATGGGCAGAGAATCGCCCCCTAGTGGACATGCCAGGTGGATCCCCATCGGGCACATGTGGAGTCTGTCTGACTCCCTCCCCATTTCTAACTTCAGAAAAATGCCAAAAATATATATATATATATATTCTCAATGTGACTCACAATTCTGAAGGCAATTCATTTAGTGGCAATCTTCAATATAAATATTTAGTGTTTCTTTCTTTTTATACTTATGTGGAGAATTTACCATCATGGAAAGGAGATTAAGTTAAGTGAAAAAATAGCAAGCACTCCAGTATACAGAGAAACCAAACCTACTTTTAGATTCTGTTTATGATGATGATGATGGTGATCTTTTACTACTCTTTGTAAGTAGACTTAAAGATGTGCTCTCCTTTCATTTTGACAGTCACTCCCATGCCTATTTCCAAACCGTGCAGCTGAAAAGGCTGTTGCTTTCTGTCTTCATGAAGCCCCACTGGTGACACGAGAGGCCTTGTTCTAGAGCCATGAACCTGTCATGGCTCTAGGTCAGCCGTGCATAAGAGGAGAGGGAACAGCTACCTGGCTGTTAGGCATACCTAGAGGAATGGAGTGTTTCAGCAGCTCTCTTTTACTCATGATGTCCCAAGAGATTGTTTGTGGCTCTAAATTTATGGTAGAAACAATGTCAAGAGACTAATAAGAGACATAAAAATACAGATAGTGGGAAAAGTGTACAAAGAACTCCTACAAATTAATAAGAAAAAATGCTAATTCTTTGAGATATGTTTACTCATCCCATGCGTCTTTACCAAGGCCCTTTGTGCACAGTACTGCTGCTTTGTGAACAGGGTGTGAACAAGTGGCAAGCTAGGAGGGGGGACCGGTCCGCAACTGTGTGAAAGGGCGCTCCACCGCGCCCACATCCAGAGAAACGCAAGCTTGAAGTCACAGGAGATAGCACTTTGAATGTAACGGGTCGGCAAAGGAGTTCAACAAGCGACTCGGTTCTGGTAAAAGACGTAGGGGAAGAGGCACACTCCTCCATTCTGAAGGAAATGGGAATTGCTACGTACCACTTTGTAAACATTTTTGTTAATATGTATTAAAAGTAAAAAATGCACATTCTTTTAATTACCTGTCTGCGAATCTACACTGATACATAAACCTATACAAACAAGTGTGTTAATTGCAGCATAATTTTCTAAAAGTGGTAAAAAAAAACTATAAATAGACTTAGAGAACATACTAGATTGAACAAAGAGTGCTGTAATATCACAAGATAATATGGAGCCATTAAAAGAATACATTATTGGTCAGAAAGACTGTCTAGAATAATTTTTAAGTGAATAAAAATACATTTTAGAGTGATAAGCTTAGTATAATCTAAGTTTCATAAAAGCAAAAAAAAAAAAACCCCAAACTACCAAAACCATACATGTTTATATACGTTTTCCTGTACATGTAGATATGTAACACAGAGAGAAGTGTGCAAAGATGCACGTCAGGCTGTTACATGACCACTTATCGAACGTTGGTGGATTGTGGCCATTAAGAACAGGGATGCAGAGACCCAGGGTGACTAATCATTAATTATCTTTAGGTAGGTTTACATTGTTTCGTTGATGGCAGAAAACATGGGTTGCTCTTAAATTTTTTAAAGGGAATTTGGTAAAAGAAAACAGACAAAAATGACACCAAAAGTCAGCAGAAGGGGTAGCAGGAAGAAGATGGGGTTAGACAAAGCTGAAGACAGAGCGCAGCACACAGCAGCCCTCACCCGTGTGGCCCTTCCGCACAAGGTCAGTCAACACTGAGGTACTGAACCAAAGAGAATACGGAGCAGAGATCCTCGTCTGACCCTCTGTGTATATGGCGCTTGTATAATACGTCCAAATGACTGCAGACTGTCTGCATCTGATTTAATGAAAGACAGGATTCCTTTCCTGCTGAAAATTTCATATAAATCTGGATCTATTTGGGTACCCCTATTATCACCCCTGGCTGTATCTCACATATATTCAGGGGTATTGCATTTGTAAAGGACTTTATAGGTACAGATGGCTCTCATCACAGTCATGTTCCTATGGGGGGTAGGCACTGTGCTTCCCATTTTACAGATGAAACTTAAGTTCATTGCTTAGCAAACTGTAAATGATAGTTGACTTACAGTGGAGCAATGCTGGGTTGTCCCTCCTTTATCCTGAGGGGACTGGACATGAAGCTTTTCATTCCAAACCTGCCAGGATGCTATGATTCTGACTACACAGGAAACACAGCAGTATATGAAAGGATAAATGACATGAAATCCATCAGGAAAGTCTGCTGGTTGAGCAATTTCAGAGTAAAATTAATCACAAAATTCTTTATTAACAGATAACTGTATTTTTCACGCCCAATATTACCCAGGTAATTGCCTGAAATTGCCACTTCATTTTCGTTCATGCAGACGTGGCCTCAAAAAGTAACAAAGATGGGAAGCAATCCTTTAAGTTAATATATTATTTCTGTGCAATATCCACCATGAACAGAGCATATTAATACATTCACTCACCATCTATGTCTGTTGGTACCATGGCCAGTTACCCCTAAGATGCCCTATTTTGTGATAGGCATTTGAACAATAACTGGGACTTCCAAATGAACAATGTGAGGTCTATAGTATGTGCAGATGGAAGACAGATAAATAGGCAAACACTGCAAGTTCAGCAGTTTGCTCGGAATTCTCAGTCCTGGAGGATTAAGATAGGCACACAGAAATGTGTCAAAGCTGGTCCCCATTCTTAAAAAACACTAAAAGTAAAGCTTAGAGGATATTTTTATATTAGCTTTTCATTTGTACCAACAACAAAAAAAACCTGTCAGTTTATTTAAAAAGTACCCTTTCTTGGGGAAAGTCTGGCTGCTTGCTCACTCACGGTGTCCTTTAAACATGGAGTTTTCCCTGTGGGCAGCTTCAGGTGGGGAGGGGAAAACACCTCATTGACGGAGGAGGGTGCATACAAAGCATGAATGAAAGACTGCAAAACAAAATGGCCAGGCAGCTCTTTCCTTTTGGCATTTAGGAAACACAAAACTACCTACTTTAAAAAACAAATTACATTTAAATAAGTCACTTTTTGGCACATTCATCACTTTTAAAAGAAACATGAGGATAATCATCACATTTGTATAATATTTTTTTTCTTTTGAAATGGTTAACTTTTCTGCTCTACAAACCAAATGTTGTGCCACTTAGTCATGCATTGTTTGCATTGGCTTTATAGAGAATTATGTACAGATAAGTGAGACCGAGAAGCCCTAAACGTTATTCTGTGGGCTGTGTTATTCTTTGCTCAGTATATGTGACTCACTGTTACAGTATATTATTACTTGGCTTGCAGCTCCAAGATCTTTAAGTTATTTAGTTGCTATTTTATGAATTTCATATAATGTAAGTTATTATTTTAGTAAAACTTTAGGATGCATTTCACATCGAGACTAGAGGGGCTGCTTGAGGTTTGTCAGATATCTGGAGAGAATGCTATGGAGTTCATCTGCTGAACCCTCAGTCCAGAGCATTGAGCCCTGCTCCACAGCATATCTCCATTCCAAGTAGCTTTGTTATTCATTTATTCATTTTGCACTTATTGAGTACTTATTATGTGCCAGACACTATAAAATATACTGGAGACAAGTTGATAAATGACTCATTCCTTACTCTGGAGTATCTCATGGTCCAGAAGAGGACAAAGGAAGCTTATAAGATAAATTACAATTCAGTGTGATAGGAACCAAAGTCAAGTTATATATAAAGTACTATGAAAACACTTAGAAAATGTGATGGATCCCAACTAAGGGAGTCTGGACAGGCTTCATAGGAATGGCACAATTTTACCTGTGTGGTGCCTGACCAGGTGGTGGTGCAGTGGATAGAACGTTGGACTGGGATGCTGAGGACCCAGGTTCGAGACCCTGAGGTCGCCAGCTTGAGTGCGAGCTCATCTGGTTTGAGCAAAATCTCACCAGCTTGGACCCAATGTTGCTGGCTCGAGCAAGGGGTCACTTGGTCTGCTGAAAGCGTGCGGTCAAGGCACATATGAGAAAGCAATCAATGAACAACTAAGGTGTTGCAATGAAAAACTGATGATTGATGCTTCTCATCTCTCTCTGTCCCTGTCTAGCCCTCTCTCTGTAAAAAAAAAAAAAATTTACCTGTGTCTCCAAGGATGTGTAGACGTTCATCAGGCAATGAATGAGTAAATAAATGAATGAGTAGTTTGACAAGACAACTGAAAAAAATAGTCATCAGGACCTGCTACATTCTAGACAGTCTTGGGAGCAGTTTTCCAGATAAAGGTAACAGCATTTGCAAATGATGTAGAGATGTATGAGAAATGTGGCAAGCTGATGGGATGAGAAGACAGGTTCCTTGAATAGGAAGTCTGTGCAGAGGAAGATGCATGGAAATGAGGTGGAAAGCCAGGCTGAGACTGGTATGCCAAGTGTCTTAAACCTAATGTTAAAATGTCCCAGAAGAAACAGCAAGGCAATGTAGATTTTTTAAATGAGGGATATTAGACATGCAAATGTATTTGTTGAGCACCTAGTATATGCCAGGCCTGTTCTAGACTTAGCTTTATAGCCATAAAGAAACAGACAAGCCCTGGCCGGTTGGCTCAGTGGTAGAGCGTCGGCCTGGCGTGCAGAAGTCCCGGGTTCGATTCCCGGCCAGGGCATACAGGAGAAGCACCCATCTGCTTCTCTACCCCTCCCCCTCTCCTTCCTCTCTGTCTCTCTCTTCCCCTCCCGCAGCCGAGGCTCCACTGGAGCAAAGATGGCCCGGGCACTGGGGATGGCTCCTCGGCCTCTGCCCCAGGCGCTGGAGTGGCTCTGGTCGCAACAGAGCGACGCCCCGGAGGGGCAGAGCATCGCCCCCTGATGGGCGTGCCGGGTGGATCCCGGTCGGCCGCATGTGGGAGTCTGTCTGACTGTCTCTCCCTGTTTTCGGCTTCAGAAAAATACAGAAGAAAAAAAAAAGAAAGAAAGAAAGAAACAGACAAGATCCTGACCAGGCGGTGGAGCAGTGGATAGAGCGTCGGACTGGGATGCAGAGGCCCCGGGTTCGAGACCCAGAGGTCGCCAGCTTGAGTGCAGGCTCATCTGGTTTGAGGAGAAGCCCACTAGCTTGAACCAAAGGTCGCTGGCTCTAGCAAGGGGTTACTCGGTCTGCTGAAGGCCCGCGGTCAAGGCACATATGAGAAAGCAATCAATGAACAATTAAGGTGTTGCAACGCGCAATGAAAAACTAATGATTGATGCTTCTCATCTCTCTCCATTCCTGTCTGTCTGTCCCTGTTTATCCTTCTCTCTGACTCACTCTCTGTCTCTGTAAAAAAAAAAAAAAAAAAAAGAAACAGGCAAGAATTTCTGATTTCATGGGGCTGACAAGTCAAATGGGGGGTGACAGGTAATAAGCAAAATAAATAAGAAAAGTACTGTATATAGTGAAAGTCCGTGAATGCTAAGGGAAGAAAGAGACCAGGAACAAGTGAAAGGAAGTGGTTTAGAGCAATTCTTCTGGATTATGTGAAGAGATTAGAGACTGGTGACAGAGGCATAAATTAATATTTCATTAAAGCATCCACGGCAGATATGATGAGGTGAAGAACTGAGATTATACAATGGGAATGAAGAGAAGGAGATAGACTCAGAAAGATAACGGGACTCCACTCAGGATATGTGGATATTAGCTTGAAGAAGACAACGAAGGATAAGGATTATGCCGTTATCTCATCAGAGTTTGAGTCATAATTAGGAAGTCAACTTAAAGAAGCAACTTTTCTGGTATAATTATATTACAGTTTTATATGTTGCTTGTCTTCTCTTAGACTATTAGAGGATATTGTCTTTATTTTCTAAAACAAGAAGTACTATAAATAGGTCAAATTGCTTGAGATAGTCCAGTATAGTCAAAAATGTCATAGTGCCTGGTAAATGGTTTCCTGGCATCTGAATGATTATCCAGTGATCTTAATGGGTCATCTTGAGAGAAAATACTTGGAATATTTCTGTACATTTTTCTAATTATACTGTGAACCTTAGAATTAGACACATTGGCCACCAGAAGACATATTGTGCCTTAACTTCCTAAGTCAAAAAAAGCGCTAAAGCCTGGTGGTTTATAGTGAAAACATGATAAATTTGTAATGGATGATGACCAGTATTACATTTAACATCTCTATGAATGTGATGAACACATTTTGGGAATCAGTGTCCATCATTTGGCTCAGATTTCCTTAAACTAAGACAGGGTTGTGATGCCTTCAGATGCCTCCCGCCCCCATAATGCCTTCTCGAGTCTTCTTGGTGACTCTCAATGCTCCCAACCACCTGTGTCATCTGGCATCAGTGCCTGTTGCTACAGTCCTGGCTGCCGCATCAGCGACAGCTCTATCCTTGTGTGGGCGAGCAGTGGTGACAGATGGTCCCTCAGTACAGGAGAGGGACTGTCGGGCTTGCGGGGAGAGCTGAACATGAGGCTGGAGTGTGGATCATGAGCACTTCTTACATGGGTCCAATATCAGAAGTTGAAATGGAGCAACTCCATATCTGTTTACTTTCACAGAGTTCCCCGACCATATTGAGAGACTGCTGAATTTTTCCTTAAAAAACAGAAGTAGAGAGAAATGAACAACCAAATAGGGAGGACCCTGTTCACAGTGCCTCTCTTCTAGCCATTCCCCAGTTTAGGCATGCCATTCACTGGTCACTGAAGAAATGTCTCCAATGTAAAAGTCTACCGTGGATGGGTACTGAGAATGACTATTTATTTCCAGGTAGAAGCAGCAGACACTCCCCTGAGGTGAGGCCAGAGTCTAGAAAGGAGGTAGAGTTGCAGGGGAGAGAGTCCCCTTGGCAGCTGGTCACAAAAGCTCTCCGAGTGAATTCTGGGCACGTTAGCTGAATGCAGCTGTAATAAGTTATTCTTGATGGATAGTAGTTTGTAGTAGTGGAAGTAACATAATCTTTTATTTTTTTTACCTAGGAAGAGGGCTTTATCCAAACCTTTTACTATGACCATATTTTTCTACTTTCTGATTTTTTATATTAGTTGTAGGGATAAGAAAAGGAAGATTCATGGCAATGTAAGGACATCTTCTTAAATGAGAATATAGAACTCTGTCTGAGAAACTTTATTCATTCATGCTCTGGATCTTCTTGCATCAGAATGAATGAATAATTTAAATGAATAAATAAGTAAATGAAACACCCCTGGTCCTAGGGAGATAAAAGGCAGTGTTTTCAGAATATGTTCTTTGTGCAGAGAGGGTCTCTGTCATGTATTGGTTATCTAGCTGCTGATCTAAAAAAAAAAAAAAAGGTTATCCAAAATAAAGTGTTTTTCTAGAGAGGGAGACTGGAGCTTGGGTAGAATTGAATTATCAAAGTGTCAGTGTTATTCTGAAGCTGGATCTTTTATCCTAATTTGAGTTTCATCATCCCTGTTTTAAAAATATTCTCCTATTTTTCATACAGATGCTGTCCATGGTACACATATATTTGCTTACACATGCGTGCACGAACACTTACACACACATGCAAATAGGATTGGGAAACAGGAATACAGAAAGAAATATACTGGGCATGCAGAAAACTACATAGATTAATACTCAAGCCTCTGCCAGGGCCGGAGGAACAACAGCCAACTCTGTCCTAGTGAAGCCCCAAGTTCTGCACCTTGTAGTACAGGTAAAAGTAGACACAAGACAGCTGGACCTAGAGGTAGTCACAGGAGTTTGACATGGCCTTCATTCACTTTGAAACATATTGCTTGTGAAATCCTGATAGAATCATTCAGCATTTAGGATTATTTTCTTCACCTAGAGAGATTCAGAGAGAGATCAGCTGCATATGGGACCTATACCCCAGAGCGAGACAAGACACGGAAAAAGGCAAACTCAGGCGGTGGAAACTGGCAAGGAAGAGATGAAAGGGAGGAAGCCAGTACTTCATTGATCGCGGGACTCCCTGCAGCACTCTCCAAATCAATAGAACAAACTGAGGTCTCAGCAACTCCTTTTCTGTGTTTATAAATGCACAGACCCCAGTGCAAGAGCCTTGGCAGTTATTATCGGTCTAGATCCAACAAAAGGGACAAAATAAAGTAAAACACTTTCAACTGTTGGCAAAAGTCCCAACAAGAAGTCTTCTGAAGATATTCCTCACTCCCCTCCCACCTGGTAAATTACCTGGAAGCTAGAACTGACAGGATTCCTGGACACTCCTAGGGACTCTCCTGAGTTCTAACCCAGGAAAATGCTTTGAACTTAGTTGTTTCAAGGTGACAGAAAACAGTACTGATGAGTGCCTATTTGGTTTGGGCATCCATTCTAAAGAATTAAGTACAAATTCTGTACTGATTATGTTAAAATATGACATTACTAATTTCAGAAAAGTTACAGGCAGATGCCTCATTTTCGTGCCTCGGTGACTACCTGGTTTCCCAGCCTTTCAAGACTTTATAACAGGCAGAGAGCGGCATGTCATCGATCCTGAGATAACCTTTATAAGCCAGTCTCTCACACAAGCCTCCTCACTGGTAGACAGATGCATCATGAAGAATTTGGCAAGGTTCAATCAATAACTGAAGTAATGCAAGTAATGACACCAGTGTGAATACTGCTGGCTTAGATATTTCCTGTTTTTCAGAAGGAACAAGTACCCACTATTCCTGTCATTTTAAAGGAAAGAAACAAGGACCATTATTTCCTTGGCTTAATATTAATATTAAATGGATGCCCACAGAATGCTGTCAATGAAAATCTGTGTTTAAAGTGATAATATATTCTAAATGCTTGGCCCAGAGTTTTCTTAAAAAACAGCTCTTAAAATAATGAAGTTTATGATAGTATTTCTGAATATCCTCAAGTCTGGTGGATTTGTGGGGTGGGTGGCGGTGGGGGAAAAGCCCAACAGGTTACCTGATACACCTTCAGTGTGACTGCTAATAAATTACTAAATTAATAGAGATACATTTTATATTTGCATCATTCTCCCTGATTGGACAGGGCTTACTGGCATCTCACTGTTGAATGAAAGTCAGGAAGAAAGAGTTATTATAAATGCTTGGACTGTGAGGGGCTGGCCTCAGTCACATGCCAATGTTACTTTTATAGTTTTCAAAGTCTTAAAAGTGGTTATTTTCCATGAGGGATTTTTATTTTCTTCGTGGTTAGAAAATCAACCTGCAAGATGGTAAAAAAAATAATAATAAATTTGAAAAGAAAGCAGATATATAAAACTAGGCCATCATTTTAGATTGAGAAAATGTTGTGAGGTTTTTATTCTCCTTTTAGAAGATAACTTTTGGGAGATAAACAGCTAAAAATTTCCAAGTTGGCAGTAGGGTTTTCTTGGATCTGTTTTTATTTCAAACATGGCTGGCATGGAGCACACAAATAAACAAAAACAAAAAACTAAGTCTGCTTATTCTAACTGGATGGGCAAAGGAGAGGGTGGAGGCACACTGAGGGAGGATGGACACAGTGACCTAGGAGGTCCCTGGAACCTGGCTATCAGATTGTGGTTTGCAGATCAGCACCGTGAGCACCACCGCGAAGCCTGTTAGACGTGCAGACTCTCGGGACCGACACAGACCTACTGAATCAAGTTGGCATTTTAACAAGATCCCCAAGTGTTTTGTCTGTACATGAAATTGGTGAGAATTTAATTCTACCATTAGTGCTCTCTGCAGAGAAGAACAAACATTTTCATGTGGTATATAAATTGGAGTCATTACTACCTGAAAAATGTCAAACCGGAGATAGAGATAGAAGAGGGGGGGACAGAAAGAGAGTCCAGAAAGAGAGGTAAACTTAGGACCACAGCAGGTATATTTTGCAGAGCACATTTTACAGCAGAGCTGATTTCTTCTTGATCTAACTTTGTGCTAATCTGTGCAGTGGCTCTTAGTCGCCCACTGGATTATAGGCATACAGTTCATGCAGATACTTCCTTCTTTATCTCTTTCTGTGTATAAACACTTAACAGCTAACAGCAGAGACCTAAGCGTCTCTGTAAATAAGCATAAAAATCCAAGTCCTCTCACAACTCTGAGGATAACCAGGAAGTAACACAACGTTAGAAAAAGAAAAGGAAAATAAGGAACCAATCTATACAGGTACAGCTCCCGCTCCTTAGCCAAACTCGGTTCTCACATTTCACCAGGCTTTTGTTGAACATCAACACCAAACTGCATTTTAAGTGAAAAAGGAATTCATTGTTATTGGGCATCTATTATACTGCTCACAAAAATTAGGGGATATTTTATAGCTTTATATTCATTTTGAAATATCCCCTAATTTTTGTGAGCAGTATATTTTCTGGGTCCAGCCCTAGGCTCCAGAATAGGGTTGTTTGTTTGTTTTTTCTTTTAAATCTCATTGTAACCCAAATAAGGAAATAATTCTCACTTCTATTTCACTAATGAGGAAATTGTGGCTTAGCCAGGATAAGATAATTGCTCAAGGTCACAAAGCTAGTAAGTGAAAAAGCTGGGATTTAGTCTGACACAGAAGCCTCTCCCAACCATGCCATGCTGCTCGGTATAGTTATTGGATCAGTAAGTTAAATATTCAGTAATGTATGTACAGTTATTATGATGCTCTGATTTAGACAAAACCGGACTTTTCTTTTGCCTTTGTATAGTCTTGAATTAAAAGAAAAATGCTGTTTATTGTTAAAAATAGATATCTGAACCGAGTGGGCCCTAAATGATAATTCTAGTAAAAATTCTAGCACCCACAGTCAGCAGAACAGAGAGATGCCATCTATTATAGCATTCTGCCTGAATCAGGCTTTCCTGCAGTTGGGTGTGCCATCCTTCATTTTCAAAAGTGTGATCTCAAACACAATTTTAAAGAATTGATATTGTTCACCACATCAACAGCAGCCCCCTTTCATCTTGAATTGTCAGGGAAATTTCCTTGAGGAAATAGCAAGTGGAACTCTAAAGACCATTGTCATGTGTAATCCACATAGACTATGTATTGGCCCAAGAAATAGTTAATGAATTTAAAGTGCTGAAAAGATCTGTGATTGTGTGCATGTGTATGGCGTGTACTTGCATGCCCACATCCATGCACATGTAGTAATCAAAAGTTTGAATAAATGTCAAGGCTGGGATATAATTAACACAAATGACCAGGCAAGGGGTTCTGGGCTTTCTGACTTCCCTTTAGTCAAAACAGTTTAGCTTTTATCTGTTTAATACAATGGAATTCCATGTAAAATGTGTTGCTATCCTAGGTACTACAGCTTAAAAACAAAAACTTGAAAACTGTTGTGTTATAGCAACTCCTGTCCTGCCAGTTGGCTTAGTGATAGAGCATCGGCCCAGCATGTGGATATCCCAGGTTCAATTCCCAGTCAGGGCACACAGGAGATGTGTCCATCTGCTTCTCCACCTCTTCCCCTCTCTCTTCTCTCTCTCTCTCTTTCTTCCCCTCCTGCAGCCATGGCTCGATTAGAGAGTTGGCCCTGGACACTGAGGATGGCTCCATGGCCTCTGCCTCAAGTGCTAAGAAGAGCTCAGTTGCTGAACAACAAAGCAATGCCCCACATGGGCAGAGCATCACTGCCAGTGAGCTCGGCAGGTGGATCCTGGTCAGGGTGCATGTGGGAGGCTGTCTCTCTGCCTCCCCTCCTCTCATTGAATAAAGGAAGAAAGAAGAAAAGAAGAAAGAAAGAAAGAAAGAAAGAAAGAAAGAAAAGAAAGAAGAAAGAAAGAAAGAAAGAAAGAAAGAAAGAAAGAAAGAAAGAAAGAAAGAAAGAAAGAAAGAAAGAAAGACTCCTTTCTCTATGGATTAGGAAGCTGAAAATGATTTGGAACCCATGACCACTTCATGTATATCCTGCTGGTAGTAGGCATTGTGCAAGGGATTTTCAAGGATTTCCATTTCTTTGGCCATATGCTAACTAAGAAGGTCAGTCTAATAAAGATGAATTACGTTGCCCAGATCATACATGTATCAAAACAGACAAAAGCTAGAGACCAGGATATTTAACCACCAAAATCCATGCTTTTCTCATAAAACATTATTGCTGGCTTAAGATAAGACACTTTGGTCTTCCAATCTTATTCCCAGGTTGGGTCATTAAACTCTGGTTTCATATTCTTCTCTCAATGTAAAGATTACACTACTAACTGACAACCCATAGCATATACATACACTAAGATGTTTCTCAGTATTAAGCATAGATGATGCATAGACTCACACTTGCCTCTATTTTCCCCTTCTGGCCAATCTTGACTCTACAACATTTTTATTATATACAAAATTATAGAGCTATACTATGATGTAGGGAATTCTTATTATTTTGTAGATCTTAACCTATAATAAAATGGTCAATAAAATTTATCTTATTTTCTTGTTTTATATTTAAGCAGAAAAAGTGATTCTTTTCCATATGGTTAAAACATTAAATACTCTAAGGTATTTTGCTCATTCACCTCATATATGGGAAATACATCAAAATATCATGTGAATGAACTTCAAATAGAGTCTTAAACTTGACTTACAAACCTGATGTTACTATGGAGTAAGTCTCTTTGTGCTATGTTTTTCTATAAATTTCTTTTTAAATCACAACAGAATCAAGGCAAGAAGAGGGAACACGTGTCCTAGCTGGCCTCCACTTGAGTTAACAATCAATTAATCTGAGCTACAAGTTAAAGAGGAAGTGTGATCCACTCAGTGTTATGGAGTGAACAGTGACCAAATTAATGGAAATCTAATCAATTCCTAGCACATTTTCCTTCCTTTAGTGGTTCCTTGCAATTTAAAGGGGAAAGACAGTAAGAAAAGTTGAAAGAGAAGGGAAAAGAGAGTTCCAGAGTAGAGGAGTAGATAAAATACTGAACTTCTTTGTAGGATTCCTTTTATTTGAAGTTTCAGAAGATTGAGCACTTTTAGTCCCGAAAATATCTGGGTGGTTGACTAAATTCTAACCACTCAATCTTGTGATTACACCAGGGTTAAAAGTATACTTGCGATCACACACACACACACACAGACACAGACACACACACACACACACACACACACACACACACACACACACCCTTATATTCTACCCAAGGGAGGATAATGACAATTGAAGAAATTTTAAAAAATAAGCAATGAGTAGCTCTTCCTTTCCTGAAAAATAACCAGAGCTCAGCAACTAAATTTTAATTTGACCCTTTTTCTATGAGGACAATGACAAAGCATATTCCAGTTCATAGAAGCTGCCAGTGGCAGCAACAATTGCTATTTCAAATGGGAGGTGGGGGGATAGAGAATTAGAAAAAGAAAACTTTTTTCCTTTATTTTTTTTAAATTCACATTTTCAATAGGAGATAAGCTATACAGAAAGTTAGATTAGGTAGGAATATATAACTTGATGTAATAGATGCCAACAAACTTTTAAGCTCATTGGAATTTTATAAACTTGCCAACATTTGTTAGTGGGCTCTATTGCCGCAAGTGTCTGGTGTTTCCTAAATGAAAAAAAATTAGTTCTTGGAAGACTTTTAGTTATTCCTCAGCCATTAGGGAAATAAAGAATTATGAAATGCTCCAGTTAGAAGGAATCTTTAACATCTTCTAATCCAATGTCCTTATTATCACATTATAACTAAAACCGAGGAAAGTTAAGTAACTTGCCTGCAGCCAAACTATCAATTTTAAAATTTCTCCAGTTCTTTTTCACCTCGTCCTCTGTCTTATGCTACATTACATGAGTGATTTACAAAAAGTTAGAGTTTGAGGAAATATTAAAGATTATCCATTTTCTCTTTTCCATTCAGTAGCTATCAAGCATTTGCTTGACTACCTTTAGTGAGAATAAATTTGCTATCAAAAGATTCCAAGGCAGTTTTTATTAACATATTAAATAATTTCTAAGAGATTTCTAACATTTCTTTAACTATAAGGGCATTATAAAAAGTAATTAGTTGACCCATTGCCAAATCATGTTTAACCTTTTGATTAAGGCAAGAATGGAAGTGGTAAACATTATGATTAATATTATAAAATTAGAGAATTCAGTGAAACAGATCATGTTTAATAATGCATTAAAAGGACACTTATCAACCAGTAAGAGTTAATTTACTGTCCTAAAGAGTGATTGGGCACTAGAGAAAGATGGGCTAAGTTAATAGGCTTATTTAATGTCCCAAATTTTTCTTATTCTATTCACTATAACCAGTTTCTATTTCTCTCCTAATTGAACTATGAAAGGAGCCACTGCATTGGCAATAGATCAATATCTAATTTTCAAAAGTTAATTTTTAAGAAAAACTTGGGTACTTTTAAGGGGAAAAAGCATAATGTTACAAAATGAAAAATACTGTAACTATCCTGGCAAATTTTCTATGTGAAATTCCAGCAGAATCTATTAATTATAGTAAATGACCAATAAAAATGTTCAATCAAAAACTCATTTTAAGATACATTGTTAATGAACTGTATATAATGATACTTAATCAAAACGCGACATGATTGCACAGGAGAAGTTCCACAGGACCTCAAGAGTACTATTGTTCTGAACAAAGATAACCATAAGACTATATAATTAATAGCCTACAGTCATGTGGCACTCTCTGGGGAAACTCCATTTCATAACAAACTCTATTGTTTTCCAAAACACAGGAATTGTGTTTCATAACAGCACTAATTCCATAAACAAGAAGGTGTCATTTTCAGGCTGTTTTTATTTGATATGAAGCTTTTCATGGTTTTTCTATACTAATGTACAACTAAGATGTAAAATCAGTTAAGGAAACTATTGATCGCAAAGATGGAAAAAATTAGATTCTGCCTCTATTTTACATCATATACAATCTAGAAATGACACACCCACCCTTAAAAAAATAGATTCCTATAGGATATTTGCATCAAATAAGTCTATATGGAACATTTATCTTTGCCTGGGGTGACAGTGTATAATAGTAATAGTTAACATAGGATACATTAAAATCTTGGGGCACAGAGCCCTCAGGGTACAAATGAACATACAAATGAGAAGTTGAGAGTAAGAAACATAGGACATTGTGAAAGCCTATTTGTTAAATCCATCGTTTACCTCATCAGCTGTGTTAAAGTGAGTATGTGACTTCACATCCTTGTCAACTCTGAGACTTCAAGAGTCTATTATTGCCTATTATTAGTAACACTATTATGCATATAATATACAGGCAGCCAATATATGTAACCCAAAATGTAATCTATGCCAATTTGATTGACAGAAAAAATGAAATGGTTAAGGTATGCTTGCCAAGAACACATTGGTGTGAGGCATGGAGTCCACTTATGAAGGTTATCAATCAGATATAAGTGCAGCAGTATTTGACTGCTATAAAATTAGGCCAAGTCCACCGGGCTCAAATGCTGAAGTATAGTTTATTTTTCAAAAATATGCATACTTGAGTATTAGACCTATTTCTATGTATGCAAACTAAAATGCAGTCATGTCCCCTTTTTTTTTTAGCTCTATTCAAACTTGGAAATAAGGACATAGTAAACCCAATGTATATTTCCAAGCCAATGAGTTTAACCAGAGTTCTATGGAAGTTAGTACTCAACAACTCTTCATATATTATACATCAGATGGCCCGTGGACCCAGCTGGCAGGAAAATCATAGCTGAAAGTGGAAAAATCATATGTTTTCTCATTAAGCCTCATAAGCAGCATGGTTGCTATCAATCTCAGAATGTCTAGTCATGAACACATTCATACTAGATACAAGCAAGCACTTATTCAGAAAGACTACGTACAGAGTAGAAAACCATGGACAAAGTCAATTCCAGTGACTCAGTATTGTCAAAAACAAAACCACATGAAAACCAGAAAAATTGCAATCTGTGATTTTGTCTGGGGAAACCCTGTATATATGTGGGTATATATAGATGTGACATTTTTGAAGGCTGTCAGATTGCTCTCACAGAAAGCAGTGGGTCCTCTTTATTGGCTTATGTTTCTGGTCCCAAGCCTGCTGGCCTCACTTTGGACGTATTTTGTGCATGAACACGTGTATGTCTTCAATAGGTTCTGTGTTCCATATCAAGAGATATGGGGAGGAAGAAACACACGTATTTGAAAGTGCTGTAGCTTTCTCATGAGGCACATTCGTCACGGGCATGGGTCCTGTCCATAACTCACTGTGAAGCCCGTGTGTTTTTGTGGTCACTGCTGCTACTATCATATTCTGTAACAAATTCTCCAAAATGGTGCCCCTTTTCTACTTTGGCATCAGTGTTCAGGAAGAGAAAATAAAGCTGTCTTTCTATTGTCCTATTTTTCTTTTTCTTTTTTTTTTCTTTTCACACCTTTTTAAATCCATGTCGGGGCCTCTTTTGCTGGTCATTGCCTTTTTTCCTCCCAAGGTTTTTTTTATAGTGTATTATTTACGCACAGTAACCAAGGGTGATGCTTATTTTCAATTCCAGAACTCATCACTTCTGCACCTCCATTTTTTTTAACCAATACTTTTTATTCTTTCTGTACGCTGCAGCAGCTTATGAAATATAAAATATAATGAAACAGTCAGGCATCTGACATTCTCCTTACGGATTTTCAGAGAAGCAATAGTGTGCACACGCTTCAGCTTTTATTTCATTAGTTACCTCTGCTCTCCCACAATGTTCTCAGAATTGCAAAGCAGGCCCACCTGCCCCTGCTGGTTGGCAGGGGCAACCTATTTCCATCCTTGTCATCATCATCATTATCATCATCACCCTCATTCTACATCCACTTCCACGGAGGATTATACAGAAGCCAGATTAGCTCTGCAAACAGCCATTTATTGTGAACCATGCCTCATGGACTCCTGATGCCAGGTCAGCCTTAGAGGGAGAAGGAGAGATTCAGGCGGGACTTGGGAAGTCAGGAGGTAGGCAGTGACACAATGAGGGCACCACCTCTCAGGAGCTTATCGTGCGTTTATGTTCTCTCTCCCATTTCCATGATAGAACTTTTAGAATTTTCCCAGAAATGAATAATTTCATAGCAAAACTAGCATGCACATACATGATATTCAGCAAATATAAACATAACTGGTACAACAATTAAAATTGAATGTTCCTCAATGGATGTCCCTGCAATGACCTCAAACTGGTAATTGGAGACATTCATCCCCACTCAGAAAGCCAAGCCTGTGTCCTTCTCAGCCCATAAGCCAAAGGCCATCATGCCATGCCTCTGCAGAGATAGAGGATATGGCATCCGAGGTGGATGGTGTATAGGAAAGTAAAGTATCAGGAACCAGGGGAACCCCATGCTACAATCATTCTTGCTACTGAATTGTTATTTCAACTGGAGGATCTTCAGGTCTCCTGCAGGTGAAGGGAGAACGGACTCGTCTACTAAGACCCTGGGACCTCATTGGCAATCCTGTGGGTCCCAGGCCTCACCCTCAGCTTTCAGCCCCAAGGCAAATGTTTGCAGAGCCTAAGGTGGTATGCACCACCGCCCTGGTCTCGCAGCTTTTCCTCCTCTCTCAGAAAAGAAGAGTCCTACTTTATTTGCTGCATTCCTGGCCAGTCTGTGGGCAGCAGGGATTTCCCAGTAGCCCCAATGATGCACAACATTTCATGTGGCACTGCCAGGTGACCTGCAAGCATTTTCCCCTTCAGGGTGGCTTGAGGTTGCCATGAAGGACTCCACAGCTGCTGTTTTCCCTCAGAGCTGGCCATGAATGTCACTGAAGGCAGGATAGGGTTTTAATGTTCACCCTTGTCCTTTGTAGCATCTGAATCTTCCATCATAGGGTCCTTTATGACCTGAGAGAACCCACGATTTTACAACCTAAGCAATTTTGTTCATCATTTTTTCTTTCTTTTTCTGGCCAGAGTTGAATGGTAACATAGAGTCTTTCTCCAGGATTTTTTAACCAGGCATCTTAATATTCAGAAACATTCAGCATCCTTTATTTTTTTCCTGACCGGGTTGCTGCTGAACAAATGAGAGAAATTGAGGCCAGAGCTAGCGAGAGAGCAGAGCAAGAGAGACAGCAGGCCAAGAGCAAGTGAGGGGGGGGGGGGGGCTGCTTGAATTTCAGTGTCCACCTTCCTACTGTTCAAACACGGTAGCTCAAACATTCTTTCAATAAGCTCCCCTTTAGTCTAAGAATGTACTATTGGGGTCTGTTATTGGCAAAAAGAATCCTAAACAAAACATGGTCAGAAGAGACCCTAAAGTCATCTCATCTAAAAAGCCAGTCAAGGCTTAGATTTCCTTTGCCCATGTATTACAACGAATGCCACTTGTGGCAGGGAACCAGCTACTTGCTAAGCAGCACTGTCTACCAACTCTCGCCATTATTCTTTAGTTATTGTACCGAACTGAAGGTTTTTCCCATGGCAGTTGCCTCTTATTACCCATGAACTATTCCTCAGACAGCACAAAGGAACCTACCACCTTCCACATGGCAGGTCTTTAAATATTCCAAGGCAGATAAAATGACATCTCTTCCTCAAGTTCACTTTTGCTTTTTCACAGGTTCCAAACATCCAATTTCTTTCTCTCTTTTTCTGAGATGATGCCTCTTTAAGTCCCTCCTTGATAAACAGTTTTCTGACTACCCAATGTGATGGAGCCCAGAACTGGACATTCTACTGCAAGTAGGGTCCGAGCAGCGCAGGAGCAGCGCAGAATCCTCTCTTCCCTGATTCCAGGACTGACTCTTGCCGCTGAAGTTTGCCCTCACTCTGTGAACTTATTGTTGACTAAGCCGCTTTACTCAGATCTGTTCCCCAAGCCTCAGCCTTGTGCTTATGAAGTTTGTTTTCAGATCCAAGTGTAAGATTATACGCACTGTCCTTACAACTTTGATCTCAAATTCAGTAAGTCAAAAATTGAAGATGATGATGAGAAAGTTTCAGAGATGGATGGTGGTGATAGTCGCACAACATAAATGTACTTAACTCCACTGTACTGTATACTCAAAAATGGTCAAAAGGGTTGTATTGTTTATATTATATTATGAATATTTTATCAAAATAAAAAAATGAAATTTTAATATGGACTGGATATTATGACCTAGGGAATTATTGTTAGTAATTTTCTAAGGTGTGATCAATAGTGCTGGAGTTGTATTGGAGAATGTATCTTTAGGAGTTATTACAGAGGTCAAATTTCATGAGGTCTGCTACTTGCTTTCCAATGGTTTAATATATATATATAAAGATAGATAAACAACTGATAAAAAATATTAACAGTTCTTTTACCTAAGTACTCACTCAGAGTGTGGTTTTCATTATAGTATTCTTCCAAACCTTTATGTCAGAAATTTTTCTTATTAAAAAGTTGGAGGAAATTCAGCCCACTATTTTAGTTGGTCGCACTGCCCGCTGACCTTTTGCCCCGCCCCGCCCCACCCCCACCCCCACCCCCACCCCCACCCCCACCCCCACCTCCTGTCCTGGGGCGGGGGAGCTGACTGGCTGTGGCCTGAACTGCGGTAGGCTCTTCACCTTCCCTGCCTGAGAAGCCTCCTCCCTCACCTGGTCCTCAGCCTCACAACCAACTCCTACTGCTGTCCTTGGGGAAACTCCCTAACCTCCAGGTTTCTGGGTCGAGTCCTCGCTTTTATCATCCATGGTACGGTAATTATCTGTGTAATTCAAATGTTTGCCGCCCAAAAGTGCCTGAGCCCTTCCTCCCTCTAGTCATCTCTTTCCTTGTAATCCCTGAATGAGCTGGCCCAGCTGGACAGCCCCCCGTGGGCTCCCACTGTCTGCCTGCATTTCCAAGGGGCTTCTGTTCCCCCCCACTCACTCCGGTTTCTGCTCCCTCTCCCCCTCCTGCTTCCTCCCTAAGTTACTCCTCTCTCTCCAGCATTCTACGCAGGTAAAAGATACTTCTCTTTCTCTTGCGTTCCTCAGACTTACTGGGAATATAAGGCTCTTTTATATAACGTGCTCTACAGAATAACGTCATAAATAATGGGGGATAGTTACAGCCCATGGCAGGAAGTAACTTTTTTTTTTTAATTTTTTTTTTATTATTATTATTCATTTTAGAGAGGAGAGGGAGAGACAGAGAGGAGAGACAGAGAGAGAGAAGGGGGGAGGAGCTGGAAGCATCAACTCCCATATGTGCCTTGACCAGGCAAGCCCAGGGTTTCGAACCGGCGACCTCAGCATTTCCAGGTCGACGCTTTATCCACTGCGCCACCACAGGTCAGGCCAGGAAGTAACTTTATACAGTGTGTCCGTAAAGTCATGGTGCACTTTTGACCAATCACAGGGAAGTAACAAAAGATGATAGAAATGTGAAATCTGCACCAAATAAAAGGAAAACTCTCCCAGTTTCTGTAGGATGATGTACCAGCATGTGTGCATGTGCAGATGGTGACGTAACACTGTGTATACAGCGGAGCAGCCCACAGCCATGCCAGTCGAGATTTGGACAGTACAGAGGAAAGTTCAGTGTGTTCTGTGGCTCGCTAAATTCTAATCTGTGACCAAAGTGCAATGTGAATATCGGCGCGTTTATAATGAAGCACCACCACATAGAAAGAACATTTCTCGGTGGGATAAGCAGTTGGAGGAAACCAGTAGTTTGGTGGAGAAACCCCGTTCTGGTAGGCCATCAGTCAGTGATGAGTCTGTAGAGGCTATACGGGATAACTACCTAAGGAGCCCTAAAAAATCTGTGCGTGAGCCCACATCAAACTGCACTGAATAGGTATGAAACTGGGAGAGTTTTCCTTTTATTTGGTGCAGATTTCACATTTCTATCGTCTTTTGTTGCTTTCCTGAGACCGGTCAAAAGTGCACCATGACTTTATGGACACACTATATTTCTGTTCCTTAACACTTTTTCATCAAAGGGAACTTTTGCTGGCCCTGTCTCTCCCTGCTGCCATGTTGGGTCTCTCTAACTCCAAAACCCTCTCCACTCCTCTCTCTACTTATTCCAAATTCTGGGGACCAACATGAAAGCCCCAAATTCCTGACATTGTATTATCTAGTCCATTTCTCTCTTCTGTTCAAACCTCTGTGGAATGTGAGAACAGAGAAACTTTCCTGCGCTTCTGAAATTGTATGGGTCACTTTCAGATGCTTCCAGTGAACCCTTTGGGATATCTGAACTTCGCAAATCCTTTCTGATTTGTTCCCCCATGCTGTTGGTCTTAGAGGGGTAGGACCCCATGGAGGGGAGAGGGGGAAGCCCAGTATAAGGCTGCCTATGACTGGAGGTTGGAGAGTAATTCTAATTCTAATATTGTATAGTATTTGGAATCCCATTGCCCACAGATACAGCCCACATTCTGTAATATTTGCTTTATTAACAATAAAGCTGATAGTTTAGTTACATTCTAATAAATTTCAACTTTATCAGGTAATAAAGTTGATACTTTGGTGACATTTGCCAATATCACTATGATCAGTAATAAAGTAGATATTCTGGACTTTAAAAAAAAGAAAAAAAAGGTTTTACTTCAACAAATGGCTTCCTACTATACTAAGAATAAAATCCAAATTCTGTGCTCCACTATGGTCCGCATGATCCAGCCATGTCTTTCCCTCCAGCCACAGCTCCATCCACTCTTCTGTCTCCCACCCGCACTATTACCCTACTCACCCTCTTGCTGTTCACAGACCTCGCCAAGCTCTTTGTGGTTGAGGACTCTGAATTTGTTCCTCCTTCAACCACTGCAGACCCCATACCCCACACCCTACACTGACTTCTTGTCTTTTGGGTCTCAGCTCTGAAGTCACCACCCTAGAGGAGTCTTTTATGATCACACCCCCTTTCATGACTTTTCATCACATCATTGTCTCTTATCTTCTGGATCACACATCTTGTGACCTAAAAGTATCTTTGTGTGGGTTTAATAATTTATTTCTTCTTAGTTTCTGCTACATGTTCACCACCAATAGAAAGTCAAGTCCACTGGAGCAGAAACTTTTTCTTATTTGCTTCTGTATTTCCTATACTAGAATGGTACCTGGCACATAGAAGGTACTTAATATATATAAATATTTATGGAATGAATTTAGGAATAAGTGGGTTGAAGACTACTATAGGTATTGTCTAACATACTCATATTTTAAGGTATGAGGAATTTGGGAACACTCTGAAGAACTATGTCAGTGTGTCTGCTTTAGAAATAACTTATATACATATTTCAAGTAATAACAGCTAGAGCTCTGTGATATATTTGTAAAATCTGCCCAGTGTCTTGAAGAGCCAGTTCTCCACTCTCTGCATCTGAATGGAAGATGACAAAGGCAGGGACATATAAAAGACTTTCAAGAAGTACGTGATTCTCAGATATTTCTAAAGGTGATTTCTGTTTTCTAACATTTCCAGACAGTTGCATTTCCCACATTGTCTAGTCCAGTGGTTTTCAACCTTTTACACTTGGGGTCTGGTGAAAATAAGAGAATTGTTTTGGGGACCACTAAGTTTCCTGAGCATAAGAAAAGTTGACCAAGATCGTTGGGTTTATAATGTTCATACAACATCAGAGTGTTTAATTCTTTTTCAGGCAGGCACAAAATTTCTGGCGAACTGGTCCGCACACTGGTAGTTGGAAAAACACTGCTGTAATCTATTTTTCTTTAGGACTTTCTAGTCTCTGCCCTGTAAAAGCTCAGATTGCCTGTTGCATAGCCTGTTGTAAAGATATGTTCTCCAGGTTTTTTGTCCAGTGTCAAAGTTCAAACCAGCCTGGCTCCACTGAAGGTTCCTGTTCGCTCCACAGACTACTGCTCAATCTAGGTCTTGCTTTCTAGGTTCCTATTTCCTTTTTCTAGCAGCCTCTGCTATATTTCTATCTCTAGGTACTTCCCAAGCTTGATCCCTACTGTTTGTTCTCTTTGTTCTACCTCCACCCTTTAACCTTGCCTTCTGCCAGTCCTTCCAGCCCAGTTTGAGATTTGGTTCCCTCTGTTTCCAGGAAGAGAGTTTAAACTTATTGCTATTGCCAAAGTATTGTCTCTAATTAGTTATACTTCTCCCAAAAGTTTATAAAAGGCAAGTATACCTTGAGGACACTATGCTAAGTGACGTAAACTTGTCACAAAAAGACAAATACTGTAGGATTTCACTTATACAGCGTATCAAGAGTAGCCAAACTCACGGAAGCAAAGTGAGTGCTGGGGGCTCGGGTAAGAGGAAAATGGAGAGTTGTTGTTTAATGAGCAGAGAGTTTCAGTTTTGCAAGATGAAAAAGTTCTGGAGATCTGTTTAGCAACAATGTGAATATACATAATACTGCTAAGCAGTATGCTTAAAAAATGGTTAAAATGGTAAATTTTATGTCTATTTTATCACAGTGAAAAAGGAGGGTGTAGGGCCAGTAGTCGTGGCCATCGTGGCCATGCACATGCAGGTTCCCATTAGATTTGGACAGATGGTTAGGAAACAACGGAGCCAAAAAATGGTGGGCCACTCCTTTATTAAAGTCTCATACCGGCCGACAAGCAAACACACAGGGAAAACACTTCCCTCTTCATTCAGAGCTCACAAAGCCCTGATACATTTTCTGATTCCGCAACCAGGAGAATCTTCTCTGGTTCCTCCCAGAATCAAACGCCCCACCAGTCTCAGCAGAGCTCGCAAAAACCCCTCACCTCTGGTTCCCCCTCCGCACACCTTAACTCTCCCTGCCAACGTGGCCTCTTCTTGTCACTCTGCATTCTCTCTGCTCCTCTCTGCAAACATGGCTTCTTTCTCCTTCTCCTTCTCTTCTTTTCTCTTCAAAACTTTCTGACTGGAACACCTCTCTTTCAGCAAACATTAGCAAAACAATGGCCCTTCCCAAGCAGGAAGGTAATTTGCAATTCCACAGACCACATACCTGGTGCTGCCCAGCCTCCAGTGCAAACTATAAGCGAGCAAACATAAAAATCATATGTTACAAACTTATTTGACCAACAGAGGGGGAAGCAAGTAAATTGTTTGTAATTCCAGACAGTGTTCCCCCAAACTGCTACTTTCCTACCATTCGCAGCATCTTATTTTTGTTTTCCCTTTAACCTCTACAAAAGCAAAGACTCTCACAGTCCACCAGAGAAACATCGGATTTGAGAATTCTCCTTTCCTCTACTTGCCCCATTATTTTAACAGCGGATCTGTTTCACTTTGGAGTCATCTGTCACACTTTGGATTAGGATTAACCTACTTGATCACTGCTTCCTGAGCCTTCATTTCCCTTAGAATCCTTATTCCTCCGTGGAGCTCTGCTGCTTCTCTGAGCACAACGGCGAACAAATTCTTCCAATTTGCATTCCACTTCCACCCACAGCCAATCCTTCCCGCTTCCCCCAAGCTGCACTCAAAATGCAAAACATCCTCCTGGTCTACACTCCCGACTTCTCTCTTTTCTCCCTCCCTTACTTAAATTGCTCAGAACAGCCTACTTTTCGTAAAGCTTTTCTAGAACACTGAATATTATGTATTTAGTGTATTTTCCAATGTCTTCCACAAAAGAATTTATGGCATATATGATCAGCTGGGGAAAAAATTATTCTTATATACAACATAAATTGTATCACACTACCTACTATACTTTATCTCTCTGACAAGTTACTTAAAATTTTCAGTTAACTATATAATTAATAACAATTTATTTATTACCAGCTCCACTATAATCCCATATTAAACATTTTAGGAGACACTATGAAATACTAAATACTCCGTATGAATATTTACAATGCGTTAAGTACTTATACTAGATTTTCTATATAGTATCCAATTTTTACAATAATCCTTCACATTTAGGGAGAATAATTAAAATGATTAATTACATATCTCTCCATCTAAAACAGCGGTTCTCATATTTTATTTAAAAATGTATTGTATAATAAATATGTATTTTCCTATGGCTTTAGGCGACCCTGTGTTTTGGTCATTCGACCCCCGCCGGGGTCGTGACCCACAGGTTGAGAACTGCTGATCTAAAAAATTAAAAATAAAACTTTATTTATATTTAAAATACAAAGTAATACTAGTCTCTAGCTTAGATTTCTGAAAGACATGAGTTCTGTTTTGCTTATCATGTTTAGTATCTAGCACATAATAAACACTCATTATATATATGGTGGATAAATGAATAAATAAGTAAGGAAAATTACTTGAGGTTACATAAAAGATGTACTAAAATTGGAATTAATTTCAGTATCTAAGCCCTCTAAGACATCAAAGTTAATGGTTTATTTTTTCTTTTTCTTTTTTTCAGAAGTAAATGATGTCTTGGTTCTTTCCATGATGACATTTATTACTGCTTTTACCCAATTTTACTTTACTATTACTAAACACCTTTCATTTCACAGAGTCTGAGTTAAGTTTAATGTCTCCAAATTACAGCCCTACAGGAAAGGTGAGCTTCCAAAAGGTGGCAGTAGCGTGTCAGTCACATGACCAAAGCTGTTAGGTTTTAAACTGTCTAATTTGATTGACATAGAGATCAGTAAACATTTTTGTCTTTTTGCTCCAAAATAATATATTATAAAAATGATTGGACTTAAATAATATTCACTATAGAGAAGAAAATATTTTAGATACACTTCTTGAAAGGAAAAAAAATCTAAGGTGCGCTTCCAGAGTGTTCTCACTGTTTCTAGCTCTTCAGGAAGTTCCAATCACTCCTCAGCAGTTTGTTCTCCAATATCAGGCTTGTTCCCTCGAAGTGTCCCTGAGCTGCTTGTTTGTTACATGTCTTGATTTTCTCTCTTTCTCAGTCTAGTCTCCTTATACTTTGCATACTAATGAAAGAGACGTCCTCAGTTTACCTGATCAACTTTCTTTCAGTTTGGTTTGTTTGTCCGTTTTTGCACATTGCAGAATCTGAACATGGGGAAATAGCTGCATAGTCGCGTGATGTTGTTGAGAGGCTGTTTTTACCTAATTAGAAGAGTATCTATACCTTTCTCATGTTTGTTTTCTTCATCCCACCTCTCAAGATTCTGTCTCCCCAGCCCAAAATGAGCACAGCTCATTGAAAGGACACATGGGAAGCATCTTGAGTGAGTGCCAATGTAGTTTCATACTGGAAGGGATATTGGAAGTTCAATAGGTAACTTATTTACTGAGCCAAGTTCAAGATCCATTACAGAAATGGAACAGGAAATACTTGTCTACAAAGACCCAGAGGAAAGAAAGATTGTGTCACTTATAGGAAGCTGGAAATAGTTCAGAATATCTGGATGAGCATTAAGCCAGCCATCAGTACCCACTGGTTCACAGGCCTTTGTACTGAAATTTCTATGCGTAGGTTCTCTTGCTGTCTAGTCAGCAATGTTTTGTACCATACAAACCTTTAATCCCTATTGACCAGAGCTGGTCAAACCAGAGGTGGCACCATCTCAGTAACAGCCAATCTTCCTGATGGCCAATGACAGATATCTCACAGCTTGGCATGGACAATAAACTGAGCCAGTAAGTTTCCTTTCTCAGAAATTGGAACTAAGACACACTAGAAAACAAAGAAGATATGAGTGAGAATTAAAACTGAGATGTATATGATGGGACATACACAAGGTAAAGTTATGACAGCATGAAAGTTATTAGTAAGGATAAAATGTTAATTGAGAGAAAAAATGTAACAGATATGCAACACATGCTCCTCTGAGTGCTTCCTAAAATACAATTTTATTTTTTTAAAAATCTACCCCATAACTTTACCCTCATCAGCATGAACGACAAGGCTATATGGACAACCTGGCCATGGCCCACTTCCCCACCTTTGTTCTGGACTTAGCATGGATAGCAACACTCTAAGTCCGTTTGCATTTCTCTTCTCATTCCATGGTCCAGTCAGCCCATTTTACAGATTAGAAAATTGAGCACTAAAGGGATAAGTCACTGACCCAAGTGAATTTTTGGTGACCCTTCACTAGAATTTACATTTTTTACTCCTTTAGCATTATTTACTTTGATGTGCCAGGAGTGAATTGTAAGACTATACATTAAAAGCAGTCAGACCCTACATTTGCACTGACCAGAGAGTTTTTGCAATCATTCCTGCTTTTCATCCATATTTCAGTTCCATATGATAAATTATTTATATACCTAACAGTATGAAACAACATTTTTAATATTTGCTTAATGACATTCTGGTGTATGCTGTGATTCTCATGCTGACAAGCTTAGTGTAAATGACATTATTAAATTGTCCTGGCAGCATAAAATTATATTCTTTAAATCATGTGCTTCAGAATATTTTATTTTAATAAAGTCTTTGCAATAGAAACCTTCCACCACCCACATTCTTTCTTATAAAAAAAAAATTGCTCTAGGCCTTTATGTGAAGGCCATTTGAAAAATTAATCATAATTGCTATAGTAGTAGTGAGAAAGTTACTTTGAAATGCTTTTCAGTATTTAATTGACATTCCTTTGCCATAAGCATTCCTGAAAGTGTGGTAGAAAGAAGAGAAATCTAAGTAAGTACATATCCTGGTTAATTTCAAAATGGTGGATTAGTTAAATTAATTTGTCAAATTGTGTTAATTGTTCAATTTTATCTCCGGTTGTTGCCATGGAAATGTATACATAGCTAAAATATATACGTGCACGTGCGAACATGTGCTCACCGTATCTCTTTGTACTTACATATTTTTCTACATTCTCATTATATTCAATACATATGGAATATTCCTCAGGAGTCTCGTTGCTGTCGCTTCCAGAAGTCTGTAAAAAACAAAGTAAAATGTGAAACTGGTAAACCATAGTGAATCTTTTAAAGATAGCACATGCCACAAAACCCAGGTTTTTAAGATAGGCATGTGTCTGTATATAATGTGAGATTCCAAATAATGTTCTATTTAAATAACCTAATCAGAGAACGTCTTTGTGAGTAGGCGGGATTTGGGTTACAGCATCTGCGTTTTCCAGGTGCATCCTTCCTGAATTTGAAGGTAACAAACAGGTGTAAAAGACACCCAGGCCCCTCCATTGCCTGCATATGAGGTCTTTGTGATTGTGCAGGAGATTCATTAGCATGACACTGTGGCTACCAGACTGCCCAGGAACCGAAAACCCGCCTCTTAGAAGTTACTGCATTACAGTTTTGGCTGGCACCATGGAGGCAGGAAGCTGATGGCTAACAAACCTAATGTTGTTAAACTTCCAAAACTTCATTAGCATTAAGAATCCCAAAGGGAGAAAGTTCTGATGAAGAACTGCAGCTGTCCCTTCCGTTGTTCCTCTGGACTTTCAAGGAAGCTGCTGGTAAACTGGCCTTTCCTAGGAGCATTTTTCAGTTCTCAGGAATCTGGGTGATAGAACACTTCGAGTTATTACTGTTCAAGGAAAACCTGGCTGCTGCAGCCCAGCCACCCGAGCCAAAGATTGTCTTCCTCATATGACTCAAGAACCTCAGTAATATTTCAGCCCAAGATTGCAGATCACCATGTACATGCCACTTACTTGGGGAAGGGATATGGTCAGTAATGATTTTTAGTTGGAGACTTAATTTTATTTTTTTTAACATTAAAGCTTCCTGACTATGGGGTGGGGGGTGACAATTGGGGAAGGCAGAGCAGAGGATAGCTTGTTCTAAAGAGCTAGAGAAAATGTATAGATTAATGATAATATTAATCAAGCATATCTACCTCTACCCCTCCTCTGTCCATCCCTCCTTCTCTCATTAATTCTCTTAAAATCTAAGTCTTCTAAGAATGTTTAATTTTTAAAGGATGTGTCACATACTAAATACACGTCTCACCAAATTGTCCCCCAGAAAGACTGTGCCAGGTGACACTCCTGCCAGCAGGATCTGAGAGATCTCACCTCCCAGCAACCTCCCCAGCTTTGGACCCAGGCTTTCTCCATCTTTTCCACTTTCATAAAGAAATATATTTATATGTTTAATTAGAGCCCATTTCTCCATTGGTTTAAAGTATCCTTTGTAAATCTAACCTTTTAGCGTTTATATGTTTCACAATAGTAAGTCTATCTTGCATTCTTAGGATAAAATCTACAGGATAAAGATGAATGATTCTGTGAATACCCCCTCAGTTGTCAGTTTGGTCTCCTTTAATTTAAGATTTCAACATCTGTGTTAATTAGTGAGCTTGTGATCTGCCAGTCTTCAGTAGCTGAGAACACTAGAACGCCCAGTGCCGGGAGCACTTAGGCCAAGCATTTCTAGTTATCATGTGTATATGTGGCATAGGAAAAATAAGGGAAATTGTTTCATATGGTCAATAAATTACAGAACCTCATATTATGATACATTTTAGGATACTATAGATCCTAAGATGTCTTGTACTAAAGAACTTTTTTAATGTTTGTTTTATCTATGGCTTATTAAATTTATTTAGCTAAATATGCAGAATACTTTCTATATAGAATAACTGTTAACCTCTGACAGGACATTCAAGTGTTTCATTTAACATTTGGAAAAGAGTATAGTATTCTTTTTATGTTTGGCATAAGTTTTATGTTAGCTTCATAAATTTAAACCACTTTTTACTGCTCTCTAACATGGTTTAAATTGAAAACATTTTTTTTTCTTGAAAGTTTAGGGATAAAATGCTCCCATGAAATCAACTAGTCTCAGGGATTTTTGATTGTTTTATATTTTTTTTCAATTTATTTTATGGTTAATGATATATTTTGACTTTCTATTTATAGGTAATTTTAGAAAATCTTTTTCAAAGATTACATTATTAAGATTTTCTTATTAATAGAAAAATTTTATGTATATAATGTTTTTTTAAAAAATATCTTTGTCACTTCATTTTTATTCACAATATTTTATTTGCATTTTCTCCTTTTTATTAGATTTTCATAGTAATTTATTATATTTCCTTTTCTATGATTTTATTTAGTTATCACTACTTAAGCCGATCATTATTCTTTTCTATTTTAAATACTGAAAGTCCCTCCTTATTAGTTAATTAATATAAATTTAAGGCTCTGGATTTGCTTTTGAGTGAGACTGGCAATCTTTTATAAATTTTGGCCTTAAATTTTACTTCATTTGAAATTTAATATTGCCACTCATAGTATGTATTTGACAGTCTTACATTTTTGATTCATGGTTCTCCAATGTGGTCTAGGAGCTTCTGGGAGGCCCTGAGACCCTCTCAGAAAGCTCTGGGGTCATTATTCTCAGAATGACTCTAAGATGTTTGTGTCAACTTTCATGCTCCCTGGAATGCACAGTGGAACTCTCCAGGATACAGGAGGTATGGCTCTGATGCATTGACACAGCGCACACTGGTGGCTCATAGTATGTGTGCTTGTATGTTTTTGTGTTTTAAAATTTTCTCAGTTTTTATAAAACTTCTAGAAGAAACCATAGAAAAAATTCATTGTGACCTTGGGTTAGGCAAAGATTTCTTAGGCTACAAAAGTATGAACCATAAAAAAAATGGATAAAATGAATTTCAATATTTAAAACTTGAGCTCTGTTAAAAAGAAAGAAAGAAAGAAGAAAAGAGAAAGGCCACAGTAGAAGAAAATATTTGGAAAATACATATCTGATAAAGAGCTAGGATCCAGAAAATATAAAGAACTCTGAAGATTTAATAATAAGAAGAGAGTCCAATAGGCAAAATATTTGAACAAACATACTACCAAAAAAGACATACAGTGAGCAAATAAGCACTAAAAATATCTACCACATCATTAGTCACTAAGGAAATGCAAATTAAAACCACAATAAAATAATACTGCACATCTAGTAGAAAAGCTAAAATAAATTTTTTTAAATGTTGATAACATCAAGTCCTGGTGAGAATGCTGGGTAAGTGAAACTCTCATATTTTATACCAGAGATACAAAATTGTTTAACCATTTTGAATTTATCATTTATACAGTTATAATTTCTTGTCAAGGTAAGTATAGAGTTAACATATGATGTAAAAATCCCAGAGAAATGTGTCTTTACCCAGAGAAATGGAGACATGTGTCCAAACAAAACCCATATACAAATGCTCATTGCACACTATTTGTAATAACTAAAGACTCAAAACCCCCAAATATCCATTGATGGATGCATATATAAAGAAATTATGGTGCAGCCTGGCCAGGCAGTGGCTCAGTGGATAGAGCATTGGACTGGGATGCCGAGGACCCAAGTTCGAAACCCTGAGCTCGCCAGCTTGAGCACGGGCTCATCTGGTTTGAGCACAGCTCACCAGCTTAAGCCCAAGGTCACGGCTCAAGCAAGGGGTTACTCAGTCTGCTGTAGCCCCCCGGTCAAGGCACATATGAGAAAGGAACTAATGAACAACTAAGGTGCTGCAACAAAGAGTTGATGCTTCTCATCTCTCTCACTTGCTGTCTGTTCCTATCTGTCCCTCTCTCTGTCTCTGTCACAAAAAAAAAAAAAAGAAAAGAAATCATGGTGCAACTATACAATGAAATAAAACTCAATAATGAAAGAAACAAAACTACTGATACATGTGACAACATAAAATAATTTTAAAAGCTTTATACGAAATGAATGAACCCAGATTCCATAGTCTATATCAGTGATTTTCATCCAGTGCGCCACCGCAGGCACACTGGGGTGCTGCAAGAATTTTTACAACATGCAATATCTGACTATTCAGTCAGGGGCACTGATCTCTTTTCTCCTAGATTATCAAATTTAAAAATGGCAACAACCAACACAACAATAGCCACCCACTGTGAATGAATCAAAACTGTATCTATTATTTTTGTGAAATCGTCAAAAAATTTTTTTTGGTGTGCCACAGAATTTTAGTAATTAGTTTATGTGTGCCATGAGATGAAGAAGGTTGAAAATCACTGGCCTATACCTATATAATAATAATAATAATAATTCCATTACATAATATTTGCAAACACTAAAACTATAAGGCCAGGCAAAATACCCTATATGTTGATTGTGGTGATGGTTACACAACTGAATAGATTGGTCCAAATTCATAGGATTTCACACCTAAAAAGTGAATTTTACTTTATATAATAGATCAATAAATGTGACTTTAAAAATTTGATTTTAATTTGTAATATAATCCATATATGTTGATCAAGATTTGGTGGTGGGAAACCTAGATTGGGTTTATGCCCATATAATCTTGCCTCTGAAATTTTTTCTTTCCTTCATTTTCTCTTTAAAACATTTCCAGGGTCTCCACATATAGATTTTAGAAGAGGATAGTGATTTCTCTCCCCCCCCCCCCAACCAAAAAAAAGGCAGTACACAACCCCACAGGGGAAATACATATGGAGGCTTATTTGTCATGAAATCATCAGACTGAAATAAAGTCTGAACAAAGCCCAAGATCCATTTCTCTATGACTAAGCCTTTTCTTAAAGATAAGAAGTTATCTTACAAAGAAAAGTAAGAAAGTAATTTTGTATCTCTCTTCTCTGCTCTCTGGTGCTCGGAATTGCAAGGGAGAGGGGAAGAGATGTAAAAACCGAGGAAATACGTTGATAATGCTAAAAGCCCACATTCACGTTGACTCTACGTGTTACAGAGTGATTTTTGTACCCTTTATTTTACTTTATCTTCTCAGCAGCACTATGAGGCAGGTGTTATTATCTGTCTTTTACAAATTAGGAGACATTCTTTTTTTTTTTTTTTTCTGAAAATGAAGCTCAGAACTGGCTCACGTGTGTACATCTAGGAATTACCTGCTGAAATCACCTATTCTGAACTTTTAGCTCCAAATCTTATTTCCTCCAAGACATGATGGAGAGAAAAGTAGCAAAAGAGGAAGGTAGAAGAAGAGCGAAAGGGAAGGGAGAAACGTGTGTTAAGGAGAGGGGACTTCCTCCCTTCTGGGGCGCAGGGTTAGTCTGACCAGCCGTCTGCCCTAGGACCGCCATGCTGCGCACTTGAGTTTCAACTCTTTCAGTAATTTTAGTATCAGTATTGTGCAGCCTTCACTCAGGCTGTATAATCAAACCTCCATTAGCATTTCCTCCGTGGCCTCTCTTTCCCGCCTCTTGGCACCCTTGCGTCTCTTCTCTGTACCTTCCATAGCCGTCCTCATCTCGCCTCAGGTGTCAAAGCCAGAGACCAAAGACTGCTTTCAGATCAGTCTTCTATCTACCACTTTTTATTTCAAATGAAGAAGTCCGTCAACAGATTAAAACACAGTTTAATTCACCGTACATCAGTTTTAAGTAAACTACATTTCAATTACTGAGACATATGTCTTGGGACCAGTGTTTTGTTTAGCCAGGTTCATATTAGCCGTTTCTCCTTTTTCTAATAATAACCACCTGATAATTAGACAATAAAAAAGGAAATTAAGTTATACTGATTCTACACAATACTATACGTCCCCATTTCCCAGACTGCCTTTAATCTCGGGATACCATATTCCATGTCAGGCAATAATGAATCCTAATAAAAGTTAAGCCAAAGCTCTCCATCAAATGATGATGGAAAAAAATGGCTATCGATTTCTGGTGACTCATTTATCACCACTCACAAACAACAGGTAACATTAATTGCTAATTTACCATGCGTCCCTCACCACGTGCTTCATGTTCGTCATGTCAACCTTAGATAGTGGCTATTGTAACTTCCATGTAAAGAAGACGGACATCAACCTAGGACGGTCATTTAACTCTAAAGCTCTTGGCCACTATGTTACACCCAGTATACAGGCAGTATATTGTATTGCCTAACCAACAGAGAGCAAGCAAGGTGTTGTAAGGAAGGGGGAAAAGTGTGTTTCATGCCTTTCTAGAATCACAAATGCTAACTTTACAAATGAGAGTAGAATAGAATAAAAATTAAAAAATTTGCCTGCAAAACGGATAAGAATATTTGAGGTTGGTAATCTTAAAACAGATTAGTGCCTTCATGATCCTATCTTCCTCTCTGAACCATGGACAGTGGGACCCATATTTATGTCTCACTTAACCACAGCATCTAGTACAGTCAGTCTGGCTATTTTAATTAACTTTGATTGCTAAATGGTGAGTCAGATCAGTAACTAAACAATCCAATTAATAGATGAGAGTAAGCAGCAGACTGAATGTGCTATGGCTAATTTCATCCCTGCCTGTTGATTTTTTTAGTAATTGACCTGGTCCACAGTGCAGTGAACCTACTTGGTTGTTACGATTGCTGGAATACTGTGTATGGTGTTCTAGCTATTTCAATGATATAATTATGGGCTTGAAATGCCTCTTCCTCAGAAAAAAGAACCAGCCCTGGGATGAAAGCTAATCTATATTACGCCTATCTGATTTTTTTTAATAGATGTGTTTTCTAATATTTTATTCTATACCTGAAATAAATATATCCTTTATCTTTTATATCCAATATGAAAAATATGTAACAATAAATTAAATTGCCTTCAAAAGTGATTACTTTATATGCTAGAATTATTTGAATTATCACATTGATAGGTAACAAACAGTATGTTATTATTAACTAATAGTTTATAGGGTTTTATCTGTTATTTTCACATAAAACATTCTAGCTTTACCATTATATTTTTTATTAAGACATTAAAAATCTCCATTGCCATAATTCTATCTGTTAAAGCTTCTGTGCAAATAAAACAAATTTGTTAAACAATTAAAAAGAGTCACTAATTGTGGGACTAGTAAATTACATGGTTTTAATGAAAGCCCACCAGTCTGTATTTAGGAAACCTAGATTATAATCCCAACTACATCATAGATTCATGGAGCTCAGAGAAGCTGATTCTTTTCGCCTAATTCTTAACTTCCACTTTTACAAGTTTAACAATTTATAAAGAAAAAACTTTAAAAATAGGTGGAGGAGGGTAGAGGGGGGAGACTAGGCTTGAGTTTAGTGAAAACACAACACAATATACAGATGATGTATTATAGAATTGTGCACCTGAAACCTGTATGACTTTATTAACCAATGCCACCCCAATAAATTCAATAAATTTTTTTTAAAAAACATAGAAAGTACATTTTATAGCTAATGAGGTTATAAAAATATCTCATGTCTTGATTACTACAAGTAAAACTTCAAAACACAGTGATTAGATTATATAGTTAGGCCCTGGCCAGTCGGCTCAGCAGTAGAGCATCGGCCCAGCGTGTGGAAGTCCCGGGTTGGATTCCCAGCCAGGGCACACAGGAGAAGTGCCCATCTGCTTCTGCACCCTCCCCCTCTCCTTCCTCTCTGTCTCTCTCTTCCCCTCTTGCAGCCAAGGCACCATTGGAGCAAAGTTGGCCCAGGCACTGAGGATGGTTCCATGGCCTTTGCCTCAGGCGCTAGAATGACTCCAGTGGTGTTGGAGCAATGGCCCATATGGGCAGAGCTTTGCCCTCTAGTGGGCAGGCTGAGTGGATTCCTGTCAGGCACATGCAGGAGTCTGTCTGTCTGCCTCTTCACTTCTCACTTCAGGAAAAATACAAAAAAAAAAAAAGGATTATATAGTGTTAGCCTTTAAATTTTTCAAAATGAATGCAAACCCAATCTGTAAAGATTTCTTGAATGAGACCAATTATAACAAACCATTAAATTTTGACCTCTACACTTTCATTACATATTCCACTGGGTTTTTTTCCGTAATATTATATACTTTTTTAGTATTAATTTAGTAAAATGAATTAAGTGAGTGTAATGGAGGTGGGTGATGAATATAATGTGTGAATTCATAGATTTATATCTTGCTATCAATTATTTATTTATTCAATCACCTAATTATTCAACACATAGTGCTAGACTGACTTTAGACTCTGGATTGAGAAATAAACAGGACGTGGCTACCTCCAGACTCCACAGTTCAGGAAGAGACGAACATAACCTAGGATTACAGTGCAGAACAGGATGTGCTGTGAGCAAGGTAAGAACAGGGTATGACAAGCACACGGGATGATGCCGATACAGGCTGCTTAGGAAGGGACAGGCTTCCAGGAGGAGACAACATCTGGACTTGAAGGTTTAAAGGATTAACAATAACAATAACAACGGATAATATTTTATTGATGCTCACAGCATACCCAGTGCTATTCTAAGCGCTTTACATCTATTTATTTATTTAATTCTCACAGTACTTTAAAGTAGGTCCTTTTGTTAACATAATTTTATACACACACGAAGCAACCAAGATTCAAGGCCATAGGGTTGTAAAGTGAACTTGAATATGAACTCAGGTGGGATTATGACAGAAAAGGGGGGAGTGAGAGAGAGGGAACAAGAAGATAGGATGAGATAAGGTCACAGACTTCAGCAACAGCAAATCACCAAGCTTTGTGTGACATAAGCACAACTGTGACTTTCTCCCCGAGGCTGTAATTACGCAAGGCTCTTTTCAGTGTATCAGAAGCACCTACACTTTCACTTCCATCCCTATGCTCACAATACCCTGCTCTTTAACCTTTCCCCTCCTTTACAATTTACTTTGTGACATTTTTATCCCATAAGTCCCATTCACTAGCCAACTCTTCCAGCACAAATAGCCCTTATCACATAATTTAATAATTCTCTGTTATTGTGCACTAATTTTTCACAAGTATTTATTCAGTCACCCTTTGTCCTCTTCCCTTTCTGTATTCTCACGGTGTCTAATTCAGCTGGTGAGCATCTAGAAGTTACACATAAGATACAACTTACTTTACAATAAAAATTGATAAATTGATAAACTTGAGGAGCCACGTGATCAGTTGTTATTACTGTTGCTCAAAACAGAAATTCCCCAACCTGTCTATCTGGTCATTCTGGGTGCTGGTTGCATAATGAAGAGATTTAAATCTCAACAATAGATAATTATAACTTGCTTGGCAAATGCCCAAACTGCTGCCCAGATTAAGGAGGGGAGAAAAATAAAATAATAATAATAAATCACAATGCATATATTAGTTCTCACTGCTTTTTTAATATTCTATTTTATAACTAGTATTATTTTCAAGATAATCATCATATTTTAAGATTAGAAGGTCTCTTCAGTGTTTATGTGGCTCTCCTACACCTTCCAATTCTCTAGTCTCAAGCCCTACTATTCAGACAGGATTTAATTTTTTTCTTTTTCTTTTTTCTTTTTAAATTTTTTAATCTTATTTAGAAAATTAACTTTAAAACAATAACACTGATCAATAAGAGTACATAGGTTTCAAGTGAACATCTCTATAGCATTTGAACTGTTGATTATGTTGTATACCATCACCCAAAGTCAAATCATTTACCATCACCTTATATTTGTCCCTCTTTACGCCCTTCCTCCTACCCCCTCCCCCACACTCCTTTCCTCCTGGTAACCACTTCACTCTTATCTATGTCCATGAGTCTCAGTTTTATATCCCACATATGTGTAAAATCATACAGTTCTTAGTTTTTCTGGTTTACTTATTTCACTCAGTATAATGTTCTCAAGGTCCATCCATGTCATAAATGTCACTATGTCATCATTTCTTATGGCTGAGTAGTATTCCACGGTATACATGTACTACATCTTTATCTAGTCCTCTATCAAGGGACACTTTGGTTTCCATGTCTTGGCCACTGTGAATAATGCTGTGATGAATATGGGGGTGCATGTGTTTTTATATAACAATGTTTTTGAGTTTTTAGGGTAGATACCTAGTAGAGTGATTAGTGCTTATATGGTAATTCTATTCTGAATTTTTCAAGGAACATTATATTTTCTTCCATAATGGTTGTACTAATTTGCATTCCCACCAGCAGTGAATGAGGATTCTTTTTTCTCCACAGTCTCTCCAACACTTCCTATTACCTGTCTTGTTGATAATAGCCAACCTAAAAGGCGTGGGGTGGTATCTCATTGTAGTTTTGATTTGTGTTTCTTGAATAGCTAGTGCAGATGAGCATCTTTTCATATATTTGTTGGCCATTTTTATGTCCTCTTGGAAGAAGTGTCTGTTCATGTCCTCTCCCCATTTTTAATTGGATTGTTTGCTTGTTTGTTGCTGAGCTTTATGAGTTCTTTATAAATTTTGGATATTAACCTCTTATCAGAGCTGTTGTTTGCAAATACCATCTTCCATTTGGTTGGCTGCTTGTTTGTTTTGTTCCCAGTTTCTTTTGCTGTGCAGAAGCTTTTAGTTTGATATAGTCCCATTCATTTATACATATTTTTGCCTTTACTTCCCTTGCCTTTGGGGTCAAATTCATAAATTGTTCTCTATGGCCAAGGTCCATGTCAAATATGAGTATAGCTACACCTGCTTTTCTTTGGATATAGTTTGCTTGGAGAATCAACTTCCAGCCTTTCACTTTGAATCTACTTTTGTCCTTGCAGCTTAGATGTGTCTCTTAAAGGCAGCATACGGTTGGGTTTTATTTTGATCCATTTGTTACTCTGCCTCTTTACTGGTAAGTTCAATATATTTATATTTAGGGTAATTGTTGACACCTGAAGATTTCCTATAGCCATTTTATGTTTTGTTTTCTGGTAGCTCTGTGTCTTGTTTGGTTCTCCTCTTTTTTGTTTCTGTCATTGTTTTTGTTTGGTGGGATTCCATACTTCTTTCCCCTGTTTCTTCTTTGTTTAAGCTGTGTGTTTCAGTGGTGGCATTTTGTGGGTGGTTACCATTAGGTTGTTAAAAGAAAAATTTTGTATGTACAAGAGTTCTTGTCATCTTCTTTTGCTACTGCAGATCTTTATCCTCTCCCCTTTTATGTTATTGTTGTCACAGTTTATCCTTATTTTTATTGTGACCTTGCTGGAGTTTTTACTAGTAGTTTTGTGTTTTGGGGGGATTTGTGTGTGTGTGTGTGTGTGTGTGTGTGTGTGTGTGTGTGTGTGTATCTGGTCAAATAACACCATTGATTATTTCCTGTAGTGGGGGTTTTCTGGTGATAAATTCCCTCAGCTTCTGTATGTCTGTAAAAGTTTTTATTTCTTCTTCACATTTGAAGGATAACTTTGATGGTTATTGTATTCTTGGCTGATAATTCCTCTTTTCAGTATTTTGAATTTGGGTCCACTCTCTTCCGGCTTATAGAGTTTCTGCTGAGAAGCCTAATGATACCCTAATGGGCTTTCCTTTATATGTTTTTTTTATTTTCTCTAGCTGCCTTGAGGATTCTTTCTTTGTCATTGATTTTTGACAATTTTATTACGATGTGTCTTAGAGTAAGTCTGTTTGGGTTGCGGTAACTCGGCATTCTGTTTGCTTCTTGGATTCGAGGATCTAACTCTTTCTATAGGTTTGGGAAATTCTCATCAATTATTTGCTTGAATAGGCTCTCCATTCCCTTTTCCCTCTCTTCTTCTTCAGATATACCCATTATTCTTATATTGTTCTTTTTGATGGACTCAATTTTTGTAGAGATCTCTCAGTTTTTTTAATTCATGAGTCTCTCTCCTCTTCTATCTGTAGCATTTCTAGTTGCCTGTCTTCAATGTCACTGATTCTTTCCTTTAGTTGCCTGTCCTCAATGTCACTGATTCTTTCCTCTAGTTGCCTGTCCTCAATGTCACTGATTCTTTCCTCTAGTTGCCTGTCCTCAATGTCACTGATTCTTTCCTCTAGTTGCCTGTCCTCAATGTCACTGATTCTTTCCTCTAGTTGCCTGTCCTCAATGTCACTGATTCTTTCCTCTAGTTGCCTGTCGGCAATGTCACTGATTCTTTCATCCATCTGGCTTGTTCTATTAGCTAAGCTTGCTACCTCTGTCTTCAATTCATGAATTGAATTCTTCATCTTTGTTTTTAAAGTTTCAATCTCCTTGGTGAGGTATTTTTTTTCTTCATTAATTTGTTTTCTGAGCTCATTATGTTGCTTATTGGTGTCTTCTCACATCTAGTTGAATATTTTCAGAACTTCAGTTTTGAGTTCTCTATCATTTAATTCCAAGGTTTCCATGTGATTGACATTTTTTTCTGGAGATTTTTTGTTTTCTTTCTGAACTATGTCTCTGTCTTGTGTAGCCATGGTATTCAATTTATTCTTCCTTGATGGCATTTGAGAGTAGTTTTGTTAAGAACCCTAACAAGAACAAAAAATAAATAAAAAAAATAAAAATTAAAATAAAAAATACAATAAAAATATAAAAATTTAAAAAATTATGACAGGAAGAAAACCCACAACTAAAAAGATCAAAAGCAAACAAAATAATCAAAAACAAAAAACCACCAAGAAATAAGAATAAAATATTTTAAATTTAAAAAAGATAAAATTCAAAAGAGAAAAAAATTAAGAAGAAAAGAAAGGAAAAAATATATATAAATTTTAATTTTGAGATGTTTCTTCCTGTGTTACTATATTACAACTTGTAGCTCAGTTAAGTTTCTGAGCTGTTTATTGCTGAGATATTGCTATTGCAATGATGTAGGCAGGGTCTCAGTTGCACTGGTGGGGGAGGCACATTGTAAGGGCTCTACGGCTTTGGCCTTATGGCTTTGGCTTTATGGTTCTAGCAATGGTGATTTCAGGCTTCCAGGCACTCCTTCTCATGTCTCAAAAGACCTGGGGACCGGATATGGAGGACCTCTATTCTTCGGGGCAGAGAGTGGCTCTGGAGAGCCAGCTGTGGGGTTTGTCTCTGCCACTCTCAGTACTGCAAGATGAGGGAGGCAGGATCTTGGAGGCTGGGGGGCCAGACTTTAGCTTTCTCTGACTCTGCCAAGTGCAGGCTGCAGGTAGACCATGGGAACACTGGCCATGCCCCCATGCTCTGGCCACTTTGGTTTATCTCCCCCTCTGCCCCTATGTCTCGCTGCTCATCCTGGAAGAAGGAGACCCAACCACTCCAGGCTTGCCTCTCTGTACCCCTCAGACAAAATTCAGAGATCCTAAGATTCTCTCCTCCCCATAGTCCAGCAGAGAAAAACAAAAAAACAAAAACGGTCACTCCAGGTTTGTCTCCTCTCCTCTCCAAAGTCCATCACAAGTGTGTTTTATCTTCTGCCCCCCTTTTCACCCCATCCCACCTTAGTCCATTTGATATGTGGATCTTTTATGCATGCCTGCGAGCCCAGCTAGGGTTTCTTCATTATAGTTGTTCAACTTGTTGAAATTTCAAGGGGGAGAGATCAGAAATATCTCTCACACTGCATTACTCTTGAATTTAATTTTTAAATTATCCTTGGCACTTATGAGACTATTTTTAAAGCTCCCCCAAGTAGGATATTCCATATTCATCCATAATAATTTATCCCACTTAGCCAGTTCTCCCCTATGTTTATCTGAACCCCACACATACAGTAGGGGCCCATTTCCTCTTGTTTTGACCCCTGCTGTGTAAACAGAGAATAGTTGACTACCATCAATTACAACTATGCTATCCTTTAAAAAAAGAAAAGTACCATTAAATAACCAGGCCACTCTTGTTTAGTTGAATAATCATCATCATTTTAGCCTATATGCATAGATTTTATTTCCTAATTATTTTTATCTTTACTCATAAACTCTCTCTAAGTCCTCTACATTCTTTAGTGTAGACCCTAAAGCTTAAAAATGGGGCCCAGAGATTCTCTGACTGCTACTGGTAGGCCTAATTAGAAGATGACCTCATGGTTTCTGATTTCTGCCCTTCTATTCCTGCTTCTCATTATGGTGCCTCCACTCTTCCCTTATAAAGCTACTTTTATGTTTCATTGCTTGATAAGTGCCCCTAAAATATCCATCACACAGGCTGAGGATAGAGTAATGATTCTCTTTTAGTAGTTATTTCTCTGACAGTCTTAATGAAAATTCTCTTACCATTTGTCCACATTAGTAAGGAATTTACATTAATTATGCTGATTCTATCCTCTAATATCCACAGCATTATTAGCAACAAATTTAATAAGTATGTGTTGTTTTTTTTCTTGAATACTGGCCAGTCTGTTCCTACCACCTCTCCTCCATGTTGACATGCATTTTCATAACCACACTCTATGTTTGGTTCTCTATCCCATCAGTCTCCATATGGTTATAATCTGATTCCCTGATAGATTAATAGTGTATATTACTGTATATAATACAAATGTGTATTATATTTCCTACAGAATTTAGTTTTAAACATGGTAAAGTCAAAATGGACTGTGAGTCTTCCAAATCCACCTTTCAAGGTCATAATAAATGAGTTTAACAAGGTCTTTTTTTCTCCATGAGTACTCAGTAATCTGTCCAAGTTGAAAAAAGCTTTAATAGCCTGACCAGTGGTGGTGGAGTGCAGTGGATAGAGTGTTGACCTGCAATGCTGAGGTCCCAGGTTTCAAACCCCAAGGTCACTATCTTGAGTGTGGGGTCACTGGCTTGAGCATGGGATCATGAAAATGGCCCTGTGGTCACTAGCATGAGCCCTAAGGTTGCTGGCTTAAAGACCAAGGTCACTAGCTTGAGCCCAAGGTTGCTGGCTTGAGCAAGAGGTCACTGGCTCAGCTTGAGCTCCCCAGTCACGGCACGTATGAGAAGCCATCAATGAAAAACTAAAGTGATGCAACTACAAGTTAATGCTTATTATTTCTCTCCCTTCCTGCCACTTTCTCTCTCTCTAAAATATTATTTTTTACTTGAAATATTGTGTTAATCTACTGTTTATTAGGACTGTCCTAACAACATGCCACAGATTGGGTAGCTTAAACAAGTTGATTAACTCATTGCTGTTAGCTTTGAAGTCCAAGATCAAGGTATTGGCAGGATTGGTTTCATCTGAGAGCTTTCTCCCTTATTAATAGTTAGCCATCTTCTCCCTGTGTCTTCACCTAGTTACCTGTGTCTTAGTCCAGGCATGGCCAACAGCTTTTGCCCCCTGGGCCAGATTAGAAAGAAAACATTTTTCACGGGCCAGACGAAATATTAAAATTAAAAAATGTTAAATGCAAAAACAATGTGTTTAAGTAAACAAAATTTTATTATGTAATTTGTTTATGAATAAATGTAAGTAATTTAGTACAACAATTTAACAAAGAAACTAATGTGATGTGTTGAGGTGCTTTGCATCGCCTATTATTTTTTTAATATCTAGCTCTATACTTGTAGTAGCTATTCTTAACACAGCCTCCAAATGTAAATCATTCAGTCTTGATCTTGTACTTTTATTTAGATTTATTAAAGAAAACATTTGTTCACAAATATAAGTTGAGCTGAAGATTACTAAATATTCCTTGGCAAGTTTTTTTAAATTTCCATATTTTCCATTATTCAATTGCTTATAAAAATTGCACACAGATGGGTACAAAAGTTGTAAATCTTTATAATGGATTTTTTTTTAAAAAATAAAGAAGTATCGCAAATCCATTTGACCAATTATTGGAAGTTAACCCTAGAGTAGTTACACGTGGAATTCTTTTCTGCGTATCACTATCTTCTTAAATATCTTGATTTCCAATAAACAAAGACACTTCCGCTTCTGAGTAGCTGAGATTTTAACTTTCATTGTTGTACAATGGTTAGATATTGTAGTTTATGTATAATGATTTAAAAGTATCACTTATTTCATTTCCACAGTGTGTCTTGCGGAGAATATTAAAAATTTAATCACGGGCCGCATAAACTCATTATGTGGGCTGTATCTGGCCCGTGGGACATATGTTGGCCATGCCTGTCCTAATCTCTTCTTCTAAGGACATAAATCATATTGGATTAGGGCTCACACCGAATGACCTCATTTAATCTTAATCACCTTTTTAAAGACCTTCTGTTCACATACAGTTACATTACAGTTATTTGGTATTAGGATTTTGACATATAAATTTGGGGGCAACACAGTTCAGCCCATAACAAAATACATATTTATCCATTACTCACTTTCTTCCTCCATTAAGTATCATATTAACAATTTGCCAGAAATGCTTTTCTGCCTTGCTTTATCTGTTTCTCCAATTAATCCCATGCCCTAATTGGGATTTTTTGTTATCCTACAAGCCTTACTAATTCTCTATATTTCTTTCTAAAAATATCTTGAGTTTATTTATTTATTTTTAATGACAGAAAAGCAGCTCACCCATTTAGTCAATCTGGACAATTCACTGAGAAATAAATTAACCTTCATATTTAGTGGAGCTGATTAGTCGACATTGTCAAGATCACTTATGCCAGTAACCTTAAATGTAGTCCTTATAATATTCCAAATTATTTCCATTTTAAATGTAGTTTTGTATTCAAGAACTTCTTTTTTGTTTCCACCTCTCATTATGTTGGGTGTTAATTTTTAAATACTATGCTTAGATCTTGTGGACTACTTTGCTCCTTAAGCCATCTCAGTATAAAGATTTTTTAAAAACTAACAACCTCAGATGACTGAAACCTAATTTCTGAAGCATATTAATTTTCCTTAACTGGTTGAAGAGAATCGGTGAGAAACTACAATCACCAAAGACATTAATAATTGAATTAAGAGCCTATGTAAGAGACAAGAATCTCCAGTTACAGACCCACTGGAACTGCTGGGTTACATACTGGGAGGTGTTTCCTATCATTGTCTGATCTTCTTCTTTTAATCAGTTTCCCTTTGCTAATTACTTTAATGTCCCAGGATAGATGATGCAAGCCTTATTTTACATATCCATGTTTTTAGCTTTATTTGGGGGCATTTCTAGCCTAAAACAAACCACTAACAACTACTTTAAAACTGCTTCTTCTCCTGGAATCTCCATTTCTCTGGATTTCCACTCTTCTAATTACCCAGGCTGGAAAGTTTGTAAAGTGGGCTGTGGTTTTACTCTTCCTTCATTAAAAAGTCTTCCATTTTGCCTTTGTTTCTATTGCCATCACACTCTTTGAAAGCTTTATTATCTTTGACTTGAACCATTTATTTATTGGTCATGTAATAGACATCTTACTTTGTTGAGGTCCTCTCCTACCACCACCACCACCACCACCAATTCATCCCAGTCTCTCTCCACTCTAGACTGGTATTTCCAATAACAAGCTCCATAAAGAAGAAATGCAGATAAGGGAAGGGCCACTTTCTTAGAGATAAAGAAGAGAGATGTTAAAATAAAGGAAGAGTTGCTTCATGTCATTAAATATCTCTCAGTTCCGAGAATACAGTGTGTATATACTGTCTTCTAAATCTTACTAAAGTTCACATTCTTCCCCTAGTGAGATACTCAATGCCTTTCATATTCTGGCTCTAATTTCCCCACAATTCTTTGTTGATGACCCAGTACAATGGACATTTCATCACCCCTCCAGCATACCCTGTGCTTTCATGACACATGCATGTCGTTCACTCTCTTCCAAATGCTTACTCTCCTTCAGTTTCTACTTATTGGTGACAGTTAAGTTCTCATATGAGGCTTTCTCAAAGGGGATTTGTATCTAAACTATCCTCTAACTTAGGGGTCTCCAAACTGAGGTACATATAGGAAGAGCCAATGAATGCTCTGTTAGAGCATGGGAAGGAAATAGTTGAACATCTGTTATAATTACTTTAAAGAATAGGAAATCTATTAAGGATTACTTTAATTTAATATACAAATGGAGATTGGGACCATCACTAGGCCCATGTATTAAAGATGGATGCCTTGGAAACTAGCATTTGGAAAGTCTGGAGTTCCACTGTGAGGAAGCAGTTGCTATGACACATGTCCATCATTCATTTTTAGCATATTATGACATACTGCAGATTATGTAGGTATTTGGATAGTCTTATCTAGCTTTTAATTAAACTAACTCTCATGCTTATTTTTACAACATGCTTAATTTTTCTTTTCTACAAGAACTGAAATTTAAAAATAATGCTATGTTGTAAGCACCAGCAAACAAGAATTAGATGACAGACATAACATTTTCCCTTCTGCCAATATGAACTTTATATAACCATATTAGATGCAAAAACAATGACTGTTGAATCAGATCTGACATGAAAATCTCATTACCATCACCAAAAAAATTTTAATAGTATATTAAAAAAACATTTTTATATTATTCAATAAGGTTAAAAGCACTTCAAAAAGTCATCTATTTCATATTTACATTACATTTTTAATCTATAGTTTTATGATCTTAATGTATATATTAGTATAAACTTCATAGACATAATTTATATATAAATATGTATTACAGTAGTTGTGCAAAATAATTCTTAATGAACTACACAATCAAAAGGTGGTGGTCACTCTTCTGACCGGACTGCTTATAGGCCTTTTACACTTTCTACCTTTTATTATAGTCACTTATAAGCAGGCATTGTTGACTCCCTATCTCTCTAAACTGTAATCTCTTGGAGGAAAAGGATATCTTATCTTATTCACAGTTAATTGTTTACTGTGCTTAATATACTTATTAAGCACATCAAAGATTGATTAAACAATAAATGTTTGATAGAAGGATGAATGGATGACAAGGTGAGTGAATGGGAGGATGAGTATGTTGTGGCTTAAGTGCTGTTTAAACTTACTCCTAGTTGGTTCACCAAGAAAGAACATTTAAGATAGCACTCCCTCAGCAAGAGGGGTTAAAGCACGCCTTGGTGGGCCCCCAGAGTATCCTGAGAAGAATGCCACGCTTCAGGAAGTGGAAGGAAGGTAGAGTCCAAATTAGTAGTGGCAACAGTTTCTCTCTTTGAAGAGAACCAGGGCTCTTGGCATGCTCGCCATTGCCCAAAGGTGACGTGCCTGGCTGCTCTCATTGTCAACAGAAGATTTTTTCCTGACGTGGAGTCTCTGAACCTGCCATCTCTGCTACATGCACTATAACCCAGAGTCTGGTTTGTCACCCAAAATGAACTGACTCATCAGGAAATGTATTTTCAATGCTCTCTTTTGCTGAGTATCCCAGCTCTGTTTACAGCATAAATGTTCATCTCGGCAGCCACATTAAAAAAAAGAAAAAGGAAAACAAACACGCAAGACAATCACTGACAATAAAATATTTTGATCACAAAAGTCCTTCACAAGGCTAGCACCCTAACTATCAAGGGGTTAGTGTCTCCTGCCCTTAAGGAGCCACAGCCAGGCTGTAACAGATGATAACATCATCTGACACAAATAAACCTGAAAAGGAAGAGCAGGAATGGGTCTGAAGGAGAGCAGGTTGCTAGGGAGAAGAAGTGTCTGAATCTGATAAGAAAACTGCAGCGCACACTGCACTCAAAAAAAGGGATGAGGTAACAGGGTGCACTGGTGTGGGAAAGGGCGTCCAGCAACAGTGTCCATAGAGAGAGAGAAAGAGAGAGAGAGAGAGAGAAAGAAAGAGAGAGAGAGAGTGGACTCCCCATGCTGTGTAAGTGCTATTTTGGGGTAGAGTGCTTTAGTGTATTTCAGAACACTGCAGAGTTTCAAACACCTGAGTCATTTTGTTTCTGACAATTCTTAGGTAAACACAGAGCTCATGAAGTCCAGACATCACAAAGACTAAAGCCAGGTTTAGCTGTGAAACCACCTCCAATTGCTCTGCTGGAAAGTGACAAGAAGAACAAGAATCAAGTCAGCCAATAGTGAGGCCCTCCCTCCCCACTCACTTCTCAGAATCTAGCATCTCGTGCTTCTAGAAGATTAGGATAAACTCTGGAATTGTAAAGTCTCAGGGAGTCTGTGGAGGGAATAATGCTCTCTTACGTATGTCAAATCCAGCTGCAGTTGAAGTCTGACAGTTCCACTAGATGTCAAGAACTGACAAGCTGCATGGTGGAAGAGGGGAAGGAGAACTTGGGGTAGACCCGGAATTCTGAGAGTAAGTGTGTGGGTTTGTTACCACTTCAGTGGAGTTCACCGAGAAGCCTAAGGAGTCTAATCCAGGGAGGTTGGAGGTCCCTGTGTGCCTTCAGACCGATTCAGTCTTTTCTATGGAGGTCACTCCATAGTGGGGGAGGCCATAAAACCACATACGAGTTACCAAAGAAAGGTGGTAGTTAAAATGAAGTAAAGCAAAAACAGGCTTGAAGTACAAACACTTTGGCAAAAGGTTTAGCACTTTCTTGTAAAATTGTATCTACACATAGGCAGGCCACAGCAATTCCGTTTTTGCATATTCAAGAGAAATGAAAACATATGTCCATACTAAGACTTATACAACACTGTTCATAGCAACTTATATTCATAATAGCAAAAAAAAAAAAAACAAAACTGGAAACATCCCAAATGTCAATAGGAGAATGAATAAACAAATTGTGGGATGTTTACCTATTAGGAGATACTTCTCAGGACAACAGAAAAAGAACAATTGATACACATAGCACAAATGAATCTCACAGACAATATGCTGAGCAAAAGAGGTCCAACACAAAAGAATACCTATTGTATTACTTTATTATTGGAAGCTGCAGAACAAGCAAAACTAATATACAATTAAAAAGTTAAAACTCTAGTGTTTGTGGGAGAGAGGGAGGATTGATTGTGATGGGCATCTTTCTGGGATAATGGAAATGTTCAATATCTTCATGAGGGGGTGTGTATTTTATGAGGTATTTATTTATCAAAACTCACTGAATTGTATACTTCATTTTTCTTTATTTTCCTGTATGTAAAATTTTACCTTAAAAAACAGCTCCAAAAAACGTTGAAGTCTATTAATAGGTGTAAGTTTTGTCCTCCAAGTAGTATGGGTTAACAATTCTTAAACTAATTTATCTGTAGTCTAATCTGGAGCAAATGAGTAAGTGTATTAAGGATAATGGAACTCAAGTTTCTCCCTGTTATAAAAGAAAGTTAACAAATATGGAAAAGGGAAGAGGGGAATGTACACTGTGGTGTTAGATTGGAATTGGAAGCATCAGTATAAATTCTTAGTCTTTAATAGATGAATGGAAATGAAAGGAAGGGAGGGAGGGAGAACAGGAGGCAGAGAGAAAGAAAGGGAATCTAGTTTTCCAGATCTGTCCATTTCAAAGACCTAAAAGCAATGACACTAGTAGCAATGAGCATATCTAGTACTTATATTTAGTTTCTAAACAATAGTGGTGCCTATAATAAAAGATGCCTAGGATCAATGGGGAAAGTCTGATTACAGAGCTAGAGCAGAGAAGTGATTTTGAAACATCTTGTTATACAGAAATTAAGAAAGTGGTCAAGGTACTATGTGGTACACCTGAAACTAATATAATATTAAATGTCAAGTATGATTGAATTATTTATTTATTTATTCACTTTTTAAAAATTTATTTATTTTTTACAGAGACAGAGAGAGGAATAGATAGGGACAGACATACAGGAATGGAGAGAGATGAGAAGCATCAATCATCAGTTTTTCATTGTGGCACATTAGTTGTTCATTGATTGATTTCTCATATGTGTCTTGACTATGGGGCTACAGGAGACCGAGTAACCCCTTGCTCAAGCCAGCAACCTTGATTCCAAGCTGGTGAGCTTTGCTCAAACCAGATGAGCCCGCGCTCAGCTGGCGACCTTGGGGTCTCAAACCTGGGTCCTCCGCATCCCAGTCCGATGCTCTATCCCAGGGGTCGGAAACCTATGGCTCGCAAGCCAGATGTGGCTCTATTGATGGCTGCATCTGGCTTGCAGACAAATCTTTAATAAAAAAAAAAATAACGTTAAAAATATAAAACATTCTCATGTATTACAATCCATTCTTCCTACTGCTCATGTTCATTGTTGCGGGTGGCTGGAGCCAATCACAGCTGCCCTCCAAAACAACACCAAATTTTTATTGAATAATGCATAATGTACATGGGTCGTTGTATGACTTTCATGGAATTACATTTTAAAATATGTGGCATTCATGGCTCTCTCAGCCAAAATGGTTCCCGACCCCTGCTCTAACTACTGCACCACCACCTGGTCAGGTGATTTTTTTTTTTTTAAACAAACTGGTGAAGGAATGATGAAAATATACCAAAAGGACAACAGATTCTAATCTCTGCTTCTACTTCTACTCTAATAACAAAAACAAGCTAAATAGCTTACAAGGTCATTGTCGTTTTTCTGTAAGCCTATCAGTTAGTTGAGGATGGAAGAAACAGAATGATCTAAAATCTAGAAAGTGACAAAGTTCTCATAGGAAATACCCTATAGCCCAGCGGTTCTCAACCTGTGGGTCGCGACCCCAGTGGGGGTTGGACGACCAAAACACAGAAGTCGCCTAAAGCCATCGGAAAATACATATTTATTATACAATACATTTTTAAATAAAATATGTATTTCCAATGGCTTTAGGCGACCCCTGTGTTTTGGTCGTTCGACCCCCGCCGGGGTCGCAACCCACAGGTTGAGAACCACTGCTATAGCCTCTGTCACCTTTGGTAGGACAGTGGGAATAGGAAGAAACCACCATTAATGGGTGTTGGTCAAATAAGTTTGTAAAAATGATATATAGGTTTGCTCGCTTAGTTTGCATTGGGAGTGGGGAACTGCCTGTAAGCAGGCAGGGTCATTATACCCTAAAGCTTAGTTTTAAGACTAAGGCTTTCCCACCCTAAGTGACTTTGTATCAGAGACTTCCTTGTTTGTATATTGAATTAAAGGTTTTGATTTCTACACTATAAAATGGGGCAGACCGGGAGCTTGCTCTCTATTGGTTCCTGAGATTAGCATTAGAGGAGAGAGCAGAGAAAGGCCATGTGGAGGAGAGGAGAAGCAGCCAAGATGGCGGAGTGCTGAAGAAGAAGCCAGTTTGTGCAGAGTTTGTGCAGAGAGAAGGAGATGGGGAACAGAGGTGAATAAGGCTGGTGAGGTAAAAAACTTTGATTCTAGGAAACTCGGATAAGTCAGTGGCTTTGGGAGCCCTGAATGGAAAGGGAAGTGTTTTCCCACTGTGTGTATTTCTTGCCCGCCAGGTGCAAGTTAGGATAAAACTAATGGCCCACCAGTTCTTGGCTTCGTTATTTCATTACCATCTGTTCGAATCAAATGCAAACCTGCACTGGCCAGGTGGCTGTGATGGTGGCCATGAATACTGGCTTTACAATGGGTTAAAGGAAAAAAAACGAATTGAACGTTATAAGAATTTTACAGACTAAGCGACAGTTGGTATGACATTTAGAATCCTGAGGGCTTCTGTGCATAAAGAGAACCTACACTTATTCATCAGTCCTTCCCCATAAGCTCTCACTAAGAGCTCATGCAAAATATTAGGAGCCAAGCAAGAGAATTGAGATGGAACCCCTAAAACACAGGCACTGGCTGATTGTTGAGCAAAGGACAGGAGAAGGGAGAGAGGCACTCCAGGTCACGGCAGGCTCACATTCATACTTCTAGAGGCTTCCCACTGTGGGAGGAAGGACGGGAATGAGAGGAGAGACTGTTTTGAGGAGCCGGTGCCCTGGGCCTGAGGGGTTCTCTTAGCAATTCGGCTCTGTCTGTCAGAAACACACCTGAGAATTCACTGAATAGACTTCTTATCACTCCAAAGATAAGGGCAAGGAAGAAGAGAGATCTCTTGAACCACAGAAAGCTAGGGGGCAGGACTGAATAGCAAAGGGAACTCCTTAGCAATATAAAAAACTGGAGGGGACTTAATAAGGCACAATGAGATTCCTCTTGGTTCAGAAAGCTAAAGACTGTGCAAAGAGGTCTTTTCCTGACAAAGTTCTGACTCACCACTGAATCATTAATCTAATAGTGAACCAAATCTAATTAAAACAACAGTAAATTCCTGTTCTAGCTCAACTATGGTTTGGACAGACTACAGACTGAAAAAGAAAAAGGGTGTTCCCTTTAATGAGCAGAAATATTACTTACTTCAGTCTCTACTGGTTTTACTTTTTAATACACACACTATCCTGCATACAATCAAAAATTAAAAAACACATAAAGAAAAATAAAATTTCTTAAAGGAAATGGAAGCAGACTCAGAGATACTCCCAGAAGTTAAAATGATAACACAGGGACTTTAAAATAACTTTGATAAATATGTTAGAGTATCTAGGGGAAAGGTATATAATGTCAGTGAACAGATGGGTAATTTTAACACAGAAATAGAAACTACTTTTTTTTCATGAGCTAAATAAAATTGTTACAAATAAAATATGATATCGGAGGTGAAAAAAATCCTTATGATCAGCTTCTCAGCAGCCTAGAAATGTCAGTGAAAAGAATAAGTGAACTGGACAACAGGTCAATGGAAATCATCTAAATTTTAACAGAGGAAAGAAGTGAGAAGATGAAGTAGCAGTAGCAGCCTAAAGTATATGTACTTAGAATCCCAAACTATGAATTAAAATTGTATTAATTATGAAGGAAAAAATCATAACACTATTGTAAAAACACCAATAAGACACAACCTTAACCAAGTTATCACAGTGATCCTTGTCAACATTAGAATAGGGCAGGCATTGTGCCACCTGCTACGATACCCTGAGAAGCACACAGAGCACACCAGCTGTGAACAGAGGTGTATCAGTGCATACCAACTTCAGTGGTGTAAGTGTTCCCCTGAAATGCATACTCTGAATCTAATTATAGGAAGACATTAGGTAAACCAAAGTTGAGGGATGACATACAAACAATCGCCCTGTACATTTTCAAAATGTTAAGATTGGCCCTGGCCAGTTGGTTCAGTGGTAGAGCATCAGCCTGGCGTGCAGGAGTCCCAGGTTCAATTCCCGGCCAGGACACACAAGAGAAGCACCCATCTGCTTCTCCACCCCTCCCCCTCTCCTTCCTCACTGTCTCTCTCTTCCCCTCCCGCAGCCAAAGCTCCACTGGAGCAAAGTTGGCCCGGGTGCTGAGGATGGCTCCATGACCTCTGCCTCAAGTGCTAGAATGGCTCTGCTTGCAACAGAGCAATGCCCCAGATGGGCAGAGCATCGCCCCCTGGTGGGCATGCCGGGTGGATCCCGGTTGGGCGCATGTGAGAGTCTGTCTGACTGCCTCCCCGTTTCCAACTTCAGAAAAATACAAAAAAAAAAAAAAAAAAAGTTAAGATCAAGAAAGCTAAAGGAAAGCTAAAGAGCCATTCCATATTTAAAGAGACATGACAATGAAATGCAGTTAGGGATTTTGGATTGGATGCCAGGCAAGGGAAAATATCTGTAAAGGATATTATTGGCATACTTAACTAAATTCAATATGGACTCTTTAGATTAGATTATACTATATGTCAATGCTCAGTTTTCTGGTTTTGATAACTAGACTACAATTACATAAGAGAATGCCTGTATTCTTAGGAAATATGCAATAAGCTATTTAAGGATAATGGGTGACAGTGTTTCAGACATACTCTCAAATGGTACTCTATAAATGTATTTAATATATGTATATATAGTATACATATAAACTACACAAAGAGAGTAATTAAGCAAATGAAGCAAAATGTAAATAATTGATGAACCTGGAAAAAAGTTTTATTGGAGTTCCTTATGCAATTCATGCAGCTTTTACGTAAGTTAGAAATTATATCAGAACACTTACCCCAAAGAGCATCCTTAAAAAAGAAATTATACTGCCAGAGAGTACTGCACTGCCTTGAGAAGTGGTTATAAAGTTGGCAGGGAGCTGTTGGAGCCAGGCGAGTAACCTAGCCTTTCACTGGTGTTCAAGGATGTGTGTCGGTTCTGTGCAGATGCTGAAATGACATTAGCTTAGGACCATAGGGCTTTAAAATAGCAAGGAGCCTTGGCACTGCCCTAGCTTACCCTCCTCCTTTGACAGACAAGGAAACAAGTCAGGTGTGGAGTGCAAGCTTCTTCGAGGAAGATCCAAGCCTTCTGATTCTGTCTTCATTTTCCACACGTTTTGTTTTTCATTCATCCATCATGCTACCTTCTCAAGAACTTTAAGCCTTCACTTTCAGCCTTGCCATAGCCTCCTTCTCATTAAGGCACTCTGAAACTAACCTTTAGTCTAGGCAATTCCTACAGTTGGCCATACCTGAAGTGTGTATCTACTTAATGTCACAGTGTTTCTTAAAGAGAGTGAAATTAGACCTCTAAGGAACATGAAGGCTTTGCTGACTCCTGGGGGCAGCATAACACACACTACATCCTCCTGCCCTCCCCACCCCCCAAGTTATCTCAGGTTACCTCTTCCAAGTGGAGATTCATCTTAATTACCGTGCCTCCTATTTTTATTGACCGGCTGTTGAGATTTATTGAGCATTCAATGTGTACTTATCACTTCCTTATCACATTGATCCTATGACTTATTACTCCCAATTTAGTTATTCCCTGATTAAGCACTCTTGACCTAAATAAGGTGTGGTGCATGTATGGGGAGGGTGGAGAGATAGAGAAAGCTGGCACTTCCTTCCCCAAGATATAGTCAGTAATATGTGACTAAGTGATGCTTCTGGTGGACGCACAAAGTTAACAAGGGGAAATTTTGGATTCCGACCTCATGTTGACCTGTAGCTAGAATGACTATTCTTTACTCTGATAAGACCTAAACCTCATAACCATATCATAACTATAATCAATGAAATTTTTCCTTCCCTGGGAAGAAAAAATATATATATATATGGCAATGATCCCACTAGAAGCCTGATAATCTCTTATTCTTATGAGAAAGTCTGTTTAGCCACAGCTATAATAATGATTATGACCAATAGTCCCAGTAAGAGCAGTGTTTTTCTAGTTAAGTGTATATAATAGCTATTAATATCTGTCTTCTAAAAAACATGCTTCATCAATAGCAATAACTTGGCAGTCATCCAGACTCAATGATTCTTTTTGTGTTGAAAATCATCCCACACCTTAAACTTCTTTCCACTCCCACCATCCCCATAACATCACTGAGCATGCTTTTTGTTGTTGTTGTTGTTACTTTTTAATGTTTCCTACATCTTTCTCTACCACTTAGTTCCAAATGAGAGCTCTCTGATGTAGACCTGCTCTCACTTACACTTGAAAGAAAAATAAATGCCTTGATAAAAATTAAATGAGCTGATATTCAAAGAAAAAGCAGGAAGAGAGCATCAAACAAGTCATAAGTAGGTGCTGTCGAGATCCTGAGTCTAACATTCCAACTACCAGTTGGCACAAGGGTGCAGCGTATCTTTATAACTTGATGTTCCTGGGCTCTTCTATCTCTTTATATCCTGTAATGTTTTTAGCAGTATCTTTCACAATCTTAATGACACATATTCTCAGTTTATTAATTGAATGACCTCTAGTATATATAAGGTCTACCGGAAAGTTCTGTCTGTCTCTCACCACAAGTTTCGACACGTAAGCATATGTTTATTTGGTACATGTGTGCCTCTCTGTTTTTATTACTTAATGTATACATACTGATGTAGCAAATTAACTAAAACAAAGTTTAGAAAAGAGGCCGGCGATGTTCAATAGGAAGAACATCATACTGCATCGTGATAATTCCAGGCCACATGCTGCTTTGGGGACTCATCAAAAAATTGCAGAACTGCCCTGGCCGGTTGGCTCAGCGGTAGAGCGTCGGCCTAGCGTGCGGAGGACCCGGGTTCGATTCCCGGCCAGGGCACACAGGAGAAGCGCCCATTTGCTTCTCCACCCCTCCGCTGCGCTTTCCTCCCTGTCTCTCTCTTCCCCTCCCGCAGCCGAGGCTCCATTGGAGCAAAGATGGCCCGGGCGCTGGGGATGGCTCTGTGGCCTCTGCCTCAGGCACTGGAGTGGCTCTGGTCGCAACATGGCGACGCCCCGGAGGGGCAGAGCATCGCCCCCTGGTGGGCAGAGCGTCGCCCCTGGTGGGCGTGCCGGGTGGATCCCGGTCGGGCGCATGCGGGAGTCTGTCTGACTGTCTCTCCCTGTTTCCAGCTTCAGAAAAAAAAAAAAATGAAAAAAAAAAAAAAATTGCAGAACTATGCTGGGAAATTGTCGCATCCACCATATTCCCTGGACTTAGCACCCTCCGACTATCACTTGTTTTTGTCCTTACAAAATTTTTTGAAGGGAAAAATATTCAAAAATGAAGAAGATATCAAACAAGCACTGGTTTAATTTTTCGCATCAAAAGATAAAACATTTTTCAAAAATCAGATATACAAATTGCCCTCCACGCTGGCAAGAAATCATTAATAACAATGGCAATTATAGTATTTAATAAAGTTTATTGATGGCAAGAAAAATTTGTATTTTGTTTTATTCCAAAAATGGACAGAACTTTCCGGTAGACCTTATATATATAAAAGTGACTCCACTCAGCTTTTACTGGAACTATAAGAGGAAAGCATTTTATAGTTTTGTTTTGTTTTTCATTTTATAGTTTTTTAAATTCTATTCACACACTCTTCCCACCTCTACACACACACACACACACACACACACACACAATGTGTAAAGATCAAGATCAAGGACTTTGGTAACAGACAAATTTGATTTCAAATCCAGTTCTATCCTTATTACATTTGAACTTGAAAAAAATTACCTTATCTCTTCATCTATAAACAAGATTAGGCAAGATTATATGAAGTTTACTTGCAAAAGTTTGGTATTATTCTATCTCCTCTTCTGGTATTTTTCTTTTGAATAAATCATTATACATTAATTATTTATATTTATACATATTCAATTATTTTCTCAAAATGTCAGTATGTTTTAGAATATCCCACAAAATGTTATAAAACTTTCCAGAAGCTAGTTATGCATTGAGCTCATGACCATAGTGATATAGTTTTCATGAAGTCAGATTGTCCCACTATCCTCAAATGTACTGCTCACAAAAATTAGGGGATATTTCAGAATGAATATGAAGCAATAAAAACAAGCATTTGATTTTTTTTTTATTAAACAAGAACATCAGCAAAGCAAACCACAAGTCAAAGAAAGTTGTTTGATTATGCAAATGATATGCAAAACCAACTTTTATTTCATTGGTGAAAATGCACTATACAAAAGGCTGGAAGTACTGGAGTATCTGCAAGTTCCCTGGTTCTCTAATTTTTGTGAGCAGTGTATTACCATGTTAATTTTCAACCATGGCTGCCTGTACCTTTTTTTTTTTTTTTTTTTACAGTGACAGAGAGAGAGAGTCAGAAAGAGGGATAGATAGGGACAGACAGACAGGAATGGAGAGAGATGAGAAGCATCGGTCATTAGTTTTCGTTGTGACACCTTAGTTATTCATTGATTGCTTTCTCATATGTACCTTGACCGTGGGGCTGCAGCAGATGGAGTAACCCCTTGCTCAAGCTAACAACTTTGGGTCCAAGCTGGTGAGCTTTGCTCAAACCAGATGAGCCCGCACTCAAGCTGGAAACCTCAGGGTCTCGAACCTGGGTCCTCCGCATTCCAGTCCAATGCTCTATTTACTGCGCCACTGCCTGGTCAAGCATGACTGCCTGTACTTTGAGAAGCTATATACTCATTGGAAAAGTATTCTGCTCGAGGTTTTTCATGGTTGTGCAGTCCTCTCTCTTAGATTCCTGGGTATATATCCCAACAACCCAGGAATAGTGAACACCTATGGCTAATATCCTGCATTAAATGTGTTGGAGCCAGCATTCAGCATTATCCATGGGTGTCTTCCGGGCCTCAAAGAACCATGTTAGAAACCTGTTCCTATTTTAGATTACATAAAGAGATGCTAGGAGAAGGCGAGTAAGTTCCCAGAATCCCAGAATCATCCTGCCCCCAATATGCTCAGCCCCTCAGAGTAGATAAGGGCAAATGTCAAGCCAGAATGCCTGAATTCAAATCCTAGCTCTTCTGTTTACTTTCTCAGTGGCTTTGGGGGAGTTATGTAGTCTCTTTGTGCCTTAATTTTTTCATCTGCAAAGTAGGGATAATTACAGAACCTATCTCAAGGAATATTGTGAGGATTAAATAAAGTAATGTACTTAAAGCACAGAGATCACTCCTGGCACACTGGGAACTATTATCACAAAGTGTAACAGGCTTAGTGAAGGTCCTGGGAAAGAAGAAACTTAAAATTCTAGCCCATCTTTGACTCATATTACAGGTGATTATTTCTTAGCTCAGAAAATTTGGGTGCTAATAAGTCTACAAGTATCTGTGCCTTCATCAGAAAGCATTGCTATGCCTGCCTAACCTCATTTGCTACTGGAATAAACAGACCAGCTGTTGTGTCATGGCTAATGCTGCACCAAGTACCCATGCAAGTTAATTCACACCCACAAGGACAGAGAAATACAAATACTATAGGTGAGAATAGGGAATTCTGGAACTGACCTAATTTTGTTCCTTTTTTTTTTTTTTTTCTTAAGAGAGAGAGAGGGACAGACAGGAACAGACAAACAGGAAGGGAGAGAAGTGAGAAGCATCAGCTTTTTGTTGTGGCAGTTTAGTTGTTCACTGATTGCTTTCTTATATATATCATATGTTGACCAGAGGGAGCTTTAGCTGAGCTCATGACCCCTTGTTCAAGCCAGCAACCTTTGGGCTCAAGCCAGTGACCATGGGGTCATGTCTATGATCCCAATAGCAAGCCAGTGACCCCATGCTCACGCTGATGAGCCTGCGCACAAGCCAGACTAGCCGACACTCAAGCCTGTGACCTTGGGGTTTCAAACCTGGGTCCTTAACATCTCAGGCCAATGCTTCATCCACTGCTTCACCACCTGGTCAGGCAATTTTGTTCTTTCTTATAAATTATGTATTTAAGTTTAGAATAGAAATTTGTGGCCCAAGGGAAGACTATGCCCATGAAAGCTGGGAGTTGGTTTTAGTTGTTGGTGGAAAGGTCATGATCACCAAGACATTCTTCCTGGCAAATGTGATAGAGAAGAGTGGTCCTGTCTTCCTTTTCAATATCATGACACCATCCAGACAGACACCTACACACACTCATGTATATTAAATTGTGACCATCCCTTCACTTCTATAAGACTTCCTACTCAGTGACAACTCACAGAGCAGCAAAAATCATCAAAGCATTGGAGAACTTATCCAGGCAGGTTTTTGAAGGATAGGTCAAGTTTGCAATGTCCTCCTCATCAAAAGAAAAAAAATTTCTCTAGAAGTAATAGATAATTATGTTAATTCATGAATTCGTTTTCTGAAGAGATATAGATGACGAATAGATAGATAGGGAGATAGATGATAGATAGATGATGGATAGATAGATAGATAGATAGATGATAGATAGATAGATAGATAGATAGATAGATAGATAGATAGATATATGATAGACAAAATCTATACTTATATACTTTTCAATGTTTTTGTATATATATATACCTACAAATATATATCTGTATCTATGTCTACATCTATACAGGGTGGAACAAAAGTAGGTTTATTGTTGTATATATGTTATTTATACCTGTGTTTGTAGTTCAGAGTGAGAGAACTACACAGTCATCTAGGCTTTGGTTGACTCTTGGTCTACGAGGCCTTAGTACTCTACAATAAACAGAGGAACTGAGCTGAATGAGGAAGAACATGAAAGCAAAGAAAAGGAAACATAAGCAGATAGTGCAAAGCCAAGAGAAAGTGATGGAGTCCACATTTCAGATAGGCAGTATGAAGTGTTAACTGCAGAATCAAGGTCATAGCCATTCTCGTGCAGTAGTCTGGTAGCAGTTCATTTGTCATTGCCCACTTGTGAAGTGCAACAGAGGACAAAATGGCTTATAACTGGTGTTGCTGGAAGTGAAATTGCCTAGAACATCTTTTAACAAGAAAAAATAGACTCCATTAGCAGAAAAATGTGAAGAGAAAATCCAAATCACTCAGTAACTAACCAGAGTAAATAAGCTCCAGCCACTGTGGTTAGGTGTGGGGAACAAGGGGGAACAGCTAAAGGAAAAGCACATGCACAAGTTCGGGAGAAGATGCCATCCTTTGTTATCAGCAAAAGGCGTTGAGCATGGGGATTGAAAATCCAGAATGGTCACTTGTCTCTTTTCTGTTGTTTTAATCCAGGGCAAAATAACCCCTAGGTATAATGCAGTTCAAGTAACAGATATCAAACAAAAGCAAGAGACTTCAGCTTTGGAAGAAAATATAAAATGATAATAAGAACTAGATAGACACTCGAAGAAAACATGTAGGGAGTGGGAGTGACTATCTCCCTCTTCGAAGGCAGCATGCCCTTTTATTTCATTCAGTTAGTGTTGGAGGAAAGCACTGTAAAACTTTAATGAAGCAATAAAACTCATTTTGAAAGCTTTTGCATCTGTTTTGCTCTTTTCACAGGGCTACTCACAACTACATCTGTGTAAAAAACATAAAACAGCACCCCTAACTTATCTGTGATTGCTTATTAAACATTTACCTTACTGACCACACACAAAACAGTCACATATAAAAGGAACTTTCACTTTTACAATTTATCTAGTACACAAATGGCAACCCCAAACAACTACATGCGCGAGGGACCAAAGAAGTGTCCCGAGCCTTTGAAATCAAATGGCCCCCTGTCTTTAAATGATTTGAGAGTAGAAATCAGCAGTGATGTATGCATTGCCTGAGAGCACTCTAACTTCACTTGCCCTCCGAGGCTAGTAGATAACCTCCGGGCACTGCTTCCACACCCCGGTCTCCACTTCTACTAAAGCCACGCTCTCCTAGGGCATAGTGCTCTCCATCTAGCTAGCTTCCCTTCTTGCTGCAGGTCAGCTCCAACTCCACCTCTTCTACCACGACTCCCTTTATTTAATCGAATGACAATGACACAGGTATTTCTCACAAGCAAACATAAGCAGGGACTTTTAGTTGTCATCACCAATAAGATGTGTATTTGTTGATCAACCATGAAGACAAGAGGCAACATTTTTCTTTCAGCTCTAAAGAAGGTATTATAATACCAAAGAGCCCCCAAGCCAAAGCCAGGTGATGATGTTAAATTTTATTCAGTAATAGATAATAAAGTAGGAAAGTAAATGGAGGGTGAGGAAACCAAATATTTAATTGATTAAAAGTGGGGCCCTGGCCGGTTGGCTCAGTGGTAGAGTGTTGGCCTGGTGTGCAGGAGTCCCGGGTTCAATTCCCGGCCAGGGCACACAGGAGAAGTGCCCATCTGCTTCTCCACCCCTCCCCCTCTCCTTCCTCTCTGTCTCTCTCTTCCCCTCCTGCAGCCAAGGCTCCATTGGAGCAAATTTGGCCCGGGCACTGAGGATGGCTCTATGGCCTCTGCCTCAGGCGCTAGAATGGCTCTGGTTGCAACAGAGCAACACCCCAAATGGACAGAGCATTGCCCCCTGGTGGGCATACCGGGTGGATCCCGGTCGGGCGCATGCGGGAGTCTATCTGACTGCCTCCCCATTTCCAACTTCAGAAAAATACACACAAAAAAAGTGGGAGAGGTGATATATGTATGGCTTACATATAAGAGCATACGCGCACACACACACACACATACGCACATGCACACACATATATACAAATAATCATACACACGTCTTTGTCTTAGTTTTCCACTCCAATTAAATTCCTCAGTCATTTAATTTTCACATCACAAAACCTCAAAATATATTTTTTTCTAAGTATTATTTTATATGTAAGTTTATGGTTTAACATTTTTATTTCACTAAAAGTTGTGTTGATCATCATTATATTGTGTAAATTCAGGTACTAAGTATGCTAAAATAGACTTTTTTCTATTCCCGAAATCCTCTCTATGAATCTCTATTGATTTAAAGTTACAAAGACTTCTCCTGCTTCTTTTTTCACTGTCTCTTTCCTGCTCAAAAGTTACTTTTATTTTCTTTCTTGTTAAGAAAGTGAGATACCCCTTTCCTGGTTACTGGCTACGCATGATGAGAAGTAGGATGTTGTCTGGGAAACTATGGACTATAAACAAGAGTCATGAATTTTCTCTTTTAAAATTTTTATTTATTCATTTATTTATTTTGTATTTTTCTGAAGTGAGAAGCAGGGAGGCAGAGAGACAGACTCCTGCATGTGCCTGACCAGGATCCACCTGGCAAGCCCACTAGGAGGCGATGCTCTGCCCATCTGAGGCATTGCTTCATTGCAACTGGAGCCATTCTAGCACCTTAGGCAGAGGCCATGGAGCCATTCTCAGCACCTGGGCCAACTTTGTTCCAATGGAGCCTTGGTTGTGGGAGAAAAGAGAGAGAAAGGAGAAGGGGAAGGGAGAAGCAGATGGGCACCTCTCCTGTGTCCCTGGCCAGGAATCGAACCCAGGACTTTCACACGCCGGGCCAATGCTCTACCACTGAGCCAGCAAGCCAGGGTTCCCTTTTAAAGTTTAATTTCTTTAGTCAAAACACAAAAGGTCTTTATTTCCCAACTTTTATAAAGACTTTTTCCCTTGAATTTAAGCCTGTATTTTCAAAACTCAATAGTTGTGGCTCTTTTTGTCAAACCCTATGATATAATTGAGTAATACTATTTTCACTATCTACTTAAAATGTTCTCTGAAAGTATCATGGCATTTCAAGTATCCAATGTTAGCTATTGATTTAGGGGGAATTTCTGACTCCCCTTTTTTTCTTAGTGGTTCATTACCAAGTCAAATTTACAAGCTAATTCCATTGACTTGACCACACTTCTATCTTGGGAATTAACAACATTCCCTTCTACTTGGGAAACCATTTCTTCCAGCTACTTGGCAATTGTGGTTGCTGTTATGTCCAGTGAAATACCACTAAGAAAAAAATATTTTCATCTTTAAATTAAAATTCTAAAAAAAAATTTAACCTATTATAGAAAGAAAAAAAGGAAACTAAGAGACTCAAACTTTTTTTTTCTTTCTGTATTTGCTAAAGTTTCCCTTTATTTACAAGACCATTGGCAGTACTACATGGGCCAAAATGTTTCTACTCCAGCAGTACCATTGATTGAGAAAGGAAAACAATCTAGCAGAAAGCCACTATCTTTGTCTTTCAAAATGGTCTCTCTCTGCCCCAGCCAGATAACTCAGTTGGTTAAAGCATCGTCTGAAGTGCAGAGGTTGCCAGTTCAATCCCTAGTCAGGGCACATACCAGGACAGATCGATGTCCCTGTCTCTCTCTCTCTCTCTCTCTCTCTTTCTCTCTCTCTCCCTTTTCTCTAAAATCAATAAAATAAACATAAGTAAAAATAATCTTTCTCAGGACTGTGGCCATGCCCAGCATAAGACCAACCATCTGAGAATGACAGCTATTTTGAGGCAAGATTCAGCTGAACATCCTCCCATGAGATCTAGTTATGAGCAGCAGTGTCATTTTCTTACCCAATGAGGAAAAGTACAAGCTTGTGAGTGTCCATCCCTTTACTTCACCTGACATATTTGCTCCATTTTTGGAGGCTTAGCCTGATCCAGAGCAACATTGAACCAGTGTTTAACTTTTCCAGTTTCTCTGATCATTCGTTCTGCTCTATCTTGCATCTCATGATTTTTGAAAGTTCAGAAGCCCAATAAACCTGTTCTCTTATTATTTATGATCATACCCTTACCAACTGCACTTAAGAGCATAAAATTTTTGGTGTCCCCTAGTATCAATCTTCTCTGGCAAGTAAAGTTGAGCATTGAAGAAATATACTAGACAAAGTTGAGGGTGGACTCTTTCTAAAAATAAAAATAATCTCTTAGGTACTAGCAGATGGACCATTTTGGTTTGATGAGATTTCAGAACATAGAATAAGTTATAAATCCTATGTGAAAGAACCCATAGAGGAGGCCTATAGTTGATATCAAGAACTAATTTAATTAGGAGGAGGCAGGTAGGAAAATGGAATCATTTATAAAAGAGGGACCTAGTTGCTGCAACTTGAAACATGGCATTCCATAGTGTGTATGAAGTTATAGAATCATGGGGTTGAGAATCATGGAGCTAGAGTGGTCCTTTGAGTTCTTTGGGTCCAAGCCTATTTAGCCATTAGGGAGTTACATAACTCTTTTTGAGCTATGTTTGGCAACTCTTAGATCAACTTTGATTAACTTTGTGGTTTGCTATCTCAGGGCAAGATATATTTTTCCTATTCTTACAACTAATTGTATATTTAAGTCATAAAAATATAATAGACCCACTTAGCTGAATACAGTGCCTATCTTCTAAAGAACTCAAAACACTTTCTCCCCATTTCTTCTTAAACAAACAAGGTGATTTAATATATGTGAAACTATTCTTATTTTATATATTTAGAATTAAGTCTCAGGTAGATAACCTAAAAATCATTTCATTATTCCTTCCAGAAAATGGATTTATTCACATAAAACTATATATGCGCTTTGAGTATCCTCCTCAGTCATTGTCATGAGTTGTTAGTGAATTTCATAGTCATACAAACATCCTCCTTTTTACCTCCTTCTTGGGTCCTTTGGACCTACTCTGATATGTTATATTATATATATGTAAATATTTATAGATACCCACATACACATATATAAATGGCATTTGGAGATATGTACTGGTATGTTCCTACTGACCAGTTTCATTAGTGTTCTCATTTTGAGCATTACAAATCCACATAATGACTGGCAAGAATTAGTTCAGTCTGTGATCATGAAACAGAACAAAGCTCACTGGCCCACATGGAGATCAAATGGATAAACTTAGTCTCATTAATGTCCTTATTAATAAAGCTAACCCATTTTTCTAAGACATAAACACAATAAAAGATAAATTAAATGCATCTAATATCTAACTAGTAGTTCTTGATTTTATCAAGTCACACCATAAACTATACATTGGGATTTACCACTAATAATTTCTTTCATGAGTCACTAATTTCAAGACCTCAGCTTTTAAGCAAAGTTCATATATATATATATATACATATATATATAGTTATCAATCTACTATTTATAATTCTATTCATTGTTCTATTTCAAATTGAATTTCCCTGATTTAAGGATTTTCCTCCATGAATAGGGTTAACTGAGGCATTTGCAAAAGGTAAAGTAGTTACTCAAAGTCATTCTTTAATAAATTGGAAAGCAATAATTTAAATTCATTTCAGTTTGATTTAATTTAAAGTTGTTAATATTAGCTATATACAAATTATTAATGAGAAATTAGTAAAGGCTAATGAATGATTACTATGTGTTAAGCATAGACTAAGCTCTAAGTAATTTCATTATCTTATTTGAACTTCACAACAACCCCATGAAGAAGATATTTAGAGATTTGCCCCATTTTATAAATGTGAAAAACAGTAACTTAGAGTTAAAGATATAATTCAGTTCATACCTATAGCTAACCTTTTCCTTATGCATAAGCAATTAGGTGATCACCTGCAGAGTTTAAGGGAACTTTTTTGCAGGGACATGTTCACACACATCCTGCCTTACATGGGCATATTATTCCATCATTAGAGCGTAAGTCCTTTGAGCTAAAGCATCTGTGTTTAGTGATCATGGCAAAACTATTGATAATTCTAAAACAGGTAGCCCATTCTGACAAGGATTTATAGAAAAGAGATGTATATTCTCAGGGGATATCAGTAAAGAGGGGGTGAAGAGGAGAGGAATGGAGAGGAAGCCACACGTGCTCCAGCCTGATTCAACACGGGAAACTTGACGGGCAAGCTTGAACTCGGTGTTGTATCTGACCCAAGGTGAGAGAACTGAGTTTTCCTAATTTCACACTGCCATCCCCCCACTGCGCGTTAAAGCCTACTCCAAAATGTAAATTCCTAGATTCTTGGGGGCAAAGAGGCCCCTAAAGTAACAGACACCAGCTCTTGAAAGCTAAAGCACACAAAGCCAGGAGGCCCCCTAAACTAGGAGCAAGGCATTGCAAGGGACACCAATGCTGTCTGCACACATATCAAACCTATGTATTCACTGGCTTCCTTACGGAAAAGAATACAGTCCCTGAAGGAAGGAGAAATGGGCTAGGAATTTCTGTTGAAGACAAAAGAAGAAATAGGAAGTCAGCAAGCATCTTGGCTTGCACAGGGAATAAGGACACTGAGGGAATGGTCGTGAGGACCGTTTTCTAGGTAGGAGAGGAACACAGCTGGGAATGGCAATGAGAGAAGAAAGAACACGTGCGGTGAGAGAATGGCGCAGTTTGCAGTTTGACTTAGTCTTCAATGGCTTTTTTTTTGGTGGAGAGGTTTTTTAATATCTCAGCAGCCTTCCAAGGAGAGGTATTATTCACACCCATGGGCCTTTTATTACTGTTCTAACTACTAACTAGGCCTTTTCTATACAGAAAAAGACACTGTAGTTTTTATTTTAATAGGTACACATTTTTAAAAATATCAGCCTACTAAATTCTCACAATAAAGAAAAATAAAAGACTAGAGAGACCAGAAATAGGCTCACATAAATATAGTTATGTGGTCTTTCGTAAAGGAGAAAAGATAATACCATGAAGTAAAGATAGTCTTTTCAATAATTGATACTGGAACAACTGGACAGGCCCAGAAAAATGTGAATCTAGACACAGATTGTATCCCTTTCAGAAAAATTAACTGAGATCACAGACCTAATGTAAAACACACAGTTACAAAACTTACAGAAGATAACATAAGAGAAAATCTAGATGACCTTGGATATGGCAGTCACTTTCTAAATACAACACCAAAGGAATGATACATGAAAGAAATAATTGATAAGCTGGGCTTCATTAAAACTAAACCTTCTACTCTGTAAAAGACAATATCAAGAGAATGAGAAGACAAGCCACAGACTGCAAGAAAATAGTTACAAAAGACACATCTTGCCCTGGCCGATTGGCTCAGTGGTAGAGCGTCGGCCTGGCGTGCAGGAGTCCTGAGTTTGATTCCCAGCCAGGGCACACAGGAGAAGCACCCATCTGCTTCTCCACCCCTCCCCCTGTCCTTCCTCTCTGTCTCTCTCTTCCCCTCCCACAGCCAAGGCTCCATTAGAGCAAAGTTGGCCCACGCGCTGAGGTTGGCTCTATGGCCTCTGCCTCAAGTGCTAGAATGGCTCTGGTTGCAGCGGAACGGCGCCCCAGATGGGCAGAGCATCGCCCCCTGGTGGGTGTGCCTGGTGGATCCCGGTCAGGCATATGCGGGCGTCTGTCTGACTGCCTCCCCATTTCCAACTTCAGAAAAATACAAAAAATAAAATAAAATAAAAAGACACATCTTTTAAAGGACTGTTATAAATGTATATATATTTGGAAAACTCAACAACAAGAAAATAAACAACAGAATTAAAAAATGGCCAAAGATATGAACAAACAGGTCACCTCACCAAAGAAGCTCTACATATGGCAGCTAAGCACATGAAAAGGTGCTCTACATTGTATGTCATCAGGGAGATGCAGATTGAAACAGTAAGATGCCACTACACCTCTATTAAAATGGCCAAAATCCAGAATACTGACAACACTCAATGCTGGTCAGAATGTGGAGAAACTCTCATTTATTATTGGTGGGAATGCAAAATGGTACATCTGTGTTGAAACGTAGTTTAGCACTTTCTTATTAAACTAAACATACTCTTAGAATTCAACAATCATGTTCTTGGGTATTTTCTCAAAGGAGTTGGAAACTAATGTCCACACAAAACTCTGACCATGGATGTTCACAGTACTATAATTGTCAAAACTTTGAAGCACCAAGATGTCCTTCAGTAGGTAAAAGGTAAATAAATAGTGGTACATCCGAACAATAGAATATTATTAGTAGTAAAAAGAAAAGAGCTAAAAAGCCATGAGACAACAAGGAGGAAACATAAATGCATCTTGCTAAGTGAAAGAAGCCAATCCAAAATGCCTATATACCCTATATTTCCAACTATATGATTTTCTGGAAAAGCAAATTCTACGGAAACAGTAAAAGGGTTGCTAGGGATTGGGCAGGGTGAAGGGGATAAATAGAGCACAGAGGATTTTAGGGCAGTGAAGCTACTCTATATGATAGTATATTGGTGTATACATGTCATTATGCAATTGTCCAAACCTATAGAATGTATACCACCAAAGTGAACCCTAATGCAATCTATAGTCTTTGGGTGATTATGGTGTGTCAATGCAGATTGTTCAGTTGTAACAGATGTACCACTCTGGATAGGGATATTGATAATGGGAAAGGCTGGCATGTGTGAGGTCACGGGTTATATGGGAAATCTTTGTACCTTCCCCTCAATTTTGCTGTTGGGGGTAGGGAATCTTAAACTGCTCTTAAAAAAAAATCAGGTCTCAATTAAAATTTAAATAAAAAGAAAACCAAAGAAATTTCAGAAGTTACTTTTTTACTTTTAACTAATCATTAAAAACTTTTTTTGCAGCTATATCTATAATCTTTGCTCTTCAGAGAAGTCTACATTTAGAGATAATTTTTCTCTTATCTTGAAATTTCAAACTATGGAAATGTTAAAATGCTTATGTGATGGTGAAAACAATATGCTGTACTTTGTACCTGCTTTCAGAACCTCTATTACATGTGCACATTAATCATGTTTGGAATGATTTATTTCTGCATTCATCTGGCCAATTTTATTAGTGTTTGGTTCGGATGAAGAGAAGAAAATATGCTTTCTATTTCACCTCTGTAAAAAGAAGAGTTAGATTGGTGCTAATTTATATAAAGACTATCCCTCTGCTTTGTTCCCAACCTCCGGCACTCCATATTTACCTTTTCCTACACTCTCCCTCTGCAGCACCATCTATTAAATCTCTTGATATACGTCTGTTCAAGTTATACCTTTGATTTACTTTCTGGTCCCTTGAAGTATCTTCAATACCTACAATAGGACTGTTTCATGGTCGCCATAAGTGGCTTGGCACCATCGTCTCCCACTCTACTTAGTCTTCAGTGCTGGCCTCAAATAATTTTAACATCAATACTGCCTACCTGCATGCTCACCGCCCACTGTTCTGCCACCATTAGCCCAACCCCTGCACAGCTCCACAAACCACCTTCCTTTGGCCACTGACACAGTGACGGTCTTTTGTCACACCCAAACACAGTCACATTCCTTCAGTCCACAAAGCAAATGCACTTCATCTTTGCAACTAATTGTTCAACCCTACATATTTAGGAGGCCCTCTCAACTCCTTTTCCTCAAAATATTGCCTCGAACTTTGCAAAGAGGTCAACAAAACATCTCTTTCATAGTCACTACTTACTACCCTGGCCTCCGTGAGGCCAGAGTTTGCAGTCAGTAATTTTCAATTCCTTAAACCAAATGAGAGTCCTTCAGCCTGAGCACAGAATAACTCTGCTTGTGTTTGCCATGGCATTTTAGTGATACAATTCTGATTTGCTTTTTCATGTGGGTACTTCCAAGACAGAATTTTAGATAATTTCCTCCAGTTCCAGTGTTCAGATTTCTACCGTTTTCCAGGCATCTGCCCAATAGCAAATAGTTTGGTGAAAATTCCATCTCTCTGCTGTATATTTGTGTACCTGCAATTCTTCAACCCTGGGACAAATATTTGGCTAACCATGCCGAGCACCATTTATTTAGACTCTGTCCTTTGATCCTTTTCTTATAGTGGGTCCATGTGAATAATGAAAGGTAGGTCTAGTTTCAGTTAACTCAAAATGCTACAGGCTAGAAATTGCTGGCCAAGTGACTGGTTTTACATGATTCAGGCTATTTTAAAACATATGGACAAAGAGCAAGTCATCAATCTTCTGTATATTTTGTCTACCCTAGAACACAGGTTGTGATTCTGAGCTAATTTTTTTTTTATATTCTCCACACGTATCCTTGCAGCTCTAGACACACTGTATATGAAGACCTGAAGTTTCCAATAGCATGATGACTCTCATGCTTTCCTTTTCTCACACTCCCTCACAGCCTACTTCAGCTGGCAAGTAATGGGGATAAGAACCTTTGTGCCATTGCTGTGTAAGGCATCTGTCCTTAGAGAATGGGTAAGAAGAGAGGGCCGTGGATTTTAATGGACAAATTTGGAGCTTAGTCTTTGAATTGAGAAACGGGCCAAAGTCTTGACTGCCGGTGTCCTGAATCCAGGGCCAGTTGCTTAGCTTCTCTAAGCTTCAGTCTGTGCATTTGTTGAGTAAGGATCACGCTAGTACTTTCTTCCTCAGATTTTCTAAGTATAGTGTGTCTGTAAAGTCATGGTGCACTTTTGACTGGTCACAGGAAAGCAACAAAAGACGATAGAAATGTGAAATCTGCACCAAATAAAAGGAAAACTCTCCCAGTTTCATACCTATTCAGTGCAGTTCAATGTGGGCTCATGCACAGATTTTTTAGGGCTCCTTAGGTAGCTATCCCGTATAGCCTCTACAGACTCGTCACTGACTGATGGCCTACCAGAACGGGGTTTCTCCACCAAACTGCCGGTTTCCTTCAACTGCTTATCCCACCGAGTAATGTTCTTCCTATGTGGTGGTGCTTTGTTATAAACGCACCAATATTCATGTTGCACTTTGGTCACGAATTCAAATTTAGCGAGCCACAGAACACACTGAACTTTCCTCTGTACCGTCCACTTCTCAACCGGCATGGCTGTGGGCTGCTCTGCTGTATACACGGTGTTACGTCATCATCTGCGCTGGCACATCATCCTACAGAAACAGTTACTTAAATTAGTTATTTTGAGGAATTTCTTAAAGATCCTAACACAATTCTCTTCCTCTGAAAAATTAAAAAAACAAAACAAAACAAGAAGCATGTTTATGAAATGCAAGAGCTATGAGAATAATAACTGCAAAAGTCTACACCTTGCACTGATTATTGCTGAACTAATCCTAGAATCTTTTAGTAATTATAAAACTTTATGTCCTTCACCAAAATGTGGTGATTGAGTCAATAAATATTATGGCCCCACATTCTTTTAAATAGGTCTTTAAAATAATTAAACTAATAAGAAATGCGTAATAAGGAATGCTTCCTTTTTAAGAGATGGGGGTTAAGTATGTAATTTAATTCAATTAGAAGCCTTGAGGAGTGTAGAAAGAACTACATAGAACCGTGTCCTGTGCTTCTTCCTTCGAACTCTGTGGTTTTCAGTTCCACTACACATCTGAATGGCCAGAGGGGCTTTCAAACACTACAGAGGTCCCCCCCCCCAGCACCCCAGCAGCTACATTCTGTTTCTGATATGTGGAAACTGGGTGTTAGTATTTTGTAAAACTTCTGGGGTGATTCTGATGGGCAACCGGCTTGATGCCCCTAATTCACTGGTCAAAGCAGGCGTTGCTCTTTAATGCCCCTTAATATAGTCTTTCCTCCTCCTCAGGCCTCAGAACCCCGGAACCTTAAACCTTTCTTTCTCTTTCCTTTTTTTCCCTTAATCCAATCCCAGTCAAAGGAAGGTCTCTGATAAATCCATTCACATCAAAGGGTAACCATTGATAAGATAAAGTATTAGTCCTCCTAATGGTGTTTACATTTTAGCAATGAACTAAACTTAAAGGTAAAGAGAGAACATATTGAAGGAGGGAATGTCACTGGTTCCACGGTGTTGTTCTGGGTTCTTAGGTTCTTTCTTGTCTCTCCTGAGAGTGAATTCAAAGGAGAGTGGCACAAGTACCAAAGCGGGTGGGTAGTGGTGTGTTTAGCAAAAAGAAAGTATATTTGGAGGATTTACAAGTGGGCAACTCAGACTGATCTGAGTTACACAGTAATATTTCTATGTTTGACTGGCCCCTCCCCCACCTTCTGGCCACTCCTCCTCCCAGCAGTGCGTTCCTGCCCATTGCAGGTGCACACCTCTGCCGGTAGTGGGCAGTCGTATGCCTGCCTGCTCAGTTCGTATTTTGAGGCCACATACGGGCTCTTTTCTAACATTTTTCCCATTCACGGCTCACATCCCCAGTGGAAGGTTATATATCAGCCATTGCCTTGCTTGTCAGTCCCATTGGGCATGCTCCGTGCGGTGTGTAACTGCCCTGGGCAGTATTAGAAGCTTAAGAACCCTGGTCAGCCATCAGGTTATCAGGTGATGGTTATGTTTAAGATTGATGTTTCCTTTCCCATTCTGCCCCTTTTCTGGCTCATGTAGCTCCTCGCTCTCACAGGAATAGAGACATCAGTCCAGTATGTCAGGAAATGATTTCTGAACATTTTCTGGACCTTTCCAGTATTCCAGAAATCACGCGAAGGACGCGCTACTCCACCCACCTGTGTGTAAACCTGTGAAGTTGATGTAGGTATCATTTTATAAAGAAAACAGATTAGTAAAGTTCAATAAAGTAGCACTGTTTGATGTACACCTTCTGTTGCCTAACCACTGCCAGGTGCTTTCACTGAAGATGTGATCTTCAGTCCCATCATCCTGAGGGAAAGTTAGGAATTGTTTTCCCCACTGTGCACATGAGAAAAGTTCAGCGTGGAGACCTGAACTGACTCCAGCAGACACAGCCAAGGGGCTGTCACTTCTCTCAGACTTCCAACCCCAGCTCTTCCCAGTCTCCATGCTTCTTCCCCAAAGCTGATCGTTGATTTGAAAAAGGATTAAGGCCACAATAAAATGAATTTGGAACAAATAGGGAAACGCTTATCAGGAGGTTGGTAAACCCTATAGAAATTTAGAGCTTTTTCTTTTTGTTTTCTGTATTTTAAAACCAGCTGTCATGGTCAATGCAAACAGTTCGATCAAAAAAAATTTATTAACTTATTCAACCTCCGCTGTTTCCGCTACCACTTTGGTAGTGTAGGCATTTAGACAGACATGAGCAGAGTGGGAACAGTAAGCCAGGTACTGAATGTCACCATAGTGGAGAGCTCCAGGTGCTTAGTAATGGTCAATTGTAGGGTGGAACGTTGCCTCCAGGGTGACCCTTCCTTCCGTAGCATTTGTTTTAGACCCCCTGACCTTTCATATCAATAGTCATGTGGTGTGGACCCTCCCCTGACCTGTCCTCCCTGGCATGTCACCATTAACAACTCCAGGTGTTGCAGGAGCCTCCGTAAGTCCCCATATGCTGCCCTTGGCAGGAGAAAACCTTTGTGGTGACAGAATACGCATCCATTCAGTGTGATCTGTACGGGCAGAAGCAAGAATCTGCATCATCTCAGGAATGAAAATGGAAATGCATGATTTGTATATTCTGTATCTAAACCAATCTATTAAAAGAACAACCAAGCCCCCGGTGATAATGTATTGGTTTGATATTTTAGAAAAACATCATCTATTCACCCAGGTAATGGTTTATGCCAAACAAGTCGGCTAGAATCGCGGCATATTGATCATTTTTAAGGATAACCCCATGAGTGGAAAATGAGTGGGAGTGATTTGTTAGACAGTAAATAGTGTTCTTACTTTTTAATGCTGATTTTGGTCTGTAGTTAGGCACATAATGCTGAATTTCTTAGTATTTGTTGCTCAAAATTAGATTTTGAAATCATTTGAAGTCATTTATGTGGGCCATAAATGGACTACTATCAAGTGTTAGATTTTATTGTAAGATGAACGTGCACATGTAAGAACAGAAATTGCTAGACAAAATTATTCCAAAGGAAAAGGAAAAGATACAAAAGGAAGGAGAAGGGATAAAAAAAATTACCTGTTGGGCAAGGAATAAGAAGTTCCCACATCATATATCCCTTTTTCCCAGGAAAATCAAAGTTAAATTTTAAGAGGAAATAACTTTGGCCTTGTTCCCAGTAGGGAAAGGAAGATAGGCTGCCCAAGTGGAAGACCCAGAGACATACAAGCTTCAGTTGTACAGAGAGAGAGGTAAGGAATGACATAGAAAATGACAGCATTTGCCTAACCTGTGGTGGCGCAGTGGGATAGAGTCGACCTGGAACACTGAGGTCACCAGTTTGAAACCTTGGGCTTGCCTGGTCAAGGCACATATGGGAGTTAATGCTTCCTCTCCTCCCCCTTTTCTCTCTCTCCCTCTCTCTCTCCTCTCTGAAAATTGAATAAATAGTCTTTAAAAAAAAGAAAAAGAAAATGACAGCATTCAAGCAGCCAAGACAAGTACACAGAAATAGAGAGTGTGGCAAAATAGAGCAGGAAGAGCTATTTCAAATGCTATAAGGGCATACATAGACAGTGGAGTTGATGTAAGGTTGATTCATCATGCTCTCGAGTCACTGAGTGTGAGTATGTAACTACGGCGAGAATAGGAAACTACAGGGTTAGTGATGACAGAAATCTCAGTGCTACATCACAAAGTAAATGGCTTCAGGAAGGACCAGATGAGAACCAGATATCAGGGAGGATACTAGAGTAAGGGGAAGAGGGCCAGCTGCAAACCTCTGCAGTCCTGGTGGCAGCTGAATCTTCAGTGACCACCTATAATCTTTATTGGGGGGGCAAAACAAAACCTGGTACCCTTAAAAGTCAATTAAGTTCTTTGACTCCCCCTACCTAAAACAACAACAACAACAACAGGAAAAAAGAACCCCCAAACAAATAATACTCAACTTGCAAACAATGCTGAAAGTCACTTTCCCTAACTTCATAGTTAAGCTACTCACTCAGGATAACATCACTCTACGGCCAGGCACTAAAATCAGGAAGTAGTTTATTTTTGCTGAAACTAAAGGGGAAGTTAGAGAGAAAAGCAGCTGCAACTTGATCAAACTGGGAAAACCAGGTACAAAGAAAGAGCAAGTTAAAGAGAAAGCCAGCTCATAGTTTGCACAGTAATAAAAGACAAAAATCCCAGTATTCTTCATCTGTATTCAGGGAAGAAAAACAAAAGCTGAATTGAGAATGGAGGCTTCTATGTGTCAGAGGGCAAAGTTAGCTCCAGGAGTCAATAGGGTTATGGGTAGGACTACTTGAAAACGCCAAAGAAAAATAGATGGAGTCACTGAATTTTTCCAAGTAGGAGTGGATGAGTGAAGATGGGGCAGGGAGAAGCCAAAAGGAGGAGGGGAGAGGGTCAGGGTGGAAAGGGAGGGGAGTGGAGATGGAAGGCAGAGAATGGAGACAAAAGGAGAAAAAGCTGCTTGTTTTAAACCAGTATTTCTGAGAGATGATGTCGTGTTTCCCCTGGGATATTCCCAGGGAGTCACAGGACCAGAGCTTCAACAATTCTAACATCTGTTAAGCAAGGGAAGCTTTAGATTTGCAGCAAAACCTGTCCCTGCATCACCGCTTCCTTCCCCTTTTCAGGAATCGCCAGGCCTGATTCCCTGCCCACCCTGCATTCCCTGCGCTTCCCACCTTCCCCTGAGTGCTTCCCTCCCTTCTTCGGTGTCAAGAAAAGTAAAAATGACAACTGCTTCTCCTCCCAACAGCTGAATTATTCTTCCACACTTTTATTTTGATAGCAAAGTGGTTCAAGGTATGCTTGAGGGTTGTGGAAACCCTCAAAGGGATTAGAGAATGAAAAGGTTTTGAGAACCCTGCTCTAAATAAAGAATCGGAGATGAAAACCTGTCATAATGAAAAATTAAACTAACCCACCTCAAATAAAGCAAAGGAGCAACCAATGCCTTGGCAGGCAAGGAGAGAAATTCCTATAATGTGGGGCTGGTAATGAGGCAGTTTCTTGCCAAAAAGTCTAAGCCTCTTTCTACCTGGCATGTACTAAAGAGAGAATTTATGGTCATGCTACAAAACATGCAAAATTAGAAAATAGAAGCTTGAGTATAAGTTTATTCCTAAATTTGAAATTCATCTCTACAATTACCCTTTAAATAATTGCATGGATGGATGGATGGATAAATAGGTGGGTGGATGGCTGGATGGGTGGATGGCTGGATGGGTGGATAGCTGGATGGATGGATGGATGGATGGATGGATGGATGGATGGATGGATGGATGGAATGAATATCAATTCTCACTTTAGAGATGAGAAAATGAGCCCTAGATCAAATAATTTACACACAGTTCCATGGATTTCGTGAGAGGAGATGCAATTCTGCCTTACTTTAAGACTTTGTTCTGTGTCATGCTATTATTATATTATTCTATTTGTACTGTACACTTCCAATTTTTTTATATTCTTCCCCAATTATAGAAGTCCTACCCAAACAACCAACATTTTCAGATTCCCTTATTTCCTTCTCTTCCCAGATATTTTCTGATAAGGGAACCTAAAAAACACTCTTATTCAATTCAGTACACAGGAATGGGACAAAAGCAATGTGCCAGGCACGGGCTTAGATCCTGGAAAGAAAGAATAAAACATAGTCCTGACTCAAATGATTCACAGGTAACAGATCAGGCATAAAGCCTTGCTCCTTCCCACCTTTCCAACTCCCCACTTTCTCAATCCTCAGCCTCCAAACAGCTCTCCTCTCCCCTCCTGCCCACGAAACCCTGCAGAGTTCTGGGCAACAAGTCTATGAGCATATTTCGTTTGATGGAAGGGCCTTTTACTTCTGAAATCACACTCCTGAGTTAGGCTCTTGGTCTGCCTCATCAGGCAGATCTGATTTTCAAGGCAAATGGCCCGTGTGCTTGTAACCATCACTTAAACAGAGCAGCCAGGTTTTTCCACCACTGAGTATTTAAAAGTCATGAAGAAATGTCCCAAAAGATTTGGAAGCATAGTTTTCTGTCTGAGAACTAACCATGCACTAGGAAATCCTGGTCTTCGGTGGAAGTAGAGCTTCTTGGGACAGAGGAAGACTCTGGATTCAGAAAGGCTGGTTTGGGGATGTCATCTCTGTCTCTCAGTATGAGTGAGATCATGGACTCATTGATTAACACCCCTGGGCATCATTTCCCTGTCTTTGTAAAATGAGCACAGTAATACTTTTGTCTTGTGGCTGCTCCCAAAATTCAATAAGATAATTTTGTAAAACACATAGACGTGTAACTCGTCAATAAATCATGGGTATTAACACTATAATTTTTTATGTGGAAATCAACTAATTAAACTTCTGAAAGAGACTTAAGATAAACATGTTTCTTTTATCCTTCTAAGTCCTCTACACACATGCTTTCTCTGCATTTTTATATCACACTTTTTAAAAAAGCATGATGGGTAATAACCTCCGTATTCTGACTTTGCCAGAATATATATTGTTTTGCTTGTTGGACTTTAATTATTACATTAGGATTTCCATGGAATTACTTATTATAACTGCACAGTGCCAAAATGAGTCACCATGGTTAAATCTATTAGAATAGCTACCAAGCAAGCTATGTCTGAGTTTCCATCCAGTAAAGTATTTGTCACATGAAATCAATATCCACTGAGTAACATGAGAAACATCCCAGGGATGTTATGGCATCATAGATAGTGAATACGTAGTTTTACACATCAAATAAGAGCCTAAGTTACAATATTGACTTAGGTCCTACAGTGTACTTTCTTTTTAATAACTTAAGATATAAAGATATATATTTTTTGTACTACATCTTTAACCATCCATATATGTATCTTCTAATTTTAGGGAAGTCATAGAATAAATGAATACCTAAAATTCATTGATATATGAGCTATAAATAACTAATATTATATAGCTATGCCAAATGTATATTTGTTTAAAAAAATGTTACTTAGCCTTGTAAGCTACACAGCAAACATAGAGTACCAAGTCTACTGTGTATTTCTATGAAAAACAGTGAACAATTTATTACCCCCTCTTCTCATAATTGAACCGTTTCTTAGAAAATTATTTTGAAATTCTATAAATATGCTCTATAGGTCTGTTTTAAAACTAGCGTATTAATTAATATTGCACCAATGATTTCAGATCTTGGGATTCAAAAATAAGTAGTAGTAAAAATAAAACGAGTAGGAAACTGTGTGTTGCTAGATTCCAGAAATGTTAAAGGTATCTTCACATTTCTTCTTTCTTTCTTCTCAAGTGAGAACCAGGGAGGCAGAGAGATAGGGATCCACCTGGCAAGCCCCCTATCTGGCAATGCTTTGCTCATCTGGGCCACTGTTCCGTTGCTGAGCAACCAAGCTATTTTAGCACCTGAGGCAAGGCCATGGAGCCATCCTCAGTGCCCGAAACCAACTTGCTCCAGCCAAGCCATGGCTTCAAGAGGAGAAGACAGAGAGAGAGAAAGAAGGGAGAGGGGGAGGGGTGGAGAAGCAGATAGTCGCTTCTCCTGTGTGCCCTGACCAGGAATCAAACTATGAATGTCCATAAGCTGGGCTGATGCTCTACCACTGAGGCAACCAGCCAGGGCCTTCCTGTTTCTATAATATTGCTACTGGGTTTGTAGGGATATGGCACCAAAAACCTGTACAGGTTCCTGAATGTTGGCTTTCATTTGCCTATGCTGCACAATGATAGGATACCTCCTGAGTCAGAGGAGGGGGTAGGTGGGCACCCTGAGGCAGAACAGGAGAGTGGAAGGTACTGAAAGCAAACGCTATAGGCAATGAAGGTTTGCGGAGTCAAATGATGGTGGCACCATTCCACAATTGTATTCAATCTGAAGAATAGGTAACATCACAGTATTGTATTTTAGAAGCTAGTAGTTTGTGTAGTGGGTCAAGATGAGGCAAAGCTCGGAATGCTTTGGTTTTGCTTTTTCTGTTTTCCAGGAGCAACCTTCCCCCCAGAATTTATAGGTTAGCACGAACACAGGTTAAAATATTTTATGCTTTTAGGATTTCAGCTGGCTCCATACACAATTTAATCCCTTTTTTGGAGGGGGGGAACTTCACCTACAGATATTTACATATCTGAAGGCACTAAGTTTATTTTGTGTAATTCTGAAATACCGTTTCTTGAAATATCATTAATGTAATTTTTCTGTTACACCCTATTTATATTATTTATGAATGTGAAGGATAGTATTTCCATGTGTTTTAAAGGTGACAGAAACTTAGGTTAAGTTCTCACAGCTGTCAGATGAGCCAATGGCAACTCAAAGACCAGACTTTTTTTCTTTAATCCCTCCTACTTTGTCACCAACACAGGAAAAGGCTTCAGTCATTTTCAGCTTTCTTCCCTTCCCCCAGCACGTGAATGGGATGCCCTTCTGGTCTTATCTTTCTATACTTTCTGCATCCCTGCCACATTTCAGAGCAGAATACAGGAGGGAAAGATGCTAATAGTTTGAGGGTAGAAATTACACTGAGTGGAGAGTGGGGATATTGGGCATGTTGCCATTATCATAATTCTTTTCTCTATCCTCCCATTCACTTCCTTTTAATTCGGCTTAAGCAAATCTCTGGGAGGAAACCCTGGTTCCAAAGAGAAACAGCCTGGGCCTTCACCTTGGGGAGACCGGTCCTGGCATGTCAGGGCAACCCATTTCCTTCTTGCCTCATCTTTAAAGATGGTATAGTTATTCCACAGCACTCTTACAAGCATTAAATCAAGCACTACATATTGTAATGATTTAGGCAGAAGGAAAAAACAGTCCTCACTCATAGTAAGAACTTAACAAAAGGCCCTGGTCAGTTGGTTAGAGCATCATCCCTATACACCAGGGTTGCAGGTTCAAACACCTGTCAGGACACATACAAAACCAACCAATGAATGCATAAGTGAATGGCAAATCACTCTCTCTCTCTCTCTCTCTCTCTTTCTCCTTCCCTCTCTCTAAAATCAATCAATAATTTTTAAAAAAGAAATTAAATGGTGCCATTGTGACATGGTCCACACTGTTACCCACACTCCCTGGCATACTCCCCCCACACTGAAAGCCACTCCCCTTATATCCGCTAGGCTTCTCTAGTCATCACTCCTTCAACACAAAGTTGTCAAGCACTATTGTGTACAAGGCACCATACAACAAATTTCAGAAAATGTCACTATCTGTGGGAGCCTTCACGTAATAATGGAAGCAAACACACCTGCACACAGGGTCTCAGACCAGGGGCTCACTGAGATAGGCTAGTAGTCACTTTCCTAGGACTGATTTGACATATTTACAGTGATTTTTAACATTATCTCTGTTATAATATTACCTTTTCTATTTTTACTATCATGTATAAACCAGACTATGTAAATGATGAGACTGGATTTTCAAAACTATATCAAGGAAACTAAAAAATGTTTAGTGTTATCATTTTGTAAAAATCACAATTGTGATAAATCTGGGAGAATTTCATTCTTTCTCTAGAAATATGAGGCTCATGTTTCTTTAATTGAATACTTCTATTTAGATTCCAGTCCTTACTCATACAAGGCTTTCCAAGAACTGACCCTGCCTCAAAATGTAGAATGATTTTTTTCTCTAATTATCACCTCACTGATGTGTTGGTCTTTAAATCTGTTCCATATACATTGTTGGAAGCAGTGTGCTAAAACCAGTAAAGTTATTTTGTAAAATTCTTAAAGAATAGGACTTCTCTGGGGAAATTTTGAGTTTCATTTTGTGTATGTCACACTATTGTCCTTTTGATTCTACCAATGTTCTAAATGTCCAGCTCCAACCTGTACGTGGTCCATGTAGACTGATTGGTTTAGGTGAACAGATATCCCATTGAGATAAATTTGCCCAGTGAGGCACAAAAGGACATTCATTACAGAGAAGTCAGGTAAGCTGAATGGAGTCTTCCGTGTGAAATGAATTAACTACAAATGGCCCCAGGTGGTTTTTTGTACCTTCCAAGAGTTAACAACATTTCATTGTTATTGAATAAACTCGTGGGGTATTTTTTTTTAATGACAGAATAAATGTTACATATACACTATAATTCATTCCACTCTGGCAGGAAATGGCCTTCATTTTTCTCTGGGGAACTGTACAAACATCTGGATAATCTTGAAATCTTCTAATATGAAAAAGCAGTAATTACCCCCAAACTTACTACTTCCCACATTTATTTCCTCTTTTACAGTGATTAGGATTTATTTCTTTCTCAATAAGGATTTCAAGATTGCTTATGAAGGAATTAATTTTGTGATGTGTCCACAAAGGACACAATTCTCGGCTTGGTTCCACAGGAATTTGCAGAAAGTTAATTTTTACCCTTTTTCTTCAAGGCAGCCAAATTTCCTAATTTTACAGATGTTCTTTCTTTAAAAACTTGCCAACATAGTTTTCCTTGGTTTTGAATGTTGAGCTGAAATGCCTTTTTAATGTAATGAGCAATATTACAGTTATTTGTATTTAGCTCTCATTCTTCACTAGCCTATGGAGAATTTTGACAAGAAATGCACAGATGTGACATGGATACAAAACCATATCTCAGAGACCTGGAATCTCTGGGCAAATGCCACGCTCAGTGTAGCGCTACATAACACTGGGGTAAGAATTTCCAGTGAGTTCATGCAGTGCGAATCTAGCTTTGACATTGTACTCCGTAATACCTTTCTGCTTCTCAGCAAGCAATGTGAGTCTTCTCCCCTCCCTCTTTTCCTATATAATTTTTCCCTTTATGTTGCTCTTGTGTGTTGCTTCTTTGTTCTTATATTCAACTCACTCTATTTTTTTATCATTTAGTTGCAAAATGTTAATTAATCTCAAGTATTTTTCTTTCTTTTATTCCTTGCTTGTTATGTCTGAGCACTTTGGTTTGTTTGTTTTTCTATCTCTTTGTTCATAGTACACCTGAACTGTATATTATTTCCCTATATAGCATACCTTTGGGTTCCTTTATTTTCTTGGTGTTGCTTCGGGTGCTCTATATTGAATTACACAAGAGGAAAAGCTGCCTAGTTTGAGTGGTTGCTGAATCCCCAAGCTTCCTTTTGATAAGAACGCATTTTCTGAACTTTGGCCAGTTTAGTAATCTTTCTGGAACCCAGATTCCTGACCTGAAATAATAATATATACGTTCTACCAATAGGTTCAGTATGAAATAATTAGTTAACCTTTCTAAAATTTTTGAAGGTAAATACTATATCTCATACTTACTCACTTAGAATATTTAATAATCCCTGGTACATGCCTGGCACCATGCTATGTGCTAGGGGCACAAAGAGGGGTTGGGGGACCCTTTTTCTCAAAGACTGTTTTGAGAGACAGGCTCCTATAGAAGGATTGTTTCAATAGACCATAATGAAGTTTTACTTTACTAGAATTTAGCCATTTTACCAATAAGTGTTAAACATGTTTTTGCACTGCTGTATTATTTTGACATAATATTTGAAATAATAGGGTATCAACTTGAATCTGTCACTGCAGGCCTACAGCATCCATTTTTACTATCAGATTCCAAGATTATGGATGGGAGGAAGAATAGATGTGAAATATTTTCTCATTTCTTATTTCAAAAAAATCAATAAGTAACTGCTAATTAATGGATATAAAGTGTCAACTTTTACTTGATAAGATTTATTTTTTTAATTATAAGATTTAATGCTCATTGTGAGTCATTCAAACATTATGAAAGTATACTAAACAAAACTAGAAATTTTATTATTCATATGCTCCCAAACCCCAATTCTCTAGGGTAACCACTATTTCTAGTTTAATTATTAGACTTATAGACCCTTTTGATCTTGCATGTACATATATGTTTATATACAAAAGAACAAAATCATACTATATGTAACATTCTTCTATTAGCTTTTATTCACCCAACATTATAGAAAGATTTGTGTACAACTACATACAAATCTGCGCCATTTATTTTAATGTCTACCTAGTATTCCATCTTATTGATGTGACATATTTATTTAACCATTCCCTGGTTAATAAACATTTAGCTTGTTTTCAATTTTCAGCATTGCAAATAATGCCTCAATAAACATCCTTGCACATAAATTATTATGACACGTTTATTTTTACCATTTACTCTAAAAAGTCTGACAAACCCACCATCTAGAACTACACAAATCCTTCACTGTCTGCTTCCAAGGTTGAACTGCAGAGTTCACAGCTGGGCAAAGACCTACAGAACAAAACATCCAGCGTGGACTTTAACACAGTGGGCTACAGATGGAGTCAAGGCCCTGACGGTCAACAGATCTTCATAAACTCTCAACAAGGAAAGAGCTCATTTAGATACAGGCTAGGATCCACAGTTCATATTTATAAAGGGAGGGGATAAATAGGAGGAGAGAAACGAATGTCTCAAAGGGTAGTGCCTGAAATATCAGACACACCAAAGGGCATCCAAGGTAAGATTCAGGAAAAAGGAAAAAAAGAAAAACTCTGACACTTTCTAAGTGCCACTTTCAAGTGCTGACAGGAAGCAAAGGTCAAAGCTCATAGAAGTTTACTGACTCTTTAAGGGTTACACACCCTCTAAATTGCTATAGTCATCCCTTGTCATCAGTGTTAAACTGCAGCAGGAGACTACAATAGCAAGTGCCATATACAAAAGTAGTCAGTGTGCAATGTCATGTGCAAGTAGCTCCTTGATCACTGGCAGAATACTCAATCTCCTAGCACCAATGCATTTCTATCATATATAAGGAGCCCCCCCCCCCCAAACTTTATTTCTTCTCATTCTAGTACCATATTTCTTTTTTCATATGATTAGTTCAACTGACATTGTTGAACAACTGCAGTGTGCCCAGCACTATGCTAAGGACCTTTTGGACATTATCTCACATAACATTCACAACAGCGATATGAAATCAATGCCATTATTATTCCCATTATGCAGACTCAAAGAGTTCATAGTGCTAATAAGTGGCAAAACCAGGGCTCAAATACAGGCAGGCATGCTCTACAGCCCATCTTTCTGATTACTACAGGATATCATCATTTTATTCAGAATGTTAAAGGAGGAAGCCTTCAAATCAGAGTGAGTGAGAGAACCCTATTAATACATGGTGATGGTAATAGAACCACTCACCTTCCATTGGTTTCTATCTTAGTTGCCAGGAAATGGATTTCTCAGATTGTCAGAGGCAAAATATTTGTGAAGAAACCCTGCAGCCCGAAGTAAGGAAGAAAAATTAGCTCATCAAAATGTGTTTGAGAGCTCTCCAACATTCTAAAAGAATACCAAATAAGACAGTGAAACCCAGTTTGGATTGGAGGCTTTGAGAGAACCATGGAGAATCAAGTAAATATGTTAATAAGAAAGAGAAAAACAGAGATTTGATGTTCAGATGGGGAAGGTAGATTTTAAAAATGTATAACAAACATAAGCAAGATTCTAGGAGTGATTATTAGAAGCTTTTCTCATTGGCCCTGGCCAGTGATACAGCGGATAGAGTGTCATCCCAGAGTGCCACGGTCACCAATTATATCCTGGGGGTCACAGGTTCCAACCCCTGTCAGAGCACATATGAGAAACATTCAATGGGTACACAATTAAGTGGAACAATGAATTGAAGCTTCTCTCTCTCTCTCTCTCTCTCTCTCTCTCTCTCTTTCCCTCTCTCTAAAAAAAAAGCATTTTTTATTTAAAAACAAAACAAAAATCTCTCAACCAAACTACGATTATAAAGGAAGAAAATCTATTTCTTCTATTTCTTTTTCTATTTTGAGGGACCAAGCTATCCAAACACTGCTGAAGTCACTGACTACGATTTTCAGAAAAGTATTTAGCAAAACACCTTTTATAAGGGAGGTATACAGAACAGGAAAATACAAGGCCAGTGACATGCAATTTGGTGAAAAACTAATCATTTCAACCATTAAACTTAAGCTGGTTGGTTAATTGTCCAAATTTGTCCAAAATTAGAGTCTCTAATAGCAAGTTGTAGCAAATAGAGTGAGCAGTAGAATCACAATTCAGACAGTTCACCACAGGACGTTCAGGCCTGAATCTAGAAAGATGACATGTCATATGGATGAAGGGAAGTAAACCATTGACACAGTCGATTTTCCCAGGTAACTTTAGATAATGCTTCCTAATGATATGATTGAGTATTCCTGGTAATAGCTGAAAAATAGGGAGCCCTGCATTGGGCATGCATTAAGCCTTAAGTATTTAGATAGAGGACATAAAGATATTAAAACAGTTGGGCAACCTCAAGCTGCATGATTCAGTCTCCTTACTGCACCTGATGTTGTTTCATTTCTTTCCTAGGTTGGAAAACATTTTTATTACTTTTTAGCTTATACTTGCTTCTCCCTTTATTAGCTCTACTTTACTGAAAACCTACTAGAAATACTGACTTATTCAGTAACACAGAGTCTCTAGTTACCACGTATAGGGCAGGCCATATGTACTGCCAGCCTAATAGCCATTTTCTTCCTTTTCATGCTGCCAGGGCACAAGTTTGTTCTGGGGCCTGCCCTTACCCATTCAACTCAGACAAACGCTAAAGGGCCACAGCCAATCAGAGGGCCTCACCTTCCTTGTCTATAGTTGGTTTGGGGAAAGGGCATATGCAATCCACTTTTTGTCTTTTCATTCCGTACATCTTTACTGACCACCTAGTACATAATTGTTACTGGGTGCTGGGAAAATAGAGGGCATGAGACAGAAATGTCTCTGCCCACATGGGCCCCAGATTCTAACTGAAGAAGAAATAAAATTAATATAAAACATGAAGGAGTATGAAAAGATTTGGGGGAAAGATTAACTTCATTTTTAATATTTTTTTAAATGCCAAAAGAAAAAATAATTTTTTTTATCTTTCTCTGACATTGATGAATAGTATGAGAATTTGTAGCTTAAGGAACATGGAGAGGAGCTAGGCTGTCCAGCTAGGAGAGTAGTGCAAAGTTGGAAGGAACCATCACTGAACTGCTAAGCTAATCAACCTGGCCACCATAGTGCTTAAGCCACCTGTATTTGAGCTTTTTGTTACGTTCTGCTGAGCGTATCCTACTGATATGGTATACTTGTTTGGTAGAAATGATTCCAGAGCAATCTATCTGATCCCTGACCACTTTTTACTGGCAGAGTAGACTAGGAAAGTCATTACTGCCTTGGTAACAGATGACATTAAACAAAGAAATGAACATATGCTCCATTTTCCTTTACAATGGCCATGGAGAAAGAAAAAAGAATGTAGAATGAAGGCACAAGGACAGCCAGCCCACTGAGATCAGAATATGCATCCTTTGTAAATATACTTCAATACAGGTCTAGAATATATATTTATCATCATTGGAAGATGAAGGTAGTTTGAGGCTTTCCTTATCTCTGTTCTTACTGTAACAGTGACCAATCCATAATCATTTGTTCTAGTCTATCTAAATTTAATCTTTAGAAGATGATTTGGAAATTCTAACTTAAAGTCTAATATAATATTTAATGATGAGAATATTTGGTGTGAGGAAACATTTATTTTTTGCAGATATAAAAGTAGATAGCAGAGCTAACAGGTAAGAAAAAACTGTTATTTTTCCTGATGATGAGATAATGAGGCTTACAGCAGGAATGTACTTCCTGTGGTTAGAGATTAAACATCCATCATGAGTACAAAAAAGGAGTAACTTAATAGATACTTATTAAATGAATGAATATTTGAGCATCTACAATTCTGCAATATATATCTGCGGTTTCTTTTCACCCAAAGACATATAGCCCTTATGTTGGGCAAATGAGTTTGTAAAATTTGTATTTTTTGAGTTTGCTCACTTTTATTGTTAAAAATGATACTGGGCAGCGCCAGGTATGTGTCGATCTGTGAAACTGCAAATTACCTTCCTGCTTGGGAAGGGCCATTGTCTTGCTAATGTTGGCAGAGATGGGAGAGAAGCCATGCTTTGCAGGAAGAGCAGAAAGAATGCACAGTGCTGAAGGATGAAGGAGATGGGGAACAGAGGTGAGGGGCTTTGCGAGCTCCACTGAGACTGGTGAGGCCTTTGATTCTAGGAGGAACTGAAGAAGATTCTCCTGGTTGTGGAACAAGAGAACGTGTCAGGGCTTTGGGAGCCCTAAGTGAAAGGAAAGTGTTTTCCCTGTGTGTTTGCTCACTGGCCAGTGCAATACTTGAATAAAGGAATGGCCCACTATTCTTTGGCTCCACTGTTTCTTTACCGTCTGCCCAAATTTAATGGGAACCTGCATGTGCATGGCCATGATAATGGCGACCACTGACCCTATAACTTATCTTTCAAAAACTGAAATTTCTGTTGAGACAAAAGATAAATCAACCTCTCTCTCGCTGTCTCTCTCCCTCTGCTTTATTTCTTTCTTTCCTTCCTTCAATTTTTTTCCCCTTCTTTTCATTTTTTTCCAGAAAATATTGAGTGCCTTTTATGGAGCAGACATTGTTTATGGCATATGAGTAAGACAGATAAGACACAGTTTTTTGCCTGTAAGAAGTTTATTATGCTTCAAGAAAAGAATATACATTTAAATTTCTCATATATATGCCTGTTGGAAGTGATTTGGTAAACAGTGAGTGCTACTGAAATCCAAAGTAAGGAGAGAAAGAAAGAGAGAGCTATGTGCAGAATTCATGTGGAGATACTTAAAAAAAAGTGTCTATGCATTGGATTTAATAAGGTAATGAGACTGTGTAAAAGGAAGGGAAAATGAAGGTCACAGAAAATATAAAACAGAAGTACTCACATACAGATATATGTAGGGTATTCTAGGTACAGTGAGTAGCTTGCTTTGTCAAAGGTAGCTGTGTCCACAGAAGAATCATGAGAGCTGATTTTGGAAGAGTGGAGTCGGGTCATGAATGAGAAGTCTTTGAAGGGCAGGCTAACACTTGGTCTAAAGCTATAGGCAATGGGAAGCTCATTTAAGCAAGGCCAGGAGTACAGAACAGAGCTTAAGCAGAAAGTCTGTCATGGATGTATGCAATGGAAAAACAAAACTTGTTTCAATTGCTGGACTGTGATGTTTGTGTTGAAATAAGGTTTCTAAAGAAAAGTAAACAATTGTGGGCCAGAGCACCTGTGATGTTGTGACTTATGTTAAGAAATATTTATTTGGTCATCATCCAGGTTTCTGGGTTCCTGGCACAGAGCTCCTAAAACCCTATGAGTTTCCTGTGATGAGAGGGATAAAGATGTCTGTTGTTACATTAACGAGGTGACTTTTGGAAAGCACTAAAGGATAAGGGCTGGTTATAAATGTAGCTAACCCTGAAATTAAGGGGTTAGAATTTTCAGTCCCACCCCCAGTACCCCACCTCTGGGAAGAAGAGAGAGGCTGGAGATTGAGTTCAATCACCAATGGTCAATGACTTAATCAATCATGTCTGTGTAATGAAGCCTCCATAAAAACCCCAAAAGGCAGGCTTCAGAGAGCTTCCAGGTTGGTGAACTTGTATGGAGATGCTAAGAGAGTGGCATACTAAGAGGGGGCATGGCAGCTCCACTGCATTCCTAACCCCCCACTCACCCCCAATCTTGCCCTAAGTGCTTCTTCCATCTGGCTGTTCCTGAGTTCATTTTATAATAAATCAGTGATTTAGTAACCAAAATGTTTCTCTGAGTTCTATGAGCGCATTAGCAAATTAATCAAACCCAAGGAGGTGGGATTCTCAGGAAGTCCAGTCTATAGCCAGTTGGTCTGAACACAGGTGGCACTGTGTTTAGTATGATGATTCACATAATGCCCTGGACATGGGACTGGTGTCTGCAGTGGGTGGTTGGGGTGCGGATTCAGTCTTGTAGGATGAGTTACCGGTGAAATTTGATGCTGTCTCAAAATAGGTAGTTTTAGAATTGGGTTAATTGCTTGATCGTGTTGAAAAACCCACACATTTGAAAATGAGATGGGTAAGGTTAATACTTACATTATTTACTGAATATGAGATCTCCATAATAATGGTGAATATCAATAGGAACATTTTGAAATTATTTTTATGTATTTATTTTAGAGAAGAGAGACAGAGAGAGAGAGAGAGAGAGAGAAAGGGAGGAGCAGGAAGCATCAAGCCCCATATGTGCCCTGACTGGGCAAGGCCAGGGTTTTGAACCGGTGACCTCAGCATTCCAGGTCACTTCTTGATCCACTGTGCCAACACAGGTCAGGCCAGGAATATTTTTAACAGTTAAAGTTTAATCATAGCAGGGGTAAGAGTATGAAATAATTTAAGCAGCATAATCACCAGACCCATCATTATCTCAAAAAGTGAAGTTTTACATTTCAAAACCATAACCAAACTGTTAGTTTTAAAATGCACACTCTATTTAATTCATTCCATTATTTCCAAATATATTTTAAATGTTAATTCTGCTAATAAAAACTTTATTAATAAATTGAGCAGTCTATTAGAAAAACCTTTTATTAATCCAATCACATACTCTAACCATTAGAAAAGCTTGGGAATGCTAATAAGAGAAGGACTGCTTTAATGAAATGAAACATCCTAATGCAAAGCTGCTTCGATTGTGCTGCTCCCGAGTCTCAGTGGAGAAATGCTAAATATTATCAAAGCTCTCTCTCTGGGTCATAGCACACTCCTCCAAGAATTATGTTCTAAATTAGCTAGTGTTCTCCTAGATCGTTTATTAGAAGCTCACAACCAGATTTTGAAATTAAAGACCATCCATATTGCACACTCTGTCAATATTTTATGCATTATCTTAAGAAGGAAGAACTGTTACAGTTTAAATTTCTCATTGGCTTTCTACCTCTGTAAACACCAGTTTAGAAGGTATGACTCAGATTCTCACCTGCCAGGCAGAATACAGAATGTTCTCTTTTCACTCACGAAGACAAGCTTGGACTCATGCCAGGGAGACTCTAGCGAATGTATGAACTTTCATTGATAATATTTTAAGCACAGTCCTTTGTATTGCAATCACAACTCTTTTTTAAAAAAAATAAACAAATACAGTAGTGAAGAAGAGTGCTTACATGGGTTAGGCTTCCTGAAATGACTCCAATTTGAAAACTGATATAAAAGTTTTTTTCAACTGCTAATGATTGCATCTCAAATGGAAACTAAGGATAAAAAGCAATGTACTGAAGTCTCCAAAGGTGAAAGAGTGTACTTATTGTAGAGATAAGAACATTGAAATGCACATACAAGGGGTATATTAATATTCTGCCCGTCATCCCTTCAAAGTGTATAATATTACACCCACGAAAATGAGAAGCCTGATGATGCTCTGCTTTTCACACCCTGCCACATTCCCCGCTAATGTGCTTACCCCTAGGTCAAGCAGAGCGCTGTTCAGCTAGAATTCACCATGAACACAGCAGGGAAATAATGTAAGTGTAAGTTTACAAAACAACCCGCTGTAAAAGGAGGGGGAGGGAGAGCAGTCGACAGCCCTCTCACAAGCAATCTGTCTACTCTACCAATCACAAACCATGAATGGGCACAAGACTATGCAATGCACTGTCCCTGCAGGTGGAGTTTCTTCTCCATTTCCTGTTGCCTTCTGCATAAGTGGGTTTGCATGAGCCCTTTGCCCAATTCTGGATTGTGACTTCAAACTCATTTATCAGTGCTAGCACCTCAGATGTCAGTTGTAGGTTCTACCTGAAACCGAATAGACCTACTCAAGGATACATGTGGCCCATATTACAGGTGAGACAAATTTGGTGTAGAGATTACATGAAATGTTTTATAATACTCCCTTTTTTTTAAAAGAGTGATTATGTCATCATCTTTGTGATTGTTTATGTTTTTAACTGAACTTTTCACAATTATCAGTTGGTTTTAAGGGAATTTTAGCTACGATGACATTAAGAGACAAGTTTCAAAATGAAAAGTTTTCAGTTAGAAGTTAAGACTATAGAAGGCATTTACTCTTGAATGGGTAGATGAATTTAATTCAGGTTTTTTTTTTTCTTGACTGGTTTTAACCTCTTTAACATCCTGGGAGATTGCCCATAAACTCAGACAAGCATAGATCTCAGAGACCCTACCTAAAAGACTATGCAGCAGTCTCCATAGTGTTTTTGGAAAGGAGCTCAGAACAACTGAAGCTGCAATGTAGGTATCTGTGTGCTGTGTTTAATAAGGACATCGCAGGACCCTGTGCATCAGGAACCTATGAGATGCCTGGAGAGCTAGAGAATAAGATCCATGGCACAGCTGTGAAGCTAGAATAGAAAAACAATAACACAAAATCTTCCAGAGAAGGGTAGACACATATGAGCCCATCAAAAAATAACCATCAGATAGATTAAAATGTGTATAAGTTTTTTCAAAAATAAACATTTGATATATTTAATCATATATTTGGGCCTCATCAGGAAAAATGATACATCTCAATAATACCTATTCCAACAAGCCAGTTCAACTTTTTATTCTTTAATTTAGTTTTTAACTTAATTGGGTTGACATGGTTCGACAAACTATACAGGTTTCAAGTGTACAATTTAATACAACACCGTCTTGATCCTCTTACAGGCATTATAACTTTTCCAGGTACACATTGCCTTTAGCATGTCTAGAAAAAGTCTTTCATATCCCCATTTTAAAAGATTTATATCATTGTTTTTACTCCCTAGGATGCTGTCATTTTCATGTATCCATCATTAAATGAATGGATATATGCCCCACATATTGTTTTTCATTTTCAAAGGAAGGGCTTTATTAGCATCTTAAATCTATTTTTCTAAAGGGAAAAAGATACTAAAAATCAACAAAACTTTTCCCTGTGATATTAAAAATCACTAGGTGGTCTTAAATTTCCTGCCTTTAATGCTTCTTTCATGTCAGGAACTTGAGACATATTTTGAGTTGGCTTTTGCCCAAAGAGAACTGAAGTTGCCTCAAACTTAAATAGGCAAACAGTAGTTTCTTTTTTAAAAAAGGAAGTTATTATAACACTTTTATCTGACAACTCAAAATATAGTGTTAATTCCAATTACTCTTCAAAAGTACAAAATGTATAAATATAGTTTATTGTTTTCCTAATTTTATACATAGAACAGGGCTAAGACTGAAAATTTTATTTAGAATCACACAAGTAGCTAAGGTGCATAAACCAAATGAGAGAATAGTCTGGACTGAATAGATTAGTCACTAAAAAAAAAAATAGTGACAAGAAATGTGAAACGAGGGGATCATTTTATATGTAGACCAATTGGTTTCATCCAGTTTGCCTCAGGTAACTTAGCGTTAGCCTGCTGTAGTACAAATGGGTAGTCCAAGACATAAGTAGCCTTTCAGTGAGAATGATGATGACTTAAAAAGTCCTTGACTGTCTATAAGAAAAGTTGAAATACTGCCATTCGTGACAAAATGGATGGATCTTAAGAATATCATGCAAAGGAAAATAAATCAGAAAAAAGTCGAGAACCATATGATTTCACTGATATGTGAGATGTAAAACTGAAAGCAACAAATGAACAAACAAGACATATAAAAACTCAGACACAGACAGCTCTGGCGGTTGCCAGAGGAAAGGGTTGCAGAAAGTAGTAAAGGGTAAAGTAAGTCAAATATATATAATGACAGAAGGAGATTTGACATTGGGTAGTGAACACACAATGCAATATACGGATGATGTAAACCTATACACTTGAAACTTCTATAGTTTTAATAATCGATGTCACCCCCAACATATTTAATTAAAAAAAAACATTACTTCTGGAAAAACTCAGAGGCACACATCTTACTAGTTTGTTAAGTTTAAGTCTACATGAAGCCTTATTCTCTCTTTTTTTTTAATTTTTACTTTTAATTTATTGTGTTGACATGATTTCAAGTGTCCCACTGAATATAATGCCCTCTGCCCTCTGTATTGTGCCCAGCCCCATACCCTGTGCAAAATCTCATTCCATTTCCATTTTACCCCCTCGGCCCCCCTCCCCCTACCTCCATCCCCACTTTTCCTCTGGAAATGGCTACCCTGATGTCTGTATCTATGTGTTTTGTATATATAATTTAGCTAATCCCTTCACCCTCTTTGATCCCATTCCCTCTTCCTCCTTCCCTCTTGACAGCTGTCTGAAGCCTTATTCTCAGTAACATCTACATAAGATTCAAGGACACTGGTCCTATTATCCTTTTGATCCAATATCCTCATGGGAAAACAAAACAAAACAAAACAAAAATGCCTAGTAATAAATACTTGCTTTGTCGGACTTGATACGGTGATTTAAATACTAATTCCTTTTATTTGTATATATCACATACACAAAATAGTTTTCTCATATCAGATAACAGAGCATAATTATAACAGGCCTTGGTTCATTAGCTCTAAAATGACAGCAGTTTGAGTGTGTTTAACATATTGAGATGACCTTTGTTTTTGTTGTTCTCAGTCTTCTCCTTTGTGAGCAAACTAAGAAAACATGTACCTTTTTCATGCCTATATTTATAAATAAAAGGCTTTGTTTTCAAGCATTAAATGTATTTTTATTTTTAAAATCTGTTAAAAAATAGGTCTCCTAAAAGAAAAAAAAATTTTTTAATCTAAAATAAATTTATTTGTTCAAATTGAAATTTTTGCTTAGAGGCCATCTATGTAAAATTTCATAGAAGAGTATTGGGTAATTAAAACAGACTCGTCAAAACCTGGATTTATGTGCTAGCACTGTTACTTACTAATGCTGTGACTTTGGGAAATTTATTTAATCTTCATTTTTATCATATGAAAAGATAATAATCTCTATCTTGGCAGGTTCTCATGAAGATCTTATGAAGATTGCTATAACACCAATTACAGGGTTTGGTCACAGGCAGGGCAGCATAGCAATTAAAAACATAAAATCTAGAGCTGGACTGCCTGGGTTCAAATCCTAACCATGCCATTTGGAAAATCTGTCCTTGGGAAAGTTACTTAAATTCTTTTTGCTTCAGTTTCCCTATCTATAAATAGGAATAAAGATAACATCTACCTCATAAGATTGTTATGAAGATTGTTGAACAAGGCATGTTGATTATTAAAGAAGGAGCTTGTGACAGTACCCAGCACCAAATATGTAATATGCAAATATTAGCTGTTTAAAAAGAGTCTAATAAGTGACAGGTATAATTATGAGGTAGAAGAGTCTTGGAGAAGGTAGAATGTGAGAGGAGAAACGAATCAAATGGCTGTGTTCCAAAAGAGCTGGAGTAACCCACAAACATGTGTGCCATTGTGAAAATATTTAAAACAGTTCTCACCATGAGAGCTATTTCCAGTCTCTAGAACCTGAAAAAAAATTTTTGAGTCAATGGTAATTCTGACACATGGTTTGAAATTGCCCCTTTCATACAACCAGTGGTCTGATATGAAACTTTGAAGCTTGTTGATTCTTTATTCAAACCATGTTTTACAATTTGACCCTTTCTTTGTTCATTTCTGTATTTTGTGTACACACATTGTCTCTCCAAGCATGTTATAAGTTTCTTTGATGGCAAGGATTTTGTTATTCACTTTTACAGCCTACTTTGTCACAAACCAGGAAGAGTGTTGTTAAACATGTATGCTATGAAACTTATATATGACATTAGACCTAAACAATTATACTCCATGGCTGGTATTTTAGATTCCTGGATGGACACATAGTTTTATCGCTACTACCTATGTGTAATAACTTAAAGTTTTATTTAATGCTTTAATTCAAATTTAACTCAAATTTATAAATCAACCTAGACAACAGTTTAGTCATTCTGTGTTTAACTTTGCTTGGCTTTTACACAAATAAATTAAAACGTATGCTGACTATTCCAAAATTATAAAAAGCTAAACTCTTCTTGCATAACCAATAATAATCTACATAAAGTATCACAAACTTTTACATAATTATATGAGTGAGATACGCAAGGATAGTAAAGTGTGATTTTTATAGAAATAACAGGAAAAGATAAATAAGGAAGCTAAATGGCTATTTCTTTGGCTCAGAAATTTTTCTTCTAGTATATCTTTGGTGTTTTTTCATTTGTTCAAGAATTATTCATTAAATACAGTTAGTTTTCTTATGTAATATCTTAATTTCATCATTTTTACTTTTTGCATAAAAATATACATTGGGGAAAACTTCTCACAGCTTCCTCTGCTTCACTGATTTAACTGTTTCGCAGCATCAATTCTGCATTGACTTGACTCCACTCAGTTATTACATTTTAATGACCTTTCTAATGTATTATTTCTCTGCCAATGAGATTACAAACTGATGTAAATGCTTTCATTCTTTAGAATCCAAATATTAGTATTTTCAAATGAAAAATTTTATAGAAGTCTGGAAATGTGAAAGATATATAATCTTACTCATTTATCAAGCAAATTTAAGCACATACTATGATAGACAATGATTGAAATGTAAAGATGTATTAGTCATGTTTTCTACTTTAAGAAGCTTACAGTAAAGATGATTATAATGGCAATAAAAATAACATTTTAGGTTCATGTCTATGTGGTAGGCACTGCACCAAAGACTTTGGAATGTACATTTATCACTCAGTATCTGCAAGGGATTGATAATAGGACCCACCATGAATACCAAAATCCTTGGATGCTCAAGTCCCTTCTATAAAATGCCATAGTGTTTGCATATATCCTTTGCACATCCTCCTGTACACTTTAACCATATGTAGTTTAATTCTAATGTATAACACAATGTAAGTGCTATATAAATAGTGGTTACACCATATTGTTTAGGGAATAATGACAAGAAACAAAAGTGCCCATTTTCAGTACTGAGCAACCACCATAGGCCTAACTACATAGTACGACATAACATTTTTTTCAAATGTTTTTTGATTCGATCCTGGTTTAATGTGCAGATAAGAAGGCCCAACTGTATTACTTAATCTAATACTCATAACTAGGAAAGAGGTACTGGTTTTAGAGTTAAGAAATTTGCCTGAGGTTGCCTAAATCCAATGCTCCAAAATCTGTGTCTTCTTTTTTATCCCCCACTTCTGCATCATTTTTTCCCATTTCTCATTGTTTCCTTTTCTTAAATTAAAACCTACAACCACCATGAACACAATCATAATTTAATACAACAATGCTTCCATGAGACTGGTAATATCTACCAGCTGCTGAATAACTTTATTTACAGTTGTTTTCCTTCATTCAAAGTTTCACATTCCTCAGTTTCAGTTACCTGTCATCAATCATGGTTCAAAAATATCAAATAGAAAATTTCAGAAATAATTCATAAGTTTTAAATTGTGCACCATTCTGAGTAGCATGATGAAATCTCACACCATCTCACTTCACCCCGTGCAGGACATGAGTCATCCCTTTGTCTGGCATATCTACATTGTAGACACTTCTCTCTGGCTAGTCACATAATACCCATCTTAGTTATCAGACCAGTTATCAGAGAGACCATATTCACATAACTTTTATTGTATATTATTATAATTGATCCATTATTATTAGTTACTGTTACTCTACTACTGTGCCAAAATTGCTTGAATCTTAGGTCCAAGATTCAATCTTTTGCTCTGTCTTTGTGTTTTCTAGGCCAATTATGAATTCTGTATTTTGGCCCTTTTGCCACTTTGCCCCAATTTGTTTTAAAGAAAAATAATTTATTTTTACCTCATTTTTAAACAACTATTTGTTACAATGCGTTAACCTAGATACGATACCTTTCCTTTCATGTTTTCCATCCCCTCTGTACTTCTTCAAGGTACTTCCTCACATCACAAACATCTTACATTGTTGGGTATAGAATAAAGATGACCAAAAATCTGTAGTTGAGGGAGGACAGTGGAAAGGCCCAGCCATCAGCAACCTGATTACCAAATATAAACATGGGAGCTTTAAATGTAACCACAAGTACCAAAGCTTTTTTATCCACTCGTCCACTTACGGACACTTGGGCTGCTTCCAGATCTTTGCTATTGTGAACAATGCTGCCATAAACATGGGGGTGCATTTCTCCTTTTGAAACAGTGCTATGGTGTTCTTAGGGTATATTCCTAAAAGTGAGATAGCTGGGTCAAAAGGCAGTTCCATTTTTAATTTTTTGAGGAATCTCCATACTGTTTTCCACAGTGGCTGTACCAGTCTGCATTCCCACCAGCAGTGCAGGAGGGTTCCCTTTTCTCCACATCCTTGCCAGCACTTATTCTGTGTTGTTTTGTTGATGAGAACCATTCTGACTGGTGTGAGGTGATATCTCATTGTGGTTTTAATTTGCATTTCTCTAATGATTAGTGATGTTGAGCATTTTTTCATATGCCTCTTGGCCATCTGTATGTCCTCTTTGGAGAAGTGTCTGTTCATTTCTTTTGCACATTTTTTGATTGGATTGTTTGTCTTCCTGGTGCTGAGTTTTACAAGTGGATTAAAAAGCTTTGGTACATATTTACTATGGAATACTACTCAGCCATAAGAAATGATGACATTGGATCATTTACAACAAAATGGATGGACCTTGATAACATTATACAGAGTGAAAGAAGTAATCAGAAAAAACTAAGAACTATATGATTCCATACATAGATGGGACATAAAAACGAGACTCAGAGACATGGACGAGAGTGTGATGGTTACGGGAGGAGTGTGGGGGAAGGGCACAAAGAAAACCAGATAGAAGGTGACGGAAGACAATTTGACTTTGGGTGAGGGATATGCAACATAATCAAATGCCAAAATAATCTGGAGATGTTTTCTCTGAACATATGTATCCTGATTTATCAATGTCACCCCATTAAAATTAATAAAAATAAAAATTAAAAAAATAAATAAATGTAACCACAAGTAGGGAAAACAAATGTACGAGAGAGAATATATTGGTTATAACTTTTACTCTTACAGTTCTCAAGAATTTTGGCGGAAAACTATCAAAGCTTCACTCTCTTGAAAAAAAAAAAAAAGTAGTTGCAAGTTTTATTACCCAAAAGCCAATGATTATGTAATTTAAAAACAGAAATGCACACAATTCCTTACAACTCCAAAATGGAAAAGACATTGCAGAGGAAAGGAAGTCTATTTGATATTGGAATTACGTGCTTCCAAAAAGGCGATGAAGGCATCAACAGATAAAGGACGTATGAAGGTGCTAAGGGACATTTATGAATATTACAGAATGAAAAATCCAACCAAATTAAATTTAATGTTCTGGAATACCCTTTCCCTACCTATTAGGTCTAATTCTGTAACCCTTCAGAAGAAAATGGACTGCAAGAAAAAAACTTCAATTATGTACTCTGAGTCTAAGGCATATTCAGGCCCTAGTGATTTGACGAGAATAGATTTATAATTCAAAGGTAATCTAGTGATGTCAGTCAGGGCTTTCTCATCAACCTGCATTTTTCCTCCACCAAAGAAAGGGAAGAAAAATGCCTGAATGTGATACGGCTCTAACAAAGAAACATCTAATGCAGAGGAAATGCTATTTCCCCTTGACGCACTGTCATTAGCCAACAAAGGGCCAACTAGAGGGGCAGGTGTTTCCTGGGAAGTAGGATAGAAATTTAAACAAGAGGATGTCTTTATCTAGAGATTTGTGTTTTAGTTTTAGTATTTATTTATTTATTTATTTATTTATTTATTTATTTATCACTTTCTTTTCATTATTCCTGTGCAGAAAACCCCAAAGACTGGTAATCTTTTTTGTCTTGTTTTCAATGGAAGTAAGAGATATATTGGTTCATTCTTGTTTCCCAGTCTTTTAGGGACAGAGAAATGTGTAATGGAGAGGTTCAACCCTTTATTGGACACTTCATGAAGCATCAGGTAGATATTTGAGAAAATGGAAAGATCAGTCGGCTTTTTTTTGTTGTTGTTTTTTTAATATACTTTATCTCAATTCAAGTTCAGTGGAAAGACTGCTTGAAATCAGTATCCCTACAGGCAGGGCAAAAAGCTACAATTATGGTGTGTAAATGAATATGAATTTGTTCTTATTAAAGACACTTAGCCAAGGCATCTGTTTCTGTTGTGCTTTATAGGTTGTAAACCTTTTATGTTGTAACTTGGTTTTTCCTACCATCCTTTTGATCCATGCCTTTCTGCCGGGATGTAAGGGAAGAGGACCTTCCCCTTTGAATTGGCACTGAGCATACGACATGGCATGTTGTTCCCAGAGCACAGGGCCTTCCTAGAACTTGGGTTCCTGCAGTCGGAAAGGTGCTGAATAGCAGACATAATACTGGTGAAAAGCTTCATTTCTCCTCCTGATCAACCCCACCTTACATTTGTGTCTTCCTGGCATGACCCCCCAAAAACATGCAGCAAGACATCTCTCTCTTTGAAAATGTTTCATTAATCAATCTAATGACTTAAAGAAAAGCAAAAAGTGTAACTTGATTTTCATACCAATCTAGGGCCCATTTGAGGGGGCATATTCGCATGATAAAAGAGGACTTTTGGCACTAACTGTTTAGTTCTTTTCTCTGAGTGTTAAAAGATAATAAAAAGTTGTAAAGCTTTATTAACTTTTTGATGTAAATCAGTTTAACCTCAAAAATGTTTATTTATTTTAAACTTTGAAAAGTGGACAAACATGTTTGCTATAAAAACTTCATCATTTTCTGAGACATAAATTTAGTATTACACAACCTTCAATAACCAAGACAAATTGATTGCTTAGAGTAAAGCTATAATAATTATAGTATATTCCCATAGTGGCATGAAGATAAACCCAAATTAATATGAATTTTATTAATCCGGTAATTTATGAGACATGGGTTAATATTTGCCTTTGCACATCCTTGAAAAAGGGCTAGCTAAGCAAATTCTACGGCATGGGCACACCTGTAAAGGGGACTACTTACCTAAGTGAATCCATTTATATATCAACTATGTAATTGGAACACATGAGCTGGCTGTTTTGGTACATTCCTTCCAAATTATTTGTCTTTTTAGTGTAAAGCTTCCCTTAGATAACACTTGGTTTGCATTTCATTAGTAATCGTGAGGACTTGAAGAACTTAACTTCTTCGGGCAAAAGAAGTCAGATGATATTTTTTCTTGATTCTTGGAGCCAAGAGACACAATTTATATTTACCAATGCTCATTTTCATCACTTGATAAGAAAATAGTAATAATTTTTTATAGTATCACTTTGGGGATTAAACTGGAGGAAAATGAAAATATCTGCTGAAGTGCTTGGAACATGGTAGGTTCCAAAATCAACACTTTTTGAATACGATGGTAAACTTTTAACTGAATCAATTTTTTTTCTAAATATTTTAATCCCTGAAGGAACTTTATTCTAGAAAGTACAAAAGTTTTCTATTGCTAGTACTGTTGGAGTTCCTTTAACAATATTCTCTTATTTATGATACTTCCTTTTTTAAAAAAGAAATGTATAGTGCTCTATTAAAATATTATATTCTTCATATAGAGGTTTTCTGTTGTTGTTATGAATACTACTTCAAGAGCCTTGTGACCATGAGTGATTTAAGAGTGCATACTCAAATTCTATTACCTACATATTTACAATCCAGAAATGTGAAGTTTAAGAGCATGCTGGCTTTGGGATTTCTGGAGAGAGAAGAAGAGCAATGGAAAGGTAGAAAAGAATTCATTCCACGTGTCTACAAATTTCCAAGTACTGCCCTTCCAGAAATGTCTCCCTTTTAGATAGGAGTGAATGGCTTCTTCGATTTGAATTATTAAATATGGAATTCTTGAAAGATTTAGTTTAACTGAACTAAGAACATTTCTTTCATAGAGGTATATTTCTAACATCTTAGTTAATGTAAAGATAGTACCTTGGTAAAAAATAGAGCATTTTAGTTATTATAATAAACACATATGGATGATAAGTCTTCAAACCATAAACTATTAGGGTTAAAAAATCAGAAAACATATAGCACAGCATTCTCATTTTTCAGAATGAGAAAATGGAGGCCTAGAGAAGCCAACCACCTTGTCAGACATCAAATGGAAGTTTTAATTCTAGAATTTGTATCAATTGACTAGTCTTTAAGTGTCATTTCAACAGCACCATTGTTCATAGTTACTTGAAGACTTAGCCTTTAAGACTAGTTTAAGAAAAGCTACATGAAAAGTAGGGAATCTGTCTTTTTGTCAAAATGACACTAGCAGTACTGAATTGGGATTCTGGTTTTCTTTCTTTCTTTTTTTGTGACAGAGACAGAGAGAGGGACAGATAAGGACAGACAGACAGGAAGGGAGAGAGCTAAGAAGCATCAATTCTTTGTTGCAGCTCCTTAGTTGTTCAGTGATTGCTTTCCCATAGGTGCCTTGACCCAGGGGCTACAGCAGATCAAGCGACCCCTTACTCAAGCCAAAGACCTTGGACTCAAGTTAGAGACCTTGGGCTTCAAGCCAATGACGTTTGGGCTCAAGCTGGCAACCACGGGGTCATGTCCATGATCCCACACTCAAGCCAGTGACCCCCTGCTCAAGCTGGTGAGCCCATGCTCAAGCCGGATGAGCCCATGCTCAAGCCAGCAATCTTGGGGTTTTGAACCTGGGTCTTCCACATCCCAGTCTGATGCTCTATCCACTGTGCCACCGCCTGGTCAGGCTGGATTCTAGTTTTCTAAGAGATCACAGTGGCCAGTGAAACCAAAATGCAGAGTAAAGAAACAGTAAATATATAGAATCAGAAAGTCAAGGCTTAGTTTACATGGACAATTTACTAAGTTTTAAGTAAAAAATTTAATTAATAAAAAGGTCACATATTATAGTTACTCTGGGGATGTGGAAAAAGGAAAGTGAGGGAAAAATGCCTAGTGGAAAACATAAAACAACATCATTTTTAACCAACAAACAAAACAGCTCAACCGTCTTTTCATGTTTGCCTGTTTTGGGATATTTCAGCTCCTTATTCTGAATCTTGGGAAATCTAGCCAAGGTCCACATTACAAGTTGAGCGTCAGAAATAAAATCTAGAGAAAAACAAAATATTTAAAAGAACCTGTACAGGATGCATTTAGTTGACTGGTATGCACACCAAACCCATAATCTCCCTCAATTTGTTTGTCAGAGTGTTGGAAAGAATTCCATATTCAGGGAAGGCATCTAAGTCCTCTCGGCTTAAGCAATGAAATAACAAAGAAGAGATGCACTATTTCTGTTGAATTTTAAAATATAGCTAGCACACAGCTCAAGAGCCCATTTTGGACAGTTGTAATATGTAACGCAAGGCTCTTAATATAGACTACTCTTGTGTTGATGTTTGGTGCCTGTTAAATGCTACATTATTATTCATTTTACATTCAATGTCTCTTTATCGTTGCTTCCAAGTCATGATGCCCAATCTTCAACTGTTTCCACAAATGTCCCTGAACATTTTTCCCATAAGTCCAAACATCTCTGTAAAGCAGCAATTTTCAACCAGTGGGCCACAAGAATTTTTAAAACATGCAATACCTGACTATTTAGTCAGGGGCTGACCTCTTTTCCCTTAGATTGTCAAAAAACAAACAAACAAACAAAAATAGCTAACACAACAATAGCATCTGCTGTGAATGCTCTGTTTTGAACCATAAATATATAGGTCAGAGAGTTGCATCTTATTGGTCACATTGCATAATAAGGTTGCATCTGATTGGTTAATTCTTGGTAGCTGAAATCCTTATATAAAAGTACAGGCACATGATTTTTTTTTTAAAAAGTCACTTTGGAACCAGAAAGGTATGTAATTATTATTTTATTAATCAATCAAAATTTTACCTATTTTTTTTGTCAGAGTGACAAAAAATATATAACATTTTTTGGTATGCTGAAGAATTTTTATAGTTTATATGTGCCATGAGATGAAAAAGGTTGGTTATCGCTGATGTAAATCTTCCTTGAAAGTGATTGGAAGTGAATCCCTGCCAATTATTTTCTGTTCATGTGGTCTTCCCCGAGTAAATTTCCTATCGGGTTGCTTTCTAAGAGGCTGATAATGGTGTGTGTGTGTGTGTGTGTGTGTGTGAACATGTGTGTGTGTGTATGAACGTGAGTGTGTGTGTCTATGTGTGTGTGGCCTCTAAAGCACAACTAACTTCTCTGCCAAACCCTGAGAGAGCCACTGGGTTTCCAAGCACTCCCCTACCTGAAACTGATTAACACCTTTCAAGGTAATTATCCTCAGTAAGCAAGGAGATTGACAGAGTGAAGTGTTAGAGCTCTAAAAATTGTGATCCAAAGTAGTTTTGCAAAAAAATGCACTTCTGCCAATTCAGCCAAAACACTGGCTATTCATAAATCGCCTTCATTCCATCAATGGGTACACCTCCTTTATACTTGGCTCCTGTCCAGTTCTAAGTTAGTAGGTGAACCACTGTCTCAAGAAAACACGGGAGCAAGAGTCATTATGGCTGAAAAGGGCAAAAAGGCAGGCCCGATTTTATTCTATATTTTCCTTTTTAAATTCTTCCAGAAAGTAAAGTAGCCTAAATAATATCGGGATGAAGTGAAGAGACAGAAGGCCTTCTGAAATCAAAATGCTCTGAACAGCCTAAACACTCAACAATGCGTGAATCTGGACAAACTAAAAACTTTTTGCATTTAACAAAGGAAAGCAACTGGCATGAATATTGAATGTGCTGATAATTCTTATACCAATATGAAAATTCTCCTAGATAGCGCTTTAAAAATCTCTGGCTTCCGAAATGGAAGTTAAATTGTTGAGGTACATGTCCAGTTCTCGATGGCTTCTCTTCCTTCATAGGCAAGACAGCAAGATTTTCTGCCCATGTTCAAGTCCGAAGATTGACATTTTGCTAAAGGTCTGACCAGTCCATGCCAAACCAACAGAAAGAGAATAAATACATCTCCACCGAGATCTGGTTCTGACCAGTTCACCTACAGCACTGAGCTTTTCTTGGACAGCTTCCTGCACAACAACAAAGTCAGGCTTAAAATGTGCTTTGTACAAAACAGCAACCCTTGCCCAAAAGCTGGATTTGTAATCAAGAAATAAAACCTCTTTCTTCCAGAGAGCAAAGCAGGCAGCTTAGTTCATGCCATTAATATCTTTCTTATGCAAAAAAAAAAGTATGAACTCATTAGTAATGAATTACAACATTAACTTCCCTATTTCCATTCCAATTTCAACAGAACTGCAATTACCAAAAGGATTATCTAAAATAAGAGAGAGAGGGAAAAGGAGACTAAAAATCACCTATAGATATATTATCAGGAGGACAAAAAAGGATCATAGAAAAAGTACATCAACAGAAGACATGGAAACATGTAATATGGGCTAAAATAATAGGAAAACATATAGAGTAAGAAATAGGATTCTTCTTCCAGCCTGCAGGATCAGTGAAACATTTCTGCAACCTTTCACTTTACACACAAATAAGCTCCTCTCAGCCACAGTCAAGTTCTTTGGAAAATCTAACCATAAAGCCCAGAGAAGTCTTGTTCCAGCACTTACTCTTTCATCCTTGGAAAGATACTGATTGTCTGCTCAACTCTCTCCCAGAGGGAAGAGACCTGTTCCTTTTCGTAATTCCGGAACCTAGGCGGCCACCTGGCCCACAGTGGGCCCTGAATACATGCTTGCAAGATGAACTCAATAAGATTGAGTGCAGACCAGCCCTTCACTTACAGAGCCTAAATGCCCAACTCCCCCAACAGGCCCTGAGGAAAAAGGCATGGTTGAGGAAAAGCAGGCACCACAGTTAATGCCAACGTTGTTTGTGCGAGCTCTTGCAACACCAGAAGTATTAGGACTCGGCTGTCTGGTGCCAATGACAATACCAGTGCTTACCAAATTTGTATTAATAATAAATATAACTTAACAGGTCTCACAGATTTCTTTGTATCTGCAACTCTGAACCTCCTCCCAAACCCCACACTCCAGAAACCAAGGGAGCTGGTCCTCTGGAAATGAAATAGCATTGGGCGTCAAGGGGGTGCATTTGTGAGTGAGGAGGGGGGTGGATGAGAACCTGGGCTTTAATGCATTGCTGCTCTCAGGGGGGTGCAGCCATTAGAGAGCTCTTCTTTCTAAAGGAAAGGTGATATTCACCTTAAATTACTCTGTTTTTTCACTTTCAGGAGATATCAGACAGATTGCCTATAACCATAGCAATTGGTTCAGCTGTGGGTGTGCCCCATTTATTCAAAGCACAGAGGCAGTACAGGCAAGGGAATATTATGACAACAATAGAATTAATTTCAGATGCCAAAACTTGTTGGTTCAGTGTTGGATTCCCAGCCATATGAAGAACATTCCATATTCTGGGTTTCATTGACTCTCTTCTGATCCTCAATAGTAATATTAGTTATATTAGTTTCTTTTTTTTTAATTTTTATAAATTTTATTAATGTTAATGGGGTGACATCAATAAATCAGGGTACATATATTCAAAGAAAACATGTCCAGATTATCTTGTCATTCACTTATGTTGCATACCCATCACCCAAAGTCAGATTGTCCTCTGTCACCTTTTATCTAGTTTTCTTTGTGCCCCTCCCCCTCCCCCTCTCCTCCTTCCCTCCCGTGCCCCCCCTCCCCCCCACCCCTGGTAACCACCACACTCTTGTCCATGTCTCTTAGTCTCATTTTTATGTCCCACCAATGTATGGAATCATGCAGTTCTTGGTTTTTTCTGATTTACTAATTTCACTCCGTATAATGTTATCAAGATCCCACCATTTTGTTGTAAATGATCTGATGTCATCATTTCTTATGGCTGAGTAGTATTCCATAGTGTATATGTGCCACATCTTCTTTATCCAGTCCTCTATTGAAGGGCTTTTTGGTTGTTTCCATGTTTTGGCCACTGAGAACAATGCTGCAATGAACATGGGGCTACATGTGTCTTTACGTATCAATGTTTCTGAGTTTTGGGGGTATAAACCCAGTAGAGGGATTGCTGGGTCATAAGGTAGTTCTATTTTCAGTTTTTTGAGGAACCACCATACTTTCTTCCATAATGGTTGCACTACTTTACATTCCCACCAACAGTGAATGAGGGTTCCTTTTTCTCCACAGCCTCTCCAACATTTGCTATTACCTGTCTTGTTGATAATAGCTAATCTAACAGGTGTGAGGTGGTATCGCATTGTAGTTTTGATTTGCATTTCTCTAATAACTAATGAAGATGAGCATGTCTTCATATATCTGTTGGCCATTTGTATTTCTTCCTGGGAGAAGTGTCTGTTCATGTCCTCTTCCCATTTTTTTATTGGGTTGTTTGTTTGTTGTTGAGTTTTATAAGTTCTTTGTAAATTTTGGATATTAGGCCCTTATCTGAGCTGTTGTTTGAAAATATCATTTCCCATTTAGTTGGCTGTCTGTTTATTTTGTTGTCAGTTTCTCTTGCTGAGCAAAAACTTTTTAGTCTGATGTAGTCCCATTCATTTATCTTTGCCTTCACTTCTCTTGCCTTTGGAGTCAAATTCATAAAATTCTCTTTAAAACCCAGGTACATGAGTTTAGTACCTATGTCTTCTTCTATGTACTTTATTGTTTCAGGTCTTATATTTAGGTCTTTGATCCATTAGTTTCAATTTCTCCCAGAAGCAATGGTTACCTTGTTTCTAGGACTATCTTGAGAGTGAAACAACAATTTGAAAAAACAGGTTCTTGACAATGTTCTGTGTGCAAGAGCACTGAGATAACCAGCCAAGAACCATAATGCAATGTCAGCGTGCACTTCTTTTGAATACCGTTGATGCCATGTTTTTCAGAGCAGTGTCCAACTTCTCTTGATTAATCAATAAAGGATGTGCTCCACATTTACTGATTCTCCCTAATTTTAGTCTCTTTACATCCCTGGAATTTTTAAAAATATATATTTTGGAGGTTCTTTTACCCTATCCATAAAGTAGAGTGGTAGAAAAAGTATCTTAGATTTTCAAGGCAGTTCCTTATGACTCATTAATTAGCTAAACTTAAGCGATTCCAAAATTTGTTACCTATATCCTGTTGTTTCCACAAATAAACCTCAATGTATTTCAGAGTTACACAAATATCAAACCCTGGGAAGAAGAGAGGAAAACAACAACAGAATTATACTATCCAAGAGACATGCACTGCCAGTTTCTCAGTCGTTTCATCAGAAATGGAGTTCCCACCAGGTGCTAGCAATGTGAGACAGGAGACATATCCCAAGTTCCCACTTCATGTAAAGCAATGGGAAATATGTCAAGATGAGACAAAGATCTTTATTTCAAAATACTTTGACCTAGAAGGGGCAAAGTCAGTGGGAAACACAAAAGAAATATTTTATCAAAATAAAGACTTTGGAAATAATCTGTTTCTTTGGAAAATTATAAAATTCGTTATTTTTAGTGTAGTGGTAATTGAATCGATTTGATTCTAAATGTCTAAAAACATTCATTGTAAAATTTGAAGCTTCATAAAGCTCTAAATTGAAGACTATTTCATGTTCCTAAAGATTAGCCCATCAGCAACACTTTGTATATTAAATTTATCAGGGTGACATTGGTTAATAACATTATACTAGGTTTCAAGTGTACATTCCTATGATACCTCATCTGCCTATTGCATTGTGTGCCCACCACCCAAAGTCAAACCATTTTCCATCACCTTATATTTGACACCCTTTACGTGTTACTACTCCCCGCTCTCCTTCCCTTTGGTAACCACCATACTGTTATCTGTATCCATGAGTTTTTGTTCATTTGTTTATCTGCAATATTTTTAATTCAGAGAGGATTTTAAGATGATGAGAAATAATTATACATATTGAGTATGTGCATGTATGTGTGCATGCTCATACATGATGTGCACACGTGTGTGTGCTTTTCTTGTGGTCCCGTGCTTCCCACTGAAACTTCTTGTCTCAAACGCCTTGGCCCAGGCTGTAAGTGACTACCAGCTGATACTAGTCATCTGATCTTATAAGGTCTTGAAAGACACAAATTAAAGATTATTTTGACATGTGACCACCTGAAAGGAAGAGGTAGATACATTTCAGGGTAACAATAAGAGCCATCTAAGATTTGCTCAAACTCCTAACCACGAGTAACCATGACTTTTTGAAATAGTGGTGTGTAGAGCACTGGTCACTGTTCACTTAGAACTGAAATTTACTATTGCAAAATTTTCTCGCTAATGCTCATTATCAACTACTTCTCAAGAAAATTTGGTAGCAAGGCTCTTGCCAGTCCCTTTAACTTTCAGTAAACCCCGATGAGGCCAGACTGTGACTCACTTGTTACTCCATAAGAGATTCTCCTTGTTCAGAGAAACCTGTATTTTTCTACTTAGGCATTTCCTGGTCGTAATTATTTAAATATCCAAGTTTGGATATACTAACCATTGTTTGGTAGCTATCCCTGTAACCTGAAGACTTCCAGGCTTCCTTCCTATGGGAAGTCTTAGTAACATTACTATCCAAACATCAGAAGCTCTTGCCCCATCTTCATGACTGTAGGATCTCCATCCTCCCTTAACCTATCTTCTGGTTATTTTTAGGCATCTTATGATGGTTTCTCTTGATTCTCAGGAATATGTCCACTCATGTCCCTGTTCCCCGACTCCCTTTTCCAGACAACTTGACATAGCCTCTTTCCGATGCCCTCTGTGGAAGCAGAAAGGTTCATGCCAAGGGTAACAAAGCGTCATCTCTGTTACATTGTATCAAGGATACATACAGTCAATATGACATCACTATTGATGGTAACTTAGATCACCTGGATGAAGTTCTATGAACCCTTTTTATTTTATAGAAAGTTTTATTATTAGTATGTTTATATTCCTATAATTGTTCCAAAGATATTAATCAAAACAATTCCATTAACTAAGCCTAAGAATGAATAAAATTCTTTGGAATTAAAGAGGCAAAAGACTTGTACACTGAAAACTACAAAGCGTTGCTGAAGGAAATTGAAGAAGATACAAATAATGAAAAGATATCTCTTGTTCCTAGATTTGAAAACTTAAATATTGTTAAAATAACAGTATGGTCTGAATTAGTTTGGGAAGGTTGCTATAACAAAATAACACAGATTGAGTTACTTATAAAAATTTTTTTCTCACATTCTAGAGATTGGAAGTCCAAGATCAAAGTGTCAGCAAATGTGGTTTCTCCTGCAGCCTGTCTCCTTGGCTTGCCAATGACTACCTTCTTGTTGTGTCTTCAAATTGTCTTTTTCTCTGTGTTCATGCATTTCTGGGGTCTCTTCCTCTTCTTATAAGGACAATGTTGTATTGGATTAGGGCTCCACCCTTATGACCTAATTTAAGATTAATGACCTCTTGAAAGTTACAATCTCTAAATTTAGTTACAATGAGAGGATTTCAACATATAAAGTGTGAGGAAACACAGTTCAGCCTATTACACTAACCAAAGTGATCTATATATTTGATGCAATCCCTATCTAAATCCCAATGGCACCTTTTCAGGAATAGAAAATTTTATTTTAAAATATATGTGGTATCTATAGAGCCAAAACAATGTTAAAAAAGAACAGTTTGATGCCTCAAACTTCTTGATTTTAATACTACAAAGCTACAGTTATCAAAACAGTATAATACCAGCAAAAAGATAAACATATAGACCAATGGAATAAAATAGTCCAGACAAAAGCCTTATGTATATGGTCAGATGACCTTTGATAAAGATGTAAAGACCACTCATTGAAAAAGAAGAGTATCGTCAACAAATGGTGTTAGGAAAACAGTGTATCAACTTGCAAAAGAATGAAGTTGAGCTCTTCCTTACTCTATTTGATATATAAAATTAACTCAAAACAAATTTAAGACTTAAATGTTAGGCTTGACCAGGCAGTGGTGTAATGGATAGAGTGTTGGCCTGGGACACCGAGGACCCAAGTTTGAAGCACAAGGTCACCAGCTTGAGTGCAGGCTCATCTAGCTTGAATGTGGGGTGACCTGCTTGAACATGGAATCATAGACATGACCCCATGGTCGCTGTTTTGAACTAAAGGTCAATGACTTGGGCAAGGGGTCAGTGGCTCAGCTGGAGCTCCCCAGTTAAGACATGTATGAGAATGCAATCAATGAACAACTAAAGTCCACAACAACAAGTTGATGATTGTCATCTCTCTCCCTTCCTGTCTGTCTATCCCTCTCTCTTTTTTTAAAAAAAGACTTAAATGTTAGACCTAAAAGTACAAAACTTGTAGAAAAACCCTGGCTGGGTAGCTCAGTTGGTTAGAATGTCATCCCAACATGCCAGGGTTGAGGGATAGATCCTTGGTGAGGATGCATATAAGAATCAATTAATAAATGTATAAATGGTGGAACAACAAATTGATCTTTCTCACCCTCAAAACTAATTTTCAAATATCTTGTAGAAGAAAACAGGAAAAAGTTTCATGACATTGGCTTTGGCAATGGTATCTTAGATGTGTCACTGAAAACACAGATAGCAAAATAAAAAATGGATAAAACTACATCAAAATTAAAACTTCCATGCATCAAAGGATATAGTAACAAACTGAATAAGCAATCAATGTAATAGAAGAAAATATTAGCAAATTCTGTATCTAATAATGTATTAATGTCCAGAATATACAAAGAACTTCTATAACTTAACAATAGCAGCAAAAACAACAATAAACAACCCAGTTCAACAATTGGCAAAGAACTTGGATAGATATTTCTGCAGAAGTCATATAAAAATGACCAACAAGCTATGAAATTATATATATCCAGTGGGTTTAGGAAATTGTTGTTTAAGTAATAATAAGGACCTAGAGAAGGCATCATCATTCACATGCAGTGATGGGAGAAGAGAGAATCCTTCCTGAAAGTGCCTCATGAGCTGGTTTGAAGGATAACTAGGATTTTGCCAAGCAGTGAAGGAAAGGAGATTCCATAAAAATGGACAGCATGTGCAAAGTAGGCTTGTGTTTATGAAACCATAAGTAGTTGGTTTTAGAGAAGTGGTCAAGAAGGAGGATGGAATGGTGAGCAAAGAGCCCAGAGAGCCCACGTGCATTGTAAGCACCTTGGCCACTAGTTTCTCAGGCTGCTAGAGTCAAAGTATCATACTAGAAGGCCAAAGCAGGCTTCTGTCAGGCTCTGCCTCTGATAAAGGGGTTATCACCTGGGCAAGTGGTGTTCCCTGGGGGGCAAGGAGGCAGGGAACTATACACTATAGCACCATATACCTAACTGTAGGATATCCACATATCCTATATTGATAGAGTCTGAGTCTCAGCTCTGGCGTGTTCTCTCCCTCTCCCTCTCCCTCTCTCTCTCTCTCTCTCTCTCTCTCTCTCTCTCTCTCTCTCTCACACACACACACACACACACACACACACACACACACAGAGAGAGGTGTGCACACCACTATTCACTCCCTACAAGCTACCAGCCCATTTGACCAATTTGACTCTTTTTCTACAGCTTGGCAGCAGATGGGGAGACTTCAACCAGAGCTCAGGAATGTAGCAGCCCACTTGACTGTTATCAGAAGGCATTCCTGTGGTTACGCTATTCCTGCTTATCAGTGGCCTTGAGAGCAGGGAGGCAGCAGCCAAAACCTGCCAGAAGAGACTCCCTGTCAGATGCCTGCCATGCAGTGTGACACTGGCCTGGATTTAGAGGGTAGCTGCTACTCCTCAGAAAGAAGCCCTGCTCCCAGCTTGTATAGTCACTTTAGCTTTAGGTTCGTCCTCACGGGTTTCCTATCCAGAGACGTGATCCTGTACGAAAACTTCCCATTGATACCAGCAGGACATCGCTAGTCCCAAATAAGGCACAAAGAAGTCTGCACATCTTTTTAGAGGATTAAAAATTCCCTATACTTTTGATGTTTTCCCTCGTGTCAACACATTTCTTCGTCTCCAAGTTCTGGAGCGTCTAGAATATAAAATATAGTGTACAATATGTAATAATAGAATAGATACTGTTCCCTCAATAGCACTCGATCATTGGAATGAAAGCAACACCGTCGTCTGGCAGAAAAGTCCTGTAGAAGCAGGATGCTGCCCCCTCTCTAACCCCGTCTTTCACCGTTGACCCCTTGGCATGCGGCAGTCGGCCTCGTTCTCTCTCATCACCCTGCCTTTGTGTGTGCTCGTCTTTCTGCTTGGATCCTTTTCCTCACAGGATTTTTCTACATACTTTGGTCTGGATAACTTCTCATCTACCTTACACCATCTTTGGGAATACTGAGACGGAGGTCCCTCATTCACGCGGTCGTAGCCCTTAGGCTTCCTTTATGTGACATGTGTAAGTGCACTGCCACTGTCTACATCCCCCATTCCAGTAACAGGGACTGTCTCTTATTCTCGAAGGTGTGGTTCACATTGAGTGCGGCCGCTCAGCCATCCCTGTGCTTTGCCATCAGCCATAGGTGGGCCCTTCATCATAAGGTTATTCCCCTATGATTGCAGGATAATTACCACTTCAAGGAATCAGGGACTCATTTTCCATGTCTCCAGCAGGGAGGGAGAACACAGCAGGTTGAAGAGGGTTACTATTTTTCAACTGGAGAAGGGGGGATCCTCTTCAGAATTTCTCTGACACGTCATTGGCCAAAACTTATTATAGGGCATGTCTCACTGCAAGGAAGTCTGGGAAAGCAGGTATCTGACACAGCAGAAAGGATTGATTCATTTCCTGGAGTTGCTACATGGCCTGCCTACATGAACTTGGGATTTTGTTAGCCAGGAAGAGGCTATAGCTTTTGGACAGTTACGTAATAGTGTCTGCCACACCTAGATTTCTGAAATAAAAATATTAAACATACTCTCAGATATTATACCAACAGAATTATAATAATCAGAAAAATTATAGAAGTTATAATAAAATAGTTATATTCATTTGTTGGGGCTCAAGTAGCTGTTTTATTCCAGCATTATCTCCAATTGTCAAGACATCTTTAGAACTCTACTCGTGCGTAGCCATTTATTCTAACTAGGACAATAAATGAAGTTCCATTCTTCTGCACAGAAAAGATGAGCTCAGCTTCATGGATCCACATGTATGTTAAGCCCTGTGTGTATAATATAGATTGGAAACTATCTTTATGGCTGATCAGTTCGATTTGATATATGTGTTTAGAAGTTTGGCATAACCGTAGTGAAAGGTTTGGGGAAAAAAAGATTGAGACTGCCATAATTATTGAACCCATTAGCCACAGATTTAGAAAATATTTGTTCCAGGTGTTTCATCAGTGACTCCTTTCTGAAAACATTCAATCTCAAATTGCGTGTCAACTTCTTTGCACTACAATGCGTAAAGGACATGGTTAAATGTGATTCTTGTGAATTTTATCCTTCTCTCTATTGAAATGGATTTACCTAACCTTAAAGTAGATCCAGGCTAATTAACTAAAAAGATTATTACACTGAATGAATGAAGAGAGCATCATGAGTTGGATATCCATAAATCAGTGCATCGCTGATAGCTAAGGGAAGCTGACACCTTCCCGACCCACCTCTGTACTAGCCTATCTCCATTTCTACTTAATCCATCCTTTACAGAATCATTGAGACACAACATTTTTTTGGTCACTGGGCTAATAATGTTCACAAGGTTTGATAAGAGTTAAAAATTTAAGTATACCAGAGGTGAGGATTGGGGTACACAAAGCTCCAGGAGTTTCTCTGTCTTGGAAATGTTGGACTTGCTTCCTCCCTGACTGGTAAAATGAAATCAGGTCCTGTTCTCATTCAAAAATAATTGTCTTCCTCTCTTCTCTGAACCAGAGGAAAAAGGAGGCAACTGGGCAGGTGTCGGCCTCAGCAAAGAGTTTAGAGGTTCTCCACAGTCCAGCTTAGATCCCCAAGACAACGCACAAAACTGTGTGGTCAAAGACACAGCTATTAATAACATGCTCAACTTTGCCAGGCATGATTTTCTGTGCATATATATCCATTGGAGTTATTTTCAGGGGTGTATTATAGGCCAACCAATAGATGTAGGAGTTCCTAGACTACCCCCTAATTACTACTTCTTTCTCAACCATTTATTCTCAAATCTCCCCTCCACAAGGGTAGGTAGGTATCTTACAATGTATGCTCTTGCGTGTAATAGGGAAAGGTCACAAAGTACTCTGCTTTTAAAGAAGCATGTACAGATGGCAGAATGGAAAAAATGTAACTTAGAAACCCACAGACCTGGGTTTCGATCTCAGTGCAGCTAATTTCTCATTCTATGAACTTATGTTGCCTCTCTGAGCCTCAGTTTCCTTACTGAGTTGGTAACACATCTCAGGAAGTTATTATGAGGATTAAACATATAAATAAAGTAATGAATAGTCTATAAAATGTGCCAGGCATCTAGTGCATGTTCTTGAACAAGTGTTAATCTACCAAGTGAGCATTATTACTAGAAAACTAACTCAAAACTCTAGTGATAGATCAAACTAAGATATTCTTATAAAAAGACATTTATTTTATTATATAAACTATAGGGAAAGATCTAGATGATGTGCTTGAGTTTCTGGGCTAGTGGTATCTCCACAATATAAATTAGTTGAAGCAGAAAGAGTAGCTTAACAAGGTATTTATTATCTTTATCACAAGACTTTAAAGAGCAGCAGGTTTAAGAGCTGACCATATTTGAAAGACTCCAGAATAGCACAGAATTGATTAAAGGTCTGTCACCACAGATGGCATGTGTTGATTTTGTTTCCCCAAAGGTGTCCACATAGCAACTTGGCAGTACACAAACATTCTAAAAATTCTAACAGCTTTACAGAAAATAATAATTGCACCCCTACATAAAATGTTAGGTCCCGTTTTCACTTGAAAGACTTCATAATGCTTTTCATAAGCTAACAATTTTGTTTATTGCAATCCTGTCACAGTGAATTTGAAAGAAGGACACAATAAATAGGTATTAACTAAAATGGGTGCTTTCTCTATTGGTTTTATGAATCCAAACCTGTTGACTGAAGGGACAGAATCCAGAATCCCAAATTCAGGGAAACTACTCTCAATTATACTTATAATCACAGCTCAGTGTTTTGATCCATCTATTCGAGTTAGTTTAAGGTCATGCCCGTACCTTAAAATCTCTTGTATCTGTGCAGCATTAATCAGGATGCCCAGGAAATGATTGCCCTATTACACTCAGTTGACCATTTGTCTTATTTACTAGACTTAGTTTTGAGTAACTTACAATTCTTCCCCCAAATTAAGTCCACCCACAAAGGAAAAAGGCAGAAGGATGTTGTAGCAAAAAAAAAAAAAAAAAAAAAACTATCTTAGAAAACATCTTGGTTCTGATCCTAGGTCCCTGTGACTTTGGACAAATCATTTGAACTTTCTAGATCAAGTGTGACCATACTGGGAGGATGATAGATAAAAGGCAAGTGCCGGACTATAAGGTTCAGGCACACAAAGACATTCAAATTAACGTACATGGAACTAAAGATACTTGCAGAGAGATAGCATAAAAGGGATTTTGAAAATTTTCAGGTCCTGGCCGGTTGGGCCAGCAGTAGATCTTAAGCCCGGTGTGCGGAAGTCCCAGGTTCGATTCCCGGTCAGGGCACACAGGAGAAGCACCCATCTGCTTCTCCACCTCCCCCCCTCCTTCCTCTCTGTCTCTCTCTTCCCCTCCCACAGCCAGGGCCCCATTGGAGCAAAGTTGGCTCGGGCACTGAGGAGGCTCCATGGCCTCCTCCTCAGGCCCGAATGGCTCCATGGTCTTCACCTCAGGCCTAGAATGGCTCCGTCCACAATGGAGCAACACCTCAGATGGGCAGAGCATTGGTCCCTGGTGGGTATGCCAGATGGATCCAGGTCAGGTGCATGAGGGAGTCTGTCTGACTGCCTCCCCTCTTCTAACTTCGGAAAAATACAAAAAAATAAAAATAAATTCAGAATTATTGGGCTAAAAGCTAGCATTCTGAGATGACTGCTCTAAGGAACAGTAAAGTAATACTTAATTACTTTTACTGGTATGTTTTGAGAGGTTTGATGGCTTTTTTTTTAAGTTACATTACTTTAGAGTTACATGTTATAGAATCATTAGAATTCAATTAAAGAGCAAATACCAACAAAGTCCAAAGTTGCTTGGCATTTTATCAATCATTATTCAGAGTTTCCTCTTTTATTTTTTCTTAATGTATTTGGCTGGGAACACAGACATTTGTGTGATCTAATGATAAAGAAATAAAGGAAGTTTAATCTACTGCTCTTTCAACCTTATCCACTCAACACTTACCTCGTGACAGACCCTGATGCTCTTAATGAATTCCCAAGGTTACTAAAGAACTCAGAAGATCTTAAATACTTACAAGGAGATTGCAGAGGCTTACTTTTTGCCAAGCAATATGCAGGCAGCTGAAGACTAAGTTTACCATATCTTCATTTCACGTCACCCTGTACTTCTTTATGAATGTTTCTTGAATAGTCATGCAAAGCATTTAGTAGCTTATTCTCCACTGAAAAATGGCCGTTCCTTAAGTAACCATGCAGCAATATATATGTCATCTCAGATCCACCTCCGAGAGAGGTCCCAAGTTTATATAATCCACTTTTAAACACAGGTTTAAAAGTGTGGGCCTTGCATGGTAAGGAGTTTGTTTAGTTCATGTTTTTCTCTTTAAAAAAAGAATATATATAATAATATATTCTATTTTAGCCATAGAAGAAGGGAGAGAGACAGAGAGACAGAAACACTGATCTATTTCTGTATGTGCCCTGACTGGGGATCGAACTGGCAATCTCTGTGCTTCGGGCCGATGCTCTAACCAACAGTGCTCTCTGCCAGGGCTCATTTGTGTTTCAACATTGCACACAAGTGCACTTCCTTTCTCCCCGTGGAACCTACGGAATTCTTGATTCACACAGATCTCTGTAGCCGCAATGAATGGCACGGATCCGGCAAAAGCGCCCACACACTTCCCTCAGTCACAGCATTACAGCTCCGTGCTGAGGGCTAGGAGTTGGCCATGGCTGTGCTGAATACAGTACATACTCCTGTTGAATTTCCATGGAATTCGGTTTCATTAGATTTTACGTTGTTATATATTATATATAGTAAAAAAAAAAAAAAAGGCTTCATTCTTTCTACTTCCCATTTCTGGTGAGTCAGACAGGTCTCCAAGAGGTGCGGAGCTGCCATGTTAGTGCCCCAACCCCGGGAGCGGCTCCTCAAGCCTCCTCCGAGCAGCCGAGCCCCAGCCTGCTCTGGATCACCGTGGAGCAGAACCAATTTTTAAATGTCTTCATCTGGTCCCTCCTACTTTCATGGTTGCTCTGGGGGTGGTGCGAATCAGGACGCAATGAAAGCTGCTGGGACATCTGACTCTTTATTTTCTTTGCTTTAAGTGTGTCTTCACTCTGCACCAGTCCTCCCGACTGTGCAGAATTTCACTTTTGAGAGCAGAGGCAAAAGGAGACACGCAGAGAGGGGCAGGCGCTTCAGTGCTGTTTAGTGAGAGCACAGACAAGGCACCACGTTCCCGTCGTCCCACTGGGTGCCCAGCCAATCCACTCCACTTTTCCCACGGTCTCTAACCTGAACCTCCCTCCACAATCCAATGATGGGGGCATGTACATCTAAGAGGAAACTGATTTTAAGTATCCTAACATTTTCAGAAAACTTTTCTTAGTTCTGTGTTAAGAGTGCATCTGCTTTGCATGGCTAGATGTGGTGTTTGGGTGGGGAGGGGTGTGTGGAAAGAAATAATGTCTCATCCATCTGGACAGTTTTACGATTAGACCTGCTCTTTGCTGGACAACACCAATGTATATGGTAAAAGTCATGAAGTCAGATTGGGTTCCATGTGAGAACTTTCTGCCACTATCCTGAATTACATAGACAGCTAGGAGTAATGTCCTGCTGGAGGTATTCAAGCAAGTTCTGGACGGTCATGTGGTATAAAAATTAGACAGGCTGACAGTCTGCTGTCAGAAAGAAGTGTGGTGTTGGGAACAAGAACATGTCCACCTTCTCTCCTTACACTCCTATCACTGCTCTTAGAGGAGGAAGTGTCTGCTTAAGCTCTAGGCCTTCCTACCACCCCATGGGAGGAGTATACTCCAACCTGACTGGACAAAAGCTGGCATCTTCAGCATCACATTTGAATAGGGGGCATTATTGTATCCTGCAAAGAAATGGGCATGTCCTGCTTCCTTCTTTTGCTTCTGGTGTCCACTCAAAGCAGGTATTTCCTACTTGCTCTTTAAATTTTGCTTCACATATCACAGGGCCAGGGCCTTCCTCCATTTCCTCTCTTGACACAGAAGAAAGTCAGGCCTAGCTGTGAGGTAAGCGGCTTCGGTCACCTGGCAACATGCCATTCTGTGGAAAGGGGACTCTCTGTGTAGTCCTTCCCCTCTTCCCCTGGCACAGATATAGACAGCACATTGGCCTTGGTCACAGTGCAGGAATGAGACCCTTGGGGGTTGAGATTTCCTTCAGAGGAGGCTAAAGGCTGCATCGAGGCTTCCAGTGTTAAACAGTGTCCTCACATCTGTCTAACGAAGCCCTGCAATAGGTGTGTTTCTATTTGCCCAGCCATTAACCACGTTGGTTCCTCCTTTCCCTCCCAGCTAGTATCAAAACCACAAACAATAACCCAACCGAACTGACAGGCACCATGGCATAGTCAGACAGAATGGTCTAAACAGTACATGAGTTTTCTGCAACCATTACTAAAACATAAATAGAATTTTATAGTTATATAATCCAGATATTTTCTTCATAGCAAATGGTGACATAGAATATATGGGAATGTGGGAATCACCAGGTAATTCAATAAAATGTCCAATTTTCTATGTAGCCTAACACTTTCTCAGTTCAGTCATCATCTGTTAGGTTTAAAAATACAACTGAAATATCTACAGATTCAGAGTGCTCTTGTAGAATGGATTTGGTCTGTTGGTACTTTGATCAATCAATGAGAATTCTTTGGAACCTACTGTAGAAAGTGTAAATTCCAAATAATACCCAGGAACAAGTCATCAGCACACCCATTACATACTGCTGCCTACAGTTGCTATGTGTTACAAATAAACAATAAACAGACTCTTTTTGCACCTTTCCACAGACAGTTCTTCCTTACCCAAATAAACCTACGCCTGTAAGAATCTGTCCCTCAAGGGCTTTCCGTGTGGCGTTCCTGATACCAGTACAATCAGGAAGCAATGAAAGTGTTCGCAGAAAAGCCAGTTTTCACTTAGCTTTGCCAGCCAATGAGAGTGAAGAGTAACTCAAATAAACTCTGGAACGCCAGCCAAACCCCTGAAACTTGTCAGCAGTTCACCCACGAAGTCAGTTATGCTCTTTCAGTAGTCCCTTATCCTGAAATGACCTGATGGAAAAGCCAGTGTCAGATGACATATGACATCAAGTGTTCAATGAGAGTTCTGCTGGCCTAATATTCATCTCGCTCCATATGATCTTTGCCTCCTGCAGCAGTCGGTGAGAACAGGGGACCTTTCCCATCCCCACCAAACACACAAGACTGAAATCTAACTCCTTAGGAAAGGAACTCTCAAGGGCATCATCGATTTGGCTTTGGATTGGAAAATAATAAACCCCTAATTGAAGTATCCTTTTTTTCTTCATGGAGAGGATTTGGGGCTTTAATTTTACTGAGAAGATGGTTATTTTACATTTTATTTTGTTACTGACGATAGCCAAAAGGATCTGTATTTCACTCAGAACTGGATTTGAAAGTATTTAACCAGTGGTTTTTCTCTTTCTCCCAACAAATGTTAACTTAGTATTTTACCTAGCTTGACTTTTCAAATATAGTGTTTTATAGCACCTGGATTTATAGATAAGGATATGTAAAGGTTATGTCAGCATTTATATTATAAGGCTGTGTTTTTGTGGGTTTATACCTAAGTCATAAAAAATAATTCTGACTGAAACTCAAAATGCCAGGTTTTCACCCTGGAACATAAGTTTGTTTCGAGGTGTAACGGGCACATACATGCACATCAGAATTCAACAACTACTGTTTTGTAAAAGAGAGTCATTCAATATGTGCCTTGATGAAAATGAATGGAAAGAAAGTCAAGGCTATGAAGTGAAATCAAACCTGGCCATGACCTAGTAGGAGCCAGTTATATACTAAGATATATATTAGTAAATTTAAAGGCTAATTTAATAACAAAAGAATTGATTGTAGAATTTTCAAATACAAAAGATGAAGGAATACAAAGATGAAGAAACACCTCCTCAAAAAAATAGCTTTTTGTGAAGCAGAAATGTTTGCCACTTCCTTCAACGCTGTATAGTAGATATTCTCTGAATCTCTTTGCAGATGTGATCTAATGTCCTTGAATGCATTTATTACAATTCGCCATCTACAACAAGAGACAGGACCATGCTCATAAACCATACCTGGCACTGGACCTGGTAAGTCACTAAGCAAACATTTGTACAGCATACGAGGCTTGTGTGCCCACAGCTGGCCTATAAACGGGAAACAAGACTTGTGATTCTCAAATTTCTTCCTAAGACACGTAAAACTGTAGCCTTCAAATCACATTTTACCCACTTTGGTATTATTTGACTGTTTTCAAGTGCTAAGACAGACCTGAATAAATTCCCCATGATTCTGTTTGAAATTATTACTGTTTTTCTATATGTAGTCATAAAATCTGTTAGCAATTAAGAAACAGAAGTGTTTTTACTGATATGTAAACAAATTATTAGGAATTGGGGGGAGAACCAGAATCTTCTTTAAAAAATAAGGTAGTTATCTAAAAAATAATTTAATTTTCACTTCTTCGTAGAGCTTTATGTACCCAAATAGGACTCAAGAAAATATAAAGTACCAGTAATTGAATAGAAACTAGCAGTTGAACTGCATGAATCTGTTTATTATTATTGACAAAGGATAGGGCTAGGAAGTTAAAAGCATGACGAAGGAAGGTGCTAGTAGGTGCCTGGTTCAGATCTTAGCTCTGGAATTTTATTGGCTGCGTGACCTTGGACTATATACTCAACCTCTCTGAGCTTTGGCTTCCTCATCTGGAACGTGGATAAAAAGGATTCTCTCTCTGGTGTGTTGTAAATATTTTATTATTATTACTAGCAGACCAAACTCAGAAGAAAAATTCTGTAGAAAAGTGGTAACATTTTTTATTGTATCAAAATCACATATCATCCTCCAATCCTGTTTCTTTATGTTTAAGAAATTTTAACAAAAACAAAGCCTATGTACTCAGGAGAAAGTGGGAAAGAGCAGAGGCAATATTGACTTATTTGTTATGATAATACAATAAGACTGCTTGAAGAAATACATACCAGAATGTGTAGTGATTAACAATGACCCATGATTGGCAGTACTGAGGGAAAATATCACATTTATCACTGGATTAGTTCTGGTGAAAATAAGAAGGAACTACTAGTTGCTCCCAGCTTCCAATGTTGCTTAAAGGGTCAAATAAAACTAAGGTCTTCTGTATCCTTGAAACAGAGGAGCTGGTTTCATGATGGGGAGATGAGAAAAGCTGAGGTTATTCTATGCGGAGAGGGTACTCCCAAGGTGTTGAATGTTACCCTTGTTACCTGGGAAAGCAGAGACCATTGCACTCTCTCCAGCTGGGCATGGAGAAGGGTGGATTCTGAGACTGCACAATTCAGTGACGTCAGGATGCTTTGGTGCCACCCAGCCTGGATGTGGACAGGGAGATTATATCTTACCACTTTCTTTACCATGATGGTTTGGTCTGGTCCTTGCTTTTGTTTGGCTCAAAAGCATGGACCAGAAGGCAGGAGGAAGACAAGGCAGACTAATTTGATGAAAGTGTTCCCTGCTGAATTTTAAAAAGAAGCATACAAGCAAAAAACAAGTGAGCAAAGACCTTCGACTTTTCACGAGTTTCATGGTAGCCTGAGGATGTATAAATATTTGCATTAATTATCCCCTTTGGAATACCAGCAATGGAAATTCCTGGGCCCAGAAAGACAAATCTTACCCTGCTATTCTCTCAGATTTTTCTGTCTGTCCAGGGTCAGGATGATAATAGGTTTCTGTCAGTAACCACCAGCAGAGTGTTGGGATGCCCAACTTGAATCAGAACTCCTTCCAGGGAGGTGACGAGTAGTAGATGTTTGTCCAATAGAATTACTTCCACAAATATGGGTCACTCCACACTTGAGCTGCACTCCACCCGCAAAATGGAGCCCTTAGGTATGAAGCCACCACTTGAGTATATCTTCTTCCCAAAGGTCTGAGGCCGTGCTGAATGAGAGCAATGGCAAACGAGGCAAGCCTGTGCTACTGTCTGTGCAATCCCTAAGCTTGTTGTTTAAAAAAAAAATGTATCTGTGGTTACTCTCCCCACCCCCAACTCCTTATTCAATTTCATTGCATATTTTAGAAACTAAAATGTTCAGTTCTCTTCCTCTCTCTACTGTGCTATTAGAAATTAAGAAAAATACAGTTTAAAAATATTACAGGTTCTTTTCTTTAAATAAGCCTGTTTGAGGCTAGGATATAGCTATGAAATAAGTTCTATTCATGGAGAAGAGTCAGGGTGCCTCCCAACATCAGCCTAGATATCAGAAGTGCCTAATTCCTGGGAGCCAGTCCTTTCCACTCGTTTCCCCACCTGAAGCGACGTCTGTAACAGGGAGCATCTCACTCTGCTTCATTCCAGCACTAACTGAGCCAATTGGTCAATGTACCCAGGAAGCTTCTTCTGGAGAGAGTGTGTCACCTATTTCAAGGCGTTTGACCCCATAATGGTAATATTAGGAGAAGGCAGACGCACTAGGAACGTGGCTTCATTTCAGATCATCTAAAGGCCAACATCAATATCACCCTTCTGTTTTCTAGGTATGGAGAATCTCAGGTCCTGCCCCAGACCATTCTGAAGCAGCATTTACATTTTAATAAAACCAGAGGTGACTTGTATACATATTAAAGTTTGGGGACTATTGGTTAAAGTAGTCAGAAGTTCTACTGGGAATCATAACAAGGCTGTTTTCCATTGCTTGGTTTTGGCAACAAACCAAGATCATTTTAATGCAATTTAACTTAAAATTTTTTATGACTTTCTCTTGTTTTGCAATATTAAATTTATCTATAATATATGTTAATTAGTTTAAAGATGGTTTAATAATTTTGTTAGCCATGATATACAAATTCTACTGAATATATAAACTTAGGATTTTAAGCATTTGCTTGAACATAAATTGTAATTAGTTCTGAGCATTGTTGATAAAAAAACTGAAATCTGCAGATAATTCTTAATTGGGCACCATTCTGCAAAGCCTTTTCATTCTTCACCCAACATTTATTTGAATTTCCATTAGAGATGGTTAATAATTAAAGTGTTACATTATTTTACAAAATTAATTAATGAATGTGAAATTATACATATGGCTATGTTCTAGACTTTTCAAATGCTGATTTTCACTCATTCAAAACTGTGCTTTCTGTTTTGGGATTGTTGAAGGCATGGGGGATTGAGCAGTGACCTTTAAAGATGACTCTTCCCCCACTCTGCAGAAGGGGAGATAAGGACTTGGTAAAAATATAGATGTTACAGGTGTCATGTGCCAGACGGTATAAGTGCTGTGGAGAGAGTGAAACTATGGTGGTATAGAGCTTATGAGATTTTGATTTTAAACAAGTGGCTCAGGGAGGCCCCATGGGACAGGAGTCACTTCCTCAAAGATCCCAATGAGCTGGGTGTCCCAGTCTTGAGGATATCCTGGCAGGGAAACAGCAAGTGGGATGGTCTGACCCAGTAGGATGCCTGGTGGGTGCCAGGACCAGCAAAGAGGCCCAGATGGTAAAGTAGAGTGAGCAAGGGCCAGAGAGAGAGGTGAGGCAGGGACTTAGTGAGGTTGCAGGAAGGTCAGGTAGAGTCTGAGAGGTCATATCAAGAGCCTTTTGTTTTGAGTGAGACGAAAAGAGAGTAAGGTGATATGATCTAGCTTGTTGGAATAGCATAAGCTTGTCAGCTTACTGAGGGCATGTGTACATCTAGCTACAGAGGAAGGGAGAAGGAAGGGGAGCAAACCTGGTCTATCTGCTCTCTCCAATAGTATCTGACCCCCACCCCTTCTCAGCCACAGATAAACAATCATCATCATTACATTCATTTCTTCTCATCAATATGCACAAAGTTGTAGATCTAGAGTGAATTGAAAGTTCAGATAATACAACCACTTAATTTTAGAGGTGACAAAAGCTTGAAAATATGTATATACAGTTTGCTAGGGTCACAAACCAAGTTGATGGCCCAGACAGAACAGGAAATTGTTGTGATTTCTATTCTCATGCAAAAACTTAGTGTGGAATAATTAGAAGGCCAGTAGGCTTACAAAGCATATGCACAAATCAGAGAATAGTTTCCATTTATTAAATGCCTAAGTGTGCCAAGCATTGTGTTTGTCAGTTTACTTACCGTGCTGTGTAATCCAAAAAGCAACAAGTACTCATTTTCTATTCTATAAACCAGGGAACAAACTCAGGGAGGGACTACGTAACTTACCTCAAGTCACCCTGATCTATGACGCAAAACCAGAATTTGAACCCAGGGTCTCTGGCACAAATACCTGGGTTTGGCCCACTGCTATGTGACACATAGAGCCAGCTCTCCCATGGCTATCTCATCACTGAACTCTTCTGCTGATTGTTGCAGGCCCCATGCACCCCAGGGAGGACAGCTATGTTTTCTGGGTTATTATCTTCAAATGCTGGTTTTATCTCAATTTTCTCAGTAGCTGTTTATGACTTAGACATTAAGGCATGAGTAAAACTCTTCAGTTTTAGAGTTGTGGTAATTTAACAAACTGTAAAGCAAAGCACATAGGTCTAATATGTTTTAATCAGCACTTCTCACATATATTTCCTTTATGAAGAGTTTTATTTATTTCCTTAATAGTATATATTACCAGACTCAGTTTAGGTAGTTTCCCAGATTAAATCAGCCCTATCAGGGCCCAAGTTTCTTGTCTGTGGCTGCTTGTTCAAATGGACAGCCTGAGATTCTACCATGGTCCATTATCCCCACAGCCTGGGCATCTCCTCCTCTGCTACTGTGTGGCAGCCAGAATGGTTCTTAGAACCAGGTATAGCTTGAATGGACCTATGAAAGCAATAGCTTCTCCAACATTTCCAAGCTCAATTGATACACTGCACTGGTGTGTGTAGAATCTGATTCCTCAGAAATTATCTGGAAGGCCAGGTGACAAAATCCAGAAGTATGAAAGCCTCATGGAAGAACTTTGGCCAATAAGAGAAGGATGGCAGGAAAGAATGGTTAAGTAAATTCCTCTCCCTTTTCCCTAATAAAACAAGGGTTGTCAAACTACAGTTGAAGAACCAACCTGGCCTGTTTCTTATTTTTGTAAATAAAGTTATTAGGACATAGCCATGCCCATTCATTTACTTACTGTCTATGACAACTTTCATGCTATAACAGAGTTGAGTAATTGTGACAGAGACTATGTGCACTGCAAAGTCTGAAATATTAACTATTTGACCCCTTACAGAAAAGTCTGTAGGACCTTGCCCTAAAGGTTTGTTCTGAGTGCTTGCAAAAACACTGCGAACCAAGTTATCAGTTATACTTCTTATGAAGTTATGACCTGCTTGGTTATATATCCTCTGTGTCTACAGTCCTTCTTTTCCACCTCACTTTCCTTTTTGGCTCAGATCTATGCTCTGAGATTGCACTTATTAATAAAGCCCAAGCATGTAAACTTTGTCATAGACGCCACCTTCCAGAGAACCAGGGATAAAAAAAGCTACAGATCTAAGACTCAGACTTACAAATTTTATTCTTCCTAGAAGTACTGGTTTTCTCATAATTTGCATTAGTTTATCAAAAAGAACATGATCATCTTTTACTCCTTCCACGTGAATTTTCACTGGTTTATAAAACTATCATCTCAATGGGAGGATCTCTGGTGAGAATGTGTTAAATATTCAGGCCAATCTTACTCATATTATGTATCTTTGGGGGTAATTTTGCAATCCAAGATCCCTCTGTACTATTATTTCACATAGTAGCACATAATTGGAAGTCACTTGTGCTTTCCAAGGTCATATATAGTGAGTATTATAGATGGCAACCTTCATCTGTCATGACTCAAAGTCATCTCTTCTGTTTTGTGTTTCAGTGCCCCAATAACTAAAACTACCCACGCCTCTAAATTATTCTGTTATCTGCTATATTTTTTCCTATCCATTGTAAAGATTTAATTTACAAGTTCTATTAAATCACGACCAAAGCACTTATTTTCAGCCTTAAAAAAAGCAGTAGATACTGAGACTGATAAGAAGTAGGGCTCACATGACAGAAAAGCTGGTCTCTGGCCAGGGAACGAACGAAAGTGCACGTTGTAGCCTGCAGTATCTTCTCCCACACCGTGCTTACTAAGAAGCTTCCCCTGAGGAAGCAGTTGTACAAAAGATAACACCAACTTGAATTTGATCAGAGCTGTCAGTCTACTTGAAACCAAAGATGAAAGAGATAAATGCTGTAGTTACACTAGAGATATAGCCTACATCTTGTCTCATCCCCACTTCATATCTCTAGGTAAAATGGTCTAGACCAGATGTGCTCAGAGAATGAGGGACCATTTGCTGAGTTCACCTTGCAAAGTGCCAGTGTTGTCTGGGACTTCTCAGTCAATGTCAATCTTTAGAGATCTTCTTGGGACAAAATTGTGGAAAAGGAATTGCCTTGCTCTTTTTGTCAAGTCCACCTCCAATGTCTTGAGCCAAAATGGACTGTCTTGCCATCCAATTGTTAGAGCCACTTAATGGTTCTTTGTTATCAGTTTGACAGTTTTAGTTGTAGATTTTAGTTGTAGACTGCAAAAGAAATCCTGAACAGACTCTGAAAATAAAGATTGAAATGGAATGGTTGCAATTACACAGAAATCAGTGCTTCACGTTACACTTACTATATTCTTCTTAGCCTTCTCATCTTCTGCATTTCAAACTTAGGAAATTCATTTGCAAGGTTGGAAAGTGAAACGAAATCTAAACTTCACTGAAATGTTTTAATGCTTTGATTTAGCCAGAGAACTTTCTTCAGTAAAATCCTGTTTAAATATCCATAGCAACTCTACCTTTTAAAATAGAAACTAATGTGCAGATCACTGCCTTAGCCTGCATTTAGGTACCAGTCTTGAAGAGGCTGTAAACATCCTAATACATTAAAATATTCCTTTGATGTTACTATCAGTGCTATACATCTGCTTCAGTCACAAAAGCAAACTAACAATAATTATTTAGAACATTAGAAAATTTTGTAAATGTGTAATGCATTTGAAATCAAATGAAAGCCCTCAAAATTTGGTTAATTTTGTCCTGACTGTGTGATTAAATCTAGTAAAGATCAAATAAGAATTGACAAAAAAATATAATATTGGTTTCCCCATGTTTTGTAGTGCAGAGAAATAAACACCCATCCAAATCAAGCAAGAATAATCAAGTTCCAATTTTAATTTTGCTTTTGTAATAATTATCTCCACAGTTCTTGGACTTTAGAATTGTCTCTTAGAAGTCTACTCCAGGACCTAAATAATCAGATTATTACACACAAAATATTCTTATTGTTTCCAAATATTATTGTTTTATTCAAATATTTGAGTAATAAATATCAATATAATCATAGCTTATCTTCCTTCTTCAGGCTAAAAAAAAAAAAAAATTAAAAAAAAACCCTAATTACAATTCCTCCTGAACTTCATTTTTAATCCTTCTATTTACATGATTCTGAACTTTTTCCAGTGTGTCCAAATCTGTTGTAAATTTTACAAATAGTACCGTCACTAAAGTTTGTATTAAATGTGGCAGGGAAAATGATATCAGTCCAATTAAGAGCATACTATTAATTATAAAATTTCCTAAAGTAAATGGTTTGTAATTACTACATATATTTATGCAATTAGTAACAACACTTTATTTAAAAAATCTTAAAATACATATTGTTTTATCTCTAAAGCTGACTCCTTTTATTTGGGAAGGGGACTCCATAATAGTGGGCCATGGCAATTTCTAATATTTCACAGTATTATATTTCTAATTGTAAATGATCTTTAAGATCAGATGTGAAGAATCTCAGAGGGCCTGTCCCACTTATTTATCTCACCCTGAGTGCACTAAGGTAAACTGCCTTGCCAGCATGGCAATGGCCAAGTTCTCAACTCTTAGACCCTATCTTAGTAGGTCAATTCTACTGAGGTCATTACTGCTAGGGCTACAGATGCTGCTTTCTGATTAGGGGTAGGAATGGCAATAGAGTCATGTTCACTCCCAACAAAACCATAATATTGTATTTTAACCTGCAAAGAAACCCTACTACTTTGAAAACCATAGGAACCAATCAGCATAGTTGTCTGTCCATCTCTTTGGCTTGCTGGCCCTTAAGCAGTATGGATGGATTGTGTGTTACCACTCTTCTTACTCTCAGCTTTTTCGATGAACAATCCAAGCGGTATCCACACTGAACCCTTGGCCCCAACACCTGAAATTTGAGGGAAATTCCCTTTTGTTTTTTGGCTCAGTCTTTCTCAAACTTTGTGTGAAAAGAAGTTATTGAAAAATCTGGGTTCAAGCCTGACCAGTCAGTGGTGCAGTGGATAGAGTGTTGGACTGGGATGTGGAGGACCTAGGTTCAAAACCCTGAGGTTGCCAGCTTGACCGTGGGCTCATCTGGTTTGAGCAAGGCTCACCAGCTTGAGCCCAAGGTTGCTGGCTTGAGCAAGGGGTCACTCGGTCAGCTATAGCCCCCCAGTCAAGGCACATATGAGAAAGCAATCAATGAACAACTAAGGAGCTGCAACAAAGAATTGATGTTTCTCATCTCTCTCCTGTCCTGTCTGTCTGTCCCTACCTGTCCCTCTCTCTGTCTCTGTCACACACACAAAAAAATCTGAGATCAAAATAGCTACATCACTCCTATGTTCACTGCAGCATTATTTACAATAGCTAAAATTGTAAATCAGCCCAAGTGTCCATCAATAAATAAGTGGATAGAAAAGCTGTGATACATTTACACAATGGAATACTACTCAGCTGTAAAAAGAAGGCAGTCTTACCCTTTGCATCAGCATGGATGGACCTGGGGAGTATTACATGAAGTAAAATAAGCCACTCAGAGAAAGACAAATACTATATGACTTCACTTGTATGTGGAATCTAAATAACAAAATGATCAAACTAAATAGAACAATTAGCAGCAATACTTTATAGAAAGTCTTAAAAGACATTGTTTTGTTTCATAGATACAGAGGAATTATCTGGAAAGAGAACAGATTGACAGCTATCAGAGGGGAGGGTGGTTGGGGGGGCTGAGTGAAAAAGGTAAATGGACAAAGCAAAAAACCAACAACCTCAGATACACAGACAACAGTATGGTGATTATTAGAAGGAAAAGGGAGTTGAGAACGGATAGAAGATGGTAAAGAGGGGTTAAATTGTGATAGAAAGACTTGACTTGGTTTGGTGAATACACAATATAGTGTACAGATGATGTTGCATAGAACTGTATACTTGAAACCTATATAGTTTTATACTCAATAAAATTATTATTTAAAAAACATTAAGGCCCTGGCCGGTTGGCTCAGCGGTAGAGCGTCGGCCTGGCGTGCGGGGGACCTGGGTTCGATTCCCGGCCAGGGCACATAGGAGAAGCGCCCATTTGTTTCTCCACACACCCCCCCCCTCCTTCCTCTCTGTCTCTCTCTTCCCCTCCCGCAGCCAAGGCTCCATTGGAGCAAAGATGGCCCGGGCGCTGGGGATGGCTTCTTGGCCTCTGCCCCAGGCGCTAGAGTGGCTCTGGTCACGGCAGAGCGACGCCCCGGAGGGGCAGAGCATCGCCCCCTGGTGGGCAGAGCATCGCCCCTGGTGGGCGTGCCGGGTGGATCCCGGTCGGGCGCATGCGGGAGTCTGTCTGACTGTCTCTCCCCGTTTCCAGCTTTGGAAAAATACAAATAAATAAATAAATAAATAAATAAATAAATAAATAAATAAAAACCATTAATAACTTGGCTTTGACTATTAGAGATTCTCAGATCTCTTAATCTTCCATTTTTTTTCTCCCCTTCAATTGTACCTTTTCTGCAATCATTTTTTCCACATTTCTCAAATGTTCACATTAATAAAATAGTACATATACTTTATTAAAAAAAGGAAAATAAAGAAAGAAATATCTGGAGAAATTTGAAGGCAATAAAGGCTTCAGCGATGGAAAAAGATTTATGCTTTCTCTCTCCCTAATCAAATGGCTTCTTTCTTCTACTCAGTTACATTAAACATCCATCTATCTCCAAAGTCTTAAAAGCTTTATCATGTACAAGAGTACTGGGTTAGGCAACAAGGTAAGTTCTTAGCATTCAGGCTTAACATCCATAGTTTCACCAGTGGTAACTTTGAAGTATCTGAGTTGGATGCAATGCAAGCTGGAAGCTTACTGACCTCACTTTCACTGCTAACTAACACCTGTTATCCTCTCCTTGTCACCATATGCACAATGAAAATCATGAGGTGACACAAATCATGTTCTCTTATGAAAACTTTGTCCTCAAATGAGTGGGAATTGCTGTTCTGGAGGCAGACATGAAAGAGAATGTGAAACAGTCTAAGAAAGTAATGGGTCTTTAGAATAGAAAAAGTTTCATGCTGAAAATAATTTGTTCATAACTCTGGAATATTTACAAAGCTTTGAGATAGTTCTTGAATTTAAAGAGTCTGTTGTAAATTTAGGATTCTTAAGTAATCATACTATTATAGCATAAGCAAACAATTTATGAGACTGAATATTTAAGAAACCAAGCATAACCAATTCAGTCACCAAGTCAGAAAAGAGAACAAGTCACAAACATAAACGTTTTATGAGGAAACCACATAGAGATAAGTATCGATCTGGTCTCCATTCAATGTTGGCTTGATTTTCTCACTCACCTCAATGTTTTGGAATCTTCTGTGTTAACACAAGTGTAACGAATGGATTTGGGGTGTTTTCCATTGAAAAGCTCTCTTGTACATTTTGACATATTTTTAGTTACATCTATAGAGTCAACACCATTTATAAATGAAAGAAAAACCCAACATAAAATCCTCTTACCATCTGACTGGTTTATTTTCTTTGCCTCGGGTGTTTACTGAGCACCTTATCTTTTTTATATTCTCCCAAAATAGCAACTATCTTAAGATACAGAATGTATATAATTATATAAATGGTAGGTCTCAGTCCTGAAAGGTTTAGCAGGCAATTACAATGGAACAGAAAGAGTGGAGAAATTCTTTGGAGAATTGAGAACATCTCATTGCTCTTTGGAGCGCAGCCATAGCTGGCCAACCTTAACCTTGTTGTGAAGCGGCACCCATCTGGCCCTTATAGACAGGCACTAAATTCCCTATACGCAGTGGTATCCATCTGGCTTTATGAATGTGTGCTGTACTGGGTTCAACTTAAATGACACATCTGTTTCTATAGATAAACCAAAACCAATCTATAAAGATATATCTACATATCTCTATGAATTACTTAATGGGATGACATGGCTGATACAGAGAAGTGGTGGCACTGTGGCTTTATTTCCTCCACCACTCCTGCCATCTGTAGTTATTTCAACATCCTCCTTTAGCCTTCACAAATGCTTCAGAAAATACAGACTGTTTAATGGCCGTGTGTGTGTGTGTGTGTGTGTGTGTGTGTGTGTGCGCGCGCATATATAAAGTAAAACTTCATGATTTTTTTCACCTGCTCAATGATGGCTCAACTGTTTATAGTTTTTTTGTTTTTTTAATCTGGCAATGAGAGGAGGTTAACTTTCCAAAGTCTACGTTAATTTCCAGCAAACTTTCTGGAAGTACATAATGTTGTAAAACCTGCTTGGCATGTGAATAGTGAGGTTCCCTTTATCACCTTGTATGCTCCACACAGTGTCAAGAATCTAAACCTTTCAAGTTCTGTGCCTGAACACTCAAACAATTTATCAAAGGACATGCTCATTTTCAGAGCAAGAAGCCATTAGTCATATTGAACTCTCAAGACATTGCATAAAACAGAACAGTTTAGAAAATCATAACATAAACACACAAGGAGGAATTCTTATCACTCTAATAGTTTAACTACAGGACATCAGAACTTTCATTGGATACAATATGCAGTATTTGCTTTAATAACTAAACCAAAGATTTTGCACTTACAGAACAAACACAGTGTTACGTAAGATTAATCATTTGTTAGAGCGCTGAATTGTGTTCTTGTGTCACCCTCTTGAGTCAGTGTCAAAATAAACTTTATTGGGTAGCCTAGAGTTTTACCATATAGAAATACACTGGCTCCAAGACACTAAAATGAAGTATTAGTAACAATGAGCAGAAAATGCTCTCTGAATGACAATAGTCAGTGCACCCTGCGTCATTGCTCCAGACCGAGAACCAAAGAAAGTTGTTCTGGATGTACTGATATGAATAATATGTTGCAATCCCTGGTTTCCTTCTCCAGAGTGGGAAGAAAACTGAGATGTTTGTTGCTGGCAAAATTCTATTCTTAGACAATGCATATGATTACTCATTAACTACTTACTAGAATCTAGATAAATGCAGTGTCTCCATTTTGTTTCCTCCCAGCTACTTACTAAAATGAGTGCCCCAATCTAGGCTGTCTCCTCTACTAACTCTAGAAGGGATTAACTAAAATGATAAAGTAGAGGATTTGCTTCCTAAAGTTATTCCTTTGATTACCACTCAATCAAGTATTGAGTCACTATATCTAACGGATAGAGATAATAGAAAAAGAGAGGAAATGCTGCCCTTCCTCCTATACTGCCATTGTCTCAGAGAGCCATTGTCATCGGCTGCATATTCATTTGGGAAAATCACTGCTTTGCCCCATCTCCCTGGTGTCCTTTGAAACCACTGGTGAAATAGGCAGAGAATCATTCTCCAAATACACTGAATATTTCTAAACCATTCTAAGTCTATTAATGCACTTTCAGGAGGCAATGATGTCATACAAATTAAATATATAAATAAGCACAGACTTTCTATCTCTCTCTCTCTCTCTCTTTCTCTCTCTATCTCTCTCACACACATACACAAGCCATAGCTAATTACATTTTAAATACAAAATTCTTATTTTGTACAAGTGAAAATATTTTCCCAGTTCAGACCAAAGAATTAAAAAGGATAATGATAGTCTACTCCCTTCAGAGGCACACAATAAAATTTCTCTTCTCAATGTTCCCACAAATTTCTCTATGATTTTGGAAAATGAAATAAAAATTTCAATAAAGCCTAACTCTCTGTAAAATCGCAATATTTCTGGTAAGTGTAATACAATTTTTAAGACCTTAAAAAGTGCCATGGAGAGGAAATGGGTTTTAGTCACAAAGCACACAATTGAATTAGCTATGGAAAGAGCTTTGAGCTTGGATTTAGGACCTGGATTCTAACCTTGATTATTTAGCTGATGAGCTGTCTGACTTTAGCCAAGTGATTTCCCCCCTAAACTGTTTATATAATGGGAAGAATAATTATAATACATGATGGTTATGAAGATTAAATAAAGTAATGCCCATGAATATGCCAAGAATAATGGCAGGCACCTAATACATACTTGGTAAATATTAGTACTTTTTCCAAGTTATTTAGGGCTTATACTCTTTAGGTTGTAAAGTCTATAAAATCTTCTAAAAGCAATGAATAAAAGCCAGTTTGAACACAAAAATTTTAAACTGAAGTTAATTTCAAAATATCAAAATGACAAGTGGAATTGCCCCTGATTTACTATTACAAAAACAATAACTTAACTATGGTAAAAAAAAAAAAAAGGGAGAAAAGAAGTATTAATTTCAAGTATGCAGGATTAACAAAGGTCCTCACCATTTTGCTTGTAATGAACCAAGAGAGAAAAAAAAGAGACTCTTTTTTACTCAGAGTAATGGCTCGAGGCAAGTCTGAACTCCTAACAATGGAAGGCAGGTAGACAACTCCCCAAAGAAAGAATCACCTCTCTGCCAGCAGAATTGTCAAAAATTGGGCAAAAGAGTCAACCTTTATATTCTTCTCATCAACCAAATGATTTGCTTCAGGCTCCCCTAGGAAGTATGGCTTACTTATTGATAAGATGGGGACTCAGGTTTCTTCTGTTGACCTTCAACATTCCCAGAAGCTGAGGAAATGGGTTCAGTCCCAGGAAGAAAACATGGAGATGAGAGGCTGTCTTCTGAAACTTTTCTTTGGCGTTCCTCATTATGGTTGCTTTTACGCCATAAGCATAGGCTTAGGCACCAGTGTGAGGTTTCTCCCCATTACATACTTATATTTTTAGGTACTGAGGAAATAAGCAGAGTATGGATTTTTAGACCGCCATGAGCCAACCTTGTGCCAGGACTTTATTTATTATTTTCTCTATGCTCTGTATCCAATATTCCTCAACATGTTTGGGTGTTCCCCTGTCCTCAGTGTATAGTTATTAAGTAAATGCCTATAAATTTCTTTGTGGAAGTGCTAGGGAAATTATTTCCCTATACACTTGTCATTATCTTGCTGTGTCCTCTCTTCTGGGTATCTAGTCTCTCCTGTAGTGAGTGGGTTTTTATTGGTAAACTGGCTCAGATCCAGAAAGGGGGTAATGGATTTTGACATTTTATTGAGGAAGTTACCTAGCCTATTGATGATCTATTCTTGATTATTTTAATTCTGTAGATTGAGCAATATCTTTGCTGGCTTCCCATTTATCTTGCCCCTAGAGATGCCATACTCTATTGACCATGCCCAGAGCTCTCTGCATCTCAGGTCTCCCATTGACCACTCCAGCCTTGCATCTCATTACAATGAGTGTGCCCAACTGGATTTTGACATTTAATAATTAGCCCGTATTATTTCCGTATCCTGTCGTTCCCTCCTGCTGTCAGGAAGCCCAGTTCGATTGAGGCAACTTGTAGGCTGTGCCTCCCCACCCAGAGCTTCTCTATGATGTTGGTGCCTCTTGCCAAAGCATTCTTTACTGCCTGGGTGAATGGAGTGTCGTCTGGGATTTCCCTTATGACATAGTTATCAGGCGGGTTTTCCAGGCCTTTTTCAGGATCTCCTTTCCTGAGTATTTTGATGCCTTAATTATTGTCTGTCTTGCAGTGTTGACAGTCTTCTTCATTTAATGAAGGCCATGATTTTTCTCAAGCTCCTGAGAGTGATGTCCCCCTGTATGACAGCATGCACTCAGCAGATCCTTTGTCATGAGCTGTTCTTCCACATTGGGAAAACCTCCCTCAGGAAACTTCTGCCTCTCCCTCTTTAGACAATATAACACAACTACATTTTATAAAATTAGGGAGCAACTGAGAAACACAAGATCCTGTGCCATCAGAAAAGTCCCCCAAATCAGATGGCTTTATACAAAATGAATTAGAATTCCTAAGCTAAAAAAGTGTTGGGGAAAAACACATTATGAGTTCAAACAATAAAATCATTTGTAAATCTAACACTATGTCCAGGAAATGGGTGAGAGGGGGGGAAATATAGTTCATACTTTTTTCTGTGATTTTCCCTATCTGCCGATATTTTTCTCTTTCTGTCATTCAACAAGACAAGAGAGAGAACCTTGCTCTACTACTGTTTGCAGATGGACTAGTTAATAATATGTACATCTACCTGGCCAGCACCACTCTGTGCCTTTCAGGACACAGTTTCCAACAGAATCAGCCTTCAGTGGAATAGAAAAAGGAAATGTGCAAAAGGTGGTTATCTGAGGGGGAAAGTAAGCATCTTCCTGAATTTCCCAGGCATTAAAAAGGAGTCACATCCCTAGAGTCAGATCCGTACTGACACTGCCTGGGACAGCCCGTCACAACTGCAATCACTTCACAAATGTCTCTGGAGCACTTGTTTTCCCTCTGGATGCCAGCTGCCCCTTCTGCCCCACAGCCCAGACTACCAGCTCTGCCCATCTTCCCCATATGCTCAAATTAGAATGTGAATATGGTGGCTAGAAGGGGGAGAAGAAGAAAAAAAATTCAGTTTTCTAAAAGTCAACAGTATCACAAAAAGAGTCCCTCAAACTTGCTGAGCAAAGCAGAGAGCCTATCCATGGAACAATGCAGCTACACTTAGCAGCCTAACCCACTAGAACAGAATTGGCCTCTTGAATACATTTTTATTACTATAGATCCAAAGTAAATTAGATTTCATGTGTCTCTTAGATCACAGAGAGGTCCTTTCCTTTCTTTTAAACTCTGATTCAAGTAAACTAGGTAAACACCACTGGGGCTGGAGACCTCCTGCATAAAAGTCAGAGCATTAACAAGTATTAACATACTTGATTAAAAAAATAACAATATATTTCTGATCATTGCATACTTATTTTTCTTTTTAGTTTGATTGATATTTTGACAAATCGAGTCTATATGCTCTTGAATCATTTATACTTAGATTATTTTTAAATGTTCTGTTAAATTGGCCATCCAAAAGCTTTAGAAGTGTAAATTTTTTCTCTTGAAGCTCTTTATTAAAACATACACACAAATCAAAGTATGATTTGAAAAGTACAAAAAAAGAAAAAAGACTTGCAAACCCGACTGTGAATTTCTTCTTTGGTTCATGTTAAGCCTAGACCCCCTCCTGCCCGGGCCCTCTAATGGCTTCTAGAACATGGGCCCTATCCAGTGCCTCGGGGGCTCCAGTGTGACTCTTGGGGTTGCCACACTCTTCTTCCACAAAATTCCCAGGTCTTCCATCAACCGTGGTGGCTGGAGAGGGAAGTGATTGATACTCCCGTGTGAGCCTGTGTCGGTGAGGAAATGCCTGCTGATAGTACATGGCACCCCTGCCACACGCTGCCTTTAGTCCTCATTCTGATGTGCCAGAGATTCTGCTTGTATTTCCCTCCCTCCCTGCCTTTTCTTTGCAACCCTTAGATGTTCTCACCTTCTCTCCTTTTTTCTAACGCACGGTCTTTTTTATGACTCAGGTCTTAGGAAAGCTCCTCAGGGCGTCTGGGCGCTGGGCCCTCCGCCTGCAGAATGGTAGAGGTATGATTGAAGAGGATGGCACAAAATCGACTGGAAATGTGTCACCCCGGCATTTAGTGGAAAGGCAAAGTGCAGAGGCCTCTCAAATCAGCCCACAGGCAGGTAAATAGTTGTCCTTGTCCCTTCCCAGAGAAGGAACCCCTTCTTCAGGGTCCTTTCACTATATGTCAAAAAGGCAGTCCACTGTGTTTCTATAAATACCTACATAATTCTGCAAAATGCGGCCCAAATTTTATCTTCAATTTCTGTCTAAGATTGACGAGGATTCCTTTGAAAACATCACAGAAAAGTGTATCACCAGCATCTCAGCTCAAACCACCGTTACTGTTCGCTGAGGCAATGAGAGTAGTGCCCTGCCGTGGGCGCACAGCCTCTCCCTGCCCCCTCCATTCCTCCTCCCGGACAGCGTTGTGGGTCTGTCTTTCAGAAGGCGCGTTTCATGTCATTGCTCACTTCTCCCTCGTCAGACTTATCCAGCCTCTGAATGATTCTTGGACCGGAGACCAAGCGCAGTGCCATGTTCACCACGCTTTTCAGTCCCCAGGCCCACAGCTGCCCTTCATGTTGTTCCTCAGCCCCCACGCTCCCTCCCACTGCAGGCTCTCTGCACGTGGCACCTCCTTGGAGTACAGCAGCCCCCACCCCTCTCCCTCACTGCCTCATCTCTCCTCCGCTCCTTCCACGGTGTTCTCCTACTCATCCTCTGCTCTAACACAGGCATTATTTCCTGCGAGCAGTTTTAGTTCCACTGTTATGCAGTCTTATTGCACCAATTATATTCCTGCCACGTTCTTACCTTGGCATTCGTTATATGTTTTTGTGATTTTAATCACCAGAGCATCCCCAGCATAGGACCTAACACCTAAGACTCACTCTGTAATTATTTATTGAATAAATAAGTGACCATTCATGTAGAGAGCCACATATTACGGCCTGCCCTCAAGTATTTCTTTTGCTACCAGCTGTTGTTGTCTGTATCCTGAACTAGATAGGGAACTACGGTGTCTGTAGCCTTTGCATTTAACTTCCGTCTGGATGGTGGTCTTTCAATAATAAACCCCAAGTCTTCCCTCTTTCCTCACTTGTGGTATTGTTAAGATGATGTCATGGAATTAAACACTGTTGCTCTCTGAAAGGGCATGTGAAGAGGTTGAAATGACAGGTTACATACTGGGAACGAATAAATATCTGATAAAAGATATATCGAGAATGTATAAAGAAGTCTAAAAACTCAAGAGACAAAACAAAAACAAACAATCCAGTTAGAAAATGGGCAAAAGACACGAACAAACATTTCAGTGAGAAGACTTTTACAGAGGACACGTAAGCCCCAGGAAAGATGTTTAATATCATTACAATTTGCACGATTTGCACCTGGCATATGTTTAATATTATATACCATATGCAAATGTATGCCACAATGAGATATCACTAGACACCTTTGGGAATTGCTAAAGTAAACAGCAGTTGAAAAACCAAATGCTGGCAAGGATGCGGAAAAACTGGAGCAATGAGATCACTCACATGGCCAGTGAGAATGTAAGATGGCACAGCCACTGTGGAAAACAGTTTGACAGCTTCTTTAAAAATGGAACAGGCACCTACCATATTGCCCAAGAACAGGACTATTGGGCTTTTATCCCAGAAAAGTATAAATTTATGTTCACACGTGCACACACACAAAAAGAACTGTACACAAGTGTTCATAGCATCCTTAACTGTCAGAGCCAAGACTAGAATAATCAGGCCAAATGTCCTTCAGTAAATAAATGTTTAAACAAATTGTTATATATTTGTACTAAGGACTACTACTCAGAAATGAAAAGGCACAAATTCTTGATTCACAAAAATTTACATGAATCTCCAGAGGATTATACTGGGGGAGGGGAGGACCCAGTCCCTTTGAAATGATAAAATTTTAGAAATGAAAGATAGATTAGTGGTTGCCAGAAGTTAGGGGTATGGCATGAGGAGGAAGGTGGCTATGGTTATAAAAGGGCAACAAGAGTAAATACTTTGACTGTGGTTGTTGGTGGACAAAAGCCTGCGCGTGCACACCACACACACACACACACACACACACACATATGTGCACACAAATGAGATCAGTGGATTGCATCACTGTTGATACCCTGATTGTGATTATACCAGAGTTTTACTAATTGTTACCATTGGGAAAAACTGGGCAAAGCCTACAAAGGATCTCTCTGTATAATTTCATAAAACCACATGTGAATCTATTATACATTTGTCTCGATGAAAATTTCAGTTGAGATTGAGATTGATGTTGAGAGATTTTTATCATTTTACTCATTTCATCAACAGCTGAAGAATTCTATGCATAATACAGTGGTAGGCACAAGGGGCCCCAAAACTACAAGGTTGGACACATCTCTAGCTGTTACCGATATGCATTTCTCATGCAAGGATGGAGGGGGACCGGTCTCAGAAGCCGGTGTCATGCCTGGTGGTTTAAACTTCCCGATAGGTGGGGCTCCTGCTGCCCCGCATTCTTTGTAGCAGGTTAAACAGCCCTGTGGTTTCAAATGCGGGCAAAAGTGATCCTAGGCCTTGTGATGGGGACAGGCCAGGAATTCCAGCATCAAAGGAAATAGTAACTAGAAGAACTAATCAGTCAGAGGTGAGAATACTGAGAGCGGGCTGGGTCTCCATGGACCCGTGTAGCAGAGGAAATACATGGAAGGGGGGATGGTGAAGGTGTTGATTTATATGGAAGACTAGATGGTAAGGTATCTGTATCGATTTCAAGGCCTAGTCCCATCTGCCACAGAGATCTGCAGATGTGTATGTACGTGGGGGTGGGGGTGAATTTGTAATTTACATAATAATAATCTGGACCTGTTTTCTGGCTCTGCCATCCTAACATTGTCATAAAGTGGTTGCAGCACTTGATATTACAGTGCAGAATTTCCTTCCCTCGATTAAAAGCAGGATGGTGAGGCTCAATTATACTGCAGGGAGTTCTAATAAGGTGTTACCCAACTTATCGTGGGCACTTACTAGGTTTACCACAAACCTTTAAATATCTGTGATAACACTTCTCATGGGCTTGATTCTGGAATCATGCTCAAGGAAATTTGGAGACTTCACCAGATAATACAACAGCAATGAAATGGCCACATGTACTTAATGGTAAATGATGGATATTTTATTTTCAGATGTAATTACATGAAGTGAAATGTGATGATGTGTTCTTAAGAGAAGTACAATGATAATAACAACAACAATAATAATGCATGCTGCAAATTACAGAAAAGCAAGGCTGAGCCCATCCAAAGTGGAGCAGAATAAGCATGCTAACTAGCAACTAATGATATCTCACAGAAAGGCCTTCTGAAAGCTGCACATTTCTTTTTTCTCTTGACAGAGCATCTGTAGCCCTGTGGGTACAGACTGTCAAAATGAGGTAAAGGAAGTTTACAATGGGCACCTCATGATTATGATGTCACATCCATAAATATTCAATAATAATTTTTAAAAACACAAACGTGGTAGGGTAATATACAGAGAGCCAGGTCAGGATTCAATTTCTCAAGAGCTTAAGTAAGAACCAGCTGGGAATAATGACCAGCCCCTGAGAAAAAGTTAATAATGAGAAGAGTGTACTGTTAGTATACTCAGAGAGGCTTTGCAAGTCACACCGTTCGTTCACGGCAGAAGAACCAGGTCACTCCAGGAAGGAGGCCCACAGTGAACCTTAGAGAACTTAAGTAGGAAACAGACTTAATAACGTTGACTATGACCCTGGTGGATGCTTCCCGCTCTCTCTATAGCAGGGGTCCCCAAACTATGGCCCGCGGGCCACATGCGGCCCCCTGAGGCCATTTATCCGGCCCCTGCCGCACTTCTGGAAGGGGCACCTCTTTCATTGGTGGTCAGTGAGAGGAGCACATTGACCATCTCATTAGCCAAAAGTAGGTCCATAGTTCCCATTGAAATACTGGTCAGTTTGTTGATTTAAATTTACTTGTTCTTTATTTTAAATATTGTATTTGTTCCTGTTTGTTTGTTTGTTTGTTTTTTACTTTAAAATAAGATATGTGCAGTATGCATAGGGACTTGTTCATAGTATTTTTTATAGTCTGGCCCTCCAATGGTCTGAGGGACAGTGAACTGGCCCTTGTGTAAAAAGTTTGGGGACCCCTGCTCTATAGCGAACCTAGCACACCCGCAGTTGTACATCCTGCCCCAGGAAACGACAGTCCATTGCTTAAATTGCAGCATATTTTGCATAAAAACCTGCTTTTTTTGTTGCCACAGAACCTCTGCCAACTTCCTTTAATTGGCCTGGATTATAGTCCTTATCCTAGAAGAAGAATCTAGGTAGTCAGAAGGCCCACATTTCTCTTCAAAGATTTTCCTCAATTTACAGATAGAAGCAGCATCCAGCGAGATTTATTGAGGGTTCAGTTATCCAGTTAGACTCATGGCTTTGTTACACTTTCAATCTTTTTTTCTGGCTCTGATCACATTTCTCTGGCTTGAAACTGACAATTTTAGGATGATATTTTTCTCCTTCTTTTTTCCTTCCTTGTCTTTCACACCCATAACTTCATTTGGATATTTGCTTCATTTTGTGTGTGTGAATCTGACCTGATATGGATTTATCCACAGACAGGATAAAGTTTAATAAAATTGCCAATTCAGTTGTGTTGGGGTATTATCACTCAGTGACAATTATTATGGTCTTCTGCATTGTTTGTGCTCTATCTTTATGGAAAATTATGCACATGCACAGAAATGCATTGACACAGGCTCCCAGATATGAGCATGCAGACATGGATACGCGTGAGTGTGTGTGCGCGCGCACACACGAACATTCCAAATACTTAGGGTTTCTTTATGGAAAGGACAAATGCTGGCAATGTTTTCACTCTTTGATTTGGCAGTAATTTAGACATTCACTTTTATAGTTTTGATCCTGGGGCTTGAAATAACAATAAAGTACCTCTGAAGAACATTTCGGAGATCACGATTCCATCCTTTTACCCAAACCAAGGAAACTGTTTTATTTTCCCAGGCCCACTGCTAGCCTTCACTTTGGGTTCTAGTCTCTGCATCTCCAAGAATTCAGGATTCTCGGGCATTAGGGAGCACCTGGGGCTTTATCCTAGAATAAGCTATTACTATTATTTACATCTCAACATTAAAACATTTTAGATTTTTCTCTTTGATACTGCTTAAATATTCATAAGCTGCAAAGAGCCGATATCATATACTTTCTTTAGAGCAGGTATTCATGGAGCAAGAATTTGGGAAATAATGCAGGAAAAAGAAGGCTAGAAAGAACAAAGATCAATAGTGACAAATCTCCCAAGAGCCAGCCCCATGCCTCATGAGAGTTGAGACACATTTACATTTGGCTTTTAATTTCTCCGTCAATTGGAACTGTCTTTTAATGAAAATTATATAATACATGTGAAAGTACCTAGCCGAATTCTTGGGATATGGCAGACAATCAATAAATTTAAGTTTTTACTGCTACATGAAGCATCTTCTTGTCATGAACTGGACTTGCCCAGTTGGTAAAGAACAGTGACAACTTAGCTGAGCCAATTTAGAATAAAGCACTTCAAGCTAAGAACACATACTTAACGTTACCATAAAAATTCTAAACCTCATCTTCATCCAAGAATATCAAAACCATTGAATTCAATTCTGAAGAACCTAAGAATTCCTATTTCCTGTCTCTAAGTCTCCCTGAGCTTTCATTCCAAAAGAAACCAGGCAAATTTCCAAGTCATTTCCTTTTTATTTGTTCCATGTTATCTTTCAGTGGAGACGAATAATTGGTAAAACAGTCTCATACATGATAATCTCTTAATGTGTACATATTTATAGGGAATCTTAGCACAGGAAGGTAGCAATTATGCTTGTCTGAAAGTAAAATTCAATTTTTAAAAGTACATGTATGCTGTTTGGTGTTTCTATATACCAGTCACTGGCTACTGGCAGGTACGGTGAAAATCCTATGTCTCTGGTGTCACCATTGATTGGGTGGCAATAATCACCATCTTTGAGAGATTCTGTGCAGTGACTTTGGATGCTGTTATGCAACAAATAAGTGGCAAGTAAAATAAAAATGGAACCCAAGACTCCTACTCCCAGCCCCTTGCCAGTTAATGTGCTCTAACAGTGTAACAGTTAAAGCATCTAGGAATGCTATTAAAGGTTATTTAGCAATGCCATTGGGAGGTCTCAGCTATTTTATTTATTATATTTTTATATTTCTTACATTATTATTTCTTTTATGTCACATTAGAAACTTTCTTCTTGTTAAATCAAATCTCTGCTCTATTTAATTCTAGTGTTTCAAGGTCATTTTTTATAGGCCTGTCTCTAATAGTTATATGTATAAATTCTGTAATCATTATACAAAATATTAAATATATGCAAAATAAATAAAGAACTACATTACCAACTCACCATTTTTTTTATCTTCCAAAATGTTTGAGGGAGTCATTTTTCATTTCTATTTATTCATTTCATTTTTTAGCCAAGACTATCAAGTAGAGATTATAGAAAAGAGAATAACCATCCTAATCATTCTGGAAAGAAAAATAAAAGTGAGATTTCCTTTCATTTAACAAAGGTGTAAACTAAATTGGAAGGAAGTACTTCATGCATTTCCCACATGGCTTTTTTGTATGTCACTAATTTTTTTATATACACAATATATGACATCAGGTAAAACATTCATTGTTTTAATTGAGACTTCAATAGTATATATTATTTGTTCGAAAAAATTATTTCTGTGGCTAAGAAAAAACAATCCCAGCTCACAATCCAGACGTCCAGCTTCATTTGTGACTGGAGACCACGTAACGTCTAAGCATCCCCTGGAACATTTCGGTCATGGGGTCGGTCCGTGCCTTGTTCACAGTGATTTAAAGTCATTAGCAGCTAATGATTATTTGTGTTGAACAAGAGCCCAATCATGCCACAGCTGTCATGGTTGGTATTAATTACCAGCCTTGGTAGCAGCAGCAAGTTCGGAAATTAAATAACATTACCGAGCACTGTCTCATTGGTAGGAAGTTGCCATTCGCATCCTTACCTGTTCTTGGAAACCAGGGCACAGATCTGCAAGAGTGGCCATCATAAAATTTCAATTCATCTCCATTCATGTTTATAGGACAAGGAAAAATATAAATGTGCAATGAAAGAAAAAAGAGTAGGGTTGTTGTTCCTAATATTCAAAAGTATGATTCAAAGAAATAATATCCAAGAGTAATTGAGGGCTTGGTTTAATCAAAAGCAGATTAAATGCAGCACTGAGAGCACAGCTCTGATACCACGTTATTAATAGTCAGTACCAGCAATAATAATAATGTACCTTGATGTTTACAGCCGACCGTGCCCTGTAGGTGAATCAGAAGTAAAGATAAAAGCCCTTGTATAAATTAGAAGTGCTAATATCATCATGAATAATAAAAAATTGATTCCTATGACTCTATAGAGAAAACAATTTACTTGAAGAATTTTATCTCTTATTTCAATTTATAACTCTTCTTGACATTTTATTCTGATATTCAAAATCATGTCAGAATAAATGAACTATTATAGGAAAAGTTGTATTAATTTTACCCATTGATATAAGCAAAACATATTGCTTTTGATTTTCATGAAAAAGGTAATTTTGTTTTTCACAAATATATAATGAACTCTTTTTTCCACCCAAGAACAGAAAGGGACTTTTGAATACATAAGATAGAGTTACAAGGATGTCAATCTTTTTGTTTATATCTGTTCAGCCACCACATCTGAAATGTTCTGAAGCTGATTTTTCTTTTTACTTGTAACAAAGTCTGTCCCCAGAACAATGATGAAAAGATTCACAACTGACCCACTCTGTATATTACAAGTCTTCAACCTCAACATGGACATCAATAAAAAGTTTGTGATTAATATCAGATTTAAGGCATTTTTGGAGACGCGTGTTGCATTTAGCAGTAGTATCATTTCTTGTCCTTGCAATTACACTGGTCTAACTGAATAGGAAAAGAGAAAACACAAATAATTACATCATTTTAGATTCTTTCTTAGCTCCATCTTATGAAAGAGGAAATGATATTTCAGTTGTGTTCTCTCAAGGAAAGAAGTGCTGACAAATCTATGACATTGAGCTTTTTGGGTAGGAAGAAAGAATGGTGTTTTTTAAGAAGTCTTTCTATATCTGGCTACCCTACTCTGACTCTATTCAGTCACACCAAGAAAAGGTTTTTCATGTATCAAATTATTTCAGGATGAAATGTGGTAGCTATACAGATTTAGTCATTTTGGATATATTTCAAAAATTAACATAAAAAGGATATATAAGTATATAATTATATTATGTATTGAAATTTGAAATATAAGTATCTTATATAACTGAAATTTGCTAAGAGTGAATCTGGTATGAGTTCTTACCAGAAAATGGGGCGGGGGAAAGAAGGAAGGATGGGAGGGAGGGAGGGAGGGAGGGAGGGAGGGACGGAGGGAGATAGGGAAGGAGGGAGGGAGATAGTGAATACCAACCTGGCAGTCAAATGATGCACTTATTTTGTTTGTAGTTTAATATTGTTAACTAAGTTTTTTGTTTGTTTTTGTTTTTTTGTTTTGTTTTAAGTTAGAGAACAGGAGATAGACTCCCACACGTGCCCTAACCAGAATCCACCCAGCAAGCCCCATCTGGGGCCAGTGCTCCAGTACCGAGCTATTTTTAGTGTGTGAGGCCAACACTCAGACCAACTGAGTTATCCTCAGCTCCCAAAGCCAGACCCTCAAACCAATGGAGCCACTGGCTGTGGGAGGGAGAGGAGAGAAGCAGATGGTTGCTTCTTATGTTTGCCCTGACCAGGAATCTACATGTCCATACACCAAGCCAATGCTCTATCCACTAAGCCAACTGACCAGGGCCTATTAACCGAGGTTTTGCGATAAGTAACTTGGTGAAATTGGGATTTCTCTGAATTTAATACAAGTCAAAAATTAAAAGCAGCTAACTCATTTTTCCATTGAAGATCAATGAGATAAATAAAAGTTGTTTTTTAAACATATATATAGAAAAGACACCCTTTAAGATAATGAATTCTGAATGGCACTGTCTGTAGGCAGAAAATAACCTTTGAAATTTTAGATTGATTGATCTATAATATAGCAACTCATCAGTAAAAAAAATAACCCCCCACTGAATGCTTTTTAGGTTCCAAATACTATTCTGTGTGTGTGTGTGTGTGTGTGTGTGTGTGTGTGTGTGTGTGTGACAGAGACAGAGAGAGGGATAGATAGGGACAGACGGACAGGAAAGGAGAGAGATGAGAAGCATCAATTCTTCATTGCAGCTCCTTAGTTGTTCATTGATTGCTTTCTCACATGTGCCTTGATGGAGGGGGGGGGGGGCTACAGCAGAGCAAGTGACCCCTTGCTCAAGCCAGTGACCTTGGGTTCAAGCTGGTGAGTTGTGCTCAAACCAGATGAGCCCACACTCAAGCCAGCGACCTCGGGGTTTCAAACCTGGGTCCTCACCTACCCAGGCCAATGCTCTATCCACTGCACCACCTCCTGGTCAGACCCAAATACTATCCTTAATGCTAGCAAAGCACAAATGGAAAGATACAAAATGCTCTAAGGAGCACAGTTTAGAGGAAGAGATGGTTAAATAGATCAGTAATTACCAGTCAGTGGCACTCTGGCTACTATAAAAATTTAAGTAATTAATCAAATGATATTTGCTACAACTGGAATTTATATTAAATTGCCTGGCATAGGTGTTTAATTTTAAATGGTACACAGAGGAAAGCTTATTCTTAAATATTTTTAAGTGATTTTTTCTAAGTACTTGTTCTATTTTCTCACATAACTACTACTATTGTAAGTGGTATTCATAGTGGTCTGCTGCACAAAGTATATTTTGTTCAACCTTATGTCTGCTAAATCCAATGAAACATCTATTTGCCTTGTACATACTGGGTACTTGGAGAGTATGCAGCTGTAAGGTCGGTGGATGGGAGGGATGGTCACCTAGGAACTCAGACCCGCCCACTTTGGCTAGGACCGCCCACAATCAAACCCGCCAAAGGAAGCTTCCCAGGAACCATTTGGAAAGAAGCGATTGTCTGCCAGCCAGTGAAATTTTACCACGTCATAGTAGCTCCACTTCCCTAGAGGGACCCTTTAAACATCTCCCATGCGGTTTAATCCGTGCAACTTCCCTAGCCTCCATTTCCTCCATCTTTCTTTCCTCGGGGCCAGGGAACCTTGCCGGGCGGGGTGTGCGCTCTGTACTCAATAAAGCCGTTTACTTATTCCACACTTTGCGGCTCCGGCCCTCTTCCTTCCTTCTCGGCGGGGAAAAATACCTTACATTTTTGGTGCCAAAAACCTGGAAGGAGTTAGAAGTCCACAAGGACCGCTCCTTTCTCCTCCCCTCCGAGAAAGAACCAGGATCTCCGACTTCCACCCACTTCAGCGCATGGTGCGGTAAGTCCCCTGCCTCCAGCTTTCCTCTCAGTTCTTTCCTCCGAGACTCCCTGTCCGAAACCGTAGCTATGTCAGGGAACTCTTTTCCGTCCGAGTGAGCGCGTGCTTGTGGAGACCTCCCCAAGCACATCCACTTTCATCCGTGGCTGAACCTTGAGTTTTTAGGACGCTAATGCTCAAGTCTGACCACTCCGAGAACTGAGGGGAGCTGTGAGGGCACAGGAATTTCCCTCCCTAAGGAAGAAGAAACTGTTCTTCTTCTCCGCTGTGGCCAGGCCACAGAACCCACTCAATTAGCCTCCTGAAGGGACTTTCGGTGTTAACACCCTCACCAATTTAACTATTGCCAAAAAAGCTGGGAACTGATTGGAGATCTCTTACATTCATGGCCTCTAATTATTTGCACACCTGTCCTTAATCTCTGTGCTGCCTGTTCCACCCACAGGCCTTTTTCTGGCCAGAGAAACCTCACCTAAAACCTCTACTCCTAATCTTTCCTTTTCCGCGGACTCCAAACTCTCTCTCCCCTCCTTTCGCAAAAACCTGTTTCTTATTCGCCATCTACTACCATCTCTCTTTCTCCTCCCCTGCTGGCCAGGGGCCCCTCCCTTCACTGTGTTCTCTAGTCCCGCCTCCAGCAGGCCTTTCTCAGCCTGGCATTGGCTCTTACACCGGTTTTCAGGACGTCCAACCCCAATTTTCTTACAGGAAGTTCCTGCCCTGTCTTGCCTTTGGCTCCAGTGTTTCCTGCAAGATCTGGGTGCCGGGCTCCGCATGAGCCCTCCTCCTCTTATTCCCAAACCCCCAAACCCCTATCCTGAACCTGTGAACATGGCATTTAAAGTTTTTAACGGTCCCAACTAGTAAAAACAGGCCTGTTCACCAGGCCCCCATGCAGCAGAAGGTAACGTTCCAAACCCAAACTCTTGTGGCAATCCTGAGACCAGCAGAGCCACCAGCAGCTTGCTTTAAGTGTGGCAAGCAGGACCACTGGTCCTGGCAGGGCCCCTGCAGCGGCTGCCCACTGAGCCCTGCCCTGACTGCAAGCAGCCCAGTCACTGGCAGAGTGATTGCCCCTTTGGGCAACAGGCTTTTCCTCAGTGCCTCTACGTGGAGGACAAGCCGCCCAAATGGAAGGCCAATCCAGCCAGGTGGGTGCATTGCTCGAACTCCTAGGACACGGCCTGGACTCGGAGAACCCAGGGTATGCTGCAACAAGTGGGTAAGTCAGTCCATCTCATTTCTTGTGGACATGGGGGCTGCCTTCTCTGTTTTTGCCTTTATACTCTGGACCTCTAGTTCCCTCACAGGTTTCAGTTATGGGAATGGATGGGACCCTCTTCCTTTCCCCTTTTTACACCACTCTTGACATGCAGTTCTGCCTCAAGCTTGCCTCCTTATAGGACCTTTGGCCGTCAGAACCACTGGACTCCATCCATCTCCAGCTCACCAAAAGGCTGGACCCTGCAAATTCCCCTATTACTCCTCTCTTTTTTTTAAATCCTTACAGGGCCGCATCTGCGAAGTTTCTCCAGTCATAGCCACACAGATATTCCTCCTAACACCCCTCAAAGCCACCACCTTCTGATCTCCCCCTCCCCACGACGCCCCTATTCAGCAGGAAGTAGCCAGACGAATAAACGGCACCCCTTTTTCTATTTAACACAAAAGGTCAGATGTAAGGTCGGTGGATGGGAGGGATGGTCACCTAGGAACTCAGACCCGCCCACTTTGACTAGGACTGCCCACAATCAAGCCCGCCAAAGGAAGCTTCCCAGGAACCATTTGGAAAGAAGCGATCGTCTGCCAGGCAGTGAAATTTTACCACGTCATAGTAGCTCCACTTCCCTAGAGGGACCCTTTAAATATCTCCCACGCAGTTTAATCCGTGCAACTTCCCTAGCCTCCATTTCCTCCATCTTTCTTTCCTCGGGGCCAGGGAACCTTGCCGGGCGGGGTGTGCGCTCTGTACTCAATAAAACCGTTTACTTATTCCACACTTTGCAGCTCCGGCCCTCTTCCTTCCTTCTCGGCGGGGAAAAATACCTTACAGCAGCTAACTATTCATGCAAGGTATGGCATTGTTTAAAGCTCTTGGCTTCATGGGCCCCATAAACCTGAAGCCCTAAGAAAGACTGGATAAAAAAAAACATCAATAAGACAATTCCATCATAAAACAACTTATAGGACTCACATAGAAACATATACAGTACTTCTTAAATGTGGATGGCACCCAAACAGAGTTGTTTGGATCAAAAGGCAACTTAGTTTTGCCTATATAGTTGGTGCTCAGTAAGTACCAAACAAACCAGTAAGTGATTAAATAAATGAATGAATGAATGAATGAATGAACAAATGAAAGAAATACTATATGAGAATCACTGTTAACTTTAAAGCATTGTCTATGCAACTATACTGTTCAGGAGTATTGTTTTAAAGTCTTAATAATTTCTAGATATCTTCTTCATTCACAACCCTCCTTTTTTTTAAAAGTTGTTGTTTCATTACTTTCCTGCACTATAAAAAAGCAACATTTGTTCTCTACATGGAAGCAAGAAACAAATTTCTATATCTAACAGAGAAATGATCTGTTTCCATCAATCTGTCAGTCAAGTTCATTAATACAAAGTATAGTGACTATCCTCAGATGTTCCATTATAGCCAAATATGAACTAAAGGTACCAGGTTTTGGAAGAAAAATAAACAAATTATTTAGGCTCCATATATTATGGAAGATTAAGTTCAGCATGTGGCAAAGAAAAGGATTGTACTTCATTTGTTTTTGTATAAATCAGAATTTATCAGGTATACTTAATGAGTTAGAGATAACTGACTATCCAGCCCCTGAACTACGTGATCCCTCATCTGGTTTTTCTCCAAATAGCCATGGATCCCAGCATGAAGCCAGTGAGGGTGATGATAATTCATAGCTGCTCTCCAAAAGTGCTGAACCCAGACTAGAATCAGGAAGACAACCAGGTCAGAATTAAAATAATAAAGGAATTTCCTTCTTGGGAATAGCATGCTTTTTGTAGCCAGAACCAGTCAGCTAACAAGGCCAGTTATCCTTAGAGATTATTTTATTATCTGTAGCTACTTTTGAATATTCAGATACAAATGGTCCTATTCTTATTCTAATTTGGTTGTTAGCTTTCTAAATTGCCAGAGGTTTATTCTACTGGGATTATTATTGAAAAGGAAAATAGTGTTGCTATCCTGGCAAACACCTTATAAATGAAGGGAGCAAATGAAGCTCCCATATGCTTTTGAAGGGAACAAATACCCTTTTCCTCCTTTAGGGATTCTATCTATGGGTCTGTTGGGCAGATCAAGTTATTTTTTGCTCACTCTGTTAAAGATGGCTGCTGCTCTAACATGATACAGCTAATTGCCCTTCTTGCTTGGGAAGGGGTTTGGTTATGCTAATATGTGCTGGGGCAGGGATTATTGTACAAAAAGTTTTAAAAGGAGGAGCTAAGAGGCCATTTTGGAAGAGAGTGACCACCTTCTTGTAGAGAGGAAGAGCCCATGGTGTAGCGGGGCAGGGAGGCCACGTGGTGGAGGCAGCCAAAAATGACGGAATGATGAAGAAGAAGCTAGTTTGCACAGGAGAAGGAGATGGGGAACATGGGTGAATAAGACTGGTGAGGTGGAAGCCTTTGATTCTAGGAAAACTCAGATGAGTTAGTGGCTTTGGGAGCCCTAAATGGAAAGGGAAGTGTTTTTCCCATTGTGTGTATTTACTGGCTTGCCAGGTACTAGCTAGGATTAAAGGAAAATGGCCCACCAGTTTTTGGCTCTGCAGTTTCATTACCGTCTGTCTGGATCAAATGCAAACCTGCAAGAGCCAGGTGGCTGTGATGGTGGCCGTGGCTACTGGTTTTACTGGGTCCCAATTATTTTGAGACATATTACAATCCAGTCTTTTCCAGGAATGTTACCATTTTACTCTGGTCTAAAATATTCCCTTCAAATCTCTGGAGTATAGAAACATACTCAGAAAACTATAAATTCTCCCACCAGAAAGACTGAATCTCCTCACAGTCGATCCAAATTACTGATAGCTGCAGAAAGTCACTCAGAACTCTGAGGGTCAATACTAGAAAGGTTGAAACAATGAAATAAATAGTGTAACCAAAGACTAAGATGCATCCAGGAGAGCCTGGTTTTCAGAGTCCCACAGAAAGTCAGAAAACCCCTTCTAGGTGCAAAGTGTTCAGTCGCGTTAAATACCTAGAGTGACACAAGCCAAAGATAACTGTATATGATTGGGTTTCTCTGAGTTAACCCTGCTTCTCTGATGATGAATCTTTGGCCCCTAAGGACAGTGGGGCTTTCTTTGTTTTGTTCCATAATTAATATAATTCATTTTCTCATTCATTTACCAGCATTGCTTAATACTCTCTGGGTACGTACGGTATTTTACTAAGAGCTGTTTTAATATACTATAGCCATCTGTCTTCTCTTGTAAACTCTGAGAGATTAGGGATACTGTTTTAAGTCTGAGCTACATTGCTACCAAAAGCAAGCTTGGCAAATTACCATGATTTGGGGTCAGAATGAAAGACTACTCTAACATGTCCACCAAAGCAAACTTCTCTCTAAGTTAAAAATAATAATAATAAAGCCATTACAAACTTTAAATTACATGTGGAACGCGTAACAAATTCATATAGTTTATTTAGGTTTTCTGAATTATTGGCATAGAGTTGTTCTAAACACTATTTCCCAATTTTTAAATTTCTGTTTCTACTAGTCTCCACATTTTAAATGTGCAACTTACCTCTATTTCTTCTGACTGGTTTTCACAGCATATTTTATCAACCTTTCCGAAGAACTATGTTTTCAGCCTGTTCTGTTATTGTATGTGCTATTTCCTGTTTTATTGATTTCTTCCATATTTGTTGCTTCTTTTCTTTTGTTTGTTTTGTTGTTGTTGTTTTTGGATTTGTTTTGATGATCATTTTCCAGCTGTTTGGGTTGAATATTTAGCCCCTTAGCTTTTATTTTTGGTGTTGTTCGCTCTGTGATAAATATATGTATCTAACTTCAATAAGGCTACTTTTGATGATGATTTAGCTGTATCCACAGATCTTGATATGTGCTATTTTCATATCTTTATACTTCCTGATTTGCTTCTTGGTCAAGATCTATGTAATGGTGTATTTATATATAGTTTCAAATACACAGAATATTGTAACTATATTTTTATATAATATACACTTCAAATTTTATTCTTCTTAAATGTCAACTTAAGGAAACTCCAAACCTGGAAGAATTTTTTATGAGTTTATTTGAGCCAAACTGTCAACAACTGCAGGGAAAAAAAGTCCCAATGGATTGAGAAAATGCTCCAGAAAATGACGGCTTACCATTTACTTTATATAGTACATTAGAATCAAAGGGGAAAAAGTAACAGTGTTTCATGAAATTGACTGGTGATAGATTAGAGAGGTGGGGGAAATCAAAGTGGGAAACTCTCTGGGATCTGATAAAAAGTAAAAATGTATATAGTGAAACTTCTTTTACATAGGCAGAACTGAGCTATTTCACAGTTAACAATGAACATAGTAACAATAACAATGAGGGAGTTTATTGATTACTTCTCTAGTGGGAAGCCTGCCCTGAGGGAGCAGGAAAAGAAGATTACCCTTTTGTTTCAAAAACATGGTATCAGGTATTTTATTATAGATGCAAAAGACAACAGACAGGTCATTGAAGGTAAGCATTGACCTTTGTTTAGAAAAAAGTACCTCCCTAGGACATGACTGCACACCATGAAGTGCTTTTAGTTAGAAAGTTTTAATTTCAGACCATCCTGCCTTGTTACTTTAGGTATCTGAGTTTGTAATGTCACGTACAGGGCTCACCTGAGCTTGTCAGGTTTAGTCTGTGGCCCCATCTTTCTTTTTTATTCTCATCCACATAAAGTATGTATGTATAGTATTACCGTATTTCCTCATATATAAGATGCACCTTTTTAAAAAAAAAATTGGTGTCTACAAACTAGGTGCGTCTTATGCAGTGGTTGTAGATTTTTTTTTACTTGCATTTCCCACTTTTTCATGCTTGTTTTTGTGCTCATCTTTAAAGACAGGGATTTATCATCAGATAGAGATGAGGACAAGCCAATAGATGGGAGTTTTGACAGTGATGAGGAGTTGTATGAATTCTATGATTACTAAAACTTGAGTTCAATAACTTTAGGTAATACATTTAAAAAAAATTCAGGCCCCAAAATTAAGGTGTGTTTTATACATGAGAGTGTCTTATACGTGGGGAAATACAGTAATTCTTTTTTTTTAATAAATTTTTATTAATTTTAATGGGGTGACATCAATAAATCAGGGTACATATATTCAAAGAAAACCTGTCCAGGTTATCTTGTCATTCAGTTATGTTGCATACCCATCACCCAAAGTCAGATTGTCCTCTGTCACATTCTATCTAGTTTTCTTTGTGCCCCTCCCCCTCCCCCTCCCCCTTCCCCTCTCCCTCCTTCACCAATGTATGGAATCATGCAGTTCTTGGTTTTTTCTGATTTACTAATTTCACTCCGTATAATGTTATCAAGATCCCACCATTTTGTTGTAAATGATCCGATGTCATCATTTCTTATGGCTAAGTAGTATTCCATAGTGTATATGTGCCACATTTTCTTTATCCAGTCTTCTATTGAAGGGCTTTTGGTTGTTTCCATGTCTTGGCCACTGTGAACAATGCTGGAATGAACATGGGGCTGCATGTGTCTTTACATATCAATGTTTCTGAGTTTTGGGGGTATATACCCAGTAGAGGGATTGCTGGGTCATAAGGTAGTCTATTTTCAGTTTTTTGAGGAACCACCATACTTTATTCCATAATGGTTGTACTACTTTACATTCCCACCAACAGTGAATGAGGGTTCCTTTTTCTCCACAGCCTCTCCAACATTTGCTATTACCTGTCTTGTTGATAATATTATAGCTAATCTAACAGGTGTGAGGTGGTATCTCATTGTAGTTTTGATTTGCATTTCTCTAATAACTAATGAAGATGAGCATCTTTTCATGTATCTATTGGCTATTTGTAGGGAAATACAGTAATTCTCTGGAGTGTATTGAGTTCAATTTTTGAATTAGAGCCTGGCCAATTTTTGTGAGTGTCACATGTGCTCAGAAACAAAATACTATATTCTCTTTTTGTTGAGTAAAAAATTATATATGTATATGTGAATTCACATATAATATGATCCTATTATTTCAATATTCTATACTGTACTCATCTCCTTTGGATCTATCAGTTAAACATTCTGTATGGCCAGTAGTTGCAGCCGTCGTAGCCATGCTCATGCAGGTTCTCACTGAATTTGGACAGATGGTAAAGAAACAGTGGAGCAAAAAAATGGTGGGCCATTTCTTTAGTAAAGTCTCGCACCGGCTGACGAGCAAACACACAGGACTCCCAAAGCAACTGACACATTCTCCGGTTCCACAACCAGGAGAATCTTCTCTGGTTTCTCCTAAAATTAAAGGCCTCACCCATCTCAACTGAGCTCGCAAAACCCCTCTTCCCTGGTTCCCCATCTTCACACCTTCTCCCTTCTCTGTCAACATGGCTTCTCCTTTAGCATTCTGCATTCTCTCTCACTCTGCAAACATGGCTTCTTTCTGCTGCTTCTGCTCTCTCTTTCAAAACTTTCTGGCATGAAAACCTCTCCTCTAGCAAACATTAGCAAAACAATGGTCCTTCCTCAGCAGAAAGGTAATTTGCAATTTCACAGACCACATATACCTGGTGCTGCCCAGCCCTCAATGCAAACTATAAGTGAACAAACATAAAAATCATATTTCACAAACTTACTTGACTAACACATATTAACTATAGTTACTCTGATGTAGCCATTTCTTTTTCTTTTTTTTTTTACAGAGACAAAGAGAGAGTTAGAGAGAGGGATCGATAGGGACAGACAGACAGGAACGAAGAGAGATGAGAAGCATCAATCATTAGTTTTTCGTTGCGACACCTTAGATGTTTACTGATTGCTTTCTCATCTGTGCCTTGACTGTGGGGCTACAGCAGACTGAGTAACCCCTTGCTCAAGCCAGCAACCTTGGATCCAAGCTAGAGAGCTTTGCTCAAACCAGATGAGCCGGCATTCAAGCTGGCAACCTCGGGATCTCGAACCTGGGTCCTCCGCATCCCAGTCCGATGCTCTATTGCTTGGTCAGGCTGATGTAGCCATTTCTTAATCTCAATTTTTTTTGTATATATATTTTGAGGTGTACATTTGTTCATTATTGTTGTATTTACTTGCACATAACATTCTTGTTTCCTTTTACATTTTAACCTTCAAATTGTATTTGTCATTTTTAAAATTACTACCCAAATTCCTTTTTATTCATGTTTGCCTTTGAATTTCTTTCTTTTCTTTCTTTCTTTCTTTTTTTTTTTCTATTAAGTGAGAGGCAGGGAGGCAGAGAGACTCCCACATGCGCTGACTGCGATCCACCTGGTAATGCTCTGACCATCTGGGCTGCTGCTCCATTGCTTGGCAACCAAACTATTCCATCACCGGAGGTGAAGCCATGGAGCCATCCTCAGCATCTGGGACCAAGTTTGCTAGAACCATTTGAGCCGTGGTTGGGAAGGAAAAGAGAGAGATAGAGAGGTGGAGAGTGGTGGAGAAGCAGATAGTGTCTTCTGAGTGTTCTGACCGGAATTGAACCTGGAACTTCCATACACTAAACTGACGCTCTACCTCTGAGCCAACTGGCCAAGGCTTGTATTTCTTTATTTTCAAACTGTACATACACTATTGTTTTATATTTTTCTCTTTTCTTCTTTTTTAAGGCAGTGCATTGCAAATCTAGTTTATTTTGATAAATTCATCTGAATCTTTGTTATTGAACAGTGATTTTATTCCATGTACACTTATTGTAATTACTGTTATATTAAGTTTTATTGTGCCATCTTTTTTTTTTACTTTTTATTGACTAAAATAAATTTTTTTCTGCTATTTTAATAGTTATACATCTTATTTATTATTTTTTTGATGGGCACCCCTTACATAAAACTTATGAGGTTTTATTTTTTCTTCTTAGTTCTACTAAAGTTTATGAATATCTGTGTTTTAGCCTCAAGCAATATAAAAATTTTTATAAGCTCCTGCTTCCTTCTGATCTGTCCCTCATAACCTTACTTATTTCTCTGCTGCCATTTGATGTTATCTAGATTTTATTTTTGTATTATTATGGCTATGCATTTGTTTGTATTGCTTATTTTAAGAACATTGAATTTGTCTTTATTTTTCATATTTCATTAGTTCAAGATTTATTTATCTTTTTATTAGAGTACATTCTGTAAAAGATCTTTCAAAAAGTGTCCCTATGAGTTTAACTACCTAAAAACTTACACATATGAGGATATGCTAATTTCATCTAAATATTTATATATTATCTTATTTAGCTATGAAAGTCTAATATTCAGGGGAATTATTTTAGTTATTTTCTCCTCTTTATTTGGTCATTTTTCCTTCTGATGTATATTGACAATTTATCTTCTATATCTATTAACTTTTCTCTTAATCTATTATCTGTTTATTCTTCACTGGTATTTTAAGTATCTACATATATTACTTTATTATTTGTTTATATCCATTCTATCATTCAAACTACCATTTTTGTTACATGGAAAAATATTTTATGCCTCAAATCCCCTTTGTTTATTTTACATAAGTAATTTTCTTGCATCTACAATTCTTCTATATTCTTCTCAGGTTATTTATGATGTTAATTTTCTATATTTTTACTTTATTTGTTCTATTATTTTTATTTCTTCTCTTATAGTTTGCTTTGTGTCTTGAATTTTTAAAAAGAATAATTCTTGCTCTCCATATAGACCTCATTTTTTTTTTCTATGCATTTATCTTTTATTTCCTTGGGATAAGCAGATAACTTCAGTATTAGCAACATCTATTTAAACAAAGAACCTGAAAAAAATGGACTCTTTTTCTTCTGTAAAGTTAACAGGTGCCTACAGCATGTGATTGGTGAAAACTAGCAGACTGCTCTCAAGCCTATGCACTTCTGCTTCCACCAATTGAGTAGAACTCCCAAGATCAGTTTGATTTGTTACCCAGCCTATTTATGTTAGTTGATATTGTTATTGAACATAATTGGGTTAAACATTATGTAAATTGCAAAACTATAAATATAAAAAGAAAAACTTGTTCTTTAAAAATAAGATGAGGAAGGAGGCCAATAAATATGAGGGGTTTTTTTTTTCATAAACAATGTAGCCAATATAAATTTTTAATAAGGAGGAGTTATCACAGATATCTAGAATAAATCTCTTTCAGATTGCTTGTAAATGTCTTACAATTTTAACTTCAATTTAAAGAATCAAAAATTGAAATGGTAGATATTCATAAGAGTGTGGTTTATGTAAGAAAAATGAGAGAACACCAATCTGGAGCCCTTTGCCCAAAGAAAGGGCCTTAGGCTTGTGGTAATGGATTGGTTAATAAAATTGTCTGTGTATATTTTTAATTAACAACACATTTGAAGTATACCAATAAATTTTTATGATTCTTTAATCAACTTTTTTTTCTATAAAAATTTTTTATTCTGCCTCAGAAATGGATATAAAAATTAGGGTTTAATAAACTATTTACACAAAATATCTAAGGGAGAAATTCTACACACTAGAAAACTAGGTTTCCAAGTTAGAATTAATACCTCCTGAACCTAGGAAAGGGTGTTTGGGGGGTGGGCAACAGGGGCAAAAAGGGGCCAATTACATAATGATGAGTAGTAACTAGACTTTTGGGAGTGGTCACTTTGTAGTGTATACTGATATGGAATTATAACATTGTACACCTGGCAGCCCAGCCCAATGCAGAGCAGCCCAAGGCAGCTGCACTGCTGATATTCACTCAGCCTGCACTGCCGAGTCCGTATCCCTCCACCAGACTGGTGCCCCAGCTCTTCCGTCTCACAGTTGAAACAAGGCATGACAGTGACTTGCCCAGGGCAAGGTGAGGAACAGGAAACATCAGGACCAGAGAATTCTTTCCCCAACAGTCCCTTTTTAGATCCCTGATTGTCTCTCCCGCCAGGTCTACATTAGCCACATCCACCTCAAGACTAGCTATCTTCTGCCTCCCCACACATTTCTCAGAGTTTGTGTGTGTGTGTGTGTGTGTGTTGGTGTCTGAGAACAGCCCTGAGATCCATCAATCTCTCTCTGTTTTCTCTGGCATTTGGGGGTTCATCTGGTGGAAGGACCCAAGAACCTGTGCTGGTTCTCCTTCTTGCCTAACCATATACTTGTTTATTAAAAAAATAACCTAGTTATTTAAAAAACACTTCCTGCCTTTCCTGATTGGTGGTGGTACAGTGGATAGGCCAATGACCTGGGACTCTGAGGACCCAGGTTTGAAACCCTGAGATCACTGGCTGGAGCATGGGATCATCAACATGGTCCCAAGGTTGCTGACTTGAAGCCCAAGGTCGCTGTTGTGAGCCCAGGATCTCTGGCTTAAGCAAGGGGTCACTGGCTAGGCTTGAGCAACCCCCCTCAAATCACATATGAGAGGCAATCAGTGAACAACTAAAAATTAAAATGTGACACAACTACAAGTTGATGCTTCTCATCTCTCCTCTCTCTCTCCCTATCTATCTCTCCCTAAAAGAAAAAAGAAATTTAAAAATTAGAAAAAAAAAACCCAGTTTTTACCTATAAGGATTTTTTTTTTTTACATTCATAGCTATTTTAGTTTTCCAAGGATTAGAATAGCTCAGCACCACATTTGGCTTTCAAAAGAGAAAAGAGACCCTCTGTATTTTTCACAACCACTCCCTTTCCCTGCTCCGCACCTGGCCCCGGTGGCTCTGCTCACTCAGTCATCCTGTCTGTACTCCTCCATAGGCAACAACCTATATAACCATATAGAACTGGCAATGTTTCAGCGTGACTCCTCGCCAATTTCAAACTTTTAAAATGAGTCCCACTACCAGAAAATCAAAGACTATGGCCCAGGAAAGAAATAGTTTTACAGAAAATTTTAGTACAGAAGCAGGGTCTGTATGCTTCTGAACCACAAAGACAGATGTTACAAGATGTGGAGATATCATTAATCTCTCTTCCCTGCAGAAAAAGCTCTTGCACCTAATGAGGTGTTACTGACTTGATACCTTTCTGCTTTGAAAACCCTTCTACCTTTATCAGCACTTCCTTCCAGTGAGCTCAGATGTTCCAACAAATCAACTCTTTAAATGCCGAATTCACTTTCATTACGTGATATAACTTATGAGCATTGTCTTCCACGTTTGTATGGTATATGAAATCCTTCATAACCAACAACACTAACATACTGGAGCCAGAGTCTTTCCAAATAATCATACCAGTATAATCAGACAGTTGGGAAGAATTGCTCAGAGTAATAAAAGGAGAATGAATTTATTGTTTTATAGACAGTGTATGAAAGTAGGAAGAAGTCGGGTTCTCTTGTTTTCTTTTGCAGAAATCTTCAAGTTAAAATAAAAATTAATAGAGAGTCTAATTTGGACTTTCTCATATAGAACGTATAGGGTCTTTCTTCTTTCTGGGAGCCAAATATTTCACAAATACCTGGATATCAACAAATTTTCGTTGATAACAACTGAATCTGTTAACCTGGTAGATGCATTGCTATTAGAAATGGGAGATTTGGTGACTTTTTCCCCTATTCTTTAATTTTCATATATCAAAATATTAGTGTATGGACACCATAGAATATTGTTAGTTATTATTTGATGGCTTGATGGGCAATCTATTCTTTTATTCCCAAACTGGAAGGAAAGAAATAGAGGACAAAGAACTCCTCTGAGCCTCTGTGTGATGTGATCCAGTGTGCCAGGGAAGATTTTGCAACCCTGAACAAACCCAACTTCAATATTAAAACCTTTCATATGTTCCCTGGCCCACTCTGAGTTAAATGCAAATTCACAATTTTTTTGCACTCATTTGAAAAGCACTTAAGTATCAACCATGTGGCAGACACTCTGATATCCTGATAATTAAGACAAGAATATAAATTAAATGTGAATGTTCAGGATTAGTTACAGGGGAAAATGTTTATCAGAGAGGCAACCTATAGTCCTCATTGCCAACTATTGGGAAACTCAAATCCTAACGCATTTCTAGGGTCCCCAAGACCTTAGATAGCATTCTGCAGCAGTTTGGGGGCATCCATTCTCTACAGGGTCCATTTTAACGGATTGATTCTGCATGTAACACCACCAAAGGTATAAGAGTACAAAAATAGTCTCCTTTTCACTTCCTATCGGGTTTGTCTACAAAACTCCAATGTCTCAGCCATAGATGATAAACGGCTGAATTCCAAACCTGCAGCGTCATGGTCTTTCCAAAGGGTCTTCTAAGTTTGTTTTCAGGCTCATGCTTTCCGAATAGTAGGTGTCTTATAACCAAACATAACTGAAAATCTAGAATATCATGACACACCCAGGACCTCTTGACAGTGATCCAATGTATCCAAACACACTGACTAAAGACAGCAATTCAAAATGCTCTCTCATGCCTTTTAGAAAGATCTCAAAAAGTTCCTATCTGTATTTCCAGAAAAGATCATTTATCACCCTCCATTTCACTCTGTCTGCAACAGTAACACCCGTAAATACATTGAGGTTAAGTAATATTGTCTCAGGTGCTTCTCAGCTCAAGCGATTGTCTGCTACCCTACGCCCACCTTGCCACACCTACTGGTGAAAAGAGAAGTGTCAAGGAAGGAAAATAAGCACCGAAAATCTTTAGTTCAGCCTCCAATTCTGCTCTTTTACAAAAGCTAATTAGAGTGAGAAGAGGATCATGGGTCATGAAATGGCACTTGAGAGAATCCGGCAACTGATTTCTGTTTAAGCTGGGTATGACCTTGAGCCAAGTACTTAATCCCTCTTGGCCTCAGTTTCCTCAGATGTGGAATTAAGGCTCAAGTAAATGATCACTAAGTTCTCTTCCAGCTCTCAAATTCTAGGATTTAAAGTAAGACACTGGTTATCTCTTTTGTGAGATTCCCTGGCTATTAACACACTCATTTACCAAATGACATTTTAATTTCAGCCCCAAGTGTCAGAGATTTTTCCATGTTCAACAAATGGTACAATTCACTAGCTAAACGCTTTAAGTTTGATCATAAATCGCCAGAAGTCGGTTATCGCCCTGGGTCTGTGATGAGAAGACTGGGGATTTGTAATTGAAACAGACAGCAAGGCTTCGGGAGTGCCACAGAGGGAAGGGAGCCTCTTCCAAAATGAAACAGGCATTACTGGGTTTCTCAGAAAAATACCCCAAGTCACAGTGGCCAGCCTATTAGAAACTCAACTCACCCTTGCCAATTTTTCCAGTGACTGCTTTGTGTTATCAGGGTCTAAAAAAAATAGGGCTGTATTTTTTTTTTTAACCGAGAGAAAACAAGATGCATTTGGTCATCAAAAGCAGCCCTTTCAGAGATGCAATTTAGAATGTGGTGGAAAGCAAAAGCATGCCTGTAAAAGCCACAGTGATTCCCTCACTGGCCAGTCTCCCTTATTCCAGAAACAGCTGCTCTGAAGGTTGGCTGAGGTCTTGTTTAGAGAATCAATTAGCCAAAGAAGTGTGGGCCAGTGAAGAATGTCACTCAAGTAAAGAAAGATCTGGAAAACACTTTCACTTTTATGTTCTCCGTAAGCAGACATATCCCTCTTCTGCGCCACCGAACGACTGTAACTTAACAACAACAACAACAAAAATCAATCTAAAACAGGTTTAATGGATGACTTTTTCAGCAAAGAAGATGCTGACCACACCGAAACTGGAGCGGAATGACAAGCAAGTCCACACGGTTATAAGACATCATGATTTTCAGTTTAAAAGAATGAAATGTTTACAATTTCTAACAGTGTAGGCCTTTTGGTTCAATGTGGAAGTATCTTTCAAGCAATGGAAATATCATGTGTATATAGCATGCTGGCATCCTTCATAATGTCTCCCTGATATGATAAACTCATATAGAAATATACATATATTTGACTTTAGGGAAAAGAACAAGGCTCATTCCAGTTTCAAAATACTTGATTCTACCCCTTTATCATCACCATCATCTCTTTTATCATCTTTTTCCTCTATAGCAGTGGTCCTCAACTTTTTTGGGGCTATGGACCAGTTTAATGTCAGAAAATATTTTCACGGACCGGCCTTTAGGGTGGGATAGATAAATGTATCACGTGACCGAGACAAGCGTCAAGAGTGAGTCTTAGACGGATGTAACAGAGGGAATCTAGTCATTTTTTAAAAATAAACATTGTTCAGACTTAAATATAAATAAAACAGAAATAATGTACAATAAGTTATTTATTCTTTCTCTGCGGACCAGTACCAAATGACCTATGGACCGGTACCGGTCCGCGGCCCGGGGGTTGGAGACCACTGCTCTATAGGAAACCAAGGAAATACATTCTAAGATGTGTGATTCGATTACTTTGGCAACTACATGAGGAAAAGTTTGGACATATTCACACATAAGTTACAGATAACAAGTAAGGGGTTATGCTAATAATCAGAGCAAATATGGTGAGAGACTGAGCAAAGTTGTTGGTAGTAAGAATAAATCCCATATGGTAATTACCAATTACTTAAAACAACTTTTATCTCTATGTTGCCTAGCTCTTTCTCACAATAGGAACAGATGGCTCTAAATATATTTTATATTGCAATAATTATTAAACAAGTGTGTGATTATACTCCTTGTGGTAACTGAATCCATGTCACTGGAGAGATCATCAAAAACATAAGTAGGTAGAGAAATCAAGATGGATAAGGGAAGGGAAGGGAAGGGAAGGGCAGGTCAGGTTGGCTGTTGGAGGCCCATATTAGGACTTTGGGTTTTGCTCTGAGTGTGTTAGCAAGCTAATGTGTTTTTAGCAGAGGAGTAACATGATCTGATGACTTTCTAACAGGCTCTCCCTGGCTGCTGTATTGAGAAAAGACTAGAGGATGGGAAGAGTGAAGCAAAGAGTCTATTGTTAGCAGACAACTTGGAATAACCTCAGTAAGAGGTTTTGTAGCATTGGAACTGGGGAGAGATAGTTAAACTCTGAACACATTTGAACAGAGCCACTAGGATTTGCTGATAGTGTGAGCTAAGAAGAGTGAATGATGAGACCTGGGCCCATGTCTGAGATGAGGAGGAAGACATGAGAAAGAAGTTTGCTGTCAAAGATCAGGGGAAGTTTGAGAGAGGACAGAGGCCCGTTCGGACACATTCATGTTGCTGTGCCTATGAGATATCCTTGTAAAAGGTTGAATAGGCAGGTGGAACTGGGGGTCTTGGAAGAGGTAAGCCTGAGACTATAAATTTGAGAGCCATCAATATACAGAAAGTAACCTGGCCAATGAGACTGGATAGGTGATCGAGAGAATGAAGGGAGACAGAGAGAAGAGACAAGAGGTGAGCCCAGAACCCTTCAACATTAAGGTCTCTGAGGGGAATTCAGCACAAAACGCTGAGAAAGAGAAGGTGGAGGAACTGTCCTAAAAGAGTGTGTCCTAGGAACTAAGCCAAACACTTCAAAAAAGAGGAAGTAATCAGTTCGTCCAATGGTAGGTCAGACAAGACATAAGAAACCTGCGACGTACGGCCCCCAGAGGTCAGTTCCGGTAGAGCAGATTTGATGCAGGCAAAGGCAGGTAGGGGAGGATTTGAGGGAGACTGGGGAAGGGAAATTAGATCCAAGTAAAATGGATAAACTTTTCGAGGACTTTTGTTAAGAGGTTGATAACTAAAAGACATGAGATCAACAATTTTGTAGGAATCGCTCATATCCTTGTCACTGTTTTTTCGTGACCTCCTTTGTTCTTCTTCTATAAGGGAACCAGTCCCCCTGATTATTTCTGTTGATGTTCTGTTTCTTAAGAGAAAATAACTAGAATAATGTGCAGCATCTCAGGTGTCAACATTCCAAGGCTTTGTTTGGATGTGTTCTGTTTATCATCCTTTCAGAGACTAGGCAGTGATTGGGAATCTAAATCTCTTCTGGAAGATAAACAGTATTCATCCTCAAAACAGCATAATTTGCTCTAATTTGAGTGGCTTAATACTAAAAGCTAAATGATGGTTATTATTTTTAATCCATGTTACAAATACTTATTTTGCACTTGCTCTATGCTTTATGGGGGCAACACACAGATTTATTGGGAAGACAGCTTTTCCTTAAGAAGTCTGTGGTATATTAGCAAAGAAAGGATGTGTACTTATATAATTATGATATAAATACATGCACTTTATTAATATGGACATCTTCAGCAGCCAGGTTAATCTGATTTTGTTCTCATCACCACACTGAGATCTAGAATGGCCAAGCTCTTTAACAAGGGCTTTCTGTTCCCCTGATTCATTTTTTTTCTTTTTTTTTTCACATCAATATAACAAATATCATGGAATTATTTATAACGTAAGGGACTGGAGAATGATGTATATTTAGATCTGAGTAATGCTGTCCAAGGGTTGGATAAGATTGAGTGCTCAAATTGCCTAGGAGAGGGATGCTCTAACAGGTACCTGGGAGACCTCTGGTCAGAGGAGACAGTACTTCAGGGAGGGTACACAGGAATGCTGAAGTCCTTTCATGGCATCATTTCCTAAAGTTCCACCTTTCCACAAACCTTTCCGGATATGAGAGTCAGTCTAGTTTCACACTGAGGTGCCGTTTTTGCAATGCAAGCTCTGAAATGATGTCAGTTACACCAATTATCTTGTAATGTTATTTAACTGGAAAAATGTACATTAAGTTGGAAATTACTGTGAGTGAATGTGGCAATGAGAAACTGCATTGATTACATACGTGATACTGGGAAACAGCTTCAGAAGCCAAGGGGAGCTTCACAAAGTCATGAATTGCTACCAACAATATATCTTGTAAATGTCAACAATTGGGACTTTTTCTTATGATGTACATCATAGAAAGCCTCCTTTCTGCAAAAAAACTGATGTTCATGTCTCTATGGAGAAGCTGGAATATTCATTTAGCAAAGCCTCTATAATACCACTCCTTTGAAGTTTGAAATTCAACATAAACTTCCATTTTACAGAATTAATTTTTGGAATTAATTGTTAAATCTCAGGTCAGAAATCTGCCTACTAAATACTCTATAGGCTTAGCATTATTTAACTATTAACTGGAGTAGAATTTATAATATGCACATTAAAAAAAAAGCTCTCTAGTGTCTATGACTTTAAAATAGTAAATAAAAGTCATCTTCTGCTCTCTATTTCAGTGAGTCCTCACAGATAACAACCTTTGAATAATGAGATTGTCTCTTTGCTTCAAGACACCTTACTTAAAACCTTGTTCTGATAACTAATCTGTGCATTTCAAAGCCAGGACACAGGTTACCCTTGAAAGAGGCCTGTGTGGGTCATGACCCCAGAGGCTTCTGGGGTGCAGATTATGTGGTTTCTTGATCTAGGTGTTGGTTCCATAGGTGTGTTCAATTTGATGTGTTCTGCGTGTGTGTGTGTGTGTGTGTGCGCGTGCGTGCTATATTTTAGTAAGAATTAAAACCCAACTATGTCAAATGCTTAAATTCTTCTGTAGATAAACAATGTTCTTGCAGTTCATGTAGAAAGTCTTTGGTCAGTGAAATTTGTACTTTGCGTTTTATATCACAATTGAGATGAAGTGTGTGTCAGTCAGGGTTCTACCAGAGGAAGAGAGAGAACCAGTGATTGAATATATATATCTATAGATATGTAGATAGATATAGATATAGATAGATATAGATATAGATAGATATATAGATAGATATAGATATAGATATATATGGTTTATTTCAAGGCATTGTCTCATGGGATTGTGGGGTCTGGTTGGGCAAAGTTTGAAATTCATAGGGCTGGACCACAGGCTGGGAATACTCAGCCAGGAGCTGTCCCAGGAGACTCCACATGGAACTTCTTCAGGGAAACCTCAGTTTTGCTCTAGGCCTTTCAACCAGTTGCACGAGGCATATCCACATTAATGAGGACAGTCTCCTCCACTTAAAGTCAACTGACAGCAGATATTAACTACTTCTGTAAAGAACTTGATAGCAACACCCAGATTAGTGTGTAATTGAAAAAGTGGATGATAAAAATATTGAAAATAATGGTACGTAAAGACACATGCAGCACCATGTTCATGGAAGCATTATTTACAGTGGACGAGACATGGAAACAACCAAAGTATTCCTCGATAAAGGATTGGATGAAGAAGATGGGGTACAAGGTCCTGGCCAGTTGGCTCAGTGGTAGTGTCAGCCTGGCATTTGGAAGTCCTGGGTTTGATTTCTGGTCAGAGCACATAGGAGAAGCACCCATCTGCTTCTCCACCCCTCCCCCTCTCCTTCCTCTCTGTCTCTCTCTTCCCCTCCCGCAGCCGAGGCTCCATTGGAGCAAAGTTCGCCCAGGCGCTGAGGATGGCTCCATGGCCTCCACCTCAGGCACTAGAATGGCTCTGGTTGCAATGGAGCAAAGCCCCAGATGGGCAGAGCATCGCCCTCTGGTGGGCATGCCAGGTGGATCCTGGTGAGGCACATGCGGGAGTCTGACTGCCTCCCCACCTCTAACTTGGGAGAAATACAAAAAAAAAAAAAATTTGGTACATATATACAATTGAATACTACTCAGCCATAAGAAATGATTACATAGTGACATTTAGACAACATGAATGGACCTTGAGAACATTATACTGAGTGAAATAAGTAAACCAGAAAAAGCTAAGAACTGTATGATTTCACACATGGGGGGGATATAAAACTGAGACTCATGGACATAGATAAGTGAAGTGGTTATCACGGAAAGGGAGACATGGATGAGGGAGTGGGGGGTATAAAGAAGGACAAATATAAGGTGACAGAAAATGATTTGACTTAAGGTGATGGGTATACAACATAATCAACCATTCAAATGTTATAGAGGCCCTGGCCAGTTGGCTCAGTGGTAGAGGGTCAGCCTGGCGTGTGGAAGTCCCAGGTTCGATTCCAGGCCAGGGCACATAGGAGAGGCGCCCATCTGCTTCTCCACCCCTCCCCCTCTCCTTCCTCTCTGTCTCTCTCTTCCCCTCCCGCAGCCGAGGCTCCATTGGAGCAAAAGATGGCCCGGGCGCTGGGGATGGCTCCTTGGCCTCTGCCCCAGGTGCTAGAGTGGCTCTGGTCGCGACAGAGCGACGCCCCAGATGGGCAGAGCATCGCCCCCTGATGGGCGTGCCGGGTGGATCCCGGTCAGGCGCATGCGGGAGTCTGACTGCCTCCCTGTGTCCAGCTTCAGAAAAATACAAAAAAAAAAAATGTTATAGAAATATTTACCTGAAACCTATGTACTCTTATTGATCAATGTCACTGTGTTAAATTAATTTTCTAAATAAAATTTTAAAAATATGTGGGTGAGCTAGTCTACTCAACTGGATACATAGAACTGTCCATCATAATGGATTATGTGCGGAATAAAGGTTACAGTTGAAACTCATTCATTTTTTCAAGGTTATGTTGGCTCATTGGTTTTGAAAAGAGGAGCATGCCAAATAACCAATTTGGGTGAAAGGAAACTTTTTCTGTACACTCTGTGCACAAACTTGATACTTTCTAAGCCTCCCCCAGCATGGCCCTTGAGGAAGAAGTTCTTCATCCTTACTGTCTTCTCAGAAATGAGTTACATTTAAGAAGGCTGCAGAAATCTGTTCAGTGTTTTAGAGTGATAATAGCATTCCAACAAGCAAAATGTTTTGGTTTTTTTTAACCAGCATCGAAATTTGCCAGAATTTATGTGTATGCAAAAAAATTAAAAGAAATTTGAATTTTAAAATTTCAAACTTGGCACGTGTTCTTGAGTGAGGCATGCGGGTTTTCAAGTTTGGGGGGTGGGTAGGTAGGGGAAAAGGCAGTCATTTGGGAATGAGCATTACCAATAAGAAAAGAACTGATAGTATGGGTAAAGTAACCAGCAATTAGGGGTATACATCCCCCCTCCTCTTGGTTTTCCAAGATTGATCACAAGCCTAGGAAAGAGAGGCACTCTTTGGTAGAGCCCTCATCAATGGTGCAATTCTTCCCCAAATCGTTGCAATGTCAAGGGCCTCAGCCAAAGAGCTAAACCTTTTCCTTCTCATCATTTATCTGCTTTATGTTGCATTAACAATTTCTGAGCTAAGAAATTGTTACTTAGCTAAGAAATACTACTAACTAGAGCTCATAACTACTGAGGACTTCCTATGTCAGGGACTGTTCGAAATGCTTTGTGTATTTACTCATATAATTCTCTCAACAACTATGAGATAAGTGTTATTATTATTCCCATTTTGTAATTAGGGAAACTGAGGCACAAAGAATAAAGAGAATGTGTTTCAGGTCACAGAGTTGTGGCCAAACCTGGGATTCAAACCCAAGCAGCCTGACTGCAAGACTGGCTCTGAACCACAGGACTAATTCCTTGGTAGCAACAAGAATGTATTTGACACTGAGGCAACAAGCTGGAAAGTTCTTATTCTCAAAACCATTCAACTGTTAAAAGAGCTCCCCTTTATTTTTTAACAGCAGAGTTAAAATAGATTCTGTGTAAGATGTGAACACCCCCAAATTAAAACTGGGTAATGAAACCTACACAGACTAAGGTCCTGAATGGACAGTAGCTAATAATACCTACCAATTAGACGTGAGGCCAGCTTGTTTTGAGTTTTGGATGCATAGGGCTTCCTGTGAGAAGCACAATTCACAATGTTTAAGTCTTTCATTTGAACTTCTACCCAAGGGGAGCTTGCCCAGGATTGCCACAAGGTCAACAATGACCAGTTTCTTTATTCCCAAATACTCTGAGGCAAATAGGTATTTTTTCCCTAATCTATTAATTTTTATTGGTTTATAAAAAAACTGTAGGATACGATTCTGTGGAAGCGAATTCATAACTTGCTTTTGGTAAAATTCCATTTTATCCAATATTTTGTCTCTAAACCAACAAAAAGAGCAGTGATAATATCTTTTCAGAGGCAAAATTGGTGTGGATTTTTTTTTCTTTTAGCAGAACTTTAGACTCTGAAGAAGTATTTTAGTATGCTTATTTAAAGAACAGTTAGATTTACTGCCAAACAGCTCTTCATGAAAGACATATGTAAACACAGCAGAGTAAACGAGATAATTCCATTTCATATGAAAAACACTTTGTTAATTATGTGAACTTGTTTGGAAGACTATGCAATGCTCTGCGTTTAGTTCTGTAAGAAGTTTGGCGATGATATTTATGATGTAGTCATAGCCAGGAGCTGAAAATTATATTACTGTTGAGTGTAAAACTATTTTCTCCATTCTTATATTTTTAATAAAGAAAAATGTTAATTAAAAAGTTGACCATAAACAATATTCTCTTTGGCACTAAGTACTGTCATTTAGCTCTATTTTATTTGTAATGTGTCAGAATTTACATTTACAATGTTCTAGTCCCCAAACTACTGTGTTTTTAAAAGTTGAATGAAATATATATATATATATATATTTTGTTAAAGGCAGCATTAAAATGCCCCAGTGGCTAGTCTTATTTATAAGTGAGGGTTGTCTACCAGAAAATGTTTGCCCAATGCTCTTTTCAGCAAACATCTCATATTTTGTTTCTCTTCATTCCAGACATGAAACCAGCATATGGAAGCAATTTCATATCAACTATCTAGCTCAAATCTTAAGACTCATTTGAAAGGTATTATCTATCCGTTACAAGTAGGGGCCTGAGGATCCAAATGGCTGTGCCTTGCCCCATATCCTACCACTAATGAGTACAATCCGTTCAAGGATATTAATTTCCTGTCTTCTAAAGCTAAGCTCCTTCTCACTCCCCCATGCTACCAACTCAACCCTGATGTTAAATACTGATTTTGCTGGTTAATATCTCCCCTTTCATTGGTTTTAACAACAACATACCACAAGCCAAATTGTTAAATAGGCAGTACAAGCATTCTAAAATTTTAGCTTATTTTATCCTTGGAAACATTTGGTGGCTGTTGTTCTACTAAAGTTAAAATGATTATTGTCTGTGTCGACATTGTCTCAATGAAATCACTAAAGAATTCCAAAATTGAACTCATTATCACTCTATAACATGACCCCAGCAAACCAGTTGATTTCAGTGAACATCGTACTCATTGACCCTGTCATCGTAACCAAATGCATGAGAATCACCCTAGCCACCCCCCCCCCTTTCCTTTGCCCTCTACTCCAATCACAGTCTTTCGCATTTTCCCCAGGCTGTTTCCTTTTTCCGGCCTGGATGATTACAATGACTTCCTGTGTGCTCTCCCTTTCAAGGGTGTCCTCCTGCTCCAATCCAATTATTACCAAAGAGATCTTTCTGTTCCATCATGTCACACACCTGCTTTCAACATTTCAATGCTTCCTTTAGGGTAAGGTGTAATTCCATAAGCAGGCACATGTATACTGATGAATCCCCTGACCTCCTTCTCAGCCATCTCTCCACCCATCTTTTTCTATATACAGTCCATTCATACAATGTGCTTGCAGTCCCCAGGCCCACGATGGTCTGTCCCACTTATTGGCCTCTATACATGTTCTTTCTTCTGAGAATATCTTCACCTTATGCCACAGAAAGAAGTGCAAAATTGCCACAGCATCTTATTGTGCATAATCAATGTTCCCATCAAATCTCTTTCGTAGCACTCAAGAGAATACTCCCCTTCTTCTCACTTCTCTTGCACACATCCTTCCTGCTTTTCTTCAATCCATAAACAATTTCAGTCATGTGCAACAGCTGTCAGATTTAAAGGGAAGTGACAGCGATGGCATTGGGATATAAGGTCAGACCTAGGAGGGACAGAGACAATAACAGCTTGAGAACAGTGTGGGGGATTGAGGCTTTAAATAAACTAACAGAGGGAGAAATATATAATGCTTCAGGTTGTTCAGGAGAAAAATTACCTTCAAAATTTGGCAAAAGGAGTAATAGCTTCTTTTACAGTTGATGCTACTTGAAGTACCACAACCATCCAAAATCAGGCACATAGTTGTACACATCACCTGAATATTAGTTTAAGATCTAACAAGAGACATCTAAACACAACTAGACTTCTCACAAAAATTAGGGGATATTTCAAGTGAATATGAAGCTATAAAATATCCCCTAATTTTTGTGAGCAGTATAGTGTAGTGTGTTAATGACAAACATTGGGCTTTGATTAGAAAATGAGTAACTACACATTTATAATAATAAGAAATTTGAAGGAATTCTGTAAAAAAGCAAAGGATATACTCAAGGTGCAGAAGATTCTCAGTTATGACAATGCATCACTTTATCTTATCAGAAATTTTCTGAAAGCATGCTCTTTATTAGACGAACAAATGAAATAATCAGACATCAAACTGAAGTGAAACCGAGCAAGACTGAATACAGAATAGAGAGAAAGTCCAGGGATATGCCTTGGGTTGAATGAAATAAGGGAATAATGTGAGAAAATTTGCATTTCAGTCAAAGAACTAAACTCTGTATGAAAATCAGTACAGAGTATAATGAATAGTGCAGTGATGCCATGTACCAATCTAAGGGGTAAGCCACAGTGCAGTGAACCCAAATAAAATATTAAATAAATATAAAATGGACATTAGACTTTGATAAGTAATTTCTATAAGAACCACTAAAAGAAAAGGAAACATAATATACAGCTTCCAAATTAGTAGAAAGGAATACTAGAATAGTAAAAAAAATAAAAAAATAAAAATAAAATCTTAAAATGGTAATAAAAGAGAGAAAGAAACAATTTGAAATGTTAGTAATTATGTTAAATCTAAATGAACTACATGTACCAGTTAAAGGTCAAGGAATTTTACACCACATTTAAAATTTTTCAACTGTATATTAATTATGATACAACATAACAGAAAAAACAGAAAGGTTGAAAATGAACATGTAAGTAAAGATATATTATAAAATACTTATCAAAATAAAGTTGGTATATTTTTATCATAATCTTCCCAGATGTTGCTTCTGCCTCATTCTCTCTTTCCTTTCCTCCTAAGAGCTATGATTTAAAAAATAAATATATGACATACAAACATACAAAGAAGTAGAAATATGTACATTTGAACAAAATGGACAAAAAAATTAGATTTCTCCCTTTGACGTGAATGCATCTGTCTTGTTTCAAATCTCAAATAAGCATATTTTATTCTTAAACTTTGATTATTTTTTTGTTTAATCTTAAGAGCTGTCATCAATTACTATAGTGTTGGTTCAAGCAAAGTTTTAGTTCCTCCATATCCCGGAGCACATAAGAGATGTCCTCATTCGCACTTTGCAGTGCAGGGGCAGGTGATAAGATCCCAATGCCAAACAGAAAGGGTACCCTCCCCCATCAGTGACAGCAGGGGCAGACCTGGAAGGGCCCCAGAATTTGGGGAACAATCAGGTCTGTGGAGTTTGGACTGGACTTACCTAAGTAAGACCCAAAACCAGGCAAATCTCATCAATACTTGTCAACACACCTGGAAATTTCTGGAATTGTTGAGAAAAGGAACTCAAGGAAAGGAACTTCTGATTTTAGCAAATGCATATTATGATTCATCATGATTTGGCTAACTATATTAATGAAATGACATCTGTGCTCACCAGCTGGTAGTGCCATCACCAACTTCCCAAGAATGTCTGTAGAGAAATTTCAAATAACAAACCTTAAAACTATGGAATGAAAATATAGCTCAGCTTGCTTGAGTAATTAAGGTGAAATATGTTTGTTATTGGAATCAAATGTTTATAACAGTAAATTAATGCATTTAAGGGTTTTCCTCCCTTAAGGCATATTCTCCTTATGTCCTTTCCCCTCCCAGCTTGAGCAAAGAGACTGATCTCTGAAAAGCCAAAGCACAGGTTAGTACCATGCAGTCAGAGTGAGGAGAAGGCACTCCAGTGAAGAGGCCAAAAATGGCACAGGACATGTAGGATACTACATACTTTTAAACGCTTATAACGCATGGCAAAGTGTGGCTAGAAAGAAACAGAGCTACAAACATTGAAATAATAGCCTAGTGCAGTAGTTTATAAATTGGATATTGCTAAGCCATTAGATTTTTGTCATAAGAGATCCACTGAAGTAAATAAGACTGGTCTTCACCTCCTTTTCAACAAGATGGATGGTCCATCTACATGTGATTTCATTACAGAAAGTTTGTACTGTTTTTTAAATGATTATTTTAAACTTTAAAAACATCTGTGAAAGGTACATAGGTCTAGATAATTTTTAAATTGCCCTACTGACTGTGGAACCATAATCAAATGGCATTGAGCCCTCAGAATCACCATTTTCTTATACCCTAGAAAATGTACTCCTCCATGGTCGTAATCTTAGAAAAAATGTCAGTTCTTTTCTTATGTGCGAGGGCCCTTGCAAATACCTACCCTACAGACATAATTGCAGCCAATAGTCACAATAGCCTTTGGATAGCAATACCATTTTATACTCTATAGATAATGAAATTTAGGCTTAGGATGTTTAAAAATCACCTAAAATTTAAAAAAAATAGTACTTGTCAGAATCAGAAGTAGAGTCCAGTTGCTGTGCTTTCTAAGTCCATGTTTTTTAACAAAGTCACACTATCTGAAAGCTTTTAATAGTTGGTTTATCATATTTGAAGCATCCAGGCTACATAAGAATTCTATAATCCATCCAGGTCATAAACATAATTCTCACTGTAGGAATAGCAGTATTATGGAGGTCCAAAAACTAGGAGTCCATAAAAATAAAAATCTTCACCGGCCCTGGCCGGTTGGCTCAGCGGTAGAGCATCGGCCTGGCGTGCAGAAGTCCCGGGTTTGATTCCCGGCCAGGGCACACAAGAGAAGCGCCCATCTGCTTCTCCACCCCTCCCCCTCTCCTTCCTCTCTGTCTCTCTCTTCCCCTCCCGCAGCCGAGGCTCCATTGGAGCAAAGATGGCCCGGGCGCTGGGGATGGCTCTGTGGCCTCTGCCTCAGGCGCTAGAATGGCTCTGGATGCAACAGAGCAATGCCCCAGAGGGGCAGAACATCGCCCCCTGGTGGGCATGCCGGGTGGATCCCGGTCGGGCGCATGCATGCGGGAGTCTGTCTGCCTGCCTCCCTGTTTCCAGCTTCGGAAAAATGAAAAAAAAAAATCTTCACCAAAATTCTAGATCATTTATCAGTATCACTACTGGTATTTTTAAAAGATAACTATGTTTTTATGTATGTAACTACTTTTCTTTCACACTAAGGGATTTTTTTTTCTTCTTGCACTTTTCAAACACTCAAACAATCTGGAAAAAAAATGGTCAAAAGAAAGGAAGAAAGAAAACACAGAATAAAAACCTGGCAGGAAACTTGAACTCCCTGTTTTACTGTTTTCAGAGGGAAAAGGGCGGGTCTTCTAAAATGCAAATGTCAGCGCAGCTTTGTGACTCATCCCTTTATCCCCCACAGCACCTGGCATATTGCTTTGCATAAGTACATAATCAATATTTAAATGAATGGATGGAGGCATATGATGCTCAGAGTTCCAAAATGCTGTATTTCAATTCTCGCCCTCAAATCTAACACCTTACACTAACTATTTTTTGAAACTTGATCACGTTGAAATCAGTAACAAGATTTGGGCCCTTTATGAATGCAAATTGCTTCATATTCTGAGGTTTAATGTATCAGATACTACATCTTTGAGTGTATTTGTTTGCTCACCATGTTATTTGCTTATACTGCTGTTTCGAGTATCTGTATTTCTGTTACATAGCAAACTACCCAGAACTTGGTGGCTTAAAACAACATTTGTATTATTTTCATTTATGATTCTGGAGGTTGATTGGTTCAAACTTGAGGTTTCTTTATGTAGTTGCATTTCATTGTCCACTGGGGCTAGATTTATATGAAATTGTGACGGGGCTGGACATCCAAGATGGCTCATTCTCTGGCTGGCCATTGGTAATGGCCACCTACTGGGGCTCCCCTGGGGCTGTCAGTTGGAGCTCCCACAAACAGCTTCTCCATACGTCTTGGACTTCTCACAGTAAGGCAGATTGATTCGGAGAGGAAACCTCACAAAAAATCTTCTTTCGCCTGATTGACAACCTTACACATTATGAAAAGTAAAATGCAGTCCTATCATTTCTTCTGGATCTTAGTGGAAAAAAAGTAAATGATGGCTTGTTTTGCTGTGCTAATGTATTCAACAATTAACAATAAGAAGAAAAGGACTAACAATGCTTATTGCCCACAATCCTCAGGATCTATGTGTTTTTTATAATAATTTAGTCTTTATAAAACCCAAAATGGTAGGTATGATTAACTCTATTTTGCAAATAAAGAAACTGAAGTTCTTCAAGGTTTGGAAACTTACTCAAATTAATGGAAGGAATGGTGTTAGCATCTCTGTTTCTTTTTTCTTACACTATCTTGTTTCATAAGGCAAAGTGAGTGTATATATGTGTGTGTGTGTAATAAAGAAATAATAATATACATATTATCTATAATATACATATATATTCTGTATAAGATACATTATATATACATAATATATATACAGAGAATATATATGTGTATATATATACATATATATATGTGTGTGTGTATATATATACTAAATAACTTCCATGAAGAAGAAAGTTCAGCAAAAATATATACCAATATAAAAGAGCAAGAAATTGAAAGGGAAAATAATTTATACTCCACCAGCCCATCTGATATATGAAAAGTGAAAAAAAAGTATCTATATTCATATAGAAATCCTAGAAGTATTGTTTTCATTTTCAGTGATCTGAGGAATAGAGCAATTCAAATTGGTAAAGAAAGACATGAAACAAATTTCTTTATAGGTACATATTTGATGATGTGGTCATTCTATACTTCTATCAAATATAGTAAAAGAATACTACAGATAACATTGCTTTATATTATTTGCCTTTATGACTAAGTCTTGATCTACACAAGTAAAATAACTCAGTGGATGAATCTGAAGTAAGATTTGCACAGTCATTTTGCTGAGTGAAGTTGAGAGCTGTACTCTCACCTTTCTGGAAAGCACAGGTATAAATAAATTTAGATCTTTCAACAAAAGCCTAAGACCAAAGAAGACTAAAACATGGAATCAGAATCCGAAAGATAGATATATGTATTGTGTTATTTAAATATTAACACAGATGCATTCTTGAATGTGAAGCATTATAATTTCTCTCTCAGATTTAATTTAACATCACGTAAGGCAAGTCAACTTTTATTTGTTCTGGTAAAGTAGTGCTGAATCAACTGTAGCCGCTGCCTGCTAAAAGAAAACAAAAGAAAAGAAAAAAATGTAGCAGCCATCACTGGTGTATTTCTGAAGAACAACAAAGATTTTAAATATTTATGAAAGATTTTTTAATTTCTTGTGATTATAACCTAAAGGTATGCAGCTCTCTTGGGTCATTTCTTTGAAGAACTAATAGTACATTATAGATTAGGCAATGAAGGCTAACATGGCAGCTAAGGTAAAATAATCCTATTTTTTCTTGAACAATCTGTCTCAATAGCAATGCTGTGTTTAATAAATATTCTTTTTTTTTTCATAGTAGGATTGTTTTTCCACATACCTAATCCATAGTCACATCTGCAATGCCTGATATAAAATAAGGATTCAGTGGATATATTGGGAATGAACTGAATGGATCCTTATCTATAATATTGGGAGGTCCATACTGAACCATGTCCAAAACTTCTTACCAATTTTTGGATGCTTCGTGAATTGTATATATACATATACTCCCTAGACTATACAAACAGAGGTCCTTTATATAAAACCTTGGCTATTTTGACTCACTGGATCAATCACATCCTTCAAAACAAACTGGCTCACTTATAAACAATGTAGTCTTTTAGGTGATTTTAAGATTGCTATTTCGCTTAACAACTTTCATAGATTCAGCATGTTACTGCAACTCTTTATAAGGCTTTGCCTGGAAAATAGGTTTATAGATAAAATCACAAAGTATGTGGGAGAATACATCCTCTCTCTTCCTATGTCGAAAACTCACACAGCTCTATCTGATTGTCCTGTTTTATGAGCACCCAGTGGCTTGAGAAACAAGTCTTGTCTTTCACATAAATCTCTTATCTTGGTCTGTGTTCAAAGCCCAAGTCTGCTGCAAAGGCTGATGTATAATGTACAGTGTCACAGTCTCTAAAATTGGAGTCATTTAAAGGTTTGCCTACACCCTGTGTGAGATAAGAGACTGGCAGTGTAAAACTGGCAGACGACCATTAAGGTAGTAATCCCAAAACACGTGTTTCTAAGCAACCTGGATTACAGTAGGGCAGCATCTGCTATACGTGAGCTAGTCTGCCTAATCAAATGTCCTGCCCCTAATGGTAATCAACAAACAGGCATTTCAGGGGAAGGGACCTAACTTTCTTTTTGTAAAACATCTTTAAAAAATAATATAGAATAGGAAAAAGCAGTACATAGAAAGGACTGGCAATTCTAATTCCCATGGACAATAAATTCATATTTAGAAGCATTAAATAGCCTTTCTTTTATATCCCCACTGACCAAGCTACAAGTACCTAGAGGTGATCATAAAATTTTCTAGCACTTTTGGAAACCCAGACATAATAATTGCCTCAATAAATCTCAAGTCGTACAATTTGCTCTCCAAGAGCATTTCTTTTTCTTTTCTAATCCACTTTTGCTTTCTAAAAGATATTCTGGGCTACAAAATGTGGCTTTTCAGGCTAACAGGATGTCAACCCATTCTTCAGCATGGCTCATACCTTCTTTACGTGGGAATCCAAATATTCACAACTTTTTCTTAAAGGGTGTCAGTGAGTTCCATGCCCTTGTTCAGATTTGAATGAAATGGAAAAGTCCATAATCTCAGAAGATGCAGAGTATCTTTGGCTTTGGCCTTAGGACCCACTAAAGAGTTTGCAGGTACTGGAAATTGAAGATATCTCAAGTTGAAGAGTAACGCATTGTTGATAGGCTTAACTTTTGTCAATTTCAAATATTGCAGGGACATTTAAGGTTTCTACTCAAAATATTTTCCTTTTACAACCTGAGTATATCCCCACTGCATTACATAGAAAGCTTCATAATGACACTCTTACCCCTCCTAGCACATATTAAATACAAGCTACCTGTTCAGTAAGTTTATTTAATCAAGTTAAAGTGTGTGGGCATTAACAGCAACCTACAAGGAGCTCAAACAATAAGGCACTGATTAAGGTATCCAATGATAAAACTGAGCAGTGTTTAGTCCATTTTGTTTTCAAGAGCCAGAATAACCTCCTAAAAGCATTTTATTAAACTTTATCATTTACAGATTTTTCAAACGTATTCGTAAAACTAACAAAAAAGGACAAGTTGTGCAGTTTATATGAACATATTTATATATCATTCTATTCTTCATTAGCCAGAAACTTTTTAATAGAAAAAAACTTAATGATACAGAACATGACTCAAATCCCACCTTCTCCACTGAGCAGAATATTTCCTAAGTGTTTATTGAAATGACAATACCTTGCATTAGGTGAGAAAAGGCATGTAAAGTCCCCGGCAACATATCTAGCACATGGTAGATCTCAATAAATGTTTATTGACCTTTACGTAACCAAATATGAAGAAGGAAGAAATATTAGAGATTCATCATCCTACCCACTCACCCAGGTGATGAGACCAAGGCCTTAGGGAGCCTGCCTCGTTTTGTAAACCAAAAGATTTGTACCATGTGGGATTTTCCAAAAGCATTTTCACCATAGATGAAGATATAGGTGGGCATAAACCCAATTCACTCATCCCAAAGAAGCATCTTCATATTTATAGCACCCTTAGGAAACAGGTTAAATTTTCATATTTCTTTCTGAAGTTTTATTCCTACCAAGGTACTGAGCTTGTCATCTGTACATACAGAAAACTCACTCGCCAGGAGAATGAAAAATGGTTCTCTTCCATGATCAGGAACTCACCTCTGTATCCTCCCTAGCAACATCAGCCATCGTGTCTCTGGCTCCCTAGCAACCAGGGCTTTCTCTATTAGACAGCTTTATGTGAAACACTCTTAACTGCAGAAAAGGGAGTGGGAACAAGTCCGCATAAAAATAAAATATGAAATATCCATGAGGAATAGTACAAAGCATGCTAAACAGTTTTCCTTATATAATTGTAATTTTCCAGTTGCAATGACAAGATCATAGATTTGTCAGACAGCTGAATGTGCGTGTATTTCCTCAGGTTGCTACTTCACTCCCAGTGCTATGTTAAGGGAGCAGTAACGTCAGAAGGGGCAATTCTGTTCTTAGTAGAAAGTTCTAAAATGCAAGATACCAAATATTTCATTAGAGGTTTGTCTTATTGAACACAATTTGGATGCAACAATCTGTACTCTGACTCTTTCTGCCCTGCAGCCTCTGAGTGAGCTAATTTCTCTACTGAGTCAGTTTTCAGCACCAAAGGTCTGACAGAACATAGGGAAGTTTAAGCAAACAGTTTACTTTATTTGAAACGGATTTACTACTGGCATCAGGAACACTGTGTCCCTCATGGCCTCGTTTTATGGCCCGTACACCTGATGGGCTAGTTCCTGACAAACTCATTCCTTGCCAGTGCTCACTACCCGCCTGAACCTTCCCCCATGGGCCCTCTGCTCAACATCCGCTCTGCTCCTTGCTTCAAATCCTGCGTGTTCGCGGTCGAAAGCAGTGATCATAAAGAGCCCAACTGCGTTTTCTGACCTCCAATAGTGTATCCAAAGGTATACAGAAGAAACAAAATAAATCATACTTGACAAAAATGATTGCTATTCTAAACCAGGAAATATGTCATATAAATATCAAGCACTGTGTCACCTAATTATATATTATGCCTTAAAATCTTATTCTGCACATAGAGATATATCTTAGAGAATGTATTTTAACAAATATAATCTTCAATAATAATAATGTGTTTACAAACATATAGTATCTTAAACTTTTAAAACTATTGTAATTTTGTTTTAAGTGAGAAGAGGGGAGATAGACAGACTCCTGTATGCGCCTCAACTAGGATCCACCCCCATCTGGGGCCACTGGCTACAGGAGGGGAAAATGAAGAGAAGGGGAAGGCAGGAGAAACAGATGGTGGCTTCTTTTATGTGCCGAAACCAGGGATCAAACCCAGGATGTCCACAGATGGGGCCAATGCTCTATCCACTGAGCAACTGGCCAGGGCAATATTTCTTATAGAGAGTTATCTTGGAAGACTATGAGACAAAACAAGCAAACTATTATTATCCCCATGTTATAGACAATGAAACCAAAACTAGAGCTAGAACCAAGGTCTCCTAACGATAAGCTCAGGACACCGAGGGGAATTCTGGGCCTCCCTAAATGATAATGGACTAGAGCAGACAGCCTCTTCACTGTGCTTCAATCATTCCTGTCCCGGATCAGCCTTATCTTGATTAATGTTCTTTCTTTCCTGTCAGGCCAATGCCTAGTGTTCTTGCTCCCAACCCTAAGAGAACAAGAAAGGCAGTGTTAATTTCAGTATCTGCCTTTGCAGCTCTACTTACAAGGGAAGGAAAATGGCATAAGCATAAGATAAATGTCACTGATCAAGATATTTAACTTATAAACATAACATTTAATGAATTATATGGAATATTAGATCCTGATGAATCCAAGAGATTAAAATCTGGGGGCAGGACAGGAAGCTTAGGAGAGCCATAGTGTGCATGGGGTGGGGGTGCAATTCAAAGTTGGGGTGGTCAGGTGCTAGAATGAAATGTAGTAGTGCACAGTCTCTTCTCTCAAGAATCTAGAAAAATCCAGTGAGGGGAAGAGGATAGAGCAGGACAGACTGACAGTATGGTATTAACAAATAATATGCCAGCCCTGGCTGGTCGCTGAGTGGATAAAGCATCATTAAGGTTTGTATGCTGAGGCTGCGTGTTCAATCCCAGTCAGGGCGCATAGGAGAAGCAATCAATGAGTGTGCAACCAAATGGAAAAACTAAGTGGAACAGTGAGTTGATGCTTTTCTCTCTTTCTTTCTCTCTCTCAAATAAATGGAAAATTTAAAAACCAAATAATATGCCATAATGTGCATATTTGATACCAACTAGATATATTCTGTCTAAACAGGAAAAGTCCAGAGTGACCCAACAGATAAAAAACCACTTTACATCCCCCGCAGGTCATGTCCCTCCTGGGGCTGACCTATGAGATCTTAGTGCATGTTGGCTACCCCTTCAGGCTGAGATCCCCATGTGTCCGCACACTTTCTATTATAACCTGCCACCTCCTCAAGATGAATTCTGGATGCAGAAGTTCTCTCTCAAAACTACGTTCTTGTAGTTAGCACCCACCAGTTCTGGACCCAAGTTCAGTTTGATTCCAGATAAACTACCATTTCTCCTCTCCATTTCTGCCAGGCTCCTCAACCAGGTTCTCCTGCGTTGATGGGTTGTCATTTCACTTGCTCACAATCCAAAGCTATTTCACCCGCAATCACTCCTTTAAGAGGGAGCAGGGCACTTTAGCAATTTAGTGCATTTTTCTCTCCCCTTAGGTGCCTCCAGGGTATCCCATACCCTCTTTTATCCAGAATATTGTTTTCTTCCTGTTGGTCTTTTTCTTTCCTCCAGCCAACCTGTAGACTCTATTCCCCATAATAATTCACAAACTTCTGTTTTGTCTTCCATTTTTATCCCAGTTGATCAGCACTGCTTAACGCTGGAAACATGATGTTTGAAACATGATGGTTCTTGGATGCAAATTGCTTCCTAGTAGGAATTACGTTTCCATAACAAGAATGCTAATAGAAAGTCAGGTTCCAAGGTAGCCTGCCAATTTAGCCCAAAATTCAGGTTCCAGAAGGTTAAAATAATAATAATAAAAGAAAGAAAACAGAGCACCTAAAAAGAGTCCTGACCTCTACCGTTCTTTGTGCAGCCATTATCAAGAAAGACGGAGCCTAAGTCCAGTGTAACTGCCATTGATGAACAGAGATATTTAACCAGAAAAAAAATCCATAAATGGAAATAACAAAGCAAATGAAGAAACAGTAAACTGTTACTTTATCTAATTTTTGATAGGTTTGGTTTTGAATATATGAAACCCAAGCAGGTATATTTAGACAAGGACTATTTTACAAAAGGATTCAGAAAAGAGAAGGACCACTATCCATGACATTTATTTTAGTGTACTTTTTCTCTAAAAATGAAAGTAACAAATGACATTAAAAGAAGACAGAATTTATTTTTTAAAGACAAAAATATAGACTTGATGCTACTCTATATTATTATATTTATTTTATATGTTATATTTATTTTTTAATATGCACAATGAATAGTCTTATTTTAATGTTTTCTAAAATTAAGTTTTCATTGTAAAATAGCATATGTTTGTTATAGAAAATATGAAGGATGCAGGAGATTATATATTGCATATTACATATATAAGATTATTGCTTAAATGTCAACAGTGAAAGTGTATGTCTTAGGGCAAAATTTTTGTCATTCTGTGCTATCCTGGTTTCTCAGTTATCTTTGTTCTTTAACATCACAGAAGGAAAGAAATACACAGGAAAAACTACATAGTATATTGGGAAATAGTCTACCCTGACAACCACCACTCCGGGGCTCTGGTGCTGGCTCTGCCATTAACTCACTGTGGGATGGGGAACCATTGGGCAAATCACTTGATGTCGCTTAGTTTAAGTTCCACTGAATATCAAACGAGTATTTTAGAGATCTCCAAGTTCCTTCCAATTCTGAAGTTGCATGAATTTACAGATGGTGTGCATCAGATTAGGAAACATTGGATTATATTTCAATTGTTAAATTATTTTACCCATGATCCCTTGTTTCTAAAACCCCAACCATTTCGGTGATGACAATTTGAAGCATTATGTAAGTTGAAATACGGGTCCTATAAAGTAAAGCGCAAATAAATTAACTGGTAATACTCAAACTATGTATCTGGGATTCAGATATTTTAATCAAACACATTAAATAGAAGCCAGTCCTTCTGGAAAAAATAAAGTAGTAATAAAACTTTTCATTATAAAATTTCAACTTTTAAATCTTACAAATAATAACCTTTTTTTATAATTCTCTTAAAATAAAATAAAATGTCTTATGAATTCTTTCTTATTATTATTACTTTATTTTTATGTCCTAAGACAATTTTGAAAGAAAACCGATTGAGTTTATTTTCTTGCTTGAGAAGCAGAAATAAGTACAAACTATCTAATCCTAGATAGTTTGAGTAAGTTGAAGCAGAAAGAATTCAGTCATTCAGTGTTACTAAGAGTGTTATCAGGTTAAATCAGGGTCTTTGAATTAAGTGATCTTGCTGAATTACAAAAACGATAGCAAAATATGAGCTGGATTTTTCTCAAGACCATAGAAAATGTTTTTCTCTACACCCATATACAGCCATAAATATCTTAGGGTCTTTTTGTTAATTAAAAGTTTTAGTTTTAATTTTTGTGTATCAAATTACTACAAATTTAACATCTTAAACGACATAGATTTATTTTTCATAGTTTGCATAGGTCCATGTTCTCTGTGAGTCTAGGCACAACCTAGCTGGGTCTTCTGCTCAGGGTCTAATGGGCTGTAACCACAGTGTGGGCTGCGGCTGAGATTTCACGTGAGGTTCTGAGATGAGAGCGTCATCTTCGAGGCTCTAATGGCTGTTGGCAGAATTAAGTTCCTTGTGGTTCTAAGATGACTGAGGTCTTCAGCTTGTAGAGGCTGCTCCTCTCCAAAACAGTTCACAACATAGATCTTTGTTTCTACTTCTAGACGAGTAGAATAATCTCACTAATGATTTGTGTTCTTTTAAATGGCTCGCATGATTGGGCCAGGCCTACCAAGGAGTATCTCCCTTTTGATGAACTCAAACTCAACTGACTCAGAACTTTAATGGCAGCTGCAAAGCCTCTTTGTCTTTGTTGTGTAAACTAATGAAAGTATGATGATCACATTAGTTCACAAATCCTGCCCATACTCAAGGAGAGGTGATTATATAGGGTGTATATACCATGGGCAAGAACCTTGGAGGCAATTCTAGAATTCTGCCCTCCACAGTAATTCAGTTACCCAGGCTCTTTGCATCTCCTCCAAATTTTTTGTTTATTCTTGTTAGTATCCATGGCACAAAAGGTACAGTGAGGAAACACACCTATCAATTTTCTCAAATGGTGGTTCTGGTAGAAGTTTTAACAGGAGATTTTCCAGCACCCATCTGTTCTCCTCACTTATTTCAAGTTCTCTTCCACCAGCTGGGTGGATGCCAGGCTCACCCTGATCCATGGAGAGAGAGCTTTCTGCAGGATGAGGAGCCAGGCAAAGAAATCCTTAACCCTTGGCCACAGGAGACATGGGGCTGGAGAACTACATAAAGCAAAATATGTACCTCCCCTCACTAGGATGGATGCTGACTCTGGGAGGGACCACAAATGAGGGAGTAAGTCTGGGGGACATAGATTGGGAGGTGAGAGCCAGTTGCACACACGGACCCTCTTCTTGAACTGCAGACTCGTTTGCATGTCCCGTCACTTCTCTCTGCTTGCTCATTCTTACAGAGGTCATATCTGCCATACACTCTACAAGGACATTGTGTTCAAAACTTTTAGGTTGTTGGGAAGGGCAGAAATTTTCCCCTACTCTTCTTAGTTCTTCTTACGGGTCTAACAAAGAAATTCACACAAGACTGATTAATAGGAGAAAAAAAATTAATTCATACATACAGAGGTCTCACAAATTGAGACCTAAATAAATGACTAAAGCAGGCCGCTTTAATTCTTTTTAGACAACGAAACCATAGATTTTTTTAAGAACCAGTACTAGGACTCTCTGATACTTCTTTATCTTGTCAGTTCTTCAAAAATTTATGGCTTCTTGCATGTGAGCCACATCCTTCCTGAGTTTCTGTAAATTTTTTTCTTCTATATTATTGGAGCATTTAAAAATTTTTTAATGAATTCATTGAGGTGACATGGGTTAATAAAATTGTATGGGTTTCAGGTGCACAATTCTATAATATATCATCTGTATATTGTACTGTGTGTTCACCAGCCAAAGTCAAGTCTCTTTCCATCACCATTTATTCCCCCTTTTAACCTTTTCTACCCACCCCCCTTTCCTTCTGATAATCACCACACTGTTGTTTGTGTCTATGAAGTTTTGTTTTATTTTGTTTTCTGCTTAATCCTTTCACCTTTTTCATCCAGCCCTCCATAAACCTGACAGCTGTCAGCCTGCTCTCTTTCTGTGAGTCTGTTTCTATTAAGTTCATTTTGTTCATTAGATTCAACATATGAGTGAAATCATATGGTACTTGTCTCTCTCTAACTTAGCATAATACTCTCGAGGCCCATTTATGCTGTCACAAAAAGTAAGATTTCCTTCCTCTTCTATGGCTGAGTACTATTCCATTATGTAAATGTACACAGAATTTTTTTGTCCACTCATCCACTGATGGGCACTTGGGCTACCTCAAAACCTTGGCTATTATAAATAACACTGCAATGTACATAGAGGTAAATATCTCAGGTTTTGATATGAATGAAGTTAAAATCTTTTCGTCTAGTCTTGACTTGTCCACATAAGAATAGTTGTACCAGGTTTTACTTTCAGAAATGTAATAGAATTCATGAAAACAGACACTTGGTTCCTAGAGGAGAGAAAAGGAAATTACAAACCCCACGCTGACCCGGGACTCCGGCACGTCAGGCCGACGCTCTACCACTGAGCCAACCGGCCAGGGCCTGAATTTTTTTTTTTTTTTGTATTTTTCTGAAGTTGGAAATGGGGAGGCAGTCAGACAGACTCCGTCATGCACCAGACCAGGATCCACCCGGCATGTCCACCAGGGGGCAATGCTCTGCCCATCTGGGGTGTTGCTCTGTTGCCCTGGCCGGAAATCGAACCCAGGACTCCTGCATGCCAGGCTGACGCTCTACCACTGAGCCAATCGGCCAGGGCCTGAATACTTTTAAGAAGGGAACGTCTAAGTGCTGCTCCCAATGAATACACTACACCTTTATATAACTAGAGTTTCTCACCTTCTGTGACACTGTCAGAACTTCCCAACTCCCCCATCTCCATCTCTGTCTTTGCCACAAACCAAATGTCTGAAGGTCACACAGTACAAAAAATTTTCTTATAGCATCTTTGGATTTATAGCAGTTAATATTTTAAAGTTCTAGATCCATATTATTTAATAAAATCCCAATAGGGTGGAAAGTATACACACACATATATATCATATATGTACTTATATATGTATATTATATACAAACACATTGTTTATACACACAATATATATATACACAATATATTCATAGATACACTATATATATGCATATATTATATGTGCATATACACACACACATATATATTCCTTACTATCCTTTCAGTTCCTTAACATTCTTACCTAGATACATGAGTAGAGACTCACTAAATGTCCCTAATCTACTGATTGTCCTTCTAAGTGTGCTTGCAATATAATTTAACTATTGAGGCAACATTAAGGATTCTTTATCCTCATTTCACTTTTCTCCATAGGAAAATGACCAAAATGTTGAATTTGATGGAAAAGATTAAAGTAATTTAAAAATTCTTTCTAGGTCTGTTCTTCATTAACTATAAATGGATTTTTTTTTAAAGATAAATGTAATTAGAAAAGAAAATTCCATTTGCTTTATATCTCTCACAGGACTGAATCAGATTACTTGGATTTCTGGTCAAGATTTCTGCCTGATTAACATTTTATGATTCATTTAAAACATCATGTAAATTGTAGAGCATCACTGAGCCAAGCCAGATTTGATCTGTTAGCATTTTATTATTTCCAACAAACCATAATCTGGTTTATCTTCATTTCTGTAGTGTTTAACTAATGTAAAAAAAATTATGTGTAAGCTATGATTAAAAACTTGCAATCAAAGGGTTACCATTATATTGCTTTAAGCCTGTTTATTGGAATACAATCCCATTCTCTAGCTTTTAAGAAAAAGAGGCAACTATCTCAGTTAATTACTGTTTCATTGCTGGTGCCCCAGAGCAAGCACAGTTAAGTGTTCAATGTTCCAAAGTAATTGGCAAGGACTTGGAAGAACCAGGACATATAAATTTGCACTAACAACTTAAGCTAATTGGCAAAATGGAAATAAATAGAAGAATTTAGTGGTTATCCAGCATGGCAATAAAAAGCCGTGCTGACGGTGAGCATGACCCAAGCACAGGTTCAACTAAACCTGCGAGACTTACAAAACACTGCAATTGGGATTTCAAGCGAAATAATATGCTCCAGTACCCGGTGTTTAGTCAGGTTGCACACGTACCTGAAAGGGAAATGTCTACATTAACAAAAGGCCATGGGAAGTAACGGCTCTTTAAGTCTTCACTTTATTTAAAATATATACTATGAAAGCAGAGAAATCTGTGAACACACGCACGCGCTCGCGCGCGCACACACACACACACACACACACATGCCTCGCAACATTATTTGTCATACAAAGTGGAAAAACTGTCACTATGGCATTGAAAGAGCCATCCAAATGCCGTGCATTACTTGAGTGATGTGCCTTATAGGGAGATGTTTCTATGTAAGTGAGACCCAAACAGGCAATACGCAGCCAGGGTAAGGTCACTGGCTCTCACCGATCTGTCAGCCAAAGCGCTATTACTGTGTTTTTAGCCTGGTCGCCTGGAGTCATTAAAGAGAGCGTGTCTTCTCCGGAACCAGTTGAGGTGGTGGTTTTGGTAGTGTGTAGAGAGTTCTTTGCAAACTTCAACCATGCAAATAATTTAAAAAAAAAAAGAAAGAGTTGCTGGTTGAACCCCTGAGGTGGAGTTGGGTAATAAACAGAAGCAGCTGCTCTGCAGTGAGGGTCTGGCTGCTGGAAGGCAGGGCGTGTCTGCAGGGCAAACACCCTGCCAGGGCGGCGAGTGGACCCCCCACCCTTTGAGGGGCGCTCTCCTGGACCAGCACCCAGGAGAGAGTAAAGAATCCATATGTGATGCTAATACCTTCACTTTATAGCTTCTTTATTTAAATACGGTCGACATCATACTTTGTTCCTAACCTCCATTCCATCCCCCAATCCTTGCCCTTTTCAGTCCCAGGTGGTCTGGACCAGAGACCGTGGTGGTTGTGAGGTCTTCAGGACCCCGCCCCCATTCCACCTTTCCAGACCCATCTTCCACTCCTTGTCCACACTGCTCCATATCCCCTCTGTCCCCCATCACAGCTAGCTGCTTCTCATTTCTAGGTCCTCTGCATGCTTTTACGACTTCTCTCTTCCAAGGACTGACTTGCTAACAACACTGCTCAGTCACCACTGCCTCTATGAAGTCCCTGCAGTTTCTTCTCATAAGGAGTGGTGGAAAGACAAGAGATACACGCTTTAAAAAAACCAGTCCGGCCACTTACGAGGGATATAATTTCTGTTCACGGGATGAGCGGTGTTTCCTCATTCATGAAATGAGAATATTAACATGTGTCTATCACTGTCAACTGCCTCTCAGGGTTATTACTGAAATTCTATCGTGAACACAGTGCCTGGCACTAAGCAAGTCTCCATAAACTACTCCTATAATTATCACCTGTTCTCGGAGAACATTTTGTCATAGCTCCATAATACTGTTTATCACATCTAACTATTGCTCACTTGTCAGTCTCCTCAACTAGAGAAGTCCTGCTCAGATTTTTGTCTGCAGTGACCAGCGGGGGCCCAGCACATAGTATGTGATCAACACACATGTGCTGAATTAATGTATGAACAATGATGCAATCGTCCCATGGTCATAGTGGACTCTCTTTTATACTTGTGTTTCAAAATAGTCCCGCTTGAAGCTTTCAGATGTGGCTGTTTCTTTCCCACAGCACTGTGGATGGAATGGAAAGAGCGCAGTTCCATAGCACCAAGGCTCAGAAATGGGGGCCATCAGCGCTCCCCACTTGGAGAACAGGCAGGTCTGAAAATAGGAAGGAACAAGGGAAGGTATGATAGCACCTGTCTCGGAGAAGCTGGGTCCCACTGAATGCTGAGACCCTCAGCCAGGGGCATGTGATAGAATTTGCAAGGAAGAGGAGGTCACAGTCAAAATCACAGGAGGGAACAAACCATCTCAGCAAAGAATCTGCTGATGCAACAAACAGCGTAATTCACAACCTACGAATTACAGGAGAAAAGCACCCTACAATGAGTCTAAATGTTTTTTTTTTAAAAAGGAAATTACATAATTTATAAAGCAAAGGCAAGCAGATTTTAAAAGCACCTAAACATAAATCCTAAAAATGAAGAATATAATCAGTGCAATGAAAATCTTAGTGGATGGATTTAAGAACCATTTGGACACAGGTAAGACTTCATGCATTGAAGGATAGATGGGAGAAAATTTTTTAAAAACAGCCTAAAATAATCTGAAATTCTGAGCATGGCACAAATTCAATACTTAGGGAGGCACTTGGATACACAGAGATATTAAAAAGAAATTAAATATGTAATAAATTCTTTAGTCAAATTGACTCTCCTAACACCATGTAATAATATATATTCAACAGCTACCAAGTTAATTTATTATATCTTGGACAGAACTATATGAATTAATTCTAATGACTGATGTATCTATTAACTAGTTATTTATATTTTGCCTAATATTAAAAATTATGAACTTCCATGGTGGTGTATAATGATTACAAAATTATTTCAAACTCTTAGGAGGATATATAGTTTAGTCAGATTCTCCCTCCCAAATGTGCCGTATAATGAACATAACTTAGAAACTTTAGGCAGCTAATGCATGTAATTTTTGACTATGTGATTTATAGCTTAAATTGTAAATAAAACAATGGGACCATTTAAAAACATACATGATCTAAGACAGAATTCCATTTATTTTCTTAGACACGTGACTAATAAAATTTGGGAGTAAGTCATAAAGCACCAGCTATGATTTTCTTCATTAGGGAGTCGGGGAGAGATGATCTGTGGGCAGTCGTTTGGTCTTCCCATCGAGAAGGTACCAGGCCAAGGCGGCATGTAGAGCCCATGGGCTGGGCGCTGCCAGTTGTATAGCTAACACTTGCTGAGAGCAGCTCCAAGAGGACCAGGAACTAGGGAGCAACTTGTCAGGAACGAGGGTCGAGGCAGAATGCCAAAATGGCAAACACAGCAACAGGAAGATCCCGTCTCAAAGGTAAAAATAAAGTAAGGGCTGATCCCAGTTCTTTCCCACAGGATCAGAACTGCCTTCAATCTGAATATGATGTTAGAACAGAGACGTTTTACCTCATTTCACACCAGTTGTAAAAGAAATGACTGGGAAACGCTCTCCAAGACTTGATATGATGAAAGAGTAACAAGAATAATAACGCCTTGCATGTAGGTAGCATGATTACAACTAGGGTTCCATTTTATCATCTCTTTTTCCATGTGGGTAGGTGGGGCTTGCTAACTGTCATCTATTTACAGGGAAGGAAGCTGAGAAACCCAGTGGTTAAGAGACTTGCTTCAAATTGCCTAATGAATGGACCTACTAGCTTCATCTCATTTCACCATTTATGGGGTTGTTTTGAAATAGCCCTTGCTCTTCGGGAGGACTGGAGGCAGAGCAGGAGAACAGGCCTTTGTAAGAGAATTTTCAACTGGAGTTAGTCTCATTCTCTCTGTGCCTAGAACTGTCCTTGCCATCTTCCTGCCAGCATTCGCCATCTGTCTAACTGCATACCCTCGGCCCCTTCTTTTCCCTCACTTCCAACCTAGCACCAGATCTCACCCCCTAAATGCCTCTCAATGCTCCATTCCCCCACCCCGCTACCACCATCATAACTAAACCTCCTTTATCTCTTGCCTGGATTGCAGGCATCCCAGCCTGTAGACTTGCCCACTCCAATCTATCTCTTGCCCTTTAGTGACAGCAATTTTTCTATTTTATCTTTTTTTAATTATTCATTTTTAGAGAGGGAAGGGAGAGAGAGTGTGTGTGAGAGAGAGAGAAAGAAGAGAGGGAGGAGCAGGAAGCATCAACTCCCATCTGTGCCTTAACCAGGCAAGTCCAGGGTTTCGAACCAGCGACCTCAGCGTTCCAGATGATGCTTTATCCACTACGCCACCACAGGTCAGGCGATAGCAATTTTTCTAAAACCACATCTGTTGAGGACTGCACCCTGCCATATTCCCTTCAGCTGTTGTTCAGTGATCTCGATATCTCAATATGCTATGTAGTCCAACTTCTTTTTTTTTTTATTATATTTATTTATTTATTTTTAATGGGGTGACATCAGTAAATCAAGATACATATATTCAAAGATAACATGTCCAGGTTATCTTGTCATTCAATTATGTTGCATACCCATCACCCAAAGTCAGATTGTCCTCTGTCACCTTCTATCTAGTTCTCTTTGTTCCCCTCCCTGTCCCCCTTCCCTCTCCCTCTCCCCCCTCCCCCCGTAACCACCACACTCTTATCAATGTCTCTTGGTCTCACTTTTATGTCCCATCTACATATGAAATAATGCAGTTCCTGGTTTTTTCTGATTTACTTATTTCACTCCGTGTAATGTTGTCAAGATCCCACCATTTTGCTATAAATGATCCGATGTCATCATTTCAACTTCTGATAGAGCCTTTTTCTGATCTGGGCCCTGCTCAGCTAACCAGTTTTGTCTCTCATCACTGGCCCCCTTACTATACTCCACCATGAAAAATCATCTCAGTTCCTCCATCCCATCTGCCCTCTTTCATTTTTCTGAGCCATGTCTCTGCTGTTTCTGCTACCAGGACCACTCTCCCCTTCCTCACCCCTTATGCTAGCCAACCCCTGCCCACACTTTAGATCTCTTAACTGCCATTTTCCCCTGGAAGCCTTGTAATGTTGTGTTTGCTCTAAGATTCCTGCATTTCCTACTCAACTGCGTGTACTCTGAGGACAGAGTACCAGTCTGTCTCTGTCAGCACTGACTCCCTGGTGTCCTACAGTGTCCATGACATAGCTTTTCTTTGTATAGTTTTAAAACTTTTAATGCAGTACGAAATAGTCACAAAACATGTAGATATCATAAGTAGAAAGCTTGATAAATTTTCACAAATCAAACACACTCTGTACCCAGCACCCAGATTAAGAAGTAGAACATCACTTGTACCCAGGAATTTCCCATTGTCCTCCTTCCAGGCAGAACATGCCCCTGGGTAATTATAATCCTGGTTTATAACAGCATAGATTAATTTTGTATTAGCTTTTTTTTTTTAATTTTATTTATTCATTTTTTAGAGAGGAGAGAGAGACAGAGAGAGAGAAGTGGGGAGGAGCTGGAAGCATCAACTCCCATATGTGCCTTGACCAGGTCGCCGGTTTTGAACCGGCGACCTCAGCATTTCCAGGTTGACGCTTTATCCACTGCGCCAACACAGGTCAGGCTGTATTAGCTTTTACTTTACATAAACATACTGTACAATTGCTTTTGTGTCTGGATTCTTTGGTTCAACATTATGTTAGGAAAATTCATTCATAGTATTGCTTGTGGTTATAAATCATTTATTCTCATTGCAGAACTGCCCAATAAATATTTATTAAATGAATATAATGAAGGAAACAATGGTCACTGAAATTCAAAAGAGGAAATAAATCTCCACCTATCATGGAATGAAGGAAATGGACCTACTCCAGTCTTCTAACAGAGTCCCCCTAAGGTGACAGCAGATAAAGGATATGGTCTAATAATGTGTCTCATGACCCTCCCTGTGTTGTAATAGTAAATGGAAACAGCAGCAGCAATAGGATCAATCCCTCTTTTTCTGTTGTTTTATTTATTTATTTTTATTCATTTTAGAGAGGAGAGGGAGAGACAGAGAAAGAGAGAGAGGAGAGACAGAGAGAGAGAAGGGGGGGAGGAGCTGGAAGCATCAACTCCCATATGTGCCTTGACCATGTTGTTTTATTTTTAAGGCGTGTCAAGTCTATAACCAGAATCGCCGAGCCAGGTGCAAAGGGTATCATTTGAACTACAGGACGTTGACTAGAAAACCTTCCTGGATGTTATGAGCAAGCAACAGATATTTTAAATACTGAGCGACTTCCGGCTTTTTGTGCTTTACAGTATTCCTTTACATGTGCCAGCCGGTCTGTGAATCCCATCTGTCAGGAATTAAGGATGTACCAGGCAAGTGAAGGAAGCAACAAGCTGGAAAGTGATAGAAAGGGGGCAGTATACAGGGAGAGGAGGGTGCATGAGAGCATCAGGTGGACATCCCAAAGGATTGCCCTAGTGCTCACCTCCGGCTGCAGCTGAAAAGCATTTGGTGAAAATACTGATGGCTGAGCTCTCTCCAAGGCCCATCATTTCAGGACCAGCGGGCTGGGGCTCTGGCAGCAGTAGTTTTTCTAAGCTTCCCAAGTGGTTCTTACGTGCAACCAGGTTTGAGAACCACTGGTTTAAAACAAGGGCCTGTTTAAAACAATAAACAGACACACCTGCTGTTGTTCTCAGACTTTATTATGGGGGGAGAGTCACCTGGAGAGCTTGTTTAAATTGTGGGTTCTCTCAAGCCCACCCCACATCACCTCCCAGAAGATCAGATTCAGCTGGCCTGGATAAGCCCGAGGAATCTACAATTGTAACAAGCTCCCCAGTGACGTCGAGGCGGGGAAACCCTGAGAAGGATGTGGTTGATGAGGATGCAGAAGAAGAGAGGTGGAAATACGGTGCTGAGGGGGATTCTTCCACTCCTTGGTTCAGAGCAAAGGCACTGATAGTCCTGCAAGAGGTAACAAATTTATTTTTTCCCCTAAAAAAAAAGTTTCTTTGGGGATAACAGAAGATATGAGTACTTGCTAAAATTTCATTTGCTCTTAAGTTTCAATCTTTCTGGAAGTATTTGAATATCACTGAAGAAGCACCAGTTAACCTCTTCTCCTTCCTTTACTTTTTACCCAGCAGCAAACCCACTAGGCTAGTGTGAAGAGGACACCCTATTTGCATGGGTTCCATAATGCATGGTTTTCTCAAATGGAAAGCTCTATAATCGCAAGTGTGCTTACCTTTCTGGAAAAATAATACAAAGTCTTTATTCAAATGACCAAATGGGGAGGAGGCACTAAATGGCCTCTGAAGTTAGTTTTATTGTAAGAGATGAAGGATTCAATTTTCGAATGTTAGGTTTGTGTTTGCCCCCCACCCTTAACACCTGGTAAATCATCTTTGGTATTCAGTTATCTGTTTTTACATTCCGAGAGATTGCAATGTAAAAAATGCTACAGAAAGCAGCTATTGTACAAGATGTTATTCAATAAAATAAAGTGAAGAGTGCATCTTTGAGCATTCTTAGGGAGTCCCAGCCATCTAAATAAGGATGTGGACGAACCACATTGCCAATAACTGTGCAATCTTGAGCATGTGGCTTGGCCTTTCTGCGCTATGGTGTCCTGTGAAATGAAGCAGCTGATAATTGCTACCATTTACCGAGCTCTTGTGCACTATGATTTTTGTGCATACCTTTATACAGTGATTCTATGATATACTATTATCCCATTGTACAGATGAGGAAATTGGGATTCAAAGAAATTAGGTAACTAACCCAACGTCAAGCTTCTAAGCAGGACAACAAGACACCAATTTTACTATCCTTGACATTCCTGGTGTCTAGGGCTCATGTCTTTATCACAGTTGAGTTCCTTGGGCCTAACACATCAAGCACAGTGCCTGGCTGGCACATAGCAGGATTTCAGTAAACATTAATTCAGTGAATCAATCTTGCTCTAAAACCATGTTCTTTATTTTTCCATTCTACTATATATGCATCAAGAAGTGGACGCTGGTGTTAATACCCCAAAATAAATGTTAAACCTTAAGATTAGAAACATTTGAAAAGTTTAGTATTTGGTTTTAGGGTTTTTGAGAAGAGGGACTACAGAGTTGTTGGTCGGCAGTTTGCTATGGTAACCAGAGAACAGGATAAGACAGGAGTCTGGCTGGATTCCACTTGTCTAGGTCAGGGGTCTCAAACTCAACTCAGCATGTGGGCCGCAGAGCAAGATCACAGCCGTTCGGAGGGCCGCACTAGGTCTTCAAAAGGCAACTGTTATGCAACACTTTTCTCACTGCAATTAAAAACAAAAAAAAATCAGTACAACAAGCACAATCGTACATACAGTTTACTCAGTGTCACAAAACGACCAGAAACTGTAGTTTGCATCACAACTGCTGTTAACTAAGCTAATATCTAGCTAGGATGCTAGAGAAATGAAAAATACAAGTAGGCCCCTAGGCTTACTTAATTTTATCCAAAATATTTTGAACTTCGTGGATTAGTCTGCGGGCCGCACAAAATTGTTTGGCGGGCCGCGAGTTTGAGACCCCTGGTCTAGGTAGTCTCACTTTCCTCATCTGTGAGGAGCAATGTGAATCCAATGATCCCTGTAGCTCATTCAAGTGAAAACTTCTGTTGTACACACTCTTTATTTTATTTCAATAAAAATCCCATTCACCACCCTGATTTTAAATACCCTCCAACACTCACTTACCCAGGGGGAAATCCAACTGTCTAATTTGCAGAGGCTGTCTTTACACGGAGTTGACTATTCAGACCTTTTGCAGATCATATTTATCTGAGGATCTGCAGTCCTGCACTCTATTTGCCTTTAGTCTGTAGGTAGTCTCTTTTCCAGATAACAGGGAGGGGCAAGTCAAATATAATATTCTGTGCAAAATACTTCCGTTTCATTCAACACTCTTTGAGTTTTCTTTTACCAAGATCAGTCCACAAAGCATTTACAAAAATGTAGGAAATGGTATGCAAAGCCTGTTCAGGAAATGAAAAGGTTGTACAGTGAGTCCAAAATTAGCCTAGATTTAGAATGTTTTACTTAACAATTATGGTCATAGGGTGGCTACGCAATACTGCTCAGACCAGTCTGAGAAATGGAAATGGGAATCTGGATTCCAACCAACCACCTAGGAGAGAGAACAGCAAACCAAGCTCAGGCCAGAGCTAACACATTTGCAATCTGATTTCATGAGGCAACAATGATTCCTCTGCCATCCATTCCAATGGCCTGTTCTTTGTCATTCCACTTCTCTCACTCCCTTAATCTGTAGTGTATGCCTGCAACGTGCATAAGGTAGTAAAGATCAAGGAAACAACAAGAAAAGAGTGAACAAAGATGAGGAACTTGTGACTTCCTAAATTCTTAACAGGCTCCCCTGCCCTTGATTCCAAAGAGCACACCTTTATTCTCACAACTCACTCAGTTCTGCTAATAGGACGGGAGCTGACTCAGTGCTCATCTCTTGATCTGGGCCCACAGCCCTCTGGCTCTTCGTTGACTCCTTTCTCTCTTGCATCTTCAAGACCCCCTTCAAGTTCTAAGTCCTTGAGTCCTGACTCTCCTGTCCTGCCCATATCCCCTCTCTTGGGTCACCTCTACATCTGTGCATCTGGCCCTTTCATCTGTCTTCAGAGCCGAGTGGAACGCGCTGAACTTCAATGTTAGAACACACAAAGCCAGACACAGCATGGCTGATAACAGGCTTCAGAGAACACGGTGCTGAGGTCAAAGGAGAACTCCGCTCATCTCAAGCGCAGACCCTCTTTCCTTGAGGTCTCGATCACGTTACCTTCCCAGGCAGGGAAAACACTGCTGTGGGAATTTTCTGAGAGCACTGCTTTTAATGATTTTCTCTCCCACATCAAGGTCTCCCTCTTACCTTGCCTCAAATATAGCTTCTCCACAGGGTCCCCTTCTGTGTTCTCCACCATCCATTAACTGCCTCTTCCCAAAGTGACTCTCATCAAGCCATCTCCCTGCTGGGAAATATGGTAGCCTGTTTATTTCAAAGTAATAATATGTACATGGGAAAGTGCCCTGCACATTTCCAGGCACGTAGTGTTCAGTAACAACTCACATCTCAACCTTTACTTGAGTTTTAGAAACCACAAGAAATGTTTTTTTGGATGCATGATCCAGCACAGGTGTGGGTATTTTTGACATGTCTGTGTGGTGACTCCGTGTGTTCACTGCTTCCTTCCCGCAGGGGCCCCTAGAGATGCAGCCCACTTCACTTTTCCTGTAACAGGGAAGACTTCTGACTTGCCTCTGCGTTGTCCCAAGAATCTCTAGACACAGAATAGAACCCTAAGGGCCAGAGGGGGAAACAATTGTACCTAAACTTTAGATCAAGATGCAGAATATTGATAGAGCATTATATACTATGTGACTCAAACCATGTGAGAAGAACAAGCAATATTCTAAACAGCGACTTCCTTCTTTCTGTAGAACAGAGAGAGTAGCTTTTTATCACCCAGTTAAATCTGGGCCTTTGGGTCAGAGGAACAGTGAGATTTATGCTTCCCAAAGAATTACACCTTCTGAAACCACAAATATTAAAGACCTAGTTGGCATTCAGAGAGGGAGAACTAGTCTTTTCACTGATTCAACAATTATTATCAAGATTATGCTATGGCCACAGCTGTGTGCTAGATCCTTTGTGGTGAGAAGCCCTCAAGAAATTCTATGAAGAGGACTAGACAAGTATGCAAATTATGCCAGTAATCACCTTCCTATAAAATATAGAGACAATTAGATGGTACTACAGGACTGAGGAAATCAGAGATTGCGTATGTGTGGAGAGATCCAGGAATCTTCACAGAGGTACAGTTATTTGAACTGGAAAGTTCAGATTGTTGACAAGTAGAGATCAGGGGAAGTTTTATAGTCAGAGAAGCATGAGCAGAGGACATGGGGGCCTGTGGAGAGGCACTGAATAGCCTACATTAGGAAGTACATTATGTTTGCAGGAATAAAATAAGACAAGTTCGAAGAGGGAGGCAAAGGTCACTACTTGAGTGGCCTTAATTTTCAAGCAAAGACATTTGGTTTTAGTTTAACAAAATGCAAATCCACTGAAGGATTTTGAACAGCTGTGATCTTCACTGTGACCTATTAAGCTAAACTTTGAGATGATTATAAAGACTTTGCTTATGACTTGGTTAAGATCCTCACCCTTTTTTGTTGAAAATACTGGCAGAGTAAACTGGCTCCCCTCAAAAACTAATTGCTTGGGGCTATTCATGAATAAATATATGGTCATTGTGTGATACTTCTAATGTTTTACCTACCAAATTCTGTTCTGATCACATTGTTGCCTAATTTCCTCTCCTATGATGTTGTAATATGATACTATATTATAATATAATACTATATTGCACTATATCATTCTAATATAATATTGTGATGGCAGAGGTCATAGCTCACTGGTCAGTGTATCCCTGCCTATTAGCACATTTCTGACACATAATAGGTTCTTCATAACATTTGATTCACAGAGTGAATGGATGAAAGAATTCAGGCAGGAATACTACTCAGCAGAGTATTGGATAGCTATGAAGAGAGGTATGAAGGCTTGTGCAGAGGTTGCTGCAGAAGAAATACACATGAGAGACATTGCAAAGATAGGCTAAGTTCTCAAACATTTTCTAAAGAGATAGTGAAAAAATACAATCTTATCTCTTTTCCATGCGATACAGGTGACCATAGTAAATAATGATTTAGACGTATTGGTCTACCTATCCACCAAAGGAAACATAAATAGGAATACTGCTTAAAGAAAACATATGAAATATATTTTATTCTCACTGTGTGCTTGCTTAAGTACACATGCACATTCATGTACACACACACACACATATACACACACACACACCATCCTTGATTTCTACTTTTACTACCAATTAAGAAATAAAATACAAGAACAAGTGTCCTAAAAAAGCAATAGGAACCATAAGAAAAACAGGTATCAAGTTTTTCCAAACAACTTATAGTAATGACTAACAAAACACGTTCACCAATAGCCATGACACAACCACTGATTTAACCTTATCACCACCAGGAGAGAATAAGATTAGGTTATCATCATATTGTAAGGTGTAAAAAGGTCAAATCACTATATTGAATATGTAAAACTAATATAACTACTATAATATTGTATACAAACTATAGAATAAATCAATAAAACAAATAAAAAAATTTTAAATGCTGTTAGAATGACTAAAATCTAAGACACTGATAAGAAAGGCGGGCAGGGATATGGAACAACAGGAACTCTCATTCATTGCTGGGGGGAATGCAGAATGGTACAGCACTTTGGAAGCCAGTCTGGTGGTTTCTTATAGAACTAAGACTCAGCCAGCATTTGTGCATCATCCAGCACTTGGTATTTACTCAAATAAGTTGAAAGATTTGTTCACACATACCCTGGCTTTCTCATAATTGACAAAACTTGAAAACAGCCAAGGTGTGCTTCCATAGGTGAGTGGATAACAAACTGTGGTACATCCATACACTGGAATACTATTCAGCAATAAATGGAAATTAGCTATCAAGCCACAAAAGTACATAGAGAAAATTTAAATGCATATTACTAGTGAAAGAAGCCAATCTGGAAATGCTTTGGGATGGCAACTCTCTGTCATTCTGAAATAAACATCTATGGATTCAGTAATAGATCAAGAGAGTCAGGAGGGGCCTGGGAGGAAAAATCAGGACACCCTGGGTTTTTAGAGCAGTGAAACTTTCCTGTGATGCTGTAACGGCAGATTCACATCATTATGTATTTGTTAAAACATATAGCATGTACAGTACAAAGAGTGAACTCTAACATAAACTACAGACTTTAGTTGATAGTACTGTCTCGCTATCTGTTCATCAATCTTGTCATATGTGCCACATGAATCTAAAATAATTTTAGAGGAAACTATGTGAGAGCAGGAAGGAGACGTCTGAGGAACTTTCTGTATTTTCAACTTAATTTTTCTGTAAACCTAAAACTGCTCTAAGAAGTAAGTTGATTAATATTATAAATTACAAGGGACCAGCAGAATTTGTTCTATGCTATCATATCACATATTGTCTACATACTGTCTTAAACAGATGGTGCATCCAGATATCAGTCTGTCTCAACTTTAGTCCCAACAGGACAACTGAAACCACTGTAGGTATTTAAGCCAGAGGGAATTTAAGACCAAGAATTTGTTACATAGGTGCAGTGGGAGATGAGAAATCGAAGGAGGTGCGGCCAACTCAGAGATCTGAAGCGAAGGCACTGATACCAACAAAAATGATAACTGTGGAAGCAAAAGAAGAAGGAAAACCCATGCTTCCCCCCTTCACCCGTCCACCACTCTCTGGTGGGTGCCTTTTGTTAGCTAAGGAAGCTTTCACGGGAGGCTGAACAATTCAACAGCGCCCTCAGCTGCTGGGGATGTGGGGCAGTCTGGCCCAAGCCTAGCCTATCATCGCAAAGGAAAAATTTTAAATAATTATAGTAGAACAAGGATGCTAACAGGCGAATTAATCTGTTTTTTTTAATGCTTTAATCTTGGAACTACATTAGGGAAAAAAAGATATAAAATAAATATTAAGACCAAAATTCAAAAAGCAGCAATAGTCATTTACTAGAACTATTGTCACCTCCGCCCCATTCTCACACCAGGTCTTGTGCTCTCTGCTCCCCACCAAGCCCAGCCCCCGGAAGCCTGACTTGATTACCTGACACCTGGGTGAGTCAGATTCTCTCTCCTGGGAATTAGCAGCCAGAGAGGCTGGCTGAAGACATGAAATCTCTAATGACAAGCAGAGCAGAAGAGAGGAAAAATCTGACTTTCTAGCCCTCGATGAAAGATCATGCACTATCTTCCCTGTTTTCAGGCTAGCTTGAGAGTGTTTCTGTTTTTACTAACATCATCCCTAGGATAGTCAGCTACAGAAAATAGTATTTTAAAATTTCCAATTGAAGATTTACTTTCTGATTCTTGTGATAACATATGTGATGCATAACAAGGACATGTTGCTATGATTTAGTATTGGTTAGACCCAAGGACACTCTCAGAGTTCCCATGGCACATTTGCAGTGGATCGGAGTAACAGAGCTGGACATGGGTTGCCATTAAACAGTGAGCTCAGAAGAACAAAATGAGGTAAAAGTTAAGATTACCAGCTGTCTCACAACCAACAAAAGCACTTTAAAAGCCAGTTGTAAGAGACATTCAAAAATACAGGTGCAAGGAAGATGTCCAGGCTGTAGGAGGAAGCATAGAAGCTGTTCAAAGGCACTTTAGAAAATTGTAAAAAGTCCTAAATCAGCCTTTTTCCAACACGCCAGGGCTTAAAGAGGGCTCTATATTTATAGCCTTTATAATACATATTTACAGCCTTGATGTATAATAAATTCTTTCAACAGCAGCTTTTTATTCTCCATCTTTTTCTATTTTACTTCCTATAAAATCTTAGTTCCCTCCATCTACAAAGGAATTCTAGAGCGAGGGGGAATGACTGAGCCCTCGGCACCGACCACGTGGTGTCATTAGGGGGTTACGCAGAAATACATCTTGGCATACGCCTAAAGTAGGGTAGACTCGGGAACTTATGCACATTGACGAAAGTCCTGGAAGGATATTCATTTGATTCTGTTTTGAGATAGAATATGACCTAACTTGTTTGTATACTTCTATTCTCCACAGCTATAAAATTACAAGAAGCTCTTTACTTTGTAGGGATTAAATCAAAAGGAAATTATCATTAGAAAGAGAAAGTTGGCACCATTATGTGATGAAAATTCAGATTTCTGTTGCAGCAAGTGATATATTATATATATTACAGCAAGATGTATTATATTTTGCTTTTAAACACCCATGTATGAACAGTTATTAGAACTATTAAAAACAGTGGGTTGCACCATTGGCAAACCACAAACATACACGCACACACACACACACACACACACTCATTCACAGGTTGCAGCACATATATACATAGAAAAACTCACACTCTATAGCAGTGTTTGAGAGTCAAGGACTGACTAGAATTAATTGACATCAGCAGAAGTTATGTTTTCAACAAATGATTCTCTTGTGCAGTGGTTTCCAAACCTGGCTAATCAGCAGAATTCTACTCAATAGGTCTGGGGGGGAGTGTGGTTTGGGACTAATGGCTTAGTGTTTCTTCCAGATGTGTGGCTAATTAATAACCATATTAAATCAGCAATTCTACAAAATCATCAGAATTTTGGCTGCTGCAAAAATAAAGCTTAACATGACTGTGAGTCAAACAATAGAAACAATAGCTTCCATCTCTTCCTGACCACACAGTTGTTCTGGGGTAGCTTATCCCCTCTCAGGTGTGGGTGGGAACTACAGAAGTGTGTGCTCAGTGTGAGAGACAGAGAGATCACCTGGACACTCATTTTATAGATGAGGGAATAAAGGCCCAGAGACTTTTGGAATGAAAAACTGTTTTGAATATCAAACTGGACATAATATATCCTAGAGCTGAACTTCTTCAAATGCGCACAGATATGTTTTTATCCAACAGGAGGAATGTCCTTTATACTCAGTGACAATCAGCTGTAGACCTTCTACCTCTTGACACTGAAGATCTGTTATGGGATATAGAAACATTAATAGGGAAGATCTTCTTTTTCCCCCACCCCCACTACACAAAAAATGCCTAAAAGAACACTTGTACAATTAAATATTATTCTTTTTAAAACTATACTACTTTAATCAATTAGGTTGCATGTTAATCACTTTCTTTTTGTTAACAGAAGCAGAACACCCAATACAGTTTGTCTTTCTAGAAGATCTTGATATAGAAGTTTTGGAGTTAAAGACTACTTTTTTTACCCTCTTTGTATTGCATTTTTACATGAAGCTATTTTTGGAATAGTGTAGTATCCTATAGTCTGTCAAGTATTTAAATCATCTTTCAGCAGATGTCGTTTTAAAAGTCACAATTTAGTATACATTATCTCATCTGATCGTCACAAAAAAAAGTCTTTGAAGTAGGGTGATATTTTAATCTTTATATTTACAGATGAGCAAACTGGAATTTTACAAAGCTACAATAACTGAGCCAAAGAGACTTTCAGAAGTAACTAAATCATCAAGGTCTACATCAGGACCATTCAGTAGGAGAAGGGACATTTAAAATTCATATTCCTGGGCAGTGCCCCCCAACTGCTGAACTAGAAATTGTAGGAGCAGAGCCCAGGAACCGCTGATATGATCCAACCATTTTCAAAGGTTTTCTGAGTTTTAGGGTTCTGCAAGGGTGGTTCAGAAACTGCTGTAGGAGAAAGCTCAGTGAGTATCTCAACTCAGCTTTAAATCTTGTATGTATTAGGTTTCTATTTACAATTTCACATGAAGGAAGAGTAGGGTGTTAAACAAAACAGAACAAAACAAAACCCTGTATGTTTCAGATGAAGAACCCAGCGCCATAAAGGCCCAAGGTCATCAAAACAAATCAGGGTTCTAACACTTTGATACCTGGTCTAGGGTTTTTTTTTCTTTCTTTTTTTTTTTAAGAGAAAGAGACATCAAGTTGTTATTCCACTTATTCATGGATTCATTGGCGGATTCATATACGTGCCCTGACCAGGGATCAAACCTAGGGACAACACTCTAACCAACTGAGCTACTTGGCCAGGGGCAGGGCCGCTGGGTCTTTTTTCCAATACACCACAGTGAAGCTTACCGCTATAGAAATGCTCTCCAGTCAGTTATTGCCAATTTACAAATACCAGACTTATTTACATAAATATAAAATCAGCATTTCAGTAAAGCTTTTTCAAGTGATAGGATTATGGTTTTTGCTTGAACCACCTGGGAGGCTACAGGGACTCCAGAGCACGTAGACCAGGACTTCATGCTTTGGGTCCTAGGCCTCTTGCTGTGTCTGTCCCTTGGTCCTGCTTCCCCTGAGGCTCTGAGCCTGTGAAAGCACAATGTGGCAGGTGTAAGACCTTCTTTATTTTTAAAATCTCCTTCATTTGTTGCCTACAGCCTGTTCAGAACAACATGGATCCAGTGGAAGGTCACGACAGCACCAGGGACAAGCTAGCTGTTCAGGCTGCCTCTTCCTAAGAATTCAAATCAAGCCAACTCAAAATAGTTAACTAGAAGGAGAGAGTCTCAAGGAACAATCTTGTAAAAATAGTCAGTGGAGGAGCCCCAGGCTTCAAAGAGATAAGACCCATCTAATATTTCTACCTTTGTATATTTGCACTGATCAAACATTTGACACTTTGAGTTCCTTGTTCCTCCTTTTCACTTAAAAGACTATGTATTCTCTCCCTCACCCCACCCACCTCCACTTCCAACCCAATGAAATTGTAAATAGAAACTCCATGGATGTGGTGATGGGTAGCAACCGTATATGTTGAGATTCATGCAATGTATCTGGAGTACATAAAAATACTTTAAGAATATTTAACTAAGAGATTTATAATAAATGCCCCTGGGAAGTATCTTAGACAGTTGTATCCTACATGTACTATCACTTTTGACACCATGGAGTAATTCAGTAAGGTCTCCAATAACTATAATTTATGATGATAAGATGGACATGATAATGAATACATATCCATTTGTCACTCCTGGTTAAATATGTACATATGTACATATTTGTTCTAGAGACATGAAGAACTCTATGTACCTTTCATCAGCTCTTGAAACCAAGGCAGTCATCACTGTTCCTACATGACCTTGCTGGAACTTGCCTGAAACCAGGTGCATAGAGGTGGCTGCCACTGTGACCTGTGGGTGGGTGTTTTCAGTTTCCCAAAGATAAGGTTAAGGTGAGCAGTTATGATTTCCAGGGAGGCATAGAGACTGCAGTGACCTTACAGCATTAAACTAAGGAGAACCTTTAATTAAAAGAATCTTCTAGAAGATACAAAGGAGCCAAAACAGACACCCCAGAAATGAGCTAAGTCTCCGTGAGTGAGATCAGTGAAGGGCAGTCCAGAGCTCTTCCTTCTCAGCGGGTTTCCTCTTCCAGTTCCAGACCAGTAAGCCTCATTGCTTGGGTTGTTAGAGCAGTTCCCTTTCAACCAGAGAAAAAATGCCTGGCTAAATATTCAGGAGAAAAAAACAAACAAACAAAAAAAACAAAGGAGGGGAAGGAAGGGAAGGAGGGAAGGAGGGAGGGAGGAACAGAGGGAAGGAAGGAAGGAAGGGAGGGAGGGAGGGAGGGAGGGAGGAAGGAAGGAAGGAAGGGAGGGAGGGAGGGAGGGAGGGAGGGAGAGAGGGAGGGCAAGAAATACTGACATTTGTTTTACTTCAGAAAAAGCCTTAATTTTGAACTCCTGACTTTACAGTGTTCAAATGATCTACCTAATTAAAAGTTTGTATATGTTTTGTGATAGTTTTAAAAGAAACAAATGGTGCTAGCTGAAACAAAACTAGGGGCCATCATGCTTATTTGTATTTTCAGTTAAAATGTAAGTGGCTTACAATTTTTAAGTTATTCAACCCTTTTATTATTTTCTTCTAATAAACTGGAGAACTTGATTTAAAGAAAGTTAACTTACCAATTCAGCAATTTGAGAGTTAAATGAACACTAAAAAGAAATATGTAAATTTTCACTAATTTTTTTTCTTCTTTTACATTCCACTAATCTGATTTAGCTCAAAAGAGTCTTCTGAAATTTTTAAAAATAAAATTACCTCTGGGCTTCGACCATGCATTTTTCATGCATGGATAATTTAAATCTAAAAGAGATTATTACAGAAGACTTTGAACAACTAAAAGGAATGCCTTATAATAAAAATTATTTCCTCCTTCCAACATGACATTGTATTGTAATATAGGATTCTTCCATACTCAGATTTAGCTATTTCCTCATATGTGTTTGTACCAAATAGACTAAATAGGAGCCATTATGGTTCTAAGGATTGGACCTTGGACCAGGAATTAAAATCCAGGGTCCATTTTGGCTCTGTTTCTAACACACTACATGACTTGGACCATGGTTATCTAATCTACCTAGTTCTATATTTATTTAGTGGAAAATCATTGAATTGGACTAAACCAGGTGCCCATTATTACACTGAAATTTGCCTTTTACCTGACACTTTCTAGAAGCTCATTGATAGATCGAAGGGACACTAAAAATACTGTGTAGAGTAGCTAAGCTTTGTGATTACCTGCATTCTCTTTTCTACAACATGGGCATGATGGGAGCAACCTGCCTGAAGAGCCAAAGAAGAATGATTCTTTATCTACTGAATGGGGATTACTATACTAAATTATCTCTAAGGTAACTTGCTGCATGAAAACTCTGATTGTAATCCCAAACAGATAAAGTACATCATACCTGCTGCTATCAAGTGATGCATGCAGTAGTAATTGGAGTTTTGACCCACTGAATGTTAGAGCAAAGATTTTTTAGTGTCTGATAAAACAGAAAGAAGCATGATTTGGTGGCTCCCTCATCTACACTTAAAACTGGGAACATACCAACATACAACATGAACAATGGAGTATAGAGGGTTGACAGTAATAAACCAGACGTAGTTGTAGGTGTATACAAAGAGTCACTTAATTCAGGAAGAAGATGGAATGCAGAAAATTAAAAATGAATAAGGAATATACATTTAAAAATAATCCCTAATAGGAATAATCTCCCAAAGTATAAAAATAAGGGTATAACGTTAAAGTCAAGAAAATGCAAAAGATAAAAGACAAGAAAGGTAGCAAGAGAGAGAGAGAGAGAGAGAGAGAGAGAGAGAGAGAGAGAAGCACATAGCAAGGACAAAATAACATAAAAGAACTTATATTTTAGCAGCAATACAATAAATGTAAACTGTTGAAATTTGCAGATGAAAAGAAAGACTGTCAGACTGGAGTGAAAGAAACAACATCCAGCCATACATCCAACATAGGAGGAAGAGAGAGAGCCAGAGAGTGTAGAAGGCTGAAATCAATAGAATGGGGGTATGGTGCATCAAGTAAAGATGTATGATGAAAGCTAAATTGGTTTTGATCCCAATATGTAATATCCTGTCCTCACAATAACACAAAGCTGAACAAACAGAAAATCAACAGCTTTTCTTAAATCAGAAAATTGAGTTTCCATAGTGAACTGCTCCCTCAAAATCTGGACAGTCAGGAAAACGCAGAGTCATAGCCATCCATGATCTGCTACCTGGAACAGAAGCTGCTGAAGCCACAGATGGATAGGAACACCTAAGTAGTAATTTTGATGAATTGCTGGAGACTGAGTATGTACTAGCTTGAGAATGAAAAAATAATTTAAAAATCCTAGGACCATACAGTCTTGATCTCTAGAAATTGCACTAGGTTCTCAAGGTAAAGATCCAAGAGAGACCCCCTGGCCACTCTAGCAGGGGGAGGAAAAGAGTGATCTTTAGTAAATAGGACCAGAGCCTTCTCTAATTAAAATACAGGTCTGCTCTCCAGACAGATATCCCTTAGCAGAAGTCATGCAGTCATTCTAGAGGAAAGAGAGTTCCTCTCTCTTCAGCCCCTTCTCATCCTGTTATCTCACCTATGGTGGGGAGGGGGAAGGAGGAGCTATACAGGAAGAAATCCTTGTGCAGAGCACAACTGAAAGACACTGGCTTACCAAAAAAGACTGAGATATAATTGCAATATTATAAAATACTTTCCCACCCTCACAACTTATGACCACACCAGTGGAGTTCCAGTATAGTAATGGCAGATTATAGCTGAACCAGCAACCAGAAACAGACTCTGAGGAGGAGGAATACTTAGAGAAGCCAAACATCAAGAAAAGTGACAAATATCAAGATGCTAGAGGGTTTGAAAGCCTCTGGCACCTATAGCTACAGAAAACATTAAAAAAGCTCAACCCCAAACCAGGTGAATATCAATCATTAAATGAGAAGCCTACTTACTTCAGTTTCTGTAACTGATTACAACATGTCCAGCATTCAACAAAAAAATTACAAGGCATACCAAAAAGCAAAAAATATATAGATAGGGGAGACAAGCAATCAACCGAACAAGAATGAAATATGACATAGATTTCAGAATTACCTGACAGAATGTTTAAAAATATCTGTGATTAATATATAAAGGGTTCTAATGGAAAAGTAGACAACATGCAAGGACAGGTGAATAATACAAGCAGAGAGGTGGAAACTCAGGAAAAAATCAAAAGTAAATGCTGGAAATTAAAAATGCTATAACTAAAGTAAAGAACAGCAAAGGGAAGAATCAGCTTGAATATTTATCAATAAGAACTCTCTGGTCTATCTTTATTATAATTCTATAAATCTAAATCTATTATAAAATAAAAAGTTTACTTTTTAAAATAAATGTACAAGATAGCAATTTTAATATCATATAAAATAGAACTCAAGACCAAAAACAAAAAACATAAAAGTCTAAAGGTGGTATTATATGCTGATACAAAGAAATAATAGATCAAGGGCATAAATGAAGCAAAGAACATAGCTTTATATTTTATAGAACATAAATTGATAGAATTAATATCTAGAAAAGAAGGATCAGTTGCCTGACAAGGCAGTGGCGCAATGGATAGAACATTAGCCTTTGACAAAGAGGACCCAGGTTCAAAACCCTAAGGTTGCAGGCTTCAGCGGGGACTCATCTGTCTTGAGCACAGGATCGCTGGCTTGAGCATGGGATTTTAGACAGGACCCCAATGTCGCTGGCTGAAGCCCAAAGGTTACTGGCTTGAGCCCAAGGTTGCTGGCTTGAGCAAGGTGTCTCTGGCTGGGCTGGAGTCCCCTGGTCAAGGCACACATGAGAAAGCAATCAATGAACAACTAAGCTTCCTCAACAAAGAATTGATGCTTCTCATCTCTCTCCCTTCCTGTCTGTCTGTTCCTGTTGTCTGTCCCTCTCTCTGCCTCTGTCTGTCTCTTGCTAAAACCTTCTCTAAAACTCTTACGTGAAACAAGAAAAAGTAAACATAATCACAGAATATCACAGTTAGTGAATAATAGAATTCATAATTATAAATAATTAATTAGAATTTTAAACTAAACAATGAACTAAAAGAGGAAATATGATAATTCAATAGATGTCAGAAAAGCTTTTGATAAAGTTCAATTTTAATCTCATAAACTAAGAAGACAATTTTCTTAATTTAAAAAAAGACAATATATCACAAACCCTCAGTAAATATTACCTTTTTATTATTATTAATTTTAATGGGGTGACATAGATCAATCAGGGTACATAGGGCCAGAGAAAACATCTCCAGGTTATTTTGACATTTGATAATGTTGCATACCCATCACCCAAAGTAAAATTGTTTCAGTCACCTTCCATCTGTTCATGTCTTCCTTCTGACATGAACAGACACTTCTCCCACGAAAAAATACAAATGGCCAACAAATATATGAAAAGATGCTCATCTTCATTAGTTATTAGAGAAATGCAAATCAAAACTACAATGAGATACCACCTCACACCTTTTAGATTGATTGGCTATTATCAACAAGACAGGTAATAGCAAGTGTTGGAGAGGCTGTGGAGAAAAAGGAACCCTCATTCACTGTTGGTGGGAATGTAAAGTAGTACAATCATTATGGAAGAAAGTATGATAGTTCCTCAAAAAATTAAAAATAGAATTACCATATGACCCAGCAATCCCTTCACTGGGTATATAACCCCAAAACTCAAAATCATTGGTACGCAAAGACACATGCAGCCCTATGTTCATTGCAACATTGTTCATAGTGGCCAAGACATGGAAACAAACTAAAAGCCCTTCAATAGATGATTGGATAGGTGATGTCAGAGAAATGGCACCGTAAGGAGTGATACCGATAAATCTCCCCCAAAATTCAACAAGATCTTCAACCAGAGACAGAAAAATCTATCCTTGGAGCCTCCAGAAGTTCCACAATAAACGCGAAGGCAGAGACAGTAGCAACCCCATACCTGGACCATCAGGCTACTAATTCAAGAAGGAAAGACTAGAAGAGAGGCTCCGGGAACACGGATTCTCTCACTGTCGGAGCCTGCAAATGCTAATGAGCCTCAACTGCCAACGAGACTGAAGCCCAATATGTGACATCGCCACAGAGACCTATCAACTGCAAACTTCTACCTAAGCATGCCACAGGGTCAGAACCCAGGGTACAGAGTCACCAACAAGGAGGAGAAAGAGAAAAGAAAAAGCAAGAAGATAACCTCTCAAAATCAAGAATAATCCACAGACATTATAACGTATCCCATTTTATTATATTTGTTCGTTTGTTTCTCTTATCGTCTTGTCTTGATTATTTTCTCCATCTTCCAATTTGGTTGTTTAATTCTCTGCTGGTCTTACTCTCTCCTCTCCTTGAACTACACTACCCATACGTGTTACATCTCCCATCATCTTTTCTTTCTTCTTCCTTTCTCTCTATGAGGGTTGCACTCCAAAACCCTTAACTCTCTCTCTCTCTCTTTCCTGTTATTCTTTTTTCTTTTTGTGTTTTCTTCTTTCTTTTTTTTTCTCTCCCTCTATATTAGTTTCTTCTTTTCTCCTTTACTTTTCCTCTCATTCAATCCTCAATCATGAGCAAATTATTTTATCTGGGACTCAAATTTTTCTTTGTGGCACTTTGGGGGTTTTTTACTTCACATTTTTAACTCACTAGCAGTGCTCCCAACCCTGGCTCTCTGTTTTATCTAGTTCTTGCTCCACTAAATACAATAGTAATTTTTTCATTTTTTCCCCTTTTTCCTATTTCCCTCTTATTCCTCTCATCATATCTCTTAGTCAACCATCACCTAAAAGCAAATCATTTTATTCTTGACCCAAATTTTTTCCTTTTTTGCATTTTGTGGGTCCATACCCACTTTTTTACCCCTTTATCACTTCTACCCAACTCAGGCCCTCCATTATAGGTATTGTTTGTTCTATTTAGCACAATATAATTCACAGTTCACCACAAGATTTTCTCAAGAAGAAGGGGAGAGGAGAGAAGAGGAAAAAAAAGGGGGGTGGAATAATAATTTTTTTTTCTTTTTTCTTTTTATTTTTTTAACTTTTTATTCTTTATTAATTCTCATTAATACTATCAACAAAACCACCCTCAGATGCCATTAAGGAAAAGGAAATAGAATATCATGGATACAAAAGACAGAGAGGTAGCACAGATAGATGAGGAAAAATCAATGGAGAAAAAATTTAATATATTGGAAACCTTGGAGCTAAATGACAGAGAATTTAAAATAGAAATCCTAAAAATACTCAAGAATATATAAGAAAACACAGAAAGGCAATTTAGGAAGCTCAGAAAACAACTCAATGAACACAAAGAATATAGTACCAAGGAAATTCAAACTATAAAAACAAATCAAACAGAGATGAAAAACTCAATTCAAGAGCTGAAAAACAAGGTAACAAGCTTAGCTAATAGAACAGGCCAGATAGAAGGTAGGATTAGTGAAATAGAAGACAGGCAACTTGAGGTACAACAGAGAGAAGAAGAAAGAGACTAAAAAATTTTAAAAAATAAGAAAGCCCTATAAGAATTGTCTGACTCCATCAAAAAGAATAACATAAGAATAATAGGTATATCAGAGGGAGAAGAGAGAGAAAATGGAATGGAGAACATATTTAAACAAATAATAAATGAGAACTTCCCAAGCCTGTGGAAAAAACTAAAGCCTCAAATTCAAGAAGGAAACAGAACTCTGAGTTTTCTTAACCCCAAAAAACCCACTCCAAGGCACATCATAATGAAATTGGCACAAACCAATGACAAAGAAAAAATTCTCAAGGCAGCCAGGGACAAAAGAAGAATACAACATATAAAGGAAGGCCCATTAAATCATCATCAGATTTCTCAACAGAAACTGTACAAGCTAAAAGAGAATGGACTTCAATATTTAAAGTCCTGAAAGAGAGGAACTCTCAGCCACGAATACTATACCCATCAAAGCTATCCTTCAAATATGAAGGAGAAATAAAAACATTCACAGATACAGAAAAGATGAGGGAATTTATCATCAGAAAATCCCCACTCCAGGAATTACTAAAGGGGGTTTTCCAACCAGATACAAAGAACAAAACAAAACAAAAAACCACAAGTAAAAGCTCCACCAAGAACACAATAAAACCAAATTTAAACTGTGAAAACAACAAAACAAAGAGGGGGGGGAGAGGACAGAGATTAACAGTAGCAAAGGACGATGGAGTGCAAAAATACAAGATAGTGCACTACAATGAACAGGGTAGGAACCCTTTTAATTACTTAATGGTAACCACTATTGAAAAAACCACCACAGAAGCACATGATTTAAAAAAGATAGCAACAGAGGAAAGATGTATGGAATACAACCAAACAAAAACAAAAGAGAAAAATCAAACAAGACACAAAACTAACAAAAAGCAATGTATAAAATGGCAATAGGGAACTCACAAGTGTCAATAATTACACTAAATGTAAACGAATTAAACTTACTAATAAAAAGGCACAGAGTAGCAGAATGGATTAAAAAAGAAAATCCAACTGTATGCTGCCTACAAGAAACTCATCTAAGCAACAAGGATAAAAACAAATTCAAACTGAAAGGCTGGAAAACAATACTTCAAGAAAATGACATCCAAAAAAAAGCAGGCGTAGCAATACTCATATCTGATAATGCTGACTACAAGACAGGAAAAGTACTCAGAGACAAAAATGACCATTTCATAATGATTAAAGGGACGCTGAATCAAGAAGACATAACAATTCTTAATATATATGCACCAAACCAAGGAGCACCAAAATATATATGACAGCTACTTATTGACCTTAAAACAAAAACTGACAAAAATACAATCATACTTGGAGACCTCAATACACTGCTGACGACTCTAGATAGGTCATCCAAAACAGAGAATCAATAAAGATATATTGGCCTTAAACAAAACACTAGAGCACCTGGATATGATAGACATCTACAGGACATTTCATACCAAAGTGACAGAGTATACATTTTTCTCCAATGTACATGGATCATTCTCAAGAATTGACCATATGTTAGGCCACAAAAACAACATCAGCAAATTCAGAAAAATTGAAGTTGTACCAAGCATATTTTCTGATCATAAAGCCTTGAAACTAGAATTCAACTGCAAAAAAGAGAAAAAAAACACAAAAATGTGGAAACTAAACAACATACTTTTAAAAAATGAATGGGTCAAAGAAGAAATAAGCACAGAGATCAAAAGATATATACAGACAAATGAAAATGACAATATGACATATCAGAATCTATGGAATGCAGCAAAAGCAGTGATAAGAGGAAAGTTTATATCACTTCAGGCATATATGAACAAACAAGAGAGAGCCCAAGTGAACCACTTAACTTCCCACCTTAAGGAACTGGAAAAAGAAGAACAAAGACAACCCAAAACCAGCTGAAGAAAGGAGATAATAAAAATCAGAGCAGAAATAAATGAAATAGAGAACAGAAAAACTATAGAAAAAATTAATAGAACAAGGAGCTGGTTCTTTGAAAAGATCAACAAAATTGACAAACCCTTGGCAAGACTTACCAAGGAAAAAAGAGAAAGAACTCATATAAACAAAATCAAATATGAAAGAAGAGAAATCACCACAGACATCATAGATATACAAAGAATTATTGTAGAATACTATGAAAAACTTTATGCCACTAAATTCAACAATCTAGAAGAAATGGATAAATTCCTAGAACAATACAACCTTCCTAGACTGAGTCAAGAAGAAGCAGAAAGCCTAAACAGACCAATCAGTAGAGAAGAAATAGAAAAAACTATTAAAAACCTCCCGCAAAATAAAAGTCCAGGCCCATATGGTTATACTAATGAATTCTATAAAACATTCAAAGACTTGGGTTCTATTCTACTCAAAGTCTTCCAAAAAATTGAAGAAGAAGCAATACTTCCAAACACATTTTATGAGGCCAACATAACCCTCATACTGAAACCGGGCAAGGACAGCACAAAAAAAGAAAACTACAGACCAATATCTCTAATGAATACAGATGCTAAAATACTAAACAAAATACTAGCAAATTGAATACAACAACATATTAAAAAAAATAATACATCACAATCAAGTGGGATTCATCCCAGAATCTCAAGGATGGTTCAACATACATAAAACGGTTAACGTAATACACCATATCAACAAAACAGAGGACAAAAACCACATGATCTTATCAATAGATGCAGAAAAGGCATTTGATAAAATATAACACAATTTTATGTTTAAGACTCTCAACAAAATGGGTATAGAAGGAAAATATCTCAACATGATAAAGGCCATATATGATAAACCATCAGCTAACACCATATTAAATGGCAAAAAATCTGAAGGCTTTCCCCCTTAAATCAGGAACAAGACAGGGTTGTCCACTCTCTCCACTCTTATTTAATGTGGTACTAGAGGATCTAGCCAGAGCAATCAGACAAGACAAAGAAATAAAAGGCATCCATATTGGAAAAGAAGAAGTAAAGGTATCACTTTTTGCAGATGATATGATCCTATACATCAAAAACCCCAAAGAATCTACAAAAAGACTATTAGAAACAATAAGCCAATACAGTAAGGTTTCAGGATACAAAATTAACATACAGAAGTTCATATTCTTTCTATATGCCAAAAATGAAACATTTGAGAACGAACTCAAAAAAATAATACCCTTCACAATTGCAAAAAATAAAATAAAATAACTAGGAATAAACATAACAAAGAATGTAAAGGACTTATATAATAAAAACTACAAACCATTGTTAAGGGAAATCAAAAAAGATATAATGAGATGAAAGAATACTCCTTGCTCTTGGATAGGAAGAATAAATATAATCAAGATGGCCATATTACCCAAAGCAATATACCAATTTAATGCAATTCCCATAAAAATTCCAATGACATTTTTTAAAGAAATGTAACAAAAAATCATCAGATTTATATGGAACTATAAAAAACCCTGAATAGCCAAAGCAATCCTAAAGAAAAAGAACGAAGCTGAGGACATTACAATACCTGACTTCAAACTATATTATAGGGCCACAACAATCAAAACAGCATGGTATTGGCAGAAAAATAGACATTCAGACCAAAGGAACAGAATAGAAAGCTCAGAAATAAAACCACATATATATGGTCAAATAATTTTTGATAAAGGGGCCAACAACACACAATGGAGAAAAGAAAGCCTCTTCAACAAATGGTGCTGGGAAAACTGGAAAGCCACATGCAAAAGAATGAAACTCGACTTAAGTTTGTTCCCCTGTACTAAAATTAATTCAAAATGGATTAAAGACCTAAATATAAGACCTCAAACAATAAAGTACATAGAAGAAGACATAGATACTAAACTCATGGACCTGGGCTTTAAAGAGCATTTTATGAATTTGACTCCAAAGGCAAGAGAAGTGAAGGCAAAAATTAATGAATGGGACTACATCAGACTAAGAAGTTTTTGCTCAGCAAGAGAAACTGATAACAAAATAAACAGACAGCCAACTAAATGGGAATTGATATTTTCAAACAACAGTTCAGATAAGGGCCTAATATCCAAAATATACAAAGAACTCCTAAAACTCAACAACAAACAAACAAGCAATCCAATAAAAAAATGGAAAGAGGACATGAACAGACACTTCTCCCAGGAAGAAATACAAATGGCCAACAGATATATGAAAAGATGCTCATCTTCATTAGTTATTAGAGAAATGCAAATCAAAACTGCAATGAGATACCACCTCACAACTGTTAGATTAGCTATTATTAACAAGACAGGTAATAGCAAATGTTGGAGAGGTTGTGGAGAAAAAGGAACCCTCATTCACTGTTGGTGGGAATGTAAAGTAGTACAACCATTATGGAAGAAAGTATGGTGGTTCCTCAAAAAACTGAAAATAGAACTACCTTATGACTCAGCAATCCCTCTACTGGGTTTATACCCCAAAATCTCAGAAACATTGATACCTAAAGACACATGCAGCCAGCCCCATGTTCATTGCAGCATTGTTCACAGTGGCCAAGACATGGAAACCACCAAGAGGCCCTTCAATAGAAGACTGGATAAAGAAGATGTGGCATATATACACTATGGAATACTACTCAGCCATAAGAAATGATGACATCGAATCATTTACAACAAAATGGTGGGATCTTGATAAGATTATACGGAGTGAAATAAGTAAATCAGAAAAAACCAAGAACTGTATTATTCCATACATAGGTGGGACATAAAAATGAGACTAAGAGACATTGATAAGAGTGTGGTGGTTACGGGAGGGAGAGGAAGAGAAAAAGGGGGAGGGAGAGGGGCACAAAGAAAACTAGATAGAATGTGACGGAGGACAATCTGACTTTGGGTGATGGGTATGCAACGTAATTGATTGACAAGATAACCTGGATATGTTTTCTTTGAACATATGTACCCTGATTTATTGATATCACCCTAGTAAAATTAATTTAAAAATAAATAAATAAATAAAAATAGATGACTGGATAAAGAATATGTGATACATATATACTATGGAATACTACTCAGCCATAAAAAATGATGACATCAGATCATTTACAACAACATGGATGGATCTTGATAACATTATACAGAGTGAAATAAGTAAATCAGAAAAAACTAAGAACTCTATGATTCTATACATAGGTGGGATATAAAAGTGAGACTCAGAGACATGGACAAGAGTATGGTGGTTACCAGGAGGGGAGTAGGAAAGAGAGGGAGGGGGTGCGGGAGGGGAGGGGCACAAAGAAAACCAGATAGAAAGTAAATCTTACTTTTTAACAAATAACTTTGGCTACGTCTATTTACATTTTCAAATAAGATAAATATGAGAACTTTGGCTCTTTTCAATATAGTATCTGGTAAGCCTGGCCAATCCAATAAAAAATGAAGATAAGATTGGAAGAATGAGAAGGAAAAAAATAAGAAACTTATTATTTGTGAATTATTTCGTACCTAGTACCAATACAAAAATTAACTCCAAGTGGATCTAAATGTGAAAGCTAAAACTATAAAAATTTCAGAAGTAAACATGACAAAGCTTCATGACATTAGGTTTGTTAATGAATTCTCAGATATGACACCGAAGGCAACAAAAGGAAAAGAGACAAATTGGTCTTCAAGAAAATAAAAAACTTTTATTATTATTATTATTATTTTTTGTATTTTTCTGAAGTTGGAAACGGGGAGGCAGTCAGACAGACTCCCACATGCGCCCGACCGGGACCCACCCAGCATGCCCACCAGGGGGCGCTGCTCTGTTGCAACCAGAGCCATTCTAGTGTCTGAGGCGGAGGCCATAGAGCCATCCTCAGCGCCCGGGCCAACTTTGTTCCAATGGAGCCCTGGCTGCGGGAGAGGAAGAGAGAGACAGAGAGGAAGGAGAGGGGGAGGGGTGGAGAAGCAGATGGGCGTTTCTCCTGTGTGCCCTGGCCGCGAATCGGACCCGGGACTCCTGCACGCCAGGCCGACGCTCTACCACTGAGCCATCAAAAGATACTATCAATAGAGTAAAAAGACAACCAACAGATTGAGAGGGAAATATTTGTAAATCATCTATCTGATAAGGGATTCATATCCAAAATATATAGAGTTTCTGTAACTCAACACCAAAAAAATAAAATAAAATAACCCAATTCAAAATCGGGCAACAATTTTGAATAGACATTTGTGCAAAGAAGATATTCAAATGGATAATAAGCACATGAGAAGATGCTCAACATTAATATTCATTATCAAAAAGGAAATCAAAGCCATGATATATTCCATACCTGTTAGGATGGTTATATCAAAAGAAAGGAAGAAAGAAAGAGAGAGGGAGGGAAGGAAGGAAGGAAGGAAGGAAGGAAGGAAGGAAGGAAGGAAGGAAGGAAGGAAGGAAGGAAGGAAGGAAGGAAGGAAGGAAAGAAAGAAAAAAAAAAACAGAAAAGTTTGAAGAAACTGGAACCCTTGTACATTATTGGTGGGAATATAAAATTGTACCACTGCTATGGAAAACAGCTTGGCAGTTTCTCAAAAAATTAAAAATAGAATAGCCTATGACCCAGCAGTTCCATTTCTGGGTAGAAACCCAAAAGAATCCAAAGCAGGATTTCAAAGAACCCTGTGTTCTTAGAAACATTATTCTCAATAGTCAAGAGGTGGAAGCAACCCAAATGTCCACTGATGGATGAATGGATAAATAAATAAAATATGATACAGCAGTCCTCCCTGGGATACTTCACAAGACCTCCAATGGATGCCTGAAACTGGGAATAGTACCAGATCATACATATACTATGCTTTTTTTTTTAACCATACATACCTATGATAACATTTAATTTATAAATTAGATGCCAAAAAGATGAATAACAATAACTACAGCAATAAAGTAAAAAAAATGATAATAATATACTGTAATAAAACTTTTGTGAATGTGGTCACTAGTTTCCAGGGATCCTGTGCTGACGTCACCATCTCGGCTCAATGCTTTCTGGCACGACACATTGCCATCAATCAGGACACATTTTCTGTTCATGTCTTCCACCCACAAATTTAATGGCTTTTCTATATTAACCAAGCACTTACAGTGCGCTGTGGCCAATAACTTTTGCAGTTTGAGGTGCAACAGCAAAACTAGCACAAGTTTCTTTTTCCTTCTTCACAATTTCACAGATAGATTTGTTCTTACCATAGATTTTAGCAGTCTCAGCATAGTGTTATGTTTTTTCTTATTGAGAACTTTTACCTTTGTGGTTAAAGGAAGCACTTTACCGCCTCTTTTTGGCATACCCAAATCATCAGCATCACTCCTCTTGAACACGAGCACTGTGATGTCGCAACAGTAGATGTGATAGCCCATACACAGTGTGGTTATGCTAGCTAGACAAAGGGATGAGGCACATTCTAGGCAGGACAGAGCAGGATGGCAAGAGATTTTATCATGTGACTCAGAACAGTTCCATGATATAGTCACAGAACAATTTAAAGCTTATGGATTGTTTATTTCTAGAATTTAAGACCATAGTTGACCATGGGTAACTGAAACCTCAAACAGCAAAGTCTTGATAAGGGGGGACTGCTATAAATACATACAAGGGAATATTATTTAGCCTTAAAAAGGAAAACAATTCTGTCACTTGCTACAACATGAAGCATTCTTGATGATATTATACCAAGTGAAAAAAGCCAGTTGCAAAAAGACAAGTACCGTATGATTCCATTTACATGGTCCGTAAATTCATAGAGCAGTCAAATTCATATACAAAAAGTGAAATGGTAGTGGTTGGGAGAAGGGAAAAAGTATGGAGTTACTGTTTAGTGGTGCAGTGTTTCAGCTGTGCAAGATGAAAAGACTCTGGAGATGGATGGTGGTGATGGTCGCACAATATAAATGTACCTAATACCACTGCACTGTGCACTTAAGAATGGTTAAGGTAGTAAATTTTATGCTATACATATTTTACCACAATAAAATGTTTTAATTAAAAAAACAAATAAGAAATGCCACATGAACTAATAAATAATTCAGCACAGTTACAAAATAAAGATCAGCTTATAAAAGTGAAAAGTTCTTCTATACCTCAAAATAACTGCAAAATAAAATAGAAAATAAGAAAACATTTATAATAGCAACAATAATAATGTATTTAGAAATTATCCTATTAAAATATGAAAATGACCTTTATAAAGAAAAAGGTTAAACTCTCAAGTATAAGAAATGGAAAAAACAAAAAACGCTCTGGTCTGATAGCTTGATTGGTTAGAGCATTGTCCCCAAGCTCTGTTGTCAGTTAGATCCCCGGTCAGGGCACATACAGGAACAGACTGATATCCGCTCTCTTTCTCCTTTACTGTCTCTCTAAAATCAATAAATTAAAAAATATTTTTAAAAAGAAATGAGCAGAACTAAATATAAATATAATATTATAAATATATTAAATCTGAAGATAATTATCTTGAGTTTAATGCAGTGCTAATAAAAACACCAGTAGGAATATTTTTGTAAAATTGACACACTTTTTTCAATATTATATGGAAAAGTAAAGGTGCATAAATTGTCAATTTTTAGTTTTAGTTTTGGTTTTTCATTTTTATAAGCTTCTCCTTCAATGAAAACATTGTTATTATTTTTTATGATTGCATAAATAAAACAGGCTCTCTGTAAAATATTTCTTCTATAATCATATATTATACATACATGTCATATATTGCTCTAATTAATTCTCATGGCTTTAGAATATTATTTAGTGTTTGAATCATAATTCAGTTATGTTTGTCTCAGTCATATACTTTATTACCAGTTTTTGGTGAATATAAACAATGCTTTAATATAGGTTCTTATAAGTCAGAGATTCATACAAAACTGTACTTAAAAATATTTTTTCTTTTTATTGAATTTATTGGGGTGACATTGGTTAACAGAATTATATATTACTATATTATAAAGTTGACACACAAAAGTAACTAAAAAATATAAAATATGACTTATTTAGTAGATAGTCATGAAAAACTTAGTTTTAGCCCTGGCCAGTTGGCTCAGTGGTAAAGTGTCAGCCTGGCATGTGGATGTTCTAGTTTCAATTCCTGGCCAGGGCACACAGGAGAAGCTCTGGCTCCATGGAGCCTCTGCCTCAGGTGCTAAAAATAGTTTTTTTGCTAGTGTGGCCCCAGATGCACAGAGCATTAGCCCCAGATGGGAATTGTCAGATGGATCCCCGGTTGAGATGCATACAGGAGTCTATCTCCCCTTCTCTCACTTGGAAAAGAAGAAGAAAGAAAAGAAAAAGTTAGTTTCCATGGAGAAAGGCAAAGTGAAAAAACAAAGTTTTATTTGAAATGGATTAAAAACTTGATTATAAAAGTTAAAATGATAAAGCAAATAGAAGAAAATGTAGAGAAATATCTTGGTGATTAGGGATAAAATATATCTATACATATATTTATATATACATGTATATACGTATGTGTGTATGTGTGTGTGTGTGAGCTGTCAGAAAGTTGAAGAATACCAAGTTTTGAAGAAAATATAGACAACATATTTTAAGCAGAATTTATGGAGTGCAAGTGGTAAAGTGTTTCTGGAAGACAATTTGATTGTACTTAGTGAAATTATGAATTTTCATATCTTAATCTTACTATAATAGGACTATCCCAGAGAAAGTCTTGAAAAACCCTCAAAAGCATGTACAGGCAAGCAGCTGGCTAGTGTTAGTGGGATTTGGAGCTGCTGTATGTATTTATCACTAGAGGAATAGGTAAATACAATAATAGTGGTATAGGCACTGGACTGCTCTAAGCAGTTAAGAATGTACTAGATATATGTGGGCCAGTGCAAATGGCCCTTAAAAACACAAAGTTGCGTAAAAATAATTTAAGAAAAAAAATCAGAATGAGATCAGTAGCCAAACACCAGTTACAGTTTATAGTGTATATATTTACATGTATCCCCCATTTTTCGAAAATTCACTTTCAAAAGTACCTGTTTGGCTTCTACGAAAGTACCTGTTTTCATCAGCGAAAAGAAATCCTAAGATAATTTTCACATTTACAAAAAAAAAGGCAAAAAGCAAAAATGGCGTTTGGCAATTGTTTTTGCAGCAAGCCACTATGGAGCTGTGCACACTGGGAAGTGAAACTACTTGTACAGACATTATTTCTACTTTGTATCGACTATGCATTTATCATACCATTTCTTCTTTTATTAGGTGTTAGCGTCAGTGTAGTTTCTGTCTGTTATTTGGTATGGTTTGGTAGTTATCCTAGGGGTCTGGGAACACTCAAAAATTTTTCCACATAAGTTAATGGTAACTCCTTCTTCATTTTCTGCCATTTTGGCTTATGAATGGTTTCAGGGAAACAGTCTACTTTTGGGTATCAGGGGAAACCTGTCAGTATTATGAATATGTACATCTACATATGCACAACCAGGAAAATCTCCATATTTTACATACACAAAAACATGCACTGAAAGTACTAGAATTGTTGTCTAGGGGTGATAAAAATGAAGATTATCTGTAAGTAAAAATAATGTAAAACAAGAAAGGCATCTTGCTTAGAAGAATGTGTTAGAAGAATGTGATGGTATGCTATGCACTGAGGTGCATAATTAATTCAACTACGTAACTTAGATTGACAACAAAAACAAAAATAAATGAAAATAAAAAGCCTACAAATCCCTTCGTTTTTCAACTTTGGAAACTGAGACCCTGAGAGAGTAAGGTCCCTACCCAGGTCATAGAGCTAATTAGTGGTCATAGCAAAGCAAACCCAGATATACCACCAGATATACAGACCCCTATCCCCCACTGCAGCCTTTACATACACTGGAGTCCAATATGCTATGAAGTGGACCCACCACATTTTAAGAAATCAACTTGACTATGTTTTAGGTGAGACTGTCAACCACAGGAACATCTTCACAACGACCACCACCACCAGGATGAGCACCAGACCCAAACTAATCTAATTACACCCTCTCCCAAGGAACTGCATCTTGAGCTGAACACAGAAACGCACGTGGGGGATAGCCCTCACCAAAGCAGAGAACCCGGAGCCTAAAAATCTCTCTCTGCAGAAAGGGGGAAAGGGTTTCAATCTGTCTCAAAGTCAGCTGGCTCCCTTCTTTCTTGGATTGTGTGGGATATCTGGCTTAGTTGTTGATTAAATTAGCCTGTATTGTTTTATGTTAGCCTGTCAAAAAGTAATATGCTAATTACAATACATTTTGAACATTCAATACACAGACATCTTGTATGGTGCTTTGATAGGTGAATAGGCCACAGATGAGGTGGATCTGGATGGCCCCTTTCTCCTAAAGTAGAAGTTGATGAAAGCATGATTCTTCAAAAGGGAGGAGCAGCCGCTCCTTCTGTAGCAAACAGAGAAATTCAAATCCATTGCACTGAGCAGTCATTCCGAAAGGGACACATTGGTATCGCCATGTTTGGAGGCACAGTCAGCATGTTGAGTGTTAGGAGACCTGGAATCACGTAAGCACGAGCCTCTGACACTGTTCTTTCTTTGTTCTCTGCTTCACTACTACCTCTCTCCTCCCACCTTCCTCCTTGTTGGAAGGAAAATACAAATCACAGATTAAGAGCCTGGCGGTGGTCTGCAGATAGAGGATGCAATGTTTTTTTGGATGACTGTGTATTTCCTCAGGAATTTTTCAATGCAATCTCTTTCTTCCCCTTTGGAATCAAGGCCCATGTGGAGTCTGCTATAGAATGAATGAAGAAGTGAATAAATATTTTAAGGGAATGCTGACACAGCTACATAGAACATAAAAAGTGACAGCTCATGCTGCTGTGTTTCATGAATCTCAAAATATTTCACGTGTTATTCTACTTAGTTCATGACATCCCCCTGAGATAGGTCGATCACCTTTGGTATGCAGCCCCTTTTCCCTGGATGTCTAGAACATTTCATGCACTTTCTTCTTTCTCCTCCTTAACTTCTTACGAGGCAGCTAGGAGACAAGGCCTGGCCTTCTTGCTTTACAGAAATGGAAATGGATTCTCAAAAATAAAAAATGATTCACTGCCTGTTAAATTGTAATTTGGCCTCAGTAGTATAGTGCTACCCAAAGTGTGTACCATAAATATCACTGCAAAGAAATGAGAAATGAGTTTCTTGAATCAAAGGGAATGAAGAGTTAGAACAGGGGAGGAAAAGGGTGGTGATCTCAGCCTGGCTTCTCACCTCCTCCCACCAGCTTCAGAGTACAGGGTAGCTCCTGTCGTCTTGAACATCACTGTCACTCCACTGGAAAAGTACAATGTTGGTAAGTATGGCGGTCCAAGGTCAGGCAGGAGGGCTGTCACGGTCCACTCCCATGACTTTATACTTTCTTCAGCAGTCACATTATTTCCAGGTCTCATTTTCTCAGTGTTTAGATGATGTATATTTTGCATGTAAAATCTTTATCTGAAATTTGTGATTTCTGTCTGGAATTTGGAAAGAAATGGACAAAATTGGTGAGGATAAACAGGGCCAACTTCCTTTCAGTGTGTGGCCCATGTTCCTAGGTTAAAGTAATCTGATATTAAGGACAAATGAGGACAGAACTCAAAATATGTTTTTTTGTACTTTAAATGACAAGAGTTTGAAGTTAAATGAATTGCCTAGGTGTAATGAATCACTCATCTGAAGTATCTGGGAGCATTTTCTCTACTTCCTCTGCTTCCTTACAAATACTGTACTTTGCACCTACATTTGGGCAATAAGAAGAATTTGAGCTTTAGTGTCCTTTAAAATCATTTCACTACCATTTGAGGGTGAAGGAAAGTAGTTACAAACAAAACAAAACCTTAATGCTGCAAGTAAGTGATTACACTACCTTCACAAAGCAAACTAGTAAAATCTACTTGGAAGCTAAATCAAGGTCACGTTTCCAGGAGACGCGAGTCCATTTTACCTCCTTCTCCTCATGCTGGATAAATATAGAAAGGAATGAACGTGGGGGAAGGGAAGAATGTAGAGGAACAAAGCAATTGTGCAATTACCCTGCAGGTAAACCAGCCCTGACTTCAGGTTTGCTCCGTGTAACCAAAGGCAGGAGAAGCTGACCCTGCCTTTCTGTACCGGGTGTGAATGCCAGTCTCCAGGGTGGTTTGCCTGTTGACCATGCTTGTCAATGCATTAGGACCCACAGCCGAAGCAACAAGTACTAGCTATTATGTTAAGGTGCCTGTTATGATCTTTCCTTTCACCAAAATATGAAGTTCTTCAGAGGACACTGGAGCTCAGAATAGCACTCGTCTCAAAAGCAAAGCCAACACATCCTTTAAACTGCTTCTCTTAATCTTCCCAGGAGTTACTCCAAACCATGGAGAAACTTCTGCACCAACTTCCTTCTCGTAGGCTGAGCAAAGACAAACTAATTATTGAGAGATTTCTGTAAAGCACTTTTGAATGTATCCATCAGCATATGTACTTATCTGGCTTCTTTCTCTTTGCACTAACCACCACCTTAGCAAGGCAGAGTTAAGAGAAGACCGGCCATAACAAAAGCAAAGCAAACTGTGTGTGGATCTGGAAAAACCTCTTTCAAATGCGAAAAATGGCCACTGGTCAAATGGGATATGGATGTTATTTTGGTGAATCACATACCTATTTCTACTACAGAAACACGTCATGTAGAATAGTTTGTGCTGGAACAGGAAGGGAGCCTCTCTCAATAAAAATGGAGCAATAAAGACCACTTCCTTCTAGCTAGCTGGTGTGTCTCTAAACACATTTCTACTTGATTTTTGTCTGTAGAGAAAAGAGGACATTTTTAACTTAGCAACAAGGCAACAAATGTACTATTAGCAGTTAATAAAACCTCGTTTATGTGAACTTTTGGATCAGAAACTCGACTGAATGTAGAGAAATTTGGAAATTGTAACATTTGGAGGAAGAAGTTCTGTTTTGACTATAAAAGCTTATTGCTGTTGCTGCACTCAGATCACTTCAGATTCTTCTGCCATTCTGGGCCGCCCACCCCTTTGGATTTTAATGGCCTAAGCGCCTAACTCCTCAGAGCCGTATGGTCCAGCTGCTGGGAGCTCTACATGCAGTAGAAGGAAGTTCTGAGAATGGGTCCCCCTTGCTTTGCCTCTTCCCCCACTATCACTACAATGATTTTAGCAGTTGACTAGCTGATATGGGACTAGACAGCCCAATTGTCTGTGGGAGGATATGACTCTCAGAGGTGAACAGATACTCCAAAGCTTCTCTTTGGGTTCAAGCTGAGGCTAAGAAGGACGCTTCCTGGAATCCTCCCTATGCTTGACCTGGCCCTTCCCTCCTCAGCTTCCCACCCTTTGCCAGCTCCTCCCAGAAGTACCTCCTTAATACATCAACTTGGCTACAAATCCTCTTCTCTGAGACTGATTCTAGAGAAACTAATCTAAGTAGCTCAAACCAATAATCAAACAACACGATCTATATTCTCTACGAAGCTATAGTTAGAAGCATACATGTATACTTTTTATAATGGTTTGACTTACTTTATTTTTATTTTATGATGATGTGAAAGCAATACGCATTCAATAGAAACCGTGCTTCAAAATTTGAAGTAATTTTGAAGGGCTGGCAATACACAATATGGTACTCTCTTAGGATGCTGGGCAGTGACAGTGAGATGATGTTTTTCCCAATGTGGCTAATGTAAGTGTTCTGAGCACATTGAAGCTTGGCTAGACTAAGCAATGATGTTCTGTATGTTAAGTCTATAAGTCTATCAAATGCAGTTTTGATTTAAGATAGTTTCAACTTATGATGGGTTTATCAGGCCATAACCCCATCATAAGTAGAGGAATATCTCTGTATGTAATGTTCAAAAGCAAAATTTTCTCTGAATTAGTTTAAATTAACCAACTGAAATTCCACACAGTCTACTAATTACCTTTGTAAACCTCTCCTTCAAAGGGAATATGAACCAAAACATCCGCCTATTGAATGTGAAAATCAAATTGAAAATTACAAAAGAGTACAAAATAGTGGAAATGTAAAAATTAGATTTAGGTGTGTAATAGTTTTGAAGATTCTTTAATGAAAAAATATGTCAAATGCCTTTCAAGTGATATACTTTGTAAGTGATCAGTAAAGTATTTGCTAGGACCCTTGACAGAGATTTGGCTACTTTCAAATGAATATAGCAGTTGATCAGCTAATAGGATTTAATTTTGATAGAGGGCAAACTATGAAAATATCAGAGAGAAAGTCATGATAAATTAGAAGCCATTTTTAAATGAGTAGTAAATGTTTTTTGACCTACTTCCAACTCATTAAAGCCTTTCTGAATGCAACCTAAATCCCTGCCTCAGAATCTTAATAGCCTGTAAGAGAAAATTGAATTAACTTTTGAATTTAACTTGTAAAGGTCAAAAGAAACATACCTCTGATGACTTAGGAAATTAAGTATGTGCTAATTCATTGTCCATTGTTTAATGCATAATATATCATTTATTTAAAAATAATGAGGGAAAAAAACATTTATCATGCAGGATAATGCTCATTTCTTAACTAGAAAAATGTGACCATATTCTTTTTAGGTTAATTTTTTCTTCATTCTTTGAAAACTAGAGTATTATTTATATCTAATATGGGTTATATTTTAAATAAGTAATGCCATATACAAGCAAAGTAATTGAAAGAACAGAAACCATATATGTCCCTCAAAGTGACTTCAGAATATGCATCTATTTATTCATTTCCCAAATATTTATCAAGCACCTAAGGGCATATATGGTCTTTGCATTCATGGAACTTAGCCTAGAAATGTTTCTTCTGAGGGTTTTTTTTTTTAATTCTTTTTGACACCTTTGCAGCATTTAACACTCTGACTAATCTCTTCCTCTTGAAATTATTTTCTCTCTAAAGTCTCCAGGAAGAGAATCTAAACCTCCAAGATGTTCCTTCCTCCTGATTTCCTCCTGTTTTCTCTCTTCTCTGCTCATTTCTCTCAGCTCCATTCTTTTGTTCATCTCCAAACATTGATTTTCCTCAGTTCCTCTCTGGCTACTTATGTGACTTCATTTAACCACTCTGACCTGCTGACACCTGGTAGGCATTGCCAGTCTAGACTAAAGTATGTGCCAGCTGCATATTTTCCACTGTCCACTCCTCTGCTCTACCCAGACAGCCCAGATGCCTCAAACTCACCTTGTCCTCCTTTCTCTCACCAAAAATCCAGCAAAGGAAAAAAAATTATCCTTCCCTGCTATCTCAAGCTCCATAAAATACAACACCCATTAACAACAAAACTTAGTTGCCTTATATCAGAAAACTTCTCATCTGCACTCTTTTATAGACTTAATCTGTTCTTTTGTCTCTAATCTAGTCTCCCATACTTCTTTTAAATCATAGTGTATATAACACCACCAAAGTTGTCAGTTATAAAGCAGTTATGAACCATGTTAGTCCTCCATTGAAAATCCTCATAGCTTCTTGTTAATTATAGAAGAAAATTTAAACTTCTAAGTATGGTACATAATATTCTTCCAATTTCATCTCAACCTGCCTTTTTAAGATTGAGCTCCATCTATCCCTATCACATACCTATCAGCACTGAGCTATTACCGTTTCTTGAAATCAGGGGCATTGTCAGGCCTCTGTGGTTTTGTCCAGGTAGTTCTCTTTGCCTGCAATGCATTTCTATGTCACTTCATGTTTGACTCATCCAAATAACTGAGAGCATCTTAAAACAGGCACTGACCTTTACAACATAGCCATGTGCTTGGATTCTCATGAATGTCCCACTTATGTCAAATTCAAAATCCTTTGCAATGTGGTTCTCACTTTCCTTTTCTGTCTTTTCCTTAACCTTTCACCTAATTCAGCCAAATTTCTAGTCGTATCCAATATGACCAGACATATCATGTTATTTCATGTTTCAGGATCTTTGTTAAAATTTATTCATACTTCAGAAGCTTCTCCAAAAGGGACAGTGTCCCTCTATCATTTCCTAAGTACTTCTCTATACTCCTCACCATCAATATAGAGTGTGTTCTTCCCTAGGGTTCAGGGAGGTAAATTGGAGGTCATGGTTTGATCAGCTACATTTAGCAGACAATCATGCCATCAGCCAACTAAGGAGAGAGAAGGGCATCAAAGTCAAGGTTAAAAGGAAAAATAGGCTCCATCTCAAGGCCAGGAAGGTAACAGGTGAGAGGTGAAAAGGGATCCCTCTGAACAGCTTTGTTATCTGATGTCAGTGGGATGGTGTCAGATCAAAGAATGAAAAGAGGAAGCTCTTTAAGGGAGAAGCACTTCAGCTGTGATAGCATAATAGATAAAAGCCCTAAAAATGGATGAGCTATATGTCAACTGGGCATATTGTTAGGGCCCTTCCTACAAGGGACTTTTCCAAATCACAATTATCTTTGGCTTCTATTATTTAGTTGTTTAGATAAGATCTGTGTCCAGAGAGAATCTTCTTACTCAGGCACTGTTCACAGAAATGCTACTAAGAAGGAATCGATTCTAGCAGTTTCACTCTGAAAAGACGTTTTTAAGCTCTTTCATTTCTTTGTTCCATGCCATACACCATAAGTGGGGCACTGTCCTAGGTGCTGGAGGATACAACAGTCAAATAAACAGACAAAAATATCTGCCATCAGAGCTTATATTTCAGTTTTACAGTAACTTGAGATTTGTGTGCAAATAAATTAATGTCCAAAAAAGTGTTTTCTTTTTATAAAGTAGCAATCCTGAACTCTTTTTACCTCAGGGAGTATTTATAAATAAGTAAGATTAAGGATGCCATCCATATAGTTACAATGTTTTGTGTCTTTAAAGAGAAAATATGGATTTACAGGTTGATCAATAAGTTGCCCTTTTAAAGCAATGCCAAGCAGATGTGACTTGTACTATTTTTATTTTGCCTCATACTTTTTTTTTTGCCTTACACCGATTTGAACCACTTAAAGCTATTGTTTGAAGCACTAAGATAAAAGACCAAGTGGACGTAAGAAATGTATATACCAGGATAAACACAGTTTCGCCCTTCTGTACACATTCACTGCTCTTTGAACAAAGAGCTGAAACTTGTTTTTGAATGTCTTTTATAGTATGTAAGTAATTTCTACCTCATCAAACAGGTTCCAAATATTGTACGTTAAACATATATCAGGAGAGTTCTCTAAGCCTGTTGAGATTTCTTTTTTCAGGAAGTAAAAACATGATACCCGGGTTGCGTCTGAGGGCTTGAGGAAATTATTTAACACACAATCAGAAGGAAGATACAGTACTTCAGAGAAGGAAAAATGCCAAGATTGTCAAACCTCACGTAAGCTCTGGCCGGTTGGCTCAGTGGTAGAGCGTTGGCCTGGCGTGCAGGAGTCCCAGGTTCAATTCTGGAGAAGCGTCCATCTGCTTCTCCACCCCTCCCCCTCTATTTCCTCTCTGTCTCTCTCTTCCCCTCCCGCAGCTGAGGCTCCATTGGAGCAAAGTTGGCCCCAGGCGCTGAGGATGGCTCTGTGGCCTCTGCCTCAGGAGCTAGAATGGCTCTGGTCGCAACAGAGCAATGCCCCAGATGGGCAGAGCATCACACCCTGGTGGGCATACCAGGTGGATCCTGGTTGGGCGCATGTGGGAGTCTGTCTGACTACCTCCCCATTTCCAACTTCAGAAAAATACACACAAAAAAAAAAGTCACGAAAACACAACCCTATGAACAAAGCCTAGCCATGCTGAATGAATTAAAAGAGTATTTTAGAATGACTCCAGCTTTTAATAGATATTTTTCTCTAATGTAGGTAACTTATGCCTGTGAAATAAGGCTGTCAAAATAATTTTATTTATTAAATAATAAAAATTAAACATTGGAATTTAATCTATAATTAGGAATACAATATAATAAAGGTTGATTAACTTTGACTCCACTAATTCAGAATCTGGGATCATTTCAGGTAGAATAAAGTTTACCTTTCTGGAAATTTGGGGTGAAAGATCTTCTAGGTCAATGTTTTCAAACTTTAACGTTCGTAGGAATCGATTGATACTTACGCTGCCAGTGTGCGTTTTACCTTGATAGCAAGAATCTGAGTGAATCGGCAGACGCCTGTGTGCAGGGGAAATGATGAACTAACCAAAAGCACACTTTCACAATATACTTGGGCAGGAGGGAGTAACTACCTCCAAATGAGTCTTTGGTGTTCATTAAAACAGTTGTGGTAGGAGTTCTACTTGGCAACATGTTGTGAACAGCTCACTGGTGGTAGTTTGCATTGCTAAAAAATAAATAAATGATTGAAAACAAAAATTTTCTTTAAAAAACACTGTATCTTGCCAGATTTTCATTCTTGTTTCATTCATTTCTAGCACCTTCATTTTAGTTAATGAACATGTGGAATATGGGCAACTAAAAGCAAAAAAGAGTGATATTATTATCCATCTTTAATTCTTCTTGAGTTCATTTCCCCATCGGGTTTGAGATCTCCCCCCCACTAACTTACTTCCTTAGTTACTCAGAAAACAAACAAAACTTGCTGCAAGCAAATCCAAAAGAGACTAATTTTGAAAAGGTCCTAAGATATGCCTCCCCCATTCCACCCTCATCCTTGGTAACATAAATAAACAGATAAGATTTGTTTAACGGTAAATGTTATTGTATAACACTCACTATAACTAATAATGCATTAAAATCTCAAAAGTAGCATTTTTTTTTTGGCCACTACCATGGCTGACAATTAACTGAGTTTGTCCAAAGCCTTTGAAGGACCCTGGGCCCTGTCACATTGCTGAAGCTAGGGACCAGATGTAATGGTGACCACACTTCCCTATTTTTAGGAAACACTAAAGAAATGTAGGTTGTGCAGGAGACCTTCCTTGATTCGCTGGGGATGATCCGGTTCCCTGTGGAAATGAACAGTTCCTCCACCAAAGGCAAACGGAAGCAGAGGACAGGAGGACAGTGGAGGGGGTGCAGTTCCAGGGGAGTGCAGTAAAGCATACGTTGTATAGCAAGACAGTATCCAGGGGAAGAAACAGATAATAACTTCTTTAATTTGCCTTAAGAGGTGAGAAGAGATGGAAAAAAGAGACAGGTGCAGAAACGCATCATTAAAGCATCAGAAAAGGGAATAGAAACAAGGAGACTTGGAAGAGATGGAAGAACTTCCAAAGCCATAGTTGTAGCCATATGAATGGTCTGCATTTGTACCTGGAAAAGGAGTCTCCAAGCTCCACAGAGCACACATGGCACATGAGACCCAGCATGACAGAGGAGGGCCCCAGCAAAGCACATGGTACAAGTGAAAAGGGCATCTCTGTTTCAGAGATGCATGCAATAAATAATCATATAATAATTGACCACCCTGTGTCTGATTCCATAGCCACTCAGCAAGTTCTCTTTTGCCAACGGAGGGAAAAGCCAATCTAACAAAATAAGCTCTAAGTTCAACTTTGTGTTTGTATTTCTCGTGATAAATTAATAAATTGGCACAGATGGAAAAAGGAGGTGAGGAGGAGTTGAGAAGAAGGAGGGAGAGCCCAGCACTGAAAGGACAGCCTGAGCTATCCCTCTTGGGAATGACTAGGACTGAGACCAGGATTGGTCCGTTTCCCCTTGGTAGACTCAACTTCACAGGGCGGAGCTAAATTAAATACTGGATGAGGAGAGAACAGATCAAAAGACAAAAGAAACCTACTGTGTGCGTTAGAGAGAAATTTGAGTAGGAATGGAAATGAGAGTGGTGGGGGGGACACATAGAGATCAACCTTGAGAAGGCAAAGAAAACTGAGTCTCAAGAAAGCAAGCTGCAAATATGGGTGTACTTACTTCGGGACACTCTTTTAATGTGGTTTTAGTGAGATTCCCAGGGCTCAGGAAGAACCTGAAGAGAAAATCCCAGATCTAACATTTCCAGGGGTTTTTATTCCCAGCCTGGGGACTACCAAGACTTCACTGGATATACAAACCCTCTTCCGACTGGCAGGTATGGACATTATCTTGCCATGTGCAGAAGGACAAAGCAGTTGACCTCCAGCTTCTCATAACTCTCTATGACCCCTGGCTCTAGTTCAAGCCCTCTTTCTGCTGGGAAGGACACAGGGAAACTTGTAAAAGTAAATCACACAGAATAGATAATAACTCCTTTAATTTGCCTTAAGTCACATGTTCTAGCACCTGAAACCATTTGGAAGGATGGAGTCTGTCTCAAATAAATGGAAGTAGAAGCATTCGGTGCTATAGAGGAGTTTCCTTGAGTTATGCTCTTCTGGAAAGTGGATCTTCCAAGAATAACGTGCAGATAAGAAAAATAAAAGATGGTGCTTTCAGCCACTGCTTATGTTGGATAAGTCACACTGTTGTTGACTACTCCCATCTTTAGTAAGGGGCATTCTAGACTGATGTTCTTTAAAGAGAAAGAAAAAATAATAATAAAGAATTACTTCAGCCCTTAGCTAGTGAGAGCTGGTGGGTGTTCCTGTAAATTACTCAGTGTTTGTTTGTTTTTCTCAGCAGATTTACTAGTCAATAGGAATCCAAATTGAAGCCATCAGTTTCTACTCAACCTCCAACCTCTCATTAATGATACAATCCTATGCTTTGACTGACCTTTTTTCCTCTTTTTAGTGGACTATGATCTGTTGGTGAATTAAAAATATGAGTCCTCTTCAGCCCTGATAAAGATATTCCCTGGGAATGGACTAAAATAAAATACTCATGTAAGCACAATATTCTTATAAATCTTGGTATTTATATCTGTAATACTCATCAAGTCATTTTGTACTGAAAGCAACACTTGATCTTTTTCTACAAGCAAAAATGCCAAAGTCAACCATAAGAACCATACAGAGGTCTCAAGAAGAAAGGTGCAAAATGAAATGAGAACTTTGTACCCTGGAGCTTTTCCTAAGCAGAGGGATAAAGACAGGGAAGTTTTTCTTTGACCTCAGCTCATATCACTTTTTCTAAGTCCTTCTCCCATGACGATGACTTCTTTCCATGCTGCATTCCTCTACCTGTATCTCAATTGCCCAGAGAACATCCGCACCATTGGAGCAGTTCAGTGTGGTAGACCTTCCTTAGGCAGTCTTCTACCTGCCTGTAGGACATGGGGCAACCGCGAGGTTGAAACCAGCATAACTGTCTGCAAACATAATTCTGATGAGGCAACTCTCCTGGCCTCAACAGAGCTGTTCTGTACTGCAGGAGTCACTGTTTCCCATTTCATGAGCACTCAGAGATTGGAAGTGGGCATGGTGGGCTTCTTGGTATTAAAATTTTTCTGGTTCTTGATCCGGGGCTGGTTCCATGGGTGTGTTGAACTCATAATATGTACACTCTTCTATACAGACAATACATCAAGAAAATGTTAAATATAATGGCCTTAGGAATAACAGTGTAAGAGATTGAAGGTGTTCAGAAAAACTCAAAATATAATCCACATAACATAGATATGTTAAAAAAAATTATTCCAAAGAAAAAGTGGAATGTCATCTGACAATGGGAAGAGTGCCAAGAGAGGAAATCAGTGGATGTCAGCTTTCTCTTAGATCATGGAGGGCTGTGCTCTGTAGCAAGTTAAAGCTGCTCCTGAAACATTGAAAATGACATATTCAAATTATGAAATAAAAACAATATAATTTCTAAAGCTAACAAAAAAATCAAGACTGAGAAAATCATTACTGCCTGTGAAGTAAATTGTAAGATTTTAAAACAACTCCCCTTCCCCCCCCCCAAAAAAAAAAAAGTACAGCATTATGTCAGTGAAGAAGAAAAGGCGGAAGTTGAATAGCACCAGGGAGCTGAGAAGCCCAGCACTCTGCGGTCCAAGGCTGCCTTTCCTCGCCTCCCATCACCTAGACTGAGTCATCTCTGACTACAGATTCACATCATCAGAGGAGAATTCAACAGTAAGTCGTTGCTTTGATTGAATGTTGATTTAAAAACTCTGGTGAGAACTCAAGTTAACTTGGATCACAGTGCCTTACAAGAGAGTGAGGCCCTGAACCAATAGGCCGAGGACTATGGTATTTTCAGCAGTGAGTCATTCCAACATAGTGTTGGAAGAAAGTTCTACAGAAAGCCTGGACCACCAGAAAGAAGACCAAGTGGTTACTAGAGCAAAGCAAGCCTGAAACATCGCTAGAAACAAAAATAACAAAATTGAAGGTATTATACTTCAGGCACATCATGAGAAGGCAGGGTTCCTTGGAAAAGACAATCATGCTGGGGGAAAAAATAGAAGGCAGCAGGAAAAGAGGAAGACCAAATATGAGACGGGTTGATTCCATAAAAGAGGCCATAGCCATGTGTTTATAGGATATGAATAGGGCTGTTGAGGACAGGAATGTGGCCGTCCCTCATTTGTAGTCACCAGGAGTCAGAGCTTCCATAAACACATCCCAACGTGGCTGACCCATGAAACTTTATATTTCACAAGTGATTTTCATATCTGATAACTAAAAATTTAAATACACTTATTGTTAGAAGAGGATGGGACACAAAAACTATTCAAAAGGTATTTGAAACTGAATAGAGTCTGCACATGATGGTGTGCGAAGAATATGTTTTATGGGTCATTATAACCTGTGTTGTTATGGAAACTCATTTTTCAAACACTATATTTTTCTATATTTTTGGTGTAGCAGTTAGGCATTTATTTTTGACAGATGACTCCAGTCTTTACAATGCAAAACACTTCTGAAAATTGTATCTTAAATGAATCTTCATAAAAATAAACATAAGCATTTGCATTTGTTGGTTAGAAAATATTTAATGTCAGTAAGATAGTCAATAAATAAGCAAGTAAAGATGAGAATAAATACACATGAATTTTTATTAAGTAGATTCCAACATGCAAAGTAGAAAAAAGTAGAGACCTTCTATACAGTAGTGCTGTTCCTTATACCCACCTCCAAAGAAAAGCTGGTAAATAAGCATCCATCTCGAACTGAAAAGTCCAAATGCCCTAAGTGGTTTACAGTCAACACAGCCACAGTTGTAACCATAAACCTAGCTTTGTGGGGCTCAAGGTCCAATTGGGATGATTTTACTTTTCCAAATACCTGACCTTACAGGGTCAATGGCACACAAAGGCAGCTCTGTAGAGACCTGAGCTTCCCCAGCCCAGCCCAGGGCCATGAGTGGAGGAGTCCAGGTGGAAAGCAAACTAGACTGAAGAAGGTGGACTGCCATCACAGGACCTAGGTCCTACTAGAAAGGCAACAAGCAGAGGGACAGAGAAGGAAACAAATCGTTTTCTAAGGACAGAGGGAGCCAGGTTGCCAATCTGTAGATAATAAAGAGGAAGTTCTTCTTAAAGGAATGGGACTACCAAATATGACAGCCTCTGAAAAGGGAGAGTTTCCTATCAGAAGTTTCCTGTCGGAGTGCCTCAAATGCATGTTCTTGTCAAATGAAATCAGATCTCTACTATATAGATCAAGTTAGGGACAGATAAAGATATATATCGGTATAAATGTTGGCTACCTGAAATTGTCTAAGTTTTACAGTTTCTAAACATGCTTGGTGTTCCTCAGCTAAACGACAGAACAAGCAGAGGCTGGTCTCTCATTATGTATTTTTACTTTTCTATATTCTATTTTCAGTGGTAAAAGTAGAAAGGGATTTAGGAGATGCCATGTTAACATTTGCATTAATTCACACTTTCTTTGGAAGTTTAATCCTATCAGTCAAGAAGTGCAAAATTTAAAGTTGTTTCTTTTATGTAAATTAGCATGCCTTTAATTGGCTGCCTATTTTAAATTTTTATTGTATTTATCAGGATGTCATTGGTTAATAAAATTATATAGGTTTCGGGTGTACAGTTCCATAATACATCTTCTGCGTGCTGTATTTTGTGTTCACCACCCAAAGTCATATCCTTCCATCACCATTTATCTATCCCTCCATTCACCCCTTTTCCCTCTAGTAATTACCAGACTGTTGTCTGTGTCTATGAGCTTTTCTTTTGCTTGATTTTTTCACCTTTATCACCCCCCTCTCCTCTGACAGCTGTCAGTCTATTCTCTTATCTGTGAGTCTGTTTCTATTTTGTTTGTTAGTTTATTTTGTCCATTAGATTCTACATATAAGTAAAATCATGTGGTACATGTCTTTCTCGGACTGTCTTATTTCACTACTTGGCTGCATTTTTTTTTATTAAATTTAATGCAGTGACATTGATAAATCAGGGTACATATGTTGAGAGAAAACATCTCCAGATTATTTTGACATTTGATTGTGCTGTATACCCCTCCCCCAAAGTCAAATTGTCTTCTGTCACCTTCTATCAGGTTTTCCTTGTGCCCCCTCCCCCACCCCCTCTCTCCTTCCTCGCCCCATCCTCCCTCTCCCTACCCCCCCACCCCCGTTGCCATCACATTCTTGTTCATGTCTCTGAGTCTCATTTTTATGTCCCATCTATATATGAATTTATATAGTTCTTAGTTTTTTCTTTTTTTTTTAATTTTATTTTTTTAATGGTGTGACATCAATAAATCAGGGTACATATATTCAAAGAAAACATGTCCAGGTTATCTTGTCATTCTATTATGTTGCATACCCATCACCCAAAGTCAGATTGTCCTCTGTCACCTTCTATCTAGTTTTCTTTGTGCCCCTCCCCCTCCCCCTTCCCCTCTCCCTCTCCACCCACCCCGGTAACCACCACACTCTTATCAATGTCTCTTAGTCTCGCTTTTATATCCCACCTATGTATGGAATAATGCAGTTCCTGGTTTTTTCTGATTTACTTATTTCACTTCGTATAATGTTATCAAGATCCCACTATTTTGCTGTAAATGATCCGATGTCATCATTTCTTATGGCTGAGTAGTATTCCATAGTGTATATGTGCCATATCTTCGTTATCCAGTCATCTATTGACGGGCTTTTTGGCTGTTTCCATGTCCTGGCCACTGTTAACAATGCTGCAATGAACATGGGGCTGCATGTGTCTTTACGTATCAATGTTTCTGAGTTTATGGGGTATATACCCAGTAGAGGGATTGCTGGGTCATAAGGTAGTTCTATTTTCAGTTTTTTGAGGAATCACCATACTTTCTTCCATAATAGTTGTACTACTTTACATTCCCACCAACAGTGAATGAGGGTTCCTTTTTCTCCACAGCCTCTTCAATCTTTGCTATTACCTGTCTTGTTAATAATAGCTAATCTAACAGGTGTGAAGTGGTATCTCATTGAAGTTTTGATTTGCATTTCTCTAATAACTAATGAAGATGAGCATCTTTTCATATATCTGTTGGCCATTTGTATTTCTTCCTGGGAGAAGTGTCTGTTCATGTCCTCTTCCCATTTTTTATTGGATTATTTGTTTGTTTGTTGTTGAGTTTTAGGAGTTCTTTGTATATTTTGGATATTAGGCCCTTATCTGAACTGTTGTTTGAAAATATCATTTCCCATTTAGTTGGCTGTCTGTTTATTTTGTTGTCAGTTTCTCTTGCTAAGCAAAAACTTCTTAGTCTGATGTAGTCCCATTCATTAATTTTTGCCTTCACTTCTCTTGCCTTTGGAGTCAAATTCATAAAATGCTCTTTCAAACCCAGGTCCATGAGTTTAGTACCTATGTCTTCTTCTATGTACTTTATTGGTTTAGGTCTTATGTTTAGATCTTTGATCCATTTTGAGTTAATTTTAGTACAGGGGGACAAACTGTAGTCGAGTTTCATTCTTTTGCATGTGGCTTTCCAGTTTTCCCAGCACCATTTGTTGAAGAGGCTTTCTTTTCTCCATTGTGTGTTGTTGGCCCCTTTATCAAAAATTATTTGACTATATATATGTGGTTTTATTTCTGAGCTTTCTATTCTGTTCCATTGGTCTGCGTGTCTATTTTTCTGCCAATACCATGCTGTTTTGATTGTCGTGGCCCTATAATATAGTTTGAAGTCAGGTATTGTAATGCCCCCAGCTTCATTCTTTTTCTTTAGGATTGCTTTGGCTATTCAGGTTTTTTTATAGTTCCATATAAATCTGATGATTTTTTGCTCCATTTCTTTAAAAATTGTCATTGGAATTTTTATGGGAATTGCATTAAGTTGGTATATTACTTTGGGTAATATGGCCATATTGATTATATTTATTCTTCCTATCCAAGAGCAAGGAATATTCTTCCATCTCATTATATATTTTTCGATTTCTCTTAACAGTGGTTTGTATCAATAGTTTTCATTATATAAGTCCTTTACATTCTTTGTTATGTTTATTCCTAAGTAGTTTTTTTGTTGTTGTTGTTGCAATCGGAAGGGGTTTATCTTTTTGAATTCGTTCTCAAATGTTTCATTATTGGCATATAGAAAGAATATGAACTTCTGTATGTTAATTTTGTATCCTGCAACCTTACTATATTGGCTTATTGTTTCTAGTACTCTTTTTGTGGATTCTTTGGGGTTTAGGATCATATCATCTGCAAAAAGTGATACCTTTACTTCTTCTTTTCCAATATGAATGCCTTTTATTTCTTTGTCTTGTCTGATTGCTCTGGCTAGAACCTCTAGTACCATATTACATAAGAGTGGAGAGAGTGGACAACCCTGTCTTGTTCCTGACTTAAGGGGGAAAGCCTTCAGTTTTTTGCCATTTAATATGATGTTAGCTGATGGTTTATCATATATGGCCTTTATCATGTTAAGATATTTTCCTTCTATACCCATTTTGTTGAGAGTCTTAAACATAAAATTGTGTTGTATTTTATTGAAAGCCTTTTCTGCATCTATTGATAAGATCATGTGGTTTTTGTTCTTTGTTTTGTTGATATGGTGTATTACGTTAACCGTTTTACGTATATTGAACCATCCTTGAGATTCTGGAATGAATCCCACTTGATCATGATGTATTATTTTTTTAATATGTTGTTGTATTCAATTTGCTAGTATTTTGTTTAGTATTTTAGCATCTGTATTCATTAGAGATATTGGTCTGTAGTTTTCTTTTTTTGTGCATCCTTGCCTGGTTTTGGTATGAGGGTTATGTTGGCCTCATAAAATGTGTTTGGAAGTATTGCTTCTTCTTCATTTTTTTGGAAGACTTTCAGTACAGTTGGAACCAAGTCTTCTTTGAATGTTTGATAAAATTCACTGGTATAGCCATCTGGGCCTGGAGTTTTATTTTTAGGGAGGTTTTTAAGGGTTTTTTCTATTTCTTCTCTACTAATAGGTCTGTTTAGGCTTTCTGCTCCTTCTTGACTCAGTCTAGGAAGGTTATATTATTCTAGAAATTTATCCATTTCTTCTAGATTGTTGAATTTAGTGGCATAAATTTTTCATAGTATTTTCTTACAATATTTTGTATTTCTGTTGTGTCAGTTGTTATTTCTCCACTCTCATTTCTAATTTTATTTATTTGAGTCCTCTCTCTCTTTTTCTTGGTGATTCTAGTTAAAGGTTCATCAATCTTGTTTATCTTTTCAAAGAACCAGCTCCTAGTTTCATTGATCCTGTGTATTGTTTCTTTAGCCTCTATGTCATTTATTTCTGCTCTGATCTTTATTATTTCCTTCCTTCTACTACATTTGGGCTTTACTTGCTGTTCTTTTTCTAGTTCTTTTAGATGCAAGGTTAAGTTGTTTATTTTAGCTTTTTCTAGCTTCTTAAAGTGTGCCTGTAGTGCTATGAACTTCCCTCTCGGTACTGCTTTTGCTGTGTCCCATAAATTTTGAGTTGTTGTATGCTCATTGTCATTCATTTCTAGAATTTTTTTTTATTTCTTCTTTGATCTCATTCTTAATCCATTCGTTATTTAACAACCTGCTATTTAGTTTCCATGTGTTTGAGAATTTTTGTGCTTTTCTGTTGTGGTTCATTTCTAGTTTCATGCCGTTGTGATCAGAAAAAGTGCTTGATATGATTTCAATCTTCTTAAATTTGTTGAGACCACTTTTGTGCCCTAACATGTCATCTATCCTATAGAATGTACTGTGAGCACTTGAAAAGAATGTATATTCTGCTGCTTTAGGGTGAAAGGTTCTGAACATATCTATTAAATCAAGTTGATCTAGTGTGTCCAATAAGTCTGCTGTTTCTTTGTTAATTTTCTTTCTTGAGGATCTATCTAGTGATGTTAGTGGGGTATTGAAATCCCCTACTATTATAGTATTGCTGTTGATCTCACCCTTTAAATCCATCAAAGTCTGCTTTATATATTTAGGTGCTCCTATATTAGGTGCATAGATATTTATAATAGTTATATCTTCCTGCTGGAGAACTCCCTTTATCATTATGTAGTGGCCTTCTTTATCTCTTACTATATCCTTTGTTTTAAAGTCCAATTTGTCTGATATAAGTATTGCTACTCCAGCTTTTTTTCATTTCCATTTACATGAAATGTTTTTTCCATCCTTTTACCTTCAATCTATGTGTATCTTTTGTTTTAAGGTGTGTCTCTTGTAGACAGCATATGTACGGGTCCTGTTTTCTTATCCATGCAGCTACCCTATGTCTTTTGATTGGATCTTTTAATCCATTTACATTTAAGGTTATTATTGATATGTAGTTGTTTATTACCATTTTATTCTTTAAAGCTGTATTTCTTTTTTGCTATATTCTTTTCCCACTTTGATCTGTTTACAACAGGCCCCTTAACATTTTCTGCAGCATTGGTTTGGTTGTAATGAATTCCTTGAGTTGTTTTTTGTCTGAGAAGGTTTTTATTTCTCCTTCAATTTTAAATGATAGCCTTGCTGGATAAAGTAGTCTTGGTTGTAGGTTCTTGTTCTGCATTACTTTGAATATTTCTTGTCATTCCCTTCTGGCCTCAAGTGTTTTTGTTGAGAAGTCAGATGTCATTCCTATGGGGGCTCCTTTGTAGGTGATAGCTTTTTTTTCTCTTGCAGCTTTTAATATTTTCTCTTTATCGCTTAGCTTTGATATTTTAATTATGATGTGTCTTGGTGTAGGTTTCTTTGGGTTTTTCTTTAATGGAGTCCTCTGTGCTTCTTGTACTTGTGAGAGTTTTTCCTGCATTAATTTAGGGAAGTTTTCAGCTATGATATGATTGAACAGAATCTCTATTCCTTGTCCTTTTTCTTCTTCTTGAGGAACTCCTATGATGCGGATATTATTTCTCTTCATGTTGTCACAGAGCTCTCTAAGAGTTTCCTCAGATTTTTTCAGTCTCTTTTCTTTTTTCTTCTCTGCTTTCATCCCTTCATTCCAGTTGTCCTCCAACTCGCTGATTCGATCCTCAGCTCTATCTATCCTGTTTTTAATTCCTTCCATTGTGGTCTTTATTTCTGATATTGTATTTGTCATCTCCATCTGATTCTTTTTTATACTTGCTATTTCTTTATTTAGGTGTTCATAATGACCATCCATTTAAAGATCCCTAAGCATCCTTACAATCATTATTTTAAACTCTGCATCTGAAAGTTTGATTATTTCCATATCACTCAGTTCATCTCCTGAAGATTTCTCTTGTGGTTTCATTTGGGTTGCACTTTTTTGTCTTCTCATTGTCTGTGTTTGGGTGTTTTGTTTGTAGAGTTGGTTGAGTCTAGGCTTGGTGTTGTCTGCCTCTATTTTTCAGTTGTGTTATTTCTAGGTCTTCTTGGGATGGTATCAGCTATTATTTGTAATCCACTTTCAGATTTGGGCAGCTTTGAAGTCTTGATTTGTTTGTTTTCTTAACAGGTGATAGTCTTGTTTACTGATCTCAGCAGGGGGCTTCCTTGAAACTGTATCCAGGAATGCGATCGGTGTAACCTGAGACTCTGAAGGCCTCTTCCACCAACTAATCTCTCTGGGGGCAGGGTGTTTTCTCAGCTTTAGTAGGGGGAGGTGTATCTCAGATCTCCATGGAGACCTGAGTTATTGCCCCTCCTCCCCACTTCTTGTTTTCAGCTGTGTCTTCTTGTGCTGATTGGAGCTGGAGAGATGTCTGGAAATCTCTGATCTGGAAGCAATTCAGTACTGTTTTGTGGGGAAGGATCAGTCCCTCCCCCAGCTATGGCCGGCTCCAGCACGGATGAGTCATCTTTTTTAGGTCATCTCCTGCATTCCTTAGCCCCTCACAGTCTTTCCTCTCTCTTTCCTTTCCACTTGGTAGATAAGCTGGTCTTTTCAACACACCTTGCTTTCTGGTCGCCAGGCAAGTGGCTGTGAGCAGTATTTACTGCTCTTTTCCCTGGAGTGAGATCCCCTCTGAGCTCTCAGCCTCACCTCCCCCCCCCCATTTCCTGTAAGCAGGGGAGATTCAGGCACTCCCTACCAGATTTGTTGTGGCTTCTTCTTTGCTTCTTGGTTTTTTAGAGTTGTTCTTGTAGTTCAGAGTTGGTTTTTCACGCTGATTTTTTCTAAATTGATTTGTATTCCAGTTTGGTGGTGAGAGCTGGGTGTCTGTGTGTCTGCCTACTCTGTTGCCATCTTCAGGTCCCCCTTGGCTGCATTTTTAATTAGTAAGAAGCAATTATTATTTTATTGTCTCATTTTTACAAAATAGTAAATTCAGTTGTTGTTTTTTTTAGTACCAACTAATTGTTATGTAGTTCACGGATTTTGAGCTCAGACTTACTACATTACCATAGCTCAATGTAAAAATACTGTTTAAAAGAGTGTATATTTTGCACATTCAGAATGACACGCAAGCACAATGATTTCACAACTGGAACAATGCTAAATGAAATTAGAGTCATTGGAGAGTGCAGATTGATAAACCAGAAAGCTAGAGCTTTTACAAAAGCATGAATATAGCCTCCAATTTATCCACATTTCTGACTTCCCCATCTCTGTTTTCTCCCTCCCCTTTGGGGATCTCAATGATTATTATCACCTCCACCAGGGAATAAACAAGTGAAAAAGAAAAGACATGAAATTCAAATCAGTATGTTGCTTTTTAGTAGACCCTTTGAAAGGTTTGTTGGAGAAAATGTCAAGTCTAATAGCTAAAATAGGGTTTGGAGAATATGTTAGATTTCATTTATGCATGCTCTTCTTCCTCACTTGCCCACTCCATTACCACAGATAATTGAAAGTTTGCTTTATTTATCATAGCACACTAAGCAATGCTGTCATTTTAAGTCAAGGCTACAAAAAGAAAATAAGATTTTAAATTGCTGCAGGAAGTATTGTCAATAGAAGTGAGATTCTTTCACATAGTTATAAGAAAATCATTTTAGGGACCTACTCGTAGGAGGATGTGAGCATTTGTGGTAAGGTTTATTAGAGCAAAAAGAAAGGAGTACCCCCAGGTGCCTGAAGTGTCATCAATGACCTGTGACTCAGCTCCATCTTGCTGCAACAGAAGTCCAGCCTCTGGAGTCCAGGCTTGCACTGTTCCCAAGAGGGCCATGACACAGAGATGCAGAAATTCTCTGTGTCTCATTTCCCCATCTGCACATCCACCGCCAAGGTCTGATGGCACTCCAGCGACTGCCAGAGCTGTGCTTGGGCCCACAGGCTGCTGAAGAGAGAGAATAAGAGCAAACGAACTCTAGGCCTTTGTTAAGCTTTGAATATATTACTTCAGGCTTGGGGGGAAAGCATGCTTTCTTTCAAACTACATAACCAATCACTTTCTTGGCTCTTCATGGGTTTGTGTTGGGCCCTTCTTGCACCATCTTGGATCCTATTGTTCATGTAGGAATTTTCTCTTTAATGGTCCTCCGCACCCACCCCTCATCCCACACCTTCTTCAACCTCGACCCCAAACACCCCACCTCTGCCTGGCAATCTAAGGAAAAAGGCCATCTGTGCCCCATGCTCTGGGGAGATTGGGAAACTGGTCCTTCCTCCCTGCAAGGGATTAGCATCCATATGGCAGAGGGTGCAGCTATCCCCTGGAGCATCTGAAAGCTCTAGCTCCCTAGTTAATCCAGCTCAGTTAGATGTCGGGCTCCCTTGTCTTTTGTTAATATCTAACTAGCTGCCTATGCCGACAGAAGGATTATTACAGAAGTAAACTAAATTACTTCAAGAAGACTAAAGTAATAGTTACCTAGAGAAGTTAAAGGCTGGGTCATCTTCCCTTTGGAATATTAATAGTCAAGTAAACAACTCCTTGAGTGAGAACCTTCTTGGAGACAGAGAAATCAGCTTGTACTTTGTTAAAGTCCCATGCTCTATAGTTTTATATTACCTTACTTTTTCAATGGGCAAATGTATTATTTGAAATATAAAGGAAAATTTGGTATGGCTTAATTAATAATGTGTAACTCAAAAGTCCCCACTTTTCTCCAAACTATGTTACACAATTTGATTGCATTTCCTTTAATGTCCAAGATATATGACTCTATTCCTCATATCCCAAGAATATCAATAGTGCTCCCCTCAAAGATCCTGGGTTGATTCATTTTATTTTGTGAATCAGACACATTTTGTGAAGTTTTCTACAACTGATGACTTCCAGAGAGTCTGCACTAGTGATCTTGGCCCCCTTGTGTTCCTGTAACAGTAACTTCTAGAACCTGAATACCTCCAGAAATGACCTTGTCCCCAGGGTCATGCTCACTGCACAGCTACTGATGGAAACTCTATTGATTAACCTAGAGTTTAGTGATTTCTTGAGATATAAAGAAAAATACCAAGACACCCCCTCTCTAAGAATAAACAAAATCAAAAAACAACTCCTTGGTCCCCAACTATTAATTGGTAGAGTAGCTCTTAGTAATTTGGCTATTTGAATCCATACATGATATAATTCTAGACAGAGAATTATTATTCTTACTCCATAACAGAATTATAACAAAATTATAGAAAAGTCAACCTGGAGAGCCATCTGAAGACTAGCTGAACAGAAGTCCTGTAACTAAGGATATAAAGAAGCTGCTTCGAGACTGAAAAAAATAAAATAAAAAACAATTTTAAGAGCAAAGATAAAAAAAATCAAGTTGTATAAGAAACTTTAGCCTGTGCATATTGGGGCAGGAATATTTAGGCTCAAAGCCCACTTGCTTTCTTCCAGCTCCCACATACTGTTTGCCACGTGCTAAACCATTACTGTCAGTATCCAGCTTATACATTTCCTGAAGGAAACTAGCTAACATTTTTTGAATACCTCTTCTTAGTACCTATTTCATGTGAACATGACCAGGTACCTGATGCGCTCTGCTAGGAAAATTACAAGATACTTTGGGAATACACAGAAGACACACCACCCAGTCTTCAGGGATTAGGAAGTAACATCAACACTGAGACCTAAAAGAAAATGCGAAGGTGGTCGGGTAGAAAAGGGAAATGGGTGCCCTTCGTGAAAGGCAGATAGCTTGTGCAAAGGGCACACATGCAGGAGATCATGTGCTCAAGGAACGTGACCTGATTCTGTATGGCCAGGGCAGGCAAGCAGTGAGACATCACAAGAGAGGCAAGCAGGAGCCAGATCACAAAGGAACTTGGGTGCCATGCTGGGGAACTGGAACTTATAGTCAAGGGGACTATATAGCAAGTTTAATAGAAAGGTGACATGATCATATATTTCAGAAGATCATCCTGATCATTGGTTTTAGAAAAATGAGGCCGGAGCACCTCAGAATACAATGCTGGACTGTAAAGAATGGAGTCATCCTCTAAAGGAGGAAGAATTTGAGCTGTGTCTTAGATTTGGGAAAAGGTTAATCAGGACTGATGGAGCAACATGAATAAGGGTAAGGAGACAGGAAAACGCAAAGACCAAATCTATGAGAAACACAAAGTAGAAGACTCGGTCAAAGTGTGGACATTGGGAAAGTATGTGGGGCACAGTGAAGCTATAAGAGTAACTGAGTAATTGAGGATGAATTCTGAGATGACTTCAAATCACACACTGATTAGTTTTATTCTGATAGCAATAGAGACTCCTTAGAGAGTCTTGACATAATCTGGTTTTTAAAAATAATTAGGGAATGAAGATATGTTACTTTGCACAATTATATTGACCTGTGAGTTTTTCTAAAGCAAAGGTCATTTCTCATTCATATTTGAATTCTAAGGACCTTACACTGTATTCATTAGTTATGTCCCCCATAAGTCTTTATAAATTGGTTGGTTAAAAGTTGGTTTGGATGTATGAATAGATGGAGAATGAATGAATAGATGGATGAATAAATAGATGAGTCATTGCACCACAAGAATAATTGAGTTTTGAGTGAAATAATTTATAGAAGAAATTTAAAAACCTGGGAATCTATAAAATAGACAATGAGACCCTAATCATACTCTGAAGGATTTAAAATAAAAAGTGAATCTTTGTCCTCTCTAATGAGCTTTACATTTTGGAGTTCAACAACTCTTTAAGTGTGTCTCTGAAAAATCTGCCATGTAAAGTACCTATTGAGACATTGTTCCTTTCAAGACTCTTCAAAACCTTGAACTTTTACAGTAATGGGTTTCCATTTACCCTGAAGAATAGGACAAGAATGTCCCTTCTTTGAGATCACATATTAAACCCTGATTATAGAAATTAAAGCACAGTACATTTTATAGGACAATCATATATTTTTCCCCAGAAATTAACTTTCCTTCTTAAATCTAAAATAAAAGTCTTAAAACTAGCTTCTTTATTAGAAAGAATAAGTTGTTTCCTTGATTAATTGCACATTGCAGAAAACAAGACTATGTAGGAGGCAGTAATTTATAGTAGCAATTTGAGGTGATCTTGTCATAAACTTTCCATGATTTCATATTGTAGATTCTGGAAAACATAGTACTTTGTCAAAAAGGGAGAGGGGGTAGAGGAAGTAAAATAAATATTTAAGCCCAGAGAGATCATTCCAACAAATGTTCATTCTTAGATCATCTGTTCTTCATTTTGGGATATACATTATAAACAACAGCCTCACTCTGTTCTTACATGCTGCATACTTTAAAATTCAGCAAATATGTTAGTGCACATATATAATATATTGTCATTTGCATTCACAGATAACACTACTAATGGAGTTGTTTGCCATATATATGTAGAAGGTTAAAAATCTCAGAAGAAAACTAACAGTCTTGCCACAAGGGCAGATGCATGGGAGGACTGCCCTATTTTTGTAGTCCTAGGGACCATTTTAGAATAAATCATTTCTCATGACTCTGTCTCTTTGCTCAATTGGTTACTGATGTCTTAGCTCCAAAAGAGCTACATGGATTTACTTACTGCCAAGTGGGTCTTTTGGCTGCTGCTCTACCAAGAATATCTTAACTATATAGCAATTCTTTAAATTGTGTTTCAGGATGACAAGTGAATGTTTCTTCTTCTGGAACCTGCACTCATCTTCTGCTTCAGTTTTCCAAACAGCTGCTCAAGTTTTTCTGACTTTTGGTAGGAGAGCAATATAATAGCGTCAGTCAAGGTTGGCAAATACAGGTCCATGGTTAAGGATTTTGTTTTCATTTTGTATTTTAACACTTATTTTTTAGAGTATATTTAGGTTCACACACACAAACACACACAAAAAAGCTTGAGTGGAAAGTACAGAGTTCCCATATAATCCCTGCCCCCACACATGCATAACCTCCCCAGTTATTAACATCACCCACCAGGATGGTAACCCCGAAGATCATAGATTATGTTAGAGTTCCCTCTTAGTGTTGTATGTTTTGTGAGTTTGGTCAAATACATGTCGTGTGTCCACCATTACAGCATCATGTCATGAGCAGTTTTACAATTTACAGAGAAACCAAACAAGCACACCAAAAATGTGCGTGTGCGTGCGCACACACACATACATATAATATTGATAATACTTTTAAAAACTAAATTTTATTCAATTTAGAAAACTAAACCTGAAGTCATGTATTCTTCTACTTATTTTTTTCAATAAAATATACTATCTCTTGTGAAATGACAGTGGCAAAGGGTAGTATGTTGTACAGTAGTTGTTTTTGAACCCGGCTACTCAACTCTTCAGTGCTCCACTTGTTTTATAGATTTGCCTTCTCCTCGTACTTGTCCAATGTCCTCATTATGTCTCCTCACCTGAGTGTCCAGGCAAGGTTCCATTTGTACAAACCACATCTCTTCATTCCTCATAAAATTCCCATATGCTCTCAAAATAGTAAAAATCTACAATACATTTAAACATCGATTTATGAAAAGCAATGCAAAAACCCACATTAAGTGTAGTTCAAAGCCATCAAAATTAACAACTGAAATGACAATATTATCTCAATATTGAAAATAAGTCAATCTTTATCTCTAAAGCAAAAACATACACCTATCATATCTATTAAATCAGCAAATATAAAGAAGGTAGAATTAGAAAAATCAAGGATACACATTTTTGGTATTAGTATCCATTGTTTCCTTCTTTGGGAATATGATTTGGCAATATGTTCCAAGAGTCATAAATGTTTATAACCTTTGACTCAGTAACCATATTCTCAGGAATTTGAACTAATAAAATGATTTTTTAAAAAGAAAGGGAAGAGGTCTGACCTGTGGTGGCGCAGTGGATAAAGCATTGACCTGGAACTCTGAGGTCACTGGTTCTAAACCCTGGGCTTGCCTGGTCAAGGCATACATGGTAGTTGATGCTTCCTGCTCCTCCCCTCTTCTCTCTCTCTCTCTCTCTCAAGTAAATCAATAAATAAATCTTAAAGAAAAAAGAAAGGAAGAATGCTATATGAGGAAAAATGGTTATGACAAGTATGTTAATATAATCCTGATTTTTTTTAATGGATATGATTCAGGCTCTGGCTGGGTAGTTCAGTTGGTTAGCATGTCGATCCAACATGCTAAGGTTACAAGTTCCATGTTAGGTCACAGCACAGAGAAGAATCAACCAATAACAGCATAAATAAGTGGGACAACAAATTCATTTTTTTCTCTCTCTCTTTCTCTCTCTCTATGTCTCCTTTCCTCTCTTTTTAAAAAAAATAAATAAAATGTTTTTCAAAACAAATGATTCAGTATCCAGAAAATGAGTAAATTATAATGTGTTATCTGGAAAGAAAAATGAAACATATTTTCCCATATTCTCATAACACAGAGACATGTACAATTATATACATAGGCATACAATTCCATACAAATGTACAAATATATGGAATTTTTTTATTTTTTACCAAAATATAATTTAAAATTTAGGACTATGAAGGTTGCATTACAAAAGAATTAAAAGAAAAAATTAAATAAAACAAAAAAATGTATAAATGTATAACCTAACAATGACAGTAATGAATTTACTAAATAAGTAAAACTTCTTATGATATATAAAGTGAAATAATAATACAGTGGCACCTTGAGATACAAGCAGACCAACATATGATTTTTTTTTTAAGATATGAGCTGCGGCTCGGTCCATATTTTTATTCAAGATCCAAGCGAAATTCCGAGATATGAGTCGTGATTTGGGAAGCTGCTGCTAGTTGGCGCATTGGCGCATGGGTCCAGTATCAGCAGCACAACACCAACATCTTGTTCTTTCTCACATGTTACCTGCAGAATCAAGTCAAATGCCGTGCACTGTACTCGTTCTTGCATCATTTTTGCATTTTTTTACTAACTTTTTTGTGTGTGCTATCATGGGGCCAAAGAAAGTGAGTGTAAAAAACAGTGGTGAGAAGAAGAAGAGAATGATATCAATAGAAGTAAAGTAAGAAATGATAGAAAAACATGAGCGTGGTGTACGAGTGATTGAACTGGCAAGGCTGTACGACCGCAATACATCTATAATTTGTACCATCCTTAAACAAAAGGATGCCATCAAAAGCACAAATCCAGTGAAGGGAACTACAATTCTGTCCCAATTAAGGACAAATATCCATGAAGAAATGAAGAAGCTTCTGCTTGTGGAGTGAAAGAGAAAGAGCTGGCAGGAGATACAGTGATGGAGACTGTAATATGCAAAAAGGCATGTATTATTTATGGCGACTTGAAGAAAAAAGAACCATCAACCTCAAAAGAGGCAGCAGAAGATACATTTAAGGAAAGTCTTGGCTGGTTTGAAAATTTCAAGAAGAGATCTGGCATCTACTCAGTGGTGAGACATGGTGAAGCTGCAAGTGCTGACGTTAAGACAGCTGAGGAGTACATCATACATTTTGCTGCACTTATTGCAAAGGAAGGCTACATCCCCCAAGTGTTCAACTGTGATGAAACAGGATTGTTTTGGGAAAAAAATGCCCTGGAGGACTTTCATCACAGCGGAGGAGAAGAAGCTGCCAGGCCATAAACCTATGAAGGACCACCTGACCCTTGCATTGTGTGCAAATGCTAGTGGTGACTGTAAAGTAAAGCCACTGCTAGTGTATCATTCTGAAAATCCTCAAGCCTTTAAGACTCAAGATTCTTAAATAAAAACTGCAAGTTATGTGGCGCACCAATGGTAGGGCATGGGTTACATGGCAGTTTTTTATTGAATGGGTAAATCTCGTCCTTGGTCCTGCAGTGAAGAAATATCTTCAAGAAAATAAACTCCCAGCCCTGGCTGGTTGGCTCAGTGGTAGAGCGTCAGCCTGGCATGCGGAAGTGCCGGGTTTGATTCCTGGCCAGGGCACACAGGAGAAGCGCCCATCTGCTTCTCCACCCCTCCCACTCTCCTTCCTCTCTGTCTCTCTCTTCCCCTCCCACAGCCGAGGCTCCATTGGAGCAAAGATGGCCCAGGTGCTGGGGATGGCTCTGTGGCCTCTGCCTCAGGCGCTAGACTGGCTCTGGTCACAACAGAGCAACGCCCCAAATGGGCAGAACATCACCCCCTGGTGGGCGCGCTGGGTGGATCCCGGTCGGGCGCATGCGGGAGTCTGTCTGACTGCCTCCCCGTTTCCAGCTTCAGAAAAAATACAAAAAAAAAAAAAAAAGAAAAAAAAGAAAATAAACTCCTGATGAAAGCATTACTAATCCTTGAAAATGCTCCAGCCCACCCACCTGGTCTTGAAGATGACATTCTCGATGAGTTCAAATTCGTAAAAGTCCTCTACCTCCCACCCAACACGACTCCAATCTTGCAACCTATGAATCAGCAGGTCATTTCCGACTTTAAAAAGCTTTACACAAAGCACTTGTTCCACCGCTGCTTTGAGGTGACTGAGAATACAAATCTAAGTAAGAGTTTTGGAAAGATAACTACAACATCGTGATATGTTTACACATTATTGATGTGGCATGGCGAGAGGTTACAAGAAGAACCTTGAACTTGGCATGGAAAAAGTTATGGCCTGATGTTGCAGACAGGAACTTCGAAGGATTCAAACCAGGGACCAAGACTGAAATAGAAGTTGGAGGAGATTGTGTCCCTCGGAAAGTTGATGGGTCTGGAGGTAGATGAGGGTGATGTAAATGAGCTCATCGAGGAACATGAGGAGGAACTCTCAACTGAGGAGTTGAAGGAGCTACAGATGATGCAACATACAGAGCTTCTGCAAGAGATTAGTAGTGAGGAGGAGGTTGAGTTGGAGGAAGTGATTTCTACAAGTGAAATTAAAGACATGCTGGCAATGTGGGAGAAGCTTTCAAGTTTCATTGAAAAGAAACACCCAGAAAAAGTTTCAACTGGTCGTGCTTCAGCACTTTTTAATGACACTTCTGTTTGTCACATTTCCGTAACATTTTTAAAATGGTTTGCAGACAAAAGCAAACCTTTTTGGGTAGATTTTTATTTAAAAGTCCTGCAAGTGAAAGTGCAGAAAGTGCAGCCAAAAAAGCAAAAACAGGAGATAATTAAATGAAAAATACATAATGTTAAGCTTAGGTTAAGTTTAAAGTTAAGAAAGTGCATTTTCTTACAATTAAGTTTTTGTGGTTTCATTTTAAGTAAAGAAAGTGCAGTTTTAGTTTTGTTTAAAGTAAAGAAAATGCAGTTTTGGTTTACATTTAGTGTTAAGAAATTGCAGTTTTAGTTTACATTTAATGTTAAGAAAGTACGTTTTGGCCCTGGCCGGTTGGCTCAGCGGTAGAGCGTCGGCCTAGCGTGCGGAGGACCCGGGTTCGATTCCCGGCCAGGGCACACAGGAGAAGCGCCCATTTGCTTCTCCACCCCTCCGCCGCACTTTCCTCTCTGTCTCTCTCTTCCCCTCCCGCAGCCAGGGCTCCATTGGAGCAAAGGATGGCCCGGGCGCTGGGGATGGCTCTGTGGCCTCTGCCTCAGGCGCTGGAGTGGCTCTGGTCGCAACATGGCGACGCCCAGGATGGGCAGAGCGTCGCCCCCTGGTGGGCAGAGCGTTGCCCCTGGTGGGCGTGCCGGGTGGATCCCGGTCGGGCGCATGCGGGAGTCTGTCTGACTGTCTCTCCCTGTTTCCAGCTTCAGAAAAATGAAAAAAAAAAAAAAAAAGAAAGTACGTTTTGGTTTACGTGTCTGCAGTGCCTGCATCCCTTCCTCCCTCCCTCCTCCTCCGCCATTCACCTCCGTTAGCCGCACTTGTCTGCCACCAAGGTACAAATACAGTTCTAAATAACACTTTTTTCTTTTATTTTATATATTTTGTTATGCATTGGTAAAGTATACATGTGTGTTTCTTAATTAAAGACATGTCTTTTTCATAATTTAGGATGGTTTGGGGACGTTTCGCAGGGCTGGAACAGATTAAATCTATTTCAGTTATTTTAAATGGGAGAAATTTGTTTGATATACGAGTTGACTGACTTACGAGCTCAGTTACAGAACGAATTAAACTCGTATCTCAAGGTACCGCTGTATTTAATTTTTGGTAATTTTTTATAAATAAATACCAGTTTTGAATTTCTTTTTATATGTACACATAGAGACATAAACTGTCATAAATGCCTAAATGAAGCTCTATCCGTAACAATAATTTTTTTTGTGAGTACCCTTATATTTTACTATTTTACTTAGCTTCCTAGTCAATGTCTCCAATTCCCCATCACCCCTTCCAATATTTTATTAACGTTTAAAATAATACATTGTTCATTTTTTCCCATATTCTTATAACATAGCCAAGTACAATTATGTATAAACATACATACAATTTTATATAAATATTACATAAATACTGAATTTTTCTCATTTTCTACCAAAATATAATAAAAATATGCCTATGTCTGTATCTTTCATTTCTCACTTATATCACTTTCAGTCAACTTATACAGCTTGAATTCACCCTATTTAATTATTGTTTCTTATGGCATGATGTACCTGTATCAAAAATATTTAAATTACTCTGTTTGTATATTAGCTTTGTTTCCATTTTTATCCTCTCCAAATAATGCTGCAATAAACAACTTTAATAAATATTAAGTACTAAAACTTTTTTCTTGTCTATGAGAGAGATTCTCAGACATGATATATATGTTCTTAATTTTAATAGACCTTGCCAGATTGCATTCCAAGCTATTGTAATAAGTCACATTTATATTAGCAATGTGTTTACCTGCTTTTTAATTTTTGGCAGTTTCATATGTGTAATGTGATGTTTCTTTAACATGAATTTCCTTATTTTAAATTTGATCACATTATACTTTGTTGGCCATTTGGATTCGTTTTTCTGAGAATTTCCTGTTTATATTTTTTTAACATTTAAGCCCAGTTATAGCATGCATATGGTAGAGTGCACAAATATTATGTGTACAGCTGGATGAATTTTTACAGAAGGATATCCCTATACTATCAAGACACAAAATATTAACAGCATCCCAGAAGTCATCCTTGTGCCCCTTTGCAAGCAATACACCTGCTTCCTCACTACATTCCCAAAGGGAATGCTCTGGCTTCTGTCCCCTCAAATTAACTGACTGTTCTTGGATTTCATGTAAATAGTTCATATAGCAAGCTCATTAAGTCTACTTTTTTCACTCAATGTTACATATATGAGATTCAATTAATAAAGACTGGAAATTCTTCAGTCTTTTCATTGCTTTTTATATACAAATGTTCTACAATTTATTTTAAATTTTACATCTTTTCACTTTAAGGCCATTATGAATAAAGCTGGCAAAAGTATTACTTTATGTGTCTTTTGGTGAGTATATGCAACCATTTCTCTTGGGTATATACAATACTATGACAAGAACTACTGGGTCACAGTATCAATAATAGGTCTAGATACTGCAAATAGTTTTCCAAAGAGGTTGTACTACTTCACACTCTCACAAAGAATACAATATGAGTTGTAATTGCCCAATAGTCTATACAATATGTGGTATTGATTGGCAATCTTTTTAATTTAGTCTTTTTGGTGTGTGTGTAACAGAATCTCATCTGGTTTTACTTGCATTTTCTTGATGAGTAATGATGTTGAGCTTTTTCTCATGCCCTTGTTTGTTGTTTTGAAGCCCGTTTTATGAAGTGTCTATTCAAACCTGTTGTCCATTTCATAATGAGGTTATCTGTCTCTTAATGAGTTGTAAGGCTCTTTGTATATACTGATATTGGAAGTATGTATTATGAGTATCTTCTCTCACTCTTTGTCTTCCCTTTTCATTCTTTAATATTCTATTTTTAATTTTAAAGAGAGAGAAAGAGAGAAATATCAATTGATTGTTCCATCTATTTATGCTTTCATTGATTGATTCTTATATGTGCCCTGCCGGGGATTGAACCCACAACCTTGGCATGTCAGGAAGATGCCCTAACCAACTGAGCTACCTGGCCAGGACCTTAATGTTTTCTTTTGAAAAACAAAAGTTCTTAATTTTTATGAAGTTCAATTATCATTCTTTTATTTTATAGTTAGTGCTCTTGTAGTTTATTTTGTTACCTTTGCTTTTGCTGTCAAATCCAAAAACTCTTCTTCAAACCATTGTCAACAAGCTTACAACCTATGTTTTACTCCTAGGAGTTGTATGGTTTTGAGTCTTATGTTTGTTTGTCTTTGATCCTTTTAGAGTTAATTTTTATGTATGGTATAAGACAGTTGTCCAGTTTCATGCTTTTGCAGGTGCCTGTCCATTTTTCCAACACCATTTATTAAAGAAACTGTCATTTTCCCATTATTTTTTCTTGCCTTCTTTATTGTAGATTAATTGACCATATATGCTTGGGTCTATTTCTGGACTCTCTACTCTGTTCCATTGGTTTATATGTGTTTCAATGAGACTATTATACTGTTTTGATTACTATAGCTTCATGATATAGTTTGAAATCAGGGCGTGTGTATCTTCCAGCTTTGTTATTTATCAAGTTTGCTTTGGCTATCACAGGTCTTTTTGGTTACATACTAATTTTAGGATCATTCACTTTATTTCTCTAAAAAAAACTTTAGGGATTACATTGAATTTGTAGGTTGCTTTGAATAGTCTGAATAGTATAACAATATTCATTCTTCTAATCACTGAGCACAGAATATCTTTTCATTTATGTGTTTCTTCTTCAATTTCTGCCATTGATTTGTTATAATTTTCAGTTTTCTTTTACCTCCTTGGTTAAATTTATTCTCAATAATTTTATTCTTTTTGATGCAATTGTGAATGAGATTGTTTTCTTAATTTCTCTTTCTGCCATTCCATTACTAGTATATAGACACAAAAGGTTTTTATTTTAATTTTGTATTGTACAACTTTACTGAATTTGTTAATTGATTCTAAAAGTTTTTTTATAGAATATTTAGAATTTTCTACATATAATATTGTGTCATCTGCAAATAGTAATAGTTTGACTTCCTCTTTTCTGATTTGGATGTCTTTTCCTTCTTTTTCTTGCCTAATTGCTCTTGCTGAGACTTCCAATGCTGTGTTGAATAAAAGTGACAGGACTTGGCATCTTGTCTTGTTCCTGATCTTAGAGGAAAGCTTCTATTTTTTCACCATTAAGTATGTACTTCATTTTTGAAGGGTGTTTTAACTGAATGTAGAAAATCAATGGGCAGTTCTTTCTTTTAGCATTTTAAAAGAATGTCATATTATTGTTTTGTGGTTTTTATAGTACTGTTGAAAATCAGCCGTTTTATTTTTCCTCTTTTAAAAGCAATATAATTCCCATCCCACCTGATTTTAAGACTGTTTTCACCATTATCTTTGTTTTCAGCAGTTTGAATAATGTACCTAGTTATGGTTTTCTTTGTTTGTATTCTGTTTGGGGTTCACTAAAGTGCTTTAATCTAAAGGTTGATGTCTTTCATCAATTTGGGAAAAAATTTTCCCATTAGTTCTCAAATTTCGCTCTGTCCTGTTCTCTTCCTTTTTTTCCCGAGACTAGAATTACACAGTTGTTAGATAATTTGCACTGATTCCCCACATCTCTTTCACTCTTCGCTGTTTCTTTCTACTTTTTATTTCTCCATATTTCATTTTGACCTGTCTCTAACTTTACTGTGTCCTATGGTTAATCCAAACAAATGCGTTCTTAAATTCAAGTATTGTGTATTCCATTATTCTCATGATCTCTAATTCTCGGTTGCAATTTAAACCTCTTTATCCTTTCTTCTATATTCTGTATCATACTCCAAATACTATATTTTTTAAGTTCTTATCTGCTAACTCCAGTGACTCTGCATTGATTTCTGTTTAGTGTGTTTGCTGATATGTCTCATCTTCCTGCATCTTTGCACTCTAAATGTTAGTTTGTTTACTTTTTATTCTTAATTCATTTGAGATTTGGTTTTATATAAGTTAAAGAAAGAGACCCAACTTCTTCTTTCCCCATATGACAACCACTGTCCTTCATTAAGTAATCCATCTCTTTCTTCACCTGGGAGCTAGTTAAGTCTCCAGCTATCTACCATATTTTATTACTCAATTTGGCTCTAGGTAACAGAAAAATTTATGTGCATGTATATTTATATGTATGTGTGTATGATTTTTTGAAACTACTAACCATAAGATGTGTTTGATAACAATAATTTCTCATTTAATTTTCTGTTTTTATGTTTCTGTACATAAGATGATTAATTATATCTAGGGCTTTATAATAAATAGGTCAAATATTCTTTCCCTTTCTTCTGCAGATGTTAAACACATGGAGTTTAGATGTGCATTTTTCTTTGATAGACAGTAATCTCTAGATATTTTGTCTGGAACAAAACTTTTCATGTTTCTATATCATAAAGTAAGGGCATTACAAATTCCCCAGCCATTTGAAACTCTTCTGCACAATGAAATGAGTGAAATCCTTTGGGTTTAGAGGTTACTAGTTGATTTCAACACACAGATGAAGCTATCATGATTACTTTATTCAGACTTTAATATATCTGCTACTACTTTTTACATTTTACCCCCAATATCAGTGCTGAAAGATAGTGAAAATCTCTTAGAAAAGCACTCTTAAATTTCTCCATGCCTAATTTCATAACAATAACTGGGTTGTTTGAACTCAGAACTCAGGCTTCCTTTACATTCCTTGATGTCTCATTTTTAATTCCTGTCCCTATTTTGTTAACCTGTTAGGAGTTATCAGACAGATAGCACAGAAGAGCTGAGTAGTAATTATCCATTTTCACAGATATGTTTTTTTCTATTTCATCTGCAAGCTTGATTCCATACACCTTTCTATAGACTGCCCTAGAAAACCTCATTGCAATGACGTAGACACTAGTATTAACTCTGTCTAAGGGGGGAAATAATGCATATGTTTTCCAAAAGGTACTACTCTAGTTATTTCTTATTTTCACACTTACAGGTATTAATTTATCTGACTATCTGGCGACACCTTTGAATCTGAGAAAATCAGAGTGGTAGGTAATGGAAATAAACATTCAAAGATATTGGGCCAAGATATATAAACCAGACCTGTAAAAGGAGTATTTAAGATGATGACTAGGAAGATACCAAGAACAGATTTCACCTAATTCACAATTTTACCTAGGCCAGTAGTAGTTATTAATAACTGTTTGTATAACAACTAGTTCCTCGAGAGGATAGAAATATTATCCCCAGAAAGCAGTGATGTGATCAAATGAACACAAACTTACTGGTTAGGTCAAAGTCAGACTTCAGTCCATCACTTATTAATTCCATGACCAAGGACAAGTTACTGGCTCTCAGTTTCACCATCTGTAAAATATGACTAGTAATACCTACCTCAGAGCATTGTGAAAATTAAGTTATGAAACACATATAGCACATGATACAGGCTTTCTTACTGTTAACTTTTTTAAAAAATAATTTTATTTATTTATTTTTTAATGGGGTGACATCAGTAAATCAGGATACATATATTCAAAGATAACAACTCCAGGTTATCTTGTCGTTCAATTATGTTGCATACCCATCACCCAAAGTCAGATTGTCCTCTGTCACCTTCTATCTAGTTCTCTTTGTGCCCCTCCCCCTCCCCCCTTCCCTCTCCCTCTCCCCCCTCCCCCCGTAACCACCACACTCTCTTATCAATGTCTCTTGGTCTCACTTTTATGTCCCATCTACGTATGGAATAATGCAGTTCCTGGTTTTTTCTGATTTACTTATTTCACTTCGTATAATGTTATCAAGATCTCACCATTTTGCTGTAAATGATCCGATGTCATCATTTCTTATGACTGAGTAGTATTCCATAGTGTATATGTGCCACATCTTCGTTATCCAGTCATCTATTGACGGGATTTTTGGTTGTTTCCATGTCCTGGCCACTGTGAACAATGCTGCAATGAACATGGGGCTGCATGTGTCTTTACGTATCAATGTTTCTGAGTTTATGGGGTATATACCCAGTAGAGGGATTGCTGGGTCATAAGGTAGTTCTATTTTCAGTTTTTTGAAGAACCACCATACTTTCTTCCATAATGGTTGTACTACTTTACATTCCCACCAACAGTGAATGAGGGTTCCTTTTTCTCCATAGCCTCTCCAATATTTGCTATTACCTGTCTTGTTAATAATAGCTAATCTAACAGGTGTGAGGTGGTATCTCATTGCAGTTTTGATTTGCATTTCTCTAATAACTAATGAAGATGAGCATCTTTTCATATATCTGTTGGCCATTTGTATTTCTTCCTGGGAGAAGTGTCTGTTCATGTCCTCTTCCCATTTTTTATTGGATTGTTTGTTTGTTTGTTTGTTGTTGAGTTTTATGAGTTCTTTGTATATTTTGAATATTAGTCCCTTATCTGAGCAGTTGTTTGAAAATATCATTTCCCATTTAGTTGGCTGTCTGTTTATTTTGTTGTCAGTTTCTCTTGCTGAGCAAACACTTCTTAGTCTGATGTAGTCCCATTCATTAATTTTTGCCTTCACTTCTCTTGCCCTTGGAATCAAATTCATAAAATGCTCTTTAAAGCCCAGGTCCATGAGTTTAGTACCTATGTCTTCTTCTATGTACAATGAAAACTATAAACCATTTTTAAGGGAAATCTAAAAAGATATTATGAGATGGAAGAATATTCCTTGTTCTTGGTTAGGTAGAATAAATATAATCAAGATGACCATATTACCCAAAGCAATATATAAATTTAATGCAATTCCCATCAAAATTCCAATCACATTTTTTAAAGAAATGGAGCAAAAAAATAATCAGATTTATATGGAACTATAAAAAACCCCAAATAGCCAAAGCAATCCTAAAGAAAAAGAATGAAGCTGGGGGCATTACAATACCTGACTTCAAACTATATTATAGGGCCACGACAATCAAAACAGCATGGTATTGGCAGAAAAATAGACACTCAGACCAATGGAACAGAATAGAAAGCCCAGAAATAAAACCACATATATATAGTCAAATAATTTTTGATAAAGGGGTCAACAACACACAATGGAGAAAAGAAAGCCTCTTCAACAAATGGTGCTGGGAAAACTGGAAAGCCACATGCAAAAGAATGAAACTCGACTACAGTTTGTCCCCCTGTACTAAAATTAACTCGAAATGGATCAAAGATCTAAACATAAGACCTGAAACTGTTAACTTTTTAAAATCTATTTTAATAGGGAGAAAATCCCCAAAATAAGTGAGTTAGACAAGATATTTTCTTAAATTCCTCCAGTTCTGGTTTTCTGATTCTATGATTCCAAATGAAGACAGAAAAGCCAGGGAAGCAATTCATGCTTGGCTCTTATGTAGACATCCAGATGCCTCCAAATAGCCTGTCTACAGCATGGTGCTTTCATATACTGTTGGTTTCAGCTTATACAGAGCAATGTGACCATCCAGTGTATTTACTAGGCCACTGAGGCGAACAGCAAGGACTCTAGTTAAGCAGACAGACTTTTCCTGGATTGAAATTGCTGTCTCTAAACTCATACTTAACTCCCAAGATATATTTCTTTCTAACATGTTTGAGGACACTGATCAAATTCATATAACTCCTATTTTAACGGAGACTCGGCAGCCCTTAATGGGTAGCTCAGTGGGTTAGAGCATCCCAATATGACTAGGTTGTAAGTTTGGGTTTGATCCCTGTTCAAGGTGTATACAATAGTCAACCAATGTATTCATAGAAATCAACAACAAATCATTGTTTCTCTTTCTCTCTTCCTCTCAAAAAGAAAAAAAAAGGAGACTCTGCAAATAACTTGTAAATACTGCTTTATACAAATTTTAACAATAAAGTTAAATGCACACTCATGGTAGATGCTGACAGAAAAAATGAAATTGTTTCTAGGTCACTGCTGATGGAAAGTTTTTAATGGTTCCGTTTGGATTTACAATTGTTTTGCTAAAGCCTGTTTTCTTATATTGCTTGTGTGATATTTTTAAGGTAGGGAATTAGAAAAAATAAGAGTAATACAGCAATTGTTTACCTCCTGAGATTGCTTAATATTTTATTACGTGCCATCTTAATAATGCTAAGATGTATATTTAAAACAGCATTGGTTTGTAGTGCCTTATTTACCTGGCTTGAATTCTAATCCCATCACTGTTGTGTGAACTTTCACAAATGCTTACCTACTCTGACCCTCATTGTGCTCATTTGCATAAAGATGGAATTAGTTCAGAAATAATAAAATTTAAATAGTGTAGTAGTGTCAAAACACTAGTCCTTACTTCCCATTGCTATATTCCCTCTGCATTATCATGATAATGGAATAATGTTTAATAAAGACTAGCCTACCATCTCCCTTCATTTATATCATTTACAATTTTGTTTCTTGCTTCCATACACTGATGCCACCAAAAAAAGTAGCATCAATGAAAAACAAATAAAGACTAAGGGACTGTTATATGTTAAAGAAAACTAAAAAGACATGACAACTAAAGTCAGCATGTGGTTCTGGGTGGCATCCTGAAATATAATGGACATCGGCATAATAATTGGTGAAATACAAATAAAATCTGTAGTTGCAATGACAGTACTTCTTGGTTGTGATCATTATAAAATGGTTATATAAGATAGTTTCCTTGTTTTTAGTAAATACACTAAAATATTTAGGACTAAAGAATATTATATGTACAACTTACTCTCAAACAGTTCCAAAAAGTTCTGAAAAAAATATATAGTTGATCCTTATTATTGATGGGTTTCATATTTGTTAATTTACTTGCTCACTAAAATCTATTTGTAACCACAAAATCAACACTTGTGGAGCTTTTGCAGTCATTCATGGACACATGCAGAGTGGTGAAAAATTTGAGTCACCAAACACACACTTACTTCTAGTTGAGGTCCAACAAATGGTGCTCTGCCTTATTGTTTTTGCTCTCATACTATAAATGTCTTTTTTATTGTTAATTTATTGCCACATGTTTTGCTTTTCTGTGGGTTTTTGTTGGTGGTGGTGATTTTGTTGTTTAAAATGGCCCCCAACAGAGCAGTGAAGTGCTGTCTAGTGTCTCCTAGGGCATCATGGCTGTGATGTGCCTTAGTGTGTGTGTGTGTGTGTGTGTGTGTGTGTGTGTGTGTGTGTACAACATCTTAGATAAGCACCATTCAGGGACGGTTATAGTGCCATTGGCCATGAGTTCAATGTTAATAAATCAACAATATGTTTTTTTAAGTGTCTTTAAACAGAAACACACATAAAAAAGATTTTGTATTGATTGCTTGAAGGAGATATTGTGAGCAGAGGCTTATGGGAACCCAACCCTGTCGTTTCCCTAGGAACTTAGTATTTGCTAATTCAGTGTTGTGGTGATTTTTAGAACAAAAGTACCATGAATAAAGAGGATACAGAAAGAAGGAAAGTAAGAAAAGAATAAAGCAAATGCAGTAAAGTGTTAATTGGGAGAATCTAGAAGAAGGAATTCTTTCTGCTATTTCTGTAACTTTTGTATAAGTGAGTTTTAAAGTAAAGTTAAAAAAAGAAAGAATCGGCACCCTTAGTCCAGAACCCTTTATACAACACCTAGAACAATCTAGAGACTTTAGGAAAGGGTGAGAGGCTACACCAAGGTGTACGATGCTGTGAGGCAGGCATCCATTGACTCCGGGCGGCACAAGCAGCATCATTAGGAGGGCAGAGTCATGGGCAAACAAGAAGAGGGCAAGACGTGTGTACCTGATATTAGGGGTCCTGAATGTGAAAAGAATCATGGGACCATCCACCGCTCAGACTTGTAGGACACTGAGAAGCAAAGTATGGAACAGAGAAGAACAAACGCATCAAGTTTTTAAACCTGAAACCGCGTAAGGGGATTGGCTCTTCTGCTCTTGTGGATGGCCCCCGCTTACATGGCTCTGTGTCAGCCTGACACTGTTAAAGGAAGCAGGCGGGACCAGACACTTCCTTCCTTTGCATTTGTATTCATCTTTTCTCCACGGTATAATTCTTCCAGAGCCATTTGTCAAAGCTGCTTTTGATAAAAAATGAGGTACCAAAAACAATTGATGAACAACAGAAACCATCTGTTCCATCTGAAGAAAAATGTTTATTTGTGTCCTGAAATTGATATATCTGTTTATTTGGTTGTGTGGATTGGGGGGAGTGGTTTTCTGCTTGTTTGTTTAGAAAATAAGTACAATTGACAATATAGACTGGACATGTTCTTAAGTGTATTTGTTATGAGAATATAACATACATACAAAACAGTGCATAAATCATAAATGTACAGCTTAATAACTTTTCACAAAGTGATCAACAGAGAGAGTCTTGGTACAGCATTAGTCATCACATTCTCTCCCAGTCACTATTTTCCCCAAGGACACCGCTATTCCAACTTCCATAAGTTAGTTTTTCATGTTTCTGAATTTTATAATATAAATGGTATCATACAGTACATTCTCTTTTTTATCTGGTTCATTTTATTTAACATTGTCTCTATGAGAGTCGTGAATGTTTTTTCATGTAACAATTGGTTATTTTTTTCTCATTGCTGTATAGTATTCCATTGTTTGACTATACCAAAATTTATTTATGTTGTTTACAATTGGAGGATATTTGGGTTGTTTCCAGTTTGGGCAATTATAAATAGTACTACTGTGCTTACTCTTGTATTATATTTTGGTACAACATCTGTACACAGGGCTTATAGTTGGGTTTGTGTATATTCGGTATTTAGCTTTCATCTGTCATTTTCCAAAGTTGTTAAATCAGTGTGTACCTTCACCAGCAGTATATGAAAATTACCCTGTGCAATTTTTCATTGTTGTTTTCTATGTTTATTTGATTGTAATAAGAGAACATGCTCTGAAAAGCACCCTCGTTTCTGGAAGGTAAAATTTTTTGATGACCAAGTACATGAACAACTATTTAAAATATTCCATGAACATAAAAAAATTATAAAATCTATGTGTCTTTATATATAAACATAATTGCAAAATTGAGACCTGAATAACTTTGCAGTGGTAGCATATTCCAGGATACAAAGACAGTATCCTACAAATGTCTGTCTTCCCCAAACTAATATATTTATCAAATTTAATGCATTTAAATTACAATAAGGAATTTTTATATAAAAATATATTAAATGTCATACATAAAGACAACTATAAAAATTTACAATAACTAAAAATTAAAAATAAAATAGTCCTACCAAATACATTGCATTACTATCAATTTACTATAATTTTAATAGAATATGTTGGCACAGGAAGAGTCAAAAAGGAGAATATAGAGTCTAGAAACTTACCAAGTGCATATGAATTTTACATATAATAAATATGATCTTATGGTATACTGGCTAATATGCACTTTATCCACTATCCATCCAGAAAAATAAAGTATATTCTGTTTGATAACACATAAAAAAATAAATCACACACAAACTTAAAAAATTTAATGTTAAAAAAGTAAATATAGTAATAAAATATTTTTTTAAATATTAGTATAGCTTTGAGAATTAAGAACATTGCAACTAGGACTTCTAGTACTATGTTGAATAAGAGTGGTGAGAGTGCATGGACATCCTTTTCTTGTTCTTAATTTTAGAGGAAAAGCTCTCAGTTTTTTGCCATTCAGTATATTAGTTGTGGGTTCATCAGATATGGCCTTTATTATATTTTCATCTATTCTAATTTTATTGAGTGGTTCAATCATAAATGAGAATGTGAACCAGTAGAGCCACTATGAGATGTAGTATGGAAGCTCCTCAATAACTTAAGAATAGAGTCACCTATGACCCAGCAACCCCTCTTGTGGGTATCTACCCCCAGAAATTGAAAACATTTATTTGCAAAAATGTATACATCCCTGTGTCAGTCAGCATTTTTCATGATAACCAAGACATGGATGGAAATGTCCTTAAAAAATGATTGGATAAAGATGTGGTCCATATATACAATGGAATACTACTGAGCCATAAGAGAAGGTGAAATACTGCCATTTGCAACACGAATGGTCCTTGAGAATATCATGGTAAGCAAAATAAGTCAGAAAAAGCTAAGAACTATAAGATTTTACTCATATGTGGGATAGAAAACTGAAACCCAAATGTATAGACAACAGTATGATGGTTATTAGAGAAAAGTGGGACTGAGGGTATTTTAAAGGGAAAAGGGGACCAAATATATGGTGAAGATGATTTGACTTTGTGTGGTGGGCGCACCATGCAATATACAGAGTAGGGAACACAACAATGTACACTTGAAATCTATATAAACTATATCACTCCAATAAATTTAATAAAATTAAAATTTTAAAACCATAAAAAAAAATCAATAGATTTGAGTACATAAAAATATATGTTTTCTGCACTGGCCAGATAGCTCAGCTGCTTAGAGCATTGTCCTAAAACACAGAGATTGCTGGCTGGATCCCCGATCAGGACACATACAGAAACAGATCCATGTTCCTGTCTCTCTCTCTTTAAAATCATTAAAATAAATATTTAAAAAAATAACACAAATATAAACTTTCTGTCAAAATTCAAAGATATACTATGAGAAAATATTTGCAATGTATATGACAAAGCTTACAATTTAAATAATGGCTGAATAAACTGTATTTTAAAACTAAATATATTTATCTATTAAAAAGAATGCATTAGGTCTACATGCATTGACCTGGAAAATGGCCATATCTTTTAAGAAGAAACAACTGTACATTCTGGGAAGGTGATGGCAATGGTATAGCATCTGGATCTCTCAGTCCTCACATCAACACAGCCAAAGTAACTAGAGAACAAAAAAATATATATTCACAATAAAAGTTAGGATAGCACCTTCAAAAAGTTTTAAGTATTTTCAATAATTACAGTTAGTAATATTAGTAGTATTATGAAACTCATATATGTGGAGACTAAAATACATACCAAGCAGGATAAATGTCCAAAAAATAAAATACAATTAGGCATATCATATTTAAACTACAGTAAAAATCAATGATAAAGAGAAAAATCTCAAAAGAAATCAGAGGAAAAAATTCTTTTGTTACAAAGGAGCAAAGATAAGAATTACATGAAACTTCTCAAAAACCATGCAAACAAAAAGAGAGTGAAGTGAAATAGTAAAGTGTTGAGAGATAAAAAATAAAAAACACCACACACACACACACACACACACACACACACAAAAACCCACCAATATAAAATTTTGTAGCTGGTAATATTATTCTTTAAAAGTAAAAAACTTGAAATAAACAAGATGTTCTTTAGTAGGTGAATAGACATATTAACTGTGAGCTATTTAGATAATGGAACATTAGTGCTAAAAAGAAATAACATTGGATTGGTAGCTTGAAATAAGCCATGATAGGAGCATTTATACCATGGAAATGAGCAAACAATACAAATCAACACTCTACCTACCACCAGAGCTGGATGTTAAACATTTTTCCTGCACCCTACAGTTTAGCAGATTTGATGTTTCATAGGATATGGGGAAATTGTATGTGACATGTCTTTCTTTGGCATCTGGTTGTCTGTAATTTTAATTTTTTTATATTCTTCATTTATAGTCCATAAAATAATCAAAAATTTATTACTCCTGGAATACTAAAATTTGTTCGTAATTTTTTTTTTAAATCACTGAGAAGTAGGTGGGGGAAAAGTAGAAGTTGAAAGACTCTAAGAAGCTGAAAAGTGCCCCTGCAATGTGGTGTACCAATGCAAACATCTGAGGGGAGAACGAGATGTTTACAGCACTTTCAAAGCAGCAGGAAGAGAAAATAGTACAATTTTGTTTTTCTTAGGTAATGTAAAGTTCTGATGATTTTTTTTCCTTCCAACCACAACTGGCAGTAATCCCATCATATGGAAATAGTTCCAGTTCCCCATATGAAAGTTCTAGATTTGTGCTTTTGGATGAGATGACCACCGTCCTAAAGAACGTTGTCACATCTGTGTCGAACCAGTAAGCAACTTTCTGTCAGACAGGTCTGAAATACATTTCCAGGAAACACCATCCTTGCTGGCACACACATCATTCCCCTCTCCTCTCTCAGCTGCTTTTACACGAACTCCTCAGAGCTTAAAACTTAGTACAACCTCAGAAGAGTGGGACAGGAGCCAGTGGTAGGAGATTTTTAAACAGGTGGTGGCAAGGAAGAGTGTGACAATAGCATCAAGTCAAGTTTTTCTTTATAACGGAAGATTAATATTACTCTTTAACCTTACAACAAAAGAGACAGATGTTATACAACCATAGTCCACCACCACCCCTTGCCAAGCCTGGGTTGCTGGCAGCCATCCGCCTTAAACAGAATTAGAACACACCACACAGATAAACTATGTAACAAGTGCCTATGGAAGCAGAAGTGGGAATCCCAGCCACGGAAAACAAACCCTGTTGCCCAGCAACACTGTGGCCCTCTGCGGTACAGTAACATTGAACCCAACCCTTGAAGCAAGTCTCCAATACCTCATTCATGGAGTCATGCATACCAGAATTACAGGCTTACATGCTATATAGGCTTCTGAGTTAAAGGGGAAATTCTGTGAATTGTACCGTGGGCTTTCCTCATCATAAGGTTAGAAACAGACCATGAGCTCAGCTAAAATTCTCATGGCTATGTGACTGTTCCAGGAATGATGCAGGGCCACTTACTGATAGTGGTAAGTCACAATAAGAATAGTCACAAGGTATGTTACCATGTTGAGAATAATATTCACATCATCATTATATTTATACCCTTTTAATTTATAACAAAGTACACATTCACATTTAATTCTGGGGAAAATTACAGTTGAGTTTTTATAACTTAACTTCCTCATAACACATATATGCATTTACATGCACAAAAACTACGACAATGAATGTTACAAAAAATCTAGCCTACTTCTAGTCATTTCCTTCCCTGTCAAAATATCTTGGACTCATAAAAGCTCCATTTGTTTTCAGTAATTATTCTGAATGTCTCCATGCTGACAGGTGAGCTTCAAACATTTTCTTCTTAGGCTTGTATCAGAGGCATGCATCATTTTTATTTCATAATGAGACTCATGGGAATTGAAGATTTCATTCCCTAAGGAGTTCTTAGGACCTTTTTACATTCTTGATCACTACCATTTGCTTCCAAAGTTTAACTCTTTATCTGTTAAAAACATAACTATCCACATCCAAATTTCAACTGGAAGAGAATATTCTAATCCCCATGATATTTTGCCTTCATCATAACAACAACCAGGTTCTTTATTTACATCATTTTGTATATTTCTTGCAATAATTTTGTAGAGTAGTTTACAGATTAAGTATGCTAACAATGAGAAAAATTAAAGAACTTGATGAGAAATGCCTAGTTAGCAAAAGGTAGAGCTAAGATTTTAACTATCTTCCCAAAAAGCTGTTACATCGTCCTACTTCAACATTCTCCCTCTACATGACATCAAATAGTCACGGTTCTTAATTCTCGCTGCTTTGATTTCTTGAGTCAGCAAGACATATACGCACTGTATTCCAACCATTCTCGTGAAAATTGAGAACAGGAAAATAAGTATCCTAGTTTGTTTCTTACAGTGTATTCCTGCTGGGAATGAACCCAATGAAAAAGGCCTGAATTGCCTCTCAGATTCCCTCCTGAGAGTGAACTGGAGTTCCGAGGACGATGGCCGTTGCCACGTTGTAATTGAGACGAGCTGACTTTTGTGCTGTCTCTGTGAGATCTGCCCTGGCACTCACGTTTCCTGGCCCTTAACTTGATGAATGTTGGCACAGCACAGTGGCCATTGCTTGCAGGAGTCTTAATGAATGATTGCATTCTGATTGACTTCTAGCTTAGACAAAATGCTGAATATACTCTTTCAATACTCAGTGGCTCTTCCATTAATACCTGGCTAAGTTTTACATGTAGATCAAAGTCCCTAATAAATTTAATGTGAAATTTGGTCACAAAGGTGCAAACTATCCATTGTGACTTGCAGCATGTAAAGAGACATCAAGATATATTTACCTTGATTCCATATGCCTCAAATTCAGCAGCGCAATAAAAAGTACAATAAAATGAGTATGAGTTTTTCTTAGAAAGGTAACCAACCACAATTTTGTATCTCTAATGTAGTTTTTTTAACATTATTCTGGGGATAAAATGTTTCTCCATCTTTCTTAGGTGTGTCCACACAGTAGCAATATCATGTGATACCAAGGTCCTAGTAAAAACACAAAGGTGGGGCGCACTGAGGGAGAGAGCACCAGACTGCACTTGCAAATACCTGCATAAACAATGCAGGTGGAGTGCTGGAGAGACCTCCAGACGTTATCTGTGTTACCATCTTTACTTAGGCAGGTAACTTTATCTTTCTTTGCCAGTCTCAGTTTCCTCATCAGTAGGTTGAAGATAATGGTGCCACCTTTATTTTAAGAGAGAAGTTGTGAAACTTAGATAACAATTGAGAAAATGTTTCCTAATATAGACTTCTATATAAATAGTAGTATTTACTAATATGATAGAGAAATGGATGATTTGGCCGATGTTCTAATCTTTCAGTCTCAGTGTTTTTTTTAGTAGGTCTTGGGAAAGAAAGACAATAGAGTGCTTGTTGATAGATACTATTTCTCTAAGAGCAAAAAACACAAGAAAGTACTTTTCAGAGCATTCTATTCTGCACATTTGTTTGATCATTCTCTCCTAGCTCTTTCTATTCTAAACAACATTTTTTCATTGTGAGGAATATATCCTTAATGAAAAATTAGAAAATATACAAAAAAAGAACATGAAAATGTACCTGTAACACCATTTAGACATATATACTGTTAGTCATATTTATTTTTTGACATTTTCTAAATAATTCTATATTTTAACCAAAAACATAGGATCATGTCATTTATTAAATCCTATGTGATAATTTTACTTCTATAATAGTAATAAATATCATTATACTTTTCCATTTTCTTTGTGTCAATCAGTATTATTGTGTCAATAATATTATTATAGATATTCTCAAGTATATTTTGACATGACAAAAATAATCATTCTTCTAATGGATATTTTATTTAAATTGTTTTCCCATTTAAAGATTTCTATGGTTATTATGCACAAATATAAATCTTTATTCAATCAGTCTCCAAGAATTTAAAATACTCTGACAAAGAATATAAGCTTTTCTAAGGCTTCTGAAAGATCTGACCAAGCTGTTTTTCTCATAGATTATATCCATTTACAGGTGTACCAGCCACAAGAGGGTCCATCTTAGTAAATACTTGTTAATATTGGTTATTATAGTTTCAAAAAACATTTGCTTGAGAGCTAATAAAAGGTATCTCATTAAAAATTTTTATTTTATTAATGATATTGAGATTTAGTATTTATATTCTTTTTTAAACAATATATATTTTTAAGATATTTATTTATTCATGTTAGAAAGAAGAGAGGGAGAAGGAGGACAGAGAAGGGGGGAGGAGCAGGAAGCATCAACTCCCATATGTGCCTTGACCGGGCAAGCCCAGGGTTTTGAACCAGTGACTTCAGCATTCCAGGCTAACACTTTATCCACTGCACCACCACAGGCCAGGCAGTATTTATATTCTTAAGAATTTTACTAACTGATCTATATCATGGCAGTTAAAATCACTCACAATAACTAAATTTGCTAAAAACTACTTTGAATTTTCAAAAACATTTACCTTTTGTATTAGTAATACTATATTAACCTATGAATAAGGATTTATAAATGCTTTTATCTTTGTTATTTATATTACTACCTGTTGATTAAAATGACCCTCTTTAGAGCATTTAATATTTTTGCTTTAAATTTCACTGTATGTCATACTAATATTGTTTCCTTTTGATTTGTATTTGCCTTACATTTATTTGCCAATATTTCCAAAACATGTGTTTTAGGTGTGGAAATTATAAATAGAATATCACTGGATTTGCTCTTTCATTGGGATGTTTAACTAACAGACTTTTATTGATCTAGCTAATACTTTGTTGTGTTTCTATCAGTACATGTTTCCTTTTAGTCCTTTTAAAATATTTGCTTGCTAGTTTTCCCTATTTCTTTTTCCTAAATAGAGGTTTGATTTGGGGGTTTAGATTTTGGGTTTTGTTGGGGGTTTTTTGTTTTTCCTTATTTTGTTTGTTTGTTTCTTTGTTTTTTGCTGTTGATTATCTTTAATTTAGAAAGAAGAAAATCTACACTTATTTCTTAACTAAATACCTTAAAGTTTGTAAAGATAGTAGTAAAATTATATTAAAGAAACCAGAGTTAAGAGCAAAATAATTATTTGTTGACTACACTGATGACGAGTAAAGTGCTGTTCCTTTGATTTCAGGTGTTCTCCAGGTTCTAGATTTTAACATAATTAAGACTATTAACTCTGTTTTTTTTTTTTCTTTTTTAATATCTTATACAATAGAAGTTATGTATTCTAAAGGGAAACCAAATTTGGTAACTCATGTGGTACTTTAAAAATTATTAGATTAATAGTTAGTAGACTTGTCTAATAACTTAGACTAGTGGGCCTTTGCAGCCACTTCTCTCTTGTGAAGAATCCTGATCTTTGACACTCTGCTTTGTAATAACTCAGATTTTCAAATGATTCATTTACTTTGTCTGGATAGTTTATTTTTAATCTCTATGTAACAAAGAGTGCCTTTCTGTTGCCTTCACACATTGATAACTTGAAAGAATAAAATTCTTTCAAAGTTCTATAATAAAAATAGCAACAGGAGAGGAAGAAGAAGGATGAAGAGGAGAGGTAGAGGGACTGTGGAGACAGGAGGAAAAGAAAAGAAGGAGGAGAAAAAGGGGAAGAAAGTAGATGAAAAAGAACATATATTTTCCTTACTGTGATTCAGGTAGTCTTCTAAATATTTTAAATACATTATTTAATCATAACAATACCCACAAAAAGTACATTTATTGCCCTGGCCGGTTGGCTCAGCGGTAGAGCGTCGGCCTGGTGTGCAGGGGACCTGGGTTCGATTCCCGGCCAGGGCACATAGGAGAAGCGCCCATTTGCTTCTCCACGCCCCCCCCCTCCTTCCTCTCTGTCTCTCTCTTCCCCTCCCGCAGCCAAGGCTCCATTGGAGCAAAGATGGCCCGGGCGCTGGGGATGGCTCCTTGGCCTCTGCCCCAGGCGCTAGAGTGGCTCTGGTCGTAGCAGAGCGACGCCCCGGAGGGGCAGAGCATCGCCCCTGGTGGGCGTGCCGGGTGGATCCCGGTCGGGCGCATGCGGGAGTCTGTCTGACTGTCTCTCCCCGTTTCCAGCTTCAGAAAAATACAAAAAAAAAAAAAAAAAAGAAGTTAAACATGAATTTAAAAAGAGAAAAGTAGTGTTGCCTGATTTTAAATATACAATATATTCAATATATAATACATAGAAATACATATGTAAAATATAACAGATATATCTGTTAATATCAGTTTGAAATTTGACAGTTTGTTGGTGGGAACATGTGTAAGCATTTGCAAGGAGAATCCATTCATTATTAAAATCATTATGCCTACCTGACAATAAGGCAAACATCAGAAGATGAATCAGACAGGGAGAGTGAGGATGAAAATTCAAAGCTTGCAGTAAGAGATTCTTTTCTCCATTTGCTGAGGGTCTGTTTCTCCAGATTAATAGTAATCCAATACCATATGCTTAGTTCAACCCCTGCCGCTCTTAATGCATGCCTCTTTCATGCAGGCTGCTGGGTCAGCACTTAGGCTGCCTTTGGCAGTGTTTTGATTTTTCACAAGAATTGTTACAATAACTCCAAATCTGAGTTTCTTAGATAAACTTTTCAGCTAAGTGTTTTGAGCTCTTCACTAGGATATCAGACTACCAAAGAAGCCAGTAGTGTTCATGCATACTTATATTTATTCAGATAAATGATTAGGGCTTATAAATACTTTCCAACAGTTGTTTGAAAAAAAAAAAACTTTCAATGTAGTATTATATTTATATGCTTATGTTAAACTTTTTAGCACTTCTTTACTGATAATTTTATTGGGATGTTTCGATGGTATGTCAATAAAGATGTCAGCTCTCAGGCTTTGAAAAATACTATACTCTGTACATTTTATTATTATTATATAAATTAAAGCCTATTTGGCCCTGGCCGGTTGGCTCAGCAGTAGAGCGTCGGCCTGGCGTGTGGGGGACCTGGGTTCGATTCCCAGCCAGGGCACATAGGAGAAGCGCCCATTTGCTTCTCCACCCCCCCCCTCCTTCCTCTCTGTCTCTCTCTCTTCCCCTCCCGCAGCCAAGGCTCCATTGGAGCAAAGATGGCCCGGGCGCTGGGGATTGCTCCTTGGCCTCTGCCCCAGGCTCTAGAGTGGCTCCGGTCGCAGCAGAGCGACACCCCGGAGGGTCAGAGCATCGCCCCCTGGTGGGCAGAGCGTGGCCCCTGGTGGGCGTGCCGGGTGGATCCCGGTCGAGCCTCTCCCCGTTTCCAGCTTCAGAAAAATACAAAAAAAAAATTAAAGCCCATTCATAGAAACAGCATTGTTTGTTTTGGGGGAAGATTAAGATCTCACACACAAGTAAGTGAAAGACAAAATAAGTGAGAAACAAAGACCCTAATGTGCCAAATTGATTTTTAATAAGAAAAAAAAAAAAAAGTCAATTAATGGATAAACAAGTGAACATCTAGAAAGAGCATTGTTTAGAGTTCTCTGGAAAACATTGGTTCTTCTTCATTTATAAGGAAAAATTATTTTCCAATCTACTTAAATTTTTCTTGTCACGGTGTTTTTTCCAGGTGAGGAGATATTCCTCCCTAACATTCTCTGAAAGGTTTTGAGCTTTGTAATTGGAATCTTAGGGAAAGGTAGGGGGAAACAGGCATAAAACACGACTTCAGGGTTTTCAGGGAATATTTACTTCAACCTTCAGAGAACGGACTGACTTGGAAAGACAGATATTCTCTTTGACAGTTTTTGCCAACTCCTGGGGTTTTAAAATGCTGCTGGGAGAAGTCTCTTTTTTATATTATCTCTAATAATTCATTTAGGGGAAATGACCTTGTTGTGCAACTCTGTTTGGAACTGTTAATTAAAATTAACGAGGATCTTGCTGTTTTGCACTGGCTTGTTTCTTCCATCAAGCCAGTTAAATCTGGACCAGTCTGACGTCCTGCCTGGGCAGGTTTGACATTCTGCCAGGACGCCAGCCATGGGCTGGGGAAGGTTGCAACATTGAGCCGCAGTCACAGAGTTCCGCACGTTGAATTGGCGGCATGAACAACAAAAAGGAGACCTGGCACCCAGAGGAGGAGGTGACAGAATTCCATTACCAATGTTGAAGAAAGCCACTCTTTCGACAGCAGAAAGATTTATACTTTTTTCAAAGTTATCAATCAAAAACCAAACAGAGACATTCAGAAATCTCCTGCACTTAGCATTGCCACTGAAAAACATGCAGACTTGAGAAATACTGACATATTTAATGCCCAGAGACCTTCATTAATGATGATCTAGTTGCCTAGTCTGCATTTTTTTTTAAAAAATAATGATAAACTAGATTTGTTTCCTGTAAGAGTCCCACTTTTTGGTTTTAGGAGTAGGGAATGTTTCACTTTTAAAACATACTTTAACAAGTAATGATTTTTTAACAACGTACTGGATTCCCTAAAGACTTACAAATGATATATAATTTATATTTGGCAGTTAGAGGTATTTCAGTCACACAGAGGGGAAATGAGCAAAATTAGAGGGGTTATCATAAGTCTTAAATATCACTGTTCCCTCCAGATTAACACACACTATTTCCTTCTCCCAGCCAACAGCACAAGGTTGTGTTATTTTGTCGACGTGTGTGTCTGCGGGTATGTGTGTATCATATGGAAACTTGAAACAGAAATGTTCACAATTTCCTAACTATTTAGCAAACATCAGTAAGCATCTTCCTTTCATTATTTACTTAGATTCAGTCCCTCTATGTGACAACTAATTAGTAATAAAATAGTAAAATGAGGGAATATTGTTAAGATGTCCAATTGATTCCCCTAAAACTTTGCTGTCCCTTGGTATTTGCAGGGTATTGGTTGTAGGACCCCATGGATACCCAAATCTGCAGATGCTTAAGGCCCTGGTATAAAATGTTATAGATCACTGCATTTAATCAGCCTACTGCATGTACGGACTCCAGACTGTGGTTCAAAATCATTATAGGGATTTATTGAAATGAAACAAAACAAAGCCACATATATGTGGCCCAACTCAAAGCAAACCTATGTTGTTTCAGGTCAACTGTACATAGATTATGATGGTGAGGGTGGTGACTCGGCTATATATAAAAACAAACAAACACAAAACGTGGCAGGGTGCTGTGCTACAAGAAGTAAAAGCATGGGGGAGGAATTATCAAAAAATAGCAAGAAGACAGATGGCAAAGTCTAGAGCCAAACCTTTTACCAAAGGGTCAAGTACAGTGGAGCTGAGAATGTGGGCAACACAGGCCAGGGTCTGATCTTAGGCATTTGATACATTTGAGTTCTTGAGCAAGTTGCTTATCCTCTCTAAGCCTGCATATCTGTCTCCTTCTGTAAAATGCAGACACATACCACTCACTTCATGGGGAAGCTGTATGGCTAACTGATAAAACATGCATGCTTTGTCTTAGCACTGTGAATGGCACATAGTGATCATTCTGAGTAAACGGTAGGTGTAGCTGATGCCTCTGCTGCCCTGTGTCATGTCCCCCAGGCCCCCTCCGGTTTCAGGCACAGATGAGAGGGACAGATTTGTGAGTGTCAGATTCCTGATGCTCTAAGAGCTTCCCATCTCAAGGATGTGCCTCTGACCTCTCTGCATTCTGTCCCAGGTCCTGGGAACACTACTGGGCCAGCTGGCAGGGCACAGAGCAACCCAGGCATGCAGGGGAGGTAAAGCCCCTGAAACAACCTTCAGTAAGTGGTGTATAGCAACCAGCATCTTGTCCTGCAGAAGGAGAATTGTGAAGATTCCAGAAGAATAGAGGCCCGTTACTCATACCAGTGCCCATGACAATGTGCCTTCATTGTCTCCCTCACCCCACCCCCTCCTCCTTGCTCTCTCTCCAGCAGACTCTCTATCCCAACGCCCCCTGTCAGGTTCTGCTCTTAAGAGTACCCAAGCCAAGACCACAACCATCACCAGAAAGCTGCTCTTTTCAGTCTGGCGCAGTGACTTCATGCAATGTCCATTCCTCATGCCCCCAACCACACAGCCTCCTCTTCAGTCAATGTTGTGATTTGTAACTTGCTAAATACCATACATGTATCTATATTACCATACTCCGCAATCCCCACAGCTGAGGAGTACAGAATTCACAAATGTGGCTTGTGGCTTTGTGTCACAATCCTGTTTCACTCCCGGCTTCTTCACTACCCAACAGAAATTTCTGCTTTAAAACGGGTCCTTACATCTCCAATTCTCACTTCTTTCGACACATGCCTAGTTATGCCCTTTTCGTGATCCTGTTTCAGCACTGAGCTGCTCTATAACCCGGGCTGGGGCAAGCCCATGGGCTCCTCCAGGCACAGACGTAGCTTCAGGACTCACAAGAAGCTTTCACTGTCCATAAACAACTCTATTCTCCACACTCATAATAATTAGTTAAGCCTCCGCCATCACTCAGTTCTTTCTATGCTTTTAGCAGTTGCTTTGCAAAGCATCCATGCATGAAAGTTGCTTTATGGACTTTGTGTTTATTGAGCACATACTAATTTCAAGACACTATGCCAGTCTCTATAGACTACCTTGGTAGATCATTTCCATGACAAGAATAGTAATAATCACACTGACAATTGCTATTAGCTCTTGAGCACTTACCGTGATGTTCCAAAAACCATTCTAAATGCTTTGCGTGTATTCTGACTTTTCACACACAGATGCACACACACAGAGATGCACACACACCACAGCAGCAATTAAAAATAAACGACAACTGAGTAACGAGGGCAATACATGTTTTTGAAAGCCTGAAGAGGCTTAGCATCTGAAGGGTAGTGAGAATCATTTCAAGAAGAAGGCTCTTGAGCACAAAGATGCGGGGTGTAGATTTGCTACTACGTAAGTCATGGGGATCCATCGAAGGTTTGGGATAAGGGGAGTGATCTGAAAGTAATAATCTGGGAAAATTTACAGGGTGACAGTGCAAGTTAGGTTAAATAGAGACAAAATTAAGTCAGACTGCATTTGTCTTGGAAAGGACATGATAGGAAACTTCCTGTGCCATCAGAGGTGAGGAGAGGAATCAGTAATGGCTCTGATGTCTTTGTGGCTTGATGACTGTCAGGAGAGGACCTGCTTAGGGAACTGGTGATGCATCAAGATCTAGTCTAGACATATCAAGTGGATGTAGCCGTGAGGTGTCTGTGCACAAAGGGTTGAAGAACATCTGAAATTTATGGGAGAAGCTGGGTTTTAAGACCCATCAGAACACAAGGAGAACTCAAGTAAAATGACTAACAGGATAAACCCAAAAAGCAACATCCTTCCCCATCCTCAAGAAATTCATGCTTTAAGGTTTTCAACCTGACCTGTGGTGGCGCAGTGGATAAAGCTTCAACCTGGAAATGCTGAGGTCGCCGGTTCGAAACCCTGGGCTTGCCTGGTCAAGGCATATATGGGAGTTGATGCTTCCAACTCCTCCCCACCTTCTCTCTCTGTCTGTCTCTCTCTCTCCCTTTCTCTCTCCTCTCTAAAATGAATAAATAAAATTTTTTTAAAAAAGGTTTTCAAATATCTTTAGCTGTTTCCATTCTCTGACCCCACCCTACCCCCTTCCCACTCGTTGTTTGGAAAACAGCTCTTGCTATTTGTAAAAACTACTTATCCTGTAAAAGAAAATCTAACCCAAGACTGTGTAAGAAAGAAGCGCCCTTGTAACAGGATGTAACAAACACAAAAGCAGTCTTGAAATATTGTTATATCCTTCGAAATGAAATTATTACCTGTATATGGCCCTCCACGTCAGGTTTTGCTGCCAGGCTGCGTTCCCGCTGGTTGGACAGCTCCCACCAGCGCTGTGTACCGGAACTGAGGCCAGGGTAGAAGTGTTCTGTGTCTGCGCTCACCGCTGAGCGCCTACAGCAGGGGTCGGGAACCTATGGCTCACGAGCCAGATGTGGTTCTTTTGATGGCTGCATCTGGCTCGCAGACAAATCTTTAGCAAAAAATAAAAATAAATAAATAACGTTAAGCCCTGGCCGGTTGGCTCAGCAGTAGAGCATCGTCCTGGCATGCAGGAGTCCCTAGTTCAATTCCCGGCCAGGGCACACAGGAGAAGTGCCCATCTGCTTCTCCACCCCTCCCCCTCTCCTTCCTCTCTGTCTCTCTCTTCCCCTCCCGCAGCCGAGGCTCCACTGGAGCAAAGATGGCCTGGGCGCTGGGGATGGCTCCATGGCCTCTGCCTCAGGTGCTAGAATGGCTCTGATTGCAACAGAGCAACGCCCCAGATGGGCAGAGCATCGGCCCCTGGTGGGCATGCCGGGCGGATCCCGGTCGGGCGCATGTGGGAGTCTGTCTGACTGCCTCCCCGTTTCCAGCTTCGGAAAAATGAAATAAATAAATAAATAAATAACGTTAAAAATATAAAACATTCTCATGTATTACAATCCATTCATTTCCTACTGCTCATGTTCATGGTTGCGGGTGGCTGGAGCCAATCACGGCTGTCCTCTGGGACAACACCAAATTTTTATTGGATAATACGTAATGTACATGGGTCGTTGTATGGCTCTCAAGGAATTACATTTTAAAACATATGGCGTTTGTGGCTCTCTCAGCCAAAAAGTTTCCCAACCCCTGGCCTACAGTGTGGCCAGTGCAGCTGATGCACTGAGTTCTTAACTTTCATTTTAATTAACTTAAATTTACATAGCCATATTTGACTACTCCCTAATACTCTGTTGAACAGGCCTGTAGTTTCGTGACCAATTATAGAATTTCAACCTGTACCTCCTAAAGAGACTCGTTTTCTTGTTTTGTTGTTTTATTTTGTCTTGTTGGTTTTGTATTGTTATTTCATTAGGATTGGCAGAATAGGGTAGTTGGGGGAAAGGCTAGTACTTGAGTTTTAATCCCTTTGAGTATAATTATTAGTATATTGAAATACTTGCATGCGTTTAAGTTTGTCAACATCCCAGGAGTCATAAACAAGACAAACAAGATATACTTTGTTTTAAAAAGTTTCAAGAACATAAATTCTAATGGCCTTTTAAATGGGAAATCTTTCCTCAAAAATGAAATACTGTCTGGTTTGACACCAGCCTCCCCATACTCTCTGGCATCTCACATTATGTCGTTTCTCTAAGTTGGTAGTATAGAGTCCCCGGAGTTTCCTGCCCTGCTCCGTTACCTCTTGGCCACATTGTTATTGAATGCCTCGAGACACCCATCACTGTTTTCCAGATAACCTAACCTACTTAGAAACTATCAAATTGCGGGCAACTGACAACATCAAGGAACTTTCTGTGATTAATAAAAATATACAGTGTACAATAAGGTCTGGATCCCCCTGGTTCACCAAAACTGTACTCTCAGATGTCAAAGGATGTAACTAAATTCACTCAGCTTTACTCAGGGCCCTTTCTCTATGCATTCTTAGCAATATCAGATGTTAACTGAAGACGCTTTTTTTCTTGATCCTCTCCCCTCCCCTGCTTTCCCGTTGTCTGTGCAATCATTGTTCATGTGTTTGTGTTTTAATCCTACCTCTCTGACCATTCTTTATTCTGTTTTCTCTTTGGTTATTCCTCTGCCTACACCATCACTCTTTAGCCTTCCACATGTCTCACTCTATATTTCTTGAAAACTGAATTTCTCCATCTACTCAATTTAGCTCTCAGCTCTAGGCTAATGAGTCCCAAAATGTAGCCCCTTCCACAAATGTCAGACGATGTTCTACAGCCTTCTATGCATAGACATGTCACTGCTACGTCCATTCAACCTCTCTCGAACTTGACTCATCCCCAGTCCAAAAACAGGGAGTCCTCTCCTGACAGTCATCAGAGCAAGACATCAGGGTCATCATTGATTCCTCTCTCCTCACCTCTGATGGCAAAGAAAGTTTCCTATCATCACCACTTAATGTCAGTTACTAGCAAATGCAGTCTCCTCCTTAGTCTCTCTGACTTTATCTCCATTCTGCTCACTTTGCACTGTCATCCTATAAATCTCCCAGAATGATTACTTTCAAATCATTCCTCTTATCCAAAACCTTCAGTGTATCCCCACGACTAACAGAGTTGCAAATCTACACCCCTCAGCATTGAGCTCAAGACCCTTAATCTCGACCTGAACCCCATCTTTTCTGTCATTATTTCCCTCCTGATACCAATTCTGTTCCTCCATCCTGACGACAGTTTCCCATTTCTAAGTTCCTGCTCACAGAGCTTGTCTGCAACCCCCTGTTCCCAAATGCCTTCTCTCACCATGCTGTCTCTCCAATTCTGACTCCCTTCAGGTCCTAGCCCTGTCTGCTGTCCCCACATGACCCTGCAGGTGGTAAGCCTCTTCTGATCTTCAGAAACAAGAATTGCCCACACCACTCCTTTGTCCTTTATTGTTAGTTGACTGTGTGGTCTGTGTATGTGTGTATCTGTGTGTGAAAGTCAGAATATACGTAAAGCAGGTAGAATGGTCCCAGCATGGAATAAGTGCTCAAGTAGTAGAATTATCAGTGTGGTTATTCTTATGGTTACTACCATTATTATCATTGCCATGGAAATGATCTACCAAGGTATTCTATAGAGCCTAGCATAGTGTCTTGAAATTAGTATGTGCTTGATAAACAGAAATTCTATAAAGCAACTTTCATGCATGGATGCTTTGCAAAGCAATTCATAAAAGCATAGAAAGAACTGAGTGATGGCGATTGCTTAACTAATTATTATGAGTGTGGAAAATAGATTGTGCATAGAAAATGCTTTTATGAAAATCTTTATCCAGTTTGTGTATACATTCAAATTATAATATATTTAGTTTCTTCTCGAGGGTAACAGCCCTCCTCCTACCCATCTGTCATATCAGGTTGCACTGAGCAAATGCTAATTTACCTTTTTGATACACCATTTGACAATTTCTGGTTTCAGATATCACATGCAAGGTTGCACATCAGTGAATCAAATTTGAATCCATATTGTCAAGTTCATATTTAGAATAAAATTATGTTGCATCCTTCATATAAACTTTCAAAAGAAGTTTTATATCAATCAAGTATGTACATGTAACTTGAATGCAAAAGATAAAAAAGCAAGACAAGAAAAGATATTTTCTTATCAGCTCTGAAACTACTGAACCAACCTACTTGATTTACAGAAAAATGTTTAAGCAGCTTTGGCTGAACCTGTGCAGAGCAACTTCTAGATGCCCATTCCATTAATTTATTAAATAAAAAGAGCATTCTTTTCATTCCAATTATCTCAGCTACACATGTTAAATATGCTAAAAGCTAAACACAAGCAATAATATTCCTGTCTTTTTTTATCTGCCACCTCTTCAGAAATAATTAACCTATATTGAGAGAAGTAATTCTTCACTCAAAATGATTTTACCAAAGCAAAGAACGTAACATGCAAGAAAATTTCATATAACCAAGTGATTTAATACAAAAATAGAACTGAAAAAGCACGAACAGCAATTTAGTTCAATACAAAGGAGAAAATTACTTGTGTATACTTTGATTTTATAGGATAAATATATAGCTCAGATTTGCCATATTCTTAAGGGCTTCTGTTGACATTTTAGAGACTAATTTTATTATAATCAGAAGTCTTTAGAGGTGTTTTAAATTTTTAAATAAAATATATCAATTTTGAATGTATTTGAATAAAAAAATATCAACTTGATTTCTGACCTCTGAAGTCAAGAATTAAGGCAAACCATCATAGACATGACGAACAGCTACAAACAGTAAAACATTCAAATGGGAGTTTTCTAATGTAACCCAGTGAGGGATGGAGGTCACCATTTTCTGGGCACTGGGAGAGAAAGACAGTCTAGTAACATCCTCAGTCTCTCATTATAGATAGATAGATGATAGATAGATAGATAGATAGATAGATAGATAGATAGATAGATAGATAGATGATAGATAAGATGATAAATTAATGACTTGATGGATGGATGATAGATGAATAAATGGATGGATACAAAATTACAATTAATAGATTCTCTACAATATGGCAGCTTGTACACAAAAGTCACTTCGTTTCATCATGAATTTGTGTCACCTGGTCACAGCAGCTGAACCCAATATAATAACAAAACTCATTGCAGGAAGCTGCAACGAACACAGTGCTCTACCCAATGAAGCAAGCCCTGTCTTAGAAGTGCCTGGTGGGAGATTTTCCTCCTTTTGTGCATTTTGTGCAAAGCCTAATACTGTTTCTCAACCTGCAAGTTATCTCTTTTCCTTTATTTCCATAATTCAGATGCTTCAACTCTCTCGACATTCACTTCCATCCACCTACATTTACTTTTTTTATTCACCAAGGGCAAAGTCTGAAGTTTACTGTAGTATTATTTTTTAAGAGTATTTCATGGTTTTTTAAGCTGCATTAGTGCTAGTAATTACGACTGTTATTTTTTATTATGCACTGCTTATAAAGGTGTACAGCTTTGGAATGGCTTTCCCCAATTCTATTTTTACGTTAAGCTTTTTTTATTTTTTAGAGATAATTCAGTAAAAATAAGGTTGTTCAAAAAAGCATATATCATACTAGAGTAGAAGAAAATATATTCTGTTTTAAAAATTCTCAATAAAATATTTTATCCTTACCCTAAAAATCATATTGCCTATGTTCAAGTTTTAATTCATTACACATACAAAATCCTCTGAAGGCGTTTACAAATATGCCTTTGCCCACAATCTGATCTAGATTATGGGGGGAAAACTTCAATATTTGCAAGTTATCAATAAGTCTCCTTTGGTTCTGTGGAGTGCTCATCAAAGGGTGATCATCAAAAACTATTTTTTTTCAAAAATATTATTTTTTATTAATGGGGTAAGTCATTAAAACTTTTTACTCTACCAATAATCTGTGATTTACAATGTGCTACCTGCCTAATTGCAGCCGGCCCAGTGACTCATCTCTTCTATTTCATGGCACAAGACTCCTTTTAAGAGATAAAGGGGTTTTATTCACCTGTCATCTTTCTTTTCATTGCCTTCTCTTCATTCCCCATGTTGGTTTCGGTCATGTGGACTTTGGGATGCTAGGCACCTGTCTGCTATCTTTCTGACATATTTTTGCAAGTATTTTTGGCATAGCACTCTACCAACCTCGTCCTTTCTCTCACATGAGCTTCGTACTTGAATACTTTCCCCCTCAACTGAACTCTTCCATCTGTCTAAACAGCGATTAATTTCCTTGACAAAAAAAGAAGAATATAGACATCATTAATAGTTTTTACTTTATTTTTTTATTAATTGTTTCTTTTTTATTCAGTGAGAGGAGAGGAGGCAGAAACAGACTCCCACATGCGTCCCAACCGGGATCCACCCCGCAAGCCCATTAGGCGCGATGCTCTGCTCATCTGTTTTGCAACCAAGTTCTTCTCAGTGTCTGAGGCAGAGACCATGGAGCCATCCTCAGTGCCTAGGGCCAAGTCACTCCAATTGAGCCATGGCTTCAGGAGGGGAAGATAGAAAAAGAGAGAGAACTGAGAGAGGGAGGGATAGAGAAGCAAATGGGCACTTCTGTGTGCCCTGATCAGAATTAAAACCCGGGACATTCACACATTAGGCTGATGCTCTACCACTGAGCAAAACATCCAGGGCTGTAGTTTTTAATATATTAATACAATTTCCTGGTCCAATTCAAGTGGTACTCCTTCGGCTGTTTTATTCTTTTTGTTGTATTTTGTTCTTAAATCAATAGATTTATTTTTTCAAATTGGAAGAGTGGAATGTAAAATGTGAATTCTACCAAGCTTTGGAGTTGACATTCTCTTCCACTGTTTACTCACTATGTAATCAAATTCCCTGGTCCTCAGTTAGCACATAGAGTTGTGGATATATAAAAATGCATAAGTATGTGTGATGTGCTTATAACAGTGCCCAGCTCATAATAAGACTAAGCAAATGTATGTTGCTGTCACTATATGACTATAGTCTTCTCACATCATTTCTTTTATTCCATAGCATTCCTTGATGCTCTGATACTATATATTTGCAGATGTTGAGGTATACATTGGAGTTTCACATACTAAGATGTGGCAAATCAAAGTTATTGTCTTCAAAACACACATGTGCATGCACACACACATATGAAGTTGCATACACTTGGTAAGAACGTTTTAAAATCTTGCCAGCCTCTCACTCCACCATACTAAAACACTGACTAGGAACTCAATGCATTCAACTCTTGGTAAATTGGGATCTCACATCCTTAGATTCTTGCCAAAAAAAATCTGATAATCTGTAATACGAGGGAATATGCATTTGAATTGTACTGTCTAAGTGACGAATGAGCAACAAGACTTTTCATTAAGTCATTTGTTTCCTGAGAAAATAGTAGTTCCTATCTTGTGCCAAACACAATGCAAATTGCTGAGGGTACAAAGATGAATAAAAAAAATTTATGGTTCTTGTTATCTCAGAGTTTACAACCTAGTAAAGAAAACAAGTTCGCCTGAGCTAAAAACTGAGTGATGCAAAGTTTCATAAGAGTACATGAAAAAGCAGGTATACTGAACTTGGGGTTCTGGGAAGGTTTCCAGAGAAGAGCTGTCTAAATGAAGACATAAAGGGTAAGTAAGAATTAGTAAAAAGTCTGCATCAGAAGTTTTTGAAGCAAACAAATCACATATGTGAAAACCACTGTATAGCTAATGCTCAACTTACGACCACGATTGGTTCCGACAGACCAGTCTTAACACGATTTGGCCGTAAGTTGAGTAGGCTATATGTACAGTACTGTGAAATGATGTTATAAAAATCTTTAAGTCATATTTTATCATAATTTTCTTTCATTATTGTATCGAGTCTGGGATAACAGTTGAAATGGTGCACGTGGAGATGGTAGTGCTGCTGGAAGCTGGTCCGCACTGCCGTATGCCCAGCTGGGCAACGCTTGCGCTGCCAGATGTGGAGCAGTCATGGCTAGCGATTGTAGTCATAAAGTCAAATGGTCGTAAGTTGCATGGGTAGTAAGTCGATCAATACCTGTATTTATAATGGTCCACAAAAACATAGTTGTTTTCACTGTCCCTCTAGTAGAATGAGTGCCTAGCTGTCTGGTTAGTGCATTGCTATATATCCATTGCCTAGAAAAGCATATATACAGCGTTACAGTAGGAGCTCTATAAATATTTGTGAAATGAACAAATAAATTTCAACTCAGCTCTCTTACTTTCTGCTTTAAAGCTACCAGCCAGGAACTCTGGTTAGCGTAAGCTGATGATTCAGGTTGTGGGTTTTGCAGTGGTACCATTGATACATGTGTCTTATTAACATACAGGGACAATGAACATTATCCACGTTAAGGGAAAATATGATATTAATCTTTCTTATCTTTCCATGAGTTTTATGAACCATCATTAAGTTTCAGCTATACAGATATGGGTGTGGGTCTGTTCAAATATTTGCACACCAGTGTTTAGTGCCATTTCAGTTGTTCTTCGATCCTAATCATAAAAAAAAAAGTGAATAAACAGAACTCCCAGGATCTTAAACACTGATAAAAAAATCTGCATTCAATATAGAGTTAAAAATGCTCTCATTTCAGCCCTAGTTTCAAGACAAAAATGTTGCCAGGGTTCCTACATCAGTCCTAAAGTCTTTCTGAGGAATCACAGTAAAATAGTAAATTGAAGTAAACCTAACAAATGTAAAAGGTAGAGGAGCTCAGCTCTAGGAACCAGTAATTCTGATACAAGCCCCGGGGAAACTTATAAACCAAGTTTATTTCTGGCATCTGTCCACTTTCCCTTTCAGAACTCTTTTCATTCTCACTACCCAAGTCAAAGTCTCATTCTATGGCTACCTATGGCTGATCCTCTCGGGTAATACATCATGGCTCCCAACTTGTCTTTTTCTCCTCTTATCTTTCAAAATCCCAGCTAGATTAGAGGCTTCCTTTCTGCATATTTGAGGTATTCATAAAAGGCAGTCAGACCCAGTGGGCAGCACAGGAATGAAAGCCCATTTAAACCAGCTACGTGCTGTGCGATGCTGGCAAGTACACAGCTCTCTGAGGCTCTGATTCCTCATCAGTTACAATAGTGTGTGTTTTTTTGTTTTATTTTTTTAAAGCCTCATTTGCTACTCATTTGGGAAAATATAATCAGTGATTCCATACTGGAAAGTTAATGGTTAAAATACTCAATACATCCCTCCAGAACCATCCACATGTTCAAAGGACATCAGGCCAAAGGGAGAAAATGCTTACCCGAGATTTTCTGGCATCATCAGGAGGAGAGTCAGGATCAAGACTTTCCTAGAGAACTTGAACCCACACTTCAGGGGCAGCTACATATTGCAGCTATTCCAACTGGTAGAGTGTGGTGCTCATAGAAGGTGATTACCAAAAAGAAACATCTAGCTAATTAAATGGTGCCAGCTCAATTAGTGGATGAGGATTTAGCCCAAGAGTTAAGCATATCTTAAATGTTTAATTAATTTCCAACTAAATGAAACTGATCACTGCATTATATGTTTTAGTGTACAGTTGCATCTTGATTATATTTGTGTACTTCCAATAATGCTACTACTTTTCATGAACTCTAGAATGCATATTTTCCCCTCATTTTTACATCCCTGAATTTAGGATACATCTCATAATGTGTTGCAATGAATTAGTCTCTTTCTTTCTTGGTGGCACATAATCAACGGATCTTAGATTTACTAAAATGTCAACATGTGAAATTCCAGATGATGACTATTTGGTAATTCCTGATTGGAAGCCAAGCAGCAAATACACTTTTCCATAGACTAGACTGATCTATTTTGCTTCCTGGTTGTTTAATCTCTGAGCATCAACTTTAAGAATATTTTTTAAAAGATAGGTATGAACAGGGTACATGTATAAAAAGAAGTATGCTTCAAACTGCTTAATGCAGAGCTTCCAATAGATTAAGACATCGTTCAAGCTTCTTAAAGAGTGAACAGCTCTGGCCAGTGATGCAGTAGATGAAGCATCCTTGCAGAACACCAAAGTCGCCGGTTCAAGTCCTAATCAGGGCACATATGAAAAGTAATCAATGGCACAATTAAGTGGAACAATGAGTTGATGCTTCTCTCTCTCTTTTTCTCTCAGTCTTTTTTTTAAAAAAAGAGTGGGCATCTCAGCAATTTTTGTTTTACATCTTTTTATCTTGAAATTTTGAAACAATAATTAAGGTAGGTATTTTTAAAACTTCAAGTGAATATATATAGTCATCTTATTTTGAGATTTGCTTACACCCCTTGATATAATTGTATTTCTAGGTCATCCCAACACCTAATTATCCATATTTATGTAAAAATGTCCAAACTGTTGTGCTGCCTTTAAGCAATTTCCAACTGTTCACTCTATTCAAGTGATTTTAGGGAAATTATGAATGAAAGAGAGAGGGACAAGAAAGAAGGAAAGAGTGAAAGACATGCATTAATAACATAAGTATAGAAACTATATACTTAATTTTAGGAGGTTAATGTAAGCATAGCTATATGACCCCTACAGCATAATCAATATTCTTGGGTAATACAGTGATCAGTGTTGTTTTCATGTACTCACCTCTAAGAAATTATTTTTTTAAAACATAGGATTTCTGTGTGTGTGTGAAGACTCAAACATCCTTTCTTGTCTTTAAATGTTTTGATTTTATATTTTGACTTACCAACCTGGGTGCAGTCATCTACAAATTAGATCAGAATATGTTACATTTAAAAAATATAATATACCATAAAACTCCAACCACACACCATAATTTCACACATCTGTGCCAAAGACTATAATCAATTCCAGATGGTCTAGTCTATAATATTCTCTCTGGTCATGGAAAATATTATTGGACCAACCTGTTATACCAAGTATTTTCCAATTTAAAGTTTCTGAGACATCTCAGAATGGCACAGCCTAACATAATCTGCAGCTGCTAATCACAATGTCCAGAATACCTCTTATGTTTACGGAAGCCATTCCCATGTGAAAGAAAAAATTTGGATGAAGACAGGCATAGATCAAGGAATCCATTGAAATTTCAATAGCAAAGTAAAATCCTTCTACTAATAAAACAAGCAGAGCATTTTCTCTGCTTTTTAGCATGGCCATCCACCATGAACACAAAATTGATCAAGATCAATTTTAGAATGTTGTTGTTACAAAAGTCAGTGAAAACATCTCAAATGTTCATTAGCTGATGAATGGGAAAACAAAATATGGTATACCCAGGGCACAGTGGAATAGTAATATTTGGTAACAAACAGAAATGCAGTATGATACAGGCTATAACATGGATGGGCCTTGGAAACCTTTGCTAAGGGAAGAAAGCAATGACAAAAGACCTGGTATTGTATGATTTCATTTAAATGAAAAGTCCAGATCCCGAAAGACAAAGTAGATCAGTGATTGCCCAGGGCTGAGGGTGTGAGACAAATGGGGAGTGACAGCTAATAGGTACCAGGTTTCTTTTTGGGGTGATGAAAATGTTCTTAAATAGATTGTGATGACAACTGCATGATTCTGTGAATGTACTAAGTTGTGCACTCTAAACGGGTAAACAGTACAGTATGTGAATTATATGTCAATAGCACAGTTTCAAAAAACAAGGCAATAGCCTAAAGGCAAAACTTTCCCCCTAGTAAATGACAAAAGCTTTCTCTACGGGCAAAATTGAAATGCTCTGCCATGAGCACTGACAAATGAACATTTGTAAGGGAACAAGGGAGTCCTTAGCAGAAATTGACTGAAAAGAGCTCAGTATGGAGGAGGTTACCTAGTTCTACTCTCTGTGGTTAAACAAATGAGCCCAGCAACCAGGAAATAGTTCTTGGGACCTGAGTAGGATTTTCAACTAAAATACAAGAAGCTCAGTTAAATTTGAAGTCCAGACAATGAATAGATTTTTAGTATAATATAAATGTCCCCAAATATTTATAAAATATTGAATTAAATATTATAAAAAATAGTGCCTATCTGGGAACACAATTATACTAAAACACCATTCATTATCTGCCTGAAATGAAAATATATCTGAGTGTCCTGTACTTTTTGTTGTTTTTAATTAAATCTGGTAATCTCTCGGTGATTATTATTGTTCATTTTTTGTTTGGTTTTTGAGAACACTTTCTTGCAAAGAGCTCAGAGCAGCCTGATCTGTGGTGGCTCAGTGGATAAACTGTTGACTTGGAACACTGAGGTTGCCGGTTCGAAACCCTGGGCTTGCCTTGTCAAGCATATATGGGAGTTGGTGTTTCTTGCTCCTCCCTCCCTCCTTTCTCACTGTCCCTCTCTCTCTCCTTCCTCTATAAAATGAATAAATTAAAAAATCTTTGAAAAAGACCAGTATATATAAAAAAGCAAAGAAACAAAGAGCTCAGAGCAGTTGACAATAAAACCAGGGTAGATCTGGGTAAGAATGGGGGGAAAGCTGTCTCCAGCGCTATATAACCCAATCACCTGTTCAGTGTCATAGATGTCCAGCACCAGAGACACTACAGAGAGCAAGCTGGACTCAGAACTTAGAGTCTGGCAAGGAAGACGCAAGTGAAAATGCATTAACAAGGAAGTATGATGAATGATAGAAGATGATAAGGAGAGAGCGAGTCAAGAGGAAAAGTCAGATGAGATGGGCAAAGGCTCAGAGATGAACAAGAACATGGCTAGTTCAAAGAAAAAAAAAGAAGTTTCACGTGAAAAGATAGAGCAAGGGCTGAATGAAGCAGAGATTATTTAAAGAGATAAGAAAAGCCAGACCATGGAGTGTTGTGTTGTGTGTGTGTGTGTGTGTGTGTTTTTAATAGAATTCACTGTTTAAAGCAGTTTTAGGTTCACAAACAGAATTGAGCAGAAAGTACAGAGACCCCTTACACCCTGTCCTCATATGTACAGCACTCACCATCACCATCCCCCACATGAGTGGGACACTTGTCACAGTGGGTGAACCTATAGTGGCCCATTATGATCACCCAAAGTCCATCATTTGCATTGGTTTTTTTTTTAGTGTCATACCTTCTATGGATTTTAATAAATTCATAAGGACATATATCTACTATTATACCATCATATGGAATAATTTTCTTTGGGATATGCCTGTTTATTCCTCCCTCCTCCTGGCAACCACTGATCTTTTTTACTGTCTCCATAGACTTGTCTTTTCTAGAATATCATACAATTGGACTCATATAGTATGGAGTCTTTTCAGAGATTGGCTTCTTTTATTTAGTAATATGATCAAATATAAGATTCCCTCATGTCGTTCCATAGCTTGATAGCTCATTTCTTTTAAGCGCTGAATAATATTCCATCATCTGGATGGATCCATAGAAAGTTTATCAGTCATCTTTAAAGTATTGATTTTAAACAGGGAGAAACAGGATCATATTGCTTTAAAAAAGATCATTCTGGTTCTAAATTGGAAAATAGACTGGAGGGAGACCAGTTAGAAGGCAAGTGTGGTAATTGGGAAGAGAAATTATGGTGGCCTAGAACAGCATATTAGTGACTACGGAGGGAAGTGAGCATCATCAAGGTGTAAAAGGAAGCAGATTTCTAGGACTTGGTGATTGGCGTGACAATGAAGGAGTGGGGAAGAGGTTAGAACTCCAGGTTTCTGTTTGGGACAATAGTGCCTGTCATTCACTAAAATGATGAGAACTGAGGAGGGAGGAAAGAGTTGTAGAGAAATATATTGAGACAATTTAGGCACACACACTGAGCTTGAATTATCTCCTATCTACCTATCTGAGCAGTGACTTCCAGGAGATAGTTGAGCATACAAATGAAAAATTCAGGAAATGGGTCTAATTCCCAGATGATTTGGGAGGTATATCACAGAAATAATAACTGAAGCTTAGATGTGGATGAGCTCATCCAGACTGTGGTCAGAGTAAAAAGAGAAAAGGGGCTAGAACCCCAGTGAATACCAATTGCAGTCCCTGCTAAAGAAGCAACAGTAATCAGAGATGCTCCCGAGAAACTAGAAATCAGTGGTATTACAAAACACTAGATGAGAGTTCAGAAAGTGGGAGCTGGATTAAGGTTTATAGAGATATTAAAGACTGTGGTATTCTCTCTCCTATAAGGAAGTACAACTTAAATATACATTTAAATATATGTATTTATAAAATTAAAGTATTATATGTTATATATCTATTCGTAAAGCATGAATTCACACATGTTGAAATAAAATGTTTTCCTTCTAAATTTTTGAAAGACTTTAGGTAAGTTTATGAAACCTAACTTTCTTCAAATTTTCCTTAATTTTGCAAAAGCCTCACACATGTACTTAGTCAACTTGTTGTATAAGTTTATATTGCTTCCAGGGATTGGTTAACAATGTTACATATTCAAGATAATAAAATAAAAATTCAACATGCCCATTGAGTTTAGACATCGGAATATTGGTAAATTTTACAAGTTTAACTAGAAAGACGGGTCAGAATCCAGAATGAAATAATTAAATAGAAAATGGGTCAGGAGTAAGGAAAAGGAGACAATGAATATACCCAACTCCATCAAGAAAGTTTGATCTGGAGCAAAAGCTGTTCCATAAAAGATGGGACAGTCTTGAGTGTCAATACTGATAGGGAGATAGAGAGATAGATTCTAGACGAAGGTGCCAGGTCTGGCCTTAGAGAGGATGAACTCTTCCTCCTTTATGAGAGGAAGAAAGAAAACAAGAAAGCGTATAGTCATTGACAAGTTCATCAGTTTCATGGCAGGAAATCAAATTGTTTGCTCTAATAGCTTGACTTTCTTATGACACAGAAGGAGAAATAATTGCCTGAGCATAAAGGAAAAAAAAAATGGAGCAGTTGGTGGTTCAAGTGGAGAAATGGACTGCTGGGAAGAATGAAGAAGTTGGCTTGGAACCCACTGTGTCTGCCACAGAAAGCCAGTAGAACAAAAAGTTAATGACAGAGCTCTGAGTAGGTATTCTTAAAGTAATATAAGATGACTTTTTTACATAAATATATACCAATGATAAAAATGACATCTTAACACAACTTTTGATGTATTACGAAGATGCAAATCAAAAGAATTCCATCTATAGAATAATAATCTCTCCTTCAAAGCAGAATAGTCCAAAATGAAAATCTAGGAACATCAATTGCTACCACCAAGTGCTTATAAATGTAGAGAATGAGGTTCAATTTACTAACCACCTACAATTTCATTATCTATGGTTAGATGCTAGAAGCATTGATCTGAATCATCTGAAACAGCAGATATTCCAAAATAATTTAAATTGGGTTTTGAAAAACATAATTACTTACATTAAATTTACATTCCTAATTTGCCTCCTTAGGCAAATACTAGACTGGTAGGTTTGAATTCTCTAGGAAAATACTCAGTGAGATCAAGGGTAGATGATTAGAGTTTAGAAAAAATCCACAGAATAACAGCAACAAATACTAAAGAAAATAAATTTTCTCAATGAATTGAGACAAATTTCTAACAGAGTTCTCCCTTTTCAATTATGAAATAATTGATAAATAAATGATCCATAAATGTTTAGAAGCAGAGCTGTTCCTATCTGAAACTGATCCCACTCTTGCCAGAACTTAGTCTTGACTTAAACTCCAAATGCACTTTTTCCAACATCCAGGCTTACATAAATTATTTCTCAATAATACATAGCTGCACCATGTGTGTGTGTTGCATGAAGATGTAACCAAGACAGTTGGCCGACTCTAATCTAATTATACTCCCTCCATATCTGTCATCTACTCATTAATTCATTCAATCAGTTCATTCAATCTCAGTAATCATTTAACTACTGAGCACTTATTCTGTTTCAGGGACTGGGTTAATTGCTAACATCACATAGATCAACAATGATAACCTAAGCAAGTCACCAATTAAAATCTGGTTATTGGGATATGATGTGTGATAGTTGTGCACTGGAAGGGAAAGCAGTGAACTACTCAACTAAGTCTTGTATGAATACTTTTTAAGCAAGATGGCCTTTGAGTTCTTAAAGAACGAGCAAGAATTAACCAGATGAAGAATAAAGGGATCAGGAAGGATAAGGATGGGGTCAGTTTGCACAAAATGGTAAGAAATGTCATGGTACATTCAGGAGAGCAGTTTTTTTTCTGATGGAGCACAGGGGACAAGTCCTGGAGAGACTTATGCCAAGATAAGGAAGTAGATCATATATCCGGAAGGTTATAGGTATTTATTGATAAATATGATATGATGAAATTCATGTTTTAGAGCAAATGGATGGATTGGAGGAGTTTTGGAAAAACTTGAAAGCAGGGAGACGAGCTAAGGAGTCTGATGGAGACAAATGAAGTGAAACTGAAGGAGATGAAATCAATAAATTTTTTTCTTTTTTTTTTTAAGTGAGAGGAGGAGAGATGGTGAGACACACTTCCACATACGCCACCACCAGGATTCGACCAGCAACCCCTGTCTGGGGCCAGTCCTCGAATTAACTGAGCTATTTTTAGTGTCTGAGGCTGATATGATTGAACCAACTTAGCCACCCTCAGTGTCTGGGGCCCACGGTCAAACCAATTGAGCCACTGACTGGGGCGGGGGGGGGGGGGCAGAGAGGGATATAAAGGGAGAGAGAAGCCAGATGGTTGCTTCTCTTGTGAGCCCTGGAATCAAATCTGGGACACCCATGTGCTGGGTCAATGCTCTATCCACTGAGCCAGCTGACCAGAGTTGAAATCAAGAAATATTAAATGGGCAAAACCACTGGCTCAGTGATTAATGAGACAGAGGCCATGATGGGAAAGAAAGAAGAGCCTAAGCTAATTCTTCAGTTTCCAGTTTGAACATGGAATGAGCTTTGGTACTTTACTCGCTAAGCTAGAGATTGTAATAAGAGAAAAAAGTTTGGGAAGAGGTGATGAGTTCAGATTTGGATAGCCTGAGGTCTGAATGCCTATGGGGATAGCGTTCTAGAGATAATCAAGGCATCAATTAATTAAACAGATCTGTCACTCAGTAGAGAGGTCAAAGTTGGCCATTTCAATTGGGAATTATAATACAGGTGAGTGTGGATGAAGTACAGCCCATAGATAGTGGAACAAAGAGAATAAACATAGAAAAAAAAAAAGAAAGAAAGAGAGACCTGCCCCTAGCTAGTTGGCTAAGTGGCCCAGTGGGTGGGAGTCCCGGGTTCGATTTTCAGTCAGGGCACACAGGAGACATGCCCATCTGCTTCTCCACCCTTCCCCTCTCCTTCCTCTCTGTCTCTCTCTTCCCCTCCAGCAGCCAAGGCTCCATTGGAGCAAAGTTGGCCCACACACTGAGAATGGCTCCATGGCCTCCGCCTCAGGTGCTAGAATGGCTCCAGCAGCTACGGAGCAATGGAGCAATGCCCCAGGTGGGCCAAAGCATTGCCCCCTAGTAGGCATCCCTGGTGGATCCTGGTTGGGTGCATGCAGGAAACTGTCTGACCCTCTCCCCGCTTCTAACTTCGGAAAAATACAAAAAATAAAAAAAGAAACAGAAACCTGTATGCATTATAAAAACTAAAAGTTGGTGAGTGTCCTACTTAGTAGGGCTGAATTGGCTAAGGTTAAGATAGCGTTCAACCTTTCTTTCTCAATGAACTCACTCTGATTAATCCAGTCAAAATAATTTTTAAATTTCTTTTGTTTTTCTTGATAATGTTTCTAATTGCTAATTAAAAATAAATACTACTTTTTAAAAACAGCTCCTATATTGATATTATTTGCTTACCTTTTTTAACTTTAAGGCCCTGAATCAATCTACAGATTATTTAACATTTAATTATGTTCATTGGCATTTGTTGAGAGAGGAAAGGGAAGTTGATTATTGTAGAACACTCCATGATAGGCTACAAATAAATGTCTACAAATCCCTCCTCTCTCTGTAAGGCAAACCTCTGTGCATTGTGGCATTTCTCTTGCTTCCAACAAGAGGGAGAATTTTTACTCCAATCTTTGAATGTTGGGGTTTTGTTTCTGTTTTTGATGTTACTTGGTGTGGTCAAAAGGCCATCAACCAACATGGTAACACGCAGAGACTAGAACACAGCCTGTGTACTTGAAAGCTTGCCCTCTCTTGCTTCAGGGAGAATTTCCACCAACGCATGAAGAAGTCCAGGCTAGCCTCCTGGTGAATGAGAGGTCGTCTGGCACAGAAATGAGCCATGCCAAGAAATCCTAGACCATTCAGCCTTAGCTGAGCTGCCAGCTCTGTAGAGATTAACAAAGCTGACTCAAAATAGAAGAGCCACGCAGATGACCAAGAAAACTGAGCAAATACAATGTTTTTTTCTTTTATTGTCACAAAGCTTGGGGCTGACTTGTTAAGCAGCAATAGATAACCAAAATTACCAGCTCCTAGAGTTGAATAAGAAATAATTTAATTTGTTTGAAATCACTTCTAAATTATAACCTCTGATCTAGGAAGAGAGCTGTATTGCAGCAGGCAAACTTTACCATTTCTACGACTTTAACCAGAAAAACATCCTCCACTTAAGCACATTTTAAGAGTGCATCAACATATCTTAAACCATGACAATGAGGGATCTAGAACTGTAATCATAGTAATAGCTTGGATTAAGTCTGAATTGAGAAACAAGAAGCTCTAACAAGTTTTCACCCTGTAGTTACACATTTTTAAACTTCATAATTATAATAAAGACACATAATCAGGGTTTTTTTAAATCCAAATAGCACACTGATATTTATTCTTGGCCTTTTATTTTAATTTAAAATTTAATAGATGTTCTAAAACCTATTTTGAGAAGGATGCCATAACTGTTTCTCCCAAAAAACAAGGATGAAAATATTTCATAGTAGATATTAATATTGCTACAAAAATTGAGAATTCTCCTAGAGTACCAATCTCACAATATAAAACTAGTTTTCTTAAGATAATTATGGACAAATGTTATAAATTATTCATCTCTGTATTGCACATAATCCCTCCAGTTTAGGAGGCACTTGATATGTATTTGTTGAATGAGCGAGTGAATGAATTATTGAGTGAGTGAATGATTAATGAACCAATTGCATTGTTTCAGGCTTTACGATATGTGGTTGTTGTACTGCAGGAGATGTGATCTGACCCATGATAAAACTGACTCGATATAATTAATGAGTCATTTCATAACAAGGTTGTACCGGTATTGTACTCATAAATGAAACCATGTTGATGACTCTGAAAGAATCATCTCGGCTAAGAGATCCCGCTACATGGAATTTGCCAGTTTCTACCCAGTGTCCATCATGCATTGTAGTCTTCTCTAAAAAGAACAAAATCAGCCGATGTAACTTCCACCTCATTTATAAATTGTATGTATAGCTACAGACATAGATACCATCAAATATGTATTTATCTTTATACGTAGAGATCATACTAATAGTGGCGATTGTTATCTGAGTGAACAGGTGTGGCTAGAAAAACCTTTCCGTGACCAGCTGTTCTCTCCAAACTGTACACACATAAAGACTATTCTATGGTTGGCAGCTGGAGGCCTATTTGCAGAGCCCACAGTTATTTGTGACTTCATCATTTAAAACCACACTCTAGCCATTACCATTATTCATAAATAGCTGTACTCCTAACTGATGCAAGTGAAGGTGTTTCGCCTGTTATCACTTGGAATTCCAGAGTTACATTGACTGGTGATGTTTTACTTTGTGCAGTTTTTATAGTTTTCCTTCTGCTCGCTCTGTTGTGGCTCGCAATCCTTCAGTTTAGCAAACAGCATCTATGTGGGTCTCCTATTGTTATGCCCTCCTCGCACCTGCCGATCCCAAAGCCTCACGCTTCCCTAAGACTACGTGTGCACCTGCTAAGTTTAGATCCTACCTGTCTGACTTACATATTTAAAGTTAAATGTCCCTCACAAGAAGAACTGATGAACCTATTTAAGAAATAATTTATGCATTTACTTACTGCTTATTTACCGAAGCACTGGGCATGGCTCTAGGTGACAGGATTGCAGCAGTAAACACAGTCCCTGGCACAGTGAGGATTTTACTATAGCCATTCACATTTCTGCTCCCACTTCAGAGCAGGGAGAGCATCCTTTCTTACATATCACTTCCACAGTTGTTTGCACCTATATCTGAGTTGTTTGCTCAATAACGCTGCTAAGGCAGGCCAGATTCTTGAAGACTTCAGTTTATGCTGCAGCCTGAATATGTATGTCTATTCATAAATGCATATGTACGTGTGTATATACTATATATGTGTACATAGACATATGAACATATATGCACACATGCACGCACACACAAACACATCTTATCTGTCAGTGAACCTTGGACAATGCTGTACTTGTCATTGATTCTACTTTCCACTTCCACACTGGTCCTCCACACTGCCTAACAAAAATCACAATGGCTTTTTAGATCACTTTTGCCAATCAAAATAATATACTGCCTACATTGCTTCCTCTCTAAAAGATGGGGTATGATTTTGTTCTTCCCAGAATTATAACAAGTCAATGATCCTATATTTATTCTGCCAAGCTTTTCATATGTTTTATTACCATTCATCAGGAGTGTTCCAAAAAATAGTGTAGGTGTGCAGGCATGGGTTCATGGCATGCCATCATTCATTTACCTATTTTTGTGCCCTGCAGGCTCAAGCATTTTAGGCTATCGTTTTGGAATGCCAAGGAGAGTCATTGATATATTCCCACTAAAAAATTTCTTTCACAAACCTTACCTACCCAATTTTGTATTTCTTATTTAATATAAATTATCCCCCCCCCAAAAAAGGTTTTATCGGTTATATTTCTAAACTTGGATTCAAAAGAGTTAAACATTTTACTATCCAAGTTTCATTCCCCTTTGGATGTTTATCAATATCATATATATTATGGTCTTTACCCTACATCATCTAAGGCAATGTTGGAGTATGGGAGAGAAAATGATAAAACTTAATAAATAATTCAAGACATGAGTTTGGAAGAGGGAGGAGAGGATGAGAGAGGACAGTGTTCAACTGGTGCTGGTAAGGGCAGCAGAAACAGATTTCAGGGGCCACAGTGACAGCTGCCTCAGCTCCCGCCTCTCTGCCAACTTCCCAGCCTGTTCCGGCAGCACGTGATTTCGGGAAGGCCGACGACGTTGCAACTTGGAGATTGTTCCTGGCTGGAAAGCCACCATCTTTGATTCCCTGCCCATCACTGAGACTCTATGATGTAAAATTTATTCTTTTATAAATAGCTTAAAATAGTACAGGTAGGTTCTGGTTTTGTTGTTGTTTGTTTGTTGTTGTTGTTTTTTGCATCTACAAACCTTACCGGAGACCAGACTGATGGATGTAGAATGTGCCTCTTGAATTAATATTTGTCTAGAAAGAAAGAAAAAAAATATGTGCATTAATAAAATCAGTAAGATCAGAACAAGTTCTGGAAAACTGGGGAGAAAAGTGGCAAAAGGATATATAGAGAGCATAATACATTTAATATAAAGCATAATATGCAAGGTGCCATCAATGCTGCTGAATGGCGGGGAGAGGGGGTGCAGTCCCCGCCCCTTCCTCTGTACTTCTCTGTGCCCCGCGTGGCTGACCTCTGTGCTCTGCGTTGCTGGGCCCCCTGCTTTCTGGGTGTCAGCGGGAATGTCATGCGGCAGGAGCTCCTCATCCCAGGGCAGGTTCCCTGCAGCCCAGCACACCTCTGCAAGTGGTCCTTTTTATAACCTCTCCTCTTTTGACCCAACCTGGTGTGCCACCACTCTGATAGCTGGGGCCCTGGCTAACAAAGTAATGTGTATTGTTGTGGTGTCTGTGTCTTATATAACTGTCAAGACCTATGGGGAAAATATGAACACACATTCATCAGAGGGGTTAATTTAAAAGGGGACGGGAAGAAAGGAGAAGAATTATAGGGGAATGGTAAACAGGAGACACAAAGGGAGCAATTATATATGTAATATATATCATACAAAGGTTTATTCTTCAGCTGGATAATGGGACCATGAATGTTCTCTTTAGCATTCATTTTTTTTTTTATTATTGAATTTACGGGGGTGACATTGGTTGATAAAATTATATAGGTTCCAGGTGTACAGTTCTAGAATACATCCTCTGTACACGATATTGTATGTTCACAACCCAATGTCAAGTCTTCTTCTGTCACCATTTATCAACTCTTTCCCCTCTTCTACGTCCCCCGCCCCCTGACCCTCTGGTCATCACCATCCTGCTGTCTGTGTCTGTAAGGGTTTGGGGGGGTTGTTTGTTTGTTTGTTTGTTTGTTTTTGCTTATTCCCTTCACCTCTTCACCATCAAGTCCCATGCTACAACCCATAATTTAACAGGCATCTTTCACTCTCTTAAGGCTCTCTTTTAGTGAGTAAAAGTCTTAATTTAATATAGTTTAATTTCTCAAGCCTTTCTTTTATGGTTAGAGCTTTTTAAGGATGATTTTAGAAATCTTTGCCAACCAAAATGGTGATAGGCGATACCGGACTCTGTCTCCCCACAAAAAAATAATTACATGGCTATCCACAAACAAAAACTTACAGACACAGATAATAGAATGGGGATCAGCAGGGGCTGAGGTGGGGAAAGTGGGGAGGGGTTGGCAAAGGGTCTACACTTCCAGTTGTAAGATGCATAATGTACAGAATGGTGATTATAGTTAATACTGTATTATATACTTGAAAGTTGCTGAGAGAGTGAATTTTAACTATTGTTGCCGCAAAAAAAGAAATAGTTATTATGTAAAGTGATGGAGGTGTTAGCTAACTCTACCATGGTAATCATACTGCAATATATAAGTGTATTAAATCATGACTTTATGCTTAAACAATATTTTATGCCAATTATAACCCAATATATCTGGGGAGGAAAATAAATATTTGCCTATTTTAATAATATTTTGGTCATTAAAATATTCTCCATGTTATTTTCTAGAGAAAATATTTTCTTTCAGGTTATTTCTCTCATTTAGGCCTACAATCTATTTGGAATTTATTATCTTTTTGTCTGATGCACTGCTTTCTATGGTTAACATACTGTAGCACTCTAGTGGCTAATACTGTGTTTGGGATTCTGGTTTTATATTTATGAGTGATTGAGTGATATTATTAGCCTATTGATCCTATTTTTTTTAATGGCATGATATTTGGTTATTGGTAATATTTCTTCCTTAAATTTCTGAGTTATTCACGGGGCCTGGATATTTCTTTCTGGGAAGGTCTTAAATTAGAGATAGTGTTTCTAAAATAGAACTACTCACACTTCCTTTTCTTGAATCATTAGTAAGTATGGAAGGATAAATGTATACTTTTTCTCCATTTGGATACTCAGTCAATCTTGTACCATTTAAAAGGCTTTTCTTCCCATCTCTGCCTGCCCAATCCCTACCCCTACCAGGAGTACTTTTAACATAAATCAGGTTACCATATACAGGGTGGGGCAAACATAGATTTACAGTTATTCATATGAAAATAATGCAATACTTAATAAATAAGAATACAAGAAAAAACTCTGTTTCACACACTAACAAGTGTAAACTTACTTTTGCCCCAACCTGTGTTTATGGTCAGTTTTCGACTCAGTTCTATTCTTCACCTTTTTATCTATCCTCACATCACTACCACACTATCTTTACTTACTGTAGTTTTATAGTAGTTCTTCACACCTGATCATGTAAGTCTTTTATAGATTGTCCTGGCTATGCTTTACATTTATACATAAACAGAAAATCAATTTGTCAAATTTTCCAGGGCAAACAAAGATTATTTGAAAAATTTTTTATTAGAATTATATTTTACTTATATCTACAGACAAATTTTTTTTTATAAATAAATTTTTATTTTAATGGGGTGACATGAATAAATCAGGGTACATATATTCAAAGAAAACATTTCCAGGTTATCTTGTCATTTAGTTCTGTTGCATACCCATCACCCAAAGAGAGATCGTTCTCCGTCACCCTCTATCCAGTTTTCTTTGTACCCCTCCCCCTCCCCTCTCCCTCCTTCCCTCCCCCCACCCCCCATAACCACCCCACTCCTGTCCATGTCTCTTAGTCTCGCTTTTATGTCCCACCAATGTATGGAATCCTGCAGTTCTTGTTTTTTTCTGATTCATTTATTTCACTCCGCATAATGTTATCAAGATTCCACCATTCTGCTGTAAGTGATCCGATGTCATCATCTCTTCTAGCTGAATAATATACCATGGTGTATATGTGTCCCATCTTCTTTATCCAGTCTTCTATTTTTTTTTTACAGTGATTAAAAGCCTTTAAGCAAACTCTTGGCCAATACAGCAAGAAACCATAAAAGAGTAGTGTCCTTAACATGTTCACCAAGTCCAAGTTGGCCCCATCACCATGCCAAATCCATGAAAAATGCAACCCAACCACAGTTCAGTCTGTTAGGAGCTGTCACAGGGAGCAGGAGTCCAGGAAAAGTCCACATCCAGGAAAAGTCCGCATGGCACTGGAATTGTTGTCACCATTCTATACTTTGCAGCTCATGTCCAAGTCCCAATGACCGCTGCTTCTAGCTGGGAATGGTTCAGGTAGACTGGAAAAGCCATTTGCAGCATGCGTGGATATGGAGCTTCTGTTCTCCTCTGCCTGGAAAGATGAGACCAGGTTGCTTTTCCCTGGAGCTCTGCAACTGTGGCATGGTAAAGAGAACCTTGGGATACACTAAGCTGGGTGGCAAAGGTAGATTCATAAAAAGTTGGCAAAAGGGGGAAAGAGAGCTCTAAATTAGGAGTAGGTCCCAGCCTGAAATATGAGTGAGGCATTGAGGTAGGAGGGATAAAGGAAACACTATATATTAAGCAAAGCAGCAGCAAATAGGCCTATTAACACCCACAACAGAGATCTTTGAGGGAAGAATAAAAAATCTGACTATTCAGGCAAAACATAGTTAAGAGGCCCTTGTGCAAATGAGATCAGTTTACCTGCTTCTTGGAAGAAATACCCTAGGCTCGTCCACAGTGTCGTAGATGGGGCCGACGGCCCTGGGCACCTTCAGCCTTCAGTGGCAAACCCCAGCTTTCTGATCAAGGTTAGGTCATAGGTGGCTAGAGCAGGGCTGGGAGAGACTGAACCCTCCCTTAGAGGAGTGAGGGGGAAGCTTACCTTACAGTGTCCCTGTTTCCTCACAGCAGAGGCGTGTAAGCCTGGCAAGCTTTAGCTCAATTAACTTCCTTTCCACTATTTTTTTTTTTTTTTTTGTATTTTTCTGAAGCTGGAAACGGGGAGAGACAGTCAGACAGACTCCCACATGCGCCTGACAGAGATCCACCCGGCACGCCCACCAGGGGCGATGCTCTGCCCACCAGGGGGTGATGCTCTGCCCCTCCAGGGCGTAGCTCTGCCGCGACCAGAGCCACTCTAGTGCCTGGGGCAGAGGCCAAAGAGCCATCCCCAGCGCCCAGGCCATCTTTGCTCCAATGGAGCCTGGGCTGCGGGAGGGGAAGAGAGAGACAAAGAGGAAGGAGGGGGAGGGGGTGGAGAAGCAAATGGGCGCTTCTCCTATGTGCCCTGGCTGGGAATCGAACCTGGGTCCCCCGCACACCAGGCCGACGCTCTACCGCTGAGCCAACCGGCCAGGGCCTCCTTTCCACTATTGAAGCAGGACCCAGATGGCATCCTATGAGACCCCTTTGGGGCGTTGGAGCCTTTAAGGGTGTATCCTAAAAGCTGGTAGTTCCCCTGATCTCTATTGGGCTTTTTCTGCCTCTAGGTATCTTAAAAGCCATGCTCAGAAGATCTCGCTGAGGGGTTTGAGGATCCCCATCCGCCTATATAAATCTTTTCCATATATCTGGAGCTATTTGGAAAAAGACAAAACAGTGTTATTAGCTAGATCTAATAAAGAAAGTAGTAGTTTGCAGGCAAAAAAGATTTGGTGTCTCCTGTTCATCAGCCTTCCAAAGAAATGTAAATTTTTTTTTTAGGTAAAAAACATGATATGGTAGACCCGTAGGAGTTCCAGGATATGACTACCCCCTCTTGAATTTTTTTTTAAATTGACCTTAAAATGTTTGCTGAGTACACTTTAATAATACCTTAACTTTAAAGATTGTAAGCATGACAAAATACAGTAAATGCTTTTGCTCCATATGCAGGAGCATTTTCAGTTTAGCCAGTTTAGGAAATCCAATAATAGAACAATGCATACAGACAGTGAGCTATAGCATGCTTAGCAGCCTCTCCTGTTCTGACAGAGGTTACTATAGATCTGGACTATGTATCCACTGTAATGTGGACATATGACTGTTTGCCAAATGAAGGTATATGAGTAACATCCATCTGCCAAAGTTGTCTTGGTAGGGGTCCTTGAGGGTTAACTCCAAATGAAGGGGCAGTATAGGACCCCTTGGACAGGATTTTCCAATTTGCCGTGCTGCTTCCCGAGATAGTTGAAACTGTTTACACCGGGCTGCAGCGTTCTGGTGATGAATAGTATGAGACTGACTTGCTCGGTCTGTCATGGTTGCTCCATATAATTTTCTTTTGGGTAGCTTGATCAACAAGGGCATTCCTAGGCCCTGGCCGGTTGGCTCAGTGGTAGAGCACTGCCCTGGTGTGCAGGATTCCCAGGTTTGATTCCTAGTCAGAGCACACAGAAGAAGCACCCATTTACTTCTCCACCCCTCCCCCTCTCCTTCCTCTCTGTCTCTCTCTTCCCCTCCCGCAGCCAAGGCTCCACTGGAGCAAAGCCACCTCAGGCACTAAGGATGGCCCCATGGCCTCTGCCTCAGGCGCTAGAATGGCTCTGTTTGCAACAGAGCAACACCCCAGATGGGCAGAGCATTCCCCCCTGGTAGGCATGCCAGGTGGATCCTGATCAGGCGCAAGCGGGAGTCTGTCTGACTGCCTCCCCATTTCCATCTTCAGAAAAATACAAAAAATAAGTAAATAAAAGAAAAAATACAATAAAAAAAAATAGAAAAGAGAGAGAAAGAAAAAAAGGGCATTCCCTTGTGCTAAAGCTCTAGGGAGCATGGAATGAGCTTGAGTATGTCCTATGAAACATGGAGCTCTATGTTGACATATAAGTCTTTGAAGAAGGAGGAACTGCTGAAATAGTTCATCAGCATTTGTCCCTAAGACAGCAGTCTTTATAGTGGAAACACCATAAGTAAATATTTGCTGTCTGTCTATAGATTAAAGGGGGAATATGGCAAATGCTGAAAAGCCATGATCTTTGTGCCTCTCCCCTGTAACCCCAACACTGTTGTCCATGTCTCTGAGTCTCATCTTTATGTCCCACCTATGTATGGAATCATATAGTTCTTAGTTTCTCTGAATTACTTCTTTCGCTCAGTATAATGTTATCAAGGCCCATCCATGTTGTTGTAAAAGATCTATGTCATCATTTCTTATGGCTGAGTAGTATTCCATAGTACAGGGGTCCCCAAACTTTTTACACAGGGGGCCAGTTCACTGTCCCTCAGACCATTGGAGGGCCGGACTATAAAAAAAAACTATGAACAAATCCCTATGCACACTGCACATATCTTATTTTAAAGTACAAAAACAAAACAGGAACAAATATAACATTTAAAATAAAGAACAAGTAAATTTAAATCAACAAACTGACCAGTATTTCAATGGGAACTATGCTCCTCTCACTGACCACCAATGAAAAAGGTGCCCCTTCCGGAAGTGCGGTGGGAGCCGGATAAATGGTATCAGGGGGCCGCATGTGGCCCGCGGGCCGTAGTTTGGGGACCTCTGCCATAGTATATATATACCAAAGCTTTTTAATCCACTCGTCCACTGATGGACACTTGGGCTGTTTCCAGATCTTTGCTATTGTGAACAATGCTGCCATAAACATGGGGATGCATTTCTTCTTTTCAAACAGTGCTATGGTGTTCTTGGGGTATATTCCTAACAGTGATATAGCTGGGTCAAAAGGCAGTTCGATTTTTAATTTCTTGAGGAAACTCCATACTGTTTTCCATAGTGGCTGCACCAGTCTGCATTCCCACCAGCAGTGCAGGAGGGTTCCCTTTTCTCCACATCCTCGCCAGCACTTACTCTGTGTTATTTTATTGATGAGCGCCATTCTGACTGGTGTGAAGTGATATCTCATTGTGGTTTTAATTTGCATTTCTCTAATCATTAATGATGTTGAACATTTTTTCATATACCTATTGGCCATCTGTGTGTCCTCTTTGGAGAAGTGTCTATTCATTTCTTTTGCCCATTTTTGGATTGGATTGTTTGTCTTCCTGGTATTAAGCTTTACAAGTTCTTTATAAATTTTGGTTATTAACCCCTTATCAGATCAATGTCAAATATATTCTCCCATTGTGTAGTTTGTCTTTTTATTCTGTTCTTATTGTCTTTAGCTGTGCAGAAGCTTTTTAGTTTGATAAAATCCCATTTGTTTATCCTGTCTTTTATTTCACTTGCCTGTGGAGACAAATCAGCAAATATATTGCTGCGAGAGATGTCAGAGAGCTTACTGCCTATGTTTTCTTCTAAGATGCTTATGGTTTCATGCCTTACACTTAAGTCTTTTATCCATTTTGAGTTTATTTTTGTGAGTGGTGTAAGTTGGTGGTCTAGTTTCATTTTTTTGCAGGTAGCTGTCCAGTTTTCCCAACACCATTTGTTGAAGAGGCTGTCTTTACTCCATTGTATTTCCTTACCTCCTTTGTCAAATATCAGTTGTCCATAGAGCTGTGGGTTTATTTCTGGGTTCTCTGTTCTGTTCCATTGATCTATGTGCCTGTTCTTATGCCAGTACCATGCTGTTTTGAGTACAATGGCCTTATAATATAACTTGATATCCAGAAGTGTGATACCTCCTGCTTTATTCTTCCTTTTTAAGATTGCTGAGGCTATTCGTGTTCTCTTTCGGTTCCATATAAATTTTTGGAATATGTGTTCTATATCTTTGAAGTAAGTCATTGGTATTTTAATTGGTATTGCATTGAATTTATAAATTGCTTTGGGTAATATAGACATTTTAATGATGTTTATTCTTCCTAACCATGAGCACGGTATATGCCTCCACTTATTCGTATCTTCCCTTATTTCTTTTATCAATGTTTTCTAATTTTCCAAGTACACGTCTTTAATCTCCTTGGTTAGATTTATTCCTAGGTACTTTATTTTTTTGGTTGCAATGGTAAAGGGGATTGATTCCTTGATTTCTCTTTCTGACAGTTCATTATTAGTGTATAAAAATGCCTCTGATTTCTGAGTATTGATTTTATGTCCTGCCACCTTGTCGAATTCATTTATCAGGTCTAGTAGTTTTTTGACTGAGACTTTAGGGTTTTCTATATACAATATCACATCATCTGCAAATAATGATAGTTTTACTTCTTCTTTTCCAATTTGGATGCCTTTTATTTCTTTTTCTTCTCTGATTGCTGTGGCTAGGACTTCCAGAACTATGTTGAATAAGAGTGGTGAAAGGGGGCACCCCTGCCTTGTTCCTGATCTTAAGAGGATTGCTTTTAATTTTTGCCCATTGAGTATGATGTTGGCTGTGGGTTTGTCATAGATGGCCTTTATCATGTTGAGGTATGTTCCCTGTATTCCCACTTTGCTGAGAGTTTTGATCATGAATGGGTGGGTGCTGGACTTTATCAAATGCTTTTTCTGCATCTATTGAAATTATCATGTGGTTTTTCTCCTTTCTTTTGTTTATGTGATGAATCACATTGATTGATTTACGAATATTGTACCAGCCTTGCCTCCCAAGAATAAATTCCACTTGATCATGGTGTATGATTTTTTTCATATATTGCCTGATCCAGTTTGCTAATATTTTGTTGAGGATTTTTGCATCTAAGTTCATCAGGGATATTGGCCTATAATTTTCTTTTTTTGTGTTGTCTTTGCCTGGTTTTGGAATCAGAATTATGCTCGCCTCATAAAAGGAGTTTGGAAGTCTTCCTTCCTCTTGAATTTTTTGAAATAACTTGAGAAGGATAGGAGTTAGTTCTTCTTTGAATATTTGGTAGAATTCACTTGTGAAGCCATCAGGCCCAGGACTTTTCTTTTTTGGGAGTTTTTTGATAGCTGTTTCAATCTCATTTGTTGTAATTGGTCTGTTTAGGTTTTCTGATTCTTCCAGATTGATTTTTGGAAGATTATATGATTCAAGGAATTTGTCCATTTCATCTAGGTTGTCTAGTTTTTTGGCGTACAGTTCTTCATAGTATTTTCTTACAATATTTTGTATTTCTGTTGTGTCAGTTGTTATTTCTCCACTCTCGTTTCTAATTTTATTTATTTGAGTCCTCTCTCTTTTTTTCTTGGTGAGTCTTATTAAAGGTTCATCGATTTTGTTTACCTTTTCAAAGAACCAGCTTCTGGTTTCATTGATCCTCTGTATTGTTTCTTTAGCCTCTATGTCATTTATTTCTGCTCTGATCTTTATTATTTCCTTCCTTCTACTAACTCTGGGCTTTACTTGCTGTTCTTTTTCTAGTTCTTTTAGATGCAGGGTTAAGTTGTTTATTTTAGCTTTTTCTAGCTTCTTGAGGTATGCCTGTAATGCTATAAACTTCCCTTTCAGGACTGCTTTTGCTGTGTCCCATAAATTTTGAGTTGATGTGTATGCTCATTATCGTTTGTTTCTAGGAATTTTTTAATTTCTTCTTTGATCTCAATGTTAACCCATTCGTTATTTAATAACATACTATTTAGTTTCCAAGTGTTTGAATGTTTTTCAATTTTTCTATTGTGTTTGATTTCTAATTTAATGCCATTGTGATCAGAGAAAGTGCTCGATATGATTTCAATCTTCTTAAATTTGTTGAGACCACTTTTGTGCCCTAACATGTGGTCTATTCTAGAGAATGTACCATGAGCGCTTGAAAAGAATGTATATTCTGCTGTTTTAGGGTGAAAGGTTCTCAAGATATCTATTAAATCGAGTTGATCTAATATGTCCTTTAAGTCTGCTGTTTCTTTGTTAATTTTCTTTCTTGAGGATCTATCTAATGATGTTAATGGGGTATTGAAATCCCCTTACAGACAAATTTGAGGAAATTGTTACCTTTTCAATACTGAGTCTTATAATTAAAGAACATGGAAAAATCTCTCTCTATTAAGTTCTTCTCTAACTTATATTGGTAACATTTTATAATTTTGTGTGGAAATCTTTATCATTTTTAATTAGATTTATTCTTAGCTATTTGGTGTTTTTGATGCTATTGGCCATGGTATTGCTTTTTGAATTTTATATTTTCTAGGTTTTATAGCTGATAATAAAATTTGTTTTTATATTAACCCTATATCAAGTAATTTTGCCAGATTCACTTATTAATTCAAATAACTTATATGCACATTCTTTTGGATTTTCTATATCAACAATCATTTTGCCTGTGAAGAATAAGAGTTTCTTTCTTTACAATTTCTTGCTTTTTTTTTGTTGCTTTTTTTCATTGTCTTAGGACCTCTAGTGCAATGTTGAATAAAAGTAGTAATAGCAATATTTTTGTCTCCTATCTTATGGAAATACATTTCAATATTTCATGGCTAAGACTTATGTTTACTATAGGATTTTTCTGTATATATATCTATACTTATTATTTGACAGATTGAAAAATTCCCTTCTCTTCCTAGATTGTTAAGATTTTTTAAAACCATAAATAAGTATTGATATTTAGAAAATACTTTTACTGCATCTATTGAGATTAGTATGATATTTTTTCCTCCTTCATTTTGTAAATGTGATGGACTACCTTGGTTAATTTTTGAATGTTAAGACTGCCTTCCATTCTTGGAATGATCCAGCTTTGTTATTGTCTTAGCTTGAGCTCCCTCAGTAGCAGATCCTGAGACAAAGATTTGGTTGCAAGCAATTTATTAGGAAGTTGAAGAAAACTCTGATAAGGGAGAGAAAAAGCAAAACAGAGAAGGGGAGGAAGGCAGCAGAGGCTGAATTATCAATCCAGTGACCATGGTAGGTGACTGGAGCTTAAGTCCATCAAGAAGCTCTGAGAAATGGTATTAGCACATGTCTCAGATTTGTCCCATCTCAGTTGAGGGGACTGGAATATTTAAAAACCTATATACCACCTTACCAGTCAATCATTTGTTAGAGGACTGTTCCTGGTAAGTGTTAATTCTCCGGTATCTAAGGCCTCCATGCATGCATGAGGGCAGAGGGTCTTCTTCAGCTCCAGAAAAAGCCCTCAGCCAAGAAATGAGTATCCTCAAAGGAAGAAGTGGACCCTTCCACAGGCCACATCTCTGTGACACTGGTAAGCTGTCATTCTTTTAACATGTTGTGGATTCTCTTCACTAATGTTGTGCTTAGAATTTTTGCTTTTATGTTCATAAGAGAGAATGCCTGTTGATCCATTTATGCAATGACCTGGTAATTGGCCTCTGGTAATATTTCTTGCATAAATAAATGGAACATTCTAGTGGGCCTGGATATTTCTTCCTAAGAAGATTTTATAAGTGGGATTCCATTTATTTAATAGAGCTATTCAGACTTTGTTTTCTTGCATCAGCTTTAAGTTGTGGTTTTAAAAGTACTTATTTATTCCATCTGAATTTTCTAATTTATTGTCATAAAATTTTATTGGTACTATCTATATTGACATGAGAGAATATTGTTATCTTTTTAAACAGAACACTTGACATCTTTGAGAAAAACAACTTCACTATCATTCAGAGCCACCCCAAGATTAAATATTAGCCTTACAGTTGTATAATTTAAGAAAGTGAAGATCTTCTCCAAAGTGAATTTCTGCCCCCATAGCTCAAAACTACTAGGAACCTTTCAATGCAGTTTACTCACTAGAAATACAATTAACCTCTACAAACACAAACCACACAAGTTATAGACATATAAGAAGCAACTGGAAGCTCAAAAGTGTAACTCTGATATCAAATCAGAGGAAGAGACTTAGATTTAGAGTTATCAGACTAGAAATGGTAGGTGAAACCAAAATAATGAGGCCATGCTCCAGATATATGTGGAGACAGACAAGTGCTGAGTTTGAAGAGGGAGGAAAGTGGAAAAAAATTTCCAACAAAAATAAAACAGGAAAGGTGACAAGGAAAGGGAAGAACTGGAGTGATGAAGTCTGACCCGTCAGAGAAGGAGAGTTTTCAGAGGGAAGAGTTCAGAAGAGTTCATCAGCCGAGCCCTGTCTAAATAACGGTGTTGGAAAGTTAGGACTAATTAAAAATCTTGGCTGTTGAGTGACATTTTAAAAAGTCATTTTAGTAAAGTAGTAGATGTTAGTTAGGATATAAGGAGTCAGGAAATGTGGATAATGACCGTTTTACTGATTTCAAAGAAAGGCCCATAATGAATGTCTGTGATGTCAGACAGTCCAGGGATTTTGAAATGTTTCTGTGCAAAAGAAGGCAAAGTTCTATACTGTAGCTTCCCCAATCAAGATGCAAAGACAAAAAACACATCAAAAAACAAACAAAACAGTTACAAGTGAGCCAGGTCTAACACACAATGGTCAAAACAGTACAACTCAAATAACAACCCCTTCTACATTAATTCTGATACTTTAAGCCCCACTAGTTTTAATATTAAAAGAAAGCACACCTTTAATTCTGGACTCTCATATCACTTAAAGTGTTTTAGCAATTTCTATAATAAAAGAAAAAAAATACAACAAATCTGAGAGGCGTCATCACATGCTATCATTTTAGCTCTGTTTATATGAAACAGAGTAGTAAGCACCCTGGGAATCGAAGCAGGACGAGCTGCAGTGACCCTCACCCTATCCTTACAGACAGTCCAAACTGAAGTGATTTCTGGAAATCTCACACAGCAGACCATCCTGCTTCCAGAATCTCCACATGTGGACGAGCCTTCTGGTTTCCACTATGAAATTATTGCCCAACCCCACTCCAAAAGAGAATAAAATTTTGAAATAAGACCCCTTACTTTCAGAAAACAATTCCTTTTCTTGCGAACTTGCAACATCTTCAAAGAAAATAAGTTTTGATTTTGATGTAAGGAAGGAGCTTGGCAGCAGGGGAAGCCATCTCTTTGACAAAGATATTTCTCATGTAATTACAGAGTAACCTCAGGGCTTCACAGGAGTAATCAAACTACATGAATGCAGAGAGGCTAGTTATTTATAATAAATCTTTGCTAAACACTTATTAACTGCAGGAAATATAAAAATTTCCAAAGGCCCAGTGTTTCAGGGTTTGTTTGTTTGTTTGTTTGTTTGTTTGTTTTAGCTCTCTGCCACATTCCTTCTCTAGACCAGAGGCTTTCCTTTGTCTTCTGAGTAGAAATGAGCACATCATCTTTCTAGGACTGACATTGGGGAGGGGGTGGCCAAGAGAGAGAAGAGGTGAATCTTTAGGACTCTATCTAGTCAGAATTAGTGACTCTTGGCACCTCTATCCATTCTAGCTGGAAGGTTGGGAATTAGTAAATTTTTTTTGTTTGTTTTTATTTTTTTATTCAGTGAGAGGAGAGGAGGCAGAAAGACAGACTCTCACATGCACCGTGACCAGGATTCACCCAGGTGAGCCCACTAGGGGCTGATGCTCTGCCTACCTAGGGCATTGTTTCGTTGTTTAGCAACGGGGCTCTTAGCGCCTGAGGTGGAGGCCATAGAGCCATCCTCAGTGCCTGGGGCCAACTCTATCCAATAGAGCCATGGCTGCAGGAGAGGGAGAAAGAGAGAGAGAAGCGAGAGGGGGAGGGGTAGAGAAACAGATGAACACTTCTCCTGTGTGCTATCACCAGGAATCAAACCCAGGACATCTACACACTGGGCTGATGCTCTGCCACTCAGCCAACCCACCAGGGCCACCATTAACTGTCAAGACTGCTCTTTTTTTCTCACTTTAGTCTGCTGAAAATAGTTTCCTACAACTTCTATGCATTAAATTGAAACACTATAGAGTTGGAAGGGACATTTAAAACATTCAGGCCCAAACCTCTCCTTTTACTGATGAGGACATGAGGGCCCAGAGTTGTGGTATTTCTTGCCCAATGTCACACAGTTACTGGAAGATTAGCGTAAAACTCCAGTTATGGTCAACAACACTAAACTCTTTTTTTTTTCACCATATTTAGCACTTATTTATTCTGTTGGGGAGATATTTCCTGGATAGAATTTCTTAAAATTTTATTTTTCAATTACAATTTACATTCAATGTTATTTTGTATAGTTTCAGGTGTAGAGCATAGTAGACAATCATATACTTTACAAAGGCATTCCCCCATATCAACCACACTAAACTTTTCTTGCAATAATAAATAACTGATTTTATTTTCTCTCTTCTCTCTCTCTTTTTCCTTCCTTCCTTTTTTTTTGAATTGAATAATAATTGAAATCAAAGATCAAAAGTATTGTATTCCTTAACCCATCACACTGTCTACCCCCTTCAGTAACCATTAAGAATTTTCAACAGTTTCTTTGAACTGAAACTTGTCATACAGGTTCTCAGCCTAGACATATTATTTGTATTTTTATAACTTGAAAATAACTTCTTATATATTTTATATTTTTTCACTTTGAAAAACTCAGCTTATCTCTGTACTATTTTAACATTGATTTCCTATAGATGGGTGGCCAGCAGAGCTATTAAAGTCATTTAAAATGTATTCTTTGAAGCAGTGAGTAAAACTTTGTGACACAGGTCAGCAAAATTTAGCATAGTTTCATACATCCAGATTTATATTAGCACATTAGATATTATTTTAACTTGCCTTTAAACTAACAGAATTTTTAAAATTGAAAAATATTAACTTGGAACACTAGTCTAGTTTTATGAGTAGCTGGTACCCAGAAGAGTTAAATGGCATACATGCCAAGGTCATATAGTCGATTAACAATGGGACCAGCACAAGAACCCAAGCCTGCTGGATGGACTACCTGTTCAGCCATTCATTCCACCACATCATGTTGCCTCTCCGACTGCAGTTTACAGATAAATACAGAGCTCTGTGCTTCTTTCCAGTCCTCAAATCAACTTGTTCTTGGAGTTTTTCTTCAATTGTTATTATTCTTTATTTGGCTGTAGGAAGAGGGAGGATGTTTTGATCCTGTCTTTCTTTCTTGGGTGCCACTTTTCTTTCGTCTGTGGGCCTTTGCTGCAGTTGCCCTGCTGACATGGTAAACACACCTCCAGGTTCTTATCTGATATCAAAGAAGAAAAAGAAAGAAGCAGTTTCTGGCACTTACAAAATAGATTTCTTTCCTGGTTGGCCTAAACCATCTGTTCTTGTGAAAGTAGGAGCAACCAGAAATCTATACAATTCCTTAAGGATTGGGGCATAGTGGTAGTGGGGACAGTGAGGCTGTTTTCAGGTTTCTACCTTTATAACTATTTACCTTCACTCTCAGAGGAAGCGCATAACTTGCCTTTTCACTAACTTCTCCTCCTAGTCAACTCTGAATCCCATCCCCTTGACTCTCAGCAGATTAAATTAGGTGTCGTGTCCCACTCCTTTTGTTTCTGAGCTCTCTCCCTCATGACAACCTTTGAGAGGAAAGTTTCAATAGCATTATCCTAATTCAGATGCTATTCAACTCTTGGAGACCTAGACTCATCTACTGATCTCCAGATGTCTCTCCACCTCTATAGGCTCCTAACTTCACTCCTCCTAAAATGTCTGCATGTTACTTAAATGTCCTACAGAATAAGACTTTCGATTACTATTAATCACTCCTTTCTTGACACTCAATTTCTTTGACTACCAAACCAACTCCCTCTCCTGAGTCTCCCTCCAATCCTTTTACTCATCTTAGTCTCTTCTTTGCAGGCTCCTCTTTGTCTTCTTAAATATGGTGCTCTCCTCTTCTCAAATACCAGCTCTACTGGCCAAATGCATTTACTCAGCCAGCACCCAACCAACCCTTCTCAAAGCCACATCCCCAGGCCAGATGTCTCTCTCATACCTTACAGATAAAAAACTAGAGTTACACTGTCTAGCAAAGAGCCCTGAAACATGGAGCTATTCAAATTCAAATTTGAGTAAAATTTAATTTAATTTAAAATTCAATTTCAAGTTTTCACTAGCCACATGAGGCTAGTGATTACCATATTGAATAGCACAAATATAGAAAAGATGTTTATCAATGCAGAAAGTTCTCTTGGACAGTACATCTTCAGTTTTCTACAGATTATATCCCCAAAACCATTTGTATCTTAAAATATCTGAAATATCTCTTATCTATGTCCAAACCTGCTCTTCCATATGAATTTTCTCGCCTGTCTCCTCCATCTCTAACACTAATGCTACTGACTTAGTTCCCACAAACTTTGCAATAGTATCTTAATCAGTGGTGGGATTCAAATAAGTTACTAACCAGTTCTCTTCCCTAATGACTGTTTTAAATATAAAAAAATGATATACTGAAAGGAAGTTTATTATTTCATGCATTTAATACTTAAATAAGAACAATTAATGAGGTACACAAAACTAGATTATGTTATAAGAAAGTTTTAAAATATTAATGAAAAAATATTAAATAATAAAACTATTATTTAAGGTATTTCCATATTGCTTCTTGATTGGTGTCCTCACTTGCAATTTTTTTCACCTATGGACGAAATAAACATTACTATGAGTGCAAACATTACTATGAGTGCACAGGTGAACATTAAAAAAAGAGTAAGGAGGCCCTGGCTGGTTGGCTCAGCAGTAAAGTGTCAGCTGGCGTGTGGAAGTCCCAGGTTGGATTCCCAGCCAGGGCACACAGAAGAAGCGCCCATCTGCTTCTCCACTCTCCCCCCTGTCCTTCCCCTCTATCTCTCTCTTTCCCTCCTGCACCCAAGGCTCCATTGGAGCAAAATTGGCCTGGACGCTGAGAATAGCTCTATGGCCTTTGCCTCAGGTGCTAGAATGGCTTTGGCCACAATGGAGCAACACCCCAGATGGGCAGAGCATCACCCCCTAGTGGGCATGTTGGGTGGATCCCAGCCAGGGGTATGCAAGAGTCTGTCTCTCTGCCTCCCCACTTTCCACTTCAGAAAAATACAAAAAAAAAATTAAAAATTAAATTAAATTTAAAAAGAGTAAGGAATGTAAATTTGTGATTTCCACATTAGAGAGAACCCAGATTATAAATGCCATTTTAACAGCAGGTTCGCCAAACTCAACAAAAATTAGGTATTGGTTCTGCTGAACCAGTGTGAACTGGCTGAATCCCACCACTGATTTTAATGATCACCTGCACATATTCCTGCACACTCCCCACCTCCCAAAAAAAAAAAGAAAATTCATTTTTCACAACGCATCCAAGGACCTCTTTCCAAAATGGCAATCCTGTTGTATTGATCTCCTAGGAGTAAGTTTTTATTGGTTTCCTACTAACTATATACTATCTAAACCCAGAAAATTTTTATAATAAAATGGGATGCTTTTAATAATCATGCTGCTACAATAGGACTAAAATTGGGTTCTTTCAAGTAAATCAGTAAGTAGGATCACCCTGCAGATTCTGAATTTCTCAACTTATTTGATGAGCTCTTACGTGTTCTGGTCCTGTCCGTCTCTTCAGTCCTCTAGGTCTCCTTGCCACTCACCAAATGGAATACTCTGCTTGACATTTCTGTGATTTTACTTCTTCTGATCCTTTTGCCTAAATCTGTACTCTCCTCATGCCTGTAACTATAGAATTTTAAGAGATGTACATATGCACTATGTATTCTATTATGCTAAAATATACATATTTCTTGCTTTTGAAATAATATATAATTCTCAGAGAAATGTAGAAAATGTAAAAGAGTTTTGAAAAGAACAAAAGCATTCACATTCCTACCACTCAGAGCCAACCCCAGTTAATATTTCACTGTGTATTCTTCTCTATCCGTGTATACACATACAATTTTCCTTCCAAAATTTAATTTTTACTATTTTGCAACAGGCTTTTAGCATGTAGTATCTTATTTGTATTTTTTCATGTCACAAATATTCTTTTATAACCTGAGTTTTAATAACTGAATATTCTCCATTGTATAAAGACGCAATAGTTTAGCTAATGTGTTGGTTATTGCTCAAAATTTATAAAATCTAAAAGAGAATTAAATATGTTTTCTCATAACAAAAGCAAATCAAATTTACTGTAAACTTTTTGAAGGAAAACACACAAAGAAAAGGGATTTATCATGTTCTAGAAAATGACTTGTATAATATTTGAAAGTTAAGTCTGTATGAAACCTGTTTCTGAAATTGCTACAAAGTCCATAAAAAGTGCTGCATTTCTAGAACTACAGACAGGAAAATTTTCAAGAATGCAAATATTGTATAAAGATAAATATTTTTCATAACTATGAATATTTTCTCTTGATATCTACTATTGCTACTATGTTCTTCTAAACACATACATGTTAAACATCTTTATATGAAATACTTTGTAATGTGTGTAGCAGCATTCCAGAAATGCTACCATGAATATTAAGATAGAATGTAACCTTTCTGATAATTTCCACTGCATTTTAATCACAGATGAAATAGCAATTCATTTTTTAAAATGTTATGCAAAATATCAGACCTGTGAATTTTTGAAAATAGAAATGATTTCTCCCAAAGATTGAAGACTTAACCAAGCATAATTGGACCTGAACTTGTGGTTCTAGAAAACATAAACAAGATTACTAGACCATAGATACAGTCGTGTTTGCCATCTCAGCACATAAAAGTTCGACTTGTGACTATGTGAATGACAGGACATGTGCCAAAACATTGCCATAAGTTTATTACCAGTTGCTGTTCTGCTAATTTTAAAATGACTTCATTCTACCTTAATCAAACTTTTAATATGCTACATATTGGTATTTGTTTGGCAGGAAACTGTCACAAATTTATTCTGGCGGTCTCTGCCCACTTACCTATCACAGAAATGTGTTAAATCTCTCCTTTCAAAAAGAGTTATCAAAACACTTGAACAAGATGCCACAGGCAAGGATACATAATGACTGATTGGCTTTTGGAGGAAGTAGGTCAAAACTATAGCCATACCAGTAATGCTCCTCTGCTGTAAGCCTTAAACATGCACGTCATAGGAGACCCAGAAATCATCGCTGAGTAAATACAACCTCCAGAAATTGGGCAGAATATTTGCAAACTCACACCAGCCTATAAACAACACCAACAGGCAGCCATGTTTGCACAAGAGGAAGTAAGAGCTGATGTGACCCTTGGCCATTCTGAACTGGGCTTTGCACAGTATGTCACTTGCCTCTGTGGATGGTGTCCGGGTATATCTGGAAAACATCAGGGATGAGAGTGTAGCCTGCAGGCAGCTCACACTCATGCAGGCTGATTGCAGAAATGTAAAAGGGCTGGCAAACACACGTGGAGGTCTCTGGCCAAAGAAAGCAAGCCAGCTAAGGTGAATGGCCCAGAGCAAAGCTCAAGAACTGAACTGTGCTGGTTATTTCAGGAGAGTTAGCCTTTGTATGTTTCCTAGTGAATCAAGTGTGGCATGAGCTAACACAAGCACAAAAATGGATGCTAACCCTGAAAGAACAAGCCCAAGTCAATGCAGATCAATCATTCTTCCTCAGTGTTCAATTGAATTGAGGTGATTTCAGATTGTCCATCTATTGATAATGTTACCAAACAGTGACTAGGCCTGGAGCAGGTCTGCCTCAAGCCAGCCTATAGTGTGTGGTTCTTGACTTCATGCATGAAAGATTGTACAACACAGGTGATTTTGAGAGTACATTTATTAAAGCTGGGGACAGTGAAACAGGAAGGGGTTAGAATAGAAGGAGCAACAGGAGAGAATTAGGTGATTCTAGAAATGTTATAGGAAAGAAGTGAGCCTGGGCGGGGCTGCTTCAGCTCACTGAGAAGTCAGGGGAAAGGGGGCTTGGGGGACAGGGTCAGGGGGTTAGCCGGGACTTGCTGCTCGTTGCTCCCCTGGCTGCGAGTTTCTTGGAGACCCTTAGGGTTTAGGAGATGCACACCTGTGGAGGAAGAAGAGGGGAAACAGAAAGGCAGGTGTATGCTCCCAGGAGCAGGAAGAGCAGGGACTGGGTCCTTGGCTTGAGTATTTTAAAGGCTGGGATTTGAGGGGAGCTCTTAAGGGAAGATATTCATAGAATATTCATCAGCTTTGGGCCTATGTGCCAAAATGGGATTTATTCTCTGAACTTCTTCCATCTTTGGGTGTGGTTGGCACAAGGCACAAATTGGATTTCTGCTATCTCCCTGAGTAGGGTGATTTAAGCTATTTGTCCTCTTGGGAGGAGAAGCGTAAACCCTTTACTCCTAAGTATCCTTGGTTAGGGAAGTTAGGATATTGTGACTTACTCTCTGGTTATAAACTTCTTGGTTGTTTAACTCTCTGTCTCAGTTGCTCTATCCTACTTACTGGGGTTTACCATTTACCAGCTCTTCTCATTGGAAGATCCAAATTACAGTTTGCTATATAGGTCGAGTCTCTTGACGGCATTCACAGAACAGCAGAGGGAGGAGCAGGTGATAAGTAATAAATAGCAGAGCTCATACCAGTTGGCTGGGCTCCTGAGACGAAGCACACACCTGTCCTGACCACAGTGAACACACATCTCTGGCAACGTGTACTTTTCACTCTAACATGTGTCCTTATTCCCTTGACTGGGGCGTAATGCTAACCTTTTTTCTATTTTGTTTATAAATATTCTTCTATGCATTATTATTCACACACATGTACTTTTTTTTCTCCAGCTGTAACTGTTATGGACAAAACAAATATTTTTATAGATCAAATCATATTTTCCTTTGGCTCCCAATATAACTTTTGTAGATGAAGTCCTCAAAGCATACAAGCCAAGTTGGTGACTACTGCAGACAAACCGAATGTGTCATACTAAATAATAATACTTTACTGTTGTCTAAGGCGTCACAGTAAGTCACTTTTACATATGTTACTTTGCTTCATGCTCATAATAACCTAGTGATTTGGACAGGAATCCTTGTCATGAATGTACCAATCAGTAAACGAACCTGGGTGGAGAGATGTTTCATGCATTAAGGTCCCCTGACTATTCAGTGACCAGATTTTCTAAGTCAGATTTCAGCATTCTTTCCTCTACAATGTAAATTGGATAACTGTCGTATATTTTTTCCAAAGTTTCAAAAAAATACATATATATTTGAGATAAGTTTCTTTATATAAGTGTCTTATACATTTCTATATGAAGACATCTAGATTTATATAGCAAAATATATATAGAAATTAGGAAAGGTTCTAGAAAGGACAGACCTTGAACGTCTAAATTCTCTAATTCTACCCCATCCCAACAGCAGGAGGAGACAGGAATCTAGTGTTTTCTTTAAAGTCAGGGAGGCCAGGAAGGAGGGCTCTGCACTGCCTGCAGGGGAAGTAACTCAGGGGGAACTAAGTCTTCATCCTGGAAATCCGCACAGCATGAGTCATCATTTTAACCTAATGACAATGGTCTCTACACTCTGAAGTCACTTATTCTACTTAGAGGAAGTTGGCAGAATAACCTCCAACCTCTAACTCCAGAACTGGGGCCACTGAAAGTTTTATTTAAATGACCCTTCCCTTAGAAAAGTGTGAATGTGAGTCTGCATTCCACTCCCGCAGGCCTCGGGCTATAAGGAAAACAGGGTAAACAGAGGACTAAAAATGTCAATAAGAGTTGAGTAAATAATGGAAACGCTGTCAATCAAACCACAGTAGATAATGTCAGAAGAGGATTCAAACATGAACTTGTCAAGAGAAGCAAAGCCAAGATTTGTCTCAAGTGATTTGAATTTCTGAATCTCTTAGGGATCATTTTTTATTTGCTGCAAAATCTGAAGAAATAGTGAATTGTATTTGTCAGTGCAACATCCACTGGGGTTTATGTCTGGTTGTTTTATTTGGCACTTGAGAAAGACACTTTTGCACAATTATGTCCACACATTGAGTTAGCCTTTGTCAAGAAAGGCAAGCTCTTCAATCCTTGTCAGCCCAGTATTTTATTTTTCAGGAAAAGGATCTAAGAGTTAAGAACATTAGGCAACTATTCTTGGCTTCATTAGTACATTTCTTTGGATCTTTTCCCTTTGACACTTTCTTAGGCACATCTGGGCAAGTCTAGTAACACTAAGCCCATTTAAAGGAAACTCAGAATTTTGCAGTGAAGTTCTCCACTTAACCAAAAGAGTGGAAATTGACTATGATTATCTTTCACTTTGAGATTCATTTATAATAGACACAGGTACACCAAAGCATGGTAGGGGTTAGTGATGAATATGAGAAAATACAGTGACTATTGGGTTTAAAATGTAACCCACGTTAGCATGAGTAGCAGAGAGGATGACAGAGATGAGATAAAGGCTAAATTAAATATCACAAGTCTTATTATCTGATACCCAGGACAATCAATAGTAAAACCTATTACATTATATTCTGAAATGAAAAAAAAATACTGGTGAAGGACCATAAATATTAATTATTGATTAGATATATAAATATTACTCTTAATTACTTCATATTTCCCAAAGTAGTCAGAGATGATTGTTTAATTCTTCATTAATTAATAACAAGGCAATAAATGTTTAGCAAAAAAAAAAAAGTTAATTTCTGAAGATAGTGTATCTGTCACTCTCACACTATCAGTATTTTTTAAATGGTTTCTTTGCAAAAACAGAAATAATCTTAATTATTTTTTATTTTAAATGTAGTCAGAGACCCCTGACTCTCAGGGAGGAGGGTTTGCAAGACTACCTATGGAGAGACTTTAGAAGGAGTCTTCAAGTTTATATGTTTACCTGGGGAGGAATGACTTTATCTGAAGAAGGGGCTCAAAAGATTATCTCCATAAGAAATATCTATGCAACCTTCAGAGACAAAAGCAAGAATCATAATGGCTGCATCACATTCTTATTTTTCATAATTTTAAATTTTCTGTTCTTACTGGAAGCATTTGGGGACTTGAAATAGAACCTATTAATAACAACTGTTTATGCTTTCCTCCTTACTTGAACAGTAAACTACCACACTCTTTCACAAGATAGTAAAAATCCCCATGGATAGGGGGATTTTTCATCAGTGTGGACTGAGCTCTTACCTGGTTGTGTTCATCAGTGTGGACTGAGCTCTTACCCCACACAGCACCTAGAACATGATAAAACTTCAATAAATATTTGCAGAATAAATGAGTGAATCATATTGCATATTTAAACTGGCTTTTTAAATAAGAAACATCTCTACACGCCTTTAGAGTGTGTTTGGTGAAGAAGGAGCACAGGCTTTCCAGGCAGATGACAGTGGATTCTAAGCTCGGCCAAGCCCCAAATGAATGGAGCCTCAGTTCCCCCTTAAAAAACAGGAGACTCACAATACTCAGCCTGCCTGGAGTGTAGATTACAGGCAATACACCTATGTGCACACACACACTGTCTAATATATATATTATATGATAGACATTTTATGTCCAATACCTGATATATATATATATATCCACTTATATATATATATATATATATATATTATTAGATACATTATATGTCCAATACATCAAAATTATTACCACTCAGTACCTAGGTTATTCTATTAAAGTAAGTTTAAAATGAAATGCTAAGCCAAAGGCTAGTGCTACCTCTCATAAATGAGACAAGCTAGTCTAGAAAGAACAAGAGATCTGCTGAAGAGTCCAGCATTAGTCCTCCGCAGGGACATGGGGCTCTGTACCAGTTCTTGCTGGAGGATTTGAGGGCAGATTTCACCGGATCAGTCTTCTATTTTTATTTGTACATCTATTTTTGGTACAATTCAGTGTATGTATTTGTAGGCTCCACAAAGAGAAATTGATGTGGATTAGGTATGTTAATCTCTCTTAATAGTAATTTTAACCCCTTACATTTTTTGTAATGTCTCCTCTAGCTTTGAAACAAGGTCAACTTAGAAAGTCTTTATGATGAGTCAGTTCTCCAAATGAGCTGTGAAACACTGAAAGCCATGAAACTCAATGATCAGGGACAGACTCTGTTTAAGACCTGCCATGCAAATGATAAGCCTTGGCTATCTTAATTCCTTTGACGGAGGCTGCCTCATTTGTGTGCTGTGGGTGGTGAAAACATTGACCACTGCAGTTCCTCAGGGTTACTCAGAGGCTCCCAGTCTGTGCAAGCACTCTGAAAATTATATCTGCTCACAAATATTGGTTGCTTGCCTTTAGGGTTACTGCAAAAGGCTCTCCTTCTGCCCAGGCTTACTGTCTATGATAAAGTGGAAGTTGCTAACCTCTAAAGAGGTGAGCTACAACAACATCAGTGAGCTCCAGTACGCAGAAGTAAAGTGTCCCTAGTCAGCCCAAAATGCTATAAAAAAAAAAAAAATCACAGATTGAGTTGCCTAAACAACAAACACGTATCACAGTTCTAGAGTCTAGAAAGTCCATGATCAAGGTGCCAGCAGATTCACTATCTGGTGAGGTCCCTCCTGCTGGTTTGCAGACTGGCATCTTCTTGCTGCATTCTCACAAGGTGAGGAGAGAGAGCTCTGTTCTCTCCCTCTTCTTATAAGGACACTAATCCCATCATGGGGGCTCCACCCTCATGGCCTCACCTAAACCTAATTACCTCCTAAATGTCCCGCCTCTTAACACCATTACATTGGGGGTTAGGGTTTCAATTTACTGACTTATGGGGGAACACAAATATTCACTTAGTCCATAACATGACAGGTCAAAATATTTTTGAAATATCTGAGACATTCATCTCAATGTATGAACACAGTTCACTGAGCTAGAAATTAGGTATAAAATTTCAATTCAGGCTTTATATCTTGCTTTCTAAACTGGGAAGATCAGTTAGCAAATTAGCTATTAATTATGTGTCATGTACCACACTGGTATGTGATTCACATACGTTATTTCTAATCTTAAGTATGATAGCAAGGTGAAGTATAATTGTCTCTGTTTCGCAGATGAAGATTGGAGACCCAGAGTGGTTTGGTAGCATGCCTAAGATCACAGCCGTACTAAAGGGTAGCCCCAAGATTCTGAGCTAGTTCTCCTTCCAAAATCCCTCCCTTCCCTACCCTATCATGGTACTGCTTTCTTCCTAGATTGTCTTATCTGTAAATGGAATGGTCACTTCCTTCAGTCCTGTTTGACTCTAAAATGTGGTGATTAACTGTAGGTGATGAGTATTTGGACTGCTCAGATGAGCTATTAAAGTAGCACCAAATAGATGGATTGTAGCACCGGATAGCTCAATCTATGTGCCTTCAAATAGATTGTAAGTGTACCAAGATATTAAGACTTTCAGCTGTCAGATTTGTGAGAAGACCAGGGAAGCCGGAGGCCCCGGCCTGATCTCTGTGAGCATCCTCTTCCATTTTGCTACGCAAACAAGACCATTTGGGTGTGGCATGACCAAAAGTATTTTGAAAGCTCTGCAATAAAAGAACCATGGGGCTGCATATAACAGAAAGTGCTTTGTAGCTTGAAACTATTGATTCTATTGCATTCAAATCGTGTTGTGACTCTGGACATAAGTAGGTTTGCCTAGCAAAACGTCACAGCGTAATTTGTACATTCTCCAGCTTGTACAGTGGAGCAGCAAATAATTTGTAGGCGGACAGACTGATTGAGCCAAGAAAAGCAAACACGGATCTCTCAAGCCTTCCTGGGTAACTATACATGTAAAAGTTTATTTAAACTAATACTTTTGCTGCATATTTAAGACTTTATTAGGTAAACCAGACACATGTGCTAAAGTTCACCTTCCACTGCTGACAAACATGAGTTCTGAATTCGGAGGTGCACTATGAAATTCTACTTAATTGATTCTAATCTTTTCTTTCCATTGATTCAGTAATTTTTAAAGTACATTACCTGGTAGAAATATGCAAAGTAACTGCAACAGAATACACTCATTGACCTAGCTGATGTTTAAAAGGTTATCAAGCGTGCACATCTTTGTAATATTAAGATTAGAGTTTCCTGGACAAATTCTAAACCTCGTACTTCCTCTTGGTTTGGAGGTCAGCTTCTAGATTTTACAGTCAGAAACCGACCTTGACCCTCTTCATGAAACAGAACTTTGTGCAAGTACAGGCGGCTGGGTTTCCCACAATGCCCTTCTTTCCAGGCAGTCTTCCAAGAATGAAAAAGACACTAAGTGACAGAAGAGAAAGATTCAGAAACATAGCATCCTGTGGGCAAAACCTTATTCATGCATTAATTGTCCCTTAAAGGGACATGTGCCTTAAAAACCAGCTCTTCCAAGAAAAAGCCAGTATTTCAAAATGACTGTGACTATATCACACTACTTTAGTCTAGGACAAGTAAATGTGCTCATAGTGCTTGAAGCAAAAAACAAAAGTCTCCACTACTTCTCTCTTTTGTCTCTTGTGAGCCTATATTTGAGTTTGGGATATTATGACTTCACAAAACAATTTGCTTTGCAAGAAAATCTTCAGACTTGTCTTATTGATGTTGCAAATTAAGAGGAAGGTAGACTTTTCTTTAACAGACAATAATAAAATTGTCTCAATTATGAGTCATAGCTCATATTGTCTTTTAAATGCAATTCATTATTTAGAATTTTATTAAAATTATTAGTTAAAAGTATTATTATTAAAAGTATTAGTTTAAAATATTATTTAACAGTTTGAGGCTGCTGTCTCTGTTGGATTTAGAAAAAAAACCCAGTAATTTATGGATATAGCCAATGCAAAGGTTTTCTTTTTCCCTCCAAAGTCAAATCATCATCTCATTTTATTATCTGTCTTAAAATGACAAAGTTGATTAGGGGCCAATGGTTACTACTCTGTAGGGCTTGTGCAAATTACAAAATGAAAATAAATTATGTTTATGTAAATATTTAAAATATTTCTAATTTAGTTTATTTGTAAGTGTAAGTATTGATTTTTTAAAAAATATATAAAGTATGCTAATCTTTTGAATAAGGCCACCAGAGTTATAAAACCTTTTAATGAGATCTTCTAGGATAGAACATGAAAGTTATACCCACCAATAGTCCTACATACCAGAATGTCTGGTGGGACCTCTGACAGAGATAATACCAAGTCAAACAGCTGATAGAAAGAGCTCAATACAAAATAACCACTATGTCAGTGGGGTGTTTCTTCATTTTTGTTTCCCTTTTCAGAGGGAAAGGAAAATGCACTGTGACTCTGGTTAGCTCTGAGGCTGTTTGAATTATTCCTGCCTGTGTCCAGCTGAATGTGCCTAAATGCTTTTCAAAGTTGGTACCTTCCGTCTTGAGTGCCCAGCTCCCTGTCCTCCTGGCAAATGTAGAGCCATCATTTAAAGTCCAACGTGACCACCTCCAGGAAATCACTTTAAGTACTAGTTAAATTGATCCATGACACTAGCACTGTGACAATTCTATTCTAGCACCTCTTACATTGCTTGGTTATGAAAGTCCCCATAGCTAGACGTTTCCCTGAGCACAGAAACCAACTTAGACTGTGTCTTTGTCCTGAGATTTGGTAGGATTAAGCATATGAATGAAACCATCTAATACAAGATGACATGTTTTGTCTACACTAAATACATGATTTCTGAAGTTACTGCTGTTAGATTGCAGACTCTTACGTAGCAGGTTCCCAGGTCCCTCTCTTCTTCTCCTGTGTTTTGATTGTACCTGAACACACAGCGGATACTTTATGGTACATATCAGAGGGGCAAAATGATAGATTAATGAGGGAACTTTACCAGGCATAGACCCATGGACTGTGCTCAGTTCTCACAGACTTCTGGGAGAATTCCATATTTATCTGGGATATAGAAATAATGGTCTCTGCTTTTTTCCCTCTTCTTTTCCAAGTGAGAGGAAGGGAGATAAAGAGACAAACTCGCTCATGTGCCCTGACAAGGATCCACCTGGCAACCCCCACTGGGGCAATGCTCTGCCCATTTGAGGCCATGCTTGCAATTGAGCTAAATAGCACTTGAGACAAAGGCTCCATGGAGCCATCCTCACTGCCCAAGGCTGATGCACTCAAACCAATAGAGCCATGGTGGCGGGAGGGGAAGAGAGAAAGAGTGAGACAGAAGGGGGAGGTGTGGAGAAGCAGATGGTTGCTTCTCCTGTGTGCCCTGACTGGAAATTGAACACTGGATATCCACACACCCAGCCAACGCTCTACCACTGAGCCAACCAGCCAGGGTTGGTCTTTGCTTTTTTTTAATATTGATAATATGCTACTAATAATATATACTAATATGTGACAAGTTATAAACCAAATTATCATATCAGGTTGACATATTTAGGAAACTGAGACACTATTAATCTTCACTATCATTCATTCTTAAACAGAAAGGAAGTATTTGGTATTAAATATTTCTACAAAAAGCAAACCAAAAAAGTAAATGATACATGAGATGACAGATGTGTTAATTAACTCAGTGAGAGGAATTATTTTACAATGTATGAAATGTGTATACATATGTGTGTATATATGTATAATATATATATGTATATATGCATATGAAATCATCACATCATACACTTTAAATATATTACAAATTTATGTATTAATTATACCTCAATAAATCTGAAAAAAAGCAAACCAAGTTAAAAGTAAGGAACTGGGACAATTGATTTATTTGCTCATCACAATAATACCATAGATATTTGACAGTTTCAAAATATTCAAAAATACCAGCCCTGGCCAGTTGGCTCAGTGATAGAGCATTGGCCTGGCATGTAGGAGTCCCGGGTTTGATTCCCGGCCAGGGCACACAGGAGAAGTGCCCATCTGCTTCTTCACCCCTCCCCCTCTCCTTTCTCTCCTCTCTCTCTCTCTCTTCCCCTCCCACAGTCAAGGCTCCATTGGAGCAAAGTTGGCCCCGGGTGCTGAGGATGGCTCCATGGCCTCTGCCTCAGGCACTACAATGGCTCTGGTTGCAACAGAGCAACGCCCCAGATGGGCAGAGCATCACCCCCTGGTGGGCATGCCAGGTGGAGCCCGGTCGGGCATATGCAGGAGTCTGTCTGACTGCCTCCCCATTTCCAACTTCAGAAAAATACAAAAAAAAAAAAAAAAAACCACCTACATTTTTGTCAATATATTAGCCCAAGTAACACATATTTTTACTCATATACAGTATATAATTGTAAAGTGATAAAATTGATTTCACAAGTCTTACACAAAAATGGAATATATGCTCTACAGTCATATTAGTTGTGTGCTTTTCTTTGTTTCTAAGTTGCAATGCATTTAAGCCAGTCATAAATGCCATCCATGTGCAAAACAGTGATTCTGATCATCTCAGAGATACAATGATATATCCCTGACTTCTAGGAAATTAGAGTTTAGTAATATGTATTTCTGGTGTTTGAAATTTTCCTATTCTCCCTCTTGCTGTCTCTCTCTCTCTCTCTCTTCCCCTCTCCAACTCACCCCTCTCTTGACAGCACATATGCATTTTAACTAGCAATTTTAGAAGCTCATGAAATCTGAAGCAGACTGACTTTCAGTCTTTAAATGTTGTAAGCAGAATTTTAATGGTAGCATATAGGCAAATATAGTAGTAAGAAAGTCATTTTTAGAATTTAGTATCTTCTGCTTGGTTAACTAACATGTATTCAGTATGTTCATATTAGCAAAGGTCAATGTAACGCTAGCTAGCATTAATTACCAGATGATCTGGGGAAAGTACTTAGGGTTTTAATTTGCAACAGTAGAGCCTCCCTATTCTGCACATACACCTACTTCCCATTATTTTTAGTTACTGTTTGAGCAGCATTTATTTCCGTGTGTTTGGTCAATGGCATCCCAGTATGTTCTGTAGCCCCTTGCAACACTCTTTTCAGAAAGTGAATCATTTTACCCAGTGGAGTATAAAATAATTCTACAGAGCATGAGGATTTCTACTAGTGTACGGTATTATAGATTTTCTATGAGAACAAAGACCTATACATGAAAATATTAAAGATTTGCTAGGACTGCCATAATGAAACAGCACAGACTGGGTGGCTTAAACAACAGAGATTTATTGTTTCTGGAGGCTGGAAGTCCAAGATCAAGGTGTTAGCAAGGCTGGTTCTCCTGAGGACTTTCTCCTTCTTGCTGTGTCCTCACACGGCCTTTCCTCTGTGTCGGGGTATCTCCCGGTATCTCCTCCTCTTCTTGTAAGGACATCAGTCATGTTGGATTAGGGCTCCACCCTATGATCTCATTTAACTTTACTATCTCTTTTAATGCCCTACCTCTAAATACAGTATCTGCAGTTTTGCTTTCCGCAGTTTCAGTTACTTGTGGTCAATCAGGGTCTGAAAATATGAAATAGAAAATTCCAGAAATAAACAATTCATAACTTTTAAATTGCATGCCATTCTGAGTAGCATCATAAAATCTCATGCCCCCCAGCTCCATCCTGCCCCAGATGTACAATGTCCCTTTGTCCAGTGCCTCCACACTGTATCTGTTCCCCACCTGCGAGTGATTACGTAGCCATCTCCGTGATCAGATTCACTGTCATAGAATCACAGTGCTTGTGTTCAAATACCATTATTTTACATAGTAATGGCCACAAATCTCAAGAATGGGGATGCTGGCAATTCAGATATGCCATGGAGAAGCCTCAAGTATTTGTATGTATAGGGAAAAAAGTATATCAAGGGTTAGGTACCATCCAGTTTCAGGCATCCATTAAAGGTCTTGAAATGTATCCCTCATGGATAAGGGGGACAGCTATACAGTCCATAGGGAGTTGGGGTTCAAACCATGAATTTGAGGAGGGACACAACGTAGTTCATAACATAGGACAAAAACCACTTCAAAATCATAAACATCATCTCAATGAAAGCAACTTCCCTTAATAGGCCTGAGCATTCTTTCAACACCCCTAGAAAATGGATTAGACAAAGTAGAGAATGCAGCTATCATAAATATTACTCTATAGCTCAAGTCTAAGAAGTGCCACATTTCCTACTTGTTTATATACTATTTCATCTAGCTGACAGGCTATAGGAAAATCAGCTTGGGTTGTTGTTTGGGCTCTGTCACCTCTCCTCTGTCCAGACCCAGTGTGGATCCGGAAAGCGTTACTTGCCTGGGAACCCTGGAGGAAACCCGGACTTTTCAACCCACACTGGTCATTGTCACTAGTAGCTGCTCATGGTGCAAACCACACAGTGGCTCCAGAGCTGAGCTGTAGGGTGGGGTTTTGCTGGGACTGGGTGCCTGACACCACCAGTCCTACCTCCCCAGGTCATGTGACAGAGGGCACAGTGCAGAGATTACCGCTACTCTTCGAGCGCCAAACCACCTGTCCCCCACCTCTTCTCGACCAGGAGAAGAGCTCCACCTTCCCACCTAACACTTCTGTTCCCTTCTTATCTACCCCTGTGGGAGAACCGCCCTTCAGTGGGGTTCAGAAACGCGGTCCTCTCTTTACAGCAGTCATTTTTTTTTCTTACTATTACAAAAATAAAAATAACAAAAGGCCTGAACTAAGCTGTCTTGTAGGCTGACTTATATAGTAGAGATGACAGCTGAAGTCTACACGATCCAGAAAAATAAAAAGTGCCACATTTGTCTCATCATAGCAACCAGGAGGGGAGCATGAATCCTTTCTAAGAGACAATGAGAGATGTCATAAAGAAAAAGATAAAGAAGTTGAATGTGTTTCATTATAGGCTCTTTGAATGTCACTTAAATTGGCTGTGTTTTACTTTCTTCACCTGCCCTGCATTCTAAGTTTTTAGGAGTCTCAAGTGAGCCCTCGTGCTCTTTGGTGGCAGAAGGAAAACTGACATCAAGAGAGAGTCAAGAGGGAAAGAGCCACCAACACATTCTTCCCCATCACATATGACTTTGCTGTTTTAATTAGGTCCAAAGTTCTGCAAAACTACTCACCTGGGAAAATCTCAATAACCCAGTGGCCGTTCTGGGATCAGATAAATTAAATTCCACAGTTGTTTTGCTAAGGACTTGGATCAGCAAACTATAAATATATGTGTTATGTAAACAAATTTGAAGACATTTTCCAGCTAAGACACCAAATCAACTAAGGCACTAGTTGGGTATTTTACTTATTTCTGCTAGCTAGCTTCCAATATTTGAATAGACTGAATAAGATGAAATTTTGTCTTCTTTGATATTACTCAGGATTTCTACATTCAGAATTTTTATAATAAAGAGATATTTTGCCTAATTATTTTTTATAAAATATAAACGAGATGTCATAATTTAAAAAAAAATGTTGTCATGTAAGACATGTTATCACTCAGTGTTCCCATATTAGGCTGCTTTTGTCAGAGATTTACTTTGTCATATTTTAAAAAGAAGTAAAGTCTGAAATAATATGAGTGCTAAGATTCACTTTAGAATAACCCAGAGCTGGAGGGGAAATGAAACAAGAGTGACCATGGAATGTTAATTTTAGAAGCTCTGTAATAATGACATGGGGGGTTCTTTATGTCATTCTTTCTACTTGTGCATATATTTCAAGTGTTCTAGGATGAAAAGGTGAACATAGGAAGTAAAATCTCAAAACAGAACTGAGTACCAGCAATAAATATGACAGGCAGATAAACATAACTTGACCAGAGAACACTGGATATATGTCGGGGTGACTCAGAAAACTTTCACTTCTTTTTTATGTAAAGTGTTAAGAATTTCCAGGGAACCAAGGTCTTTTGTCTTCTGTTATTACTGTGAAAGCTGATGGGTGTGTCAGCCACCCCTGAGAGTGACGCTTTGCGGAAAACATGAAGACATCGTGTCAGCTAGTGCCAGCTGGGGCCCATGCTATTCTAGTATTCTTTGAGGTCTTGTCAATCAGCAGCTGAACTTTTGAGAAGAATTTAAAACCAAACCATGTGGCAGCTTTTCTCACCCTAATAACCTAATGATGGGGTGGAGAAATAAGGAGAGGCAGCATCGTTGGCTCTTCCCCTTCTTTGACCTTAATCTTGTGGGTCCCACTGGCTCTAGAATTATCTATTAAATGGTATAGGGAACCTTGCCAGATGTCAGAAGGCATCAACCATTCTCTTCCTCAAAAGGACTTACAACCAAGTTAGAGTTGGGACACACAAGAGTGAAATAAGTTAAAAATGCAAGGCAGTGTAGAATATATGCCCAGGAAATAATACAGGTATCAGACACTGTAGCTGTTCAGAGTAGGGAAGGGCCCATAGCTGAGGGAGTAAACCGGAGAAGCTGAATAAGAGAATGGGATGTGTACAGTCACTTGAACCCTATCCACATGACACAGAGACTCAGGAACTGAGCAAGAGGCACAGCGTACAGCGGAAAGAGCCAAGAGCTGGAGGCAGACGGATCGGCCTCCAACTCCAGCTGTTATCCCTGAACTCTGTTCTCTCATTTGTAACTTGTGGAAGGTTGTTACAGAATTTAAAATAAGTGACATTTGGAGAAATGCCTATAATTAAATAGTTTTCCCTTACACTCCTGCCACAATTTTTTTTCCCTTTGTGGAGGAAGCCACAGGATAAAAATGTGTAATTTTTGTAGAGACGTTGAGTAGCAACCTAAGGAATTGAGACTTTACCTATAGGTGTTCAATGGCTTTAAGCAAACAGGTCATGAGGGAAGCAGTATTTAGGAAAGAGTGTGGCCGCTGTTACATAATCTGGTTGAGAGAGGAGACTTGATCCAGAGAAATTCATTAAGAGGTCAACGCAGTGATCTGAACACAAGGTAATAAGGTCTACAATTAGAGTTGTGGCCAAAGATAAATTTACCAAAAAGCTAATGAAGCTTAATTTTGGTCCCTTGCACGGGCCCCATCCAAGGTTGCAGAACAGACTATAACTCTTCTGTGCTCTGGAGAGGCCGTGGGCATTTGGGGAATCAGACTAGAAGGAATTTGAGTTGGAAAGAGGTTTAGTTTGGGTTTAGTGAGATATTTTATGTGGTTTTCCTTTGCTTTCCTATATAGCTAAGGTATTGCTACCTCTCCCTGTGCAAAAATGGGTTCAGAAACACTCCCTAAGGCGAGCTCACCTGGAGCCTTGACGTGCGGGTGTAGGGCTGTAAGCTGTACAGAGCGTGCCCGACGTCCCTTCGGCCACAAAGGTGTGGGTGGTAGAGTAGAAATATGTTCTGAAGTGTGTGGACTCAGAAGCAAGTCTGTGGGAGATTTCTATCAATGATCCAATGTGTTAACTTAGAAGTGACGCTGCACTCATTGATAACTAACAAAAATTGACATTCTCTCCTATGGGGAGAATATTAGCCAATACAGCACATACATTGTAACTGTTTAACCATGTTACAATTCTAAACAAACCACACTTTGTTTCTTTTTTAAATTGGAATTGTACAAAATAGAGGTTTTTAGAACTCTTAAAGTTACAGAACACAATCTTTTAGCCTTCATCTCTCGGAAAGTCTAAAACAGCTCATTTATGAAGAAAAGTTTATAGTTTTTTTTTCATAAATTTGAGAACAGTTTGCAATTGGGAACAATTTATATGATGTTACTAATAATGATCTGTGATACTAAAAGAAACTTTTCTAAATTATTAATATGTTTTTTATTTATTTCAATCCACCAAGCTGGAAAAAGACTGAATTTTGTTATTTTCTCTATAGAAAATAGTACACAATCCTTAGCTTATAAGAAGGTGATCAACAAGTATGTAGCAAAAATATATGTAACAGGAAAAAAATTATGGCAGGTATACCAAGCAGTGAATTCATTTAAAAAATGCTGTTATTTTTATGAATTTTGTAATGTATATGGTATTTGTCAGCTAAGACGATTCCTTTCTCAGTCTAAAAAAAAATTAACTTCCATGTTTAAGTTTATATTTATTTATAATGTTTGTGTGTTTTTTTTTCTAAAATGGGGCCTCCTACACCTGAATCTAATGGTGGCAATGAGGATACGACAAAATGGACAGAGGCAGATAGTCAGGTGGCCTCAGAACATCACAGTTAATCAGATCTGTGCTGGAGGACTCATGAAGAGGGAGCAGGTCATGCCTGGGTGACTGGAAGAGCCAAAGCATCACTTGAGTTTGGTGTTTAGTTATGCTGGGTTGAGCTGATGGAAGAACTCCAAAACAGGTGTTTAATACAGTCCTGAGCTAGAGAAAGAGGATTCAGGTTGAAGACTGTTTAAAGCACCATCCTTCTGGAATGATCTTGAAGCGTGGTTGGAAAGAGTAACCTAGCCCAATATTCTTTTCCGTTCTCTCTGTGGTCTCTGTGTGGTACTTCCAAACTGCAAAGACATGATTCCGTGGGCTGTTCATAGGTATTACATGAAGGAAAGTCTTCCCCAAAAGGTATATTTGGGAAACGAAGGGTCAAAGAAAGTTGAACTTGTTTCTTTAACACAAAGTTCTCAGATTGTTTGATATGCTAATTTGCATTCTTCCTCTCCTAGAAAAAGCTATTTTATGGGCCATGGACACATTTCCAACCCTCTTTTGGGTATGAGACATTTTGTAAAAATAGTCTAATGACACAATTTGAAATACTCTAGTAAAACATACACAGAAATTCTCCACGTGCCTTGAATGCCCTCTTGCCACCGACCACACCGCTTTCTCTCTCGTCTGCAGCAAGCTACAAGCTCTTCTTTCTCGGGGACCATTCTCCAAACTCTAGAGAAGTTCTTCTAATGTGCAAATCAGGTAACATTGCCATCCTATTACCACTACTGCTTTCAGGAAAGTGCCAGTCTTACCATAGAGATGTGTGCCTTGGAGGATCTTCTCAAGCGATTGCTCCCATCTGTCTACATGGCTTCCAAAAACTGCATTATTACTCTAGCCATAGTAGACAGGGATTTTCCCTTGGATTTTAAGCTGGGGACTAAATGAGTCAATGGTCATGTTTTCTGTTATGTGACCCTTAGAAGCAGCGATGTCAGAAGAGGGAAAGTACTTGCACAAAGATGAACCAAGGCCACACAGGGCTGGTGGCAGTCAAGTGCCTGGTTTCAGATGTCCCTGTAAACTCACCCCACCACTACCCTTGGGGTCTGTAGGTAGTACAGAATATTTATGATAAAAATAATCTTCTCACTTGAGTTGGTGCAGGTGCACATCAGGCCCTTGAAATCAAGACTCCCTCTGAATGCAAACACTTTACAAGGCCTTGCATGACCTAGACCCTGTTTAACTATCCAAGCTCATCTCTGGCTACCTCTCACTTCATCTTCAACATCCATTCAGTACCACAAATGTATTCCCTCTCACCTCCAAATCCTTCCTTGCACAGCTCTTCCTTCTGTCTATTCATCTTTTAGGTCTCTGTTAAAATGGTAGAGTTTTGTTTATTTGTTTGTTTGTTTCTGTAAGAGAGAGAGATCTTTCCTGGCTTCTAAGTCTGTGTCATGTGCCCCTACGAGAGGACATATGTCACTAAATATGTCATTCTTAGTTTCCTCCACTATGTATTTCTTCACCACAAACCCCTTCTGAAAAGGGGGAACAATGAACTATTTAATTCATCATTCCATTCTCCCTTCCCAACACACATTGGGCACATACTAGGCCCTCAATATGTATTTGCTAAGTGAGTGACTAAATCACTCAGTCAACATGAACAAAATGTCAGTAAATGCATAGAGATGGGAAAATACCCATGAACCCATCCCCCACCATAAAAGTAGGGCATTGTCATAACCTAGAAATTCCCCTGTATATTCTATTCCATTCCTTCCATCATCTGGCCACCTGTAACCTCCAGAGGTCATCACTCTCCCCCCAAAGTTTATTGTCCTTTCTCTCATTGCCTTTCTTTTTCTCGAGAGTCTTACTACATATGTAAGTAAGCTTACACACACACACACACAAAATGTGTTGCTTCTTTTTAAGTACTTTGAACTTTATAAAAAGAGTAGTACACTATAAGTATTCTACAGCTTGTATTTCTACCAAGACAGTATCTCTGAGCTTCCTCCTTGTGAATGAGTACAGCTGGGGTCTGCTTGTTTTCACTACTATACAGTATGGCACTGAACTAACTTACTACTATTGATTTGTTTATTTTGTTCACATCTGTCCAGCCACTCGACTCTGTAGATTCTGACAGAATTTTTTCCCAAAGATGGTACATCAATATTTTTCATACCACATGCTCTTCTGCATTATGACTTTGCCACTACCTTATGAGGAAGTGAAGTTTAATTCTCCTCTCCTTAAATCTAGTTGGGCTTGTGATTGCTTCAACCAATAGAGGACAGTGGAAGTGACACTGTGTGACTACTGAGGCTGAGCCATATTCATATGAGAATGCAGCTTCCTCCTTGTTAACACTCATGCTTGGAGCTCTGAGCAACCATGTAAGAAGTCCAAATGCCCTGAGGTTACCATATTGCGAGGAATCCAAGTTACATGGAAAGGTCACACGTAAGAACTGTAGTTGGCAGTTGTGGACCTCAAATCAGTACAGTTCAGCTGCCAGTCACACGAGTGAAGGAGCTTGCTGATGATTCCAGACCCGTCCATTGAGTTGCCTCTAGCCTTTGAATCTTTTCAGGTGAGGACCCAGACTTCACTCTGGAGCAGAGACCAGTACCCACGTGTCCTATCTAAGTTCCTAATCCATGAGCACAATAAAGTGGAACAGCTAAGGTTTGGGGTTGTTTGTTGTATAGCGAGCGTAGCTGGGACAACCTCTTTAGTAGTTGTCCCTTCTCTGGGCCCTATATCTGCCTGGGAAAAGTCCTCTCCTTGTCTTTGAGGCCCTTCTAACTCAGATGAACCAAGGTCTGTTTTTTGCCCAATACCCACCATAGCTCCATCTAACCAGATCAACTCATAAGTATTTATCAAAATGTTATAAAAAGTACCTGTTATATTTCTTTCTCTCTGTTCCCACCAATTTCACAGGACTTCCAGGCTCCAGCTCAGCCAGAACCACTTGACCACCATTTCTCTTACTATAGCATTCAGTTTCTTTAAAGACCTCTTTACCGTTGAGTAAAATTTCTCTAACCAGCATTTCTCACAGTGTGGTCCTCAGACCATCTGCAGCAGAGACATCTGGGTCTTTATTGAGACTGCAGACTCTAGGCAGCACCCCAGACTCACGGAATCAGGATCTCCCCATCTGTAGCAAGCACTCCAGGTGTATCTTAAGCACATTCAAGTTTAACAATCATGCGTCTTCTGGGACCAATTTGTGGGGGGTAGGGAGGGTAGCACTTGGAGCAAACTTGAAAAAAGAGACCTGGAAGATCTCAGGCCAAAATCCTCTTCTCTTTGACAACTGAAGCGATCAAACCCCAGTGTTGTATACCTCTAGAACCCGCTTCTTTTCCCAGGCACTATAAAACTATGACCCCAAAGTTATACAGCAGATGCTCAGAAAGCATAGCAAATCTTCAACTTAAGAAGATGAAACCAAAAAATAAATGAGAGGACATTGAACTTATTGCCTATAAATCATTATTTAAAAAAGGTTCTAATTTTCAGATCACAGTAGGGATTAAGTGTTGAGCCTGGGAAATATGTTTGTAATTTTCAATGGTAGTTAAAATATATATTGGTTATATCTACAAACATACACAACTATATATCATGTGACTTACCCTAGAAATGAGTAACTCTTTGTTTTTCTTTTCTATTGGATTTATTGGGTGACAGTGGTTAACAAAATTATACAGGTTTCAGGTGCACAATTCTACAAAATGTCATCTGTAGACTGTATTGTATGTTCACCCTCCAAGTCAAGTCTCCATCTGGATCACAGGTGTTAGGAATTCTTACTATATTCTCAGGACCATTATGAAGATACTGTGCTAACTTGACCAGCATGATTGACTTTGAAGCAAAAGTTCTGGAAGAATGCGAGTTCTGGAACCTCGTTTTTTATTTTTTATTTTTTTATCATTTTATGAGTGTTAACTGAAAGCAACAGACAAAATCAAAGTGGGTTACATTTACTGATACTGGATAGGATGGTAAGAAAACAGCTAAGCTGTGGTGTAGGTAGAATGGTCTCTGCTACACTGAAAACTGATGCACATTTCTGAGGTGCTCATCTGACTTACCTGGTCCTGGAACAAGCGTTTTGTGAGCCCTTCCAGAGCACTCTTTGTCAATAAGCAAATAGTGATTTCAACTATAATAACAGCATCTTGAGAGAAGATGCATAAAGATAACAAAAGCCATTGGCTACTCTCAGTGGGGGACCATTTGGCAGTATGATGTGTAGTTGATATCACATGAGCACTGGAGAAGGGAATAGCCTTTGTAAATAGGCCCATTACTTGCAGCATTTTGGTCTGACTATACTATATCAATAAAGGAGACCTTACATAACTTTTGATAGTAACTTCCCCTGGCTTTAAAGGATGATTGATACACTTTTAATACTAAACACAATTTTATTTAACAACTCTAAAATAGTTAACTTTCCATTGACTGCCATTCTATTAGTCTGTTAACCATCCTACCCTCTATTAACTAGCACTGTCCAACAGCTCCTAAAAGTACATGTTAAAATTGTAAGAAGCCTGAGGGAATCACCCATTAATAGCCCATCATTTTAAAAGTGAAGAAATGTAGGCTAAATTGTCTTATCAGTCATACCCAGCCAGGAAGCAGTGCAGACAGACCTTGAATCCTCAATGTTCTTTCTATGCACACAATTGGATCACATTTTGTTCAGGGTCTGCCATTTCGAATCTGTTACAGGATTCTGAAATTAATGGCCTTGAAGCGTGGCAACATTGTACAGTAATTTTGAATGATTTATACGTCATTGTGGAAAATATAGATTAAATGATTTTCATTACACTTTTTATGTTCTATCTCTGGTAATTATAATGTTAGGAAAGGTTGTATAGTATAAATATTATCAATGCAAATATTTGGTTAAACAATAAAGTCAATTTTCCAACAAATAGAATAATTGATCATATGATATGACTGTATGGTATAATGTTTATTTTTCTTGAATTACAATGCTGGGAGCCAACAATGAATCTGAAAGGCATGAACCTTGATATGGAATTGCCTCAGCTGATGTCCATTCTATAATAATTCATTCATTCAATCTCCCATACACCAGTGTGGAAGATATTTACTAGCTGTTCACCAAACCATTCCCCTTTTCCTCCACAGCACAGTGAGACCACTGTTTCCAGCCTCACTGTAGTTAGTGCAGCCATGTGACAGAGTGCTGGCCACTGGGGTGGGAAAAGCAGTGACGTATGCCAGAGAACCGTCCCACTGGTGATCCTCCATTCACTGCCCTCACCTTCCAACCAGATGCAGAGCGTCCGATGGAACACTCTGAGCCCCATGAGATGGCAGAGCCACAACATGGAAGGAGCCTGGGTCCCTGAGTCACCATTTGGAGAAGAGAAGTAAGTGGTACGGGAATGCAGAGAAAAGGCTTTCAGAGCAGTTGTATCAGAGATGGACTTTGCATGAAGGTTTAACTTGGGAGAAAAGGAAGCAAAGTCACCTTGGGTAGAAGAGGAAGCGTGCACAGAGCTGCAGATATAAAAACACTGGGTTAAGTTGCAGGAACAGCAAGTTGTCTGATGGAGCTGTAGCAAAACGTAGACACAGCAGAACGCATACAAACCTTTAAACAATGAGACAAAAATGGATGTGGGGTCAGATGATGAGGAGCCTCTTGTGCTGAGCTAGAAGGTAGACTTTACCGTGTAGGCAGTAGAATCCAAAAAAGGTTTTAAAGCTGTGGAGTGCCATAAACAAAACTCTCCATTAGAAGGTGAACTGATAAAAGTGGGAAATGGCCAGAAGGGGAGGCAATGTGAGAGGGAGACCAGTCACCAGACTATTGGGGACGTCTAGGCAAGAAGCAAGGCAAAGGCTGATCTAGGCTGCATCGGAGGAATTGACACATAAACAGGCACAAGAGACCATTCAGAGGAGGCATTTCAGAAGCATAAAGTTTAAGTTGCTGTTAAGTGTCAGAAGTGAAAGTCACATTAATTGAGTTGGGGAAGACAAGAGACAATACAGGTTAGGAAAGAGAAGAGATGACGAATTTGCTTTTAAACATGTTGAATTCCAAGTCCAAAGTAAAGAAGCCCATCCAATGTGCCGTCTGCATTTACATATGTAGAACTCAGAAAAAATTCAAAATTGGAATTATAAATTTGGGAGTTGGCAACATAGAGATGATGGTTAAGCCATGGGAGCGGATGAAATTTGCCAAGTATATAGAGCGAAGAGAGAAAGGAGAAGAGATTTGACTGAATACGTGAAAGAGCGGTTAGCAGAGTATAAAAAGCATCAGGAGAGGAGAATAGCATGAAAACCCGGGGAGGAGAGACTCTGAGACTCCCACCCACGCGGAAGAGTTCAGACCAGACCAGCCGGGAAACAAGATATGCTAACCAGCCCTAGAGTGGGATTATAGAGTCTGGCACTATGTCAGACGCTGTGGGCATGTTCCAAAGATTTGCCAGAGAATGCGAATCTGTCATCAGGTTCAAGTGGAAAATTCTGGTGGGAATCAGGGGTGCAGCAAAAAGGTCAAATATCAAGTAAATGCAGAACCAGGGAGATGATGGAGGGTCGAAACTGGAAAAAGGCAAAAAAAAAAAAAAAAAAAAAGGTCCAGGATTTTTGCTGGAGCTACTTATCAAATCCTAGCCAGATGGTAGACTAGATCAGAATAAACACAAGCAATGGTCTGTCGTTTCCAGTAACAAGAGGCCTGAAGGGGCCACTGGGGGCTGGCAGTCAGGTGTTGAAGCGACTTTGTTAGTTTTGGAGGCAGATGCCACACTGCGGTGGAGTGAAGGAGAGGTTAGTAAGTGAAGGCAGGGAGTGAAGATGTGTTGTCCAGATTGCTGAACGTTAATGGAATTTTGTAGCAGAAGCAGAGTTCATAGAAAGCCTATACAGGGTCTGGCGAGGCTGAAGGTAAGCGTCTATTGGAGAAGGAGAAATGGAAGACTAAAAGAGAATCTGACTGAAGGGATCAAAGTGGAAGTCACAGGAGATGAGACCAAACTACCTATAGAGAAGCTAGCTGCACACGTTATGTCTTATTCTACTTTATCGTGATATTTTTTAAAGGAAAATACAGCCAAAGTATAGATGAATGGTGAGAAATAGTGAGGTAGGTCATAAAGATTACACTTATTTTTGTTAGTGAGGCAAGGCTGAGTCATCCGGCAAGAGGGCAGGGAAGAGCCCGAGGAGAGAGTGAAGTGCTGGAGTGGCAGCTGCAGAGCTGGAGAGGCTGTCTGGCATGGATGAGAACAGAAATTATATGTGCACTGAGGACTCAGCTCAGGCAGGGAGTCCTACAGTGGTTAGAGCCAGATGTCTATGACTGGTTGCAGCCAGCGCCCCTAAGCCCCTCCACCCTGAGTACAGGAAAAGCGTTCTAACAAACAGGGCGACCAGGATCACCGCCCCTGGAGTCCAGGTTGACTAACTCAGACATGAGACTTTTCAGTAACCCCTTCCAGGTAGAGCTTACATCTATGGCCAAAACCACATATTCCCATTCCTCCGATGGTTGTTAGCCCCCACCCAACGTTTCCCTGTTGAACCTCCGCCTTAGGAGTCAGCTCGGCAGATAACCCTTCAATAAAGTTTTCTTGACTGAACTTGGGTGTATTCCTCCTTCGGCCAACCTTTCAGTCTAAACACAGGGGGAAACAATAAATAAAACAGCTATTTTGCCTGGCGGGAACAAAGAAAAGGAGATGAGCCTTCCAGAAGTGCTGGGGACATGATGAACAGGACTGGCCAGTCCACCCTGTGCTGCCTCAGGGCTAAGGTCATGGCCTGTCGCAATTTCTACCCCAGTGCCTGCCACATAAAGTCCTTTCGGTACATGGGGATTGAATGAACAGTGAGCCACGTGCTTGACATTCCAGCTGGTCCTTGGGGAAACAGGCAGAAGGGTGTTAAAGTACTGAGAGGCTAGGAAGGATGGGAGACGCGGGAGTGTGGCGAGGCAGAAGAACAGGTTTCTGGGGCGGGGAAAGCATTTAAGAACGAGAATACAAGCTCGTGGAGAGAGAGCGTCATTTCGAAACTCAAATTCTCAGAGGAGCCATTTCAAGTGATTCAAAGGTCCCCAAGGTGCTCCTGTAAATGGGATTGGTTAAGTGGAATGGAGGTAAATTTCAGTTTAGGGCAGGCTCTTAGCTGGTTCATTAGTACACAATATCAGGAGGTCACTTAACAGGACAGCAGAGGCTGGAGTAAAGAGAGACTGTGAGCCAAGTTCTAAAGTTTTTGAGGGTTAAGGGAAAAAAAAAATGACCTGGAGGTCAAAGTAACAAAAACCTGTAAATATCATCAAGATAATGCTGGCCCTCCCAACCACCCAGAATTCTTTTGAGAGTCAAAGGAAAGAATAATTGCATAAATGTTCTTTGTTGGGAAGGAAGACATACAAGTGGGCAGCACGTCATTCAGAAGAGGAGAGATCTTAAATGAAAACTCTATAAAATTGCCAGGAGGAAGTGGCAGGGAGCCAAAATAATCCTGAGTCCTATTCAAGAAGCCGAAAGAGAGGCATGCCTAGGAGTGGGGTGGGGGGAAGCAGTGTCACCGGAAATGAACCTGGGATTCAGTGAAAGGAAACAGGCCGTGAAAATGATTTTAGCTGATAATTTTGTGCTGTGTTCTGGGAGTCTGATTTACACCATCTTGAGATCTCACAACAGCTGTGCAAGGTAGACATTATTACTTTTCGTGGGCAAATGGGGATACAGGGACTATGGTTAAGTATCTTTCCCTAGGCCATGCACGTGTTAAACAGAGTGGTCAGGATTGAAGCCTAGCACAGGCAAATCAACTCTCATTCCTTCCCACTCAACGACATCATATTAAACCAGTGCTACATAGGGGAAATGAGAATGTAACACGTTAGGATGATACACAAAGAACTAGTAGAGGACAGAGGCCATAGGCGAGGAAACCGAGCTGGAGGCGCTTAGAGCCAGGGTAGCCGAGGACAAGAGACCTGCCGTTACTGATTGATGACAGTGGGGATGTGGGAAGTTGGGAGGTGGACAGGATGAGAGCAATTAAAATAACCGGCCTTCCATTTCCACTGAGACATGTGATGTTCAGTGGTTGTGGGGATACAGTGCGTTCCCACCAGTATGGAAGTGAACTGCTTTTTTCTTTTTTTAACATGAACAGTCAGGCAGTCATCTTGCCACTTTAACAAACATCCTTGAGGAATCAATTAAAAATTCCCATCTCAGAGTCCTTACATATGTACATTGAACAGCTTGGGTTAATTTACTAATTCATCTAATCACCCTGCCGTATCATTAGCCAATTTCCCTAAGTCTTGTTATAATTCACACATTAAAAAGGCAATGCCTTCCTATTATCTTTCTGCAAGATTAGAGAAAAAAATACATATAAAAACACTCTTTTAGATTATCAGTCATAATTTTAAAGTATTTTATGGAGTACCACAATGTAATTATGTTCCTAATGCAGTTAGGTTGTTAGAAAACTGCCTTTTCAAGCATTTTGAGTGTTATTTTTATCATCTGGTTTATGCCATTTATTTCCTTGACAAATTCTTTCTTTATATATAGCACAGAGATATACGTTAGCCAGGTCCCAAATGGCTCATCGAAAATCCTGAGTTTAGAGAATTTAGAATAAAGAGAAGTGTTCTTTAGTATAAATGCTGTGAAGCAGGGGTAGCTTTCACAGCCAGCGATTTTTAGATGTGCAGAGCATCTTATGTAACCCAAATGTGACTGGGCTTGGGGGGCAGGGTAGCTTTTTCTCTCACTTCTAGCCCATGTCAGAGCCCCTAGATGCACTTAGTTATATTCCTCAATCATTCTCCTACCCCTTCCCAATAATTTTATAATATTTGCAAAGGTTATAGGGAAACTCACATGCCATAGAAAAGAAACTTCCCAAATTCCTCCAGTAGACTTCTTTCGTCTAGCGCCATCTCCCTTCTCTCTTTTCGTACTTGGCCTCTCACAAACCTTCTCTGTTGACCCTAACAATTCTGCTCATCTTAACCATCCTTTAGAATGCAAAAAGGAATACACACTTTCAATTGTCCTCTCACACAAATAAGTTATGTATATACCCAAACCCTCATTTTCCTACCAAAAACTATTGACTAAAGAAAGTCCATGGAGCACAGCTAGGAAGACAACAGGGTTCTTCATATGCTATTGTTTCGCTCACCACCCCATTTAGTAACCACTACAGTTCCCTCTAACTTAAAATTTTCATCATTTGCCTGTGCTGATGAATTTGGACATTGATATATAATACCACATTATACTGGTCAAGTCACAAGGTGATTGCCAATTAAAGGGTTAGGGATATGGACTCTACTTCTTGATGAAGAGATCTGCAAATCACATTGCTAAGAGGATAGAGACAGAGGAGTATACAATGATACAGTCAGGACATGATAAAGCCCAGTGTAGTGCTTGGCTTCACTAAAGAGTGATTAGCTAATCAACGCAATAAACGTAAATGTCCCTACTACCCTAGGAACATCTTAATTAACTAGATGAACTGGACTAAGTAAATTCTTCACTCCCATTGAAGTGAATTCTTTAATTCTTCATTTTCATATATTCTAAAATTTATATAATTTACAAATATATATAAAGATATACATATACATTTATATACTCTGAAATTTCTCACTCCTATTTTATAAACACAACACAGAGTTAAAATCTTAGAGAAAATGAATACAGTAGTTTAAATTCCCATTTCCTTAGATTTTGGGAAGCTGGGCATTTCACAGTAGCCTATGGGGCTGTTTGATGATTTCCTGAAGGCAGTGCAGAGAGAGTGGTGTTTGATATGATGTGAATTTGGCGCTAGAAATTCCTAGGCAGACAGCCTCATAAGAACCACTCAGCCTCTCCTTGGATGGTGGTCCAATCATCTTTACCAACTGGAGGTTGGAAGAATTAATGTAGCTTCAAAAAAACTTCATTGTGCCTGTAATAATGGGATCTCTGATTCTTCAAGCGGTAGTTACATCCTAAATGCTGTTTGAAACCAGTATTTTACTAAGTGCTCTATGATAAGCAGTTTGTTCAGAATGAGCTTTTGAATCATTTTCATTCACATTCATGTGATGAGCAAGATAAAACTTGAATTCAATTTTTAAGAATCTATTTCTGTATCGGGTAGCTTTATCCATCCTATTTATGCCTACAGAAATGTTGAACTGCTGATACAATAACACAAATGTCTATTTACCTGCTATTTGAAAATGCCCCATTGCTTTCAATTTCGCAAAAATGTGAAATGTCCTTTTCTAAGTAGTTTGCCTTGTATCTAATCATTTTTGAAATTTTACTCTGTGGAGTTTTCATTGTTGTTTATATTTTTGTTCAGTTTTTTTACATGGTGGTTTTTGGGTTTTGGGGTTTTTTTTGTATTTAGATTTCAATCTATTGCTACTGAAACAGCCAAATTTTTTACCAAGATATTAAGATATAAGGGGATAGAATGACCTTTATTTTACTTTTCTGATGGATACTGAATTATAAATTCGGAATGGAGAGTAGCTGTTTGTTGGGGCTTTACTGAGCATCTCACTTATTGCCTAGTTGTCTTAATAATTAAATGTCATCTAATTTAACATTAGAAGTTTGCAAACTAGCTGATGACTTATGAACTTACGATATATTGGAATATTTCACCTTTAATAATGACAGCAATAAATTGTATTGATTTTATAGCTAAAACTTGAATTACTTCTACTGTATTTGAAAATAGTTGCACCCCAACAGATATGTAATATTACACAATAAAGAAACAATAGAAAATCAAGTATAAAACAAAACTCTGACTCCAGATTTAAATATTTATGTATGGAGGTAGCTCCATACAATTCAGCTTTTAAAAGGCAGCGTAGTTTTCCTTATCTGCTTGCCTACAGTACATTTTAAGGAAAAAGCAAAAAAAAAAAAAAAAAAAATGATTTCAAAGCAATATTGTCTCACTTAAATGTAACACTTAAAGTTAACTTTTAATATAGGAAACATTATTTTTCATTATTATAAGATTTATTTTTTTTTAGAAAGAAGAGTCTCAGAAACAGAATGAGAACTTTCTAAGAATTGTTACTGATCGCAAACTAAAGTGATATGGGAAACTTGACCTCAGCAAAATCATTTTCTCTTTTTTTTAAATCAGAAACCTAGGTCTACTCAGCAGACAAAAAAAAAAAAAAAGCTTCTGGAAGCTGGGGGGCTGGAGGGGAAGTGTTGGGGAGAAGGAGGAACGGGTTAGAAATGATAATGTGATGTAAGCACAGGTACTCCAACTAAAGAAACTAATTGTTTACATTTTCAAATAATGGGGTTCCAACTTTTAATGCTGTGGAGGATTCTTTTATTGTGGCTTAAAGACAATAGGAATCATTAACTATCATGCTCCATTCTAAATCTGAGTAGCCATTCCTCATAATTTTATTCAAATCTCTTATTGACAGGTTATTATTTGATATGTCACTTAAAAGTACTTAATATATTTGTGATGACACTGTGAATTTTATTCTTTGAAATTTACTTTTTGTTTTTATGGCATAACAATCTCTTAGAGAACACATTTCAAGTCAACATAAAATATGCAGATTTCTAAATGCCAGAGGTAAGCCAACTTAACAATAACAATGACTTTGAACTCTTCATCCCAAAGATGCATTGGGAACATGTTTTATAAATTGAAATAATAAATAATAGATTGGATCTAAAAGTGATTTGTGTTTTTGCTGACCCATCTACTCCCAAAATATCTGGATTCTCAGCCTCTAATACATTCTACTATAAATTTTAGTCATATCTTAAACTCTTATGTGTAGAGGCAAAAGCAAGACTTTTATAGCTTTTGTTTCTTTTAAATGTTTTGTCTTTTTTTCGCTGTCAGCTAAAACAGTTTCCACTTCACTCAGAACATATGAAAAAGAAGAGGAGGTTGGAAATAGTGCAACATTCTGCTCCACCCAATCCAGGTTGTTGACCACTCTAATGTATTAAAATATGGAGTTTTCATTTAAAAGAAACAATTCCTTAACTCAACTAAATTCTGCAAGAAAAAAAAATTTTTTTTAAAGGCTTAGGCAGCCATCTGCCCTGTCTCCACATTCCGAGTTTGCTATTTTTTTCTGCCAGCAAACGGTGCTATAATACACAATGAAAAGGTAGGCAGGCAGGTCTTGCTTTGGACTTTGCCAGATTGGAAAACAGGCAAATCTTTTGTTTTCTGATGCCGGGAGGGAAATGCTAAAACCCTAATTGTTTGTCCCTAACATGTAGGTTCTTATACATCACACTTTAGCAAGAGATTCAGAATAGTACTGAAGAGTGAGGGCTCCATGACTCAGTGAAGCCTTGATTCTTGGATCCAATATATGGAATGTGGACAGCAACTTGGGCCTCCACTGTTGTGTGATGTGAGAGGGCCACAGGGTTCTGTCCATACCTACTCATTTGACAGTGATTATATACATTCATTGTTTTGCATTCTATGAGTCTACCTATTATCTTTGCAGACATATTGCTAGCATTAGGTGATTAGGACTGCATATATAGATGTTTCTTACTCAGTATATCCTATGTGTGTGTTGATTGATTTTTTTTCCCAAAGTTAGAAGCAGTGAGGCAGTCAGACAGATTCCCGCATGCGCCCCACCGGGATGCACCTGGCATGCCCACCAGGGGGCAATGCTCTGCCCATCTGGGGTGTTGCTCCATTGCAACCAGAGTCATTCTAGCACCTGAGGCAGAGAGCATGGAGCTGTCCTCCACCCAGACCAACTTTGCTCCATTGGAGCCTTGGCTGCAGGAAGGGAAGAGAGAGATGAGAGAAAGGAAAGGGGGGAGTGTGGAGAAGCAGATGGGCGCTTCTCCTGTGTGCCCTGAACCGAGAATTGAACCCGGGACTTCCACACGCCACTGAGCCAACTGGCCAGGGCCCTGTTGATTGATTTTGAAACCAATAGAAGGTTTTCTTTTTTTCTTTTACATGTCAGCTCTATTGAAATTTTATGCTTAATAGAAAAACTTTTGGTGCTTGAACTCACTGTAAATAAGTCCCACCAGGTCCACTGTTTTCACTTACAAGCAGACCATTTCAACTTGTTTAATTTGGAATAGAAAGAGAAAGATTGCTTAGGGCATCGTTTCCAAAAATGTGTTTCTCTGTCAGATGTTAATAGATGTTATTTTTAGGGTTCCATCTTCAAATGAGTTTGTGAAATGGAAGATTAAAATTAGTTAAAACAGGTTTCTTCATGGAAAGGCTGCTCTGAAAATTTAAAATGCTAATGAGCATTTATAAATCCTTGAGAGAGGGATGAAGCATGTGGCTTCCTACCTAGGTGACCATAAAAACCAGATTTTGAAGAGCAGCTCACATGACTACCTTCCTCTGAACACAATTTGTGAGACCCTGAACTAGGATATAAGACAAGAAAGGCTGTTAAGTAAATGTCTACAGCAAGAGGAAGAGAGTGCAAAGCTGTCAAAAGTGATACTTGGAGCCAGAGGTGGTGTCAGGTGACACCTAGATTCTTATGGGCAGTTACAAAAAACCCACTACATTAGTGACTTAAAACAGATAGTGTTTATTTGTGTTCATGCCTAATGTTGATCACAGGATGACTGTGTGCACAACCCCACATCACCTTCATTCAGATAGGCGGCTGGGATAGCCATTGCAGACCTAGAATGTCACAGGTCACCACGGCCATGGAGATACATGTAGACCAGGCGTCTCCAAACTATGGCCTGTGGGCCGCATGCAGCCCCCTGAGGCCATTTATTCGGCCCCCCAACGCACTTCCAGAAGGGGCACCTCTTTCATTGGTGGTCAGTGAGAGGAGCACTGTATGTGGCAGCCCTCCAACGGTCTAAGGGACAGTGAACTGGCCCCCTGTGTAAAAAGTTTGTGAACCCCTGATTGTAGACTATTGAAAGTATCTACTCAGAAGTGACCCATACAATTTCTGCCCACATGCCATTGGCCAAAGCACATTACATGGCCATACCTAACTCAAAGGACATGGGAAGTATAATGCTAACATGTGTCCAAGAGAAAAAAGATAAGAATATTCATGTGAATGTTCCTAATGACTACATAAAGACTGCGGAGAGCTGTCTCCCCCAAGGTTACGTACCGTCCCACCCTCACCCCAGCTCGAGACACTTCTGAAGGGCAATCCAAGTTTCATGGGCTTTCAGAAGGGTTGACTGAGGTCTTTATTAAGACTACATCATGGCCTAAACTCTTCCATCCAGTCCTGCTTTCTTGACTTCCTTTCTACAAGATAGTCCCAGAAGCACTTTCCAAAGAACCTCCTGCTTCGCCATCTCTATCTCAGAAGCTGCTTTTTGGGGAATGCTGTGTGCTATGCTATACATTTTTTCTTGAATAACATGGAGTATTATTTTGTGTATTTTTAAACTTTACGTAAAAGGAATTATCCAATGTGCTTTCTTGCCTTCAAATTATGTTGTTGGGGTTATTCATGTTGATTTATGTGGCTCTAATTTGTTTGTTGTAACTGAATTTTGGAAAATACCACAATTTACTTATCTATTCCCCTATTAATGAGAATTTGGATTTTTCCCAATTTTTTACAATTATAATTTTTCTGAGATTTATATATATATATACATATGTTCACATATGCAAGAGCTTCTCTAATATATGTGCATTTATATGTATATGTACATATATATACACACCTAAAAGAATTGCTATAAAAATAGAGCATGCATACTCTTTATATCTTCAATTTTATTTATTTGTTTATTTATTTATTTATTTATTTATTTATTTATTTATTTATGTATTTTTCTGAGGTTGGAGACTGGGAGGCAGTCAGACCGACTCTCGCATGCGCCAGACCGGGATCCACCCGGCATGCCCACCAGGGGTGATGCTCTGCCCATCTGGGGCGTTGCTCTGTTGCAACCAGAGCCATTCTAGAGCCTGAGGCAGAGGCCACAGAGCCATCCTTGGCGTCCGGGCCAGCTTTGCTCCAATGGAGCTGTGGCTGTGAGAGGGGAAGAGAGAGACAGAGAGGAAGGAGGGGTGGAGAAGCAGATGGGCACTTCTCCTGTGTGCCCTCCCCGGGAATCAAACCCGAGACTCCTGCATGCCAGGCTGACACTCTACCACTGAGCCAGCCAACCAGGGCATATTTTCAATTTTATCAGATGTGTTTCCCTGAATACTAAGAGTTGAATATAAATGGCCTTTTCTTTTTCTTTTTCTGTGAATTGTTTATTCATCTTCTGGCCCATGGTTTTTCTTTCCTATTGACTTTATCTTTTTCTAATTGAGCTTTAAATAGATATATTCCTGATACTATTCTTTGTCAGATATATGGTTAGAAATATTTTCTTCCAGTCTGTGGCTTGCCTTTTAACTTTCTTTATGATGTCTTCTTTTTTTTTTAAATACATAACCCTCCAAGCTTAATGCAGTCAAATTTATTCACCTTTTTTTCTCTTATGTCCTATGCATTGTCTTTGTTTTTGAGAAAAAAATTTCCCTACCCAAAGTCTTGAAAATATTCTGTTTTTTCTTGAATGTAGTATGGTTATTTTGTTTTTTTTTAATATTTGAGCTCTTAATTCACCTCGAATTTATTTTATTTTGTATATGATATAGTGGATATACTGCTTTTTTTATATGATCAATCAGTTGTCCCAGCACCATTTTTTCCTAACCTGATATCCCACAGTATTGTTACGTCACTCCTTTCTCTCTCTCTCTCTGTCTCTCTCTCTCTGTCTCTCTGTATATGTGTGTGTATGTTGTGTCCTCTGTTCTGTTAATTAGGCTGCTTGTCTGCCATTCTGATTTAATTACTATGGTTTTTTAATAAATCTTGATATCTGAAAAGTCAAGTCCCTTTCCTTTACTCTTCTTTAAAAAGACCTTGGCTATTCTCAACATTTTACTTCTAGTGAATTTTAGAATCAACCTAACTTCCACTGAATAAAATTCTCTGTTGAGATTTTTGTTGTAATTGTACTTGATTTTGATGTATTAACTTGGGGATCATTTATATCTTTTTGATATTGAATACTTCTATTTATGAGTATGGTGTGTCTCTGGAGAGATTCCTTTTCACTATAGACAATGTCCGAGCTCCACCCTTTCCATACTGTGACACACACAAGGGACATGAGAGGGAAGGAGCAGGGCATGCACATGCATCACTCCTGTGTTTTTTTTTCAGTATCAATAAATTAATTTTGGCACAAACGTGATTTGAAATGAGTGCAGTTCTTTGAGAATGACTGATGTCACACTGAAGGGGCTCAGTAGCAGCATCAGAAATTATCAGAAAGGCTGGGAAATCTAACAAAGGAAGTACAGTTACTTGATTCAAGAGAATTAGAAAAATGCCATAAATATTAGGTAGGTAAATAAAAAAAATTAGTCTTTGCTACTAAGAGTCATAAAGGTTGGTAGACCAATATTCACTCATTCATTAATTCATGTATTCATCGTTAAACAAATATTCATTCAGTACCCACTATTTTCCAGGCCATGTTCTAGCATTGGGGCAATAGTAGAAAACATACCAAAGTGCCACCCTTTGTGAATCAATTAGGAGAGGGATTTCTTAAACACTTACTAAGTACTGAGCACCCAGTGGATCAAAACTATACAATCAGTCCTTGAGGTGCTTATGAGACTATTAACCATCATAAAATCACTACAGCAATAACTGGTGCCGTGTGGCATGGTATAAACTATAAGTGTTATTAAAGGTCTGAGCAGAAAGATAACTGGAGAGTGGTTGATAGGTACAACAGGTTTCCTGGAGGAACTGTGCCTTGTGCTGGAATTCGAGGACAAGCAGGATTTGGTAAGTAGAGAGGTGAATGGAGAACGTTTCAGGTGAGGCAAACAGCATAACACAAACCAGTCAGATGAGTTTCCATACTGTGTGAGCAGACAGGAACTCAGCATTTCTGGAAAAGAGAATCATGTTGGGTAATAGGAAGTGAGTTTGGATAAATCAAATGAGACCAGATAAGGGAGTTTGTTCACCAGCAAAAGACGATCCTTCTTCTCTCCTTTCTTCCTCTTCTTTCTCCCATTTCTACCATAAAGCAGAAAATTGAATTATTAGCCTAACTCTGATATAGAGGAAACACTGGAAAGTAAGAGACAGGAGATGAAAACAGTTCCTTTGAGCCTGACACTGTGAGAGTCTTTGAGGCAGAAGACAGCATGGTCCCTCTGTCATGAAGCTTATGATCAACATGGGAAGGCAAGACTAATGTGTCTAATACTAAACTAATAAACACTTGGAGCTCAGAAGTTTACTGGGACCTTCTGCCCCTTGGCTTTAACCCCCAAATGCAGACTTGGTTGAATTAGAAAATTCTTCTCATGCTTCCTGCAAATCCCCAGGGGTGCAGATCTTTCGTGATCACTAACTATAGCACCTGCATCCATGGTGTTGCTTCTGGTTTTCCTCCTGATAAACTATACCCAAATCTCTATCCCTTCACCAATTTCCATGAAATATACATGCTCTCTGTGACTTTTATGATTTAATTTTAGTTTCCTTGTTCTGCCTGCCTGCTCTGCTCTCCCCTCTCTCCTCCTCACTTCTCCCTTTCTGAATTCCTAGCAAGAGCCTCTTCTCCTACCTTCTTTTTTTTTTAATTATTTTTGAGAGAGAGAAAGAGAGAGAGAGAGGAGGGGAGCGATAAAGAGAAAGAAATATTGATTTGTTGTTCCACTTATTTATGCATTCATTGGTTGATTCTTATATGTGCCCTGACCTGGGATCAAACCTGCAACCTTGGTGTATCAGGACAATGCTCTAACCAACTGAGCTATCCTACCCAGGTTCTGCCCTCTATTTTATGTAGACCAATTCAATTCTCCCTTAACCTCCCCCACCCCCACCCCACCAAGCCATTTCACTCGAACAGATCAAAGTGCTAGCGGACAAATGGGAAGACACTGTTTCTTAAAGACAGTTAAGTTTGTAAATAATAAACAAACTAAAAAAAAAAAAAAAGCTCCAACACAGGAAACACAGAAGAGAACAAACCAAAACAGAAAATAAATATGTTTCAGGCAGCATTGTAAAAGCTGGAACTATAAAGACTACAGTAGTTCAGAGAAGAAAAAGATCAATCAAGACGAGTTTTAATGGAGGAGATAGATCTTGAATTGGACCCTGGAGAAAGGCTAGAATTAGTATTGCAGGGAGAGGAGGCAGGAGGTCATTCAAGGTAAGGAAATAACTGTTAAAAAAACTACAGAGAAAAGAATGAGCCTGGCATCTGGGAGAAGGCCACTCTCTACTGAGAATTTAGAAGCAAGATAAGGCTGACTGGGTGCTAGAAATGTTGGATTGTCAGACTCAAGGGTTGGGAGTTAATTCAGTGCAAATCAAAAGACACTTTAACCGTAACAAATACACTTTGGAAGGCAGCAGAACGAGAGAAGCTTTGAGGGTGATTTTTTTGGAAACCAGAACCAAGAGTTCAAATACAATCAGAATCCTCTCTCTGTTTCTGATCTCGGCTTCTTTCTATAGGTTGGCTTCTTCTCCTGAAAATTCAGCTTTCTCTACCCAGGGACTCTGGTGAATCAGCAGATTCCTAGCTTACCATCCATGGAAAAAAAGCCCTTAACTCTTGCTCCAGCTCCAAATATGAGAAAGATGTGGGTTGGCTTGGGTCCAGTGCCCATGCCTAGAACCTGCTCTGTGGTCAGGAAGGAACAGCTGTAGGAAAAGATGGCAGCTTCTAATGGACCACATAATAAAGCATGACCAGATTTGGGAAGTGGAGACTACAGGGGGTAAAGGAGGGCTGGGGTATGGACATCACCACTGGGGTGGAGTTGTGAGTGAGGAAACAAACCACAGTTTGTTCTAAGACTAAACTAACTCACTGGCACTTCTCATGTCAAGAAAATTGATTGACTTCTCAACTAACATTTATAAATATCCTGCTATTCTTAAGTTTCTATTATGTCTCTCATTTTCTTCTCACTTTATTCTAATTCAAGTCACTAACCAGTATTTTGTGTCCTTCTAAGCCATCTTAAATTCTTTGGGGAAAAAAGAATAATAATTTTAAAAAGAAGATCAACTACTTAACCACTGTTATAAACCAATTATTATGTTAAGACATAGTTATTATTTTCAAAAAGCTCTTCATATAGGGGTAAATATACTATGTACAATAATAGAAATTACAGTGAATAGAAAATGATAAATGCCCCTGAAGAGGTATAGACAGAACTTGTTGAGTTCAGAGTTCATCTTACTATAAGAAATAGTATTGTTGAACCTATATATTAAAGTACAATAGGATACATTAAATTAAGACCTGAAGATATGGTGATGAAAGGCTTTCTAGAGGAGCCGCTTGAGACAGAACAGCACGGGAGTAATAAAGCACAGAATGTGTCGAGGACACAGATTGAATTCACATGACCCTAAAAGGGGAGTGGGCAGAGAGAAGAGGAAGCCTTCAAAATCCGTACCCAGAAGGTGAGGTCGCCTTGGGAAGGTGGCAAAGGGATACAGTTGAAGTTTTTATAGGAAAACATATGGGACATTGTGACAAGGTAATAGAGGAGCAACTAAGATGGAGAAGCAAAAGGGACAGCCAGATGTTGAGGGTGAGGGAGCAGAGGAAGGAGCAGTGTCTCGGGGCAGGGTTACATCACTCACTGAGACCATCCTCACAATGAGAAGTGATCACCTCCCACTCCTGGAGGTCCCACATTCTAGGTGTAAGCCCCTGAGAGACACAAGGAGAGGAGACGAGTATCTTCTCCTTCCACACTAACTCTTGTCAGGTGTGGTGGAGCCTGTGTGTGTTTTGGAGAACCCACAAGTCCTAAAACCTTAGAGTGCCACTAATGGTGTGTCACTGAGAGGCCCTTGCCCCTGAAGGCACAGATAAGAGTTGTTCAAGCCCATATCCACTTTCTGTACACAACCAAAGATTTTTGCACGGTCCACGTTGGGAATACTTGCCCTCATTCCAAGACAACATTTCCTCCGAATTTCATAACCTCTCCATGCGGACTGTCCTTATTCCACATCGTGTCAGCTTACTCCCTTTCCTGAGGAGTTGGTTATTCCCTAACTGCTCTCACATGGTGGCAGTGTTTACAGTAGACTTTATTGAAGGTTTAGGGAAATAATAGGCGGTCCATCTAACAGAAAACAGTTCCAAAGGGGAGTGTAGGCGTATCTGGTTTTTATAAGCCTTCCACCATCTCCTCACGAAGGCTACATTTTCAAAGGCTACTTCTACTCCTCTAGTGCCCATCCTTGCAGGATCTAGAGTATTTCTCCCACCCACCCCTATTTCCTTTTTCACTTCGTCCAGTCAGAATTTCCCCCCAAGATTTTAAAACTCTTCCCGCTCTTTCATATAGAGCAGTGTTTCTCCATCAAGGATGATTTTGCTCCCCAAGGATGAGCTGGCAATGTCTTTAGACATTTTTGGTTTTCACAACTTGGAGGGAGGAGTGTGAATACCACAGACAACTAGTCTGTTGAGGCTGGGGATGCTGCTAACATCCTACAAAGCACAGCCCAATGAGCAACTGTCTGAACCAAACTGACAATAGAGCAAAAGTTGAGAAATCATGATACACAGCAAGTCAGCCCACTTGAGCCTCCATACTTCCTCCCTACTCCACATGTCCCCATCTTTATATGTCTATAACCTGTGAGGCAGTTCCCTCCATGAAACAGGAGGGGACACCAATTCCTGTGATGGCACATGGGAGCAACAAAGACCCTGAAATGTAACAGGGGCTGCCTTTCTTAGAAAAAGTTGCAGTTCTGAATAGAATTTTTTCTTAATACATATGAAGTTCCCATCCATACTCAACTCTACTTACTCTGCCAGCAGGAGGGAGAGGGAAAGAGAAGAGTGTAAACAGTGTGGGTGATTCTGTCCCACGTTCCACTCGAGCATATGCCCCAGAGGCATGCAGGAAGGGATGTGAATCTGATGTTCCTTCAGTTGGTCTCAGCTCCTGAATCGCTCTCATAGTATGAGCATCTCACCATACTGAGTGTGATTCAAATGTTTAAAGATACAATTTTTTTTTACAACATAGCCCCTAAATGCAAGCCAACTACTTCATCAGGTGTTTAACTGAGAAAACAGCAATCCGCTCCAAGGCTGGAGGAAGAACTGGCTGAGTCGGATGGTGTAGCAGCCTCAAATGTGCATGCAAATGACCATGCATATTGTCCTTTAAGGGAGAATAAAGGGACTTTTTTTCCCTAAGAAATTCTTGACTTTATATGGCTTTTCACCTTGTTCACTGACTTCAGAACCAAACTTTATGTAAAATGCAACTCCACATTGCGAGAGGGGAACAGAGGTGTTGGAATAGAGGTTGGATGGAAATTAGAGGTTGGGATGATGAGAAGAAAGAGAAAAGAAAGGAAGAGAGAGCATGCAGCTCCTCTAACCATTTTCAGAGACATCTATTTGATAATCGAATGGAAGAGTTTACTAATTTCATAAAAAGGACAACACTGTGCCACAGAGAGTTTCATCTGTTGCAATACTGAGCTTTTAAAGACACTACTATACAAGGTAGGATGAGGTCTGTAAACTTACAATGTAATAAACATTGAATTTTTAATTCTTTCTTGTGTGCCTAATGTAAAATTTTGCCATATTTGCCTTTTAATTGAATAAGATGTGTTAACTTTTTTTTTAATTTAAAAAGGCACCAAGTACATGGTGTAAACACTGAAAAATTTGTATAAATATTAAATAGCAGGTAACAATGGCAACTCTTGCAGGTGTGCCTTTGAAGTCTGCGTTTATATTGAGTATGCCAGTGGCTTTGTGTGTGTGCAAACAGAAAGGCTGAAAAATAGGTGGTCACTGGAATCTCTATGTTGCTGGTGCTCAGTCTGCGAATGGCCCCCCCTCCATAATTTCACACAGAAACCATTCTTCTAATGGTTAAGATGCGATGGGGAAAAGGAAAATTAACTCATTAATATTGCATGGGTCAAAACTTTATGTAAGATTTTGAAATATAAATTGTAATCATTTCAGAAATTCCCTTTTTAATTAAATACAATATTTTCCAAATTGTGCTATGGTGCATGGTATAGCCTTTCTAACTTGGGAACCTTCTGAATAATGCACTAAATAAAGGGAAAATTGTTCTCTACTAAGTGCTACTTTCAACACATAAAATTTGATAATGATTTTCTTTAATTTGGACACAAATTAAGGATATGGATACTTTCTCTGGACCAAATTGCTACTCTTTATTGTCAAGACTTTAGTCCAGTAACCCTATAAAGTCAACTTTATGAAAAACAGTCTACAATGAGAATCACCAAAATTAAATACTGGGTTGGAAATATTGGAATATTGGAAAGGGTATATGGATGGAAGAGAGTTACCTAGTAGGTTTTAGCTGATGTGCACAATAACACTGTTAGAAAGTATTATTTGGATTCCAGAGAATGAACGTATTAAAGTCAAAGTTATAAATATTTGAGGCAAAACTTGAATCTGGTTCTGAGGCTTTCTACAGTCCCTATCCTTTTCTTTAAAACATTCTGCTCAGCTACCTAAACTCCCTAATGAATTCAGTAATACTGTTTCCTAGTATAACAACATTCAAACTTCACTATATACTATTCACTGTAGGTTTATATTCTGCCCAAATATTTCTATTCTGTACAGTGTAAATTAATTGGGGCAATACACCCAAATATCATGGAATGCACAGAATTAAGATTAATTTCTCATGCTATAGTCCCGTGCAGTTCAGGCAACTTTCCTCAGTAGCTTTCCTCCAAGAGGTGACTCTGGGATCCAGTCTCCTTTCTAAATTTGAGGCTCCCTAGGCATTAATGGTAAGGGAAGTGAGAGCATGGACAAGCACTCTGGGAGGGTGGTTATGGCCAGTAGAGTACATGACTTCCACTACTCTAGGATTCACACTGAGTCTTATGGACTGGACTTAAATGCAAGGGGTGGTGAGATATGTAGCTGCTGTGTGTGCTCAGAAAGAGAAAGATAAAATTGGATTGGGGTACCTATAGCATTGTCTCTGACATTTCATTTAAGGGAATATACTTCTTCAAGTAGCAAAAAGACCTTATAAATATTATAGAAAGGTCCAGGTCAAGTTTATGCCATGAACACTAGGTGACAAGAGGGGAAATGGAACTGTGCCACAAAAGCAGCATGTTTTGCAATGGGAGGCTTGAGATAGAAGAAGAACTTGTGCCTGAATATTAGTGGAAGGAAGCCAGGCAGACAGCTCTGAATATCAAAGAGGCCAGTAAGAAAAATACAAAAAAAAAGTGAGAGGTGATCCAATAAGGTCAGATGCCAAGTGTGTGGAGAACAAGAAAGACTATCAGTAGAGAAATAGATAGGAGGAAATGGTTTAGAATTAAGGGTATGTAAAAATATCATAGCTAATGTTTATTGTTTAGTGTAAGTTAATCATTATACAACCCTGATAGGGTTGTTAATCCCCCTATCAACCCTAGGAGGTAAGCTGTAATACCTCATTTTGTAGAAGATGAACCCGAGGCCCAGAGTTGACATAATTTACTGATGATCGCACAGCTACTCAGAGGCAGAGCTGGGATCCAAAGCGAGGCTAAGCCTGGCTCCTGACTCTATGTTTTTAACCTTTATATTTTACTACTATTCTAACAGACAAACATTACCAAATTTCCTCTTTTGTGTGATACCTGGTTTATGACCTAGCGGCTACTTTTCAAAAGAAAATGTAAAAGGCTAGATGTCCAAGTTCCCATGTATTTTATCACCACTGATTCATCAGGCTATATTGGGCCTTTCTTCCTGACCTCATTTCCTCTTTGCAAAGTAATTATTGAAAAAGCTAAACAAACTGATAGATTCCTTACTCCATCACCCTGCCTTTGCTATTCCTGATCAGAGGAAACCCTACTTATAAATTCCTCCAGAGTAGGAAGTTCACGACTTCCTTTGTAAAGGGTCTCGACATTTTGCAGTCTTCAATTAGAGTAGATATATGGCATCTGGAACATATGGAAAATCTGGAATTCTCCACTAAAATTCCAGGAAGGCCAGAAAATTCTAAATTGCATATGAACCCAGAATGGCAAAACGTGTGCTTTCTGCAGACCCTCCACACATCTCACAGAGAGGTTGACAAATCAACTTGGATAATGTCTCTTCTTTCTTTTAACCTATCCCACATACAGAATTTTTGCAGATTGGAGAGGAAACTGCTCTCTTCTTAGGAATCCTTCTTCCTTGGCCCTTTGTGGTCTGAACATCTCTCAAGCAAATTCTGAATGCCCCTGAAAGCAGAGATAATGACCTGTTTGGCAGCATTGACCAAGCAGGCATGGGTATCAGCCTATCAGAAGGGACAGAGGCTGTCAGCCCTGCCCTTCTTGTGCTGTGGTGTTCCAGGGGCATGCCATAGGAGAGTGTATTCTACTGCACATGCCCCGGTGCTAACATACATGTAGAGAGCCACATACTAGCTCTCTCTCTGTGTCAGGCGTAGGCTAAGATCTGATCTCTATTGGCTTTCTATGGAATAGTATTACTTGCATTTCAAACTCTGTTGATTTATTTCATATAACTAAAATTCTTGTTATATTTTAACAAAACACCAATCTTTTTGCCATAGTTTAAGAAAACACCCAGTTTTCTTACAAGTAGCAGAGCCTCCTCTTCCCTTTTTTCTTGCTTACTCCAGGTCAAGTTTAATTCAAGCAGCACAAGGAATGTAGTTTTATTTTACTTCTCTTGACTCTCCTTGGTTATTTTTCAGGTCCATCTCTGTAAATACAGGAACTTCATCTATTTTGATTGAATTTTATTTTTCAACTTTTTAAGGAAGTAAAACCCGATAATGTCAACATCACTTTTTAATCAAGGAATGAAACTCTTACAGAAGTAAAGAGGAGGCATGGGTTCCTGAGGGGGAACATTGGAATCTCCTCATACAGAAAATCATTGAAAATGAGGAAGGACCATTATGGCTTTGTCTGAAGCTCATCATGTTCAGTTGATCTAATGTTCCCTTTTGTTTGGATAGAGATGAAAAAAAGCATCAGTTAAAATCTAACGAAAGAATGATGTGCCCATCTTTTTTTTTGAGAGAGAGAGGAAGAAGGGGAGAAGTGGGAAGCATCAGTTCGTCGTAGTTGCTTTCTGTCTGTGCCATCTTCATAACACACTCAAGGCAGGAGAACAGCAATCTGAATTTGACCACAGTGAACTGCAGGCAAAGGTAATGGAAGAAGCGCGGCTTATCAATTCTCAACTCCCCCAAATAAACCAGTTAGTTAGTGCCTTAAAATAACTAGCCAGCCCCGTTATTCCAATGACTACATGACTGTGAAGACCCCTACCCTTTTTTTTTATCACTACCTGACACTTCCTTTCTTCTGTTCCCTACTTCCTGTTTCTCACCCTTCCCTCTCCTCTATTCCCAGTAGCAGCAACCTGAACACAATTGTTTCACTTACTGTACTTCAGGGCAGGGGTGGTCAGAGAGTAGTCCCCCAGTCAGCAACATGAGCATCAATCTGGAAACTTGTTAGACATTGGAATTCTGGGGCCCCACTGCAGACCTACTAATGGGACACTCTGGTGGTGGGGCCCAGTAATCTCTTTTAGTGTGCTTTCTAGGTGATTGTGGTGCATGCTAAAATTTGACATGCGCTCTTCTAGGAAAGAGAATTTTTAGAAGTCTGAAGTGCTTGAGGACCTCAGGTGACACTAATTTTCCAGGGACCTCAAAAACTCTTTGAATTGGAGGATCTTCAATCCTCAAAAGAATCAATCTTGCTTTTCTATGACAAACTTCTGAAGGTAAGTATCTCACATTTGGGGGGAACACTTCCTAGATCTATGTACTGGGTTAAGTTTATATCCTGTTGTGTCATCAATAATCTCATTTCACAAATGAGGAAACCTAAATTTAGAAAGATTAAGTAATTTGCCCTAAGGTCATATGGTTATTAGGTGATAGAGCCAGGATTCAAAGTCATGCCAACTGACTGCTGTACTGCTTGGTTTGCTGTTCCTATGAAAAGAGGAAGTGAAATAGCTCTAAGCTGAAAGTTTCTGCTTGGAATTTTAATTAAGGAGGTCGAGCCTTGGGGGTCCTTGCATATACCTTGAGCTTTCTGAATTACTCACAGAAGTTAATGTTTGCTTGTATTTCTCAATGAGTATAGTTGATGAGATTATAATGTTGATTTAACTACTGGGTCCATAGTTTGCTAATGTAACAGTAGTTGTGTTCTAGTCTCATAATCTTATGGTGCCATGGAAATAATTTATAGTGGATAAAAAGATATGTGTATATTATATTGTATTTTGTACCTTGGCAGTTTTTGTTGGATTATAACACACACACACACACACACACACACACACACACACACACACACACAGAGGTAATTTAAGTATAAAAGATATTTTCAAATTAAACTTCAGTTCATACAATACTCAAATTGGAAATAAGAGCAATAGAAATTATAAATGAATGGGGTGATAATAGTATATGTTGAAATGATATAATTATAAAAATAAACTTCTTGGATTTTTTTCTTCTATGAGATATATAATTATTGTAAGAATAATATGTGCCTTTAATATGAAATTAAAACAAGAAAGTATAAGTTACATTTATGAATGTATAAGGAAAATCCCAAGACTTGAGGTATTTACTGGCCCTATAAAAGAGCAAGCAACCTCCACTGTCAGTGTACAGCAGCAATCTGCTCAGCCTCCACTTAGAGAACGCGGTTCTACCACATTCATGGTCAAGGCCATTAAAACGCTTCTTTTTTTAAGCAATGAACTAGTTTAAGTGGAAACATGTCTAGTTGTTTTGATAAAATATTAAAGTCTAGCTATAATTAGCATTAAGCACTTCAAAATAGATTGTGGTTTAAATATTAATAACTGATGTGGATATACTTTCTATATAGGAAGTGTTTAATACATGTTTCATTTTTACACATGGTTCTTTAATGTCAAACTTTTATGCATGAAGAAAACCGTATAATGCTTTGTGAAAAATTATCAATACCCAAAGATTTGCACATGGCAGGGGTTTGTGCTGGGAAAGAGGTAAGGATCTCTAGCCTCAATTTTTCCTAAAATTTCATATGTCTGTTAAAAAAAAAAGTCCTACCAAGCAATTAAAAATGCTTCATATTGAAAGAGCTAATAGATTGGTGCCCCCAAAAGGATTAGAAGAAACAAATGCAATATAATAAAAATATCATCTGATATAAGAATGCGTTAATAATTCCTCACTGTGCCAGCTAGATGAAGTGGGAAATACTCAGCTGCCTTTTTTGGGACAAACTCAAAACTTGGATTAGGTCCTCGAAATGAGCAGATGACCTCTGGATAAGATGATTCAGTACCTTCTTTAATAATATACCATTACTCTACCTCCTCTGGAACGCAAATCGCTCGCTTTGGGGAGACTACAGGTGAAAGGGAAATTTGACACTTGAGAAGATTCAGTTTTAGTTTGCTTTGTAATGCATTACCCATAGCAAATCTACCTCTATCTTTAGGAATAAAGATGACATCTGTCATGAAGCTTCTTACATTTTTCTGTCTGCTATTTCCAGTGTCATATATCTGACATGTGATAACCTCCCTTTATAAACTGTAATGTTAAGAAAAAGATTTTATTCATTTCGGGTGCCCACATGGCTATTCTTGACCTACTTGCAAATATATGATAAGATAAACTGCACGTTCTCTTATTCTGACATTTCTATTTCTGACATTGAACAAACCTCTTAAGAATAAAATCATCTTTATTATGTGTACATAGGCATCAGCAAGTTAAAATTTAAAAATTCATTTGGCCTCATTGTATATAGATACCTACCTCATTGTCTGTCCTTGATGCATTAACATTTTATATATCATAAGAAAATACCTCTTTTTATTTTTGGCTTTCATAGCTCAACATTTAAATCCTGAAGCATTTTGTTTCTTTGCAATCATCTTCGTTAGAATAAAAAAAAATAGTGTTGATCAAAATGTTGTCTTAGTTGTTACTGACAGCTGTTAAAATGCTGCTAAAAATATAGTGCCAAATACTGAAAAGCTAACAGCTCCTGTGAAGTTCTAATGAGAAATTCTAAATGAGTTTTTCATCAAGTTCAACAGAGACTCTTATGTTTCCCACACCTGACTCACTGGATTGTTTCACTTTTCTGTGGTAATGTTATTGCTCCTAAGATCAGAGAAACAGACTCGATCCATAATCCTAATGAGCACATAAACAATGCAGTTATTTATGTATGTAAGATTCAGCACAGTTATTTAGAAGTGATAAATTTCCTGTACTAAACCAAGAAAAAGAGCAGAGAAAAAATAAAACAAATAGAAAATATCTTTATTTTTATTAAACGGCTGTAAGTTCTCCCCCCCTTTCAACCACTGTACATTATTTCTAAATTTAGAACACCAGTGTAGGCACAGTGAAATCTGATTTGCTTCTAATAATATGTTATACTAATTGTGATGCATGGGCTGTTTGGTACTCTGTCATCTCAAATATGGTCATAGAAATGTATTAGGGTTGTGCATTTTCTATTTAAAATAACTACAAATGAAGTTAAGGTGAACAGATGAAGAAATAGGTAAACAAATACAGAAATTAATGAAAAACCAAAGCTAATAAAAATATTCCAACTAGTTTAGAATATTGAGTTTGTTCTATTTTTGGATATTAACAAAACCCTTGATATGTTTTGTATTTATCTCTGGTCCACAATATCTTATTTGCTTGCAATGTTTATAAACTGTAACATGTGTGTTTTGCAATAAACAAAGAAGTTCTACCTTATACTATTCCCCGATCCATCCCCTCTCTCCAACACCCCCTCCTTTCTTTCTCTGACTCTCTATTTCTCAACTCTTTCCAACAGCTGGTAAGAGACAGGGGGGAAAAAAAAAAGCCTAGTTTCTGAGAAAGGAAAAAAAAATGCCAGCATGGCTAGGCTTATTAATGAAGTTAACTATGACCAAATGCTTACCCTTAAACTTTTAAAGATTATTGAATTAAATTATATGATACCTAATGGTATCTGGACAGTAAGTAAAGATATAAAAGATAGAAAGAAGAAGTACTTTATATATTTCAAAATATATTCAATTTTGGAAGGGGGGTTATGATTTCATGGCTTAAACAACTCAACGCCTATCTGCCCCCCTTCTCCCCCACCCCTGAGTCAGCTGTTTGAAGAAATGGGATTGGGATCAGGGAACCAAGGGGTGGCTCTGCTACAGCTGAAATAAAGAGGAAGGGAGGATTTTTCCAACATAAACTTAGAAGATATTAGGCTTTGTATCTGAAGTTATATAATAGAGGATGTGATGTCACATGTAAATTGCAAATGCTGAGTCCTGCACTTTATGGTGGCAAACCTCAGAGAGTTTGACTCTACTGGGCTGAAGGCAGTAGGTGCCCCTTGGTACAGGGACTGTGAACAAAGGGTGAACAATTGTGAAAAGGGAGATAGTTGATGCTACTTCAAGATTTAAGACTATTTGGCAGCTGTAAATAGTCTCCAACTATTTGGAGATGAAGTTAATGTTCTTTGTGCTTTTCCTTTCTTAATTTTTATTTCTCTTAAAAAAAAATCATTTCCCTCCTTTTGCAAGGAAAAGATATACTTATCTAAAAGGATGAAAAGAACAAACTTTGTTAAGAGACAGCCTTAAAAACAAGTAATGGCATTTCTAGGCATATACTTTTTCGAGTTGATTGGGCTTATTAACGAGCATTGGAATGACACATATTCCAAACAACCAGAAAACCCTGCATCCCCATCTTTGATGGAGCCTCTCGGAGGCACCCCTTGTGGGGTGATTCCAAGCAAAATCAGTTTTACCGCCTCATGTGAGGGAGTTGCTGATGTTATCCTGGGGCTGTTCTTCCTTCCTGAGTGGCACAGGACCACCACTTGTTTTACAGCCAGCAGAAGAAAATGAAGGGAAGGGGGGAACTTAACTGTACAAACGTTTGGGCAGATATCTAAATACTTGAATATCCAATAACAAATAAAGGTTTGCCTATTACTAATTGCAAAAATTCCCTAACATCTCTCCCAAAGGATAGGAAAAGCTGATATATATGGGGATATGAATCACCTCCTGAAGCCATTTTGGTGTGAAAAGGTTTCAAAAAGGATACTTAAAGATGCTCAATCTTAGTTTTATAATACCAAACTGTTTTAAAAGGCCGGAACGATAAAAGTTTGGGAATAAACAAATACTAGGGAAAAAAATCTTCCAAATTTCTAAAATGTTGTGGTTATAACACAATAGTCTGATCCCTGACAAGATGTCTGTAATGGAAATTACTGACTAAAATAGTGGTCGAGTAGGTACAGAATGTGTCTGGTAAGTCATTTTGTAAAGGGGGAAGGATGATTAATTGATCAGTTTCATAATCAGAATCTACATTATTTAGGTTACCATAAATAAGGGCTTTCTCTAACATTTCATAATGAAGAATTTCAAGCATACAAAAAAAGTTCAAGGAATTTTACAGCGAACCCTGTGTACCCACCACCTAGAATCTAGCATTAATAGTGTACTGTATGCACGCTTTATTACGTATCTGCTTATCCTTCTATCTACTTTATCAATCCATCAATGTCAGTCCCTCTTATGCTTCATGCGTTTCACTATTCAGTTTTTGCAGTACTACACTTCGAAATAGTGGTTCTTTTTAAACTTCATTTAATATATATTAATATGCTAATTTGAAAATATTTGACTCAATTATTTTCTTGGTTTCACCTAAAAAAAAAAAACAACCTTCGGGATTCTATATTTCCTACAAATAAGGAAACTAAGACAAAAGGTTGTTCAGTTAGAGGCCAAAATGCTACTTGAAGCCATCCAGGGAATAAGTAGTCCCAACACTGACTGGGCCCGGGTGATGGATGAAATGGGAAGGCCAATATACAGACAGTGGGAATGTGGGTGGAGAAAGGCAGTGATTGTTTTAACGAAGCAGCTCTCTCCGTGTGTAACAGGGTTTGGTGTGGAAGGGGAATAGCAACTTTCACAACTGGTTAGAAAACAGAAAGAACCCAGAATAAGGTGGGTGGGTGGGGGGTTGCCAATAGAGCCTGTAGAAAAAGGAGTGTTAAACAAGAAAGGAGGTGCATGTGGTCAGTTCTCAGGGTTCAACTGAATCATAAAGGACAACATGCAGGGGAGTTTGTAAGTGGTAGTGACATTCACAATGCATTCCCCCCAATCTTCCATCAAGAATAAGTGTAACGGTGTGGTGGAACAGTTTGGGGCTGAAGCGTAGCTCTCACACACGTGAGTGAGCGTAAAGCACGCGCACACACGAACACATCCTCTGATGGGGGGTAATCTGTGCAGCGGGGGACAGGGGGTAGGTGACCTGAGATTTCGGGCAGTCTTTGAAGCCAGGAGGCAGCTCCGCAGGGCAGTGGGAGCGAGAATACCCCGGGATCGCGGGACACACAGCTCCATCCTCCGCCCCCGCCGCGCGCGCCCGGGCGCGCCACCCGCCGCCCGCCAGGTTCTGTCTCCCCCCCCCCTCCACCCCCCCTTCACTTTCGCGTCTGCGTAGGTGTTTGCCTGGGCCGGCGCGAGGGCGCGCGGGGCGGGCGCGAGGGCGCGCGGGGCGGCGCGGGGGCGCGCGGCGCTCCGCGAGCTGAGGGGGAAGGGGGCCCGGCGCGCGGCCCCTTGCTCCGCTAGCTCCGCCGCCCTGTCGCGGTCCGCTATTCAGCGGCTGTCAGACCTAGGGGGCCAGTGGCGACCGCCGCTCCTCACCCGGCCACCCCCGCGCCCCCGCGCGCAGACACGCCACCCTTCCTCACCCCCCTCCACGATGGGGGTGGGGCAGAGGCTCGGCGAGCCCCAGAGAGGGAGGAGAGGAGCAGCCTCCCCGGGTGGGCAGCGAGGGAGCAGGAAAAGTAACTTTTCCCTCCCGCCCCCAGCGCGTGGTCCCGAGTCCGCGCTGTCCCCCGCAGGTGGGAACTGCACCTGAGGTCGGGACGCGAGGCCAGGGCCGGACTTTGGGGGGCCCTTAGTGAGGGGTGTGGGACTACGTGCACTGGAGTCCGTTTTCTCTCGGCCTCCTCACTGCCAGTAGCCGGGGTGGCAGGGCGGCCACTGGCGCCCCCAGCCCGTTTCCCACCGGCCGGTGGCTGGACGCTTTGCTACCTCCTCCGGCTGCTGAGGGTGTGACCCTGGGAGGGGGCCGCGGCGCCAGGGCTCCCCCTGCGGCCTCCCCCACTTACCACACACACGCGCGCACACACACACACTCACACACACACACTCACACACACACTCTCTCTCTCTCTCTCTCTCTCTCACCGACGCCCGAGCTGTCACCGGCCGCCCCAGGCCCGCGGAGGGGGCGCGGAGAGCCGCGCTGCGGGACAGCCGACGCGGGATCACCCCGCGGGATTTCCCGGCTCCCGGGCCGCCGCTGTCACAGCCCCGAAGACCAGCAGCCCCAGAGAGGGGTCCGCTTGAGGCCGGCCGCCGTGGCCGGGGGCGGGCGGGCGCCCGCGTCCCTCTCTGCGCGACTTGGCGCCGGCGCCTCGCCTGCTCCTGCAGGGCAGCAACACTACTGCTCTATTGCTCTACCCACCGTCAGAAGGGCGACCGCTGGGATAACTGTCCTCTCCATCCTTCCCGCCGATCTGCTCATATTGGACTTGCTGGTGGCGGCGGCGGCGGCGGCCGGAGTCTCGCTGCCCCCCCTCCCCGCCCCTTCGCCCCGGCCCCGGCCTCCCCACCATGTCCTAGAAAAGGTGAGCGCAGCGAGTCACTGCACTGACATCAGCGGGAGGGGACCCGGGGGCTCCGGGGCGGCCCTGGTGAAGGCCGGGTGCGCGCAGAGGTGGGCTGCGGGCGGGAGGCTCGGTGCCCGCCCGGCCGCCTCCGGCCAGGGGTGCTGGGCAGCGGGTAGGCGAGCGATCGCGGCGGCTGTCCCTGCACCGTTCTAACCTAGATTTTGCAAGAAGCTGAGATCCAGGGCCAGGCAGGCTCTCAGTAAAGGAGGTAAAAACTTAGTAAAACAGACACGTCCATTCCTTTAATAATGAATAATTTGGCAGCGCAGGCTGAGCTGACGCCTCCTCGCGTGCCCGGGCTCTAGGTCCGGGACACCCCTCGTTCCTGCCTGCCGCCCGCCCTCCGCCCGGGTGCGATCGATGCCCGACTGCTCGCCGGGCCAGGAGAGCGCGCGTGACGGCGGGCCCCGCGGGGAAGTTGGGACTCTTGGCCGGGACTCTTGGCTGCGAGGTCGATGGGGGCCGCTCCGCGCAGGGGAAAGCTAAACACCTGAGTCGGGGGTCGGGACGGGCCCTCCGGCGCTGCCGCTGTGGTCCTCGCTGCCAGGGAGTTCCCTACCTGGAAAGGCTGGAAGTTTGTCTTCTTGCTCTCGGGGTCGGAAATCCCGAAGCTTAATTAACTGTAAGGCGAGGAGGGGCCTTTGGGCACAGGGTGAACGCCTCCACCCTGACTTACGCGGGCGCGGGGCAAGGGTGAGGAGGGAGGCTGCGCAGCAGCTGGCGCCGAGCTGCGGGTCGCCGAGGGCCAGGGGACCAGATTTAGGTGTGTACGTCACTGGTGCTGACTCCGGGCCAGCTGGGAGCCTACAGGCGAGGCTCAAACGCGGACCCTCAAAGTCCTTAGGAAATCAAAGTTAAGAAGTCCAGCGTTTGGGTGGGCGGGAGGAGAGTCGAGGTGGGGGCGACTAGAGGGAAACAGAAATGTCTTCTCGCAGATGCCGGATCCTTAGAAAACAGTTCGGTTCCTAAACCCCTTCTATATGTTTCTCCCAATTTATGCACCCCTCCCACCCATTATAAAGAAGTGAATATCCTCGATGGGTAGGCTTTCTTTCTAATTGAACCAGTGGAAAAATCCTACACCAATATACTAAATACAGCAACAAAATTATGAGAGAGAGCAATAACTCTTGACCCTGGCACTTTATTTTTTGGTGGGGGTGGGGAACTGGGTGAGAGGCTGTGTGTGTTTAAAGGGTTTAGCTACCCCGAAAAGCACCCGCTTTTCCTGCACGGTTAAAATAAGGAAATTCAAATCGAGTGGGAACGTGATCCTTTTGCACGTTGGCAGCGGACGCTGCGGCTGCTCTACTTGAGAGGTAACTCGGGAGACCCAGGAAAGGGGCGTGGAGAGAACCTTAGGGGTCGGGTGAAGCCCACGCGGGAATCCTTCCGTGCACGCGGAAGCTGTGGGTGGAGCCCGGGCCAGGGTTGCCCTTCACCTGGCGCTGCAGGTGGAGAGTGTGAGGGGACAACACCTTGACTGGCTCTCGGAAAAACCGACTTAAACCGCGTCACCACACTTCGCACGTCTTTCCAGATATCCTGGGATCATTAGGAGAGTCAGGTGGGTGCAAACAAGCTGAGCAAGGAGGGGGCCGAGGATCAGCGTGCAGAGGGTGCCTACTGCCTAGTGTCGTAGCCACTGCCCGGCACCCCAAACGCGCACCGCTCCTGCGGCTTTAAGGGAGCTGCGAGTCCAGGCTGTGTCGCAGCAACTTTGTATCAGTCATGTCGCCCTCCTAGTGACTGACAGCGATGATTGCCCAATGAGAAGCCACCCTGACCCATGCAGCGTGGAGCCTTGCTTTCCTCCGGGCCAATAGGAAGCAACCTGAACTTTATCTGGACATGTGACCCGCTTTTAAAAGCCGGCCCACTCCCCCTCCGGGCTTTGGCCCGCCCTCTCTCCCTCTCTCCCTCCCTATTTCGTCCGCCCTGTCCCTGCCCCTACACCTGGCCCAGCCCGGTCTTCTCCGCCCCTCCGCACCCGGGTGTCATTGGACGGGGGAGACGCAAGCCAACTTCAGGCTGCTTGGAAGAAGCCCGTGCAGTCACCTGGGTGCAAGAGCGTTGCTGCCTCGGGCTCTCCCGCTGCAGGGGGAGCGGCACTCGCTGGCCTGGATGTGGTTGGATTTAGGGGGGCTCCGCAGCAGGAGTGTCGTAGCGTTGGCGAGCGCTGCAACAGGTAGACGCCGAGACGGACCCCGGCCGAGGCAGGTGTGTAGGGGTGCGCCGCGGGGCGCCGCTTGCCGACCTGGACGTGCGGCCGCGGAACGGGAGCGTGCACTTTGCTGGGCGAAGTGGCTGCGTAATTCGGAGGCACAGTCAGTATAGTGCTGTGTGCTTGTTGTTTTGTTTTGGTTTTCCACTTTTTCCCCCCTTTGGCCGCCAGAGGACTATTTTGGGAAAGTTTGGCCACTTTGGATAAATGCCCTCTAACGAGCGGCTTTCAGCCGCTTTTTGCAGTGGGAGGTCTACCACCACCCTTTTCTTTCCCCAAGATGAATTTCGGGTCGTTTGCCTAGTACAATTTTTAAAGGACGTTTGAATAATATTTTTTCCCTCTGTCAGTTGCAGAGGCACCCAAATCTCAGCTGGGGATGTAGCTTATTAAGGGCAGTTGAAGGAGAGAGAGATCCTGATAGATCCTGCAATGAAGGGGGCTCTGGAAATTCGTGCATTGCCCGTTCCCCCGTTCCTTGGTATTCAGGAAACTCTTGAGGGAGACTCAGCTTTCTGTGGCATCAGTTGAAATTCTAAAGGCAGTAACGAAGGGATGAAGCTTCTTTTGGTGGCATCCGTAACCGTCTACTGAATTTAGGTGCAGGGTTTTTCTACAGAATTTTTTAAAGACAGATTTCAGTCATAAAGGTTTATGGCACCATAGGTTTTAACTATTATTACATAGAAGTTAGGAAAACTTTCATTTGATAGCAGACAAGTTTTGGAAACTGCTGAATTTCAAACGCACTAAATTGCCTTATACCTTTTGTATTGCCATTTCTCTAGGTGCTGTTATTGATGATATTTACATAGTAATGATAACAGCGTTCTCCAGCGAAGTTCTTCTGGGAAGTTTTAATTTTATGTTTGACTTCGTGGCAGCTGTCATGGAAATGTCTGAGGACAAATTTTTTAAAATAAAGAAGAGCTTTTTCCTTTAAGGGATAAGAAATAGTTTTGTTTGGGGATTTTGGAAAGATCAGGTGGCTCAGTTGAATTAGGTGAGTGAATAGAAATCAGGTGTGCTCAGTTCTAACTGGTTCTCCTGCACGCTTAGGTGACCTTGGGCAGGTTTCTATCATTCGCCTCATCTATAAACGTCGGGAACATAATGGTTCTGTAGTGGGGATGACAGAAAAATAGTTACATACAACAAACTTGCAACTGTACAACCAGTGCAAATTGTAACATTCTTACAATTCTGATCTTTTAGATGCCATATTACAGTGAAATAACTATATAAAATGATGCATTTAAAATGGAACAGTGTTTTGGGGGGATATTAAAAGTGAAAGTGTTTTCAGATAAAATACAAATATGCAAGAGTCTTTGTTAATAACCCTGAAAAAAACTACTTCCTTATGGAAAAGGGCAATTTAACACAGGCTATAAAACGTAAAAATTTTAACGTCAGATTTTTCCTTTGCAAAAAGAGTATTGAAGAGCATGTATGTGGTTTAAAGGAGAACTTCAGCAGTGCTTCTCCTTACTTTTCTTATGTGAAATTCCCTTTATTTTATGTGGGTAGGCCATTTACATGAAAATTAAAGGGTCATAAGGGTTTTTGACTTTGTCCCAAAGAAGCCTCTGTTATAATCCCATTGTACAGGAGACAATTTTAATTATGTATAAGCTAAATTTGTAGACCAGTACCTTATTGGTTAGTAACAAAAACTTTCCCTTTACCTTCTGGATAGTAAGTTCTATGAGAATCATAAATTCCCTAGCTAATATTTTTAGTATTCACTAGTAAGTTCAAGTTGACTGAAATTCTGTTGAAGCCATGGTAATTATGCCAGTTCCAAAGGGACAACTTAGGTTTTATGGATAACTTAGGAAATAAATCTCTTATCTGATCCATTTCTTTACGGAGAAGATGAGTTAAGATAATAGAATTCAGCACAAATATTTCACTAAACCTATTTTTGAAAAGGTCTGATCTTTAAAAATGTTTCCAGTGGAAACCATGCAGATCCTAGATGTCCTCTATTCTTCTGTGTTTGACTGTTGCCAGCCTTGACTCTGTTCTCTTTGTTGAGAGGTGCATGAGGTTGGTAGATGAGAAGAATACCCGATCAAAGCTAATTTAGAATTCAGCAAATCCTGTTGCATTGTTAAGGGAGTTTAAGGCTAACTAAACAAGACTTGGGAAGTTGTGATCAGCTACATGATGTTAGCTGATGAGGTACTTGCTTGTAGAGTGCTTTCCGAGTGTCCTTGCCCTCCATTTCCCATATAGATTCTCTTTAAATCTTCGTAAAACCTCAGAAATCTGAGCTTTGATTCCTATTTTTGGACAGAGTGATGAAAACGTCCCTTGGAATATCAGTAGTTGTTCTGTGACAAAAAGGTGCAGTGGTCCAATTTATGTAGGAAATGCTGGATTCAAAAGGAAACAGGTTTCTGCACTGGCAAGCTAGCTGCCCAGGAGTTTTAGCATGCAGGTTTACACGGGGAAACTTTAAAAATACTGCAAGTGATCCTCCTTTCCAGAAGGGAATTTGGACAATAGATTTTTGGAGAGGGATCTGCATGGAGATTCCCCTTCAGACTCTGGGAAGATAGGCCTATTGCCTAGGGCCTAGGGAAATGGGGCTGTGGGTGGGTGAGTGGGGAGGGCTGAGGCTGCGGAAGCCTTTAGTAAGGGTGCCTAGGCAAGGGTGACTTCCAGGCATTTGGGTGGAGGGACGATGGTGCACTTTACCAAAACAGAATGTGGGTTTAGGGACTGGGTTGAGGGGAGAGGGGTGATACACAGAAAGTGTTCAGTTTTGAACATTAATAGACCTGTTACCTGTGGTGTTGGATGAATTGGGAGCCAAAACATCCATCCCTTAAATGTACATCCCTTCCAGTTTGGTATGGGAAGGACGAATACTCTTAGGTAGATGTCGAAGAAGCACATAATATTTACTGGTATTTTTCAACCTCTGGCTATGACTAAATGTTTGGGTTTTTTTTGTTTGTTTGTTTTAATAAAGTGGAAAGGCCAATAGTAGCCATTTCAGTCCCGTTTCACTATGCAGGGTTTTGTTTTGTTTCCCCCAACTTTTACTTGGCTTTTCTCCACACTAAGTTTTTTTTGGCTGGCGCTACCAGATAACCACCTCAGCCTCTGCAGTTTGATTTATTTCCCAGTGCTTTGGGATTGATTCCTGCTTCAGGATTTATAGAATAATGCTCTTTAATTAAAAGTAAGCTCCATAATTGGTAGGGTTTAATGGTCACAAATTATTGAGTACTGATTATATTATAACTAGTTGACATTTTTTTAAAAATCACTTTGCTGTCAGTTTGGGATGCAATGGAGAAATTTGGAAAGTTTCTGCCTCCTGAGACTTGAAACTAGTGTAGAATACAGAAAAGATAGAGGTGATTACAGTATGCAGACAATTTGGGCATGACATTTCATTAGAGAGCCTCGTGATCGCTGTTGCCAATTTATTTGGTAGAGTCATCATTCTTTTTCTGTGTTAATTAATATAAGTTCTGGAGCAAAAGGACTTGCTAGTCTCTTTTTACTGAGGGGAAGATAGGGAAGATGGAGCTAGGAGTAGCAAAATGCGTAAAAGGCGAGGCCGAAAGTAATATTTGTGTGCAGAACAGCTGAAAACGTGTCTTTTAGGATCAGGACCTTTATTTGGGTCATAGCTTGTTTAGACAACCAAAAGGATTTGAAAAGTGAATACATAATAATTTTTGGAATTTTATATATTAAAATGTACAAATAAAATTTTTACTGAGAATAAGTTAATTTTCTTTACTCTGGTAGTTCTTATTGGGGTGGTTATTTTGTTCCCCAACCCGGGTTCACCCTAAGAATCTTTGGTAATGTCTGGAGACATTTTTGGCTGTCATAACTGGGGTGGGGGCTGCTGCTAGCATCTAGTAGGGAGGGATTAGGGATGTGCTAGAACATCTTACATGCATGGACAGACCTCCATGACAAAGAATTATCTGTCCCAGATGCCAGTAATGCCAAGGTCGAGATGACCTTGGTGAGGAGAGAGACTTAGGATCAGATTCTAGCTCTGCTACTTAGCTCTTTGTCTGTGCCTCAGTTTCCCCACTTGCATCATTTATATAATACTTTCACCAATCTTAAAGAGTTGTTTATAAGGGTAAATAAGTTAATGTGTGTGAAATGTTTATAATATTGCTTTGAATTATATACTACATAAGAATTATATAAATATAGCCTATTAAAATCTGACGGTGAAATATAGAGAGAGAGCCAATGGGTATGATTGTATATCTAAGCAATCCTGTGGGGTCCCTGAGCATGGGGACTGTGCCTGTTTGTTCATCACTATAGATTCAGTGACTGGTTGTAGACCCAGGATGTAGCAAACACTTGATAAATATTTGTTGAATGAATGAACACATAAGTTGTCAGAACCCATCTTGAACTTCCTCCATTTACTGTGGAGGATGAAACTGTCAAGAGTCCTTTTAGCTCAGGGTGCATCTCAGAGTCCTCACCGGTATTGAAATAACAAAGAGCCTGTCGTTCCTGACATATCCTCTCTGTGCTATGGACCATCTTAGTAAATCAGATTATATGAATCTTTACTTTTTAGAATTGACATTAAGTTATCTTGGTCAATAATGCATTTTAAGATAATCTTACTGTTTTAAAAAATAATTCCTAAATTGTTTTTTCTGTGATAATTCACTCAATAACTTTATATTGGGAAATGGTAACATTAATTGCATTTAAAATTTTTTTTTAGTAAAACCACATCTTAGTTATTGGAAGCAGCGTCCATAGCCCAAAAGATTCAAAAGCCTTTGGAGTTAGAAGATGTAGTTTTAAACCTGATTTTTTGTCTTTGTCATTTATTATGTCCTTAACCTTGGGCAAGTCACCTGCCTAAGTCCTCAGTTTCCCCTTTGTTTGTTTCTTGGTCCCCAGGATTACTTTGAATATTAAATAAGTTAACAGTTGTAAATATTCTTTGCAAACTCTAAAGGCTGTATTATAGAACTATGTTATTTTTATTTGGATACAAAATACTTTTATATAATTGCCTATTGAGTCTGGCTTCTGGACAGGTTAGTCAATGCTCTGTTTTATCTGCATCGAAACAGGTAACTTTTTAAAATAACTAGAAGTATTGCTTAGCATAAGTAGAATGTGTACTTACAGCTTAGTACAGCGAGTTTCAACCTTTTTCATTTCATGGCATAAATAAACTAATTACTAAAATTCTGCAGCACACCAAAAAATGTATTTTTTGCCGATCTGACAAAAAAATAGGTATAATTTTGATTCACACTGGGGTGCTATTGTTTTGGCTGTTGTCATTTTTATTTTTATTTTTTTTGACAATGTAAGGGAAAAGAGGTCAGTGCCTCTGACTAAAGAGTCAGGTAGTGCATGTTTTAAAAATTCTTGCAGTGCACTAGTTGAAAATTGCTGGCTTAGTCACTGGAATTTTGGAATGTCACTTAGGATAGTATTGCTATAAACGATTCTAATTCAATTTTTTTAATATAAATTTATTTGTTAGCTATGGAGACCAAAGGCTACCACAGTCTCCCTGAAGGTCTAGATATGGAAAGACGGTGGGGTCAAGTTTCTCAGGCTGTGGATCACTCTTCCCTGGGACCTACACAGAGGACAGATGAGAATAACTACATGGAGATTGTCAATGTAAGCTGTGTTTCCGGTGCTATTCCAAACAACAGTACTCAAGGAAGCAGCAAAGAAAAACAAGAACTACTCCCTTGCCTTCAGCAAGACAATAATCGGTCTGGGATTTTAACGTCTGATATTAAAACCGAGCTGGAATCTAAGGAACTTTCAGCAACTGTAGCTGAGTCCATGGGTTTATACATGGATTCCATAAGAGATGCCGACTACCCCTATGATCAGCAGAACCAACAAGGAAGCATGAGTCCAGCAAAGATTTATCAAAATGTTGAACAGCTGGTGAAATTTTACAAAGAAAATGGCCATCGTCCTTCCACGTTAGGTATGAGCAGGCCCTTGAGATCATTTATGTCTGATCCTGGGAACTCTCTAAATGGCGGGGTCATGCGTACTATTGTTAAAAGTCCTATCATGTGCCATGAGAAGAGCCCGTCTGTGTGCAGCCCTCTGAACATAACATCTTCAGTGTGCAGCCCTGCTGGAGTTAGCTCTGTGTCCTCCACCTCGGCCAGCTTTGGCAGTTTCACAGTGCACAGCCCTGTCACCCAGGGGACTCCCTTGACATGCTCCCCTAACATTGAGAATCGAGGTTCCAGGTCTCACAGCCCAGCACACGCCAGCAACGTGGGCTCTCCTCTCTCCAGTCCGTTAAGTAGCATGAAGTCCCCCATTTCCAGCCCGCCAAGTCACTGCAGTGTAAAATCTCCAGTCTCCAGTCCTAACGTCACTCTGCGATCCTCTGTGTCCAGCCCGGCAAATATCAACAACTCAAGGTGCTCTGTTTCCAGCCCTTCCAACACAAATAACAGATCCACACTTTCCAGCCCAACTGTGAGTACTGTGGGTTCTATTTGTAGCCCCGCAAACAATGCCTTCAGCTACACGGCTTCTGGCACCCCTTTGGGATCCATTGCGGCCCGGGATGTGGTTCCGAGTCCAGACACACTTGAGAAAGGTGCTCAAGAGGCCCCGTTTCCCAAGACCGAGGAGGTGGAGAATGCCATCTCCAATGGTGTGACCGGCCAGCTTAACATTGTCCAGTACATAAAACCAGAGCCAGATGGAGTTTTTAGCAGCTCGTGTCTAAGAGGAAATAGCAAAATAAATTCCGATTCTCCATTCTCAGTACCAATAAAACAGGAATCAACCAAGCATTCGTGTTCAGGCGCCTCTTTCAAAGGGAACCCAACTGTAAACCCATTTCCATTCATGGATAGCTCGTATTTTTCCTTTATGGATGATAAAGACTATTATTCTCTATCAGGCATTTTAGGGCCACCTGTGCCCGGCTTTGATGGTAACTGTGAAGGCAGCAGCTTCTCCCTGGGGATTAAACAGGAACCAGATGATGGGAGCTATTACCCAGAGGCCGGCATCCCTTCATCTGCCATCGTTGGTGTCAATTCAGGTGGACAGTCCTTTCACTATAGGATTGGTGCTCAAGGTACAATATCTTTATCACGAGCGGCTAGAGACCAATCTTTCCAACACCTGAGTTCCTTTCCTCCTGTCAATACATTAGTGGAGTCGTGGAAATCACACGGTGACCTGTCATCTAGACGAAGTGATGGATATCCTGTCCTAGAGTACATTCCAGAAAATGTGTCAAGGTAAGGTGGCTTTTTCTTCGTTTTTGAAAAATCACGACTTTATAAAACGTGGATGGTCGGCATGATATTTACAGTTGACAAATGAAACACATTTCAGTTTACTGTTCTATTTATATTTTCAGGATGTCAGGATGGCCATTTAATGTTCCCCTTCTGCTTGTTGGTATAATGTCACTACTTTTTTTAAATAGAGAAACAAAAAAGTTCTTAAAATTTCTTAGAAAGTATTTTGTGATTTTGAAGGAGCCTTTATAGGTGCTCCACCCCCACCGCGGCCCCCTTGTTGCCTGTTGTAGGTATTTGCAAAAAGTTTGGTTTCTGCTGCTGGTTACTATGTTTACTTTAGCAGACTAGTGCCCTCTTCCCCCCCCCCCCCCCCCCTAGGTTTATACTGGTTCATTAAAACTGCTTTAAATTAGTTTCTTTGTGGTTTTAATCTTTTTTCTTCTTTTCTTTTTTTAGTTTTCTTTATTAATTCATTGGCTGTGAAAAATGAAATTGAACCCCAAGTCTGTTACCCAGAGCTCCCCACTTTTTTGTCTTTTTCTAGTTAGGTTAATTGTATGGAAATTGTGGTTTTCAATACAAATAAATCATTTCCTTAACTGTTGAGGGCTTTTAAAGACTCAGCACTGCTAAAATTACTAAGTGGACAGTCTGACTTTCTTACTCGTATTGGAAGTGAAATATGTCACTGCAGTTTTGAATTGGTATATTTATAACTTTTAAGATCTGCAAGAAGACATGCATACCTTACTGTAAAATATCTCTTGGCTTTCCTTGTTGCAGATAGCATAACTATTTTTTTTTATTAATTTTAATGGGGTGACAATAAATCAGGGTACATATGTTCAGAGAAAACATCTCCAGGTTATTTTGACATTTAGTTATGTTGCATACCCATCAGTCAAATTGTCTTCCATCACCTTCTATCTGGTTTTCTTTGTGCCCCCCCCCCACTGTAACCACCACACTCTTGTCCATGTCTCTTAGTCTCATTTTTATGTCCCAACTATGTATGGAATAATGCAGTTCTTAGTTTTTTCTGATTTACTTATTTCACTCCGTATAATATTATCAAGGTCCATCCATGTTGTTGTAAATGATCTGATGCCATCATTCTTATGGCTGAGTAGTATTCTATAGTGCAGCAGTTCTCAACCTGTGGGTCACGACCCTGGCGGGGTCGCCTAAAGCCATCGAAAAATGCATAATGCATATCAGGATTTACGTTCCGAATCATAACTCTAGCAAAATTACAGTTATGAAGTAGCCACCAAAATTATTTTTTGGTTTGGGGTCACCGCAACATGAGGAACTGTATTGTGGGGTCACGGCATTAGAAAGGTTGAGAACCACTGCTATAGTGTATATGTGCCACATCTTCTTTATCCAGTCTTCTATTGACGGGCTTTTTGGTTGTTTCCATGTCTTGGCCACTGTGAACAATGCTGCAGTGAACATGGGGCTGCGTGTGTCTTTATATTTATATGCCAACAACAAAACATCAGAAAATGAACTAAAAAAAATAATCCCCTTTATGGTTGCAACAAAAAAAATACCTAGAAATAAATATAACAAAGAATGTAAAGGACCTATATAATGAAAACTACAAAGCATTTTAAGGGAAATCGAAAAAGATACAGTGAAATGGAAAAATATTCCTTGTTCTTGGATAGGAAGAATAAATATAATCAAAATGACCATATTACCCAAAGCAATATACATATTCAATGCTATTCCCATCAAAATTCCAATGGCAGTTTTTAAAGAAATAGAACAAAAAAATCATCAGATTTATATGGAACTATAAAAAACCCTGAATAGCCAAAGCAATCCTAAGGAAAAAGAACGAAGCTGGGGCATTACAATACCTGACTTCAGACTATATTATAGAGCCATGACAAGCATATCTATTAAAAAAAAAAACAAAAAAAAAAAAACAAGGAAGAGATTTTAGATATGACTAAAGGGTGGTTCTAAGTTATACAATGAATACTTGCATTGGACTTTGCTTCAGTGCTATTTTTATTACATGATTGTCATAAATGATCCCTTTATTGGACATATAAAGAATAGGTTTCTTAGGTTTGGTTCTTTCCTTTGGCATCTAGGAATATATGGATATAATACAAAAATTTATTTTGTTCAGGTTATAGGGTTTATGTATATTCCTATATCTCTTTCCTTCTATTTTTTATTTCTAAACCAAGAGCAAAAGCTTTATTCTGTGCATTCTTTTCCTCACCATCAACTCAAACCTGACTCCTCTTGCTTTTATCGAAGCAAACATTCCATAAAAGATAGGTTCTTGCAGCTTCCAACAACATGAGCCCTTCGGTATTTCAGCGCTGCCTCTCTCGAATTCTGAATTCTAACACCAGTCAGCAGATAGTGTAGCTTTCACCAGAACCCAAGTCAGCGTGTGTTCTACTGCTAGGGCTCTGCTTTACTTACAGAGAAGGAAGTTTTGTGCACAACTTGGATATTGTGGTAAGTGACGTTATTTTTAGCGAATTAGTTTGAGGTTGTGTAGCCGGGTTGTCGAGTGCATGGCTTCCCTGGTTGAAATCCCAGTTGTGCCACTTGATGCTTCCTGTGCCGTGCACATACCCCCCTTCACCACTCTGGGCTCCAGTTTTCTCCTCTATGAGAAGGGGATGAAACAGTGCCCATCTCAAAGGCCATTAAGACACTCGAGTGAATTTATAAGAAGCACTTTGAAGATCACCAGGTCTGTAGTATATTATTATATACATTTTAGCCATCACCGTTAACGTAATGAAATCTTAAGTGTTTTCACAATCATTTTTTAAAATTTTTATTAATTTTAACTTATCGTGTTAACATGGATTCAAGTTTCCCACTCAATAGAACTCCCTCACCTCAGCCCTGTATCCCCCATTATACCCCCTTTGTTTTCACAATCTTTAGTTTCCATTTATTTAGTTTTCTTTTTTTTTCATTATGTATATGAAATTTGACAGAATAATTTGGAAGAAGTATTATGTACATAGTTAAAAGAAATATTTGTTGATAATGCATATACTTAAGTTCTACTCTGATTTTAAATGTTATGATTAGGCCCCATACATTTGCTGCTGTGTTTCTGTGTATGCTTTTTTAGTTTCAAAGGTTGTTGACTTGCGAAGCACCTCCTAATGGTCTAGCTTTAAACATCTTAATGTGAATCAGTGGCCTTGAGCTTACACTGCATTTGTGGGCAATGGAGGTGTTGTCAGGTGTCTGTGCTTGTGTTTTTCAACATTCTCTACTTATGTGTTAATGTAGTCAGAGGGAATCCATTTTTTTACATAGATGCTGGTATTGTGCTAGTTAATATATGCTTTACAAAAAATTTAATGCCAAAGCTGTAGTGTTACTTGAAGTCTCTGATAGATTACTAATTCTTTATAGCTTTTCCTCATGGATGCTACCCAGGTCTGTTTGTTTCGATCATTCTCAGAATAATATCAGAGGATATAGAGATCTTACTCTGGATTTTACTTTATGTGTTATATTTAATTTAACCCCATCCAAGCATCATCATTGGCTCTTATTTTGTGTCTTTTGAACCAAAATCCAACCTTTTTGCCTATTTTGTAATTTATAATGATGATACTCCATTCCAGGAAATGTTGAATAAATTAATGAACTAAAGGTTGTAAAGGGATCAAGGCAGCATGGAACCGCTTGTAGGTTTTATTAACATCCTTTATCTTTTGTTTGAACTCTATATTAAACTGTTTCCTAGTAGATCTCAAAATACAGTTTGAGGTTCCTGAGAACTCAAGGAGATTCATGACGTCGAAAATTATGGATTGGTAGATCCATTGAAAATGGAAGATGGACCAATGAATTTGAATGTAATAGTGTATGAAAAGTTCACTGACAATGCTTTCAGATTCCACATTGCAACTAACCTTTGAGAAACTATTCACTGTCGATTTTCATTGTATCAAAGAATCATATCTGCATTTATCTACAAAGACCATTGCAATGCTTCTTTTTCCAGAAAGATATCTGTGGGGGGCCAGATTTTCTTTCTATCCTGGAAACAGTATATATCACCACATGTTGAATGCAGAAGTAGCTATGAAAGTCCAGCTGTCTCCTATTAGGCGGGCAATAGACTTGCAAAAATGTAAAACAGTGCCCATCTTCTCACTAGAGTTTTCATTTTTGAAAATGTTTTTGCATAAAATGTGTTTATGTTAATATATAATGACTTGTTTTTAAATTATTTAAAATATTAGTTGCAATTTCTGCCTGACCTATGGTGGCACAGTGGATGGAGTGTTGACCTGGAACACTGAGGTCGAATCCCTGGTTTTGCCTGGTCAAGGCACATATGGGAGTGGATGCTTCCTATTCCTCTTCCCTTCTTTCTCTTTTTCTCTCTCTCTCTTCTCTCTAAAATGCATAAATTTAAAAAATCTTTAAAAAGTCTCTTTAAAAAAATAGTAGTTATAATTTCTAAAATGGTAAATATCAATAAATATAATTCATATAAACCAAAGCTCTTGATGTCCTCAATAGATATTAAGAGATTAGAGGTGTCTTGAGACCCCGAAATTGAGACTTACTGGTCTATGCTATTCTATACACCCATTGGTAGTTAATGAAGAAAAGAGATACTACTTCATTTGTGCTAGCCTTACTGACTGTTATGCTGAGAAAAGAGTGCCCTATTCAAATAAGAAAGATGATTCTCATCTAGGTTAATTTTTCAAGCTGATAAAAATGAGTAATGTCTGGGAAGTGCATGTTGCCGTCCATTGGTCAGAGTGATGATGGATGTCATCATCTCTCTGTCAGTAGTTTTCAGTGAGTGGATGGTTCGACCGCCACCTTGTCAAGTAGACTATGGCAGAGCTGAATGTAAAGCTCTCAGGATGGACACTGGACCTCACTGTGTCATATAGATTGGTGTTGCCCTGTCAGCTGGGACACAAACAGAACTGTAGCCTTGAGTGAGTCACAGCTTCTTAAGCCTCAGTTTCTTTTTCTTTGAGGCAGTTAACATTATGAGCTAAGTACATGTTTCCTGTTGTTTTTTTTTTCCTTTTAAGCATTTATTGTTTAGTAAAATTTCTGTAAAGTCTGGCTGACTGTCCTATGACTTTTCTTTTTTCTTTATATTAGTTGGGTTGACATTGGTTAACAAGATTATATAGGTTTCAGGGACAGAAGTCTACAACCTGTCATCAGTACACTGTGTGGTGTGTTCACTATTTCAAGTCAAGTCTCCTTCCAACACCATTTTGTCCTGGTCTGTATCCTTTAACATATTTGCTTAAGATATTTGAAGTATATTTTAATCACAAGTTTAGTTCTGTAGTTTCCAGGGTAGTCGGGATAGAAAAATCGTTTACCATTTGAAAGTAAAAGTGAGTAGGCGTGACCTATCATTTTACTTTGAAAAGCAGAGTTTTAAAAAATCAGATCTTTCCATTTGCAAAATTTAACACTATGAATTTCTTGTTCTTTGAATTCACACTATTTTGGGGGGGAATAGGTTTTACCTGTTGACATAGGATTGATTGGCTGTTTATGGTGATAGTGGTAGTCACTCAGATGGCATCATAACACAGTGCTAACATAGACTTAGACTTTTGAATATAAAGTTCACTATTTCAAAGGGTGTGTTCTGGTAGGTTTCAAGACAAGCCATAAGGTATTTATCTTAATATATGCTGCATTTTTTTTTCATGATAGAATGAAACAATTTAGTTTATTACCTACAGTTATTTTTTGTTTCAATTGTCCCTGGAGTTTGTTGTTGTTGTTTTTTTACAGAGACAGAGAGAGAGTCAGAGAGAGGGATAGACAGGGACAGACAGACAGGGACGGAGAGAGATGAGAAGCATCAATCATCAGTTTTTCGTTGCGACACTTTAGTTGTTCATTGATTGCTTTCTCATATGTGCCTTGACCATGGGCCTTCAGCAGACTGAGTAACCCCTTGCTTGAGTCAGCGACCTTGGGTCCAAGCTGGTGAGCTTTGCTCAAACCAGATAAGCCCGCGCTCAAGCTGGTGACCTCGGGGTCTTGAACCTGGGTCCTCTGCATCCCAGTCCAATGCTCTATCCGCTGCGCCACCGCCTGGTTAGGCTGTCCCTGGAGTTTTTTTGAAACTCACCTTTTATCATAAACCAAAACTTTCAGAATTCAAGGAGTTTGTTATAGAGTTTGCCCTGTCTCTTAGCAAACTTTTTGAGTAAAGCCCTGAGATGTAAATATCTCTCTGTAATGCAAAGGATGAAAGAATGATGGATTTTGGGGTGGGGAGAGAGATTGATTGATTGTTGATGTTTACTATAATAAATAAATCCATTAAGGGTTGCTTAGGTCATTTGGAAATAAAAACATAGAACTTTTCTGTTTCTTATTATTTGTCTCATAATATTTTGACTTTGAAGTTGCTAGTGTACCTAGAATTCCTCCTTCCTCCAGATTAGTGTTCTAAATATTTTTAGAAATGATTTTCAAATAAGAGATTTGCTTCTCCTGATGATTCATTCACTTTCATTCATCTTTGGTATTCTGGTACAAGTGATAATTTTATTTTAAAAAAATTAAGTTAGTGGCTTTTAGTCTACAAACCACTATGTGTAGTGTGCTTTTATACATTTTACTTTTACTGTCACAAGTATCCTAGGTTTACATGTTAGATTATCATCTATAGTATTAGTACATTTTGAGCTATTAATTCATACCTTAAAAAGTTAAACCAGTTCAAAGTATTCAACTTCAGGCAGTTTCCCTACTGGTGACATGCTGAAAGCAGGACCTGGAGATTTACTGTTTATTGATTCCATGCCTCTTGCAATATTGAAATGCTGGGTGTGTCTGACCTTTTCTATTCTTGCAGTGTTTAGCGCAACAGCAGGTATTATATTGATTGTGATTTAGGAGTAACACTTCACTTCCCGTAATCTTTTGATGTAATTAATTCTTTTTCTCTGAAATAATAGTTTTTTTTTCCCCAGGCTTTCAAGAGTTGCTTTAGGTTTGTATCACTCATCTACTGATAAAATTCCAGCTCTGCCGCTAAACAATTTATTACTTTATCTACTAAATTCAAATCAAGAGGAAAATAACTGGCTTCTTGATTGTTTAAATATAGCTATTATTTCATAAATTTTTGTGGGCTTTCCAAAATTTATTAGTGAAAGTTCAGGAAATTTAAACATTTTATATGTTTTCATCTTAAATTTTAGAATCTCTAATTTTAAACTTGTCAAGTGAAGGCTTTGTTTTTCAGGTTTCTTAAAAAAATTAATTTTTAGAAAGAGAAGAAGGGGTGGAGAGAGAAAAAAAGATACATCAATTTGTTTTTCCACTTATTTATACATTCACTGGTTGATTGTTGTAAGTGCCTTGATTGGGGATTGAACCCACAACTTTGGGTTATCAGGATGATGCCTTATCTAACAAGCTGAGCTTTCAGTTTTTTGAGTTTTATTCTTTTCTTTATATAGTAAGGAAATGATGTAGTTAAAATGTAATTACATATAAGTGTGTGTTACTTAATTGATGTTCTGTCAACCACTGAATTTATGATAGTGGTATGGCCAAGGCCAACATTTCTATGTAGAAAAGGTAGAAATTGCTTGTATTTTATGCAAGAAATAGAAAACTCTAGTCTCAGGAAGGAAAGATGGCAAACAAAAGGTAACTTGAATACTTAAAAAGTTAATAACCTAGAGAGAGAGCGAAATAATAACTGGGGATCTGAATTCATAATTGTAGCTGTCACTTAATTTCATTAATGATGACTACTTCATTGGTATGCCACCTCACCTTATACGGGGTGGGGCAAAAGTAGGTGTACAGTTCATATGGAAAACAATACTACTGTATAATTAATAGTACGAAAATAAATGGTGTTTACCTGCTCACAACTGTAAGCCTATTTTGGCCTCACCCTGTGGATTAGGAGTTGTTGAGACGAATTGACAAACCTTGCCACCCAAACCAGCATGAAATGTCTGTAATAGGCATAATCAATTTCAGATATTCTGACTGGCAAAGGTTACCTAGGCATCTTAGAAAAGGGGAGAAAGGGAGTGGTGGTGGTGTCGGAGTCGGGGTTCATACTTGAGAAGTTTGCAGGGGCTGGGGGTGGGCACTCCCTGCGAGGGGGCAGTTATGTGAGTGGGACCCTGGACATGGGCAGAAAACACTGGTGCGATCCAGCTGTGTTGTGTGGCTGGCTGTGATAGAGGAGTTTGGGGTGGGAGGAAGAGAGCCTGGAAGAGGTTAGTTGGAGTTAGCTGGAACTAAAAGAGAGTGGAACTTGAAAGTCACACTAAGAAATTTGCACTTAATTTGGTAGATAATGAGGAGCTATGGAAATGTTGGAATGGGAAGTGGTGTGAGCTGAAGGGCTCTTTGGAAAATCCTTAATTAGGCAGTGTTGGTGGGGTGGATGGCAGCAGAAAGAGCCTTGTTAAGAAGTGAAGGCAGCCGCGCAAGGAAGATAGGAACCTGTTTCTCTGGAGCAGGATGTCGGGGGTAATGGAAAAAGGAGACAGATGTGAGATGTTATACAAGAAGCCTTTGTAGGAGTGGGGGTTTTGTATGAAAATTTTATTTTCAAATAGTCACACTCAAAAAAATTGAAAGCCCACTTAAAAAGAACTGTAAGTGAGGACCTTCTACATAACCACCATAGAAGCATCGAAGTCAAGAAATTTAACATCTACTTCGTAGATGTCATTCTTGTTTTGCCAGTTGTGCCGATAAAGTCTCTTCTCGCAGAAGGATCCAGTTAAGAATTGCATCTTGTGTTTGGTTTTGGCGTCATTTTAGTCTCCATCAGTCTGGGACAGTTCCTCAGTCTTTTCTAGATTTCATGACTTGACAACAGGTATTTATTAGAAAGTCCCTCCATTTGGGCTTGTTGTATGCTTCCTCATGGCTAGATCAGGTGATGCAGTTTTGGCAGGAATGTCACAGACGTGATGCTGCCTTCTTTTCACTGCTTCCTGCTAGGTGACAAGCGATCATCCTCTGTACTCTACCTGTCCCGTTGGATCACCTGATTCAGGTGCTGTTTGCCAGAGATCTCCAAAGTAAGTTGCTCTTTTCCCTTTGCAATTAGGAGATATTTTGGGGAGAGGGACTTTAAAACTGTGTCAACATCCCATTCTTCGTTAGACTTTGTTGATTCATTTAATTATTTCTGTCTGCATGGTGTCCTTGTTTCCTATCTTTTGTCATAGGTTGGTTATAGTTGGTCACGGTCCTCATTTCTGAGGTTCAGATTGTTCTGATTTAGCCAGTGGGAACCCATTCAAGCTGGTTTCTGTGTCCTTTTGCCATTCTCCAATTTTTCCCTGAGCACTTTTTTGCTTAAGGCCCATCTTGTACATTATTTCCCATGCTAGTCCTGGAATCAGCCATTTTTTCAGGAGCAACGCCATCTGCCAGATGCTCTACTATCTGTGACTGAGGTCTAACTCTGCATTCAGGGTCACAGTCACGGGGCCATACTCCCCCAAAGGATGCCCTCCTTAGCCTCCTTAGGTGTTGACTGTCCCTGCTGGGCTGTCCTCTTCTTGCTTGTGTTGCTATCTTACACTAGAACACGCAAACACGTGGATGACCCCACCTCTGCTCCCATTGGTACTCTCCACATTGGGCATCAGAGCTACCCTTGGGCTTCATGCCCCACTGTGAGCTGCCACAGCTGGATACCCCCCCACCCCCGCTGTGGATATCTACTTTGCTGTGTCTTGCTTTAATAGCTTTAGGACTAAACTATTGAGGAAGGAATTGATATTTGAGTAGAAGTAGAGAGCAAAGTATGTGGAATATTAGTGGAAAACTCACATATTATAAGCTTGGCGCTCTCTCTCTCTTTTTTTCCATGAGAATAAGGGAAGCAAGGAGACAGACTCCCACATGTACCCTGACTGGCATCCTCTGGGCAAGCCCACCAGGGGGCGATGCTCTGCCCATTTGAGGCCATTGTTCTGTTCCTCAGCAACCAAGCCATTTTTTTTTTTTAGCACCTGAGGCAGAGGCTGCAGAGCTGTCCTCAGTGCCCAAGGCCAACTTGTTGATACCAGTCGAGTCAGGGCTGTGGCAGCACGGGGGGTGGGGGGGGGGGTGGGGGGGTGGGGGGGTGGGGGGTGGGGGTGGTGGGGGGTGGGGGGTGGGGGGTGGGGGTGGGGGTGGTGGTGGTGGTTAGTAGAGAAGTAGTTGGTTGCTTCTACCTTCTACTGTGTGCCCTGACTGGGACTCGAACCTGGGACAGCCACATGCCAGGCTTGACACTCTACCTCTGAGCCAACCAGCCAGGGCTAAGCTTGGCTCTCATAAATAATGGCAAGCAGTTAAGAACTATGGAGAGATCAAGAAGTGAAGGCTTGGAGGAGGAGGATTTACCTTGGGGGGAGGGGGAACATGAGTTCTAAGTGCCAAATTGTCTCTGACTGGAAGGGTTCTCCATACTGGTGAAAATGTCGGTCTGGAGGCATGGGACGCTTCTTCTTAGAAGTGGCAATCGATGCAGTCAATGTGGGTGCTATTGTCCAGACAGAGAACGTTTCTAGTGACTCAGGTACAGTTACAGTGCATTGTGCTAGGATTTTGGAGGAATAGAACCCCATTTAGAATATGAGCAATACATCCTTGAAGAGGAGACAGAGAGTGTAGAGAATCAAGATAGTGCCGAGTCATGGATGCCACAGGGAAGAATCATTTGCAAATCGCAAGGGCCTTAAGGCTCTCTCCAAATCCAGCCCTCTGGGTACAGATTCTGAAACTAAGACCCAGAGAGATTACGTGCCTTTTCCAGTAGTATCCCGCAAAGCAGTGGGCAGTGGTACTGGGAGTAGAATCCTGTCCTCCTATCTATTACATTATCATTACCTTCTAGTAGGAGATGGTGGTTCAAAACCCCACGATAGGGCTGGGAAGACGAGGAATTAGATGGAATCATTGGTGACAGATGGGTGCTGGTGATTTTCAAGAAGGAACTCTGTCCAGTGGTGGAAACGGGAAGCAAACTGGATTTGGCTAAGGAGTCAGCAAGCAGTGAAGAGGCGAGACTCAGAGGATGCAGGCTCAGTGTTCGCTCTTGGGAGGCACGTGCTTGGTGATAAAGAGAAAAAGATCCAAGGGAAGAGACGGTAGAGCAGAGAAACAGCAGGATCTGTTGGACAGGGAAGATAGGAAATGGGCAATGGACCACTGCTGAAAACTGACACTGAAAATGTCAGAGGGAGGGAAGAGAATTGATGGGGACAGTGTCCTGTCCTGGGGAAGTGAGGACAGAGAGAGACTCCAGTTAGCCTTAGAGTCAGATATTGACTGTCAGATTGAACCAGTATGTGTAAGCTGTTGGTGGTGGCTCGTGGACCTGAGGATCAGAAAAATACATATGTGATTTGCCTAAGGCCACGCAGCTCAGGTAGGTGGAGGAACAAAGATGAGTTAGAGAAAAAAGCTCAATGTCCTAAAAAAAAAAAAAAAAAAGGCAGGCAGCCACATGGATCCTTTAAAAAACATAGATCAGATTATGTGGCTGCTATAAAGCCCTCTGGCTGCTTCTCATTACTAGCAGTGTGAAGTAGCCCTAACTGGAGGTCTGTTGAGCACTGAGTTAACAGGCCCCTGGCCACCTGACTGAGCATCTCTTTCTTCCGGCTCCTTCCCTGCGGTGACCTTTCTGTGGCTCAGAGGAACCGGGCCCTCCCACCCTGCCCCCTGGGGACCTCTGCATTTGCTGCTCCCTCTGCCAAGAAGTCCCTGCCTTCAGATTTTGGTTTCTTGCCTCTTCTTGTCACTTAGGATTAACTCATGTCACTCTCTCAAAGAGGTCTTCCTCGACCATTCTACTTAAAGTGCCTACTCCTTCACCTTCTAACACAGCTCACCCTTTTGTTGTCTTCAGGGCCCATGCCTATAGAAATTATCTTGGTTTACTCCACGTTTCATACGGAGAATTCTTGAGAATAGGGACTTAACCCGTCCTGTTTACCAGTGTCCATTTGTCACCCCTATACAATGCCAGGTACATTGTTGATGGTAAATCCCCATCAAATGGATGAATGATTGGTTAGCAGAGGTACTTGGGGGCGGGCATGTAATTGGGGTGACTAGATGATTGTGTAAGATTCTTAGTTATTTTTAAATAGCAGTGAGCGTTCTGAGTTTAGAAAAAAAATTGTTGTGACCTCTATCAGCATATTTTTAGGATTGTCACAAAATAATCAACAGATGCTGTTCTTGCTTTTTCTAATTCAACATAATAGTTTGTATTGGTGTATGCCAAGGTAAATGGTGATATATTCTTAGTCTTTATTATGAGGTCATTTATTTATTTTTAATTTACAAGCTGTAAAATTTCCTCTTTTAGGTGTGCAATTCTATGAGCTTTGCCAAATGCATAGTCATGTAATCACCACCCATTCAAGATACAGAATAGTTTTATCGCCCACCAACATTCCCTTGTGTTTCCCGGTCATAGCCCTTCTCTTCACTACCAAACTCGAGTGACCATTCAGATGTTCCCCATCCCTATAGTTCTGTTTTGTTTTGTTTCTTCTTGATTGTCCTACAAATGGAATCATACTTGATGTAGCTTTTGCATTCTGGCATTCTGGCTTCTGTCATTCAACAGAATGCGTTTGAGATTCATCTAGGTTGTTGCCTGCACCAGTAATGAGTTTCGTTTTAGCACTGAGCTAAACAGCTATCCGTTGTCTGATATAGGACAGTTTGTCCATCTCTCCCCCTGTTGATGGACAATTGGGTTGTTTCCAGTTTTGGCTGTGACAAACAAAGCTTTGCAAATATTCACATACAGATCTCTGTATGGGCATAGGCTTTGTTTTTTCTTTAGTAAATACCTACAGGTGGATGGTCATATGATAGGTGTTATTTTTAAGAAAGTATCAAACTGTTTTCCAAAATGTATCATATTACCTTGCCACCAGCTGGTGTGAGTGCTGGGTCTCTTACATCCTTGCGGACATTTGAGAATCAATCTTTCTCATTTTGAACGTTATAACAGATGTACAATGGTATCTTATTGTGGTTTAGATAGTCATTTCTCTAATGTCTGAATGATGCTAAACATCTTTTCATGCGCTTACTTGCCATCCATATGCCTTTTTTCATGTCTGTTAACTCCTTTGCTCAGTTTTCTTGGGTTGTTTTCCTCTTTTGGAGTTCTGTTATCAGTGTATTTTAATATAAGCTTTTTGATAGAAACCTTGAACTAAAAGAAAAATTACTTCATATCTATTATTGACAGAGTGATAAACAATAGGCAGTTTTCAAGTTATTTATTGCCATCTTCTTAATGTGGGTGAACAAACCAAATGAATACGAAACGAACCAAATGTGCCCTCCCTCCATACTCCCAGCTAACGGGGAATGACTCACATGAGTGTATACAGCCGTTTCTGTTGTTGTTCCCTAATTATGTGTTTGGTCGTGTGATGCAGAGAAAAACTGTTTCCCAAGATGAGAACAGGAAGAAGTCTGTGTGGGTCAGAATAGTCCAGGAAAGCTTCATGTAGGAGGTGAGATTTCCACTGATGTTTAAAGATCAGTTGGTGGTTAGTGAGGAGTAGAGAGGATTGTAGGAATAAGTTGTAGCTCAGGTGGGGGGGGGTGTGAACAGAGGACAAACGAAGCCTGCTGGAAGGGTTTACTGGTAGCTGGTGGGGAACTAGATTATAGAAATCTGTGAATGCTAAAAAGAGAAGTGTTTGATAGTCTTAATATAGGCCTATTATCCTTTTTCTTTTTTTTAAACCAAAGGACGACGGAAAGGGGTTGAAAGGTCCGTCTGGTAAGGGAGATTGGAAATAGTGACAAGGAGCAAACACAGCATCTGAGGGGCTGTCATATTGGGGACTGGTGCTGGGACGGCAGGGCGTGAGAGCTGTCAGACATTTCTGAGAAAGAAATCATTGAAGGCCAATCATTGACCCAAAGCCTGTTCCTTTTTTTTTCTCCCAGTTCCTCTAAGCCATATGTGTTAACAGCCCAGAAAAAGTAGATTGCGAAGGAGTTAGAGGGAAGAAAAATGCAGTTTCATAGTAATAAAGAGAAAATATAGTTATAACTCTAAGAGAAAAGAAGTAAGATAGTTTTGTTATTTGGGTTAAGGAAAAGCCTGATAATTTTGATACTGAAATAGAACTTTTTATTAGACTGCGGAAGAAAATAACCCCGGGAAATGGAAACAGGAAGAACCAAGTCCTGGTTTGACAGTTGGAAAGCAAACTGGTGAGAGATTATGTAAATGAACGAGAAATAGAGCCGTGTGGAATCTCTGACATGTGTACCTAGAAGGGGACAAGCTCTGCTCGCGTGGAAGCTCATTTATTGTGCCCCCAGTAGCTGGTGTTTGAATTTATGGTGCTTTTTTCAGATGTGCAACTATGCATATTTTCTTGCATCACATGATAGAGTTTGTAATTACCTGAAACCTACATGTTCTGATAAGTTCGAGAGGAGATTCCAAGTGCAACGTTTGGGAGTGTCGAGATGTAATGGGAGTAGATATTCTTCAATTTACTCCAATTTGGGTTCTCCCTGTATTTTTTAAATGGAGAATATGCTCAGAGAGGCTTTTGTTCTTGGGAAAGTGAAGGGATGAGTGCAGAATTTGTGGTCATACAATACAAATTTTTTTTTTCTCCTGAGGTTAAGTATACATTGAGTTATTATTCCTTTGGGACTTCTGGAAGCATTTTGAGTTTTCGATATGTGGCCGAAATATGCTAATTTGCCGGACATGGACCCTGTATTTTGGCTTTGGTTGCTATGATTCAGGTGAATACAGAACGTATCCCCTCTTAAGTACGGTTTCTTTTAGGGAACTGAAGAAATGAACAGAATTGGGGAAGGAGGAGTTATAAACGGCAACCTTTCATGGAGAGACTCTAAAGCTGAGAGCTCTTGCATTCATATGACTTCTGAAACATTCGGCATGGGTGGTTCTTGGATGTCCATTAGCAGGGACCCTCCTGGTTTTGAGCTAATGTTCATTTAAAAAGCCAGAGATATTTTTATTTTTATAATAGTGTATACTTGCATGAACTGTGCCTTTTTTGAAGGATGGATTTTTTGCCAAAACCTTAGAATGGAAGATGTAAAGAATAGAAATCTAACTGTGAACACGGCCTAGCCTATGTGATTTCATAACACCAATGAAATATGCTTTGAAAAAAAATCTTGCCAGTTCTACCCAAGCAGAAATAATCGAGTGTTATGAGAGTTTTAAGGACAGTAGACATTACGACCAGTTTTTTTAAAAATCAGTGTTTTACTTAATGGGCAGAATGACTCAATGTTTCACAAATATGTCAGAATCTATGCACAGTCTTCTCTAGACATTTAACTGATGGTGAGCATACTAATTCTGAGTTATTCAAGGCTCTCAATCAATGAAGAATGATAAAAGTTTGTCTGTCATATGATTCTTAAGACAGTTGATATTTCAATTGCTTAATTTTAGAAGAAGGATGCTCTTCCCTGGACCTTAGTTCAAGAGAGTAAAGAATTGCATTAGGGTAAGAAAGAAAAATGGAGAGTTTTAAAAAAGGAATGCCTATATATAACTGCTACCTATATATAACTAAAAATAGCAGTTCTATTTACTCAACACCCTGGAATCTATAACAAACAATAGTACACATTAAAACAGTCTGAGAAAGTTCTAGAGATGGATAGTGGTGATGGTTGCACAACAGTGTGACTGTACTTAATGCCACTCAACTATGCACTTAAAAATGGTTAAAATAGACCCTGGCCGGTTGGCTCAGTGGTAGAGTGTCGGCCTGGCGTGCAGAAGTCCCGGGTTCGATTCCCGGCCAGGGCACACAGGAGAAGCGCCCATCTGCTTCTCCACCCCTCCCCCTCTCCTTCCTCTCTGTCTCTCTCTTCCCCTCCCACAGCCGAGGCTCCATTGGAGCAAAGGATGGCCCCGGGCGCTGGGGATGGCTCCTTGGCCTCTGCCCCAGGCGCTAGAGTGGCTCTGGTCGCAACAGTGCCATGCCCCGGAGGGGCAGAGCATCGCCCCTGGTGGGCGTGCTGGGTGGATCCCAGTCGGGCGCATGTGGGAGTCTGTCTGACTGTCTCTCCCCATTTCCAGCTTCAGAAAAACACACACACAAAAAAATGGTTAAAATAGTAAGTTTTATATCATATACACAGGTTGGGGCAAAAGTAGGTTTACAGTTGTCCACACAGAAAAGAATACAGTTATGAGTGTGCGGAACACAGTTTATTCTTGTATTATTATTTATTCATTATTATATTATTTTCTGTATGGACTACTGTAAACCTACTTTTGTCCCTCCCTGTATTTTATCACAATAAAAAATAACACTTCATCCTAAAAAAAACAGGAGTGCCTTGCATGGATGAAATTTGGCACCCAGTAAAATATACAAAGGTGTACTGGAGGTCCCCTGTGTGAGCCCTTCTAATCAGAGACTATGTCATACTTAGCTTTGACACTTCTGTCTAATCAGTACCACCTCACATACATGCTGTGTTCAATACAGACTTTTTAACACATTTTTCCCATTGATTTGAGTGAGAGAGAGAAGCATCAACTTGCCGTTTCACATAGTTGTTCCATTTAGTTGTGTAATGATTGATTGCTTCTCATAATGTGTCCTGACTGGGGATCGACCTGGCAACCTCAGCCATGCTGGGATGATGCTTTACTGAGCCACCCGGGCAGGACTCAATACCGGCTTTTAGTCAACAAGCATTTATTAAATTCTTGATTCTGTCAAAGCATAGTTCTGGATGTGTAGTTGGAGCAAGAATGAGAAATTTGGCTGTGGCCAGTTGGCTCAGTGGTAGAGCGTCAACCTGGCATGTGGAAGTCCCAGGTTTGATTCCTGGTTAGGGCACACAGGAGAAATGGCCATCTGCTTCTCCACCCCTCCTCTCCCTTTCTCCCCTCTCCCCTGCTCCCCTCTCCCTCTTTTGCAGCCATGGCTCAGATGGTTCATGGTTCAAGCAAGTTGGCCCTGGACACTGAGGATGGCTTCATGGTCTCACCTCACATACTAAAATAGCTCGATTGTCAAGCAATGGAACAGTGACCCCAGATGGGCAGAGCATCAGCTCATAGGGGGCTTACTGGGGGGATCCCGGTCGGGGTGCATGCGGGAGCCTGTCTGTCGGCCTCTCTGCCTCTCACTTAATAATAAAAAATAAAATAAAAAAAGAAATTTCTCATCTTTTGGGACACTCTGTCTAGAAACAGTCAAGATATCATTGCAAAGTAGATTGTGGTATTTTTCTGGATGTACCAGATAATATACAGAACATTATAATGTCGAGAACATGGGGAGGGAATACTTACAGTGATTATTAATTTCATTAATAAAATTACATGATGGCCATAAGTGAATTTAATGTGATTAGTCAGAACTCTTGGTTTGTAAACAGCACAGAAAACCATCTCATACTAGCTTAAGCAAAACAGAATCTCTTGGCTCACAAAATGGGAGAAGTTCAAGGGGTAAACCTCAGGCATGGCGAGGCCCCAGGTTTCAGATGCTAGTGTCATAAATTTCTTTGTCTCTCCATCTAGGGGAGCTTTTCTCTTTCTGTTCAACTATAATGCCAGGAACTATGGCCCGTATCACTCTGGGCTTGCATTTCCATTGCAGTTATTGATCCTAGTAAAAGGAATAGCCTCTTTCTTGATAGATTCCGGTTAGTCTGGCTTGAGTCTCACCTCTAGTCTTAAGCAGAGATGGTGCGTGTGTGTACATGTATGTACATGGGTGGGAGTGCTTGGCCTCACCCAGTCCTGTAGACTAAGAACATGGAAAGATGGTTCTCCAAAGTGTTCGGGGCAAACAAAAACCGCTCTGCCAACACTTTCAAAAACTGATCATCTAGTACAGGGGTCCCCAAATTTTTTACACAGGGGGTCAGTTCACTGTCCCTCAGACCGTTGGAGGGCCAGACTATAAAAAAAACTATGAACAAATCCCTATGCACACTGCACATACCTTATTTTAAAGTAAAAAAAAACAAAATGGGAACAAATACAATATTTAAATTAAAGAACAAGTAAATTTAAATCAACAAACTGACCAGTATTTCAATGGGAACTATGCTCCTCTCACTGACCACCAATGAAAGAGGTGCCCCTTCCGGAAGTGCGGCGAGGGCTGGATAAATGGCCTCGGGGCTGCATGTGGCCCGCTGGCCGTAGTTTGGGGACCCCTGATCTAGTAAGTTCTTCATTTCCTTTTATTAAATAGAAATGGTAACCACAATGCTTGAGTCTCTATGCACAATTGTTACTAAGATCTTTACTCTTTATCATTAATAAGATCTTTCCTATTATTGAACTACCCTCTAATATTGAGAATTTGAGGATGGAAAATTGATGATTGGAAAAGGCCAATGCAACCTTTTTTTTTTCCTCCAGAGGGGGAAGAAGATCTGATGGTCTGTTATGTGGAAGACACTTATAATTGCTCTAATGATGAGAGAGTGTAGTAATAGAAGATGTTCCAAGAAGAGTACACTGCAGCTCAGTGTCCTTCTCTGATACAGAAGGAAAATTGGCATTAATATAACTCTATTGCTGAGTTGACACTATCCATAAATTTGTCCCTGAACCACTCAGAGCTGTTTATTATCGTCCACATAGGAGCATCTAAGAAGTGTCTGATACAGTATTTTCTTTGACCTGTTCATTGAGAGTTTCTGCCATTATTGTTACAAAGATATTTTCTTAGTGTGAGAGGATTGCTAACTAAATGAAATTCTACCTGCTCACGAGTACAATATATATGCGTGCTTACACATAATTCTGCATATGGCTTCAGAAGATTGATGGATCATTTTGTGAACCCATGGACTCTCAGTTAAGAACCACTCCTCTTGGCCATTGTTAAAATATAACTACAGAAAGAGGACCGTAGTGATTCACTATCAGTAGGACATTTATAGTTGAAAATGCAATTCAAATTGTTCAACAGTAGTGCTTAGTTATATATTTGGTCACATCAGTGTTGCAAATATTTATGCAAGAGGGCTATCTGGACAAGAGAATCCCATGAAACAGAATGCTGTGTGGCTCACAGAAATAGTCCAGAGGCATCAGCTGATCTGATTAGTTGATATCTGATAAGTTGAAAAAGATGAGGATCAAACAGACTCATAGATACAGAGAACAGACTGACCGCGGTCAAAGGGGAGGGGGGTTAGGAGGCTGGGTGAGCAAGGTGAAGGACTAAGCAAAGGAAAAAATAGTCATAGACACAGACATAGCATGGTGGTTATAAGAGGGAAAGGGGGGTGGGGGAAGCCAAAGAGGATAAAGAGGGGAAGAAAAGGGGAGTGATGGAAGGAAACTTGTATTGGGGTGGTGAACACATATTGCAGTACACAGATGAAGTATTATGGAATTTTACATCTGAAACCTGTATAATTTTAGTAACTAATATCACCCCAATACATTCAATAAAAGATTTAAGAAACCAAAAAGATGAGGATTAATAAGCTTACAGATATTGACAGGTAGAGCTAGCAGCCTTTAGGAAAGATATAATCAGAAGTCAGAGTAATCTTGGTATATTGGAGAAAATATAAGAAATAAATATACGTATAGGAGAATAGTGATGGATAGGGAGGTCAGCTTTGGGATCACACTTCCACTTGCTTGTGTTGTGGCCCTGAGCAAGTTGCCTGACCTCTCTAACCATGAGTTTCCACATATTTAAAATAGCAACAATAATAGTCCTTACCTCCTATGGCTGTTGGGAAATTTTTCTGAGCTAATTAATCCCTGTAAAGTGCTGGCATGTAGTGACACTCAATGAAAACTTAGTTCTTATGATTATGGTTGTTTTTTATTATTACTCTCCCTTAGAATTGAAATAGAGAAATAGGAACTACATGGATAATTACTCATATGAAAGTATGACCTAAGAGATTCCATCGTGAAAAGAATTAGCAATGCAGGCCCTGGCCGGTTGGCTCAGTGGTAGAGCGTCGGCCTGGCGTGCAGAAGTCCCGGGTTCAATTCCCGGCCAGGGCACACAGGAGAAGCGCCCATCTGCTTGTCCATCCCTCCCCCTCTCCTCTCTCTCTGTCTCTCTCTTCCCCTCCCACAGCTGAGGCTCCATTAGAGCAAAAGATGACCTGGGCACTGGGGATGGCTCCATGGCCTCTGCCCCAGGTGATAGAGTGGCTCTGGTCGCAGAAGAGCGACGCCCCGGATGGGCAGAGCATCGCCCCCTGGTGGGCATGCCGGGTGGATCCTGGTCAGGCGCATGCGGGAGTCTGTCTGACTGCCTCCCCGTTTCCAGCTTCAGAAAAATGCAGAAAAGAAAAAAAAAAAAGAATTAGAATGCAGATTTAATAAGTTCAGCCACAAAACTAACATCTTAGAGGAAATCCTTCCAGTTCTTGATACCTTCATGAGATCCTTAATTAGGAACTCTATTCTTCTCTAAATTCCAAAAATAGAGATTATTATGAAAATAATTTAGACTAGTGATTCTCAACTCTCTCTCTTTTTTTTTTTTTTGGAGTGGTACAAATGAAGATTAATATTCACATATATCACATACTCCGTGGCAGGTTTGATTTCAAAGCCCTGTGTGGGCGTGGGTGTGTGGGCAGTAAAGCAAATAGCACCTTGAGCCTTTTGTTTTGGCAGTATTCATACAAATCAATACTCGGCATAAATATAATATTCATGAAGTTGCTTATTATGGGCTGTAACATAGATAAGGTAAGCTGCGCAGGGAGACACTGTGGTGGTTTTAACTTCTGCCTTTTCTCCCACTTGAGAAAACATCAGAATGCAAACGGGTGAGTGGCTTTATTATAGGCAGAATCATGAACCTGTTCTGTGTTTCTGTTTAAAAGTAAATAATTTACAAACATCTGTGTCATTGTTTTTACTTAGAAATTATTTGGCACCCAGGATCATGCCTTGTTGTATGGCACTCTGGTTCCTGAAAACCTAAGCACTCAGTAAATATGTCAACATCCCTCCTCCTCGCCACACAGTAATAATCACCCACTGTAATAATGCTATTCAAATGTAAGAACTGTTCAGCCAACGATACCAAATATATAGTTGCTGTCTTCTTTGGATAGTAAAAAAATACCAAGAAGAGACCCTGTTAGGGATTTAGATCAGCTATAAAAAATCTGATGACTTTCTGTTATTGTTAAACATTGGGCTAGAATTATTGTTCAGGGAAGGAAGGCCCTTGGCAGCTTTTACTGAGGGTTCTTAAAGGTAAGAATAATTTTCATGTTTGAGATATGTTGATGTGGCTATTACCAGAATGGAAGTGTCTTAGATTTTGACTTTCCCTTGGATTGAATCATTCTGTTGTAACAAGTCAGCATATGTTGCCATCTAGTCTAAAAACTACATGAGGATAAAAACATATTATGTAAAATCATCTATAATACCAAGTCTTTACAGTTCCACTACGTTTAAGATTTAATATCAACACCAAACACCAGATAATTTCCAGATGGCTTAAAGAGAAACTCAGTCTAGAAAAACATTCAGTTGAACACGTATCTGACTCCTGGGTAGAGAAATAGTTTTTAAGACTAGAACGTGCACACACATATAAACTCAGAATTCCGATGATATAAAAATCAAAATGCCTGTATGCCAAATAAAATTGTGACAACAGATGGGAAATGGTGATTAGGTTAATTCTCTCTATATAATATAAAGAGCTAATACAAATCAATAAGAAAGCCACGAGGGCTTCCAGTAAGGGTGGGGGAAAAACAGGCAAAGGACGTGAACAGACAGTTTATAGAAGTGCAAATGCATACGGAGTTTGTGAACTCCTGAACTGTTTAGTCATGCTAGTAAATAGAGTGACAGAAATTAAAGCAACAATTAGATAGCATTTTTCTTCTGTCAGATTTGCAGAGAGGAGAACAAAGGATGGGTAGACGGATGCCACTGAAAGATGTCAACGGGGGAGTATAAAAGAGAGGCAGTTTGGCACCATGTGCCATCAGAGGTCATGCGGTGCAATTCCAGGGCATGAACTCTCCAGCGAGATAGCCTTGTGTGTACCTCAGCTTTGCCGCTCAGTAGCTGTGTGGCCTTGGGCAAGTTCACTTAACTTCTCTGTGCTTCAGTTTTTGCATATGTGAAATGAGGATGACAATAGAGTTTACCAAATAGAATTGTTATAAGGATTCACTGAGTTAGAAGTGCTTAGAAAAGCACTTGGCCTGTAGTAAGCCCTGCATAAGTATGCTTGTTTTATTGTTGCTATTACCATCATTGCCTTTATAAACTTCCAAAGGTCTAGTTTCTAGGGCTTTATCATTAAGAAATTAATATACATGTGGACAAAGATTTGTGTATAATGGTGTTTATTATAGCATAACATAAAAAGTTAAACAACTTTTTTTCTTCTGGTGAATGAGGGATAAGCCAAATCATGGTAAATTTATTTTTAATACTACTGTGTAATTTATTGTCGTTTCTATGGAGAATATTTAATAATATGGGAAATCATTAAAACCAGGTTTTTTTTTTTCATTTACCATTATATGTGTAACTAGATTTACATATTTCCTTCTCAGAGGAAATCAATGGAGAGGGAAATGCCTCGAATCAGTAGTGGTTATCTCTGAATAATAATTGAATTAACTCTGTTAATTTTTCTTTCTTGTATTTACCAGATTTTCCACAGCGAGAATGTACTAGTTCAACAACAATAAATTATTAAAAGAGCACCAGTAATGATTTCATTTGAGAGTGTAATAAATCTCTCACATGTAAGAACAAGGTCGTCTTTGCCTCCAGGTGGCACTGCCATTTTCCCAGAGAAGTCAGGCCTTCTGGGCTCAGAGGCATTGCATTTCCCCGTGATCTGTGTTTGATGATAATGTTGGCCTTGCTTTCCAGACCAGCCCTGGAAGACCGGGGTCAGTTTAGGAGGAAGATTGTGAAGGAAGAGAAATAGGAGGGCCCTGCACACGCCCCTCAGCATGTTGGTCTGTTTCTTGCAGGTTTTGCCTGCTTCTGGATTCTTTAAGGTTATATAGTACCATTTGTTGTAATATCTATTAAAACTACTTGAGAGTCAATTAAATTGTTATGTTTATAATTATCTGAAAAAGCAAGCATGATGAATAAAGCAGGTTTTTCATAATATAGTCTATTTCCTAAGCTAATAAAGGAACTTAGAGCTATTAGGACAGAATAAAAATATTGCATTAAAACCATCCATTATCCTCACATTTATTTCCCCTCTACCTTAATTATCTGTCCTCTTGTTCCTCCATGGGGTCCCAGTTTCATGGCATCTGAAACCGGACCATTTGGTGCCTGTGCTTGTGTAAGGATGGTTCTTTCAGGTCCTTACATTAGATAGACAGTCTTTTGATTTTTCTTTTCCTTTCCATTTGTGTTACTCTTCTCATATAATAATACTTTAACTTAATCATATAGAAAAGTTAACTGTGAATAAACGGGAAGAGTTTTATTTTTTAAATGGCATCAAGTGAATGATTGGAAACTTTGAAAGCCTCATAGATTTTTTGGGGGTAGGCTAATCAGTTGCAAGGTATTTTACAGGTTGACTTTTATGTATAGAATGCAATTCTTATTGTTTAAAAACTCCTACAGTTGTCAATAATGTCATGGTTTGGAATTGGTCTGCTTACTAGATATTCTGTTCATTGAGGTTCTGATGACCTTGGCTTGTCTAGATCTATGTTTATTCAGCTGTTATTGCTAAGTAGTATTACTTTGTAGTAAAACCTAAATTTTTCATGAAGCAAATTAAAGGAAAAATAATTTATATATAAATTTCCATTCAGAAGTTATTATGCTTTTAACATCAGTATAGATAGATGACAGATTATCCTCTGACCGTAATGTATTTAAGTATAACTGACTGGTAATAATATTAGGCTGTAGTTTTGAAAGCAGCATAAAGTTTAGAATAGAATGACTATCAAGGTATATATAGCACAGTTATCTCCTGGAAAGCTAAATCAGCTGAACCAGAAGTCTGATCATGGGTTAGGAATTATAACATTATGCCTTATCTGTCCCTTTGTTTATTATTTTTTAAATTAAGTTCCCAAAGTCAGTAACAGTATCCCTGTTTTGCCACCCAGAGCTAACAGAAGTTAGTCATTTGTTTCAAAATCTTTCTTTAAATTAGAGACAAACTATTATATGAAGGTCAAGTCCTATTTGGACTTCCCCTTCTTCTCTGTCTTTGCAGAGGCAGTCTAAGTCAAGAGTGTCAGGTGCGTCCTCTGCCCATATTTTTATCCTACATATATAAATATATGCATATGTTATACAATTTGGAATGGAATCTTACTGTTGCAAAACATCTATTTTGAACTCTTAAGTGTGATGATGATGCATTTAGACTTAGTTCATCCCACTTTAATTGCTTTATAGTATTCTCTTATCTGGCTCCCTGTTAAATGGGCATTGAGGTTGTTTCCAGTTTTATTGCTAATAAAAATAGTACTGCAAAGACCAATTTTGTAAATGTCCTCTTATACACATTAACGAAGATTTCTCTAGGATATAGAAGTAGATTTTCTGGGTAATGGGTAATATCTTAAATTTTACAAGTTTTGCATGATGCCAGGGAGCGTTGTTTATATGGATTTACATTGTTGACAGCATGGATCAAGTACTGGTTTCCTCACTTCCTTGATGTCACTTTGTATTGTGAGTAGGAACTAGTGTCTCATTTGTAATTTTAATGTGAATCTCCTCACTACTAATGAGGTTGGGCCTATTTTCAGTTTTATCAGGTTGGATCGACTCTTCTAAAAATTGCTATTCATATCTTGTTTATTGAGATATCTTTTGGCTTTTCTTGTGTTGACTGACTTACAAAAGCAATTAATCCATAAATTAAACCTTTGATATGTGAGTTGCTAACATGCTCTCCTAGTCTATGGCCTGTCCTTTAACCTTGTTATGGGATTATTATTCATACAGATGCTTTCAATTTGATGCAGAATATTGGTTTTTCTTACTTAAGGTTTGTGATGAATAGACCTTGCCTCAGAAATCCTTCCCTACTTGACATTCATAAAGATATTTTCCAATGTGTACTTTCTGTAGCATTTCTGTTCTTCTTTAAGTCTCAACACTTCATATACGAGTTGAGAAAAGAATTTATTTTTCAGAAATGTGGTTACTTTAGGAAATGATGCGTTGCAACTGCTGTCCTCTGAAATAATCTTCACTGCTGTAAGGAGGATTTCCTATGATACTTAAGGAGCTAAGGGCAGAAAACTTGCACGCTGACTTATCAAAGGTGAATGCTGCATAGCTGTTAAGAAGCTTTCAGTAAACACAAGATAAAGCAAAGAAGTCAGGATTGTGTTTCTTACTTGGTTCTGATGGTCATATAACCGTGAAAATAAATGCTTGCATGGGAAGATGAAATAGAGGAGACTTCTACTTTTGATAATCTATTATTTAGTGTAGATATAGATTATTTTAATTTTCAGGAATACATATAATGCCACTCAGACTGGAAAAGCTCAAATGATATAAATTTGTGTTTTTGTACTTTCAACATAGTTTGTCACCTGAAGTATGAAAGGAGCACTCAGTGGCTTTTTGGGGATGAGCCCTGAATATTAAGACATACTTATTCACAGTGGTGTGGTGGGAGGGGGCTCCATCACAAATTAAAAGGCAAAAAATACACATTTTTAGAAACTTGAAGTTAAAAAAATATTCATAAGACTAAAAAATGCTGGCAGTTGAGTGTTTGAAGCTACTGTTGGTGTTGCCATTATAAAACCTCTCTTTTCTTCCTAAGAAAGACCTTTTTTTTTTTCTTCTCTCAGTTTGGCCTCTCTCTTCAGTTTAAATTACCGATAGACACTCCCTACATTTTATCACTCAAAGCCTTCATCTGAATCCCCAAATGGACTACTTAATCAAGAAACCGGTTAGAATTCCAGTTTGAGCTTTTATTTTATTTATTTTATTTTATTTTATATATTTCACGTACCTATTCTATGACAATTGAAGTCTTCTGAAATTTAACTCATTGGAACTAATACTTTTAGGACTATGTCAGCCCCTAAAAGATAAGTGGTGAAACGCTATAGAAAGGATTCACTGCTTTCTAATAGTAAGAGAATGGCATCGCACCCACACCACTCGGGGCCGAGAAGAAACTAGCGTGTTGGTCTACACGTGGTGCGAGGCCGTATGCCGTGAGGTCAGCCCCGCCTTCCGTGTCGTGCATGCGCCAGCCTCAGCTGCCATGTGCTTTCCCAGCCTTCCTCTCTAGCAGCCTTGGGGCACAGGTGTGCTAGCCCAGCTTCGTTGATGTGGAAGCTGATGCTGAGCAGAGATTTAAGTAGCTCCAATGCGCGTGGAATTAGTATATGCCAGAACTGGCAGGGCACCCCAGCTCTGACAGGCTCTAAACCCTCTTTTAGGAAGTGTCTTAAAATGAGCTGCAATGTTATAATTTATGCCTTGACTGAGTGGTTTTTCATATTCTTTACTTGGGCAAGGTGGAGTAGAAGAGGAAAAGCCTCTTCTAAAAGTAGAAGAGGAAAAGGTCCTTTGTCTGGCTAAGTGCCCGCAAAGGAAGCAAGCGGAAGGAAAGATATATATGCTGGTCCTGGATGGATGGAGAGAGAGAGAGAGAGAGATATAGATATATATCTATATCTATCTATATCTATCTATATCTATCTATATCTATATCTATCTATCTATCTATCTATCTATCTATCTATCTATATATATATATATATATATATATGCGCAGAGGGTATCCTACATCAGTGTCTTGTGATGTGACACTGTCAAAAGACAACATAAGCAGGACCACACTTCCCACTCTAGAAGGTTTGAAGATGAGTCTCAATAACATTTTGTTGTTGTTGTTGAAAGAAAGAAAGAAAGAAAGAGAGAAAGAAAAGGTTGTATAACAACATCATGTGATGCCATTTGTATAAATTTTTTTTTAAATATTTCTTCATTTTAGAGAGGAGAGAGAGAAAGAAGGGTTGGGAGGAGCAAGAAGCATCAAGTCCCATTTGTGCCTTGACCAGACAAGCTCAGACTTTCGAACCCACGACCTCAGTGTTCCAGGTTGATACTTTATCCACTGTTCCACCACAAGCCAGGCTATGAATTTTAAAGCATATAGATTATATCCATTTATTATTTGTGTGTGTGTGTATGTGTAATATGGAAGTATAAAAATAAAGAATAAAGTTATCCAAAATTTAATTGGGGCTTCCCCTGAGAAAGGAAAAATGGGTGGAGATGACATTCTTGTCTCTAATATTTTAATTTTATATCTGAAAAAGATCTGAAATGAATATCATAAAATGTTAACATCCTTGAAGTCTCGCTGGCAGGTATCTGAGAGTATTGTTTTATGTTTATATTATTGCTTCTACTTCTCAGTGTTTGGATATTCCCCCTCAAATCACCACCTCAACAAAAAGTGGTGATAAACTTGGAGATTTTCTACTAATTAATTACTGTGCCCTAAACAAACACATTTGGAACCTAGAACTAAGTAGTTTCTTTGGTTCTTTGGGCCACTGAAAATTCAGAGAAGAAGCCGAATGCAACCTGCCAAAAGGAGAGGAATTATTAAGTTCTTCTAGCCAACATTAAACATCTGTAGTTAGGACTACAGTTTAGGACTCCCAACTGTGTAGAGTGAGATTGAATTGAGAGTTGGAATAGTGAGCTATCTGAGGTTTCCTCGTATGATTTGGTTTGATTTATCTTTCGTAGCCAGATGTGTTCTGTAGATCTGTGTATCTGGTAACAATCTGTAAAAGGACATCTTGTCACTATAAATGGTATGTGACACTGTTGTGCTCTGTGGGCACGTAAATAATAGAAGTACAACCGCAGTCTGGATAGCTAGTCTAGAAGTGCTTACTGCTTGGAGCGACTCTTTTTTCTCTCTCCCAGTCTGAGACATTCAACTTAACTTGCAGATAGGTAAGAAAAATAATTTGAGAAACGCTACTCCTTTGAGTTATAGTGATAGGTCCCTAAACAGGTAGGTAGGTTATAAGACATCAGCTTGTACTTTAATTTTATTTCTATTTCTTAAACTTTAAACTCCTGCAGTTAATCTAAAATGTAGTTAAAAGTTCCGTGAATTAAATCTCTATAAATTTGAAGCCCATAAACTTCTGTTATTGCTCAGTTAAAGGGGAATATGCTGTTAACTGAGGACTTGAGACTCGTTTGTCATCCTAAAGGATGGTCTAATTTCTTGGAGCGTTATCTGTCCGTTGTCTCATTTTAAGAATGGACTTTTATTTAAAACTTCATTAGGAGATCATTTAAGTGCTGTTTGATTAATTAGAGGTGCAGGTGACATGATTTGAAATAATATGGGTGAGTGGCAGCCAGGTGGTTTGAGGTGAGCGTAATTCAGAAAGCAATTTGGTTAATACTCAGAATTCATCATAATGGGAAATTTACACATATAAGATTATGAACATGTTTTCTAAAACTTCAAGCATAGATTTTGAATTTGACAATCAATAAATTGAGAAATGAATAAACAGGTGGTTCTTTAAGCAATTTAATTTTCTAATACAGAATAATGGCTAATGAACATATGAAAGTCTGTTTTACCTCAGTATCAAAAAATATAGATTAAAACAATAATAATCTGTTGGTTGCTTTCCATATTGATACAATATTAAAATTAGTTCTTTTCTTTTAAATGAGACATACACACACATGTTTATCTAATGAGGGCAGAAACCGGGATGCTTTTCTGGAAAGCAGTTTGGCAATATGTTAACAGGCTTGTTTCTTTACCCTTTGACCCAGTCTCCCCACTTCTAGGAAACCATCCTAAGGGAAATGTGGACAAACATTGACAAAGCTTTATTGCCATGTTGGCAAGAGCTAGAAAACAACAACTAATAGGGACTTAATTCAACAAAATTTGGTCCATTCCTATAATATGGGAATTTATAGCCATAAGTATTCAAAATATTTTCTAATATCTTTCAACACATGGAAAAATGAGTGAAATGCATACATTGAATGAAATAAATAGGGTATAAGCAATATAGATAGCATGATCTTTTCATATATCCATCTATGCAAAAATATACATTATTCGCAGTATTCATAGATGAAACAGATGTGTGGATGAAATACACTACATATTAATTTATTTTTCTGGGTGGTGATACAATGAATGATTTCATTTCTCTAACATTTTTTTTTAAATGTCTCTCTTTTCTAAAATTAGTCTATTGTTTTTATAAACAGAAAATTAAGTAGTTAAAACAGCTGCCTGTTAGTAAAAGATATTATCTAATTTTTTTAAAAGAAAATATTCTTTGGATTACAAGCTTTTCAACTGAGGATAAATGGCTGAGCTTGATGCTGTGCAGTGTAAAGAAATATGGAATGATTTCTGCCTTTTAGGAGTAGAAGAGGCAAGGTAAAACTGCTGAGTTTTCAGAATTCACCTTGTAGTTACATTAAAATAGAGGATGGAAATCTGGCTTATGTTCTTATAACTACCTGATAACTGGCAGCAGTTAATACAATTAATACTTTTGATCATTGACTCTAGTTCATTGAGGCCTAGTTTAGCCTGTCTGTGACATGCTGCATGCCACTTGCAGGAGTTGGGTCCCTGCTACTTCATTTATGACAGCTAATAAAGGAATCTATTTTTTTTTTTAAGCTATAAGGATATTAATTTGGCCACATATTGGGTTGGCCCTTGCTACAGCACAATAGTGTGAGGAGGGAGGGAGGGACAATGATTCTCCTTTTTTTAATCTGAAAAAATATTGCTTTTTAAATTTCAGAAGAGTATTACTGAGGGTCTGCTAACCAGGTTGCTGGAATGCACTTTACATCAACTTGCTAACATAAACTGTTTAGAAAAATAAAATACTCTTAATATTAGTGTTCATATTTCTAGAATGAACACTATCACAGTAGTAAATGGTGATGGAGCAAGGATATTGATCTGTGGAAATAAACATGGTATTTTATATTAGTATCATAATACTTAAATAGTTAAAAGCTGCTAACTGATGTAAAAATGAGATGTGAGCTGATTTCTTTAAAAGGATGTAATCCTAATGAAGTGGGACCTCTGATAAATTTGAGTGATTTACATTCATTTAGATTCATTATGTGCATATGCTTGCAAATCATATTCTAGAATTATGAAAAAAGAGTTGGCATATTTAGAAGTCTAGTGAAATCCTGTCTATCAGTGGTAATTTATGCAGACTTTAACACTGTTTTCTATGAAAAATAAGCTGTTTAATGAATGGATCAATACAGTTTCACAAAAGTAAGCCATTCAATCAAAACTAATTATATGTTTGGGGGGCATGATAAAATCATTTTAATATGGGAAACTATGTGAAAAGAGATACATTTTTATGACCTCGTGTGCAGCTGATGGCCATAGGCTCTGATTTTAAGACTTTCTTTAGTTGAATAAAATATAATAAAATGAACTCTATGTGTAACAGGGTTTTTGTTGTTGTTAATAGGCCATATTTCTCTTATATAATAGATGTCATCTTCCTCACAGACTTTTATAACTAATTACTGTGTAGTGGTGGGAATTGGAATTATACTGACTTGCATTTAAACGTCTGGTTCTGGGTGGTTGTTACTGTTGTGGCCTTGGGAAATTTATTAATTTCTATAAGCCTCAGTTGCTGCATTTGTGATAACCTACTTAATTCACTGGGTGGTTGTGAAAACTAAGAAAACAATATACACAGAGCTGTTAGTACAGTGCTTGGCACATATGCAATAGTTAACTCTATGCAATTGGTTACCATTATTTAATTTAAATCATATTTTTAATTACTTTATATTACATTTTCTTAGACTAAAACATCTCAGTCCGATAATTATGAAACTTGAATTTACATTTCTCTGAAACTGTCAAGTGTCAGAGTTCAAGGCTGAAACATGTACCTATTTTTGACCACACATCCTAATGGTCAAGAAATTGGGGGAAAACCCCCCATTTTCCTTAATAGTTATTTGTATGATATTGAAAAGTCTTATTTTAACATTCCTAGAGTTCATTATTTGAAAAATCCTAAAGGTCAATGTCTTCTCATTGTCCTCACAACAAAGATTCCAAACTCTCTAACGGGGCCTACACGACCCTCTTATGACCCCCGATCCACCCTTCTTCTCATCTCTTACCTTCTCTCTCACAACTTAGCCCTTGCAGACTGAATTTCTTCCAACAGTATCTGCCCTTCTCTGTGTGGAGTCTTCTCTGTGCAGGGCAGTTCTATTGGCATTCCTTCCAACTGCCAGAGCTGCCGTGCCCCATAGGTGTGCCCTACCCTTTAGTACTTCAGAGCTCAGCTTAACCACTTCTCCATCAAGAAGGCATTCTCTTGTGACCTTAGATCCTCCCTCTGTATATTCTTATCACTCTTCAACTTCTCTATCAAATACATACATTATTAGTATTGTGATTGTTAGCACAAGTACCGTTTTGTGATTTTCTATTGCTTGTTTAACTGTCTTCCCTTCTCAACTACATGCCCCATGAGGACAGTGCTGGGGGTCTCTTGCTCACTCTTAACTTCTTATGGGGCTGCATTCGCAACTTGGAAGCCTCTGAGTAGGCAAATAGTAGCGAGATGAGGGCGAGCAGCTAGCGTGCTTGGGCCCCTCAGAACGCTGTTCTGTCTGCAGGTGAGCGCACAGGTGCCTTGCGCCCGCCCTTCGAGAAGGAAGCCGAGCTTCCTTTCAGAGACCTCTAACTTCACATTAGTGATCTTGCATTTGTAAAGTACTTTGTAAATCCAAAGGTCTCTCAGTTTTTGTCAGTACGGAGCAAACTTTGCTGGAAATCAGCTGATTCCTCTTAGGGTAGGTAAAACCTAGTTAGGACTGGTATTTTGTTAAATTTGGTAACTTCAGGAGTGAAATCCCCCTTCGGGTAGGAGTGAATGACATCTTTGTGCCTCTGCTATGAATGTGTCTTTAAGAAGAGGTGATGAGGTCCTGGTGGTTGACAGGTATACCTTGAACCTACTCTGTATTTCCTACTCCCAGTTGGGGAATATGTGAGCAAGGTGTGTGCACTTCCATGCGTGCAATACGTGCATGCCTGCCTGCACTAGGCACGTGCGTAGCTGATGAAAGATCTGCAAGGTACTTTTACTCTTGAGAGTTGGACAGAGAAGGATAATGGCTTTTTAGACAGAATTTTGGTGGGAATAGTGTCTTTCTGTACAGAGACATATTGTATGACAAATTGTCATTGACATGATTTGTTATTTCCATCTTCTGCTGAGTTTTCTTTAAGCTGAATAAGTCTATTTTGGGTTTTGGATGTTATGTGTGCAGAAGACAATTTCTAAGACATTACTGTCGCACTAGAAATTAATCTTCAAGAATATAAAGTATTTGAAATGTAACAGTTCACTGACTTTATATGTTGATATAATTTGCTAAAAACTCCAATACATGAACTTAGAATCATTTAATTCCTCACATGCATTTTAGTTTATAAGCTTAAAAAGATTCTGCTATATATATTTGCTTTTATTTCTGGTTAAGTCAGTTACATTTGATTATAATTTTTTCCTCCAGGTAACATTCTGAGAAGCAAATATTACAAATAAATTGTGAATGTAAATGAAAAACATTACATAGACTTTCATTGTTACTGAAAGTATGCCCCAAAGTATATTTCCTCCTTTTTTTATTATTATGTTTTCTTTTGCTTTGATACTGTTTTAAAATCATTTGATCATTTTCCTTTCAAAAAATTCATCAAGATCCATGTATATTAGTTTGAATTTGAATTTCTAGATGAAATGGTAGATCATAAGTGTTAGAAAACAATTCCTTGAAATTAACAGAGCATTACACTAGCATCATACTTATGCGTACAGCAGGAGCCCTGAAATATTTTCTGTTTGCTGTTTTGTGCACAGTGCCTACCCCCAGCCTCACCTCAAACAAAAACAGACACAGAACAAACGCGCTGGGAGCCTTGAAATGGTCTTGGGCCCGTAACAAGGTTATGACTATTAAATACTAGTGTACATCATCTAATACAACATGTGTTCTTATTCCTCCTTTGTGAACTTAAGTTCCATATGTCACATTTGAAGGTGATTTGTAACTTTAATTTCAAACGAATTCTATTCTAAAGAAAAATATTATCTAATGTAAATAATCAGTGAATAATTTACTGTTTTTGAAATATCCATTTTTACAGAGTTTTCAATTATTTTATACAGGTATATCCTGGCTTTAAGCCTGATCTATCAAATGAAATGAAGACAAATTGAAAATGAATGTATATTTTACAAAATAGTTCCAAGTAGAAGGCAACAGAAGCACAGAATTTTGAAATTTGATATACTTGAGTATAAAATTTTACACTCTTTGGATATAAACTGAAGCTCGGCGAGCCTGAGGAAATACTCTGGAATTCTGAGAAATGGAGATGATATAAATACTTACCAAAAAGAATAGACAAATCAGTGCATAAAGCTCTTAGTGAAATGTGAAACTATGTGTTTGACACCTTATCACTGGCCTCCTCTTGATAAACCATCCCCTTGGTACATGTAAAACTGAAAGTATATAAAAGAGAACTTGAAATTTTGGGGTATTGGAAGGGACTTCAGAAAATATACCTTCATTTAAAACAGAAACTCTTTGTCAGAGGAAGTATAAAAAGTGCTGGTAAGTTTAATAATCTGACTTTTACAGGTACTTATTTTCCACTCTTGTTATGTAGAACATTTAAATTTGCAAATTACTGTGATCAAATCTAGCATAGTAAAAAGTTCGACTTAATCTTGTGAACTCATTTTTAAGTCAGTATCTGGTTCTGTATAAAAATGTACTTTCTGAAATGTGAGTAATTTGTAAAAAGTATTCTGAAATAAAAAATATATATATTTTGGTATGAAACTGAGTGTCTCTATGAGGACAGGTACTGAAATCTGTGAGAAGATATTCTCCTCTCAGTCCTTAGAAAATAGACCATGATTTCCCTAAATTTCTCTTTTATTTTGGGCCTGATCACCTTCCTTTCAACACTTGAGGACTTTCTAATGGAAGATTTCCTTTGACACCAGCAGGGATTTAGGCTGTAATAGAGGTATTATTACCCAGTAAATGGAAAGCAGACCACAACAAAGTATAAAAAATTAAGGGCTGGTGGAATAGAGAGAACTCTTTATTTTTAAAATTTTTTACTTAATGATTTTAGAGAGAGAGGAAGGGAGAGAGAGAGAGAAACAGTGATCTGTTCTTGTGTGTGCCCTGACCAGGGATTGAACTGGCAACCTCTGCACATTAGCACAATGCTCTAATATCTGGCCAAGGCATGTATATTGCTTTCTATTCTTTTCCTTTTTTTTTTTTTTTAAGAATCCAGTATATGTTTTGAATCACAAATAGTAATTTATGGAAACATACAATTGAAGCTTTATAGTAATAGGAGAGGGAAGATATAAGGATTTTATACTATAGTCTTTTTTTATCTTTGCAATTTCAGTTTTGTGAATTAAACCATTTAATTCACAGTGGGTAATACTCATTTTTTCATTTAGATTTCACAAGTAATTCTAAAAATCATTTTAAGTTTTTATTATAGAATACATGTTTAAAAATGTGTGCATATATGCATATTCATACAAATATATATGTATATATGAGATAATACAGAATTATATAGAGTAAAAAATTCCCTATTTACCGTGTTCCCCACTACCAGAAAAAAGAGATCAACAAACTAAAGCACATACCCTCAAAACCAAAGGAGCTACTTGTTAGTATATAGCCTTTCAGAGATGTTTTTGATGTATGTAGTTAGCAATTACTTGTTGTCATTGTAGCCATTTTAAATTTAATAATAATACTTAGACTTATTTCTATTGTCAGTCCGCAAAGCCTTTTAAACCTGTTTTGCTTTGCATAATATGTATGTATATGTTTTTATTTTAATACTTACATAAACCCGAGGCACTTATTCCTTCAGAAAATAAATATTGAATGCCTGTTATTTGCCATACAGGTACTAGGAATCTTGAAATGAATATGTAGCTCCCTCACTTCAGGGACTTACATAATAATTGTTTGGAGTCCTTTCACAAAAATAATATAAATATTGAAGATACTTTGTTACTGCGAATTTAGCAATTCTTACTGAAGAGCTGGGTCTCTTCCTCAGTGTCTGAGCTGGCTGCTTGGCTCCCAGATACACTGCGTGAATTTCATGTCTACTGTAAAACCCGAAGCTCAGGAAATACCAGCCTATTGATCTCAGTATAATATACAGAATCCGGGACAGAGATTTCATATTCTTACATCACCGACTGCAGTACAGATGTAGTTACTGATGATTTTTCCCTTGTTAAATATTAGATGGCTTTGTTATTAAGAGCTTCACCTGGATTAACTCCTCCTGTCTCTCCTGTTTTAAGTTATTTATAGATCAGAATAATTACTGAAACATGTTTTCCTCTGGCATTTATTGTTAAGAATTCAGAGCCCAGAAGGTAATTGTTGTGTCTGTCTGCTGTCCATGGGGCTTATTACTGTATATATAACACTGACCACTCCGCCAGGCTAAGATTAAAACCTGCACATAGCTTGATGCCAGTGCCTCATCTTGGAACCTACAGCCTGGATACTTCCATTCTTGAAAAGTACAATGTGAGGTATTAAAGAGAATAATAATGGCATTCAGTAGGCTATTATGTTGCCATTTTAATATAATCACCAAGTTCATACAAGTATGGAGAATGTTCACTATATATAAGAGCATAATAATCTTATATGTATCCTGGGTATATATAGGCCATTACACAAAGGCCATGGCCAAGAGTGGGCAGGCTGTTTGAAGGGACTAAAAGTGGTTCTAAATGGACAACTGGAGCATAGAGTTGGAGCTGGACAGAGTGGTGAGAAAGGGCCCTGGAGAGATAAGCAGGAGTTGACTTACAGTCTTACAGTCTTGTCTCTGAGCTATTCTAAATAAACATTGGTTCTCTTTTCCTAGAATGTTCTTCCCTGTCTTTTTCCATGACTACTTCACCTCTTCTCAAACTGTGGCTCAGTGCCTAACCCCTTCATAAAGGGCCTTCCTTAAACACATACTCTGAACTTCTTGCCCTTACACTCTCTCTCTTATTTCTCTCTCTCTCTCTCTTTCTCATTCTTTCTCTCTCATTCTCATTCTCTCTCTCATTCTCATTCTCTCTCTATCCTACCACTATGTGTATTTCTTTTCTATCTTTTCCCATTGGATTGTTGTGAATTTTTTAACTTTCTGTTTTCCTAATAGAATGTAAACCATATGAGGGCAGAAGTTATCTCTTATATTCCCAGATTTATGGCTGTTATTTATGGACCATTCATTAAATATTTTTGAAAGAATGAATCAGGAATTTACCCCAGCAATGGTATCTTGCTAACTGTGTAACCGTGGGCAAACATTTAACTTTTTGAGTCTGTTTTTCTATTATGGATTTGGAATACTTATACTTTAGGTTCTTGTCTCAGATTACATCATGTGGCTAATGGCCTGACAGTACATTTTGGCAGCACATGAGATTGGTGGCTGTGTGTATCCACTGTACAGGAGGTGATGGGACTCTCTCAGGCCACACTGTTCTTGGGTGGTAGAGTCAGGATTAGAACTCAGGACTCTCTGGCTGTAAAATCCTTCATGTTTTTAGGTCGCACAGGGTTAACCTGAAAGGGGTCAAGATGAAAGATCAGGGCTCCCCAGGGTCAGGAGTGGGGCTTCCCTGCCTCTCTGGGATGCAGGCCCCAGCCTGGTGGTCAGGACAGCCAGTCAAAGACTGAGGGGGAGAGAGAGAGGCTGGTCCTCGCTGGCATTTCCCACCGTGGGGCCTGGAGGGCAATGTTCAGTGAGAACAGCTGCTCTAACATGGTAGATAAGCCATGAGGTCAAGTGACAAATGACTGTTCAAACTGTAAATCTCAATAGGGTTCATGTAGGCAGTTTTGATACTGGAACTTCTAGAGAACATTTGTAAGTGATGGTCTATATTTAACACTTCACACCTATGAATCCTTCCAAAAAGAAGTGCTCTTCCAGAGTGGAGGGGAGGGAGGTTGAGGGACTGGGTGCAAAAGGTGAAGAGGGCCCTGGCTGGTTATCTAAGTTGGTTAAAGTGTTGTCCTGAAATGACAAGGTTGCGGGTTCAATCCTCAGTCAGGGCACCTGTAGGAAGCAACCAGTGAGTGGACCAGCAAGTGAACGCTTCCTTTCTCTTCCTTCTTCTGTCTCTCTAAAAGCAATCAATTAAAAACAATTGTTTTTAAAGAAACAAAAAGGTGAAGGGATTAAGTACAAATTAGTGGTTACAGAATCGTCACAGAGATGTAGATTACAGCCGAGGGCAGGGGTCAGGAACCTATGGCTTGTGAGCCAGATGCAGCTCTTTTGATGGCTGCATCTGGCTCGCAGACAAATCTTTAATAAAAAAATAATGTTAAAAATATAAAACGTTCTCGTATTGCAATCCATTCATTTCCTACCGCTCATGTTCATGGTTGTGGGTGGCTGGAGCCAATCACAGCTGTCCTCTGGGACAACACCAAATTTTTATTGGATAATGCCTAACGTACACGAGTGGTTGTATGGCTCTCATGGAATTACATTTTAAAAATATGTGGCGTTCACGGCTCTCAGCCAAAAAGGTTCCTGACCCCTAGCCTAGGGAATATAGTCAATAATATGATAGCAACTATGTGTGATGTCAGGTGGGTACTGGAAAGACTGAGGAGGCTACTTTGTAAAGTATATGATTGTCTAACAACTAAGCTATACATCTGAAATCGATGCAAAATAATACTGAAGGTAAACAGTAATTTTAAAAAAGAAGCATTCTTAGATTTCTGAAAGGGAAGAAATGAGCGAAACATCAACTTCTCTAAATTGAATTGTCCTTTCTATACGGAAGTGGGGATTAGAGAGAACCACGTTACCTTTTGTAATGTACTTGCATTGTAAGGAAAAGTTTAGAAAGATAATGAAAAGATTAAAAATTACTTTAAATTATTCAAAATTTATTAGAGTATATTAAGTTTTCAGCTAATCAAGAGTGAATTTTACTTTATGGAATACATTTCAATGAGCTAGTGTGAATTCTAAATGAATTAAAAATATCTTTGAGTGCCTACAGTGTTCTCTAAGGAGGTAATTTTATGGGAGCCAACTTCCAGGAACTTACATGGTTTTATCCCTATATTATCATTTCTGTTGAAAAATATCAAATTCTTGATATGAAAGTTGTACTTGTTTTTTTATGGTTTGATGAAACTGTTTCACAAACTTAACTCAGTTAACTATGGAAGGAAATAACCTCTCTTTTTTGCAATTAAATTCAAGTTAGGTTTCAGTAATGTTTCTGAACTCTTTGTTTTTAAGAAGTGTTTAGTTTTACAATGTTGAGGGTAAGTTAGATGCATACAGAGTAGTTGGATATAAATTTTTCTCAAATTGCCTTGAAATTTTAATGGATAAAATGAAGAAAGTTTGCTCCAGGGAAAACATAACCAGTTCATGTTTTATTACTCATAAGTATTAACATATGAATTCTTAGTCTCTGTTTATATATGTAATTTACTTTACATGCTGCTTTATATTTATATGATGTATCATGAAATTTTGCCTATGATAATGTTCAGTTCAGCTTTGGTGTTGGGATTGTTCCAGAGAGTTGAGAATTTGCTTAAAATTCAAGACTGTTTTGTTTTAGACATTTGGAATGGAAGCCTGTCCAAAATCAATTGCCCGTTTTTCTGTCTTCTTAAATAGATTATATTGAGTAAAAACCTTTGCTTGCTGAATGATCGAACTGTGGTTTATTTTTGGCTACTTGGGATCTTAGTTGTTTTTGTAAGCATTGTAGAGCTTTGGCCCTGGTCTATCACTTCTCCCTGCTTGTAAATTCTCTGAAGGCAAGGCTGACACTGGTAATCCCTAGCAGAACACATGGCCAATCATTTTAGTTGAGTGAATGAAACTATTATGCCAAATTATGATGCTCTTAGTAACGACCGAGAGATTTGCCATCAAAATCAATGACCTCGGACTGCTGTAGCTGCTCCCTTTGTTACGAGTCCGGACAGTTTGAGTGTGGTTCAGTATTATGTGCAGTGGAAGCAGGTAAGCTCTAAATAAAAGCCTGCCTGGTTGTCCTTACAGGAATGCTTTAGACACATAGATTTGGCGTCATTTGTTTTAGTCATGGAGATCTGTGCTTCTTGTTTTCTGCCATATTTACTTCAGTTCTTTGTTTTTTCTTTTAGAACTAGATTCGCAAAAGTTGGGCTGATCCTTGTAAGCGTTGTAATTCCACAGCTCCTGGTTGCCATGCTCTCGCCTTGCTGGGGCCTTGAACTGATGCCAGGTTTCCAAAACTTGTGAAGTAAGGACTCACCTGGGGGGCTTATCTCACTGCTGCGCCCCCTCTTCCACTAAGTACCCCTAATGTAATGTAAGACACTGTGATTTCATTAATGTAATAAGAGAGTAAATGCTGATCCCAGAGGATGTAGGGGTGCATGCCAAACCCCGAGCCGTGAGAATACAACTTCTTCAAAGTCTTACATTTCATCTTAAAAATCCTAATCTAGAATCTATGCAGTCTTTTCATTTTGTAGAACAGTATTATCAGCAACTAGTAGAAAAACATTGTCTACACACATACACATACACACATTTAAGTATCTATCTTGGTTGGGTTTTTTTTTTTAAGTATTATTCCCTCACCATCACCCCATACACGGACGGTCACATTGGTTGTCTATCACTGTAAACTTTGAGAAATGGGTTATTTCCAACCCACCGATTCCTGGGCTCTCTATTTTTTCTGTGAATTCTGCTTGCAAACAGAACAATGTCTACCTTCCTTCTGCCCCTCCCTCCTGCCCCGCCCCCCACCCACTTCCAGCTTTGTGTTTTTGCCATAGGCAGTTTATGGAAATCAGATTATATTTTCTCAGCCTTCTTTCTAGAGCTCTTAGCCAGATCAACAAGTTCATTAGGTATGTTTTTATCCCCCAAGTTATCACGGGCAAAAAGGTTGTCAGTTATTTCACCACAACAGGCTGCTGTTTCTCCGATTTTTAATTATCTCTTTATTATCTTGCCTGTTTCTGTCTACCACCTCATCCGAAAACTGATGCCACATGTTTCAAGGTTTTATTGTAAGTTTTTATTGTTGAGTTTTATTGTGGCAGCATCTACAATTGGGACGTTTCCTACCTGTTTTCTGTGTCTGCTGAATCCACTTCCGGAAGCCTACGGTGGATGTGGTAGCTATTTGCTCATGATTCTGTGTTTTGGGTGGGCTGGGCTGGGCTTTTTTCTCATCTTAGGGAGCCCCACTCTGGCGGCTTGTCTGACCAGGGCTCAGGGTTTTATTTTTATTTATTTATTTATTTATTAAAATTAATTGAGACAACAGTGGTTAATAAGATTATGTAGGTTTCAAGTGTACATTTCTGTGATGCATCATCTGTGTATTGCGTTGTGTGTCCACCACCCAAAGTAAAATCCTCTTCTGTCACCACGTTAGACCCCTTTTACCCTGTACTACTCACTCCCACACCCCTTCCTCTGGGAACCACCATACTGTGTGTCTGAATTTTTGTTTTTCTCGTTTGTTCTTTTGTTGCTTTCAGTTTTATATCCCATCTGTGAGTGAAATCATATAGATCTTAATCTTTTTCGTCTGACTTACTTTGCTTAGGATGATAGTCTTAAGATCCAGCCATGTTGCTGCAAATGGCAGTCTTTCATCTTTTCTTATGGCTGAGTAGTATTCCATGGTATATAATATATGTATCACATCTTCTTTTTCTTTTATATTTTTATTTAAAAAATTGTTTTAGAGACAGAGGGACAGACAGGCAGGAAGGGAGAGAGATGAGAAGCATCAGTTCTTTGTTGTGGCTCCTTCATTGTTCATTGATTGCTTTCTCATATGTGCCTTGACTGGGAGGCTACAGCAGACCTATTGACCCCTTTCTCAAGCCAGTGTCTTCGGGCACAAGCCAGCGACCTTGGGCTTCAAGCCAGCGACCTTTGGGTTCAAGCCAGTGACCATGGGGCCATGTCTATGATCCCACGCTCAAGCCAGCGACCCTGCACTGAAACTGTTGAGCTCATGCTCAAGCTGGCGACCTTGGGGTTTCAAACCTGGGTCCTCTGTGTCCCAGTTCGATGCTCTAGCCACTGCACCCCCACCTGGCCAGGTACCATATCTTCTTTATACAATCATCTAGTGAAGGACACTTTGGTTGTTTCCATGTAAATGCCCTCACTCGTGTAGGGGGCCATGGTGCTGGGTATTGGGGCAGGGTCCTGTGTCCATGTGGTCTTTCATTATTCAGTAACCCAATCAGGGCAGCAGGTGTGTTCAAGAGGGGAAAAGTGAAAGCCTCAAGGCCCCTTGGGACCCCAGCTCTGGCACACACACACAGTTACTCTGGCTGTGTCCCACTGATCAGAATAAGCCACAGGCCAGCCAGATTCAAGGGGCAGGGAAATAGACCCCATTGCATAATGGAATGAGCTACAAACTACTTTGCCCATGTTTTTCACATGACTACCCCACTGTTACATACCTTGAGAGTACTCCAGCTGAGAAACAAAATATATCAATGCTGTTGATCTTCTAAACCAAGGATCACAAACTGTCTGCTAGGGCCTTTAAACATTTAAAACTCAAGAGATTTTATATTAAACAGAATCCCACATTCTATCTTTAATAAAACGAGAGCCCCAGTTATACCAAGCTTGCCTCTGCAAGTCCCCAAGGAGCTGGCGCTAAGCAGACTGGCCCTTCAGTGCGGGGGTGGGGTGGGGGGGGTGGAATATGTTTTCCAGTTTGTTACAGTTCCCACCATTGCCCGTTCACTATGTGAGCCTGTGACAGCTCATCATCAACCTAGGTCGTGTGACAGCATCACTTGTGAAGATCTGAAAGCTGAGCCCGCTGGGCACCATCTAGAGCCCCTTGCGATCCATTTGCCGGGAAGCAGAGCCCGGGTGGTGCGTTTGCACATGGCTTCTCAAGTGGTCTGATCTACACCCATCATTAAAGAGCCACTGATTCAAGATAGGGCCCCCCCCCCCATTGGACTCATATTGAATAATTAAGAAACATCTAGCTGTACTTTGAATTTACTTATTTCTCTACTAAAAAAGTTGTGTGGTATCACATTTATTTCATTTTTCCTCATCACTTCTCTGTGAAGAAAGTATGTGGTGAAACTAAGATAAGGGAATTAATTTGTGAATTGCTGGGAAATTTAATTTTATCTCCTGAAACTTGACCTTCTGCATATTTCAGAAAAATTCAGCGTTTATTGCAGCTTCAGGGATATGCGGCGTACAGGAAACTCAAGTAGAAACAATAAATTTTAGTAGCAGCTCGAGTAGTAGAATCTCGACCTATTGAAAGATACCCTTAGAGAGCTGGGAGAGGATTGCCAATGCTCTAACCGCTGCAGAGTGCCTAGAAATGCTCTGGAAATAGTACCAGGTCCCGTGAAATTAAGGTAAAGCCTTTGATTACTAAATGGACAGGGATGCACACGGATTCTCTCTTCCTCTTCTGTGTGTCTCAAAAAAGCAACTTCTTTTGTAACATTCTATTTTAGTAAAATACTTTTACTTTACAGTAATAACGTTTAGAGTTTGTTTGTTTGTTTTTTAAGATGTGGTCAAGGCTTATTCAGGAGTTTTTCGAAGGTGCCATGTTTTAAGGTCAGCCTTTGTTTCCTTGACCTGCCTTCTCAGTGTTGTGAGTCGGTCTTCTCTGTGTAGGAGTTTCACAGCGTCATAGCAAGTGCTGAGCTAGGTCCTGGGGACACCAGTTAGACAAGCCTCTGGGGAGCACAAGGGCAGAATCCACTGAGAGAGGGTTCCTGGTAGCTGCTTCCGGAGTTAGTGGGAGAAACAATTTAAATCTTGCTTGTAGCAACCATTTTGGAAACACATTCATTTTTCTAGAATGATTTCAGTGAAGTCCGGATTTTAAAAGCCTGTTACTACTATCTTTCTTATTTTATACTTTAAGGTATTCATAGAGAATCTGAATTGATAACATGACTTGAAAAGAGTTATGAAGCAGTTTCTTGACTATGTCTACCCAGATTTATTTCTTTTGATTCCTGTTTCTCTGTTAATATTTGGTAAATCCATCTTATTTCTCCTGTCAGGTCTTTGAAACTTACACATTCACCCTCTTTGGATGACCAGATTCCTTTTAGGCCTTTAGAAATATTGCCCTAAATTTCAAGTCCAGTACTCCCTGTGTATACCAAGCACCTGGTCTTATTATTTTGTATTTAGGAAGTGATTCACTCTCTTGGGGTATGTAAATTTCTTATAATTTGTCAAAGGATTTCTAGTATTTTATTAATTATGACAGTTTATTATATATATAAAAAAACTTCTCACATAGTCACCATCCAGTAAAGGAGACATTTGAACTTTTATGCCACTTCTATACGTGTTACTTAGAAGTATATGGTTTGTCAACATCCTCCTGCATTTAGATCAGGGCCTTGGAATGCTCTCATCTCTTTGGGAAGGAGTATCTGCTGCACTTGCACCAGACACGCACTGGATAGGCAAGGTTAAATACAATATCGTCAAGGCCAAAGACAATATTTGTACGAGTTATATAATACGCTATTAAAAGATTTCCTAAAATTAAAAAAAACCTTGAATTTTTTTTCTTATGTATTATTACAGCTTGCTTTAAATATGTAACTCCCCAATTGTGAATCAAAATAAGAACAGAAAACCATTTGTGTTAGCTATTTCATGCATTACTACATGTGGTGGTTTTGTGAGCTAGATTTTATAAGCCCTGGAACCTAATAAGAGGCTGAGGCCCTGTTTAGTTTATAAATATGTGTGGGATATTATTTAGGTCTTCAGAAATAAAAGCAGAGAATCATTTTCTTATGTTATCAATTTCTCTATGGGAAAGCATATTAAAATGTAGAAAATATAATAGTATATAATTTAGTGACATAATATGCAATGTGGGTTGAGAGACAATTACAGTGTTTTATTTCCCTATATTTTCCATTTTAACTGAATGCATTTTAGCAACAATTGGTTTCTGGCTGTAACATTATGTTAGCTGTTTCATAAAGCTTTATAGCAAATTACTGTGGTGTACCAGATAAAGTAAATTTCTGACTTCACTCCTAAAAGTTATATTATGAGCAGGCATAAATTTTTACTTTTATAGGTAAACATGTATTTACAATTTTTTTTTGTGTGTGTGTGCACTATCAAAGTCTTTGTTCAGGACTGTTGTTCCCAACATTTTAGTGGTTTCCTCTGTATTTAAGATTTCATTTTATGAACAATCAAGTGTCTTCCTATTCAGTTCACAGTAAGCTGATCTATAGAGTACTGAATGCTGGGGTCACACATCACCAAGTGAGCAGCGGCTCCTTGAATAGGACCTTGTTGTGTCTTCCATTCAGACAGTGCTGTAGTGTGCTGTCTCCCCAGACAATTAATTCTACCTCGTCCTCCTTTCAGGTGACGCTGGCCCTACTTTTGACCCTTCTGAATACCCTTCCGGCCACTCTCCCCAAAGCCTGTGAATTCTTACACTTCTTACCTAACCCCAGGACTCATTTGGTCATGTTTTCACCTGAGAATGTTATAATTAGACCCCAAGATTACTTTTTTTTCCATAGGCAAGACTAGAAAATAACAGAACAAATGAACATTCATACATTTGTCTCTTTGATTGAATTATCAACATTTTGCATATTTACTACAAGTCCCTCCCCCCCTTTTAAAGGATTGTATAATTGAAGGTCCCCTAATCACATTTTCTTCCCTTATTTCAAAGATGTCACCACCTCCAGGGCATGTCCTTTTCTAGCATGTTTTATACTTTTCCCTATTCCTATATATCCACAAACAGTGGGAACTGTAGTGTTACATGTTCTTCAGTTTGTGTATGTGAAAGGTAATGGTATAAAAAATTGAGGAATTGTGTTATATGTGACTTTTTAAAAGGCTTTTTGTTTAGATCAGTTTTAGGTTCACAGCAAAATTAATGAAAATTACAGCATTTTCTCATCCTTTATCTCTGTACATTCATGATCTTCTCCATTATCAAATCATTCACCAGAGTGGTACCTTTTTTCTAACCAAAGATGAACTTACATGGACACGTCATTATCACTCACAGTCCATAGTTTACATTAAGGTTCACTCTTACTTTTGTATTCTATGGGTTTGGACAAATATATAACGACATGTATCTGTCGTTACAGTACCATACCGGGTATTTTTACTGCCCTAAAAATCACCTTTGCTCTGTGTGTTCATCCTGTCCCCACCCTGGTGAACCCCTGGCAACTGCTGATCTTTTTACTTCTCCATAGTTTTGCCTTTCCCAGAATGCCACGTAGTTGAAAGCGCGTAGTCTATAGCCCTTGCAGATTAGCTTTCATGTAGCTATATGTATTTAAGGTTCCTCCATGTCTTTTCCTGGCTATATAACTCATTTTATTATTATTTTTTTTATTTTTACTGCTGAATATTATCCCATTGTCCAGATATACCACAGTTTATCCATTCACCTACTAAAGGACCTCTTGGTTGGTTCCAAGTTTTGGCCATTACGAGTAAATATGTTTGAAGCATCCATGTGTGGGTTTTTGTGTAAGCTTTCAGTTCATTTGAATAAATGCTAAAGAGCATGATTGTTGGATTGTATACTTAGAGTAGTTTTGTTAGGTAAGAAACTGCCAAACTGTTTTCCACAGTGGCTGTACCATTCTGCATTCCCACTAGCAGTGAATAAGAGTTCCTCTTCTTCCATGGCCTTACCAACATTTGGTCTTCGCAGTGTTCTGGATTATGGCCATTATATTAGACATATAGTAGTATCTCATTGTTTTTTAAATTTGCATTTCCCTGATGACATGTGATTTTCAGTCAAAATTGTTTCAATAGTGTAATTCTATTGTTTAGATTTCTTAATTCATATTTAATATGAAAAATACTTTGTGATTATAGGTTCTTAGCCTCAGCAATATTCTTTATCCTTTTAGTATTTTTTTCCTTAATGCTCTCTTATATTTAAATGAAATAATATACATGAAGACTTAATTATCTCAGCTTACTTACTATGAAATGCATAGAAGATGCAGGATGTATCTCTGTTTGTCCAAAGAAGCTACTTTTTTATTTTGTACAGTTCAGTTTCTTAATTCTTATAAAGACTGTCTTATTAAGAGGTAAATTGGCACCTTTTCTAAATGAGGGCTTTTTCCTATAATTATGAATAGGAGAAAGCCTCATTATTTTAGAAAAGTAAAACTAGGACATAAATGAGGAAAGAAAGGAGCAAAGGACAAGAAGCCTTCTAAAAATACAAAGCAGTGTATTTTAGATATATACTGTGAAGGTTGAGAGACAAGAAAATTTACCAAATCACTATCCCGAAAATAGTGCATTTTCATTTGAATCTCTTGTCTGTTGAATGCTGCCGCCGCTACTATTGAACCACATTGTATCCGTGCTATATGGAATCATGGCAAAGCCGGTAGGTCGAGTTGTTTAGGCAGCGAGCCCTTCATTACCTGAGGCTCTCCTCTTTCTGAAGGATATGGCCAGGACCCTCACTGCTGCTAGTTGCAAGTCAGATTGCTGAGAGAGGCTTTCCCTGAGTCTTAAGAAGAGCCAGGCATCATGTTTTGGAAGATGAAAGTGGAAATCTAAATTGAAAGATGGACCTCGAAACTGACCATTGAATCTGGTTGAGGCATGTAACATGTGTCTTTAAAATACTGGTATGGCCTTATCAGGTGGTGGTGCAGTGGATAGAGCATCAGGTTGGCATGCGGAAGGACCCAGGTTTGAGACCCTGAGGTCACCAGCTTGAGAGTGAGCTCATCTGGTTTGAGCAAAAGCTCACCAGCTTGGACCCAAGGTTGCTGGCTTGAGCAAGGGGTCACTTGGTCTGTTGTAGCCCCATGGTCAAGGCACATATGAGAAAGCAGTTAATGAATAACTAAAAGTGTCGCAACAAAAACTGATGATTGATGCTTCTCATCTCTCTCCGTTCCTCTCTGTCTGTCCCTGTCTATCCCTCTCTCTGACTCTCTCCGTCTCTGTAAAAAAACAAACAACCAAACAAATAAAATACTGGTATGTAGCACAAATTAATGATGCTCTATCAGCCAAGCAAAACTTTCTCTTGTAAGCCAGCATGCTGTAGGGTGGCCTGCAAAGGCAGGGTGTATGACTGCATGGGTCCCTTCCAGCCTGCTTGCTATGGATGTGTGCCACCCAGCTTCCCTGACTGAGGTTGGCTGAGTGGCTGGGAGCCTGAGAAATTGCCACTTTCTCGTTGGGGTCTTCTGTAAGCCCCATGTCTAAGGAATGCCTTTCAGTGGGCAGCCATCCCTCCTCGTTCTCCCATGTATAGTATTTGGCAAGACAGTGATGGAATGATAAGCATTTTTAAGAACTAGGTTTGTTTAGTTCCAAATAAATGACTGTTTAATGTTCTCCTATTTACAGCTAAGTGCTTTGTCATTTTTTTTACGTTGAAATTAGTGTTGATGGTTGATAAATTTTTGTGTGAAGTTGTGATTTGATATAAATGTACCCTTTTTAAAAAGATTTTATTTACTGATTTTACAGAGAGGTAGAGAGTGAGAAGTATCGACTCAGAGTTGCTTCACTTTAGTTGTTCTGTTGCTTGCTCATTGTATGTGCCTTGACCGGGCAAGCCCAGGATTTCGAGACGGCAACTGCAGTGTCCCAGGTTGACACTCTTATTCACTGCGCCACCACAGGCCAGGCAGATGCACCTTTTGAAGAGTAATATTTGTGTAATTTTAAAATTTAGAAGCGTGACTATCAAAGGTTGATGCAGTGTTGCGATACTCTTACTGTTTAGTCTGAACACATTGGACTTTCATTTACTTGTCTAATATTCAGCAAAAAAGGAGAGAAAACTACTGTAGCCTATAATGATTTTGTGAAGCCATTTTTTTTTCATTTCAGCTTATCAGAATTTGCAAATGAAACAAAAATAAAAATGAATGTGTCTGGTCGTGGTAGTGACAGTACAGATTTCTAGGGTGGTCTCTGGAATGGGTCTGGACGTAGAATGGCTAATCAGAAATGCTGTGTGGATGGCGGTGTTTTCAGTGGTGTGTGGTGTGTTCATCTTCTAGCTGCTTCTGGCTAAACAAAGTATTTGAAAGAAGATGGGGAGTGGGTTGCCAACTTGTTCTCTGCATCACCAATAAATACTGCTTGTTCCAAATTTCAGAATTAAGGCATTGAGGTATCTATTTTAAAATAAGATACATCCTCTGAGAAAACAACATCCCCAGTTCATATAGATGCTGCTGTTACTGTTTAATTCCCAGGGATTACCACCAGTTTCTGTCCACTTTTCTCAAGATACAACCATTTTTAATAGTTTATATATTCAAATGATTGTGTTATTTACAATGGGACATATTGCCATCTGTCCCCCACAGACCAATGTTGACACATGTTAGTTCAAATAAGTTAGTGTTCATTCAGTGGTTGGTTTAGACATACTACCCTAAAATAAATTGAAATACACAATTGAAAATATATAATTGTTATTTTCTTTTTGTTGTTGTTCATGGTGATGTGATGTGGTGACATGGTGAATTACAGTCATTTGTAGAATTATAGACATGATATAGAGCTGGGGTTAGGGGACCACAGTGTCTGGTCCTGGGTCTGCCCATGTATGACTTTGTTACGCTCAACAAATCACTTTGTTCTTAGCATAGAGTTTCTTCCCTTCATCTCTAAAATGACTGTGTTGAGCCTAGTCAGCAGGATCCCTCCGAGGTGAAGGACTTGCTGCTTACAGTCCATCCCCACATGTGAAGCTGATGTATATACAGGATTTGTGGTCATTTGAAAGAAGAAATACCATCAGGTTACTTGTTAAGGCTTCCATTTGTATGGAAAACTAGGGTATACTCTTTCTCAGGACTGTCATCCTTTTGAGACACATCTGTGGCTTAGACCTGTGACCACCCAAGGAGTGGCCCTGTTCAATTTGGTGTTTAAGTTGGGCTTTTATTTTCAGACCCTCCTGTTCAGAACTGTGGAGAGAGGGGAGGGGTTCCACGGGGTGGCACACTCAGGCAGCGTTCCTGTGTGTCTTCGTTCCGGGCAGACCGGCCCTGGGTTCCTCGTGTCCTGACCATACTTCTAGCAGACAGCGCCGTTGCTACTCCCTGGTATCTGGAATAGGCAGATGACTAGACTCATGACAATAGCTGTGTCTTTAGTGACAGTGTGTGCCAAAAAGCAAGTCAAGGAGACTGTGGTGGTATATTTATGGGAAGCCACATGGAGGTATTGGGAACATGCCCTAGCAATGCTTCTGAGGACCCTGAACAGCGCAGGGGGCATGTGGAATGCAGGCGGAGTGGCAGGTGCCGGCAGCACCAGCGCTGAAGGAGGATCCCCACGGGAAGTCTGGTCAGAGATGCGTTTGTGAATCAACGGTGAGAAAGCCTCTGTCTTTCTCTCCTTTCTTCTCTCTCTTTTTCTCCTTCTGTGTCCCCATCTCTTTCTGTCTTTCTTTAGTATTTCATTCCAAACAACTATCTCTGTTGTCAGTAGAGAACTGTGGGTAGGAATTTTGGTCCCTTAAGGCTTAAGGCATTTGACCTTCAGTACAGAAAAAAAAAAGAGAGATTTTGGATAGCAATCTGAGCAACCTGAGGTTTCTGTATAGAATATAAGGAGAGTTGCAGTGAATAATTAAACAGGTTATAGCTGCTAAAATATACAGCACATTGCTTCAAACTAGAACATTCTAACTCTGCCTTAGGGATGGATGCTTTTCATTATTATTTTTTTAATTGTTGCCAAGGTTGACCTTGAAGGTCTTTTTTGGCAGTTAATTTGTTATGGTAAGAATGAGATCACTAAGCCTTTTAGCATAAGCCGCATGATGCATAGGTTTGCTTCCTATTATATAATGGAGAGGTGATAAATCTGTTTTCCTGGGAAATAGTTCTTTCATTTAGGTTGTAGCTTATTTCTCAGATCCTGACTTTGGCAATCTGTGTTGCCATCCTGCGTGGAGGCTCACCATGGTTATGATGCAGGTCCCTAAGCCGTGTTGTATTGTATTGTACTTACATGCTTGCTGACCTCCAAAGGGTCCGGAAATGCTAGAGGAATGTTCTTCCATTTCAATAACATGGACCTTAAAAGATCTATAGTCTCCTTTCTACCCTCAGGAAAATGGCATTCTGGGAGATCATTTCTCCACGAATAGAGTTGCATAGAGTTGCTTTGGTCATTCTTTGCAGTCAGTTATAGGACTTAATTACAGAGGGGTTACCAATATGCCTTTTTACCAGTATTTTTACAATGGATTTTGAAAAGAAAGAGTAAAATGCAATTAAATGTCATTAAATTTATTCACAATTCTTAATTTATATTGTATCTTACAAAGAACAGATAACGGAACTGTTTTTTGCTAGAGCATTGATGTAAACATAAGAAAAACCAAGTTTTCCCCAAACAGAACAAGAAAAACCTGTTGTAGTCAAGGGGGGAATTTCAATCTGGCAAATAAACTTTTTTTGTTTGTTTAGCATGTATACTGAATTTTAGACTTAATCTCAAAACTACGTGGTGTTGATGTGCACAATATTAGGAGGATATATGTATATAATTTGAATTTTAAAAACTAATTTAGTTGGTTAGACCTATAGAATGTCTTTATTTCCTTGTCAGTAACAGAAAAAAAATAAATTACTAGCATGATTAGTAGTTCTCATGATTATTCCTGACAAAGAAAATCCCATTTGTTTTGAAATAAATAACAAAGATTCGTACTATATATAAAACATACTATATTTAAAATAATAAGTAAAATTACTATCAAGTATTCACATGTTAATGGTAAACATTTTAACTTCTATTATTACATGTAAAAATGTTTTCACATTTTATTATTTTGAGTAATAGAAAACATGAATTATTTATCATACATCATCATTTGAATTCTATATTGAATATGCAGAATAATAGATGACAAGCGTAGTCTATATCAAATGTATTGTTTTTCCAGAAGTTGCCAGTGAATCCTGGTTCTTAAAAGAAATAACAACATTTTCCTAAGTGTGTAGTTCCTTATTGCTGTCATTTGACTTTAAAAGGTGCTGATTTATAGACCGGGTGAACTCAAACCGTGTCCTAGGATTATGGTGTTAAACTTGTAAACTTGGGCCCTTTGCTCTGGTGATGTTAGTTTACATTTTGATATGGAAAATTTCTAGTCAAACAGCTGTTGTTTAACATTTATAAAACTTCATAAAATTCCGGCAAAGCTGTCATGTTTAATTTCAGAGACGTTCAAAATATAGAAACCCCATAATTGTTAACCAGAGGCAAAAGTGTGAAATCGTTCTAAAAGGAAGATGTGGTAGATTTCCAGGCGACTACAGAAAAATGTGACTAAGTTGTCTTGATTTACGTGAAGGTAAAATTCCCCTTCATGTAGATTTGTCTCCATCCTCATTGCCTAAGGCTTGGTTTTCTCAGCTCAGAAAGGAAAATGCTAGAAAATCATTCAAAATTGCTGCTTTAGTTCATATTATTAAACTCACATTTTACATAGTATAACAAAACGTGCAGCGTGACCATGTTTCATGCTTCCCTTCATGTTATCATACACTGAAATAATGAAGTGAGTATTTTAACTCTTTACACAGTTTAGTTTTGAGACTACACTGAGTGCAGTTACTTATTGTCTAATTTATAGGTCTTATTTACACTTTGGGTAAATTATCTTTATCTTGTGATTACAAACTGGATTTGAAAATATTGTCTCTGAGGAAATTGAGGCTTGAGCCAATTTACATTTTTTAAAGAATATGCATGAGGAGCCGTTCTTTTTTGTTGGGAGAGAAGGGATAACAGTGTTCCACTGCTTAATGTACAATTTCACTTTATTTATTAGACCCTAAAATACATATTATTTTACTATTGCTTAGAGTGACTTTTACTTGTTTCTCCCAAACAGATCTCTTGGTTGGCAGTAAAAAGTTGGTAACCCATAAATCATGTTGTAAAATCTCTACTGAATTGATTATTGCCATTAATAGCATCTTTTTTAAAAAAGAAATGATGTTACAAATTTGAATAAAATGTCCAGACTAACCTATTTAATGTGTAATGTCATGAAAATTATAGAGATTAATTTATGTTCTGGAAATACCTAATGATCGCATCTGTCTAATGTATCCTTTATACCTTTCAACATTCCTCGGTGGTTGAGCGGCCTGAGGCACTCAGTTTGGGTGGGTAGGAGCTCAGGTCTGTCGTTTGATCTGGGCTTGCATACTGCTTGGTTTTGTGAGCTTCAGCAAGCCACCTGATCTGAATCCGTTCAGTCCCTGCGGTGGGTATAATGTTAGGGCGTTTTGTGAAGATTGTAAGTAATAACACCAATGTGGAGCGACTGTTACCTAGTAGGTGCTTAAGTAATATTAGATATTTATTCAGTACTTGGGCCAGCTTCTTATTTTTGTTCTTAGCACATAGTTAAGGGTCCACTTAGGAGAAGGTGGAATAAATGTTGAATAAGCGGATGAATGAAACTGACTCATTAAGGGATCTTAGATAAGATTGCAGCTACTTTTGTGCCTTCTAATTTGGAGATTATTCTCTTTAACTGGACTCATACCTCCCAAAAGGTTTATTTGGAAGGGGATGTGGCCTTCTACGCAAGTCAGCCAAAGTAGAAGCATGGGAATTATCCTTGGTTCTTCAGAATCTCAAGGTTCTTTTCTGTACCTGTGAATTTAATTTCTCCCCACTGATATTTGCCATAAGTGTTCAGTGAAGGGAATAGTCGGACACCACTTTATGTGAATTACAGAGCTTGTATCGGATCTGGGTAGATGGCAGTGTTGAGGAAAAAGAAGATCAGAGAAGGGAAAATTCCAGACAGGGAGATTCGCATGAACAAATGTATAGAGCCTGAAAGTCCAAAGTATGTTGGGTGATGGGCGAGGGATTTAGTGGTTAGATTAGAACATGTAAAACACATACAGAAAGTGTTGCTGGGGCTCACTGAATGGGTGTGGTACTTCCAATGGGAAAATTATGCTGTTCTACTACACAATAAAGTAAGCATATACTGAATGAGTCAGCATGACCATAGCCTGAATGAGTTACTGTTGCCATTGGCAGCACTTTGAGGTTTTGACTCCTTATTTTATGTTATGAAAAATAGGAAGCTTTTGGTTCAATTTTTTTTATATTTCAAACATCAGTCTCCATACTAACTTATTATACAAAGGTCTTACATGTCATGAATGTGGGCAGTAATATATTTTGTCATAGGAGAAAATATACTTTCTAGTACTCAGTAATAAAATGTTTCTGAATATGATTTAATGTTTTATTTTGGTCTCGAAAATAGAAAGGTCACAAAAGTAAGTTTTAATGCAATTAAAACATTTTAACTACTAATGAAACTGGTAGTGATTATTTAGAATCAATACTTTTTTTAGGGAATTAATAAATAACATTTGAACAACTGAGCTAGCTCACTTACTACTGTTTACTAATTTGCTATAAGATACTGAACCGCTTTTTCCAAACTTTATTCTTATTGTAATATACCTTTGATCAACCATTTTTGCTAAGGAAGGACAAAGTGTGGGTGTATTACAAACATATAAACATATACATTTTATATCTTAAGCATATAAATGTATAAAATTTTATATCTGTGTATAATTTTTAAAGATTCATTTTTTGGTTATCTTCTAATAGTTTTATTCACAAAATAAGTATATATATGACTATATAAGTCTGTTGGGTCAAAGGCGAAAAAATTACAAAAGAATTAAATTTTATCATTATTATAATATCACTTGTTTCAATGTAAACAATATGGCAAACTTATTCTAAAAGTTTATATGCTGAAAAGATGCTCTTCAACATTAGTAATTAGGGAAATGGAAGTCAAGACCATAGTGAGATACCACTTCATACCCACTAAGAAGGCTATAATCCAATAGAGACAATAAGAAGTGTTGGTGAGGAAAGAGTGCTATTGGAGCTCTCATGCATTGTTGATATGAATGTAAAAGGGTTCAACTGCCTTGAAAAATATTCTGGCAGTTCCTCAAAAGGCTTACACATTTCAAAAGTTATATATAGACTTACTATGTGACCTTGCAGTTCCAAGAGAACTGAAAATGTATGTTCACGCAAAAACTTGTACACGAATGTTCATAGAAGCATTATTTCATAATAGCTGAAAGGTCAACCTAAATGTCCATTCACTGAGGGAGGAATGGAGAAGCAAAATGTAGTGTATCTATATGGTAGAATATCACTGATACATAAAATGGAATAAAGTACCGATACAAGTTGCAACATATATGAAACTTGAAAACATGATGCAAAACAAACGGGGCCAGACACAAAAGGCCACATCTTGTCTGATTCCATGTATTTAAAGTGTCCAGAGTAGGTAAATCCATAAACATAGAACAAAGATTCATGGCTCTCAGGGCTGGAAACAGGCGGGAATGGGGAATGACTGTTGATGGGTACAGCGTTTTTATAGGGCTGATAAAAATATTTTGGAATGAGATAGAGGTGTTCGTTACACAACTTTGTGAGTATATTAAAAATCACCGAGTTGCACACCTTAAAAACAAGAATCGTATGGTGTATGAATTACGTCTCAGTAAAGAAGGAAAACTCGTCTGTGCATGTGTAGCACCACTGGAATCACATTTACCCTAAATCAGTACATTTTTAAAAGACACCTTTCTTACCTGCTTTTCTGAATAACATAAAAATAATTTAAATCTATTTTGGTGATTTTTTTCATGAAAGCCTTCATTTTAGTTTTCCAGAGTAGGTGAAAATCGAGGATTAGTTGGTATTAAAGTGTGTTCCTACTGAAATGTGTCCTTAATAAGAGAGCATCTGGGAGGGGAACACATACAGAGGCCAAGTTTAATGTTACTCCGTTTCTTAATGTCCTTAAGCTTTTAAAGTAGATTTTCCAACTTTTCTTTCAACCCTTCACTGCATCTCATTCTTCTCTTTATCACCGGTATCATTAGACAATTGAAGTTGCTGATTTAGTATTTACTATAAAATTCTCTTTTTCTTTTATTTTGAAATTGACCTGTTATCTCTTCTCCACTCTCCTTCTGAATGGAAGCTTAAATAGTTGTTAGAAAGTGATAGTTTCTTAGACCCCTGTGAAAGTCCCACTTAGAGACTCTCCTGGTGTATTACTAATGTTTCTTCAGGACCTCCATTCTCAAAACAGAGAGCCTGGCTGGTTTGCAGGGGGGTGGTGGAAAGGACGCTGAGCTGGCTGCCCAGCTCCCTGAACTGGTCCGGTGGGCGGTTCAGCTCTGCTCATTTGCACACCTCAGTTCGAATCCTTTCCTCTCTTCCTCTTGGGGAGGCAGGGTGGAGGGTTATCCCCACCCAGATTCACTGATAAATTCCTAACTTCCTCCATTTGAGAATGTCTGGCATAAAAAAATACTTGATTTATTTACATGCTTAAACAGGACTTTTTAAATGAAAACTATTTTAAATAATAATATGTATGCTCTGAAAGAAGTATCAGACATATGATTTAGATTGCAGTCCTTTTCCTTTAAATGCTTAATCACTCTCTGGTATTGCTTTCCAGCTTCTATTCTTCATGTACTAGATTGTACTGTATATTGCTTTGTGACTTGCTTTGTTTGTTCATCTTATTTTTTCTTGATTTTTGCTGATACAGGATGATTCAGTGATTTCCTTGCTATATAATATTTCTGTTATATGAACACAATTTGTTTCTTTACTTTTGATGAAAATCCTTTGTAATTTTTTTCTTCCAAACCATAGTACAATGAATAGTTTTATGTGTTTCCTTGTTCAAAGATACCTGACTTGGGCGGGGGGGGGGGGGGGGGGGATATATTCCTGTACATGAAATAGACTGGACAGGGAGTATGGATATCTTCATTTTTTTTCTTAGTTGTTGCCAAGTTTTTCTACAGTTTATAAGTAGCACTATAGAGGAATTCTTCCTGTTTTACATTTTTGCGAACACTGTTTTTAATGACTTTAAAGTTCTTGCTACTCTGATGGGTATGGATGTTTTCTTACTGATGTCTTTCAATTACAATTTTTTTTTACCAGATTCGAGGGGAATGAAATCTTCCTAGCTCATGTTCATTATTATTTCCCTAAACACGAAGTGGAGGACCCAGTGGTTAGACACGGAGCAGAATATTTGGGGAGCACCCTCTGGTTGTCAGTTTATACCGCCACTTACTCTCTGTTGTATCTTTTCATGGAACCCCTTTAAGTCGCACTAAGATGTCCACATCCTGCTTGCAAGGTCTGTGTTGGTGCTACATGTCCATTCCTTTTCTCGGGTCCTGCTATCTCCCGGGCACTTGGGAGGCTCTATGGCCTGTATCCCAGATAAGTCCCCTCCCCCGCTGTTCCACAAGGAAGGAAACAAAACAAAACAATGGAAACAGAACAAAAATAAAGGCTCAGTAAACTACTGGGCTGTAGCAGTAGCTGACACTGTCTTGGTGATTCCTCTGCTTGGGCTGTAAGAGTTGATAAACCGTCTTTCTCCACGTCTGTTGTCTGGCTATTATAGAATACTAATATGTGGGGCACTACCTCAAAACCTTTTCTTTTCATGTCATTTCCAGTTTTCCGCAGCTCTGCTCCTCCCTTTTTTGCCTGCCTTTTTCCTTACCTTTTCTCCTCCTCACATTCTTGCCAGCTGCTGGCGCTGCTCTGTCCCTGAGCCAGCTCCGACAACAGCATCTGTGTTTAAATAAAACTCTTGCTGTCCCCCCACCTTAGGGAAGAGCATCACAATAGTGAAGAATACATAGTGATTCCTCAGGAAACCCCCTCATTTGCCGGCAAAACAGCTCGGAGCTCTCCTCCCGGACACTCACAGACTGGCACCCTCCCACCGTGCAGGTGTGGAGTCCAAGTTCACCTTCCCACACACCTTTGCTGACTCCTTATAAACATCTTATCTTCTTCCTGCCTCACTGAGTCACACCCATTCATTCCTTATTTATTTTGTTTCTCTTTAGCATTTTCACTAATAGTCTAAATGTTATGCTTATTTACCTTTCTTTTGTCTTCCTTTCCCACTAGAACAAAATGTCAGTGGGAAAACTGAAGGGAAATTAGGGATGTGTTGTCTGTCATGTTGATATTTAAGATGAAAAAAGTGTATTTTTGACCCAAGCAAATATGTTACCCCCCCCCCCAGATATATAAAGAAATAGAAATTTCAGTATACTTTGTTTTGCGTTTTACATTTCAGCATAGCTTCAAAAGAAACATATCTGAGGGCAAACAGTTTTTGTTGTTGATTTTAATATGCTGGCCACAAAACTATAACCTGAAATTTTTATTTACTTCTGGAAATAAGCTAGGAATGTACTAAATTAAATAGTAATTGATTTCCTAATATAATTCTCCTGGTATTATTCAGTCCATTTATGTGCTAAAAAAATTCTAATACAATGGAAGAAATATATTTTAAATCTCACTAAGAAAACTGTAGTCAGGGCTCTTGTTTCAAGTTTAGCTATTCTTCAGAAGGTAGGATTACCTTTCTTGTTCACCATCGCGTGCATTTTTAAGCTTTTGAAATTGAAAAATTCAAAGTACGTGAATGTAGATGTTGCATTATTGTAAGTGAAATAAATAGTCATTTAAAGTTGCAGCTGAAACTCTTGGAGCAGTAAGCTGTCTGCTGCCCCTTTATAGACTCTCTGGACCATGTTTGGAGAGTCACCGAGGAGAGAGCTGTAGAAAGGAAGGGGTCTGTTGCGTGTGGGGCTGCGTCCCTTCTCTCACAACACTGGAAACGCACAAAACCAGCAGCACTACACTGCGTCCTTTGTTCTTCCTGTTGGACAGAACACTAGCTAGCTTACTGTAAATATGGCTGACTGCCAAGCTGTGGCGCAGATTCTTTTTTTTAAATACTGTAAACTGGCACAGGCTCAAGAATTACAGTTCTTCCTTTTATTTACTTTCTCCGTCTACAACGAAGAGTTTCATCTATCACAAAATAGAAAAACAGTTGTTGCGATTGGAGAAAATAATGCCCAAATAATCCATTTTTTCTTTCTTTTTTCTTTTTTTTTTTTTTTTTGCCTTACCCTTCATCTTGGGCCGATTTCTGATGAAATAAGCAGAACAATTTCATGACCCTTACATTTTAAAAGAACCGTGTCCTCTCGTGACCAATGAAAAGCGCTTGAGAGCCGTGTGAACAGAGTTGAGTTGAGTACACTTCTTAATTCTGTGCCTCTTTAAAAATGGACGGGGTATTAGTGCTTTCTTCCTTCTCCTCGGGGGGCACGGTTTTCCTTCTTGTTGTCCTGGGGTATTTTTGGTTCTAGAGTCTAGTTGTAATCTGCCTGCTTGATTTCTGACATGGCTAAGTTGCCTCCCCGCCCCCCCCCCCCCCCCCCCCTTGCTGGAATTTGTGCGGCTGCAGCTGAATTGGACAGGGGTAGAGAGGGAAGTGAGGGTGTGGAATTCAGCCTTTCAACTACAGGGTGTGCCCCTTTTGAACCGCTTTTCTAATATAAGAAACAGCTTGGCTGTTTTGTGTTTTCAAAAGCATTATTTGCTGCAGTGTTAAAATAGAGACACCAGGGAGAAGTATGTCCTTTCTTGCCATGAACTGCGTTGTGTTGAAATTTAAAAATTTTTGCAGTTTTATTGATTGATGTTGCACCAAGAAAGTTCTTCTAGACCCAAGTAGATATCAATATTGTGATTATTTTTCTTAAAAAAAAAAAAAAAAAAAGCTGAGCTTGAAGGTCCCGTCCTTGCCTACGTCATTGACGTTCATGTTATTTTCTATGATAGACACATACATGTCAACATACTTTGTTTCCTCATTAATCTGTTTCTTATAAAAAGAAAGCTTCACCAGGATGTAATTAGAGGATATTGGTCTTGTTTTCAGATGGAATTAAATGTAGGGATACTGTGTTTATAATCAGATAGGTTTTGTGATGGCCTTCTTTAGGCTATGTGGAGGATTTTAGAAAGCCTAGGCAATTAATAAAATACAGGGCAACTGCTTGTACAAAGATAATTTATCAGTTAGTTACTTTGATCTTTTAATATAATTTTAATTTTTTTGAGGAGGTATTTTCATTGGATTGAAAATAGTTTAAAATTTTTGGATAAAATATATTGGCTATTTGTGCTTCAGTTTCCTGATGGGGAAAATTTAGGTTGTGGACTAAAGTCTAAGAATCCATAAAGTACTTTTAGGCATTGACATATGTAACTGATAATTCTTAAATTCAGTATTCCTTTAGAAATATGACATAAAATTTTGTTGGTATACTGGACTAAGAAATTAGGCTAAGAGTTAGGAGGCTGGGCTCTTCTCTTGGCTTTCATTTAATAATAATATGACCTAGGGGGTATTGAATCATTCTGGGCCCAGTTTCCTCGTCTGTAAAATAATGAGTAGAATTAGATGTTCCTTTTAACAGAAAGAGTCCAGACAAAATTCTATAATCGTTTTTCTTTCTTTTTTTTCATAAACTGGAATTTGTGAATAATGAGAACATGACATTCTAATGTAGGGAACATTTAACTTACAGTTATAGAACGTAGGTCTTAATTTCTTCAAATTTTTCAACATTACAAAAACAATTTTTTTATCTCTTTTGTTTCCACTGACTTTAGACTCCTTTCTCATGTATTTATGATAAGCTGTTACCATTCAGTGTCGCTCATAGAGAGACTGAGTAAAATGGCTCACAGACTAGGATATGTGGTAATTTGTAAAGTTCCAGTGCAGATGAGGCCTTCTAAAGAGGGAATACTATTTCATGTCTTAAAAAGGCAGGTACAAGACTTTGAGCCCAGACTGTCGGTTTGAATTCTGGTTCTGTCACCCCAGAATTTTGATCCCTGGGATAATTCATTAAAACGGTCTAATTCTGAGTTTTCTTGTCTTTAAAATGAGGCTAACGATGACTGTTTCACAGATATATCATTGAGTCTTAACTGAGTTTAGATTAGATTGTGTGTGCGAATGCGACTACCCTTAACTTCAGTTTTAACAATTTGCAAAATGTCATCTTTCAGCTCAAGTCAGCAAACTTGCTGGGTGTCTCAGGTACTGTGCTCTCATTACCTGGATAATGAGACCGGAACACAGTTTATGGAAAAGAAGTTGTAAGACAAGTGAATGGGAGTGTAATAATGATAATTGGAACGATGGATTTCAACTGATCAGATGGTTCAAGACAGCAGAAGAAGGTGGACTTGAGCTGGGCTTGAAAGGTAGGTGGGGCTTGACCTGTAGGGAGGAGGAGAAGGGGAAGAGAGAGCCAGGGCCGCCTTCCAGGCCGGAGGAAAAAAGCCATCAATGTCGGAGAGCTTAGTGGTTCATGGAACTTGATTTTCTCAGGAAGGAAAACAGACAAGTAGAAGTTACTTCAGTGGGAAATCAAAGTATATAAACTGGATTTATATCGTAAAAACTAATATTTAATTTTGTTAGAAGTTGGAAATTTATTTAAAGTGCTGTTTATTCTCGTGTCTTGCCAGATACATTAGCTGATATCTTTTCTAAATCATATGAGATAATACTGAAAAATCTTTTAATTACAGGTGGTATATAAATTCCTCGGGTAGTAGGAAAATGTTGTACTCCTGATTTTTGAACTAATTAAGATGAAAAAATTCTTTAAGGGATTAAATTAGCTGAAGCATACTCAGAAATCATTGGAAGCTTTGACATATTTAATCTTGGTTATTATCCCTTAAAATCATGCTATAACTTAATAACTTTTTTGGGGGGGAATTGATCCAGTGAATAGCTGAGTTTAAGTGTTAATGACTTTGAAGAATAAAAATGTTATAAGCTTTTTCCTTTATATACCTTCCATTTGATAACAAACCAGTGTTAATAAGATTTAAGAACATATTATTTAAAATAACTTACAATGAATTAGATTGCTGATAGGCACGTTGTGTTTCTGATCACCAATAGGAAATGCTTTTCTTAAAACTTGAGTCAAATATTTTCTTACATATGAAGAACACTTCTTTAGTATTTGCCTGCATCCTCTTAGCTTTTGGGGATGCTAATATTTCCAGTCACATCATTTAAAGGCTATAAATGAAATCACTGAGAAGTAGTGGTCAATGGCAAGGCTTTTGTTGGAAGAAAATAATAACAGGATATATAAATCAGAGGGGATATAGCATATTTTGAAAACAGGAAGGCATGATTACGGTATCTAGAATTCTATTTCTGCCATTGTTAATTCACTTGGAGATTTTCATGAAGTGAGACACTTTTTGTTTTGGATTATATAGCCATAGAACACATGTTTAAAAGATGGAGGATGATTATTTAATGTTACTGTGTTTTATCAGAGAATAGATCTTAATTTAAGTACCTTATAGTTGGAAGACTAGGTTTTATTTGCTGAAACATCATATAGATGTATTCTATTTCTAGTGTTAGACATTGGTTACTAAAATTGTGACTGAGTTTTTTATACATGAGCAATAGTGATTCCTTGTTCCTTGTCTCCTGACTAGGGGACCAATGATAGTTGGTTTATGACAATATCAGATGCTTGCAGAATGAATGAATGAAAATATAAGGGAAAAGGAATACTTGTTTTCCTGAGGAAAAGTCAAGTTTCTCCACCTTCGCCTTTTAATCTTACACTGGTTTGGGTGCTATCTCTTATTTGTATATAACTGTAAGAAATTACCTTATTTAATATAGCTAATCTTTAGTTTCTCCAATTTTATAATCACTATCATACCTACCTATCCATCATGTCAGTGAAGATTAAGTTAGATAATATTTTTATTTTAGGAAAATTTTAAGGAAAATGTTCAGTGTAAATATGTTTGGTATCTGTCCTAAATTATTGGTACCTTTGAATGTCTTTTTTTCTGTTTTCCTCCTCTGGTGAGTTACAGACTACATTTAAAGGGACTGCTCATATGTAAGGTTACTAGGTAAAAAATGTTTAATTTTTGCTTAGATGGGATATGCCTGTTTAGTTCTGTGGTGTCCCTGGGGGCCTCTTTTGTCTGTGTATTTATAGAATTGTAGAATTCTAACATCATGAAACCAAGGGGCATTTGTCCAGATCCCACTGCAGACTAGTTCAGAGACATCTTTCCAGCTATCCTTCTGACCACATGGATATGAGAATTAGAAATAATAAAGAAAACATAACATTTATAACTTATTTCTAAATACTTAATGATAAGATCAATTCTTCCGCTTTATGTTAAACTAAACCGAACTGGGAGTATGTTTTCTGCCATTTCCAAATATCTGAATTTCAGGACGCCCTCCCATTCATCCATTTCAATTACTTAGACACTGTATAGTTAGGGAAATTCTTACCCAACCTCTTGATTTTGACAGAATTCCATATAATTTTACAAAAAAAAAATGCACATCTTTTTTTTCATATACTGACATACTAACAGTCACACATACAGCATTAAAAAAAAATGGTTACATAGAAAGGCTAATTATATGATTCTTCTAACCATACCACTTTCATGAATATATTCCCAAGAAAAACTTTAGCAAAGTAAATGAATTAGCAACCTTTTCATTACTTAGAAAGTTATTTTTTAAACTGTTGATTCCTTTTAATTGGTTTGCTGGGGTTTGCTTCAGATGTTGACCCACAGGAAAATTTGTGTTTGGTATTTAGACATCAGAATTGCCCTCTGAACTCTTGTGTTGCTTGTTGCGTCTGTGAGCCTGTTTGAACAGGTCAGCCATGGGCTCAGGGGGCCCACGGTACAGGTTTCCTTCCATAGGGAGCAGGGACTCAGTTTGGTTCTGTGGTCAGACTGCTGGCCGACTCTGGCCAGTTGTCCTGCACCTGTTCCTGGCCTTTCATCCCCATGGGACAGGTCTCACCACTTAAAAGCACAGCACGTGCCTTCCTGTGGATGGACTGGCCACATTATCTCCATATACAAGAAAGCACATTGTGACAGATTTAGAAAATGACTGCTTCTGAAAGGTAGTGCTTGCTGCCAGCCCCCAGTGACCAGCCATTGTGTCTGATGCTGTGGGGTGCATGGAGAGACTGTGGCAGCCAGCATCGCTAGTCCTGAGCTCAGGGGCCAGACGTGTTGCTTTTTGTCATGTAGTTCACATCTACCACTTTGCCTTCTTCAGAATTATTGTGCTTGTTTGGTCTTGCTTTTCTCATTAAGATCCTGCCAAGAGGTTAGATAGGTGTCTCTGGTTAAGGATTTATATAGTGACGTCAGAGTGGGCACAGTCCATCTGCTGCAGAGAAATGGCAGGTTTTGGTTTCAAGTTTAGAGACATAGCAAAGGCATGAAGAGAAACGGTGAGCATGATGATTGTACTCACTGCGGTGAAGACATATTTAAATGTCATTTATAAGATCTGTTCTCAGTTAAGTTCTGTCAGTTTTAATTTTTAGTCCAGCTCTACTTTTTTTTCATGCTTCAAGTGCAAGTGTATGTATGTTTCTGATAATGATGCCCCTTTGGGCACTGAGATTTCTATAGGCCAATGCAATAGTCAGAAAATATGTGGGAGGGCGTGCAAATTGGGAACGTGATAAGACGTCTGCTATACATCAGTGTGAAATTGTATTCTAATTTATTTTTAATTTTGTTCTGGGCATCTTAAACAAAACTTCTAGAGAGCTTTCATTTTATCCATTAGAGCAAACATGTTAAAACCACATTAACTCTCTAATGCAGTGCCATGTGTGGAATCACAATTTAGATACTTGCCTTTGTAATCCATTCTGGTTCATTTTTGCATAAACTCTATTAAGGGAAATAATTTCCCCCCCCTGCTAACAGGTAATTGCCGGGCGTGACCAGACCCACTACTTGCAAAGAATTCTGACGTGCAGACTCCATTTTTTGTGGCTTGTAGCTAAGCTATAGCAGGATAGAACCAGAAAGGAGCTGACTGTAGGAAGTCCAGAAATGGCCTGGAAGGAAAGGCAGTGAGTACCAGGGGAGATGTCCACCTCCTGGTGTCAGTAAGCACTGTCTCCCCAGGGCTGTGTCCTTCGGGAAAACATGCCAGACAAAGGGCAGCAGGGGTCTTATGACCAGAGGGTACCGCTTTCTGGGCTCTCCCTGTGGATATCTCCTAAATAGCCCTTTGTGCCTTTTATACTGCCCTATCATTTCTTTTAGTCTCCTCTCCAGGGCCAGCTTATACACCGGTCCTGTCTTCAGATCTCTCTCTTCTGCTTCCTCTCTCCCGGGCTCAGTGAGCCATGATATACGATAGAATTCACAGGACTCCCATTGTGTTCCTTATACTGGAACCAGCCGAAGGAGTGAGCATGTGATTATGTTCAAGCACCACATTCACTTGGTTAATAATGAAAATATACCACTGTTGGTTATTATGTTAATAATAAAAATGATCATGTAATAATAAGGTAGTAACAGTAGCTGAGATGGGGGGTTGGGGAGCTGAACATCAGCGATGCAGTTTGAAATGTTCCTGCACAGCTTGGGAGTCTGTTTCCTTCCCCGAGTCTCTTCTTTGAGGAAGTAATAATTCAGTTGAAACACTTTCTTAATATTAAAGCGCATCCCACCAAAGAAACCAGGGCCAACTGTTAGACCTCTTCCTCTTCCCACAGTTACTTTAAGGTGAAGCTGGAAGTGTGGAGACACTCAGAGCTGAGAGACCCTGCAGGAGTCTGAGCAGGCGCAGTGATGTTCAAGGGAGTGTGGAGGGGAGGGGAGCAGGTGGCTGGTGTTGGGAGGGGAGAAGAGGGTCCACTACCCGGCAGGGCATCAGGAAGAGTGATGGATCTGGGATACTCTTAGGCAGAGCCAGTAGGACTTGGGGAAAGATGGACGGTGGGGATTTGGGAAGAGGAAGGGTTCAGGGTGATACCTGGGACCCAGTTTGGGTGCCTGTGTTGATGGCGAGGAGCTACAGCAGGTGAGCAGGTTTGTGGAGGAAGGTTGAGTGTTGCTTTGGTGTATCTCTGGGTGGAAGCATGCTGGGGCATTTGCAGAGTTTTTTACTTTTTTCTAAAGAGGGATGTATCTATAGTGTGTTGGCACCGAACATGAAAACAGGTTTTTTAATGTTTTTTAAAAAGTTAATTTCTTCTTTAAAGGCTGTTCTAGTTCTCTCTCTTTACTGTCACTAGAGTAATGCTGAACATAAATCCTTCATGATGTGAATAATGAAAAATTTGCATAGTTCTCTAAACTTAGGAGGTATATTACACTTGCCTTTGTGACTTTATGGATTTTAGGTTGGGATTGTGGTTAAGCTAATGAGCTGAAAAACTCAAGCTGATGGTCTCATCATTCAATCCAGCAGCTTGTCTTAAATTTCAGGCTAATATCTATGTTTATACATGATTGCTTCGCTGGATTTCTTTTGGTACGTTAACATTTTTCATATTAAACCCAAGCTGAATTTTAATAGACTTTTTTTTAGTTGATTTGACAGTACCTTTAAATTTTTTAAACATTTTATGATTTCCATTTAAATGATGACATTGTTGATTTAACATTATGATAGTATTTGTGCAAAATGAAGTAGACCAACAGAATAATTACAATATGTTGAACATTTATGTCTAATATTTGGGTTGCAGTACTAGCTCAAACAGTTGTACTCATTGAAACCATCCCTTAATTTTTAGGTAGCTTTGAAATCTGGAAAAGTCTTATGACAAATCTATTTTATGATGTATCTTTTTTGGACAGTGACTCTCAAATGTAGAGGTACTGGAACCTATATTATTTTTCAAGTTATGTAACTTTTTATTTTTATGGATAACCTTGGACGGTGATAAAACTCAGGACTGTGTTCAGAGAAGGTAACATACTTCTTTCTGAATTTTATAAAGCCTGCTTTTTAACTTATTAATAGATCATACAGTGTTAGCATAGCCCCCTAGAAAATTGTTTTTTGTAGGTTGGTACTATCGAAATCACATTGCTAGTATAATTGTATATCTAGCTCTTGATTTAGTAATCAAATGCAAACATAACTGATGAAAGATCCTTTCACTGATGTTTTGATGTTCTAGAAAATTCATTTCCATTATAGTTCTTGTAGAGGGTTTTTTCTTCTTCTTTGGTAATTTAAGCTTTTGATATTCACTGTTGAGTGTAATCAATCTAGATTTAAGTATCTGTGAGAAAGCAGAAATTGGTATTTTTTGATTATTTGCTAGGTCTCATCTTTGCCTCAGATGTGGGTATGCTTGTGACTGATGAGTAAGAATAGAGACGTTTGTTTTGACTTTATCAATTAAAAGTTTCCTGAGTAGTACTTGTTCTTGAAATTTAGAAATTAATTCTAGAGCCAGTAATTTTTTTTTCTTGTATATCTTCTAATGTTTAAAAAATCAACTATCTGGAAAGGTAAGTAAAGGGGGATAAATGGTGATGGAAGGAGACTTGACTTGGGGTGGTGAACACACAATACAATGATATACAGATGATATATTACAGATTTGTGTGCTTGAAACCTATATAATTTTAATAATTAATGTCACCTCAATAAATTCAATGAAAATTAAGGCTGGTTGGCTTAGTGGTAGAGTTTCGGCCTGGCGTGTAGATGTCCTGGGTTTAATTCCCAGTCAAAGCACACAGGAGAAGCAACCATCTACTTTTCTACCACTCTCCCTTCCCTCTTCCCTCTCCCTCTCCTTCTCCCTCTCCCTTCCCTCCTCCCTTTCCCTTCCCTCCTCCCTCCTCCCTCTCCCTCTCCCTCTCCCTCTCCCTCTCCCTCTCCCTCTCCCTCTCCCTCTCCCTCATCCCTCTCCCTCATCCCTCTCCCTCATCCCTCTCCCTCATCCCTCTCCCTCTCCTTCTCCCTCTCCCTCTCCCTCTCCCTCGTCTTCTCCTCCCACAGCCATAGCTCGATTGGTTCGAGCAAGCTGCCTTGTTTGCTGAGTATGGCTCAGTCACCTCCATCTCAGGCACTAAAAAATGTCTCAGTTGCTGAGCAATGGAATAATGGCCCCTGATGGGCAGAGCACCATCCCCTAGTGGGCTTGTTGGGTGGATCCCAGTAGGGGAGGGAAGGAGGAAGGAAGGAAGGAGGAAGGAAGGAAGGGGAGGGGGAGGAGGAGGGAGGGAGGGAAGGAAGGAAGGAAGGAAGGAAGGAGGGAGGGAGGGAGGGAGGGAAGGGGAGGGGAAGGAGGGGGAGGGAGGGAAGGAAGGAAGGGAAGGGAAGGGAAGGGGAAAAGGGAAAAGGGAAAGGGAAGGGAAGGAAATTGGGCTGCTGTAAGATCTCCCTACACAGGGTACCTTGGTACTCTCTGGAGCTATACAGGATGATACTGAAGTCAGGGAGCAGCAGTGAGTGCACAGAATTCTTGGGGAAAGGTGAAAATAGTGGGGGAGATTGGGGAAGGCGTGGAAACAAATGTATCCTATTTCATAATTTTTAAGATCCTGCATATGGATATACCTGCTACCTTATTATTTTCTTTGACTTGGAAACAAAAATAACTTTATCCAACATAAAAGGGGTGAACAAAAGTAGGTTAATGGTTATTCATATGGAAAATGACAACAATTAATAAATAATAATACAAGAGTAAGCTGTTCTGTGTATGCACAACTGTAAAACTGCTTTGCCCACCCTTGTATATATTTTCAGCAAACCAGTTTTTTAAAAATTTCTTACTTCCTGAAATATTTTTAGGGATTTATGTAAAGATTTGGAATATTAATATATTATGGAGGTTGAGCAATAAAGCTTTGATTTTATGAAGTACGATTTCCGGCTTTTATAAGAACAGTGTGTGTGTGTGTGTGTGTGTGTGTGTGTGTGTGTGTGTACTGAACATTTTTAAATTCCTGTACCTGTCTTGTAAATTGGTGAACTTCTTTGTGAGCTTTGGCAGGAGTCCCAGTGGGTTCAGTGGCTATGATTTCCAGGAGTTCGTGAACTGATTTAGGGAAAATATGACATTTTTATTTTCACTAAATTTACCTTTATTTATTTATTTATTTTTGCATTCTGAATGTAGGCAATTTATCATCATAGTATTGGCAGCCTGTGACTTTGCCAGTGGTAGAAGTAAACGAGAAGTAAATGACAGGTATTTTCATATCGTATAATAGTTATAAATATCTTAATATATTGAGGCTTTTCAGTTAAGATTATAGTATTTATTACACCCACAGCTAGATCTTGTTATTTATACATTAATAAAGCAGTCCATTGCCATGTCACATTTTAAATATTTTAATAACTGTCAACCGAATAGTTTGCTATGTAATCGAGTTATTCACTCCGAAAAACACCACACTAAGAAGGGGTCCGTAGACTTTGTCCTTCTGCCGGAAGCATCCGTGGCACAAAAAAGGGGCGTGTGGGCAGGGAACCAAGAAGATGGGTGTTTTGTGGCTGGCTTTACCAGTACCTCCCTGTGTGGTCTTGGGCAGGCAGGCATTTGATGACGATACCCATCGACTCTAGAACATTATTGTAAAAGATAAAACGAGGGAAATGGTTTTGAAAAATTATGCACAGAGTATTACACATGCAGAAAATGTTATTAAATGGATTATTTTTTGCTTTCATAAGAATGTGGCATACATTATTGACAATTGTTAAGGGCATACATGAGGCATCCGATATAAATTCTGCTTTCACACTGCAATTTCTGGGTATGGCTCACTGCCGTTTACACTTTACAGTGAACTGCCACAGGAACATGCCAGTTTCAGTACAGCTCCAAAAACATTACCATTCATGGCAGCAAAGAGGATGACTTTCCCCTAAACATTTCTTTTCAAATAGAGTTCCGTAGTCTGCAGTCCTCCAATCCAAACTGGTGGGCTGCAGCACTCCCCAAAGCTCCGTGTCCGCCACAGTGTCGGGGAAAACTGCGTGCTTTGTTTTTAGCAGAACATAACAGCGTGGTCAGGCTCCTATATTTATTCAGTATTATTGATCAAGGAATATAGGAAATGGGATGGGGGTATTGAGCATCATATTTGATGTTTTACAAATGTTTTGTTTTTATGGCAAACTTAACGTGGCTCACAACTGTTAGGCTGTTCAGTAGATGAGTAAATTGAAATAGGTATCAACTTATGACGTGGTCACATTACTCAGAAGTTACAAAACTTAGATTTATTTTCAAGACTAATTGTAAAGCCATCTGATTAAATGAAATCATAATTACTGAGTAAAATGAAGTAGGAATTGATGTTGAAATGTGAGGTTTTTAAAAAACTTTTTCTATTTCTGATGCACCATTTTTTAAATAATTTTTTTTCATTAATGCTTGCGATTGAATATACAGTTTGGGCAGCAGAGTTGTTTTTTTTTTTTTTTACCTCAGTGAAATTATAGGTGAGATTTGATATATTGATACAGGAAAAGTCAGCATTAGTTATTATGAGGAGTGCCATATTTTGTTTTTAAAGTCCTATCTCTTAGTTACATAGCAACTTAGATACATATGAGACACATTTTGGAGATCTGTTAAGTGAATGGGGAACAAAAAACCAGAGAAGGAAGGCGTGTTGTGTTTTGATGGATCAAAATTATGACTAGAAGGGAAAGAGGGTCGAAAATGTCTCTTTAGAGAATGCTAACAGTAACAAAAAGATAACAGAAGATAAAAAAGCAGAAAAGATTTTAAAAAAGGAAAAATATAGTAAGAAAAATAAGTTTACAGTCTTAAGCAGCCTAGACATCTCCTAGAGCTTTTACATCTGTCATATCTCAGTTAGTCATTCACGGGAATGCTGAAGTGCCGAGGGTAGATGTCCTCTCAGTTTGCAGATGGAGCCCAGGCAGGTATAGCAACTCGGTCACCTTCAAATTCAAAATCTGGCCACCATCTAGCCCTACCCCACAGTTGTGGTTGGGAAGGGAGAGAGAGCATGGAGGATTAAAGGCTGCACAAACAAATATAGAAAGATGTAGTAGACAGCAGCATGGTGACGTCCCTGGTGCAGGGACCTGATGTCCTTCAGTCCCCTGATTAAGCGTACATTCCTCACAGATCCTTTCGATCTCCTTCTCTCCTCCACCCACCCCTTTGCCAAATACGGTTTTCCTCTGATACAATACGTGGTCCTGTACTTACTCCACAACAGTGATTACAACTTGTGATTCTTTATTTGGGTAATTGTTTGGTTAAATACCTCTTTCTCCCTCAAGTCTAGATTGTATATTCTGTAGCAGTGGGAACTGTGCACATTTCTCCTCTGTCAGTCCCAGAGTAGAATGACTGGTTCTCTGTAACTTTGGAGCCGATGAAAGCAGGAATGGAAAGTGACCATTGAACAACCTCATGGTAGAAAACTCATGTATAACTTTTGCTTCCCCAAAATCTTAACTAATAGCCACTGTTGACCAAAAGCCATAGTGATAACATAGTTGATGAAGACATGTTTCATATATTATATGTATTAGAGACCGTATTCTTACAATAAAGTAAGCTAGAGAAAAGAAAATGTGAAAAAAGTCATAAGGGAAAGGAAATGCATTTACAGTATTTATTGAAAAAAATATCTGCATGTAAGTGGACCCACCCAGTTGAGACCCACATTGTTCAAGGTTTAACTGTATATGATTCTATAAATAGATGAAAAATAACAGAGTGACCGATGTAGAGATAAAGACTCAGACAGAAATAGTGCAAATAACTTGCAGTCTTGCAGTATACCATGAGTTTTCCAGGAAATCTGTATTTTAAATATTCGTCTACTTGTGTGGTTATGTCCCTCAATTTTCAGTTCAGGAAATATGTTCACGTATACCTCAGTAACCGCTAGAGGTGAGGGAAGTTTTGTGAGAACTGACAGAGAAGGAAGCACCCCGAGGGTAGAGTGTGCTCCCTCTGCCTGTCTGCTGGTCATATGTTTGGTGGTGTTAATACAGACTTAGCAGTTAGACAGTGAACCGGAAATGACTGGTCCCAGATTCAGATGATCAGGTAGGTGTCAGAGCTGAGATGAAAACCAGAGCCCATGGCTGTCCAGTAATCACATCATGTTTAAGGAGGATGGAAAAGGACAAGGTCTGAGGCCCCTAAAGGCGTCGTCAGCTTGCAGCCCTGTTGCTGGGACGGGTGTCATTGTGGTTCTCTCATTCTTGGGCTTGTGCCATCCATGCTCACGGCCACTTATAAAGTCCTGTGTAAAAACCAATATGTGCAAGAATTACTGAGTTGCCAGCCAAGTATTGAATTGTATTCTATTTAAGAAGGAAACGTATATCATAGTCTAGAGGTTTTTATTCAAATTGATCAATGGGTTAGCACTTTAATTCTGTTATTGAGGACGCTCACGTCTAAACTGATGCTGCATAACTATTGTGCTATCAATTTAGAGGGTATTTCTTTTTATTTAAAATATGTTCTTGATTTCCATTCTCTTTGTGTTCCTTAAATCCCCAACTTTTGTGAGGTCATTGTTGAATGAAAAAAATGAAGTGTTTTTTTACAGGTTTATTTTCAGGTGCCAATGCGCCATGATAATACATGGTTTCTCCTTCTGGGAGCCAACAGGTCAGTGAAGGTCATGAATGTAGATAATCACAGTCCAGGGTGTTGATGCCCCAAGGGGGCGTGAGTAGCATCCTGAGGAGGCTGTCTACAAGGGTGACAGCTGGGGCCATAGTCATACACTCCATTGTCATGGAGCTCCAGACTTCATGGGTCTAAAATGGAATTCGCCATTACTATTTCTTGTCAATCGTATTCACATTGTGTTATAAAATATGTTAGCATAGTAGAACTATATTAAGGTGAAAACTTACACCCCCTGACACATAGCACTTAAAAGAGTTTTTTTAAATTCCCTGTTAGATACCCAGTCAATTACTATGTAAATCAGAGTCATCTAGAATCTGAGAAATCCTGTTTCTAACAAACAGTGATTCAAAAGCATGGTTCTGTTTAAAACCAAAACACAGCCGAAATCCAAACAGGGATGATTAATCTTTACTTAATATGTCAGAGGCTTATACATTTTTAAAAAGTTCTTCAAGAAAAAAAGTGGGGCCTGACCTGTGGTAGCGTAGTGGTTAAAGCGTTGACCTGGAAATGCTGAGGTCACCGGTTCAAAACCCGGGACTTGCCTGGTCAAGGCACATATGAGAGTTGATGCTTCCTGCTCCTCCCCCCCTTCTCTCTCTGTCTCTCTCCTCTCTCTCTCTCTCTCTCTCCTTTCCAAAATGAATTAAAAAAAAATTTGTTTTATTACTGAAGGAACTATAATTTCAACTATAGTAATATTTTTGTCATGCCTTTGGCTGAGTCACTTGCCTTTCCAGTGAGCAGAACCCTAGCGCCCTAGTAAGACCTGGGATACCCATAGCACAGAGGAAGAAATTAGTGAGCATGCTCACTGCAGTCACGCAGTGCATGGATCCTGGCCTATGTGACTGTGAGTGCCATTTCAGTTGACACTTATTTTTGGTTTTGTTTGACGAAGAAAGCACACACTGCTATATGGAGAAAGACTGTATGTATGGTATACTTATATGTATGTGTACATACATTTAGAGTTAATTATATAATTATTTTTATTTTTATAAAGTTCACCACAGTGCTTGATGCTAAATTAACAAAATAAAAATGAAGTATGAAGCAAGGAGGAGAAATAAAAAAAAACCCCCACCTGTGTAGTGCCAAGATTTTACTGAATGGCTTATGATATATCCCTTCTGTATTTGGGGGCACAAATAAGCTGCCTTGAAGAGTTGGTGTCTTCCCAGCCACTGTCACCAAGACCTTCCTTTCACTTCCTTTTGCTGCCTTTGCTTCTCGCTCAGGAAGCAAGCAGAGCAGGCCCTGTGCTTTGGTCCTCATCCATACCTGCCTGGCCTGCTCCCTCAACCGGAACGCTCACCAGCCCACATCATCAGTCATGTAGGATAATATGTATAACTGGTGGTTTGTGTGTAAAGATGTAGCTCTCTCAGTCCATGACATTGCTATTTTTGAAGTTTATGAGTTTTGGATATGGGGGCTTCGATGAGCTTTTTGCAATTATATCTGACATTTTGTATAAATGTATATATGGGAGAGAGTGGGTACAAAGCTGTTTGTCAAGGGAGTTTAGGTTACCAAAAATTAAAAAAAAAACTACTGTATTTTAAACAGCAGTGAAAGATGTAGTAATGGCTGATTTATTTTGGCACATGCAAAATTTACTTGTACTCCTTTGTTTCTCTTTTAGTTTTTTTTTATTCCGTGAGAGGAGGGGAGGCAGAGACAGATTCCCACATGGGCCCTGACCTGAATCCACCCGGCAAGCCTGCTAGGGGGTGATGCTCTGCCCATCTGGGGGTGTTGCTCTGTTGCTCAGCAACAGAGCTCTTCTTAGGGCCTGAGGTGGAAGCCATGGAGCCATCTTTAGTGCCCGGGACCAACTCGCTCCAAATGAACCATAGCTGCAGGAGAAGAAGAGAGAGAAAGAAAGAGAGAGAAGTGAGAGGAAAAGGGGTGGAGGAGCAGATGGGTGCTTCTCATATGTGCCCTGACTTTGAAACCCAGGACATCCACATGCCAGGCCGACGCTCTACCACTAAGCCAACCAGCCAGGGCCTCTCTTATAGTTTTATAGTTATGTCTGCCAGTTGTGAGTAGTGAAAGCCAAGGTTACTAGAATCCTTTTTTTATGTGTGGGGAAGGTAGAATTATCTGTGACAAAAACCTTGACTTCTATCAGGAACCCATAAGAACCATGTGGACCAATAAATTCTAAAAATTTTATCCAGGTTATGAGGTCTTTAAATTACTAACTTTCTGAAAAATGCCTATGATGAAAGCAAGGCACAGAACCTAAACACATTTATTCAGATGTTGGTTGCAGTTCTAGGAGAACTGATTTAGGATCTTTTTGGATTATATCCAAGCTTAATGGTCCAGAAAAGAAAATTAATACACCTGTGTTAGGAAGTTGGACCAAAATGATAGATTAGCAGAAGTAATTCCTTTATCAATTTTTTCTAGCACAAATTCTTCCTTTTATATAGCTCTCATCTGGCATGATGAATTATGCTTGAAAAATAGTTATCCTTTATGACCCAGAAAGTAAATCACATATGTATAGTCTTTCGGAATTTCACTGATTTATTTATTTATTTGCATTCTGCTTGTCTGTTTTGTGAATTGTTGTTTACTTTTTCTTATACTATCTACTTAGGGTTTTTGTGCATGCATTCCCTTTTTCAAGAGCAAAGGTGGCTTACAGAAGTACTCTTATTGGGCTGCTCTTAGCGTGTTGTAAGGGAATTGTCAATTAAATGTTAACTCTTTAGCCAAGTGTGTTAATGGATTAGTATAAGCATAACTATATGTGTCTTGAAAATGCAACCTTTTTTTCCTTGAGATTCTAGGACCTACTGCCTTTAGAACCTCAGTGATTAAATAGTTTCATATAATTTAAATTTAGCAAACAAAGAACTGAGGCATGGCATTTTAATAAGTTTGCCTTGCATTGGGAGCACATAGTTGAATAAATATAGCTCTTTAGAAAGTGGGTACTTTCAGTGCATTTTTCTAATTTAAAGGAATTTGCTTTTCTCTCATAATATTCTGTACATTCAAAATGAAAAACTTTTTAGATATCATGAAAACGTTTGATATTTGGAGCAGTAGATGTGTTTGTTGTATTTGCCTCACTTTGGTAAAGTTATGACTTGGAGGGCATTCCCCCCAAGTGGTTGTATGGTTATTTCTATCATATAAAAAGATACTTGTAATCAGTCATTGATTATACATGAATGTGTATTGGGAAAGGACACCTTAGAATTCAGTTATCTCACTAAAGAGGAAGATGATGAGGAGGACATCAGGTGTGGTAAATACATAGGCTTGTCTTGTATTATACTTATGATTTCACTACAGAATGAATGGATCCCAAGTTTAAAGATTTAGAAATGAAGATTTGACCCGAGTTAGACAGTTATGACCAGAGAGCTGTGGGAAAGTGAGTTTTTTTTGTTTTGGCAACAAGACTTTGTTTTTACATACACACACAGATGCTACTGTGTCAGCATTTTTGTATATGAGTCTGTTTTGGGGATATGTGCTATGTGCACAAGGCTACTTTAAGAAGCGGTCTTTTTGTTTGTGGAATAATGTAATAGTTATATATGTGTTTGAAGTATCCTTTAGCAAATTCCAAGTTTTAGTGGATGTTTTCAGATTAAACCCTCACTCTACTTACTTGTATAAAATTGTGACTCAGTAAACTCCAGCATAGATCTACAACTTTTATGGATGAAACTACTGAAAAAAAATATCCCCTCCAGATATCTGTTTCCAAATACCTGAAAATGAGTATTCACTGTTTTTATATCCATATAGCTTTCTTCAAAATTATGTAATGTTCATATAGAGAGAAATATCTATATCTATATATACATGCATGCATACCTATACATATGATATATACGGGACCAACAGTTGAATGGAATTTGCAAAATCATTTGTACATTTACAAGAGATTGTAGTTTCCATTAGTATTTTAAGTATTTCAAGTGAAATTTTATCAGATATACAGAGCATACTTCTGTTATTACAGCAACAGTGACTTCCTTTGTTTGATGAATATAGTGTATAAAATACTTTTAAATTTGTTTCTTTTCATGCTATTCTTCTATAAATTGAAGTGTGCATGTAAACATTATGTGCTTTTCACATTCAAGATCTTGATTGATTGTGGCACTCCAGAAACACTGGCTACTTGTTGGTGCTGTGCTCAGGCCTTCAGGCACAGGACTCATTTATACACTACCCGATGTGGCGGGTAGTAGTGCAGTTCCCATTTTAAAAACAAGGTAAAACAGGTGCAGAAAGGTGAACGAATTTGGTCAGGGTCAGGTAGCAGAACCAGGATTTGATCTCCAAAGTCAAAACTTGACTTTTTCTCTTTAGATTTCTGACCATAAATTCCTTTGATCAAAGTGTTATATTTAGCCTGACCAGGCAGTGGCACAGTGGATAGAGCATTGGACTGGGATGCAGAGGACCGAGGTTCGAGACCCCGAGCTGACCAGCTTGAGCGCGGGCTCATCTGGTTTGAGCAAAAGCTCACCAGCTTGGACCCAAGGTCGCTGGTTTGAGCAAGGGGTTATTCGGTCTGCTCAAGGCACATATGAGAAAGCAGTCAATGAACAATTAAGGAACCTCAATGAAGAATTGATGCTTCTCATCTCTCTCCGTTCCTGTCTGTCTGTCCCTATCTGTCCCTCTCTCTGACTCTCTGTCTCTGTAAAAAAAAAAAAAAATGTTATATTTAAAAATGGAGCTTTATTAGGAGGCAGTTTGTCAGAATCCTCCCAGTTGACCATGTTGGACCTCTAAGCTTCAGACCAGTTTGTATCAATACAAAGTGTTGCTTACCACTGATATGCCAACATAGGCAACTGACAGAGAATCCCTGCCCTTCCCCTGTGGGGGGCAGGGAGGGATGCTTGACATTCTGTCCTGCCACAGCTTTGTTGGAGGTGTGGTCCTCAGGTGCATTGGGAGTTCTGCCCCTGAGAGGACAATTCCTGAGAGATTCTAGAATGCTTTCTCCTCGCTATTGAACCAGGATTGCAGTTCAGCAGTCATTGATCTGAGAAAGAGTTGAGGTGGGCCTAGGGTAGGATGTTCTGGGCAAAAGATAAAATAAACAGAGTGAGAGACAAACATGGTGATAGATGTAGTATGTACAGGCATGATGGTGCTTTTGTCTCTTTCAAGCATTCTACTCATACAGTAAAAAACTGAAGGTGATATGCTATATAGTTTTTCTCTGGCACACCCCAAGAAGTATGTTGACTTCACCTTGAGAAGTGTGGTATTAGATATCCAACTGCTATTTTGTGGAGAATGTAGAAACTGAAAAGAATTCTTACTTATGTAGAACATTTACATCTACATAGCTACTGACAATCAGAACAAGCTCATTTTAAACCTTTATTTAAATAAATGGTAGCTTAATTTTACTCAATTCCATTAAGAAAGTTATTTTACAGCCCTCTCCTCATTGAAATAATCTAGTGATATTAATTTATGTGATAGAGGTATTTATTTTTTTTAATTGTATAAACTCAGCATAAAATCATCAAATTACTTCTTAATTTCCATTGCTAATTTGGAGTGTGATGTTTTTGCTCTCATGCTAGGTTCTCCTAGCTACAAGAGATTTGTTTAATTTTATTCTTCTACAATGAAACTAATCTTAATTAATTAAGATGAATCTGTCATCCATAATTGGATGTAGTGGAGTTTAATATTTTTAATAAAAATCAACTCATGGACTGTTTCTTTCAGAGATACCTGGTGTACCAATAGCATTGGAAAAAAATCTCTTATTTTTTTTATAATTATTACCTTTCTACCATTGTTTTGTATCAGGATATTTTTATTTTAAAATGCTTAGTGCAGGCTTGACAAAAATATGTATGTGTGTGCTTTTACAGTTATTTATCTTATAGAATAATGTAATTGATTTTGTAATATAATCCTTGAGAAAATATATTTTGTTTTTATCTTTTTTCAGTTATTTCTCTTAATTGGGTGAGTGGATATTTATAAAATTGTGTAGGTTTAAAATACTTTTTAAGCCCTGGCTAGGTAGCTCACTTGTTTGGAACATTGTTCTGACATGCCCAAGCTGTGGGTGGGATCCCTGGTCAGAGGCACATAAGACTGAACCAGTGATGGCATGAGTGGGTGGAGCAGTGGATCGATGTTTCTTTCTCTCTCTGTATCTCTCCTCTCTCTAAAAATCAATAATATTTTTTAAATTTAAAAAATAAAAAATATTTTTCACATAGTCCAGGTTTATCACTTAGGGCTTGCGATTTGTGTAATAATTTTCAAGCTGAGTAATACTATTTTTTAAGAAATAGTGTGGCCCTGGCTGGTTGGCCCAGTGAATAGAGCATCTGCCTGGAGCATCGACCACCTGAGCTCAATTCCAGGTCAAGGCACACAAGAGAAGCGACCATCTGCTTCTCTCCCCCTTCTTCTCCCCTCCCCACTCCCCCTTCTCACCCACTTCTCCTCCCAGTGGCTCGATTGGTTCCAGTGTCAGCTCCAGGTGCTGAGGATAGCTGGATTGATTCGAGCATTGGGCCTGGACAAGGTTGCGGGGTGGATCCCGGGTCGGGGCAAATGCTGGTGTCTTGTCTCTCTCCCCTCCTCTCCCTGAAATAAAAAAAAAGAAAAGAAATGATGAAAGAAGTTTCTATTGCCGAATGAAAGATGCCCTTAAATAGAACCCATTTTATATGCAGTGAAATGTCACTAGGATATGGTTTCTTATTTACAATACCTGGGGTGACGTAGGGTGAAACTGTCCAATAAAACAATAAAATATTGATAAGATATGCTAAGTCAGTAAAAAGAGTGATTGATAATAGATCCTCTACTATTACTCATCTACAGGGAGTCTGTTGTTATCAGTAGTGATGATCTTTTCATATAGTAAAACAATCGTGGGAACAGTATGCGTTTTTCTTAAAAGCATAATTTTTGACTTTATGAAAGTAAAACACATTCATTATAGGAAACATGGAATTCCAATTTTTACCTTCAGTGTTCTATGGCTGGCTATACATATATTTTTAAAAGTGAAAATAGTATTTTGTGCAACCTATTGCTCCTGCTTGCATTTATTATATCTCATGAAAATTTTTCCATTGTTGTTATATATAATGAATATATTTGTATATGTGTGGATGGTGTACATATAATTAGCTTATGTTGGTATATTTAAACAATACTTTATTATTCAAGTTGCTTTTTGTGGTTTTGACAAAGTATAAATTTAGCTTTGACTCTTGAATTTCCTTAATTCAAAAATTAAAACCAATTAGTATAAATGAAAATATATCGATGCTTCAATTGTGTATGTTAATCAAAGTTTTGGAAGTAATCTCACCAGTGTTTTTATTGTAAGCCTCCTTATTTTTTGGGAATAAAGCAGGATATAGATAAATATTAAAATATGTTATCTGGATTAATTATATCTCAGAAGCATTTTGAGATTGAGTTTACTTAAATATTTAGGCAGAAAATTAAGATCTCTCTAGTTATGTAAAAACTGATTTATTGCCCCACAGTGAGAACTTTACTTTTTTGGTATCTGTAATCAATGCAAATTGTTTCTGAGGAGTTTTTGTGTTTGTTTTTAATTTTTTTTTATTTTATTTTTAAATTTTTTAATTTTTTGTATTTTTCTGAAGTTGGAAACGGGGGAGGCAGTCAGACAGACTCCCGCATGCACCTGACTGTGATCCACCAGCATGCCCACCAGGGGCGATGCTCTGCCCATCTTGGGGCGTCGCTCTGTTGCAACCAGAGCCATTCTAGCGCCTGAGGCAGAGGCCACAGAGCCATCCTCAGTTCCTGGGCCAACTTTGCTCCAATGGAGCCTTGGCTGTGGGAGGGAAAGAGAGAGACAGAGAGGAAGGAGAGGGGTGGAGAAGCAGATGGGCGCTTCTCCTGTGTGCCCTGGCCGGGGATCGAACCCAGGACTCCCGCACGCCAGGCTGACGCTCTACCACTGAGCCAACCAGCCAGGGCCTGTTTTTGTTTTTAATGTTAAAACCTGTATAGTTACTTCTGATGTTCTCAGTAGTATTTATTCATTGTTTGACTTAATATTTTATGTTCGTTCAGAAAACGCATTTAGTAACTTGTTAGCAACTTGACATTTTTAAACCATATATACAAAGATCTTTATTTTTCAATCATTTACTTTGTGGTTTCTCCTTCACATTATTTATGTATCTTGACGTTTTGACGAATCAGAATAATCTGATTGTTTGGCATTTCCAAAATATTTAGAGAGCTATGATTTTAAAACTCTGAGGAAGCTGTAGTGTTTGTCTATACTAGACTTCACTGTGGAAGAAGCTTGTTGCCGATTAATTTTAGGAATAAGACACGTGGAGATCAATGACCAGGGTTCTCATTTTTTCTAACAGCCGGCGGAAACCAGTAGGGGAAACACACAGTGTGCGGCTGCTACCGGGGCCTTCCCGCTGCGTCCGAGCTGCAGCCTGCTGCCGGTCACCATGTGTGTATTGTGCACCCCCAGCTGAACAGAAGCTAAGATGCCAGGCTGCATTTTTGCTCAATGAACAAGGATATAGATTATGATACTTCTATGGAGAGCTAAGATTTATTATTTTAATTAATACGGAAAAGAGAAAGCTAGATTCTCCTGAGTGACCTCAAAAATCAAATGTACAGTGACACCCCATCCATTTCACCCCACCAGTCACCTTTTCTCGACGTGATTTCCCAACACACAGAGGGGAATCCGGAAAAATACTGTCATGTGTTTTCCTCCTGGGAAATGGGTTGAGCACGGTTCTCCCAGGATCCGTGTTGCAAAGCCCATTGTCATAGTGGAAGGAGGTCCGGAGAGGGACAGACCCGACTCTCTCTCAGCCCTCCTCACTCCAGCAAATCAGAAAGAGGAAATAACCTGTATTTCCCTTTGTTATTTAAGAAGAAGATTCCTAAACTCTTTTCTCTTTCAGCCACCGATTATCTATCCACCCTGAGTTTAGGATACTGAGCAAACACATCTTATGTGCTACTTGATCGGCCAAGACTTTCAAAACACCAGAGACTGACACAGATACAGAGAAAACAGCTTGGAGCGTGCCCGAGGCAGGGGTGGGCAAATGGAGGAAGTCTAAAAGTACCAACTTCTAGTTATGAGAGATAGATAAGTCTTGTGCCTGTAATCTCTACCACAGTGACTATCGTTAACAGTACTGTTGTATATTTGAAAATTGTGAACGATCTTAAAAGTTCTCACTCCAAGAAAAAAAAATTGTAACTATGTGTGGTGATGGATGTAACTAAACTTATGTACAAATATCAAATCATTATGTTGTCACCTAAAACTAATACAGTAATCTGTGTCAATTATATCTCAATTTAAAAAATGAAGAATGGAGACAGAGCTTTGGGAGTTCATCCCATGAGGCAGTAACATCACCTACAATATCTAATGTCTCCTTTTAAGTAGGCGTGTGTCACCCTTTGCTGACGACGGTTGGGGAGCAGACTCAGAGTTGAGTGCTGTTTGTCCATTTATTTGCTCTTTTATTCACTCATTGACTCAACAAACCTCTGCTAACCACCTGCCAGCTGCCCCAGGAGACGCTACACAGACTGGGGACGCACAGTCCACAGGATGCTGTCCCTGCACTCAGAGGTTGATAGCTTCCCCAAGGTTGTCATTACGCAGTGTGGCCAGAGACCCCTGCAGGACTCTTGCCAACGTGCCCCTGCTGAGAAAGGTAGAGGGGAGGGTGTCCACTGAAAGGTGAAATAGTAGAGTTGCATATTAGAAAAGACAAGTTAGCCTGGAACAGGAAATCGATGTTAAAACAGAAATCTGGGATTTCATAAATGATACTTTGTAAGTACTAACGGAAAACTTTGAAACATAAAACCATGAGCATGGTAGGGGTGTTATTCTTACAACCATTTTCTTTCTAATATCTACTATGGCACATGAGATACCTTGGCATTCAGAGATGTATAGTTTCTTTCAGAATGGGAAGAAAGAAATAAAACATAAGAAAGAATAGAAGAATATTTTGTGCCAAGATTAAGGTTATTAATTTAATTCATCTCTATAAACGTTTATTGAACTAATAAAACGTGTCAGTTTCTTGCCCTTGAGCTCACAGCCACTTTAAGACAGTTGACGGGTGCCAGCCACCACGGGCTCTGCTTCTCATGCCAAGGAGTCTGTTCTGTAGATGGTGGGTACTTTTAAGCAGAGGACCGACAGTTTTAGACACAACTGTGTTTTGGATATTTTACTTTGATGGTGATGTGAGAAATATTTGAGGGGATTAGTCAGGAGACTAATCCAGTAGTCTGAGAAAATAACATGGCCTGAATGAAGGTATAATTTGGAAATTGACTTTAAGAATTAAAAAAAAAAAATAGAGGTATTTTTAAACCTAAGCCTTTTTCCTCAATGTATGAGCACCAGTTATCTGAAAAGTTCAGTAAAGGGTATATAGTTGGTCTTTTCTATCCAAACATATAGCAATTAAAAGTCTTATTCACATATTATAAACATGAATATGAAGTTCTAATGCCGCCACCTGGAATTTCTTGGATTTTCTCGGAATTTTCCGTACTCAGCAATCGAATGTCAGGGTACCGATGATTTCATAAGGGTCGGCACGCAAGGGCACTAACTCTGGAGTCCAGCAGGCCTTCTTTCCTACTTTGTGATTGTGTTTCTTAGGCAATTTCTTCTTTCCCTGTCTCAGTATTCTCACCTATGAAATGGGCCTGATTCCATGGCCTGCAGAGTTAGTGAGGATCAAGGAAATAATGAGCACAACACATCTAGCACAATACTAGCTCAGATTCTAAGCAGTAAGTAAATGTTTATTATTTTTATTTATAGTAAGGTACTTGTCTTTCAGGGGAAAAAAATTGTAATTTGGGACCCCTTTGTTTACTTTGCCACTTGTATAATAGGACCCTGGTTTGTATATTTCCTCGGTTTTATGTTTCTTTATCTTTTCTTCCTCCTCCAAATGTTTTCCCTCAGCCTCATAACATTAACTTGGGAGCAGTATACTGTAGTGTTATTTGATGCCAACAATATATATCAGAAGCCCTTTTTTTTCTCTTACACTTTCTGGGGACTCAAAGAAATTTAGCAAATAATGAAAAATTGACTAATGGGAAATGAAAGTCATAAAATTAACTTGGAAATTGCTTGTCATGCATTTACATCAACAACAAAAGTAAAATATGTTGTAAACAGTAAGGAAAGTGGTCATTATGAACTTTTTCCCCAAGCGACCAACAGAGCCTTCATGGAAGGGCCATGGTTGCCATGGAAGGGTTTGCTGGGCTCTTAGACCAGGAAACATCTTCATAGGCATCAGTGAGCCCTTTCTGTATGAACCCTTATGGGGCTCCCCTAAAGGAGATGATAGACATTCGTCTTATGCCCTTCCTTCTCTGAGTGCAATTTCTATTATTTTAGGCTTGTCTTCTAGCTGGCCTTAACAGCATTTCCAACAGGTGAAATCAAGAGCTGTCCCTGGGAAGTTGCTATATCTCAGACTCCGGTTGTAGTACAAGAAAGACATAATGAAACCAGGAAAAAAGAAATGTAGAGACAGTCAAAGAAAACGATCACTGAAAAGGAAGGACTCTTGTGAGAGACAAGACGCTAAAAACCAGTAGTGTGGCGGCTGATTTAGCGTAGTATATAACGGGATGTCTTACGCCAACAGGTGACACGTTCTGAAAGCATCGTTCTCATCCACATCTGGTTTGATAGTGAGGAAGCATTCCTCCGGGCCTTGCAAAGCTGTTGCCGCTTCTGTGTAACAAATGGGCAAATTAATTCCTTGCACGTCCAGCTATCCCAATCTTTTTTCAGTTGTTTCCTTTGGGCTTGTTAATATTGCTTTGAATGCAGCGAGAAGAAAAAAAAAGTAAGAAGTTAACCTGCAGGCTTGAAAATGGTTGAAAAGTGAGAAGAAAGGGGAAAAGTCCTTCCCGTAGTTAGAGTAGATGTAACAAAAATCTCTGCACTAAAACCCATGCTCTTCTGATAAGGCCAATAAATATCAAGTTTCTTGGATTATTGTATTAGACACAGAGAATGAGGGGAGGAGAACAAACATTGACAGTGGCAGGCTACGTCACAGCCCTTACAGGCACTTAGCCCAGCAGTCAGGCATCCAGGCAGACAACCCTGTAAGCCTCATTAGCTCCTGGTGGCGTCACTGCGTTGACACCCAAATACGACTCTTCGCGTTCACAGCGATGGCCCTGGGAAGCTATGGTTCCATTTATCTGCACTAAGCAAGAAGACAGACAAGGAGAAGGGGTTTTTCTTCCTTCAGTAAAAATAGAAGTGTGGACCTGTATCTGCCAAGTTTCTTTTCCTTCATTGAACTAGTATTTTCTGAGCAGCTCCTGTGTTCTTGGTATATTTCCAGATGCTGAGTGTGTGTGTGTGCGTGTGTGTGTGTGTGTGTGTGTGTGTGTGTGTATAAATATATGTGTGTGTTGTGTGTATAAAAGGGACTGTCCCTGCCTTCAAGGAGCATACAGTTCAGCAGGTGAATCAGCTACACATCACAGTGTAAGTTACACCACAGCAGGTACTGCTTTGGGGGGCCAGAGCGTGTTGTACCATCATGTTTGTGGCTGATACAGCTGGTGGGACTGTGACTTAGAGCCCCAACCACAAGATTAGGTTTACTGAGGCAAAGCGTGGTTTGGGGCCTGGCTGCTCTGTCTTGAATTTTTCTGTTTGTTTTATTCTTTTGTAGAGCAGGCCTGAAGAGTGACCTAACTCATGAGTTCGTTTTGAGCATCAAATAAGTAATAGGCCTTGGCCTTTTGGCTTAGTGGTAGAGTATGGGCCCGGCATATGGATGTCCCAGGTTCAATTCCTGGTCAGGGCACATAGGAGAAGTGACCATCTGCTTCTCCACCACTCTGCCTGCCCCTTCTCTCTCTCTCTCTCTCTCTCTCTCTCTCTCTCTCTCTTTTCTCTCTTCTCCTTTTACAGCCATGGCTCAATTGGTCTGAGTGTATTGGCACCAGGCACTGAGGATAGCTTCGTGTAGCCTCTGCCTCAGGTGCTAAAAATAGTTCGGTTGCAAGCATGGCCCCCGATGGGGTTGCCAGGTGGGTCCCAGTTGGGGTGCATGTGGAAGTCTGTCTCCCCTCCTCTCACTTGGAAAAAGAGAAAAGCAATAGTAAGTAATAGGTGTAGAGGGCTCAGTGATGCTGTTAGTGGCTGTTGTAAACCTTATAAACCACTGTTGCTATGATGGTTGATACTTGTTACCATCACTGTGAAACAATGCTGTTTATGCCTGTGCCCCTAGATCGTGAGCGCAGGTGAGGGCAGGATCTGTGTTTTGGTCACTGGTGTATCCCTCCAGGGCACACCATAGGTTTTCAGTAAATGCTTGTTGAATGAGTGTGTTGAGAAAGTTACTAGGAGAAAACCGGAGCAGGTTCTACCTGCACGGTGGGTGCGTTCATCAGGGCCACCATATCTTGGAAGAACACTGACTTTATTGAGAATGGAATGAAGAATTAAGGGGAAGTTTTCTGTGTAACATTTTAGGTTGTGAAGAGTTTGAGAGAGTCTCCACATCAGCGATTCTTCAGTGACGAGCAAGCATGACCCAGGAGAGGCGGTGTCTGAACCATGGGGTGAAACCCCCCGTTCTTTCATTGGTTTTCAGTCATGATTTCTAGCAGGGGTTTCAGATAATACTGAGGGAAAATTTCAGGGGCGATGGTGAAAAGCAGGGGGGTAATAAAAGGTGAAATCTTTTATTATTTAAAATAATGTGTCCTTTGGAAGGCAATGCATTTGGAAATTTGTAGTAAAATATATCTAAAATGCAGAACATTAAATTCCAGAAATATTGTTATGGTTTTTCATAAACTAACATGTTAGTAGTTTTTTACACTTCTCTGTTCTCGTGTGAATAGGTATTCTAGCCCTTTTCTCACTGCCCCACCGAATTTGACTGTCTCATCCCCTCTCCGCTGGTCAGAGCCAGTGCTTTTCTTGTCTTGTACTGACGCTCGTGACCAGCTCCACCAGCTTGTTCCGTGTGTTCAGCCCACCCACCGTACATATGTGGGAACCTACAGCTTCCTGAGAGATCACACTCTCCTGAACGCTCTTCATCACTGTTCCTGACTTTGCTCACTGTCTGTGTCAGCGCTGCCGCATGGACATACAGTGTGAGGCACCATAATTCTTAAGTCCCCTTAATTCTTAGTCTTCACACGTCAGTTTCAGTTGTCTACTAGCCACATTATAAAAGTAAAAAGAAACAGAAGAAATCCATGGTAATGGTATATCTTATCTAAACTGCTATATAAAACTAGTATTTCCATATACAATTGTTGAGATCCTTCCTTCGCTTTTCTTACAGGTTTCTTTGAAATCTAGGGTGTATTTTATGTGCGGCACATGTTAATTTCACCAAGCCTCATCCCAAGTGCTCCATAGACATGTGGCTGGTGGCTGCTCTATCGGACCCTGCAGGGGTGTAGGTTCACAAGCGCCAAATCCTTCTCTTCAGCACACAACGTTCACAGAGCCCTAGACCTATTATCCAGTTGCTAGAAAGCACCTCGGACTTAGCTGGTCTAAAGCTACGGACATCATCCATTTCCCCTTCTTACCCCTGACCTGCTCTGCCTCCAGTGTTCCTATCCCTGAAGACATCTTCCTCTACCATGTTGCCCAAACCAGAATACTGTGCATTTTCTTGGACAAACCACTCTCTCCCTCTCCCACACATCTAATCTTATCATATATAACAACCAAGTATCTTTGGATGTGTAATCTGTTTTCATGGCCAGTTGCTTGGACCATGTAACCATGATTTTCTACCTACATTATGGTAATGACCTCCTTCCTGGTCTTCTGCCTCCATTCTTCCCTTGGCACAGTGTTGCCCACAATTTCTGCCCATTCTCATAGGTCCTCCACAGTTGAAGATCTCTCAGTAGTGTCCATTGCTGTTGGGATAAAATCCAAACGTGCCTGTTGTATACATCAGGGGTCACTCTTCTGTGTTCCCTTACATGCTTCATCCTCTCCCTCTGGGTCAGCCATCCTGGGGTCCTTCACTTCTCACTCCCCCTGTCCTCTGCCTGGAGAATTCTGCTTTCTCCTCCTGTGCAGTTAACTTTGCTCGTTCCCTCAAGTGTTTTTTTTTTTTTTTAAATTTTTTTAAATAATGATTTATTTATTCATTATAGAGAGGAGAGAGAGAAGGGGGGAGGAGCAGAAAGCATCAACTCCCATATGTGCCTTGACCAGGTAAGCCCAGGGTTTTGAACCGGCAACCTCAGCATTTCCAGGTTGACACTTTATCTACTGTGCCACCACAGGTCAGGCCCTCAAGTGGTTTTGGCAGAAAAGACTGTCACAGCCCCAGGACGAGGTCTCTCTCTATGCCATCCACATGTTTGTAAACACTTGTATTTTGTCTTCCCTGTTGGACTCTATGCTCCAGGTAGGCAAGAATGAGTCTATCCTTTGGGCTGCTATACATGTAATGTGTAGTAAGGTGCCTGGCATTTGTGAATATTTGGAAGAATGAATGAATGAACAGCCCCAAGAAGAACACAGTGTGATGGCCCAGATTTAATTATCAATTCCCTTAGGAACATTCCAGCCTCTGCATGAATACTAGTGATGGAAATCTCACTTATTAGATGGGTGTTTCTTCCTTTGAACAAGCCATTATTAAAAAGCTGCTTCAGTATACATATATGTATAAAGGAAGAATTTGTGCTACATAAGAAAATGATTTGTAAACTTGTCCCCCCCAAAAAAAATCCCAACAATAAAGGTTATATTATCCTAAATATTCTGTTTCAACTTAGGTGTTATTGTTGAGTTGGGTTAATAATTGCATCATGACTTTTATTTTCCATTGAAAAATAATGGTGTATAGGCCCTGCCCGGTTGGCTAAGTGGTGGAGCTTTGGCCCAGCTTGTGGAGGTCCCGGTTCGATTCCTGGCCAGGACACACAGGAGAAGCGCTTATCTGCTTCTCTACCCTTCCCCTCTCTCCTTCCTCTCTATCCCTCTCTTCTCCTCCTGCAGCCAGAGCTTCATTGGAGCAAAGTTGGCCTGGGCACTGAGGATGGCTCCATGCCCTCTGCCTTAGGCGCTAGAATGGCTCCAGTTGCAGCAAGCAACGCCCTAGATGGGCAGAGCATTGCTCCCTAATGGGCATGCCAGGTGGATCCTGGTCTGGCACATGCAGGAGTCTATCTCTCTGCTTCTCACTTCAGAAAAATACCAAAAAAGTAAGAAAAATAAGAAAAAATAACAACAGTGTATATATTTTTTACTCTTGCTAAATAGTGTCTACCATTAAGAGGAATAAAACACATGTCAATTCATTTTCTGTCTTGTTTATGTGGATCTGTTCGCATATGCTTCATATGCACATGTGTATATACATTGTCTGTTTCTTGCTGGAGAAAAAAGTGATCTTCCTAACTATAAAGCATCCAGTGTTTTCCATTAGGTCTCATTTGTTACACATTTCTGCTTTTAAATTACTTCTGAACCACAGAATCTGGCAGGCCTCATTGGAAGGCATTTGAGGATAACTGCTCTATCTGGAACCCAGCCATTTACAGTATTTGAAAGCAAAGAACAAAGCAAAGCAAATTGAGATTATTTCCCTGAATGTCTCAACATTTTGGAAAGAACAATTAAAATGAAAAAGAAATCCTTCACTGGTGCGTGCTTTGAAATGCCACATTTTCTTAATCTTTAATTTTGTGCATCTGAACACCAACTTGAGTTTGTTTGTCTTTAATCCTTTGCTAATCAGTGGAAAGTAAACTGGCAGAATCGCTAATCCTATATGGCTTTGGAATAATGTTAAAAAGAACCAGATAGTTGAATGTGTTGATCATTCTTCTTTCCACTCTTTGAGCCAGAGTCAAATCCAGCAGAGAGGCAAACCTTGATCCATATGTATTTTCCCAGTTCTTCTGCAAGAGAATTCGAATTTCATCATCTAGTTTTAGAATTTCTAAACCTCTTAATAATATTAAGCATGTTGAGCAATAGTGGCAATGTGACCTCAGACTAATAACAAAGAAGCAGTGGAAAAAACTTGAGCTTGAGAAGTAGACAGACCTAGACTTAGATCCGGGCTGGCCAGCCCCGTTTCCTCCAGCTGCTGCTAAACGCAGCTAACGTGTATCGAGTGTTGCCAATTGCCAAGCACTGCGCTACTGGGTGCTGCAGGTATGTTATCTCCCTGAGGATGTCGTGCTCTCTCCATTGTGTCAGTTATAGAGGTTGAGTCATTTGCCAAATTTATGTAACTCCCAGAGGAGTTGGATCTCCAACTCTGGTGTCCGGCTTTAAAGCCCATGCTTGAATTACTAGCTTTGTCGTTACTTATAATTCCAACACTGTACAGTATGACATATAATTCTAATAACATTTTAATTAAACTGAATAGAAGGAAGGCATTATTGCCAGGAAGTTAAAAAAACTCTCGTTATTGATATTTCTGAAGATGTCAACATGCAAGTACCCATTTGTGTTACTTTTAAGAGAGAAACTGGATAGAAGTTTCTGTTTCTTGTTGGAATAAAGTCAATCCTAGAAAAAAGGATGATGGCTTCAGAACCATGCTTTGTGGAGTTTTAAATAAAACCTACGTCTCTCGTCCTTTCCCTAGACATAGTTATGCCCTCATTGGCGTGTGGTAATCAGTTTAAATCTGTGTCAAGGAGGTATGAACACCCACAGTTCTGCTTGTCATTCCTGAGGCTCGGCAGACAGGAACGCATCCAGCCTGGAAGTTTGTGTAGCTGACCCAGGTGCCACTCTGCAACCTGTCTCTCTATGGAGAAGTAGTCATTTAACCTTGACTTCTGAAGAGAGAAGACTAGTACTTAATCATTACATTTACCTTTTCCTTTGCTATTGGTTTGGAGTGTGCATCTGTGCATGCATAGCTTTAAGTCGCTCACTGACTGTTGCTACTTAACCTGCCTAGCTTTTCTCATATATTGTACCTTGAAAGTGCTCCCTTGGAGGGAATTTTATTTTTCTCTCATAGGGAGTTCTAGCCGTAGAGTCTGAAAGCTTCGGTTGGCATTGTCTACAAACACAATGAAAAATCTGGGCTTCATAACATCAACTCCTCCCTAAACTTTGAGCATTAAAAAAAAATGAACCTAGTAAAATCCTGGTGACTATTCCATGTGGTGTCACTGGGGCAAAGGTGACCAGTGCTCGAACCGCTCTGCACTTGAAGTTCAGAAATCAAGGCTGGCCCCTACTGCCTTGGTGTTGAATCAATAAGATGCAGAAACCTTCAGTTTGTGCTACTGTGAGGGCTTTACACATTTTTATTTATTTATTTATTTATTTATTTATTTATTTATTTATTTATTTATTTATTTTGCTCATTCAATAGCACTGAAATTGATGAAGGCAAAAATAATGGAATTTAAGATTGAATAATAAAGGCTGGTGGATGTAAGAAGTTATCCGTGACAGGAAAGGGTAGATGCTGTCAGTTTGGGTCCTCATCCGGCAGGGGATCGGCTGGTGAGTGTGTGTCTTTGCACTTTCCACAATTTGGACTCTGAGTAATGTTTCCTACATTTGGTTAGGGAAAGAGCTGTGATGTGTAATTTAACAATTACCACGGATTCAGATGAACTCCATTCTGTGTCCAACTGCCGTATTAATCTCCAAAATCAGTCCCAGGTTTCTTTCCAGGAAGGGGCTGAAAAGTCTCCTCTTTAGTAAACTAAAGAAAGATGATTTTCGACCTGAAGTAGTTGCTGTAGTCATGGGTACATTCCAGGGATTTTGCAGTCACCTGCACTAGCTATCAATTAACTTTATGGCTGAAGTAGATACAGACAAAAATGACTGAAATGGTATTTCTGTGAAAATCTTACTGTTATTCTTTTTAAAAATGGTGAGATTTAGAAATAAGGTAAGGTTTGTCACAGCTCTTTAATGCTATAGTATGATAATTACATATGTTAATAATAAAGGCATAGCAGGGGATTAGAAGTTTTAGTCACTGCTAATAGATTAAAAAAGAAAATCACACAGCAGGTTCAGCTATGTGGGAAAGGATTAGAAGGAAAGTGCAGCTTAGCTCCTAAGGGGCTTATGACTGATCAGCAAACCAGGGCCTCATCAGACGTGAAATACAGGTGTATTCTTGGAGTTGTTTTACTTTGTGCAACTTGATACCTATCATAGTACACGCACAGAGCGCACTAATGGAGACGTTTCTGCTCTGCTTTTAAGTGTTCAGTCACGTGCAAGGTGGTGCTTTTAGGTAGCCCTGACATTAGAGAAGTGGTATACATAATAGATTTTCTCCTAAGCTTTTCCCTTCTCTCACTCTCTCAGCTGTGTTTTCTGTGTCATTGAAAATGCCTCTCTTTCTGAATTTGAACTACACTCTTCTGAATTGCTCTTGACGGCTCCTTATATATGTTCCAAAGCTTCGACTTTTCTGGAAAAGCTTTATTTGGTATATACACTGTAATCTTTGTTCTGATGCTTCCAAAAGCCAAACCTGGAGCCTGTTCCATTGTGATATAAGAAATACAGGCTTTCCACACCTTAATGTTTAATTTATTTGAAATCTAAATCTCTGGTGTAAAACAATACAAAGAACAAAAATTTTTAAATGGAACAACTCTGTATAATATTGAGTAGTGAAGGCTTAGAAATAATTTATTTTAAAAATCCCCCCACACACACACACACACACATGTGTTCTATACTTACTTAAAAATTCAAGAGCTCTTGTTTTCTCTAGGCTTGGAAATTGTGTATCTTAGAGAAATAGAGAACTACAAGCTAACAACAGCAAAGACGTCCAGCATCGGGTCCTAAAATGCTGATTCATGAGAAGTTCAGCAGAACAAAGCCAGGAGCGTCTGATTGCTGCCGAGCCTTGTGTGCCTTGAGCTGAGGGTTATTTGCTGCCTCTCACATCCTTGACACTCAAGAGGGAATGTGCCATCAGCGATGGCAGCATCGCTGTTGAAATCAAGTCCATCTACAGAAATGTTTTGATCATAATTACTGGACGGACTTTATTTGAAGCAACTGTTTATTGGAGTGAACTTGTTTTTGATCACTTCATTGATAGCTAAAGTCCTTAAATCTCAGAGAGGTTTTTTTTTTTTTTAGTGACTTGTCTATAGTTATAATTCAGTTTTAAAACAAAAACAAAATAAAAATAAACCCTTATCTCTACCACTGGGAACTCTTAAATGCTCAAATTTGATCTTCTGGATAGCTCGAGTGTTTGCCTGTTAAGAGAAAAGCAGACTGATTTTAGAATTGTAAGGCACTTCAGAGATGTTGTCTAACCCAGTGATTTTCAACCTTTTTTGAGCCGCGGCACATTTTTTACATTTACAAAATCCTGGGGCACACCACCTACCAAAATGACACAAAATGACACTCTAACACAGTACATATTATACATATAGTTAATAATATAGTTTCTAAATGTATTTATACTCACACCTGACTATGTCTCACGGCACACTAGTGTGCCGCGGCACACTGGTTGAAAAACACTCTAACCTATAAGGACACATCAGCTCTTAATAATCATTCTTATCAACATTTATAATGGCCCAGGGCCTTGCACATAATAGATTTCCTATAAGCATTTGTTGAGTTAACCAGATATCTTTGTGAAATGTAATGTTGACCATCATGTACCATTGTCTTAAGAACTCGGGGCCATGGTTTTGTGTGTGTGTGTGTGTGTGTGTGTGTGTGTGTGTGTGTGTGTGTGTGTTGTGTGTTATTTACAGTACTAGTGTGAACTATTGTGCTGTATACAAAAGCCACCAGGATCTTTTGGTCAAGTATGTTGGGCAACATGACCCTCCCCCAAAGATCTCAGGCACTGACATGTGACTACTTGTATCTGTCACAGTGAGTCTCCCTGTCCTTTCCTATTGTACCATGAAATCTATTGTTATGAATGGGACCGTCCTCAACAACCCCGCTCCTCCCCCAGGCTGATTGCAAAACATGTAAAACCAGAGTAAGAAAAGTTAGAGGGGCATCTGAGGTTTCCATATAAAGTCAGTGTGTGAATTTGTGACGTTTTCTACTCAGAAGCCAATTTGCTTGATGATTGACTGTGTCGTGAGTAGGTAGTGTTTAGGGCTATCTCTATCACAGATATGTGAGATATTATTCTAGTTTTCAGGCACTTAAAAAAAGTGGATATATTAAAATAGGTTTGTGTGTGTATATGTGTGTGTGTATTTATATATTTATAATGCAATTTAGTAATTAAAAAGTCTTTTTTTCTAGTTCAATTTTTTTTTCTTTTTTTCTGAAGCTGGAAACAGGGAGGCAGTCAGACTCCCGCATGCGCCCGACCGGGATCCACCCGGCACGCCCACCAGGGGGCAATGCTCTGCCCCTCTGGGGAGTCGCTCTGTCGCATCCAGAGCCATTCTAGCACCTGAGGCAGAGGCCACAGAGCCATCCTCAGCGCCCGGGCCATCTTTGCTCCAATGGAGCCTCGGCTGTGGGAGGGGAAGAGAGAGACAGAGAGGAAGAAGAGGGGGAGGGGTGGAGAAGCAGATGGGTGCTTCTCCTGTGTACCCTGGCCGGGAATCGAACCTGGGACTCCTGCATGCCAGGCCGATGCTCTACCGCAGGGGTCCCCAAACATTTTACACAGGGGGCCAGTTCACTGTCCCTCAGACCGTTGGAGGGCCGGACTATAAAAAAAAACAACTATAAACAAATTCCTATGCACACTGCACATATCTTATTTTAAAGTAAAAAACAAAATGGGAACAAATACAATATTTAAAATAAAGAATGAGTAAATTTAAATCAACAAACTGACCAATATTTCAATGGGAACTATGGGCTTGCTTTTGGCTAATGAGATGGTCAATGTGCTCCTTTCACTGACCACCAATGAAAGAGGTGCCCTTTCCAGAAGTGCGGTGGGGGCCGGATAAATGGCCTCGGGGCCGCATGTGGCCCACGGGCCGTAGTTTGGGGACCCCTGCTCTACCGTTTTTTTCTAGTTCAAACACTTAAAAAGGGTTGTTACTGAAAATGTTTTAGTTGATTGGGAACACATACCTCATAGGTCTGGTACCCACGCCAAATTTGGCCCTGTGCTATGTTTTGTTTGGTCCCTACCTTTTTTCTTTGTTTTAATTAAATTAGTCCCTAACTCTTAAAATTGAGTTTGTTCTGATTCTTTTGGGGGTGAGGATGGGGGGCCCAGCCCATCTGGCATCACTGGATTGGAGTTCTGCCTTGTCCAGCGCGGCTACTTTCTTTGGACGGGATGCATGTTGCTGGATTGCCATACTTGCCACTGTTCCCTGTGTCCCCCCTGTGAAGCCCAGGGTTGTTTACCTTTCAACATCAGGCTTACCCTGCCACACCCTGCCACACCCTGCCACACTCCTTTATTTTATCTGTCTGACTCTTCTAAACCACTTGAGTTTTGACCCATGGCTTTTACAAGAATAAACCAATTGTAGATATATCATGAGAAAAACTATTATACCATGAGCAAAGGAAAATGCATAGATAAGACTCCTTCATCTCCATGATTTAAAAATAAAAATATTGTAAATTTGCATTAAAAAACTTTTAAAAATTGCATTACCTTTAGTTCTTAGATATTTTATTTTTAATAAATGCATTGTCTGAACCTGATCCTTTTGTTATATCAGATTTCCTTTTCCTAAACCGTTGAATGAGTTATTTTTCCCCCCACATCTGTGGAAAAACCTTATGAATTAGAATTAGAATTCCTTTCTTTGAATCAATTTTGAAGAATATATGTATCTCACTTCTATACTAGGAGTGAACCTTTGAATATAAAGTCAAATAGTAGAAGTGTCTGGATATTTTGTCTGAGTGTGCACGTATGACTGAAGGTTGGAGTTAAAAAAAAAAGCAGGTGGCTTATTCTTCTATCATTGTTTGCCAGATTCAGAGAAAAAAAAAATTATCAGCAAGCTATAAAAGATTATAGGCAATAAAGATCAATAGTTTGGTGTCTACGTTGGCTTGCCTCTGCCTGTAGCACTAAGGGAATTGTTTTCCCGATGGGAGGCCGGGGGCAGCCCATGGGAGCCCCTGAAACCCTGGCTCATCCGCTGAGGGCTGCAGCTTGTTAGTCCTTCAGGACTGCAAACCGGCCATTGTGAACCTGAGGCTGCGTGTCATCATGTGTGTGAGCCAGAGACCTCATAAATTTTGAAACCACAACTTGTCTAGTTTAGAAATGCCTGTTGAGGAGGAAGCCGACCTTATGCATCGTGTGGGGCTTTCACTAGGATTGATTAGCTAATATTTGCCGAGTCTTATGAAGATGAAAAGCACCTGTAGGTACTCAGAGGCATATTAATTTTTTCCACTGACATTAACACTGCAATGTTTTTTTTAGATAATGAGAGATTAACTTTTAGAAACTCACCATTGAATTTTCAACAAAATCAACCATTTTTAAAACTTTCTCTCAAATTAGAATTGCAGAAATGTTTACATCATTGGAACACAATCTCCCTTGCTAGTCAGATTGATAAGCAATGACTAATAGCCAGGCATGTAAAAGGTAGCAGGTGATCACTGAGTGAAAAGCCATTAAGCACTGATTTGTGACTTGAGTATGAAGTTAGACTAAAAAAGTCAACATTTTCCCAGTTGACAGATTAAAATTTATTTATTTAAGAATCACTCAGTGTTTTTAATGCAATTTTAATCTTTAAGTTAAATTTAATTTTAATATTTCCTTCATTCATTGAATGAATTATTGACTTTGGAATTGGTCAGAATTCAAATTCAATCTTTACCACTTTGGGAAGGTCATTTGGACTTTCTCAACCTTAGTTTCCTTACCTGTAGGCTGTAGTAGAAGTTTTTAATTTTCCAAAAATATTTTGAGTTGGGTTTATTTAAATATACTAGTATGCCACCTGCTCCATGGTGAGTGTTCAGCAAATATCTGTCTTACTACTCCTTTTTTATTTTACTTAAAGTATTACCACTTAACAGAGAAGTTGCTTGTGATATTAGATTGGTATTGTGGAAGAAAGGGACTTGAAGTATTAGAACCAGAGAGTATAGAGTTCTGGAGGCTGTGTATAGGAAAGAAATACTAATGTCCTTAGGATGGATACTGGATGGGGACATGGTGCTGGTGCTCCTCCGTTCACTCAGGATGTTTTCTTTTATGTAACCAGGTCCCTGAAGGTGTTTGCAGTTCTGGCCTCTGATAGCCCTTCGTCCTCTCATCCTGTTGTCTTGTCTTTTGTAAATCTGGGGGTTTGACATTTCTATTGGTTATTAATGAAAGAGGAGAATATAGAAACTAATGGTGTACCGTCAAGAAATACAGCGGGAGTGTGGTTGGAGACTAGCTGAGATTATGTGCTAGAGTAAGATTTTGAAATAACTGGGAATTCATATGGGGTCAGAAAACCCTGGGTTAGAATTGGTGTTTCACCATTTATTGGCCGTGAGGCATTGGATAAATGCCCTGAGCCAGCACAGCCCCTGGTTCACTGGTGACAGTTAACCTGTTGTAAGTTTCTTCCCTTTGTGGATTGAGAATTGAAGATAGTCCGGAATCAATGATGCCCTCTTTACTGTTCAGACTACAAGTTACAAATTTATGAATCTGGATTGGCCGGGTTGATAACACCTAAAAATTGTGGACAAGTAGCTTGTTTGCCATTACTTATTGGGGAGAAGCCTTTCTTTTTCTTAGCTTTTTTGCCGGGGAGGAGGGTCTATTCCTATTCTCTTTACACTCTCCAAACTTGGTCACCACTTCTGTTTCTTTGGCAGAGGAAGACAAGGGAAGGTCGAAGGATCGACTTCAAAGGCCGGCTTTGGCTTTGTATCTCTTCTCCCTTTGAAACCTGATGTGTCTACCTTGCAGGAAGGAGAAATTGTGTTCACTGGCGAGCAGGTCTGCTTTGTGCCACAGGAATGTTTCTCTTTCCCTTAAGCATATTGTCCCTCCCCACGATGACTCTTCTTGGACTTCTCCCCTCCTCGTAGGATGGGAAATAGAACTTTCCCGTCTGTGGCCCCTTAATGCCACCCCTCTGTGCAGGCTCAGGTTGCTACAGGCAGAAACGGAAGTAGAACAATTGGTTCCTCCCACAGCTGCTGCCACCTCTTTCCTCATCACATCAGTCATTTCTGTAGCAAATGCAGCCCTGGCTACAAGTGGCAGAGCCCTGGCAGGAAGCCAGTGTTGAAATGCATACCGATCGCTCTGGGGCCCCACCGTTGACTCTGGAAAAGGACAAGCTGGAGCATGGTATTAAGGCAAGAAAGGACAACTGCAAAAACCAAAATGCCCCCACAAGAAGGAAGAGGCTTTAGGGGCTGGGCCTGGGAGAACGTGTTGCCTTGATGCCTGGCTGCTGCGCGGCACTGCAGGGGGGTGAGAGAGCGAAGGGAAAGGAAATGGAGAGGGGAAGTGAGGTCTGGCTGGTGACACGTGCTGAGCGAAGGGACCAGACGATTTCATCCCACGGTGGTGATACTGATGTGCCGAACACCAGCAAGAGCAAGTGTTATTGGACTTCTGTACCAGAGCACACTCATGCTGCCCCTGATCCAGGCATCCTGTCCACTCCTGTCCTGTTGCTTTCTTTGGTAATATCACCAGGAGTGTGTCACAGAAGAGACTTGGGGACCCCCAGCCCCAAAGCTGTTACCAGAGCACACTCACGCTGCCCCTGATCCAGGCGTACCATCCACTCCTGTCCTGTTGCTCTTTTTGGTAAAATCACCGGGAGTGTGTCACAGAAGGGACGTGGGGTGCCCCAGTGCCCCAAAGCTGCTAGCTGATTACCGACTCTGGGGAAGAACAGGTCCTCTGGAAGCCATCATTATAGTATGCTTGGAGGTGCTCCAGATTGCGGGCACCTTTTTGCCACACCTAGCACCCGGCATCCCATAGTATTCCAAGGTACCCCTGGAGGGTTTCAAGAGCCCATGATTAGGGTGGTTTTTGTTCTTGTTTTTTAGAAATAGGCTGCACAAAATTTGAACTTGAATATGAAGTTTTATATGTCCTAAACTAAGTTAACTGTGGATCCTTAATTTTAAATGCAGTTTTTGTCCAGTTCACGTTTTGAACTTTCAGAAATGGAACTGTATTTTGCCATGGATCATGACTTTAAATTCAAGAAATTAGGTATTTTTATTTATGTTCCCATTGAGCTGCACTGGTGTTGAAGATTACTGCCTTTATCCTACTGACATCTTTTTTTCAGTTTAATTTACTTTGTTCCCATTATGTAGTTTCTCTTTATGTAGACCTGAAAATCTAAAACTGAATTATCAAACAAAAACAATTCTTACTCAACTCTGGACTTAGATAGTATAGTAAGTCCCCACTTAACGTTATTCATGGGTTCTGTGACTTTAAGTGAAACAACGCATACCGAAACCAACTTCATCATAGGTTAATCGTTATAAAAATAAACAAGACTTAAGTTCCTGTGGCATCTCATAAATGTCATAATGAAATGATGTTATCGAGGACCTTCTGTATATCTGAAAGAAGTATTTAAAGTATATTTTAAATCCACTTACGTTTTGTAAATGTATTTTTAGTGGGATCACTAAGGCTTGCATTGTACTATATTACTGAGTTTTTACTTTCCCTGATCATTTTTGCTATTGTATTAATTTACAAGGCATATATTCTTTTAGAAGAAATCTTTAACTATAGGTAGTCATAAGCATTAGACAATGGGATTTCTTGGCACTGTGGCATGAGCTCCCTTTGGGAAAAATAAACATTGTGAGTAGTGGTGAACCTTCTTCATCACAAAGTTTACCTTTGGCAGTCCTGGATCTAAATGTATAAGAGTGTGGTGGTTACGGGGGGGAGGGGGGAATGGGAGAGGGAAAGGGGGAGGGGGAGGGGCACAAAGAAAACAAGATAGAAGGTGACAGAGGACAATCTGACTTTGGGTGATGGGTATGCAACATTATTGAACGACAAGATAACCTGGACTTGTTATCTTTGAATATATGTATCCTGATTTATTGATGTCACCCCATTAAAAAAATAAAATTATTATAAAAAAATAATAAATGTATTGTTTAAATATGTATGTTACATAAACAGTTGGTGACAAAATTCTTCAAGCTCTGAAGAAGGAAAACCTGAGAAGCTCATGTCTTTCAAAGATTGACAGGTTATATACTATAACAGTAAAAATAATGGGTAATACACCCCTTGCCTGCACCAACCCCTAGCTGTGTATTACCTTCTCTTCTTCATAGAACGCTCTCAACTTGGAATACTAACACTGGCAAACTTCAAGCTTTATATAAAGTTGATATAAGTACTTAGAAAAGAACACGTTTTATAAATGCAGCATCTGTAGTTCTTAAAACAACCTGGGTCCTGTAATTTTGCTGATTAGAGTTCACATATAAACTGATTTTTTTTTTTTTTGAGCATCAAAATTATTGTCCACAAATTTTTTAACAGTAGTATGTTTCCCTGGACAAAATAAAGAAACTAAAATTTACAGAATCTTGATAAATACAGCCAAACTAATACATGTATGTATATATGTCTCTCCTACTTAATAGACAAAACTAAACAAGATCTTAGGTACCATATACTACTGTAAGGATAGACCTTTGACTATATGAAAGGATAATAAGTCATTTGCTCTGATTATTACAGAGGCAGGAGAAAATATTTGATTTTGTTGACGTTTTCATTGGGGAAACCTTCCTTTATCATTTGCTATAAGCTTGCTTGCTCAACAGCAACAGTAAACATCTGCATTCTCTCCCCTGGGTGCATAAATTGTCTGTTGTTATGGTAGGTCTGTTTTGATCTTACCCTTTTTATGCTGTAGCACAATTGATAGATGACAATCGCATGTGGGAAACGTCCACTTCTGCTCTCATGAGAGCATGCCCAGACTCCATGCAGTTACTTTACATGTCATGACTTTCTGCTTGCACATACTCCTACACTGCTTGCTTAGTCACAGCAGCAAACTTCACAGTGTTTGTATCAGAGAATCATCTTGTTAAATTAATGCTCATAAAAATGATTCATTAATCTGTAGCTGTCCTCCCTGCAGTGTGATACTGGTTTTCTCTCTTGTACCCATGTAAATTTTGAAGTAATATTTGCCTTTGTTGCAGTGTTTTGACATGTCTTTAATTTGCTGGCTTGTGGCAATTAAAAAGAAAAAAGACTTCTTCAATAGTTACTGAAGCAGTTAGGATGACTCTTCATCCAATTAAAGATAGCAGATATTTCTCAGAGTTACGGTCTTTTCTCTGGTTGATAATGGACCGTTGTATAGGATGATAATGGGATGGTGGGCAGTGCTGGTCTCACCAGCTGATTATTGTTCTGCACTGGGATTTGTTTTTTTTTTAAGTGAGAGAGAAAAAGAGAAACAAAGACAGAGAACTGGACAGACAGGGACAGACAGACAGGAAGAGAAAAAGATGAAAAGCATCAATTCTTCATTGCTGCACCTTAGTTGTTCATTGATTGCTTTCTCATATGTGCCTTGACTTGGGGGACTGCAGCTGAGCCAGTGACCCCTTGCTCAAGGCCATGATCTTGGGCTCAAGCCAGCCACCAGGGGGTCACGTCTATGATCCCATGCTCAATCCAACGGCCGTGCACTCAAGCTGGATGAGCTCACACACAAGCCCAATGAGCCCATGCTCAAGCCAGTGACCTCGGGGTTTCAAACCTGGGTCCTCTGCATTCCAGGCCAACACTCTATCTACTGCACCACTGCTTGCTTAGGCATAGATTTGTTCTTGTTAGAGCTATGTAGTGGTTGGAAGTAATTATACAAATGCAGACATTTTAAATTATAAAGTGTTTATAAAAACCTTGGGAAATGATAGGTAATTTCAAGTATTTTTGTTTTTGTTTTTTTCTTTTCCTGTGGCTCCATCAGGTTCCTATTTTTCACCATAACACTTCTTCATTTGTACATCTATGTAACAGTATGTCTAAATGATTTATGATATATCTTTCAAGGACAAATAAAACTAAATACCTTTCCCTTTGAGATCATTGTTTGCCTTGTTTCTGTTTATCATCCTCAAATATCCATATTCCATCTGCGTCTTTATTATAACCATGCCAATTTTATTTCTTTTCTGAAACATCTTACCTTTTTGATGAGTGCTCAAACTAAGTTCAAAGCAACATGGTTTAGTTATATTTAGTTGGACTACTGCAGTTATGAAGAAACTAATAAGCTGGTATTGTCTTAATTTTTATAACTCGAAAATTTATTTTTCCCCACTCAAATAACTATCTTTTATGAGAATCTAATAATTATATAGATTGAATGCCTAGTGTCTTAGGTCAGTAAATTATTAAGCATGAATAAAACTATGATCTTTAAAAAATGCTAATAAAGAACATTTAATTGGAATGTCAGAAGAGGAATGTTGGAACCCAAAATGCACAGTTTCCTAAAATAGTGTGAAGTATAAATACATATTATGAAATTGGAGTCACATCTATAAGTCAAAAACCTATGTAACTAAGCATAATTTTAGCTAAGTATAAAAATATTTATTTTTATTTCTCAAAATTCTAAGTGGTACTTTATATGTCAAATTTTACCAATGACTCTCTTCAGTTCTATTTGTGAAATTGTATAAGATAGCATTTTCCCCTTATGTTCCCATAAGAATTGACATTTGTATTAAGTCAGTAGCTTTATAGAAAGTTGTGTACAGAAAATTAAAATTACATTTGCATGGTCTTGGTTTCTGAGAAACCAGATAGTTTAATTTTCCCCCTTAAAGAGGGAATAAAAATAAGCACTTATTATAAATATACTTCATTTTAAATTATTGTACATAATAACTATATGTAACTAAAGATTAAGCAAACCAGTATTATTCAACCACAAACCACACCAGACACAACCACAATGAATAATTTCAGTATTTCTTTTGTCTTTTCTGTGTGTATGCACTAACTCACATATATTGAATATAAGTGTGATCATCTTTTATATTACAATGGTTTTCTGTTTTGTTTTTAGTTACCATACTATAAGCATTTTTATTATGGGAAATATTTTTATTGCTTGAAAAAGCTTATTATAGCCCATATCATAGTATGTTTAAGTTTTCTCTTAGTGACTACTCAAATTCACATATTGGGTTTTTTCGCTCATGCAATACCTATAATATGCATATTTATACTTAAATTTTCATCTGAATTCTGACACTATCAGGTGAATTTTAAAAAGGCGATTGTAAGGTCAAAGAATAAGAATTCTTTAAAGTATAGACTTATGAAGCTTTTATTTTATAAATATAAATGTGGTACAACTTACATTGCTATAAGCATTGATTTTTCAGTTATATCACGAAAAACATCCTGATTTGTCACAGCAAGAAGAACATATTCAGAAGGTGTTGTGGGGCCTCACAACCTGACAGCACTGTTGTGAAGCAATGTTACTTAGGGTTTTCCAGAAGAGTGTATTTTTGTCTTGCTCAGGTTTTATTTAGGTGTTGAGTAGTCAGAAGTCCTAACAACTGAACACGGTAGCTCAGAGGTGACCCTGAAGAACATTTTGCATGTTGTCATTGCATGTATTATATAATGTTTACAGAACACTTTACACTGTTAGAACTTTTTACATAATAGAGATTTTACATCATTTTCATGGAAACACTCAAAATGTTTGCCGTATTAAAGATTCTGTGTAATAGGATGTATGTTTTCTAAGTTATGAGACTATTGTGGTAACTTATTTTGATATCAGAAGTAGGCATACAATTTGCAGTTTTTACTATGAGACATAATGCAAGCCTTTGGATTTTGATTTTTCTTTTAAAAAATCTTCTAGGTTATTAAGGAGTCAGTTTTCACCTCAGAACTAATGTAGACATTAGATAATTTCCAAAATGAATTTATTCCTGGGAAATTACAAAACTGTTTGAAAGTAATTAATAATAACATCAAATTATTGTTTAAAATATGGACATGGAGGGTAGTTTTATGGTGTTTCATTAAAATACTACATCTTTAGGTACTCAATTTTCATTATTGTGTAAATTTTAAACTATAAAAGTAAGATATAATTTTATACCAATCAGATCATTTATGGGAAAACATCCATAAAACTATGTGCATAGTAAACTCACACCACGTTTTCCATTACTGAGACAGAATAAAGCTCTGGAGCAGGGGTCCCCAAACTATGGCCCTCAGGCTGCATGCAGCCCCCTGAGGCCATCTATCTGGCCCCCGCCGCACTTCCGGAAGGGGCACCTCTTTCATTGGTGGTCATTGAGAGTACTGTATGTGGTTGCGCTGCAAAGTGCAGCATCACTCACATACAGTACTACTTCCGGTGATGTGGGACGCACACGTCACGGCTCCGGAAGCGCGTCATATCACTTGTTACGGCTAGCAGTGACAAATAGGGAACCAGACATTGACCATCTCACTAGCCAAAAGCAGGCCCATAGTTCCCATTGAAGTACTGGTCAGTTTGTCGATTTATTTATTTATTTATTTATTTATTTATTTATTTATTTATTTATTTTTCATTTTTCTGAAGCTGGAAACAGGGAGTGACAGTCAGACAGACTCCCGCATGCGCCCGACCTGGATCCACCCGGCACGCCCACCAGGGGGCGACGCTCTGCCCACCAGGGGGCGATGCTCTGCCCATCCTGGGCATCGCCATGTTGCGACCAGAGCCACTCTAGCGCCTGAGGCAGAGGCCAAGGAGCCATCCCCAGCGCCTGGGCCATCTTTGCTCCAATGGAGCCTTGGCTGCTGGAGGGGAAGAGAGAGACAGAGAGGAAAGCGCGTCAGAGGGGTGGAGAAGCAAATGGGCGCTTCTCCTGTGTGCCCTGGCCGGGAATCGAACCCGGGTCCTCCGCACGCTAGGCCGACGCTCTACCGCTGAGCCAACCGGCCAGGGCAGTTTGTCGATTTAAATTTGCTTGTTCTTTATTTTAAATATTGTATTTGTTCCCGTTTTTGTTTTTTTACTTTAAAATAAGATAATGTGCAGTGTGCATAGGGATTTGTTCATAGTTTTTTTTTATAGTCCGGCCCTCCAACGGTCCGAGGGACAGTGAACTGGCCCCTTGTGTAAAAAGTTTGGGGACCCCTGCTCTGGAGTGTAGAAAGGTGTCGTATTTTAAGCATGGTTAAATGTCTGAAAGAATGAGAATATTGTTCACAGACTACAAAATGACCATATTTAATACTGTGCTAGAATAGTGTACATGACCTGATGCTGCCATGGTCCCTGGGGACATGTGGAAGGGTAGCTGCACACTCACTCATTTTCATTTCTACCCAATTTACACCATCATACTATGTCTGAAGATCACTCTCCCCTAATAGTCTTTTTTGTTGTGTCTTTTGACTGAATCCATTCTTTGTTGCTCTCATGTGGGTTAGTGTTTAGTCAGGATTGGAATTGCAGTGTCATGCACTTGCTCTTACAGTAAAATACACCCCTTTCCAGTAGAAGTTGGGAGATTTGCAGCTGCTATCAGTGAGAGCCTTCCATCCCTGCTTTCCTGCTGGAAACGAGGTAAGGCAGGTTGTATTCGCCATTGTCATAAAACCGGCAGGTGTGTGTGAGCAAGGCAGGCTTGCCATAGGGTTTGGGGATCTTAGTTATTGCTATTGAGCTTTGCAAGACAATTTCTTTGTCTGGGGGTGTGTTTGCCATCTTTGCAATACAGGGTGCATACAGGAGAGGGAAAGCCAGGCTGCAGTAGGTGAGGTCAAAACAATTGAAATTTAAAAAGTGGTATAGGCAATGCATTTGAAAACTCAGCGTCATAGAATGGAAAGAGCAGAGAATTCACAGCCAAAGCCCCGAACTGAGTTTCCCACCTTACTGTGTAGTCTTGGATAAACCACATTTTAGCTTCCTGTCATTTTTAAAATGGGACCAATAATCTCTACCTTGCAGTTTATCCTCAGATTTAAAAGCATTTTAGCATTTTTGCTTAATTTGCAATAATAATGCTTTATTAGTTCTTTTTAGTTTACAAAATATAAATTGAAAGACTTTCAATCAATGGAAGGTCTCGTAGGAACTATAGCAAAGTGTATTTTTGTTGTCCATCAAGTTAAGTTTTCTCACAAATATAACATATTGGATGATTTAAAAAAAATTGGTATGTGAAAGCTTACACTGAATTAGATGGGCTTTGTTACAAATGTGAAGTTTCTCAGGACTAAGTATGAGTGATTATGTTTTATAGTAGTTTTTTTTTTTAAATAATGGATTGTCATAAATCTGCTTATACACACAAGATAAACATTATTGGACTGTGGCCCATGGACTTTCTAAAGACGGACACGTTTCCTTTCTCTGGTAAATTGTCCATCCTGTTTTATCTTGTTTTGGTATAGCTTTTTACTTGCAGTTGGTAAGAAAAGAGAGTCCAGGACCATTTATACAAGTAATTGAGAGGACGCTTTACTATGTATTGCCTTTGAAGAGTGTTAATTTTATTTGTTGTGGGTTAATGATTAATTTATTATTTGTGCTTCCAGCTTCTAGTACTTTAAAGGTGAATCATTTCAACAGTTAAAACTATTTTCTCTAATATTTCATTGTATGACAGATCTTTAACTAAAACCATATGCTTTAAAAAAAATTTTTAAGCATTTTTATAAATGTGCTGAAATGCCATACACAACTAAGAGGAAAGGATTTATTAATTTTAAAAGTATGATTGTTTGTTTGGAAAAATGCCAGTAGTAGCAAAGTTGAATCATCATTTTATGAGACATTTATTAGAATTAATGTAATACTACTTAACAGAGTACCATATAAAACTGTATATGACTTGTCAAAAGAGAATACATTACCGCTTTACGGCTTCTGTCTTCTCAGTGTGCTTCTGCAGGTGACTTTCAGAGACATTCATAAATTCATACTCTCAGCCTTTCCGCATTTCAGTGCCTGTTGTGTGCCAGGCACGGTGTTGGGTGCTGAGCTCCAGCACGATGCAGTTAGACAATCAGCACTGCTCTGCTGACAGGAAATGTGACAACTGGCTTTCTGCAGTGGGGGGTGGGGAGGTTGAGAAAGGCCCCAATTTCTGGTGTTTGCTGACTTCTGTGCTGTTAATACTCCCCCACCAAAACCAATTTCAAGCGACAAATGTGATGTTATTGAGTGTGAACTTGGGGATAATTCCTGTGTACTATAGTTATATAGCGTTTTCACCGTAATAATAGAGTAAAATGTAGTAAAATAATTAGAAAGCAATTGACTTTTTGGTATTTACTACCTTTTTAAAGTAATTGATTAATTGTACATTTATAAACCAGTTTGGAAAATTCCTTCAAGTTTAAAAGTTTCTGAGCCAACAGACACTGCATGTAATACACTGCTCAGGGACCAAAAAAAAAAAAATATAGTAGTAATATAGATTGCTGTGTATGTTGTGTATACACACATTGCTTTAGAAAGTATGGTCGGTAGAGGTCTTACTGAGCAGTTGCCATAGCAGCCTTCTGATAGAAGTGAAGGATGCAGTTATGCAATCTCCCAGGAAGAGCATTCTGAGCAGAGGGAATAGCACATGCAAGCACCCTAAGCAGTAGTGACTTGGCACGTTCCAGAGATCACAGTGACTGGGGCAGGCTAAGTGAGGAGGTCAGTTTAACAGGCAGTGGGGTCAGTAATCAATAAGGCCTTACTGTCACATAGGCCCTCGAAGGTCATTACTAGGACTTGGACTGTTTCCTGGAAGACTTCGGAAAATATTGGAAGCTTTTGAACCATGTGTTACAATATTACTCCGGGTGCTGTATGGTTCTAGAGGGCAAGGGCAGAGGTATGGGAACCTGTTAGGACACGATAGCAGTAATTCATTTGACAATTGCTTGAATATGGTGTAGGGATGGAGCTGGTGGGAAGCAGGCAAATTCTGGCCGTATGTTGGTGGTAGAGTGATTGGATTTGCCAATGTGGGTGGGAGTGAGAAGATGACTCCACTGTTGAGGGGACAGCTGGATTTAAGAATCTAGGGAGAAGGCCCTGGCCGGTTGGCTCAGTGGTAGAACGTCAGCCTGGCGAGCAGGAGTCCCGGGTTCGATTCCCGTCCAGGGCACACAGGAGAAGCACCCATCTGCTTCTCCACCCCTCCCCCTCTCCTTCCTCTCTGTCTCTCTCTTCCCCTCCCGCAGCCAAGGCTCCATTGGAGCAAAGTTGGCCCGGGCACTAAGGATAGCTCTATGGCCTCTGCCTCAGGTGCTAGAATGGCCCTAGTTGCAACAGAGCAACGCCCCAGATGGGCAGATCATCACCCCCTGGTGGGCATGCCAGGTAGATCCCGGTCAGGCACATGTGGGAGTCTATCTGACTACCTCCCCGTTTCCAACTTCAGAAAAATACAAAAAGAAAAAAAAAAGAATCTAGGGAGAGATTTGGTTTAAAGGTATAAACCAGAGTGTCTTCAGGATAGAGAAGGATGAGGTTACCAAGAGAATGGAGAAAAGGTCAAGAGCATTCCCACACACGGTAAGAAGGTGAGTAGGAGCCCCAGTGATGTAGCCTGGGCATTAGAAGCTCATAGTATCCGGAAGGCAGGGGATGTGCATGTTTCAAGCAGGAGAGAGTGAGTGGGAACATGAGGAGGGAATTGCCCTGTGATGCCTGGGAGATTCATGGGCAGACCACGGGCTCCCTCCCAGTTGTCAATCTTAAAGTGAAATGAGACCCATCCTTTCCGCAGCATGGATGCCAGCGAGGAGTCAGTAGGCAGGGATTCAGATTAAAGCCTGGTTGGATTTTGCTCGGCAGCTGTGATGAAATGAGTATGGGGTAGCAGGAGGAGTTGAGGACATATGCAAGAGGTGGTGTCAGATACATTCATAATGTACAGCCATCACCACCGTCCATCTGGAGAACTCTTTCCCTCCTATAAAACTTTAACCTCAGTACCCATGCAGCACCCACCTTTTAACAGGGTTCACAGGTACCTCCTACTAGATCGTGGGTCCTTTGAGGGAAAAATTGAGTTTTTTTTCATATTCAAGAAATGTAAATATTTAATAAATGTTTGTCAATTAAGTAATAGCTTCAGTGTTAAGCATAGAGCTCTAAGAGTTGACATCACTTTCGCTTTCTATGTTATATATTATTTTTCCAGCACATGATATTAATAAAATGGTGTCTTTTTTTATATATATATATATAGGGACAGAGAGAGAGTCAGAGAGAGGGGTAGACAGGAACAGAAAGAGATGTGAAGCATCAATCATCAGTTTTTCCCTGCAACACCTTAGTTGTTCATTGATTGCTTTCTCATATGTGCCTTGACCGTGGGCCTTCAGCAGACCGAGTAACCCCTTGCTCGAGCCAGCGACCTTCGGTCCAAGCTGGTGAGCTTTTTGCTCAAACCAGATGAGCCCGTGCTCAAGCTGGCGACCTCAGGATCTCGAACCTGGGTCCTCTGCATCCCAGTCCGATGCTCTATCCACTGCGCCACTGCCTGGTCAGGCTCCTTTCTCCTTTCTGATGGCAAGTATGTGATACGTTGGTATTCAATATATATTTGTTTAGTTTGTGTGTGTGTGTGTGTGTGTGTGTGTACTTGATATGCAGGTTGATTCCAAGTTAGAAAATAGATTAGGTTATTTGGGATTCACTTAGGCAACAAATTTTGCTACTACTGTATTTCCAGCATTCACAAGATTTGGAGGTTTACTATTATTTAGAAATTTTCCCCCATAATTCCTAAAAGTACAGATTTCCGTATGGATTTTGCTAATGTGTTTGTCCTCCTTTATACTTCTCATGGTCTAGAAAAACTAGACTGCTCTCTGGTCCCCCTGTGTCGGCAGAATGCCACCTGCAGGCTCACCTGGATGTGGAACTTAGCGTGTGTTTGGATTCTTCAGCAGAACTCAGACAATCGAAGTTTTCTTCAGTGTTTTGTAGTGAAGTGAAAGGAGGGATGCTGCATTTCTCCAATCTCCTAGGTAACAAGTTACACCTCCACTGTTGGTCCCCTTTGGCCCTGCTGCCTTGTTTTTCCCTCTGGCCCTGCCCTGTGCTGGCCTCAGCATCTCCACTTCCTGTATGCCCCAGCATAGATTTTTTTCTTTTAAAGTACATTCCAATACCCTTTTCCTCTAGGATGCAGCAATTAGCTTAAACTAGCTCCTCTCTTCTTTATAAACTTATTTAGAATAAACTGCTTCTTCCATTCAGTGGGTCCTGGCCACGCTTAGGAATACGTTTATTGTCATCTTCTGTGATTTTTACCCTCCACGGTAGGGAAGAACCTTGTTTCAGGTGTTTTCCAGTCAAGCTGGACCTCCACCCCAAAAGAGTACTGCTAGCACTATCTCTAGAATATTTTGCATGTTACATAATTACAAACATGAGCACCTGGAGCAAAGGTCCAGCCATATTTGACTTTGTGCTTTGTGTATAAGGGCATTCATTATACACATTCAGAGAGCAGTCTAGTTTTTCTAGACCATGAGAAGTATAAAGGAGGACAAACACATTAGCAAAATCCATACGGAAATCTGTACTTTTAGGAATTATGGGGGAAAATTTCTAAATAATAATAAACCTCCAAACCTTGTGAATGCTGGAAACACAGTAGTAGCAAAATTTGTTGCCTAAGTGAATCCCAAATAACCTAATCTATTTTCTAACTTGGAATCAACCTGCATATCAAGTAGATACACACACACACACACACACACACACACACACACACACACACTCTAAACAAATATATAGTGAATACCAACGTATCACATACTTGCCATCAGTTTCTTAGTGATTTGGGTATAAAAGATATTTTAGTGGTTGCCCTGTGTCATACACACATTTCTTATGTTCTGAATCTCTCTGTTTCTCAGATGTCGCATACTAATCTTATTTCATCCTGTAAGTTAATACCTCAGGCAATTATGTTGAAAAGTAGAAAGTACAATAGACATATACAGAATAGCTGATTGATTTCTTAATTTACTTTTTAGTAGGCAAGTCATTGAAACTGAAATAAGTTAGGTATGAAATCATCGACAATGACTGCTCCAAGAGAGAATTCAGCAGAGAAAGCCATCTGATATAGGAAAATTCCTTCAACGATAGTTGTCATTTGTCTTTGCCAGGTTTTATCTTTTTGCATTTCTTACCTAACGTAATATAATAATGAACTCTCCTAGTGTTTGAATCTAACTTGGTATCTTGTTAATGAAGTAGAAAGAGAAAAAAAAGTTAAATTCCAGAAGGTGAAAGGATTAAGCAAAGAAAAAGCATAGACACAGACAACAGTGTGGGGGCTGCAGGAGGGAAGGGGGTGGGGGGGAGGAAGGCAGAGAGAGGGTTGACGGTGATGGAGGGGACTTGACCTGGGTGGTAAGCACACAGTACAGTGTACAGATGGTGTGTTATAGAGTTGTGCACCTGAAACCTGTATAATTTTCTTAACCAATGTCACTCCAGTAAATTCAATAAAATAAATAAAAAGAAATGAAGACAAAAAATCCCACAAAAACTATAAATTGTCACAAAAAATATTTTTGTCAAAGGGAAAACCTTTCCTCTTAAACTCTCTTAGGATGTTCAGATGTAAATTAAGGAAATAATCTTAAGTGTTATTTATAAAGCTGTTGCATTTAATCCATTAATTCTATTAAAAGGGGCTCATAGTTGTAAACAAGTATTATCTCTTAACTAGAAGCTTAACCACTACAAAATTCCTTTTTATCTTCTCATTTACCCCATAAGGCATATGTGCTATAATCTATTTTTAATGTTTTGCACCATATTTATAGGATGAAATTATACATTTAAATCTATGGTATGTGTGTGAAAGCCATTTGTTAGAACTTATTGGAAAATAGTAACTTCCTTCATTAATGCATTTCCTTATTTAGGGTATTAAACACTTAGCAGTATCCTTCCTAATTCACAACTGAAAGAATAAGAAACATTACTGAAAATGACTTGTGCTTCTACAGGGGGATTCACACTTGACTGCTTGGTACTCTCTCCTATTTCAGAATTGTTGTGCTATGAAAATAAATATTTATGATTTATTAAGGCAGCAAAAACTTGTGTTCTGTTAGTAGTAATTTAGTTTTTTAATTTGAGGATATGTTGGAGGAATATTCATGATAGACTTTTCCTCAGATATAGGAATAATAAATCTATGGAGAATTCACTCAGCCAGTCAAAGAAGGTGAAGTCGGGGGTGGGTTAGAAAATGAATACATCCAAGTCCCTGATTTCAAGGAAGTTGAATAGAGCTGTAGAATATGCGTAATAATTCGTGGCCAAGGGAAATGAGGAGTCTCAGAAAAGGGGTACAGAATTTTGTGCAAATTAATCGCAATTTGTTTCGGTATAATCAGTCAATTTATAGGTAAATGCTCTAAGAAAATTATTCTGCTGCTTGTCCCTGACTTTTATCCCTTTAGAACTGAATCAGTATTATCAAATTTGTTCTCCTTTCTCAATTTTTCTTTTTTATTACCTAAGAAATTTTACCTATTTTTTAAAAAGTATATGAAATCTCATCCCTCAATTGTAGAAACATTTATAGCTGGCTTTTAATATTAAAATATCCTCCGCCAGGAATTCCACATGCAAGTATTTCATTGGTTTACTGCAGTGATTTTCAACTGCAAGGTTTTTTCAAACACACAATACCCGACTAACAGGGCCATTGACCTCTTTTTCCTTAGGTTGTTAAATAATAATAATAAAAAAAAGACAACAGCCAATACAACAATAACCATCCAGTGTGAATGAATCAAAATTGCACTATATATTTTTTTGTCATCTCGGGAAAAAATATTTTTTGGTGTGCCTAGAATTTTAATAATTAGTTTATGTGTGTCATGAGATGAAAAAGGTCAAAAATCGCTAACTTATTGTAAAAGATGAAGAGCGACTATGGAGGGAGGCCTTTCTGGTAGAAGAACTCTGGGTACTGACTTCCCTGTCACTGTAAAACCACCAACAGAGGAAGGACAGACAGACGCAGAGCGCCACTGGCTCCAAATGCGTACTGGCACGTATTTCCAATTCATGTTTAAGTTTTTATAAGTGAAATCCACGTGTGGAGATATTATAGAAAGTGAAGACAAAATGCACCTGGGTCAGTGGGTACTCAGTGTCCATCTTAAAGTGAAATCATATTTTCCTGAGTTTGCTAAAATCAAGAATCTTATGTCCCAGAGATTTTCATGTAACAGTCACTGTTTTCTTCTTGGAGTAGTATTCTTCCTGTATTTCTCCTCAGTATTAAAGTATGACTTCTTCGTGTCAAGGACAGTGCAATAGAGAAATCTGTTTTACTTGCACCCTAGGATAAAAGTCAAGTTATTGTTTTAAGAATAAAATAAAACATCTTCAGAAAGAGATGTTTGGGTTTTAGTATCTACCCTCGGCTTCAGAGAATTCTCTTTTTCATCGGAGAATGTTGTTTCCCCAGGAATTTGGAAATGTAAACTTGTTCTTTAGCTTTTCTTTCTTCTAAATAAAAAGAAGACAAGAACAAGCAAACAGAAACAGAAAGTGAGCAGTGGCCGTCTGTCAAGAAGGGCCGGGATGGGATCTTAGCGTGAGTGGGAGATTGGCAGCCTTATGTCATTTCTGGTTCTTTCCCAGCAATTGTTTGTATAAAAAAGTTCTCCGGAGGTGCATGTTGATGTTGATGTAGTAAGATCTTGTGATGTTTACTTGTATTTTTGCATGTTGCAGCAGAAAGAAAAAAAAACCTCTATGTATTAGGCAGGGTTCTCTTGGGAAATGGAACCAGGAGAGGAGAGAGGGAGAGAGTGTGTGTGTGAGAATAGAGATAGAGGTAGATTAGATAGAGTTAGAGATGGATTGGGATCAATTGATTTTAAGGAATTGACGTGTGTAATTATGGAAGCTGTCAAGTCCAAAATCTGCAGGGCAGGCATCAAGCAGGAGACCCAGGAATGGCGGATGCAGCCACTTCAGTCCGAAGGCTGCCGGAACATCCTCTTGCTTGGGGGAGGTCACTCTTGTTACATTCTGGCTTTCAAGTGATTGGCTGAGTAAGGCCCATTCACATTATGACGGACAGTCTGCTTTACTCAAAGTCCACCAAGTGAACTATTGATCTCATCCAAAAATACCCTCACAGATGTTATCAAGAAAAATGCTTGACCAAATATCTGGGCCTCACGGCCCAGCCACATTGACACATAGTACTTACTACTTACATCATACTTACATCTGTCCTATCTATGTTTGTACAAGGTGGGGCACAAGTAGGTTTATGGTTGTTCATGTGGAAAAAGACATGCAGGTTATGATTATTACAGTAGCTTTAGTAATTCTGTTTTTTCAAGTACTTACAACTGTAAGCCTACTTTCGCCACACCCTGTATAAAGAGAGAAAACAAATGTGGTGAAGGGTTTAAGTTAACCTTGGAGAGGGGTATGGCCTGTGTTTATGAGTCATTCCACTTGTCTGTAGATTTGAACATTTTCAAAGTAAAGGAGTGTGGAGGGTGAGACACCTAGGAATTGCTTATGATTCCCACAACTTTCTTTGGGATCTCGGCTTCCTGAGACTAGGGCATTTTGTGTATCCAGTTACACCTCTGCAGACAGAAGAGTTAAAGCGCCCCAGGTGTCTACCAGAAATATCAACAAAAGTCATCCCGCCTTCCTTCCCTAGGTCTCAGCGTGCCACCAAGAGTGCCTTCAGTGTGTGACAGACAAAGGGCAACCTTGTTTCCATCTGGGAAAGGCCTGCACATCTAAGCCCTTATTCAGTCTTTTGCTTCCTTGGGCAGTAACTTGATTACTCCCTACCCCATTTTTTTTTAATTGTACGTAAAATTGCCTAGCACACTGCATAACATGGAGCAGAAGACTGCCTCCGTTTGTGGTAGCATAAACTGTAAAATTCTCTTCAGACAAAGGCGAGGCAGTGGCATGGTGCACACTGTGGGCCAGATGGCTGCCGTGGGCTGTTTCATTTTAAAAGAGAATCATCAGCCCTGGCCAGTTGGCTCAGCGGTAGAGCATCGGCCTAGCATGCGGAGGACCCAGGTTCGATTCCCGGCCAGGGCACACAGGAGAAGCGCCCATTTGCTTCTCCACCCCTCCGCCGCGCTTTCCTCTCTGTCTCTCTCTTCCCCTCCCGCAGCCAAGGCTCCATTGGAGCAAAGATGGCCCGGGCGCTGGGGATGGCTCTGTGGCCTCTGCCTCAGGCGCTAGAGTGGCTCTGGTCGCAACATGGCGACGCCCAGGATGGGCAGAGCATCGCCCCTGGTGGGCGTGCTGGGTGGATCCCGGTCGGGTGCATGCGGGAGTCTGTCTGACTGTCTCTCCCTGTTTCCAGCTTCAGAAAAATGAAAATAAATAAATAAATAAATAAAAGAGAATCATCAACCCTGGCCAGGTAGCTTAGTTGGTTAGAGCATCATCCTGAAATACCGCCGTTGTGGTTTGGATCCCCAGTCAGGGCACTTACAAGAATCCACCAGTGAGTGCATAAAAAAGTGGAACAACAAATTTATATTTCTCTGTCCACCTTCCTCTCTCTCTCTCTTAAAAAAAAAAAAAAATTCTTGACCAGGCAAGCCCATGGTTTCAAACCACCGCCCTGCCAGAGCCGAGATATCATGGAAGGAATGCTGAAGACAGGCTGATGAAAGAATAAAAGTTGATTCTTCCATTAAAAAAAGGGGTTTTGGTTGTTGTTTTTTTATTTGCCTGTCTGACCTGTGGTGGCTCAGTGGATAAAGCGCTGACCTCGAACACTGAGGTCTGAGGTCCGCGTTCTGAGATCTCTGGGAGCAGCTGCTAATTTGGCATAAAATAAAAGCAGCTGGAGGAAAGGCCATTATACATGCTGAATCTGTAACGTCTGCGAATTTTATAAAATATTCATATTCCTGAGAAAGTGTTCACCTGTGTTAACAGTAGTCACATTTCGTTACTCCCACGTTCCCCAGGGCGGGCTAACTGCCTGCACGGACCCTTCTAGCGCTCGGTCCTGGTTTTTCTGCGCAGACCACTGTCTGTCTGGCTAAGTCAACCACTAGGAGCTTTCATGGGCACCGCTGTGGATGAAGAGGGCCCTAACCCCACCCCACCCCCATTACAGCCTTTTCATCATTTTGGAGATTTTCAGCAGAGTTTTAGAAATTGTTATTAAAAAATAATAATAGAAAGAATGGGATATGTGACAAAATAACCTGTGCCGCGCAGCCCCGTGCCCCCGCCGTACAGGGTGAGCACCCGGGAAATGGGCACAGCAGACGGGGCTCCGGTCTGCGGGGAGAGGCGCCCCAGCCGCCACCGGCCTCTGGTGCGCTGTTTGTCCTCTTCACCGCCTCTAAGACCCGATTGTGTGCTCTGTGCAGAGGGATGGAGGAGGAACCTTCTTTATTACTTCTTTCTGGATCTCAAGGATATTGAGTTGAGTACAAAACTTGAAAAAAAGTTAAATGGGGGCCCAAATTTAATTAGATGGAAAATGAATGACTTTGTACTTCTCTTTTCAACATTCAGTCATTTTGAATGATTCCAATAACCCCCCCCCCCCCCAAATGCCTTGCCCTTTCCTCGGTGTTCTGAGAAAGAGGACATTTTCCATTTCATCATTTCATTGGTCACTCAAGAACTGCAAGAAATGGTACATTACATAGGAAACTAGATAGAGATTTATTTGTTCAGGAAGTATTCTAAATATGAAAGCGTTATGTTATATGGAAGATAGAAGATACAGCATTTGTCATTTGTGCGCAGCAGAATGACTAGAATTTTGTACCTTGGTGAACTCGGACCCGCCCCAGCGCTGACTGACAGCAGATGGACGAAATTGACAAACAGCACTAATAGTGCCGAATGTGCTCTCTGACGTCTCCTCTGCGACATCCATGCGCATCATTGGATCCCACGGTCTCAGTTCGCCATTATTAATTTTTTTTTTTAATTAGCTGTGCCTTTGCTGGGAAAGACAAGACTAAATTAGCAGTAAATTTGTAGTTCTTTTATTCCAGTTCCTTAGTTTGGATAAGTAAAGCTTATCAATTCTAAAAATAGGAATCAAAATATGACACGTTTCCATCCCCCCCCCCCCCCCCAGTCCTCCTCCTGCCTCATTCAGTCCCCCCCTCCCCCATCATCCTCCTCCCTCATCTAATTCCTGGGGCAGTCGCTGCTCTGCCATCTGTGTTGCTTTCTTTTGTTTGACCGTACGTTACTTTTGTGTGGTCTAGAACTTCATTTAAATGGAATCATATAGTATGTGCTTCATCTGCTCATCATATTTTTTAGGTTTATTCATGGTGTTATAAAATTATCCTTTTTATTGCCATGTAGTATGCCACTGTCTAAATATACCACAGTTTATCTCTTCTATTGATAGACACCTAGGCTGTTTCTAGTTTTAGGCTATCAAAAATAAAGCTTCTATGAATGTTCTGGTACACGTCTTTCTGTGGACATGTTTTCATTTTCTTAGGTAAATAACTTGGAGGGGAACTGTTGGGTTGAAGGGCAGATGGGTGTTGTATTAGAAGAAACCACCAGATATTTTTCTGCAGTAATTACAGCATTTTACACTTCCACTAACACTGAGAGTTTCTTTTTCTTTACATTCTCACCAACATTTTATGTTGTATGTCTTTTTAATTCTAACCATTCTGGGATGTATAGTATGTTGCTTTTTAATAAGTAGGTGTTTTTTTTTAGGAGTTATAACATTAGTTTGAATGCTATGCATTATTCTAATTCATACCTATGTACTTTGGTATTTTAAAAAAATTGAAAATGTAGGTTCTGTTCAGACTTGGACCAATTTTTTGTTAATTTGTTTGAGGGGAGAAATTTTACAATTATAGGTAATGGATAATAATTAGATTAAAAGATAAAGATAGCCCTGGCTGGTTGGCTCAGCAGCAGAGCATCAGCCCAGCGTGTAGAAGTCCTGGGTTTGATTTCCAGTCAGGGCGCACACAAGCAACCATCTGCTTCTCCACTCTTCCTTCTCTCTCTTTCTTTCTCTCTTTTTCTGTCTCTTCCTCATCCACAGCCATGGCTTGGTTGGAGCAAATTGGCTCTGAGGATGGCTCCATGGCCTTGCCTCAGGTGCTAAAATAGCTCAGTTGCTGAGCAACAGAGCAGCAGCATTAGATAGGCAGAGCATTGCCTAGTAGGGGCTTGCCAGGTAGGCCCCAGTCGGGGTGCATGTGGGAGTCTGTCTCTGACTCCCTGCCTTTCACTTAATTAAGAAAAAGATAAAGATAATTAGACCATTTTATTTTGAGTCTTCATTAAATTTAACGTGGGAAAAAATTTAATGTGTTAACATGATTTTAATAGGTTTTATTTGCTAATTTACTTAATTATTGATTCATTCATTAATAAACTTTTTATTGTCATTGTCTAACATTGCTGTCCAATAGAACTTTCTGTCTTGATGAACATTGGTCATTTGTGCTAATTACTATAGCAGGTCCTAGCAATATGTGGCTGTTGAACATGTAAAATTTGGCTAGTGCTATTGAATAATGGATTTTTAAATTTAGTTTGGTTTAATTCTATCTGGTGGCTACTCTATTGGATCATGTATATCTAAATAAATTACTCAGGTGGTTTCTGGTCTTGTATTATATTGTAAAATACAGAAGGTTTTTTTTTTTATTTACTAGGAAGCATAAGCCTGGCGGTAAACATTGCCTTTAATGTCACTTAAAGTTTTGATATTAGGAATTTTATTTTTTTAATTATTTTTAATTTGTTTATATTGAGATAATTGATTCTTATGCAGTTGTAAGACTTAATAAAGATCCTGAATGTTTTTTATCCACTTACCCTAACCCCCCCGTTGTAACATTTTACAAAACTATAGTACAGTATCACAACAAGAAGCTCAATATACATACAAACAAATCCCAAATTCCCAGTGTTGTGAAGTTATATTTTGTGTATACTTGATCAAATGCATAGATTATTTAGCTTACTAGCCACCTATAAAAATATTTACCCCATTAGTCAGTTGTTTCTGTGCATGAAATGAAATGGGTAGTTCATTCAGACCCCTCTATTTATGATGTTTATGTTCCATTTATGCTATAGGCACGTGTTTGTTTTTTTAATTGGTCGGGTTGTTACTGAGCAGTTTAAAGTCATAAAGACAGTGAATCACTAAAAACAATCTAGTTTTCTTAAGAATGAAGTCATTTGGTTTCAATGATGATGTGATTATGAAAGGTATAATGTTCTCGGTGTGAAGAAAGAAAACAAAAGATCCTAATTAGACAGTGTTCTCTTTTACTATTAAATATAATGGGATAACATAAAATATTACTTGTTTGTTTTTTCTGATCTAGAATCTTTTATAGATCTTACAGTATACCTATAAATATGGCTTTTTGGGTTAATTCCCTAAAACATGGTAACATCTTCAGTGAGGCTGAAGCTCAGATAAGTAAGTTGACAGTTAAAACATTACTTTCATCCCTCAAAAATAATCTTTTAACATAATAGATGGTTGCTTAGATAAATAGTTGCAGGAGGCTGCGAATCCAGTCAGATATTTTGTGACCTTCCTAAGCTCATCCTCAATCTGCTCAGCCCTGTGTTGGTGACCCAACCAGATTCTTATTATGTTTTTAATTGGCTCATGTTAAAAATCTCTCTGCTTTAAGCCAAGTATTGACTTGAATAGAATTGAGCTATGTTTTGTGTGCTTGCTGTATTTCTGGATGAAAATGGGTTGATTCCAGAATAAAACATACAGCTTTTCTAGCTGCCGTCTGGCTTCACTGTGTGCATCCTGAGTCCGGTGGAGACGAGGGCAGACAGGGAAGGCAGGGCAGCCTCTGGGTGCATCTCCTGATGCTTCATGCCCGCGTCTCTGCTGGGCATGTGGCGAAGTGAACAAGAGTTAGTAAGGACAAGTTCTTGTCCTCGTTGAGCTTAGGGTCTACTAGAGGAGGGTCGGCGTGTCTTGGACGAATACAGGGTGAGCGAGTAAGCAAGAGAGAGCCTTAGTAGTTTGCTGGCACGTGGGCATGGCCATGCGAGGAGGGCATTCTTTTTGACAGCCAACGATGGCAGGAGGAGGCATTCTAGATGGAACAGTTGACAGGGACAACGTCCCCGAGACCAGAAACACCAGAAACGCTGTGTGCTGGGTTTCAGTAGCTGAGGGTGCACAGAGAGCCAGCGTGAGGACAGAGAGGAGCAGGCGCTGCAGCTGGAGCGGAGGTGACGGTCCTCAATCAGGGCCCTGCAGACACTTTGCAGGGTAATACTTATTTTCATACTTACCGGTAACTGCACTTCATAATTCACTCAGTTTTCTTTATTTTTTCCACAGATTCTCTTATATCAGCGTATTTTAAATATTAATTGGGTTCCAGAAAAGGTGATCTTACAATAGATTCTGTTTTAAAGAGAAACCTTGATGTTGTGGAAGGTCTAAAGTCAGGTAGAATTGTCATGACCTATCATCTCTCTTTTATCTCTTACAGTTTTTCATCTTTGTGGATGTATTTAATAGATTTTTAACTATTTCATGATTGTGTCAGTGTTTAAAGAACATGAGGCTGCTTGTTTTCTTGTCATTTGATTAATGGTGTTACAAAGCAGCATTTTTAAATGTAATTGAGAAACTCTAAAAGGAATTCTTAGCTAGAATGAAGGTACAGGTACTATACAATTAGATTGGAATTTAGATTATCCATAGTCAGGGTGCTTGCATTAAATTAAACTAGAACACTGGATCAAGGGCTGTTTTATGAGGGAGTAAGTAATGATATGTTTAAACTATTTTCAGACAGTTTAAATACTGTACTTTCAAAAATAGCAATGCATTGGTTGTCTGTATATGGAAAAAATAACTGTATGTATAAATATAATATAGATGAAATTACCTGGGATTCAATTAAAATATAAGATGGAACTACCACTCAGGACTTGTCCAAATGTATGACATGTAATTGGAGGTTAATATGGAGTGATGATCCTGTCCTTGGTACTGTGTCAACCTTTAGTTCAAGATTGCGCTTGCTACCTGGGACACTTCCATTGGAATCTAGTTCTGTTTGCCTGTAGAGATGATGCTTGTGACCATCACTGATTTCGCTAGATCGGTGTTTGAAAGAGTGTGCAGGCTCCTAGGAGGACACCCAGGAGGGCCAAATCTCTCATCCGGGTGCATGGAGAGGAGGAGGGGCTCTGAGAACCAACGGCATCCTTCACGACTCTGCAGATGGGCTCAGGTCCCATGGACAGGATTTTGTTCTGATGTATGGACCAGATCCAGGGCTGCCAGTAAGCCAGGGTCACGTGAGTGTTGGTAGAGGACTTTTGTAACCGTTACATCCAGAAAATATGAAATGATGACATCTAACGAGCGATCACCAGAGCAGCCTCTTCCATCATTAGAGGCAGTGAGCAAATCCTGTGTCGGGGCGTGGCTCTTCCTCTCCTCCTGGCGTCTCAGGTATGCTGGGTCTATAGGCCGGAGTCGAAATGGTTTACAACAGACACAGAAAGCCCCCACAGGGAACACAAACCTCTCCGAGCAAAGATCAATACCTGCTCTGATTGTAACAAAAATAAAATGTCAGCATTTTAGGTAAACATGTTGTTAAGGTGTTTTTGGGCAGTAATGGGTTGGGGGAGGAAAAGCATAGCGAAGTGAAGCCCCTCCTGTGGGAGAGCAGGTCAGTGTCTGGGAGTCCTGGAGTGTTCCCAGCGTGGCCTGATGATATACCCTTTTACCCAGTGGATTCTGAGACCGACTCTGGTCCCTGGACCTCCGTAACACAGTCATTTCCGTGTGGGTGCCCAAGTGAGGAATTTGATCTAATGAAGGAATGGTTAAACATTAACTCAGTTGTCTTTTTTCAGAGAAGGGTTTATATTTAGTTTGTCCTACCCCGTAGTCCGTATTCTAATATGGTCTATATTATAAATAATATATAATATCTATGTAATCAATGTATCTATTATGTATTATATATGTCCATATATATAATACTAGAAAGCCCGGTGGTCATACGAAATGACCACTGTTCTAGATATTATAAATTGTAATTAAAATGATTTGTGCAAAGGTGTCTGCTATTTCATGAATTACCCAGGGCAGGCGTCGATTAGTTTCTAACTTGAAGTTTAAGGACTGACAGTGTTCACATTTAATATTCATGTCACCAGAGGAATGCTCAAAAATTAAAGTTTCTCCATTTGAAACTGTTTTAATCCTTTTTGCGTTTCGGTCAGCATTACTCTCTCGGTTTTTTTGCATTTCTCTCCTGCCTTTGTTCAAGGGACTCATTTTGTCAAGACAGGCTTTTTTGTCTTGCATCTGAGGCAAGCCTCGTTTCTCTATGCTCATCAGTCTCATTTTGCCAAGAAAGACGCATTTGCTCTGCAACTGAAGCAAGCCTTGTCTTTCTCTGCTCAGTGGTTTCTTTTTGTCGAGAAAGCCGTTTTTGTGCAGCTTTAGCTCCTTTTCTCTCCTCTTCAGTGCTGTATTTTCTAGGAGGCATTCTTAAAAGAAATTACGTTAAGACGTAGTTTTTATGTAAAACAGATGATTGCCAATGCAAACAAATGTTCACCTTCCCCCGACACGCTCAACTTGCGTTCAGCCTTAAATTGTTTCAAAAGCAGATAATTGCCAATGCAAACAAATGTTCACCTTCCCCCTGACCCGCTCAATTTGCATTCAGCCATGGCAACTTCACCCCATTGGCTAGTACAGTTATGCAAGCAACCAATAAGCTATCGGCGACAAACAGACACTTAAGCCGCATATAATAAAGATATTATGGACATATGTATGCATACACACACACATATATGTAATTTTTGTATTTGCCAGAGAAGGTAGAATTTTTCTTCATTAAAACTATAAGTTAAATAGAAAAATGCTTGCCATGAGTTTGTACATTCGTGTTTTGGGTTTTTTCAAGGTCTTCTAACTGTGACATTGATTGTTATCCTGTTTCATATCCTGCATTCTTTCAAAAGCTCTAAATCAATGCACATTTTAGTGTTCTGTTCAGCTGTTACTCAAGATCTTCTCTGTATCCTCTTTACCTATCACAGCCCTAGTGTCTAGAAGTCAGTACATATACCTTTGAGTTGCTCATATAACAGAATATTATAAAATTCTAAAAGATTGCCTAGCAAGTACTGTTTTTCTGTAGACAGTAACCTATCATGTATCAACATGAGACTGGTTCTGTTGTCCAGCATCTGGCTACAGCCCTGAGCAGTCCCCAGATCTTTGAGACCTGGGGGAAACCCAGCAACTCGGCTGCTTGACTTCAAAGGACCATATTAAAATTCTCCATTCTCTGACTCCTTCCCCTCATTCAAACCACAGTCTGAGAGAAAACTCACACCCTGGCCACTGACCGGGATGGGTTACTGAGGACTGTAATGATGATCGTTAGACAGGAACTGGTGGAACTAGTGTGATTTTGTACATAGGTCTTTCCTTTCCAACTTTATAAATCAGTATAGCAAATGTTTAAAATATTAGCATTTTCTCTTTTAGATTCCTTTTAAAAATTCATTGTATATCATAATATGGGTTTTAGCAAAATATTCACATGACATTTTATATCAGTGGTAGTCAACCTGGTCCCTACCGCCCACTAGTGGGCATTCCAGCTTTCATGGTAGGAGGTAGCAGAGCAACCAAAGTATAAATAAAAAGATAGATTTAACTACAGTAAGTTGTTTTATAAAGATTTATTCTGCCAAACCTAGCGAAAATTCGACATAAAGTACTTGGTAAGTGATTATTATTATATGCTTTAACTTGCTGTAACTCTGCTTTATAAATTTTATAAAGTAAAGTTACTTCCTTACTTTATAAATCACCATTACTGTGGAACCGGTGGGTGGTTAGAAAACTTTACTACTAAGTGAGATACAAAAGTGGGCGGTAGGTATAAAAAGGTTGACTACCCCTGGTTTATATCTTCTTAAAATTTGATTATGTAAAAACAACAGATGTTTGGTGGGCATGAGTACATGCTAGACAGCATTTCAGTTAAGAAACCATGAGAAGTAAATTTAGTACCCGAGTAACAATTTCTTACAGGGAATATCAAAATGACAGCTGATTTACATGAATAAAGTAGTTCATCCTCTCTATGCTGTGAATGACATCCAGACTAGTGGTAATAGAGTGTAATAAAGACCAAAAGAAGAAAATATAGAAAAATAGGAATATAATGGGAAAGTATAGTAAAGAAAGTTAAGGTTACTTTAATAGAGAAAAGTGTACTAGGAATGTAGTAATGCTTTGTAGTAATTATGCAAAGTGAAGTTGAGAATAGCCACACTACTGTCATATTTGTTCAGTAGGAAAGCCAATGTTTTATTTACTTTTTATTTATTTTTTATTTTTTTTTTTACAGGGACAGAGAGAGTCAGAAAGAGGGATAGATAGGGGCAGACAGACAGGAACGGAAAGAGATGAGAAGCATCAATCATCAGTTTTTTTGTTGCAACACCTTAGTTGCTCATCGACTGCCCCCCCACATGTGCCCTGACCACGGGCCCTCAGCAGACTGAGCAACCCCCCGCTCGAGCCAGCGACTCTGGGTCCAAGCTGGTGAGCTTTTTTTTTTTTTTTTTTTTTTTTTTTTTTGCTCAAGCCAGATGAGCCTGCGCTCAAGTCGGGTGACCTCGGGGTCCCGAACCTGGTCCTTCCGCATCCCAGTCCAACGCTCTATCCACTGCGCCACCACCTGGTCAGGCGAAAGCCAATGTTTTGAAAAATTTTAAGAAATTAAAGAAAAACTAAACTTACAGTGAAAAGGTAAAAAAAAAAAAGGCAAGCAGAACCACTTTACTATATATAAATATAGATGAGAACTAAATAAAATGTAATGCAGACAAGAATTGGTTTTTATTGACTAATGTTCAGTAGTATACTGAAATATTGATAGTAACAGGAAAAGATAAAAATGTTTTGTAAAACCTCAAAAGCAAACTTAATAAAAATAATACATATAAAAATAGTATAAAAAGAAGTCCTCTAAGATTTCCTCTCCTAAAACATAAGCACAGATACATTTTTGGAAAACAGTATGTCAGAAGGTTAAATTTGGGGTATTGTCTGTATTCTTTACCTTATAGTACAGCAAATTTGAAATTCTTGACATAAAGATTCAAGTGGTGAAAACCTCTTTAGAATATTAGAAAAAAAATTCTAAGCCATAATCTACTTATAGGTTTATAATTAGCAAGGAAAATAAAATTTTGAAAAATAAAACCAAAATCAAAGATAGCAAAATTGTTTTTGCCTTTAAATACTGTGGACCCTTCTTGTTAACTAACAAATATCATGAGTAGATGTCAGTCTAGAGAGCAGATTTGTTATACGTACCATTTGCAATAAAAATACTAATTTATCAGATTTTTAAGTAGACAAGTGCTAAAGGCAGGTTTGTATACTAAGTTGAAGGAAAGGAAATAAATAACAAAGATAAAAAAAAACACATTGTATTGCTCAGTAGGCATTGAGCATACTGCATATTTTTTAAAGAAATATTTATGAGCTATATCAAACATACAGAAAGTCAACAGAAGCATACAGTGCCCACTCATCATCCTTTTTCTGGCTATAAGAATTAAATGTGTCATTACAGATATCATGGCTTTTGATCTCTAACTATTTCAGTACTCATCGCTAAAGAAACATGTTTTTCTACATAATATACTATTATAGCAATACATAATAAAATAATCAATTATTGTGTACCCTGTTCATATCTAAATTTCTCTTGGTTGTCTGAAAAAAAAAAAGCCGTTTTTTTTTTTTTTATAGTGAACTTGTTCAAACCAGGATCCAATCCAGGATCATATATCCATCTGGTTTTTTATGTGCAGTAAGTTTCTGTTAGTATGCTTATTCTGCTACCTGACCCTCATTTCTTTTTGTGTACAGGGACCTGTTACAGAATGGGACATATTTTAAATCGGCGATTTCTTCTTTTCCTCAAGCATTCTTTTAGCAGTAAAGTAATTTGTTCACACTAGAATCTCTCACAACCTTTTGTGTGCTCCAGCGCATTTGGTGGCTGCCTGGGAACCATGTGCTGAGTGGAGGGGTGAGGACAGGTTGACTGAGGGGCCACTTGTTGACATGTATGCCACAAGCCAACCTCTTCCTGACTGTTTCTGGTAGAATTGGCAGGTCCACATGGGCAGTGTCTAGAACACTGCCTGGCACTTCAGCATGCTCAGCTAATGTTGACTGAATAAATTTATGAATCAGTTATAAGTGAACTAATAGTTACAGAGCCCCGACTTTATGCCAGCCTTTGGGCTGCTCACATGAAAAGATACTCGTGCATAATTAGTAGGTCCTTATAGGTAGGTATCATTGTCACCATTTTATCTATAAACAAACTGAGGTACAGAGAAGTTTGAATTTGCCTGAAATTATTCAAACCAAGGTTGGGGATACTCTAAAATTCATCTTACTGGCTATAGTAGAACTAGAAATAGCCGGGGCAGCCAGATTTTAATTTTAGCTCTTCTACATGCTATTTACAGTCTTGCATTTTATGGAAATCACTTTTGTTTTCTGTTCTTTATTCCTTTATGGAAAATGTAGTTAGTTAATTATGTTTTCATAGGTTAATTTTGAAGGTAAATTTGATGTGAAAAAGCAAAAGTGTTGTAGAAAAAAATTCAAGCTTTATCCCAAAGTATTATCTATTATAATGTTGGGCACTTTTGAGCTTCTTGTCTGATGTTAATAACTTCTGAATGGTAGACCCTATCCATGTCATTTTGTGTGTGCTATGTTTCTGTGGGCCTATGTAACTAAAACCATTATATACTTTTCCAGGAGTTGCTATGTCTAAATAATATTTATAATACAGACCCATGGAAATGTGTGAAATATTTTATACCAAAACTTAATTGAATATAATAGCAAACTAAAATGAAAATAATAGAGTACCTGATGATTTTATCACATAGTTTTCCTTTTAGTGGTATTTGCCTTAATGGAATTTGATTTTTTTTTAAGTATAGTAATTTTATAGGAAAACTTTGACAGTTTAAGCTGGCAGTTGCAAATCAGCCCTCTCATTGTGTTCACTAAAAGTGTTCTTCCAAAAATAAATGAGTAGGCTGGCATTGTATTTTAAACATCAGGCTAATTTTGGTTAATTACATAAATCTAAAAGCCATGGGCACGGCAGCAATCCAGTGTTACTAGATGGTGATCAGTGAAATTGTAAGACAGCCTGCTGAATGGTGCACATCAAGCTAATAACCTGAGTGCATTGTGTCCAGAAGGACAGTGCCTGGCAGGGCATCAGATAGGAAGCCTTCCCAGTGCTTAATGAGGGGCTTGTGAGAGCTGGGAAAAGAGGGGTACCAAGTTAGAAACAGTAGTAATGATTCTGATCGGAATTCACAAGCATCAGAGGGGAAAATGATTACCATGCATAGCTAGTCATTCTGTTAAATGATAGAAAGCTGGGGTGAGCAGCCTCGTGGCCATCCCATACTTGCTCCTTATCTCTCCTTTTTGTTTAATAAAAATGAGAGGGCTCTATGATGCTGGGCTTTTATTTAAATTAGTTGAAATTAGCATTCTGCTACAAGCGAACAGAAAATGCAGATGCAGAATAAGAATGTGGTGCAGGCAGGAGAGTTTAGAGCCTTTGACTCCGGAGGACTTTCGAATTCAGAAGAGAATCATCACTCCCTTTGTCCATAGTTATTAAGCAGTAGTAGGCAGAAATGATGTTACCTGCTTTTTGCTGTAATTGAGTTCAATTGGTGGATTTATGTTGATATCTATCAAATAGAGGTTGAATTTATTAAAATACTTTTATGATATAATGGAGATTTCTTTAACCCTCTACTCCATCTGATGCCAAGGAAAGGCTGTGTGCAGCTGCTGAGAACACGTCTTTGTAGTTGACGGTCCCGTGATGTCCTTGTCTTGATTGAATGATCTATGGTGATCTCTTGGCTTTATTCAGGACAAGACCACACCTCTCCTCCTTCCAGATTCCTCTGGCTGAGCCAAGAATGACTTATTCAGGCTCTTTTTTTTTTTTTTTTTTTTTCATGAAATTACAAATCTGACTGAACTTTCTTTCAGTGACCATATGGTCATTGTGAAGATCCCAGTTGTTATTTGTAGAAATGAGTCACAGAGAATGTCTATTGCAGTGGCATCTACACAATTGATTCATATAATCAGATTATTTTCCTCAGCATTGTACAATCTGATGTTTACTGACCTGTACATTCATGGGCACTTGAATGAAAAATACCCCAGTAGATAGCAGAGACATATTTAAAAGTCATTCACAGTAGCAGGGGGTTGTTTTATTTTAAGTGATTCCTAGTTTGCTCTGTTACAATTCCTAGCTGGCTTCATAATGTTATAATATATTAGCCATTCAGTGTGTTCCAAGAAAACTATATTCTTGTTCAGTGTGGTCTTTTATAGAGTTTGAACTGCTGGCAGAAATTTAAGTAGCAGAATTATTTGTGCTACACACCCAGGCTTGTCTTGCAATGTCACTTTAGATGAAGCAAGAACATTTTTTTAAGTATTTCTACTTTGCATATGGCTTTCCGGCTCTCCTAGTGATGTGTTAATCATAAAAACAAATGATATATGAAATTTCATTTGTTTTTAATTTTTAAAGCACACATTCTAAAACCACTCTTTGAATTAAACTGACACATTATTTTTCCTCCAGAATAAACTCCATAAAGATAAATTATTTTATAACACTCCATCAGTGTGTAATAGGCTCATAGAAATTATACAAGGAGTCACCACATACTTTTTTAACTCTGACGGAAGTCACCTTGTCCTGTCCCCACTATGTCCCCAGTAGAAAGGACAGTGGGGCCCCTGTAGTATATGCGTACAGAAGGAATGTTTTCATTTCAGAAATTGAAGTATGCATCCTCTGTTGCCTCTTTGATAAGCCCTGCTTGTTGCTTCTCTTATTTGCACCGGTAGAATCTGCACAACCTCAGCCTCATTCCTCAGGAAAGTCGGTTTTTCTGTGTGTTCCATGATACAAGTGACGAATCAGAAAGCCCTGAGCCATTTTTAATCCATTCATTCCATAACAAAGGCTGCGGCCAGGGGGAAATCACTTTGTTCTTGGAGCAGAAACATTCTGGGCCCGGTCTCCTTTGGCATGCTGGGTTCCCTCCTTCTGTGTGATAGATGTCCTTTCAAATGACAGCCCTGGAGTGGGTCTCTCAGAGCTGCCACACCTCCCATCAGAGATCTGGCCTCTGGGAAGGAGCTGTATGTTGTGTAAGCCAGACAGAGACACAATTGGCCTCTGAGTCCGACTAGCCTAGGTTCAAGTCTGCTTCTGCCTGGTACCTGTTCTTTACCGGAGGGTAATTAATATTTTGCTTTTCTGGGGCCTACATTTCACATCTGTAAAACGAGAACAGTTATTTGTAGCAGGAATACTTACTTGTCTGTAGAAGTAACTAGAGGAATGCCTGTGAGCCTCTAGCCCCTCCGTGCTGGAAGTTTCAGCACATGTTAATTTCCTTCCTCTTCCCCTTGAAGGTCAAAAGGTTTGGACAGTGGCCTGGGATTACAGTGCTGTGGCCCAGTGTGCCATCTGATGGCAGGCAGCACTAATTGGTGCTGTGCTTGTCAGTATAAAATAAAGCTTGGCTCACAAGACAAAGGTCAGGGGTCTTTCACCTTCCTTGCTGGTCAGAAGGCTGTAACAGTGAGATTCGTAACAGCAAGATGAACTAGCAGGAATCCACATAGTTAATAATCTGAATGTATTTATTCACTTACTTGGTTTGTTACAGAAAAAAAAGAAATCTATATTTCTCTGAGTCAGCGCTTTTCAAACTTTTCATCTCATGGCTCACATAAACTAATTACCAAAATTCTGTGGCACTCCAAAAAATATATTTTTTGCCAATTTGCAAACCAACAAACAAATAAACAAAAAAAACAGGTATAGTTTTGCTACATTCACCCCAGATGGCTGTTGTCGTTTTTTTCATTTAGTCAGCGCCCCAGACTAAATAGGAAGGTATAATATGTTTCTAAAAATTCTTGCGGCAAACCAGTTGAAAATCACTGCTTTAAGAAAGAGTCAAGATCACTGGCCAGCGTCCAGACTTCATCCTGCCGTGAGCTATCCGTGAAAACTCAGGCATATTCATTTGTCCTCTGGTTCACTCATTCACACATTTCTGTCATCTTCTGAGTAGTAATATATGTCAAACCTTTGTGAAGGACCCAATGATTAGTAGGTCAGCTTCTGTACTCTTACGGAGTCGAAAGACTTATGAGGGACACAGAAGTGTGCACAGAATAACCCAGAGGAGCAATTGTTCCTAGACGTTCGTCCACACTGCGCCCTGCAGGGTGCTCCGTTAGTGCCCCGCCCTCCACCGCTGCATCGCCCCATTCTTCTCTACGACTGTCTCTCTCACGTGGTATAAAGGACATGTTGGAAGGTCAATAACATATTTCCTCAGTGGATTCAATTGGCGTGGGAACACCTTGGAAGTCGTCATTACCCACACGGGTGGAGATGGACTGGCAGCTATCCTTGGCCTCAGCTGTTTTGTGACATGAAGGAATCCATGACCTTTTGAATTTCTATGGTTCCTACTGTTACAAATTGAATAATGATTTACCAGAAACTGATGTAATCAAATATGAATTAATGAACTAAGTTATTTGTTGTCTTGGCAGCAGTTAGGAATTAACCAAGAATTGAATTATAAGTTGCTATTGGTTTTTTTTATTGTATAGATTGCATAAATAACATTTTTGTTATATTCTGAAAACAGGGAGAGAAACTTTTAAGTACCTTTTGTCAATGGAGTTATAAAAGAGGTAGATAAGGAACTGAATATATGACTGTCAGTGCAATTCAACTAAAAACAACCATCTGAATGTGAAGTTGTTAGTACTTTTTAAATTTCTTGAAAGTCTCACAAGATTCTTAAAACATGTCAGTAGCAATCACAGCGGGGAAACCATTGAGGGCTCTTGGGGTCATTGTCTTGCGTTTTCATCAACAATACTTTTATTTGTTTGTTTTTGTTTTTAACCAAAATATCCCTTAGCAGTAAGGAAAGACTTATAAATTCTCAGTGTCATAAACTTGGTATCTCATTTATTTAAAAGTTTATTCTTTTGAAGAACCTCACCAGTGTTGTAATTTCTGTAGAAATTATATATTTTTTAATCTTTGCAGTTATGTATAATGGCTAAAATCAGTTTACCTGGCCATACTCTAAACAAGGTCATTTAAATTTGTATTTAAAGTGACCGTCTTTCTTTAAGTGCTTCTTCAGATCTTCAAAATGACCCAATTATTCTGCTGTTTCCTTCTTTTAAGTGCTATATATTTGCACTTACAGCACATAGACTATTTAAAATAACTTTCTCTTATACTTCGCTGAGTACAATTTATTTTCACTATTGTGTCTCCTTTCTGTTCCTTCAGAACCTCTGACTTCACTGCTTTCTGTACCTCATGTCCCTTACACGGCTCTTCACTCTCATTCTCCTGTTTCTCTTCTCGGCTTTGTAAATCCTGCTCTCCCTCTTAATGGCACGTTTTACTTATGTTGATCTTCTCTTTCTTGCTATTTTGTCTTCTTTTCTACCCTTGTCTTTAAACCTTCTTAGAAGATAGAGCTGGGAATTAAATGAGATGATTCGTTAGTCCACAGTGGATAAGAAAATGATGTCTAGCCCTGGCTGGGTGGCTCAGCGGTAGAGCGTCGGACTAGCGTGCGGAGGACCCGGGTTCGATTCCCGGCCAGGGCACACAGGAGAAGTGCCCATTTGCTTCTCCACCCCTCCGCCGCGCCTTCCTCTCTGTTTCTCTCTTCCCCTCCCGCAGCCAAGGCTCCATTGGAGCAAAAGATGGCCCGGGCGCTGGGGATGGCTCTGTGGCCTCTGCCTCAGGCGCTAGAGTGGCTCTGGTCGCAACATGGCGACGCCCAGGATGGGCAGAGCATCGCCCCCTGGTGGGCAGAGCGTCGCCCCTGGTGGGCGTGCCGGGTGGATCCCGGTCGGGCGCATGCGGGAGTCTGTCTGACTGTCTCTCCCTGTTTCCAGCTTCAGAAAAATGCAAAAAAAAATAAATAAATAAATAAAAAATAAAAAAATAAAAAAAAGAAAATGATGTCTGTTACTTGTATGATGCCATCACATCATGCGATTCTTTAGAATTACTCTTTAATAATTCTTTAGATTAATCTTGCCAAATGAGTTTTTAGACAATTTCATGATATTTCTGTCCTTCTGAGTATCTACACACAACAAACACCGCAGCCACCACCACCACCCCAACCCCCATTTACTGTGGGACTGTCGTCTTCGTTTCCTTCTTCCCCACAGGATATTTTCATCATCCTCTCCATGTTCTCTGGATCCTGCTGACTTGCTCAGTACATGTTTGTTGAAGGAATAGCCTATGTGACTTTTCTACTTTTATTCCCTATTGCATTTTTTCACGCTGTAAGATGTGGTAAGCTTGTGTGCAGTAGTTATCCTGAACGCATTTCCTTTGGAGTTTTCCTAGCACAATAAAATGGTTCTATTTTTAGTTGCGTCCAAGCCTACCATCTAGTAAACAAATAATCCAAAGGAGATATTCAGAAAAGTTTATGAAGACTTTTCGGTGTTTCAGTTTTATCTGTACTTCAAGACCAACCACAAGTATTACTGCCTCTAAAACGAATTCATCTCTTTCTATTTTGCTTCCATGATATGGTTTTTGTGCATCTCATAGCATTAATGTTGTAATATGGTCATCTTCATATATACCTGTGCTTCCCTATTAATTCCTTAACTCATCTTTGCATCTCCTTAAGCATTTAGTTTGGTGGTGCCCTACATAGCAGAGCTACCTGTCTTGCTGAATATTTGTTAGACTGAATTGAGAGGTGTAAAGAGTGCAGAAAATGACAATTCAGAGAATGCTGACATTGAACCAGATCTGTTCATGGCGTAAGGCCAGAGAGAAGCAGTGAAAACTAGGGTAAAGATTGAAACTTAGCGTTGAGAAAGCACACAGGACAAGACAGAGGCAGGCCCAAGGCACGCAGCTGCCCGGGGCTCAGGTCGTCCCTCCCTGGTGCCTTTCCCAACTGGTCTGCATCCCTCTCTCAAACAGGTTTTAACAGTTAAAAAATAGCATAAAAGGTAAGTTAATGCACGTATGAATCTGTTTCTTTACCTTCATGTGGTTTTACTAGAGAAAATAGGTACCTATGTATATTGTGAAACAGAATCCTATTACTTGATATACTATGCAAGTAAAAGCCCGGTCTTATTATTTCTAAGCACCTTGGATTTTTCTTTTATATAATCCTTTATTTGATATTGTTCATACCTTTCTTTCTAGTTAATCCTCTAGGTGAACATATAACCGTATTTATAAACTGAACAATCGCAGTCATTTTTTTTCCTCCAGAGAAATAGGATCATATTAACTCCAATAGCAGTTAGCAGAAAATGCACCTCAGAAAAAATTGTGAGGCTACGTAATGCTTTGAAATTTCTTTGAACAGTTGTTGAAAACTCAATCTCGCATCGGAACTCAGGGGAATTCTGTTAATGGATAATCTACTGTTATTAAGTTTTCATGTTTCCTGATATAAACAGATTATTTTAAGGTAAAAATAAGATAATATTGCTATTTTACAAAGTGTGGTAAGGAATGAATGCAATGCTTGATTTATTTCAAGTTAAGTTCTTATTTTGTCCTACTTCAAGGCTGATAAGTACATTTTATGTTTATATATAAATTTGTCAGCATATACATGCTGTTTTATAAAGACTGAATGAACCCTTCCAGTTGATACTCTGAGCTGGAAGACTTAGGGCTTGGCTTTGCTCGTATTTTATTTTTGAAACATTAGTCATGAAAATTGTTTCCTTCTCCCATAAGCCTGGCATAAAATGCATGTTCTTGATAGTTAACAGCACTCCCAGTAACAGGAAGAAAAGGAATTAAAGATTGTGCTCATTTAAAACTGCTCTCCACCAAGTTGCAGCCTAATGTAATCACTCATTATTTTGCTATAGACTAGGAATTTCTGAAAATTTTCCGCCAGCATCTTGGGGTGAAATTTAGTTATTTTGCAAGCCAAGAAATCAGTCTTGATTTTTTTCCTCTTTGACTGTACTTAGGTTCGAAATCCAAGATTGATTTGAGAGCCAGAGGATAAAAAAAATAAAAGAGTAATTCTTATTTTAAAGAATGTGTGCTTGTCTCTTTACATAGTGGTATGAAACATAGTCGTCTGCACATGTTTTATATATATATATATATATATATATATATATATATATATATATATATATATATATATATATATATATGTTTGTACATGTATTTTAAGTTCAAAAGGTCAGTTCCGTTCTCACCAGATAAAATTTCTTAGGGAGGTATTTCTTGACAAAGTCAAAAGAAAAACTGAGCTTTCTTGATGGGTCAAGGGGGTGGGGTATGGTAGGGGAAAAGAACCAGGTTATCTAAATTGTTAAAAAATATGTTGTTATATTTATGGTCATGGATTCATATTTAGTCTTCCCAAGATATGTTTGTAATCAGACCACGGTCCTCGGAAAGTTGTATTAGCAAGTACATGCTGTGTGCAACTTATAAAAACAGTTGTTTTCAAAAAATTGATTTTTTTTTTTTTTTTTTTTTTTTTTTTTTGCTTTTCCAAGTGAGAAGAGGGGAGATAAAGAGACAGACTTGTGTGTGAGCCCAGACCAGGATTCACCCAGCAACCCCTGTCTGGAGCCAATGCTCTGTTTAGCTGGGGACATGCTCGCAACTGAACTATTTTTAGTGCCTGAGATGGAGGCTCCACAGAGCCATCCTCAGTGCCCCAGGCCAATGCACTTGAACTAGTTGAGCCATGGCTGTGGGAGGGGAAGGGATAGGGTGGAGAAGCAGATGGTCATTTCTCCTCTGTGCCTTACCGGGAATTGAACCCAGAACGTCCACACTCCAGGCTGAATGAGCCAACCAACCAGGGCCAAAACCTGATTCTTTATGTCCTTTGAATCATGTCCTTACAGATGGTTTCTTAGTAAATAATGTTATCCACAACATAGATTTCCATCTTGGCATAGTAGGCCCCTGTTTTCATTTCCTCTTGAGAATACAGTTGGGCTCCCAGGAAGGCAGTTTGTACCAGTACTGAAACCATGGGCTTTCCTTTCCTGAGGTCCTGTAGTGCTGTCTCCTGCCATCCCAGGTCTTGGCCTTTGCGGAGGCTTTGGGTGCTGATAGCTAGTGTTGCCACGTTGCAGAGCTAGCGGGAGTTCTGGCCCGAGTGCTTGGGTGGGGGAGGGGAGGGGGGCAGCCTTCCTGAGGTGTGGCCTATTTTTAATCTGGGCGCCATTTGTAAAACTTTGATTTCCTGTTATTCACTTGAACTTCACAGCACAAATAAAAGGACAAGTATTCATTTTGATTTAAGTTAGTTTTTTAGAGGTTTGCATAGATTATTATACTATTTTCAATCATGTGGGACTCCACACGCCTGTGAGGATGACCCTGCCATGAAGATTCTAGGATGTGTTATTTTCTATACGGTGATGACTCATGAGGGTTCACATTATCTTGCTTAATATTACAAAATAATATTTTTAGAGCTGAAATTTAAGCTTTTATTTATGACACTATTCCACTCTGTAGGATTTTATGCTAATGCTTATGAAAAAAAGAAGGTGATGTTGATCTTTAAGTTGCTGCCATGTATCTGGCTGCCCTAGAAAATGCTGTCTATGACTATGGTGATTCCTTTTATAAATTGAAAACTTCTAAAGATCGGTGGAAACAAATGCTATATTCAATGGTATTGTCAAGTCACTAAGCACACAGTAAATTATGTCCCATCTTAATCTTGCTTGAAATAATATACAAACCAATATAATTAGTTGTGTTTTTTTTTTTAAACTAAACTTAAAGACGGCTGTCAATATTGTTGAAACTTTTTAGAGAAGTGAAATTCATCACTGGATTATGGCATGAATGTTCTTACTTAGCAGTAAATCATTTTCTAACGTAAAAGAAAAACAGTAAAACTGTTGCCTTCCATTAAACCTCAGTGAAGTGTTAGCCCAACTTCTCTTGTGCAATAAATAGGAAATTGTGGTGCGTTTTTGAGTGCCTTACACTTGTTCCTCAGGAACAGCCTGTTACTAACTGTGGGAAAGGGAGAGTGCTCATACTCAGCATTTTTCATGCAGTTCCACTTGCTAAGCGAACACCATTGTGCAACTGGTGTTAGCAGAACATGTGTAGCCCTTGATCTAGTTTTGGATGAGGTGGGCTGGGACTTTACCTGTCATTGGGATAGGAAAACCCTCTCCCTCTGTCACTACCATTATTTGTTTCATGTTATATGGGGTCTTTTGTCTTTATGCAACTGTGAGTAATAAGAGTAAATTCTCCTATCTTTGGTCTTTTCATACTGTATTCTGGGCCGACCTCATGATATATAAAATGCACATCATAAGACTCATCACATCTGAGTAGTGAGTGTTTAAAAAGCACTCTAAAAGCCCATCCTTAAATGTATCCAAGTTAATCAGAGCCTGCAATGACTAATTTGTATGCAGAATTCCAGTAGTGAACTAGGAAATCAACAAAGCAGCACCTCACTGCAGTGGTGCCCCGCCCTGCACTGGCTCCCTCCCAGTGCAGGAAGTAGTCTTAGGGCAAGCAGAATGCTCCCGTCAAATGTGCACTGTAAGGATTCTGAGGTTTTGAGTGAGGTGACAATCTTCTGTTGGATTTACCATGCCCTGTATATTACAGAATGATTTTAACGCTAGTTTTCAGAAAAAGAGGCTTATGAAGAATAATCAAGTAGTACTTTGAAATATTATAAACCAAATTATCCCCTTTTTTCTTATGACCACATTTTATGTTACTCATACATAAAGTGTTTATTTCAGTAAGCCTATGTTGAAACATTTTTTTCTGTTTCAAGAATTGTAAATTGAATTAGAACTCTGTTCAGAGTTGCTTGGTATCGGTTAACTCCTAAGGATTCCAGATTTTCTATTAGCTATATGAATAGCATATGGTTATATTAATTATTTTTAATCTATTTCATATGGTTTATAATATGATGTTAGCTTTATTTCCTAGCAAATTTAATTCCTCATAGACCCTTCTTGCTTTTATAATTTAAATTTTGGAAATGAAAATAAACAAAGCCTTTTAACTTCATTTTTGACCTCACCAAATTATTTTGTTTTACCCTACAGATGTGCAGTAGACAATTCTTTCTTCCGTCCTAACAAATTTTGTCTTTTAATTTCCTACGTTTGTTACTCACTAATGATCTTTCTATTTAGTGTGCCTACAATTATTTCAATTAATGAGTAGTCTTCTCTGCCTAGAAGTCAAATAGTGAACTTAGGTGCATGCTTCTGAATTATTTTCCCTCTATCTCCAATTTATTTCTATCATCATTTTTCTCTTTCTTGCTTGGAAATACATGCCATATTTTTAGATTCCTTTTTTGATTGAACTTGTAGATATCCTACCTTTCTGGGACTCCAATAAATTATTTGCCATGTGTCTCTTAAGAACAGGTCCCTTAAAACACTTGCTGTATTCAGGAAGTTCATGCTGCTTCTGACTATCTATTTCTTTTAAAGGCTTATTTTTCTCACCTGCATTAACTTTCTGTTTTCCCCGTGAACTGGCTTTCTATTACCTATTGAACATGCTGGCCTGTTTTTTTGCTGTCTGTGTCATAGTCTGGGCTGAACACACCCCATTGGCTGGGGGTCCCGGGGATGGAGCTTCAGTGCCCTTGGGCAAGCTTGGGAGACTCCTGCAGTGAGGTGCCCCAACACTGTTATCTGTCTGTCCCCTAACTCATCCTACCCTTGACTAACCACCTTGACTCCTATTCTGGGGCTCGACCCCTGTGCCCGCTGCACAGGCGGCTGTGATTCTGTTGCCTGGTAAAGCCTGGATAAATTTGAATGTCTGTATTTATATATAAATATATATATATATGTGTACATTTGCATTATGTTATATTGGAAATTATTTTTTCCTTATTTCTCTCCACCAAAGGGTATATATACAATAGCATACGCATTGTATCAAACACTAGAAAGAGAATATTGATACAAATTTCAAAATTTTTATTGCACTTAGGGGTTGATGGTACAGTTTTCATTGAGGATATAGACAGTGTCCTTGAATTCAAGTCAGGACATCTAGCAATTCTTGTTTTACGACACTGAAATTGAACATAGGGTATTGAAGCTTATTCGAAGCATTTCTGACTTCTTAGGTAGAAGCAGACAGGCCAGGCTCCCATCTATCTGGTGGTGGGTTGTCAGGGTGGTGTCAGATGGCCGTGCTGGTCCTCATCTGGCAACAGTGCGTGGCAGGAAGCCGGACCGGTCCCAGTGACTTCTACGCCGCTTCTTGCCTTGTTGCAATTAAACCCAGGAACGCCCTTCCTCCGCTTCTCCATCTTTCATCACTATTTATAAGTACACTGAAAGCTTTTCTTTTTTTTTAGACTCCAGTGGAACTACTTCTGACCACTAAACAATGTCATATTTGCTTTGATATCTGTGCCATTTGCCTTGTGTTTAAAATGTTTTTTTATCTTTTCTCAGATCTTTTCCAAAGGCAAAAATCTAACTTAATTCTTAAAACTTTTAAGAAAAAGCTTCTGTAGTTGCTTTTAAGAATGTAAGGGAAACGATAAAAATGGTTTTGGTGTAAGGCAGCAGCTGTGTAAGGACACAGCCACACGCAGGCACACAGAACAGGACTCAGCGATAGAAGTACGTGTCTAAAGCCTGAGTCGACACTCTCGGGAGTGTTTCTTTAATTAATCTCTGTGGTTCTCATCGGTAAAAAATAGAGGTCACATTGAATTAACTGAATCTAGAACTTTCATGTTGTTTTTTCTTGATTTGAAGGTCTGTTTTAAATTACCTTTTTGTAAGAGTGGAAAAATACATAATTATCGCAGAGGTTAACATGCATATTCATATTCCTTTACTTTCCAGTAAGGATTTGTCTGTCCTGTTCTCTCCCCATTCTGCCACTCGATAGGAACTGCAGTTGTAAAGGGACTTCAGCATATTTTGTTCACTTATGTACATGTGTGTGTCAAGACCTAGAACAGAGCTACTGCTCACTGCCCGGGGATGGGACTAAGTATATGAAAAGGGGCGGAGTGGGTGCTCAGCACCTGCTTAGCTCAGAGCACGCCCCGTGGGGGCTTGGAGAGAGAGGTGCAGGACTGTGCCTGTCCACCTCTTAGTACCAGAGCAGCGATGACAGCCAGCGACGGAGCAGGGTGAGGAAGGCGGGAGAGGTGAACTAGCTAGAAAAAAAGCGGGCCCTGATTAGTCCCTGTTATTCCACTCTAACTAACAGCAAATACATAAATTGGGGGAAAAGAGAGACAGAGAAAACACCCATGGACACGGACAGCAGTGTGGTGGTTGCCAGGGTGGGGGGAGTAAGTGGAGGTGGAAGAGGGAATGGGGGGGTGGATGATGATGGACAGAGACTTGACGGGGGGTGAACACACAATGCAGTGCACAGAGACGTGCTGTAGAATCGGGCACTTGAAACCTGTATCATTATGTTGACCAGTGTCAGTCACCCCAGTACAATTCAATAAAAAGGGAAAAACCCAAAAAATAAAACGTAAAGTGATTTGAATTAAATATTTCATAGTTCTCAGTGTTTAATAAGGAATACACACACCTCTGATAATAGGGGTAGCTTTTTTCTCAAAGCCAAAATAAGGCTGAGTGTGGGGTTAGAACAGGAGGGAAGGGGACAGAGATGGGATGAGGAGGAGTTGAATAGGAGGAAAAGGCAGTGTATTCAGGAGATATTGGTTTTCTTAATTTTTTTTCCCTAAAAGTAAGGTAGGGTCCCAGATACCTGAAATATATTAGGCAACTCATGAAACAAATATGTACTGCATTTTAAAAAATGGTTTTTGATTGATTTTAGTGAGGGCAAAGGACATTGATTTGTTGACCCCCTTACCCATGCACTCACTATTTGATTCTTGTAGTGTCCTGACCGGGGATAGAACCCGCAACCATGGCATATAGGGACAATGCTCTAACCATCTGACTACTGGTCAGGGCAGTACTGCATTTGTATGTACCTCTGGGTCGGCCCCACGGAGCACACTGAGTTGGTTGCCGTGTGTTAGCTCGTGTGTGTCTGTACAGTCCCTGCTAGCCCAAGAGCAGTCTTTCTGAAACCTTAAGTCTCAGATACTTCTAGTGAGAGGAAGTCACAGAACCAGCCCCAAACTTCAAGCCCTAAGAAAAAATAAAGACCCCAAGAAAGTACTCAGGATTCTCTCATTGTTATGTTCATGCCAACTCAGAAGATGAATATGCAGTTTGGTTTATTAAAATTATTTTTTTAGCCTGACCTGTAGTGGCGCAGTGGATAAAGCATCTATCTACCTGGAACGCTGAGGTCGCCAGTTCGAAACCCTGGGCTTGCCTGGTCAAGGCACATATGGTAGTTGATGTTTCCTGTTCCTCCTTCCTCTCTCTCTCTCTCTCTCTCTCTCTCTTTCTCTTTCTCTCTCTCTCTCTCTCTCCTCTCTAATAAAATAAATAAATAAAATAATTTTAAAAAATAATTTTTTAAAAAACTAATTTTTCTTAAAAATGGGCATAATGAAATTGATCAGAAAAAAGTATATAATAACAATTGTAACCCTAATAACCACATCTGGTGGAGACTGTGGTGGTGGTAGGGAGCTCAGCTGCCTGGTGGCGGGGACATCCCCTGCTCAGTGCTGTGATTGGCACTGAGGCCTGACACCACCACACTCACGGTCACGTGCTGTTGCCCACAGAGCAGTCGCAGGTCATTTTGTTGCATTGGAAATGCTGCCCTGTGGCAGACCCTGGTTTTATCATTCAAACCGGAAGTCAGGTTAAATGGCACCATAGAAATTCCTGATTTTTCTGGTTAAAAATATTAGTTCAGAAAACAGCAATTTTGTCTGTGGCTTAATCCTCCAAACTGTGCTTTAGCAGAAGAGTTTTAAAAGGGAGCTGAGTGGGGGGCTTCCAGGTGAATGCAGGTGACTGCCGATGGAGCAGACGCCCCCCCCCCCGCCAAGTGCTGGGGGCTGTCAGGGTGAGGAGGGAGGTGTCTGGGAGTTTGCAGACACAGTCGTCTAAGCATCTTCTGACTCTAGTGCCCTGTGGTTGCTGCCACTTAAAGCCGCGGCCATCTCTGAGGGAATTCTTCATGAAAAATACCTGAAGAACAGCAGATCTTGACACTGCAGATTTTTTGCATGTTTGAGGGTAGGAGTCCCCTCTTCAGTGTCTGGGCATGTGCGCTTTATTCCCATGAAGAAAACCTATGGGTCACTTGAAAAGTTCGTTAATGTTTTGGAAAGGGCTATGGGTTTTTCTTTGGGGTTTTTTTGTTGTTGTTGTTTTTCCCTGGTATAAGCAAATGTGTGAATAGGAAAGATATTTTTTATACCTTTATTGAGACATCATTTCAGACTATTAAGCTGGCCAGAAAGCACTGATATTATTGCACAATGATAGAATTAACCCTAAGAAAATAAGTTTGTTACTTGGGATTTTTTTTCCACAATTTTTCTCTCAAGTATCACCCCATTGATTATTCAGACTTTGTCATATTAAGATGCTGTTTTCAATATTCTGAGGGGAGTAACTCAAAGTCAGACATGGAGTAGATTTTAAACAAACATGGTTGGTACCATGTTGGCAAAAGTACTGTGACATCGTCATTGATGTCGTTAGTATATAAATTTTGGAAAGAGCTTCTCTAAGCCTATCACACACAGAGTCTTGAAATAACGAAGACCATGCCTTTCTCCTGCGTGAACAAGCTTAGTCTAATGCAGGAACACTAGAGGGTGCAAGTCGGTGCGAAAGCCTGCCATCCTATGGACAGGCCAGGCAGAGCAGCTGTCATAGCTGAGTTCCCGCATCTGAGGACAGAACCAGTGACAGTGAAGTTGTTATTTCTAGAATGTAGGAGACACCGCTCAGGGAAAACACTCTTTGGAGCTTTGACTCCTTCACTAAATTGATAGGAGGAAGCTGTATTCTGTTGCTTGGAAAGGCCACGACGGAGCACATTTTACATCAACTTATTGAAAGTGTTATAAAGAAAACACATGCTGAAATCTGTAACTTCTTCTCAATCCTCAGGTTCATGGTCCACAGCTATAACTAGAACCCGTCAGCATCCAGTGTCTCCCGCCATCTGTATCAGCTTCTGTGTCTGCAACTTAACATAAGGATAGTTAATGTTCGAGGTTGGGCGAGTTTAACCATGTTTACCATATACAGGACGTTTCAAAAGCAGTCGCTAATTAAACACACTCCAGCATTTAGAGGTAATTGCCTTAAAACATACTTTATAAAGTACTGACTGACCCACAGATGACATGATAAGTTCATGATTCCTTCTCAGAGGATTCTAAACAACATAGGTATATAAATGCACTCATCCATGCCAGTAACTACAGAGGCAAAATAGAATGTGGAGGCTTTTTTTTTTTTTTAATAGCATACACATTTGGCCATTGTCTTAGCAACCTCTGATTGGCATGTCATGCTCAATAAAGGTTTCTGGAGATGATGTGATGTTAGATCTTTGTAGAGACTCTGCGTGTGTTTAAATGATAATACTACATATAGTTTTATGACCAAGACAACTTCCCTGAATATGGAAACTCTTAATAATAAAAAAAAGAGATGAGTGCTTTTCACTTTAATGTGACTTATATATATATATAATACATCTTATATAGGCACAATAAGGACCATTGCTAACGTCAGTGGTGCCAATGATGACCACAACCCTAAGTCTTGTCTACTTGGTGGCATCTGCACCATCTTGCCTTCTTGCCTCTTTGGTTTTTCCTCAGGTTTGCTAGTGAGTTCTTCTTTCCCCGCCTAAGCAGAAATGCTAGTTTTCTTAGCTTGCCATCTCTAACCTTGTTTTCTCCCTATGTAAGCTTTTCCCTGGGTGAGCTCATCCATTCAATGTTCCATGGATAAAATCTAGAACCCTTGTTCTCTAAGAATCATCTGTCTTGTCAGGCACCTGCCAGCCTCTCTTGTTGAACATATTTCTTTGTGCTTGCTCTATTCAATGGCACTTAGTTGTCCTGAAGTTCATCAGACCTTTTAGTTTTCACTTTTCTGTACTGTATATATTAAAAATTATGATCGATGGCTTTAATTATGTCCTTCAATGCACTAAATTTTGTACCCGTCTCACTTCCTTTTCCTTGCCACATTTTCACTTGTCTACCAGATGTTTCAACCCATTATCCTAGAATCATCCTAAACTGCTTTGTGTGGTGTGAGAGACCTTCTAGGACAGTGGTCGGCAAACTCATGAGTCAACAGAGCCAAATATCAACAGTACAAAGATTGAAATTTCTTTTGAGAGCCAAATTTTCTAAACTTAAACTATATAGGTAGGTACATTCCTTATCGAGGTAGCGCCCGCACATGGTATTTTATGGAAGAGCCACCCACACTCAAGGGACCAAAGAGCTGCATGTGGCTCACAAGCCGCAGTTTGCCGACCAGGGTTCTGGGCTTGGGACCGTTTTCCCCGCCTGCCTCTGGAGGGCAGCTCCTGAGCGAGCACTGGATCTCGGTGTGTTCGCCACTGTCAGGACTTCTTTCCTGGCCCTGCTAGTTTTCACCTTGCTCTGTTCCTCCACAGAACTTTCCTTCAGCTCAGTTGCAAGTTACTGGCATTCCTTGGAATTTTGATTTATTTTCAAGGTATGGGTGATTCCACACGGTAAGTTTAATACTTACCCATCTCCAGGTGTCGGCTTCCCTCCTGGACTATAAACTCCATGAAAGCAGAGGCCATTGTGCTATCTTTGTAGTTTCGGAAGGACTTTCACATAGCTTGTGTTTAATGAAAATGGATCGATTAAAATAATTCATTAAGAATAAAGTGACCAGTAGTTAAATTGTCTATTTCCCTTGTTTTGTTAGAAATTACATTTAGATTTAGATGTTTTTGCATCTTTTCCCAAAAAGTAGATTTTATGTTTTGTGAGCAAATGCTCATTTGTCTAGCATAGCTTATATTTGAGGGGGAAAGTTACCTGAATGCCCTCATCACAAAGATCCTTATTTTTAAAAAGGAATTTCTACATAGAGTACTCTGACCTTCAGTTTCTTGTGATCCAAAATATTCCTGCCTTTTTTTTTCTTTTAGATCTGTATCAGGCTACTTTCTTATTGGGCTGAAGCTATGCTTTCTTAATAATAACTTTGAGTCCTTGATGGGGAAATTGCATTAATTTAAATAAAATTTAGAGTGTAGAAAATACCTCATTAAACAGAGCCACTTTAATAAATATTATTAACAGTATAAACTGTTGTGAAAACAAACAAAGAAAGTAAATTGGAAAAGACTAATCATCCATCGCTGTGCTTTAAATTATATTTTCCAAGCCAGTTGTGTCCTTGAATTTTCTGTATCCAGTAACTTTAGTTATAACTTTACTCATACAGCTGAGATTGTAAAATGATTACCAATTCATTAATTCCTGTTGGTGGGGCATTATTAATTGTGGTGCGAGAGGATAAACCTTATTTCGTGAGGACTTATCCCCAAAACATTAATGATTCACTTATCATCAAAGATAACACCATGAACTCATGAAATCACTCCCAAATAGTCCTCCTAAAAATGGGAAAACTAGACTGAGAAACGTAAACATTATTATGAGTCACATATTTAATCTTATCAAGAAAAAAAAAGATAGCAAAATGGTCTTTTAAAGCATATTATATGTTTGGGAAAAATAAGAAATTTAGTAAACCAGTTGTTAAAGGTTGATTTATGTTTGTGATTTTATTTTAATGTTGAATGTTCTCCAAATTCTTATGTTTCTTACATTTAGTGTTCTTTCTTATTAAAGAGTACATATTTGAATCTCAATGATTGTTTGTGCTAACGATCTAATGTGGATGTTCCCAGCCTACACGCTGCAGACACGACGGGAAATGCTCACCTCTGTATACACACAGAACACTGCCTGTACAGTAAATTAACACTATGGTATTTTGGCACCACTGTTCCGTTGTATATTAAAAAAAAACCTGTTTCTGCTGCTGCTTACCAGTGTTACACATGCCTATACAAATTAAAAGCAGTACAGAAAATATAATGTGAAAATAGAATTATCTGTAGTTATACCCTTATGATAATCATTGTTAAGAATTACAGATCCAGGGGCCAACAACACACAATGAAGAAAAGAAAGCCTCTTCAATAAATGGTGCTGGGAAAACTGGAAAGCCACATACAAAAGAATGAAACTGGACTACAGTTTGTTCCCCTGTACTAAAATTAACTTAAAATGGATCAAAGATCTAAACATAAGCCCTGAAACAATAAACTACATAGAAGAAGACATAGGTACTAAACTCATGGACCTGGGTTTTAAAGAGCATTTTATGAATTTGACTCCAAAAGCAAGAGAAGTGAAGGCAAAAATTAATGAATGGGACTACATCAGACTAAGAAGTTTTTGCTCAGCAAGAGAAACTGATAACAAAATAAACAGAAAGCCAACTAAATGGGAAATGATATTTTCAAACAACAGCTCAGATAAGGGCCTAATATCCAAAATATACAAAGAACTCCTAAAACTCAACAACAAACAAACAAACAATCCAATAAAAAATGGGAAGAGGACATGAACAGACACTTCTCCCAGGAGGAAGTACAAATGGCCAACAGATATATGAAAAGATGCTCATCTTCTTTAGTTATTAGAGAAATGCAAATCAAAACTGCAATGAGCCCTGGCCGGTTGGCTCAGCGGTAGAGCGTCGGCCTAGCGTGCGGAGGACCCGGGTTGGATTCCCGGCCAGGGCACACAGGAGAAGCGCCCATTTGCTTCTCCACCCCTCCGACGCGCTTTCCTCTCTGTCTCTCTCTTCCCCTCCCGCAGCCAAGGCTCCATTGGAGCAAAAATGGCCCGGGCGCTGGGGATGGCTCTGTGGCCTCTGCCTCAGGCGCTAGAGTGGCTCTGGTCGCAACATGGCGACGCCCAGGATGGGCAGAGCATCGCCCCCTGGTGGGCAGAGCGTCGCCCCCTGGTGGGGGTGTGCCAGGTGGATCCCGGTCGGGCGCATGCGGAAGTCTGTCTGACTGTCTCTCCCCGTTTCCAGCTTCAGAAAAATGAAAAGAAAAAAAAAAAAAAAACTGCAATGAGATACCACCTCACACCTGTTAGATTAGCTATTATTAACAAGACAGGTTAATAGCAAATGTTGGAGAGGCTATGGAGAAAAAGGGACCCTCATCCACTGTTGGTGGGAATGTAAAGTAGTACAGCCATTATGGAAGAAAGTATGGTGGTTCCTCAAAAAACTGAAAATAGAACTACCTTATGACCCAGCAATCCCTCTACTGGGTATATACCCCAAAACCTCAGAAACACTGATACATAAAGACACATGCAGCCCCATGTTCATTGCAGCAATGTTCACAGTGGCCAGGACATGGAAACAACCAAAAAGCCCGTCAATAGATGACTGGATAAAGAAGATGTGGCACATATACACTATGGAATACTACTCAGCCATAAGAAATGATGACATCAGATCATTTATAGCAAAATGGTGGGATCCTGATAACATTATACGAAGTGAAATAAGTAAATCAGAAAAAACCAGGAACTGCATTATTCCATACGTAGGTGGGACATAAAAGTGAGACTAAAAGACATTGATAAGAGTGTGGTGGTTACGGGGGGAGGAGGGAAAGGGAAAGGGGGAGGGGGAGGGGCACAAAGAAAACTAGATAGAAGGTGACAGAGGACAATCTGACTTTGGGTGATGGGTATGCAACATAATTGAATGACAAGATAACCTGGACATGTTATCTTTGAATATATGTATCCTGATTTATTGATGTCACCCCATTAAAAAAATAAAATTATTAAAAGAAAAAAAAAGAATTACAGATCCAGAAGTAGTAGTACTAACTAATAATAGCCATAATGTAAAGAATATTCAATATGTGGTAGACATTGTCTTAAGTGCTCTTACGTATATTGAGTAATTTAATCTATAACAACTCTACATGGTAGGACCTTTGTTATCACTACCAATGAGGAAAATGGCCCAGAAAGTTCAAGTTAAACTGACATATAGTGCTCCCGGTGTTTTTCTATGGGTAGACTATGGTATAATCAAATACCTTGGTTATTATATTATTTACAAAAATAGGAACATATTGTACTAATGCTGTTCTACCTCTGTCAAGTTCAAAACAAACTCCCCCTGGCTCCCGATCTGCTTTTCCCCCCTATTTTACATATTAATTAATAGCACTACTATGCGTATTTTCTGCCAGTCCTCAGTGCTATCTACTTAAAAAGAAAAAAACATTGCTAATGGAGCCACTTCTCAGTTGTTGACCTCTTGGCTCTATCGCCACTTCTGACATCACCCACTCTTACAGTCCATTCTCCACCCAACAGCCAAAATAAGATTTTTTTTAAATGTCAATCAGATCGTGTTTCCCTTCTGCTGAAAACATTTCAGTATTCACATGACGCCTGATGGCACTTAGAATAGCATTCTCACTCGTTACCACAGCCTTTGAGACCCACATGGTCTGTCTGCTCTGCCTTCTTGGCCCTCACGTTCTGCTACCTCCCGTGTCCCCTTCCTCCTTGTTAACTTCATGTCAGCCCCATCGCCCTCATTTCTGCCTTGGGCACACGTCCCATTCACTCAGGCACTTTGCACTTGCTCTTTCCTTTGGTGTCTTTACGTGGCTGGCTTTGTCATGTCAGTCTCCCCAGAGGCCTGCTCAGGCTGCCTCTCCCCCACCACCTCATCCAGTCCCGGTCTCTGTCATTTTGTTCGAGGCTTTTCCCACTATTTGCAGGCATGTGGTTGCTTCTGGGTTGTGCCTCTCCTTCTACAGTAGAAACTCCATGAGAATGGGGTCTGTCCCTTGGTTGTTCATTCCAGAGCCTAGAAGTGTGGGACCCGTGGTAGGCTTTCCATGAACAGTTTAATTAATGAATGATTTAAACACAGCAGTATGTTCAGATAAGTATGGAGGGATGTTTAATGAGGTATTGTTTGCCATTCCTCCGCATTCTCACTGCTCTAGGTCGTGGAATGAATGTTTGAATTGGTGACACATGGTGAAAAACTTTATAGCAGCTGGAGGTGATTGTAGAAGTAGCTATCTGAGTGATGGTACAAAAGATAGGTCTGTTTACGTCATATTGAGTGATTTAAGAAATGAGACTAAGTATTCTGTCATAGGGAGAATTTCTGGTCACTGAATAGTGGATCAGTGCACTGCTGCTGTATTGTTATGTATCATATTTCCCCATGTATAAGACGCACCTTAATTTTGGGGCCTGAAATTTGAAAAAAAAAAAAAAAGTATTACATAAAGTTATTGAATTCAAGTTTTAGTCATCATAAAATTCATATAACTCATCACTGTCAAAACTTCCATCCATTAGCTTGTCCTCATCTGTGTCTGATGACGAATCCCTGTCTTCAACAATGAGTGTAAAAGCAAGCGCAAAAAAGCAGGAAATGCAAGTTAAAAAAATCTACAACCACAGTATAAGATGCACCCAGTTTTTAGACCCCAAGTTTTTCAAAAAAGGGTACATCTTCTACATGGGGAAATACGGTAATTGTAAAGATGGGGAAATACAGTTTTACATATGACAATTCCTGGAACAGCATGGTACATTATAGATTCTCAGGAACCAGTTTCTCCATTTTTTGATCAATATGAATCATTTTTTGTTGCACAGTTTCTTATTGCTTTCTCTAACATCCAACCACTTTGGAGGGGGGAGATAGCCCAGTAAGAGGTTTTGATGATTAGCTAGTATATCCCTTCCTAAAATCAGCATCAAAACAATCATATAGATGCAAGAAAAACTTTTAAGTGTCATATGATTAGCTTGTCCTAGAAAGAATAAGTGTTTACATGTAGATTTTTTATGCCTGATTGAGCTTAAATAATGGTTATAGTGTATACTACACTGTCTTAAATTGAGCTTGAAACTCAGTTTCGATAAAACTTGATCATGACACACTGTCCCTTTTATCCTTTGTATCTGTCTTTACCTTAAGAAAATATCTTGAAAAGGATCTTAGAGACCACATTTAGCCTTGTTATGGTGAGAATTATGACCCAAAAAGGTGAATTTGCTAGGTTGTACTAGGTCAGGGGTCGGGAACCTTTTTGGCTGAGAGAGCCATAAGCACCACATATTTTAAAATGTAATTCTGTGAGAGCCATACAACGACCCGTGTACCTTAGGCATTATCCAATAAAAATTTGGTGTTGTCCCTGAGGACAGCTGTGATTGGCTCCAGCCACCCGTAACCATGAACATGAGTGGTAGGAAATGAATGGATTGTAATATGTGAGAATGTTTTATATTTTTAACATTATTTTTTTTTATTAAAGTTTTGTCTGCAAGCCAGATGCAGCCATCAAAAGAACTACATCTGGCTCCGAGCCATAGGTTCCCGACCCCTGCACTAGGTAGTGGCTAAGCTAGAACTAGAACCCAGGACTCCTTACTGTTTCTGCTTTGGCCCATGCAGGTGTAGCTGTACAGTTTGGGTCTCGCATCCTTTGTGGATACATAGTAGGTTATACTGTAATGGCGAATTCTGACATACAACATCACTAAAATCAGCTTTGTATTTTGATAACACTTAGTGTCTAAGAAGTGAATTCAAGATCTGGCCTCCTTTCCTTTTCTACCACCTTCTTTCCAACCCTTACAAAATGTAAAACTGGATATATACTTCCCAACCATGTGCCATCTTTCAGTTTCAAACATAGCCACATAATAGGGTATCGGTAGACACTGGAGTTTCTCTGACCCATCCACACATTGTGGACTGTCTTCTGTGATCACAATGCATACGCCTGAGATACAGCTGGCTGAGCTTTTGAGAATAGTCTGTGTCCCTGGATATATATACATATATATATATATATATATATATATATATATATATATACACACACACACACACACACACACACACACACACACACACACATATATATATATATATATATTTTTTTTTTTTTTCTTTTTAATTCCTCTGTGCAAAGCTAAATGAACCATATGGGAATTGAACCTGTAACCTTGGCCTCGTTAATTGACCTTCTATAAAATCGCCTCTTGGAAATTTATGTTCTACTGTAATGAGATTAGGAGTGCAGTTTCATTCATTCAATAAATAGTGCCAACACTCCACTAATGGCAGCAGAGAACACAGAGATGCAGAGGACACGGTTTTTGCCCTGCAGGGATTAGGATAAGTGCCCAGGTCACTAATGTAAGGGCAAACAGGATGGCTGCTGAAGGGGAGGCATTAGCAAAATGCAAAATGCTAAAATGGATCAGGAGACAGACGGTGGTGCTTCCTTGCTGGGAGAACGTTAGAGACCCATGCAGGATGGACAGGTTTTCAGGAGTGGGGGTAGGGAAGAGGCGATGCTGGGTTGAATGTGTATGGGGGTATCCACCTCTTGACAAGGATGTCGGAGTGTGGCAAGCACGAGGTCAGGCAGTATGAGGGGACCTGCCAGAGAAAGCTGATCAGGAAGCAAGTTAGGAGAAGGTTGATCAGGAAGCGAGTTAAATGTGCTACCAAGGTTATCGTTGATGGTGGAATTGGGTGTGGATGACTGAAGATTTCTGAGCTGGGAAGTGATAGAGTCAGAACTGTCACAGGAAAGTTCATCTGCCAGCCACTGTAGAGGAGAGGGCGGGGAGGCTGGGGCCAGGGGAGAACATTTCAGAAGTGATCAGAGACGGAAGCAGTGTAGCCAACGTGGGGGGAGAGGCGACGTGGAGCCACGAGGGTTGGACCGAATGGGGCTTGGTGACTGATTAGGTTGATAGAGAAGGTGGGGTGTAAGGTTTGAACCTGGGTGACTAGCAGATGGCAGTGACCTTTCAGAAGCTGCTAGAACATATTGCAGAGAGGTTACGCAAAGGAAGTGAAAACACTAATTTGGAACATGAGGAGGGGTCGGCACTGGGTATAAAGATTTGGAAAGACAGTTCACCAAGAGAGCTGTTTGAGCTGGGGTGGTGGATGCAATCACTGAGGGACAGAGTGTAAACACAGAACAAAAGATCGCCAAAGGTAGGACTCTGCAGAAAATCTGTATTGGTGATCAAGAAAAATAAGAGCTGAAAAAACTAGAGGAGTTGTTTTAGGAGGATGAGCTCAGGCCAGTGCTACAGACACTAAAGAAGGGGACGGCTGCCAAAGGGCAGTTAGAAGCAAATTTGCTCTCTTGTCATTGAGAGATGTTGGTGAACAGGAAGGAAAAGTACTTCCTGTTTGGTGTAATTTTATAAGTGAACAAATGTATTGCTTTAATTTGGGTTTCCCATCTTTTTTTATACTAGACTTTCTCTTCATTTGTTCCTGCTACATACGTTTCACTCTCCAGACAGTTAAAAACAAATCACGTTTCTTTATGTAAGGAGTGCAGTAGGACTTCAGAATTGATGTCATGGTGGGTTTTATGATGACCATTATGAAAGTGCCACTTAGCCAAAGTCACCCATTATTTATTCAGGTGTCGATTGGGTGTCTGTTATATACGAGGTACAGTCCCACACACGGTGGTGAGTTGCACTGAAGAAAATCCTGGCGCCTGTTGAGTTTACCTTCCTGTGTGGATGAGGTAAACAATAAATACACTGAAGAAGGAAAGTAGACATGTTAGGGGGTGATGTGCTCCAGGAAAGAAAATAAAGCAGAAGGGGAAAGGAAATTCTGAGGAAAGGGTCTTTTCAGCTGAGTGGTCAGAAAAGGCCTGACTAAGAAAGTGACACTTAGGTGAAGAGCTGCAGGAGATGAGAGGGAGGACTGTGTAGATCTAGCTAAAGCAGGAAGGGGATCTGCACGTGCAAAGGCCCTGAGGTGGTGTGTTTAAGGGCTCGCAAGGAAGCCAAGGTTGCTGAAGTGCAAAATGCAAGCAAGAGAGGTTAGAGACACCTCAGGGGCCAGACCATGGCCCTATGGTCATAGGGATGACTTTGACCTTTGCTTTGAGTGTGAGGGGAAGCCCTCTGGTTTTGAGCAAAGGAATGAATAAGGTTCATTCTGGCTCCAGGGTTAGGAGGGGAGCAAGGAGAAACAGGAGATCTGCTAGGAGAAATTTGCAGATCCCAGAGTCAGAGGTATTGACAGCTTGGACTAGAGTAGTATCAGGGACGGTTGTGGGAAGTAACTTGAACCTGAATGTATTCTGAAACTCAAGTGAATTAAATTTAATAGAGTGGATGTGTAGGGTGTGAGAAAGAAGAATTAGGGAGGAGTCAAAGTCATTGTATTAGTTCACTAGGGCTGCGTAACGAAGTACCACAATCCAAACTGGCTGGGTTACACAACAGAAATTCTGTGGTTCTGGAGGCTAGAGTTCAAGGTTCATGTGTCTACTGAGTTGGTTCCTTCTGAAGGCTATGAGGGACAATCTATTCTGGGCCTCTGTCCTGTCTCCTGGTGTTTTCTGGCCATCTCTGGTGTTCCTTGACCTATGAAAGCATCCCCAACTTCATCTTCACGTGGTATTCTCCCTGTGTGTGTCTGTGTCCCAATTTCCCCATTGTAATAAGGACACCAGACACATTGGTGTGGGCCTCCCCCACTCCAGAATGACCTCATTAATTAATTAACTAATTATCATTAACTAATTATATCTGCTATGACCCTGTTCTCCAATAAGGTCACACTCTGAGTTCCTAGGGTCTAGGACTTCAAGATGGGGCTTTGTGGGAGGACATGATTCAGCCAATGACTAAGCTGCCACTCACTGAGTTGAGAAAGTCTGTGGGGGGATCAGGTTTGGAGGCAGGGAAAGGTCAGCAGAGTTGTGGACATGTTAAATTTGAGGTGCACTCAAGTGGACGTGTCAAATAGGTGGTTGGATAAATGTGTCTGAAATTCTGGGGAGGGGTCTGGGCTGGTAATAAACATTTGGAAGTCCCTGGCATATTGCTGATATTTATCAACTTTTTTTTTTTTTTTTTTAGATTTTACTTATTCATTTTATAGAGAGGAGACAGAGACAGAGAGACAGAGAGAGAGAAAGGGGGGAGGAGCAGGAAGCATCAACTCCCATCTGTGCCTTGACCAGGCAAGCCCGGGGTTTTGAACCGGTTACCTCAGCATTCCAGGTCTACACTTTACCCATTGCGCCACCACAGGTCAGGCTATTGCTGATATTTAAAGCCAAGCAACTAGATGACATCACCAAGGAAGTGAGTTTGAATAGAAGAAAAGGAGAGTTACCAAAGAATAAAGAGTACTAAGTATTGGGATCAAAACCCAGGCTCACAGAAACATTAAGCACAAATCCCATATATGCTTGTAGTTGTGGGGGAAAAAACACAATGACATTGCAATGATGATTTTCACTTATAGTCTAAATGTTTACAAGGTCGTGCTTTCCTGTGAAGTGTAAGGGAGTCAGAGTACGGATTTTAACTGGTTCGTACACTGAAGAAGTCACTGGTGCTGAAATGGAATGTTTTGAATGCCATAAAGAAGTCAAAGGACAGTAATAAAAATAATGAAGAGCTCTTTTCTCAAAAGGAGAAACAACTTTGGAGAACATTGTTTCGGCCCTTGATTTAAGAAGGCATTTTCTAGAAAGTCAATCATGCCACAGTGCTCTGAGCGGCTGAGTTGTTTGTTCCCTCACCTATTTCTGGTGAGAATATAGTTAACACACTAAAAACATTTCTTTTTCAATTATCACAGGATTATTATCACATTTCCGGCTAATTTGAAAAACAGAAAATCATCACAACCATTGTAGCCTTTCGGTCTGTTTTCTTTGTTGTTGTTGTTTTTAACCACATGCCTGCCAGGTCCCATGGAGACAAAAGCCCAGACAGGAAGGTGAAGGCAGTAACACAGAGGTCCCCAAACTACGGCCCGCGGGACGCATGCGGCCTCCTGAAGCCATTTATCCGGCCCCCGCCACACTTCCAGAAGGGGCACCTCTTTCATTGGTGGTCAGTGAGACGTCGCAAAGTGCGGCATCACTCACGTACAGTACTACTTCCGGTGACGCAGGATGCACACGTCATGGTCCCGGAAGCGCGTCATATCACTTGTTACGGCTAGCAGTGACAAATATGGAACCGGACATTGACCATCTCATTAGCCAAAAGGAGGCCCATAGTTCCCACTAAAATACTGGTCAGTTTGTTGATTTAAATTTACTTGTTCTTTATTTTAAATATTGTATTTGTTCCCATTTTGTTTTTTTTACTTTAAAATAAGATATGTGCAGTGTGCATAGGGATTTGTTTATAGTATTTTTTATAGTCCGGCCCTCCAACGGTCTGAGGGACAGTGAACTGGCCCCCTGTGTAAAAGGTTTGGGGACCCCTGCAGTAACATAACAATCTATGCAGAGCTTTCTGAACACATCCAGCTAGAATTTCTCAGAGCCATGGCACTTACGGCTTCCTCTGCCCTCTTTCTTGGTCTGGCTGTCATCTAGTCCTGCTTCAGAACTCGGTGCTGCTGTCACCTTTCCGGAAATGCTTTCTGACTGGTCTGTTCCCACCCTTTCCAGCGTGGAGGGCTGAGCCACAATGTGCCGCCATATTTCTGCACAGTGTAGCACTCACTAGACTGGTCCGTGTCCCCACGAGCTCTGAGGATGGAGACTGGGTTTCTTGCTTGTTTGTTTGTTTTAATATTTATTTTCTCAGTACTTTGCTTGGGCCTGTGGATAGATGGATATTCAGTAGATGTCTGCAGACTGCATGGAAAAAATAAATAGCTTCTCTGCCTGCTCAGTACACATCCAAACTGTCACCCAACTAGGATTCCCTATTATAATTGAAAACGTTCTGTTCAGACTGGGCCATTAACTAGCACAGTGATATATTATTATACATCTCAAGAAGATTTTCTTTTAAAACATAGTAATACAGACTGCTGCTTAAAGGTTTAACTTCCCCCCCCCCCAAAACTATTGCACAGAACCCTTCAGTTTCTTACCACAAAAGATACCTGAGATATTAACCATGTGTGGCTTAAAAAAATTTTTTTTGATACTGTCCTTTTGAATTAGTGAGCAAAATGAAGTAATTCGAACATACCTATCTAAGGTACCTTGCAGAAGCTTGAAAGGAGGGGTATAATTTGCTGGTGGTAGAAGCAAGAATTTTAAAAAAATTTTAATTAGTGCGTTGTTTTGGAAAGGAGAGTTGTTTTTTTGTTTTGTTTTAATGTGGTGTGAGAAAAATAATGAGTCTGGGTGAAGAGATTTGAGAAGTATTATAATAGTTCTTTGATGCCAAAAATACTTTCATGATGACTCAGCCTAAGACTGTTCTCCTCCGTGCCTACCTTGAATGCAAATCTTTGGTAAGCTTTCTCAAAAATAGGAAAGGAAAGAAAGCGGTGTGTATTTATTATTTCTCGATACTGAGAAGAGGCTTTTGCTCTACAGAATTGTTGCTAGCATTACTCCCCTGAGAGAAGTTACTTTCATCTTCTTAGTCCCAGTATGTGACCGGTACAGACTGAATTCAGTTAGGGGACCTCAATTAGTGATATCTTTGGAGCTAAGCTGTCCAGCATATCAACTGTGCCCTTTACAGTGTAGTTATTTAAATCTTTTTTTTTTCCCCAGCTCTACTTTACGAAGTGTTTCTACTGGATCCTCGAGACCTTCCAAAATATGCTTGGTGTGTGGGGACGAGGCTTCGGGCTGTCATTATGGGGTCGTAACCTGTGGCAGCTGCAAGGTGTTCTTCAAAAGAGCAGTGGAAGGTAAATGTTCATGTGGGTGTTCCTTTTCCACATCTTTCCCTCATGTGTCATCTGCTTGCACAGTCAGCTGTATAGCGTTATTGGGAAATAATCCAAAAAGTATTCTTGAAGTGATATGCCAGTGATGCATGGGAGTAATGCCTTATCCGAAACCACCAAAAGATTTCCCACTGAGTAATATTTAATGGGCAACCTCTGAAATTGCAAACTGAGTTCAATCTTCTTAAAGAATTTATTATTGTTGTTTTTTGTTTGTCTCAGTCTGTTTCTCAGTGAAACTTAGAAGAATAATTCTGTGTCATCATAAATATAATTTGTATCATCTAAAAAAGAATTTTTACTAGGAACATGCAAAATCAATTATTTCTGCCTTGTCCGCATTTCTTTTCGATTGACTCTTGAACAACTTGGAGATTCGGGCACTGACCCCCTTACAGTTGAAAATCAGTGTATAACTTCTGGCTCCCCAAAATGTACTTCTAATAGCCTACTGTTGATAACACTTACCAATAACATAAAAATGTGTCAATTAATATATTTTGTAAGTTATATGTATGATACACTGTATTTTTACAATAAAGTAAGCTAGACTAAAGAAAATGTTATTAAGGAATAAGGAAAAGGAAATACATTAACTCTTTTTTTTGTGACAGAGACAGAGAGACAGATAGGGACAGAAAGACAGGAAGGGAGAGAGATGAGAAGCATCAATTCTTTGTTGTGGCACCTTAGCTGTTCATTGATTGCTTTCTCACATGTGCCTTGATGGGGGGAGGGGGGCACAACAGACTGAGTGACCCTTTGCTCAAGCCACCGACCTTGAGCTCAAGCTGGTGAGCCTTGCTTAAACCAGATGAGCCCGCACTCAAGCTGGCCACCTCGGGGTTTTGAACCTGGGTCCTCCGCATCCCAGTCTGATGCTTAATCCACTGCGACACCACCTGGTCAGGCCATTAACTCTTTATTGAAAAAAAAAGAGTCCATGTACACATGGATCTGTTCACTTTCAGCCATGTTGCTCAAGGGTCAACTGTATAAATATATGTGTTTTTAGCAAACTAAACATTATTATCAGGATCACTTCTGTCATTTAGGTTGTTCTATACCAAATGATTTCATTTAACAGTAACTTCAGATTCTAGTCCCTATTTGAGAGCCCTACTTTTATTCCTACTGAAGGTGGTTTCCAAATGGGTAATTAAACAAAAATTTTGAGATTCTCTTTTAGGCTAAGTTTTTCTTCTGTCCAAGTAACTGTACTTCCTAAGGAGAAATAGAATTTTAGTTTATTTTTGCCTTCACATCCTCACGAGCAATTAACATCAGACGTAGCCCAGATGGTTTTATTCATGTTGACTACTATGACTGGTCAAAATGGAGAATTTTTGCGGCTAACAAAAGTGTTGCATAATTGACATTTATTTTCAACAGGAAGACTCTTGCAGGTTTATTTCTTTTTTTTTTTTTTTTTTATTATTATTATTATTTTTTCTGAAGCTGGAAACGGGGAGAGACAGTCAGACAGACTCCCGCATGCGCCCGACCGGGATCCACCCCGCACGCCCACCAGGGGCAACGCTCTGCCCACCAGGGGGCGATGCTCTGCCCCTCTGGGGCGTCGCTCTGCCACGACCAGAGCCACTCTAGCGCCTGGGGCAGAGGCCAAGGAGCCATCCCCAGCGCCCGGGCCATCTTTGCTCCAATGGAGCCTTGGCTGCGGGAGGGGAAGAGAGAGACAGAGAGGAAGGGGAGGGGGTGGAGAAGCAAATGGGCGCTTCTCCTATGTGCCCCGGCCGGGAATCGAACCCGGGTCCCTCGCACGCCAGGCCGACGCTCTACCACTGAGCCAACCGGCCAGGGCCTAGGTTTATTTCTCAGGACAGTTTTCTGAGAGAGAAATTGGTGTTTCAGGTATTTAAGCATAAATGACTCAAATTTTTCATCTTTGTTTTGCTAGAGACCACAAGGTAATATCCTTAGTTCTGGGATGAGAAAGCTGACCAATTAATTATTTCTCTGCTTCTGGGATTGGTTTTGCATTATTGAATTGATACTACATGATTTTACATTACTTACACTGTTAAGTTTTTAATGGTGGCTAAACCCAGCACTGAATTGTAATAGAGTTCCGTATTGCTTTCTCCGAATATTGGCTCTTGGTTATAGGTGACAGAAAATTCAGCACAAACTGGCTTGAGCAGTGGTGGACATGGATTGGTCCACATCACTGGGCAGTGGTGGACATTGATTGGTCCATGTCACTGAGCAGTGGTGGACATTGATTGGTCCACGTCACTGAGCAGTGGTGGACATTGATTGGTCCATGTAACTGGAGAGTCCTCACGTAGGCTGTCTCAGGCCATTAAAATCCTTTCTACTTTCTCTGTTGCTTGACTTTGCTATTGCTCTGTTTTCGTGCAAGTTCTGTTAATAGTGATAAGACAGCCACCAGGCCATCATCAAAAACAGATTTTCTGTTCCTGGCAGTTCTTATAAAAGTCCTCTATTGAATTTAATTTTGGACTAAACTTGATTCACGTGCTCTCCTCTGAAATAGCCACTCTGCCCAAGGAATGCGGTGACCCGATAGGCTAGTCCTGGCTAGATCATCTGGGTGCCGTGTGGGAAGGGCATTTCTCTTAGGAAAAGGTGGATGCTATTATCAGCAGACTGATTTCAGGAAAACAGAAAAAAAAATTTTTTTTAATTAAGTAAGAGGCAGGAGGCAGGGAGGCAGGGAGGCAGAGACAGACTCCCACATGTGCCCTGACCAGGATCCACCCAGCAAGCCCTCTACAGGGCAATGCTTTGCCCATCTGAGGCCGCTGCTCCATTGCTTAGCCTGAGGTAAGGCCATGGAGCCATCTTCAGTGCCTAGGGCCAAATTGCTCACACCATTCGAGCCATGGTTACCAGAAGGGAGGAGAGAAAGAAAGAAGGAGGAGGGATGGAGAAGCAGGTAGCTGCTTCTCCTATGGGCCCTGACTGGGAATTGAACCTGGGACTTCCACGCACCAGGCTGACGTTCTACTGCTGAGCCAACCAGCCGGGGCCGAAAAAATTAATTTGTACGGTACTGAAATTAGTTTCTTTTTGAAGGCTTCCGCCTTCCCCCTTTCTCTCTGAACTATACGATTAACCCAGTAGGAGATAAATAGATGAAATTTACCACTGGTATTATCCTAATTCCACCTGTCCCTCCAACTGAAGAACTCCCCTCCTAGGCTCACTGGTTAGTAAACAGAATAAGGTGATATGTAAAAATACAGGGATGTGAAAACGGGCATTTCCAGGTCGTCAATGGGAGGCTCTGTGTTGTGCCAGCTACAGGTCGGCCTTCATATCGGAACTGAAGTTTCCACTATTTACAAAATCTGCCCCGTCCAGCTAATGAAGTAAAAGGTTTTCAGGAAGTTTTGGCTTAGTTTTTGTTGTTTTGGCTAATTTCAATGGAAGTAGCTAAAGAAAGAATTGTTTTTGTTACCGAGGTATAAATAAATACGGGAAAAACCTAATTGTACATCATTTTCCTTCATTGGAAAAGCTGATCGGTAATGGATAATGAAACTTAAGGAGTGCCTTTTAAGACTTTTATTAATATAACTCATTTCCTATTTATTTGGAAACTAGGTTTTAGTGCTTACATGCTTGAAACAAGGATGTAAACTTTAAATATTAACTTCATGAGAGTAATGACCTCCTTGTTTTTGTAGTTTGTATTAGTTTACTATTTTATCATGTGTATATAAGAGAGAGAATATGTGAGAATATGGCTACCTTTATGATTTAATCATAAGAAATAATTTTTTATAGTATATATAGTATGAGGCATTAACTTCACAAAATTATAGTCTATATTTTCCCCCTTATATAGATGAAGACATTTGGGATAAGACTCAATCTGTTCAGAATCATAAGGCCAAACTTAGATCCATCTTAAACTCTTATAACTCCAAACCTAGGCCCAACCTAGTTTCACAACTCCAAATCTCATAATCTGTTATTTCTATTTTCCATAATTCTTGAGTTCATGAAAATTGTACCCTGTAGGTCATCTGTTCATGCCTACTTGATGGTAATGAAGGAAGTGTCCTGGCATTGCGAGGGCACTGTTTGGTGCCCTTACTGAGTGTGTGTGTACATACACATAGACAAACATGCATATGTATGTTCTATGTTTGTATCTCTGAGTTTGTTTTCCGGCTTCCCTTGATAACCTGAAACTCCTCCTTCTATTACAAAAGCAGGGAATTCTCAGCAGCCGGTACAGAGAGCTGAGAGGAGGGGAGTCGGTTGAAGCTGAAAGGAACTAATACCACCAAGGGCAGAACTGAACCAGAAGTGACCACGAGAGAGGATAGGAGGGAGGACACCACAGCTGGAGCTCTGAGTTGAGGCTTTATGCCGGAGAGCACAGAGGTGACTGTGGAGAGACTACAGCTCATAGTTTTAAAGTGTGAATTATGTTCTTTGTTCTGTTAATGGAATGTATATGGGTGATTTTGTTTTCTTCTTAAACATTTTGAATAAAAACACTAAGATGTCTCATCAGAATACCTTATTTTTCAATAGCATCAGTTAAGAGCCATACTATTATAACATACAAAAGGAAGTTTATAATTTTATTTATAAATCTGAACTACTTATTTGCTTTGAAGTTTTGTCAGAACCTTTTTATCTGGAAAAAAAGCATATCTCTCTCTCTCTCTCTCTCTCTCTCTATATATATATATATATATATATAATATATATAAAGAAAATTGTTTTTGTAACTATATATAATATATATAGAGATAGATAGATAGATATAGATATATAGATATAGATATATGTATTTTTTAATTGGATTCTCCTTTGTGGTGGAAACTGGACTGGCTTTAGGGTCAGAAGACTTAGTTTTAATTTTCGGCTCTGCCACTTACTAGGTGTAATATTAAGGCAAGTTATTTAACTTATCTTGGTCTGTTTCTTTATATATGAATTAAGGAAAGTAGTATTTCTCTATCTTCATATTGCTATGAAAAATTACATGAAAACAAAATGTTTGGCTTTTATACAGTGTAAAGTGGATTCAAAGTATTAGATCTTTATTATTTTCTAAGAACAAAATGCTCATTTTTTTTTATCACATCTATGCAGAAAGATCCTGCACTTGATACAATAACATTGCACCACCAGGTCTTCATTTATAAACCCCTCTTTTTTCTTCGTTAAATCCTCATTTTTCCCATGTTGTTTTGTCCATAGAGCCTTCCTTTGAAGTGGTCAAGATCCTTCTAGACTTGTAGGTTTCAGAGTTCTCAGGGAGTCTGTGGGAGGATTGGGGAGACTGGAGGGTCTGTCAACATTTCCTGGAGGGGCTTCCCCACATTTTCCAGTGTGGACTGGACTGGGGAGACTTGCCCGGCAATGAGCAGCCCCACCTACAGAGTTGTACGGTACAAAACATATTGAGAGCCAGCAACTAGACTTTCAGCTTCTCTGTCAGCTGTTTCAGGGCAGGGCAGTCTTAGCTCCAGAGCCTAGCAAGACAGCATAGAATTAGTAGCCACCAAATAAATGTTTCATGTACACACAGATACACCTGTGGAGCATAAGAGCAGTCAAGGCTAAAGACTCCCCACCAAATCAGTGATTTAGCAATGACTCTGCCCCCAGAATTTAGGCAAACCCTTTGACTTCTAATCTGAAACTTGTCATTCTAGTCTGAGTTTTTACTCTCTCCAGCTGTAAATTGCTGTGTGTTTCATCTCGTATGTATTTTACATTGTGATCCCTCAGTGAATAGAGCTGACGGCATTCGGCGAACTATTTTATAGCCTAATTTCCTTTTTGGATACTCAGTGTACAAGCAGTGTCTGGAAGACACAGCCACCACAAATCACTGAAAAGTTATAAGGCTATAAAAGAGGAAGAGAGTTCATTATTATGTGAAGTCAACAGGATTTATATTTTTGTAAGCAGACCTGTTAGGCTAAAGAGGCCAGAGCTTGTTAAGGTCAGGCAAATCATAGGACATCAGTTTCCAACTCAGAGGTTTCTCTAAGTACGAGACTTATAAATATCTATTTCCTGAAATGAAATTGCTTTAAAAGATATCATAGATTAATCTCAGGGTTCCTCAAATAAAGGCAGTATTTTAAGACAACCAGACTGAGAACATGTACCTTCTTTCTTTTGCATGTAGTTCATAGCATATAGATATGTTAAAAAAAAATCTTTAAATTATAGATTGATAATTGGGGATAAATGTGTGTTAAGAAAATGTAACAAGGCCCTGGCCAGTTTACTTAGCAGTAAAGCATTGCCTGGGGAGTAGAAGTCCTGGGTTCGAGTCCCAGTCAGGGTACACAGGAGAAGTGACCATCTGTTTCTCCACCTTTTCCCTCCCCTTCTCTCTCACTCTCTTTCTCCCTTCATCCCACAGCCATGGCTTGATTGGTTCAAGCAAGTTGGCCCCAGGCAATGAGGATGGCTCCATGGCCTCACCTCAGGTGCTAAAATAGCTTGGTTGCCGAGCAACAGAGCAACGGCCCCAGTTGGGCAGATCATCACCCAGTAGGGAACTTGCCAGCTGGATCCCAGTCAGGGTGCATGTGGGAGTCTGTCTCTTTGTCTCCCTGCCTCTCACTTAAAAAATATATTTTTAATTAAAAAAAGAAAAAGAAAATATAATGATAGATTAATAGTTTTCCCTGCTTTTTAAAAATTGATGAGTAAACTGAAGAGGCCCAGAGAAAAGTTGTCGCACCGTGTCATTTCCCCCAGATATTCCTATCAATGCTGGGTGTGCTCATGGGAAAAGGGGGCGACAAGCAGGACTGCACTGTGGGAAGAGAGGGGCGGGGCAGCACAGTGATGTTGCAAACTGGAGAACCTACATTTAGTGGACACAAGCCAAATAGGATGGTGGATAGTAACTGAACTCTAGGTCTCCTTTATAACTGGCAATATAAAAGCAAGGAAATGATAAAGCAAGGAAATAAATGAATGTCTATGTATTAGATGTCTTCCTTTATGATAGGGTACAACCCTCAGTGTTCCCATGAACCGTATACCGGAAGCTAATGGACATCAAAGTCCATTGTCACTGCTGCAAAGCTGCTGAGTCAGGGCCAGGAAACCCAGGACTCATCTTGCTTACATTTTTCTCACCAAACACTTTAAAAATTAAGTATTTTTTCCTTTACCGGAACTTAGGAACCGGGTAACCTGATTCTTTCTGATTATATTTCATAAGAGCTTAAACAAATACCTACCCTGTAGGTTATATCTGTCGTTTTTATGATCACTCCTTTCCTTTCTACATAAGCGTAAGACTTTAGTGTGTATTGCAAGGGATCGCCCAGATTTTTTATATCTCTTCAGTTGGTTGCTATGGGAACATGCAGAGCCATGACATTTGGACCAGCCTGGTAGGTCAAGGAAGGCTTCTTAAAGAATTAACCCCCAGACTGAATCTTGAGAGATCAGAATTGGCAATGCTGAGAGGGGTAAGGGCAGGCTGTCTGCACAGGGCACCAGAAGCAGCTCGCTTCCGCTGTGCATACTTGCACTGTGAGGTGACAGAAGGTGAGGCCAGAGGTGTAGAGTGGGTCTAGGTCCTGGACTCTTGGGCAAAACAGAACATCTGACTGTCCCGTGCAGCAGGATGGCTGACTCAAGTTGCATCTGATATCTGGCTGCATGGAGGTATGCTCATTTAAAGGGGCACAGTTCTGGTGGTGGTTTTAAATCACTGGCGGCAGAGATGACCAGGGGTGGCAGGAGACCAACAGTGTTAGGGACTGAGAGGAAGGGACAGTTAACAAGACTGGGAAGTATCATTGGTGGTTCCTGACTGGATGAGAAGAAGCAAGGACCAAGGAAGATCGCCCAGGCTCAGCTGCTGCTGTCTTTGCTGAGAGGAGGAGGACCGGACTGGGAGCAGCTCTGGGGGTGTGGGAGAAGAGGTGCTCTCATTCAGCAAACATTTCCTCAGTCTGTACTGAATGCCAGACACCATTGTAGTGGACTTCGGGACATCTTGGGTGAAGGTTAAGGGAACAAAGGAGACAAAGATCCCTGCCCTGGTGGAGCCTTATATTCTAGTGAGGGGTGGTGGAGAGATTACGCCTAAGAAATGACTTATTTACATAACCTGTGACGTTTTGATAAGGTTCTGGGGTGGGAGGAGGGAAACAGTGCCAGGATAAAGGAGATTCCAATGAGGTTTGGTTTAGGACGATGCACTTGAAACATCTGTAGGACAGTCACGTGTGTCTCACAGCAAGTTGCATGTGTGGTTCTGAAGTAAGGGGAATCAGGCAAGATTGAAAAGAAAGATTTTAGAAACATTGTTCATGAAAGGAGATGTGTTTGCCCAAGAAATGGGTACTGAGAGAGAGAGACAGAGTTAGAACCTTAGAAAACGTAAGTCTAGAACATTGTACGTGTGCATACTGGAATACATGTTACGTACATGCGTATGAATAATCTTTTTTCCTTCTCCAGGTTGCACACAGGAAAGTCTTACTTACTCCGGTTATTCCTCATTTAGCTGAAGTTCAGACATTGTTGCACCTGTGGAATTTTTAATCTCAGCTTTTGTTCTTGAGTTGCCATTAAGCTTTCAGTCCAGTGCCCATAACCAAACATACATCCACGGGTTTTGATTTGCCATGTACTGCAGAGATAATGGCAATCTTGTAACAGGTGCTCAGACAACATCGGTTGATTGATTGATAACTATTTAAATATAGGGATGGGGTTCACTCTCATTTATGTCATTGTTTCTCTGAAGTAGAAAATATGTTGAAGTCATTTATTAGAAAATGATGTGAGGTAGGGACATTTGGACCAAAAAGGAAGTGGGCGCCATCCAAAGAGAGCTTCTTATAGCTTCAACTTTTAAATCAAGATACATATCACATAGCAAATTTGAAAAGTAGAAGTTAGAAGCGCAGTCCCTACTTTTTAGAGCTATTCCCCATGTCTGTGTGTTTGTTTGCAACCCGGCTTGTGCCAGAAAAAAATCCATAGCAGGCAACAGCTTTATGTGAGTCAAAACGAAATTTAAAATGAGTGAAATAAGAAACGACACAGGGACAATGAGAGCATGAAGGAGACGCAGAGCCAGGAATGGGGATGGTGGAGAGAAGATGCTCTGAGGCCTCTGGAGAGACCGGCCGTGGTTTTTGGTTGTGAGCTTCCTAGCAGCCAAACCCAAGACGATGATGGGACACCTGACTTGCGGTGTTCCGACAAACTAAATTCAGGTGATTTGCCTGTTTATAAGAAAAGGTTCGTGAGCTGCTTTATTTTTCTATGTGCCTGTTCTTTTCATGCAAATTATAACTTGAAATTTAAAAAGTAACTCTCTCATTGGTATTAATGGAATAGTTTGGTTTATCTTAAGGAACAGTGCCGAGAGAAATGTTTTATTCTGTGACTCAGTGGCTCCTCTAGTAATAGCGACTGTTCATTGGGCAGGCACTGGGTGCTAGACACTGTCAAGCACTCCATGTTTTGTCTCACTCACTCCTCATCACAGCCTTCTTAAATCTGAACGTTTTGTAAGTTTTGAAAGGTAATATCGTTAAATATGATCTCGTTTAGCAATTGCTATGACAAGGGAAGTATTGACAAGGCTCATTTTTAAACAAGGCTCAATAGTATGACCCTCCAGCTCTTAAAATTAATAGCAATAACCATAAACATCTGAGTGCTTATTTTGTGCTCATTATGCTTAGAACTTGGTATATTCCCATTTTAATCCTCATAGTAATCCTATGAAATAGATAGGATTAGTAATCCTATGAGATAGATAGGATTAGTAATCCTATGAAATAGATAGGATTATTATTATCTATCCTCATGTTAGAGATCAGTCATCTGAGCATCTAAAACTAGTCCAAGGTCGTCCAGGTCCAAGGACGTGGCAGAGCTGGGATTTGAACCCAAGAATCCCAGGCATTCTGACTCTATGTATTTAGCACATAAACTACACACTGCCCCCCACAAAGTTATATCAAATCCCAACTCTTTTTACCCTTCAAAAAGTAGGACAACTTCTCTGCTTTTAGAACAGTTATAAAGAGCCCATTATAATTTAACAGTAATTCCGCTACACCCTAAATAATTAACTCCTAGCCATTCCAAGTTAAAACTCTAATTTGAATTTCTGTTGCCCTAATGGGAAAGAAATTGGGTAGTCTCTATTTTTTCTTTAAGGAATGAACTCCATATTTTTAAGAAAAAATTACTATCACCATCTTGAACGCCTTGATATTGATATAAAGCTTTGTTTAAAATTTTTATCTCCCTGTGTTCCATTTCCTGTCAGTGATAGAAATTAGATGTAGCCTTTCAGGCTCAGAGAGCCAGTGTGAGAATGCCCCTCCTCAAACGAAATGAAGCTATTGACTCTAGCTCTCTGCCATCCGCCTTGGGCCCGGTGGCTGAGAAACAGACCCGTGAGCTGTAGGACGCAGAGCTGCTCTCGCGGAAGTTGTACTTGTGGTGTAATTAGGATAGTGCAACTCACAGGATTTGATAACTCTTGAGAGTGATTTGACACCAGAAATGAAAATTGCTCAATTGACTGCAATCAAATGCCAAGATAGCGAGCGCCCTGGAAGGCTGGGGAGGAGGAGGAGGAGGAGGTGTTTAGGCATTAAGGTGGAGGGAGGGGTCTGGAGGAATGGGAAGGTGGAGGCTTGAACCTGAGTGTTGGCTAGCGCAGGCCCAGGGGCGGGGGAGACGTCTGAACAAAGACAGGACAGTCAGATTATTACCATGTAAGGCCCCGCCTATTGGGGGGAGAAATCTCAGCCCTCCTCTTCAGTGCAGTGTCTTTTTATAAGGCTCTTGTGGAAAGAATCAACACAGGGGATTAGGCGGTGGCTTTGTCCCTGGGTGCTGTGCAGTGGCTCATGGCGGGGACCACCTAGAAGAAGAGAAGACAGCTGGGGAGGGGCCATGGGTGACAGAAAGTAGAAAGGGCCAGACCCGGGATAGAAGGGACACAATTGAGCGGGAGACCGGATGTGTGGGGAGAGGAGGAAGAAATGGAGGAAGAAATGGTGGATTAGTTCTGGAGAGTGGTGGAGCTCTGACAGGGACCTGGGGAGAAAGCACTTTAAGAACACAGACGATAGTTAGAGTTCAAGATCTTTGAGACTGTGGTGATCGGTTCTCCAACAGTGCAGACTCGTAGGACCGGAGAAGCAGAGTCGAAATTGTGAAAAAGTTCCCTTTTTACCTGGAGATACTTTTCTTTGAACATTTGGGGGGAAAAAATTAAACTGTATAGTTCTCTCTTCGGCAGTTTGGCAGATGAGTTTAGTTTTAGGCAACAGATGTCAGTTACGGCCGTTTGGTGCAGGAGATGGGAAGTTACACAGTGAAATTGAAAGCCTAGCAAAGGTGTTGGGCCCACAGCACCAGTGCAACAGGCCTGCTGAGTGCAGTGATCATCGGGGTAATTGGGCTGTTGTCACTCCTCAGAGTAGAGGGACTGAATGATGATTTTAGCAGTTTAGGATACTGTAGGGAGCCACAACATGAAGCAATTAATGACTTAGAAGGCAGAAAAATTCTGTAGCAAATAGAAAAAAAAAAGCCAGTGTTTCAAGTCCCCCCATTTTTTTTTTTCAGTACCTTGGTGCTCTTTAAAGACAAACAAATCTAGTGTACAGTTGTTTTTTTTTCCTTTGAATCTTATACCTTGGTATCTATGTTTGCTGCCCATCTGGTAAGGATTTTTCTAGAGAGAAGCAGATCCCTGTGACACAGTCACACGTGCACACACACCCCCAGCACTCTGCCCCACCTCGCTCAGTCACCCAGTGATTGCTGTTCTGAGGCTGAGGAGACAGGGCAGAAGTTCTTGAATATCAGCAAGACTTCAGAGCCACCTGGGATTACTGTCACACCATTGTGCACATGCTCACGTTCTCTCTCACACTCGCACACCTCCCTCCTGTGTCAGAGACCAAGTCCACATCTCAAGGGGAGCAGGTGGGCACCATGGGGAGAAGCTCACTGCTCTTCTCAGCGACAGAGATTATCTCCACTGTGTCCTGGCAGTGCCCCTCTTTAAAGCTCTTCAATAAATGCTAATTCATGAGACTTGTGGATGATAATATTGCATTTATGAAAACATCACCTTCCTGCATGCGCTGGGCTGCTAATTAACAGGGAACTCTTAGCCCCGGCCAATAGGCTCAGCAGGTAGAGCATTGGCCTGGTTTGTGAAAATCCCAGGTTTGATTCCTGTTCAGAGCACCCCACCCCCATCTTCCTCTCCCACAGCCATGGCTCAAATGAGCAAGTTGGCCCTGACACTGAGAATGGCTTCATGGCCTTGCCTCAGGTGCTAAAATAGCTCAGTTGCCTAGCAGTGGAGCAGTGGATCCGGGTCCAGGAGCATGCACGAATCTGTCTCTCCGCCTCCCAGCTTCTCATTTGATTTAAAACAAACATACAAACACAGAAACTCTTCTACCCCACACAGCCAAGAACCATCCCTGAGGAAGAGTAAGAGTGAGAAATGTCTTTTCTCCTTGCAAGTAGAAGAGCAAGGCTCCATAAAATCACTGGCATTTAACAACCTAATGCTTCTTTGCAGAAATGTTTTGTTTTCTTTTTCTAATGGTAAAAACATGAACTAAAGCAAATGAAATAAAACAAAAGATTAAAGGACATAAATCTGGAAGGGTATCAGAACTGTCAACAAGAATTGAAGTCACTCATAGCAAATTAGTTGAGGAGTCAATGGGATGAGTTTGTTTTTTAGGGGGAGAAGTTTAATATAAATTAATACATATATAGCCCTGAGAACTGGGTTTGGGGGTCAGACAACCTGGATGTCAGTCCAGAATGACGCTGTCTACTCTGAGATGTTGAGCAAATAATTGAATGTTTGTTTCCCCTTCTATGCATGGAAGAAAAATCTTAAAAGTAGCAGCCCTCCACATCTCTCAGAGTTAGGAGGCTAAAGATTAGCACACATACATTTAAAAATGCTTTGTAAGTGATCAAGGACTGCTTTACAAACATATTTTTTAAAGTTTTCCCCTTTTTAGGAAGTAATATTAGTATACCTTCTTTCTCAATAAAATGTGGACTATTTAAACTATAGGTACCTTATGTACATGTTAAATATTTGATTTGCAAAAAAAAGCCAGTGAAAATGAAAGGGTAGCACATATTATTTTGGTTGAGGTGTGGAATTGTGACACAAACACACACACACACACCCGCCACCCCTCTCCCCCCCCCCTCCCGGCTTTAGGCAGGTCTGTATTGTTCATTGTTCAAGAGTATTGTATCAAAGGGCCACAGCGAGGAAACTTTTGTATCTTCCATCAGGATGTAAGTTTAATCTGCCTGAGTGCATAATCAGACAAAGAACAAAGACAGTTTCATACTCTTTCTACATCTTAAACAATTTGTAAAGTCACAACTACTTTTTACTTTCTTCCCTTTTTTTAATTAACCGGATCAGGATTTCTCAAACACACTGCATTCTCCTCCCCCACACCCCTCACTCCTGGTGAACGACTTAATTGGAAAACCAGTGCAGAATTAGTCTAGCTTGATTGTTTCTCATCTGGCCCACATCATAGCATTTTCCCAGTTGAACCAGACTCAGCAATTTGATCTTGCTAGCATTACATAAGTACTAATTGTTCTGTTATTTTACTAACCAGTATGAACTGAAGTTGTATTCCAATAGAATGATATTGATAGCCATTAGAAATCTTAAATAAAAGCCACTGTTTTGAAAGGCAAAGAGGCAGAAAAATTGTGAAACACCATTATTAAATGGTATTAGAAAAAAAAAATCCTTCAAACAACCTTCTTTTTCCATTTTTAAAATTAAAGGTACTTCTGACTTATCTGATTAGGATTTAGATTTATTTGAAGAGCTTTAGTTGCTATAATTGGTGATATACTTTGAAATGAAAAATATTTGTTACATCTCCCAAATATTGAAATAGCTGATGTTTGTCTAATTTAATCAGCATTTCACAAAAACAATGCTAGACTGAGGTCAGATGTATCCAACGCATCAAAACCCAGGTCCAGAATTTGGAGAATCAAGCCAGGAGCAGGTGCTGAGAACACGAAGAGGCAAGGAACCAGCAGGGCCAGAGCCGAATCAGGACAAAGCAGTCGCTGGAAATGGGAAGAAAAATGACCCACACGTGCCTGCAGTGGAGACAAAACCAGGCATGACCATTCAGTTCAGCAAACATCTGTTGAGGGCTTCCTGTGTACCAGGCACGGGGTTGTGTGCTCACAGTCCATTCCTGGTAATAAAAACACATGGGGACCCCAGAGACCACCCTTTAGTTCATCCTAAACAGTGTGAGTTTTGTTTTTTAAATCATGTACTGTGAACTTGAAAATAACCTGTAAAGTGAAAATTATCCTATTGAGCCTCAGGAGTTAGCTCTTTTTTTCAGTAGCGCAGTACCAATTGCTGGGAAATGAAACAGAACCAGGAAAGAGTTTCCTTTTTCACCAAGATTCTCACTGTGGAACTCAGTTCGCTAGGCAGACGGTTGGAGTTGTTGAGTACTGGTAGCTATTTTCTTCATTAGACTAAGTTGTAATTGGTAGTAGTGACCCACAGGGGAAGGGATGGGAAGGAAAAAGAAATTATTTTAGTAGCAAAAATTGACCTCTATTGAGCCAGTAACTCACCCTTTGTAAAACAAACCAGAAAATTAAAGCAATTTTTAAGTTGCTGGAAAATCAAGCAAAGTGTCTTTCTGGGGGTGAGGGTGGGGGGCTGTCAGAAGTGTAACAAACTCTGTGTCTTTATTTATCTAGCAAAGCAGAGTAGGCTTTCTATTTTGTCTTTACTGTAACTTATTACATTAGTACTAATGGTGCCTTTTCTGTCTTCCTTTTTTGCTATCCAAATTACAATTTTAAAAGGGACCATAATTTTAAAAGAGTATATCCATTGGCATTAATAAAAATCACTGCTTTTTAAAAGAGAGCAAATGGAGAAATAATTATAGAAATATCACTATTAAATGGTTTTAGATATAAAATTCCTTAAAACAAATTTTCCTTTAAAATTTTTTAATTCACTGTCTTCACATATATGGTTATGATTTTATTTGAAGAAAATGTCATTTCTGATACTTGTGTCTATGGTACTTTCAATAATGAATTTTTTTACAAATCAACCCTACATTAATTATTTTTTTCTTTCTCCAACTGAGAGGAGGGGAGATAGTGAGACAGAGTCCTGTGTGTGCCCTAACCGGGATCCACCTAGCAACCCTTGTCTGGGGCTGATGCTTGAAACAACCGAGCTATCCTCAGTGACTGGGCCGATGCTTAGAGCAATCGAGCCACTGGCTGTGAGAGAAGGAAGAGGGAGAAAAGTGGAGTGGGGGGGAGAGGAGCAGGTGGTCGCTTCTCCTGCGTGCCCTGACCAGGATTGAACTTGGGACATCCATATACCTGGCTGATGTTCTATCCACTGAGATGGCTGCCCAGGTTCTATATTAAATAATTTTACAGTTACTGAAATATGTTTTAAGATTTTTTTCATTATTTTATTTTATTTTTTTACTGATTTTAGAGAAGAAGGAGAGAGAGAGAGAAACAGGAACAATGAGTTATGTCTGTATGTGCCCTGACTGGGGATCGAATTGGCAACTTCTGTGCTTGGGCCAACACTCTTATCCACCAAGCATCTGGCCAGGGTGAGAAACATGTTTAAGATTTAAGTTTGAGACATCAGTGAACATTTTTTTAACATGTGACATGTGAATAGTTTTTCCTTTAGTAATTGCATTTTTACATCATTCTACTCTAAGTTACAGGTGATTTGTTTTGAGAAAAGCAGTTACTTAAAGGAAATACTGTGCATGCAGAGAGGTGTGTATCTGTGATAAAATAGTGCTGCCTTTTGTAGACTAGTCTCTTTTAAAATACAAATTGCTGCATACAGAATTATGGAAAGGGTCTTCTTCTTGCATTCATATCATTTGAAAAGGAGACGCCAACCATTTTCTGACATTCAGGTTTCTACAACATGTTGCAGAACACCTACTCATTCTTTATTGAGTGTTTAATTAAGAAATCATTTGGAAATTAATCCCGGGCAATGACTTATTTTACATTATACAGGTAAAACATAGGACAAATGGTCTTCCCACTGCCTAAGATTCTATTAAGATTGCATAATAGAATATATTTGCTATCATATGTAAAATAGGTCATAATTTCATTTCCTTATACAAACTTCACATGAAAGACAGTATTCTAGATTCAGCCTAATCTTAATGCTTATTTTTGTTTTGTTTTATTGTGGTAAAATGCACATAACATAAAATTTATATCTTACTATTTTTTCAACATGCAGTTCAGTAGCATTAAGTATATTCCCATTGTTGTGCAACCATCACCTCGATCCATCTGCATAATAACACTTTTCATTTCTGTAAAACTGAAACTCTACACCCATTAAACAGTAACTCCCCACTCTTCCCCCCCACCCCTGACAACCAGCATTATTATTTCTGTCTTTGTATGCTTTGTTGTTTCAACATATCCTTTTTCTCAGTTTTAATAGTAAGTGAAACTAGATGCTAGTATCTCATTTTCCAGATTAAGTTTGGATGTACCATGTTATGATCAGAATCATAAACTTAGAAGCCTGTGTTCAAATTCTAGTGCCACTATATATATATACTGTTCGTTACAGTTAAGATTTACTAAATGGCAGTGTGAACTAGGCACTGAAATGGACATTTTGTGGCTTTATTTCTGTATGATTTCTATAGGAGTGAAGTAGTATCCTTATTTTTTATGAGAAAGTTAACTAGAAGAATTACACAATTTATTCATAGTCACACAGTGACAGACAGCAGCCGGGACTGCAGGAAGGTCTTTCTGACTTCTCACTTTCCTTTGTTTGAGTTTACAATGTTGTACTGCCGGCCCTAGGACCTGGGGCAAGTTTCCAGCCACTCCCTGATTCCTAGCTGTAAAATGAAGTTAGGGTGATACCTGCCTCCTGATTTTTGGCGATCAGAGATGATGTATCTGCCAATCCTAGTACATTGTGGACATCGGTAGCTGTTCATGGTGTTCTTATCACTTGTCAGACTGGACATATATCACAGAGTATGCAAAGCTCTAAGTGGTTACTTCATGGAATGGTATATAAAATGTCAGGGGAACAATAACTGGATGTCAGATTCCACATATCCCCCCATATATTAAAATAAAATGTGTATTTGAAACCAATAGCTGGCTGTTTTGAATCCTGCTGAGACTAAATACCATTGAAATTGGATGTAGACCTAGGACCAAGCAGCTTTTCCAATTGTTCAGGTAGTTCTCTTTTATTATCAAATAGGGTGATGGGTGACATTAAAAGCTATAATACTATTTGATACCCTTTTGCAGAAGAGATTCACTGCATGATATTAGCTGTGGGCCCAGATCACAAGACCCAAACTATAATTTTTTCTAAAAGGAGTAATTTCCAATCTAAATTGATACCAAATTTTACTCAGCTTCTGCCCACAGAAGCCTAATATAGAAGTATCCTTCAAAAAAACTTTGAAGTTTCTCTCCCCTCAGGATTAGGTCTGTAGGCATCAAAATACACGGGTAGCCTAAGCTAAGATCCTGTGGGCTTGCTCCTAGGAAGAAATGTACAGCGAGGCTCACCTGCATTTCTTCACATACAGTTGTGACAACAGCTTACACTTGTATATGTGTTCATGCAAGTAAACACATGACTTAGCAAGCTCACACTGCTTCAGCTCAAACCTGAATCTGACTCCAAACCCAGGACCGCTCCCTGACCGTGGCTAACATGTTAAGTGTGACACATTGGAGCAAAGTGGAGAGATGGAGTGCTCCTTGGTTAGAAATTTCAATTTCAATTGAAGTTGATTTACATTGGCCAAAAATATTTTGGTAGACTTCTACTGGTTTCCCCTGGAAATAGCTGGGGTGCTCATTTCTCTCATCCCAAAACCTTTAGCCGACCCTTTCAAAGCAAACAGTAAACTAAGATGAAGAGAGTCCTGTTCACTGAGGATGGCTGTTGTGTCATTGGCCTTGTAAACCAAGGGAATTGGTCGGTACCTGCCTCAGGGCGGGACTCGAGGCTTCATCTGTCCCGCTGGTTTGTCAGGGGTTCCTGCCAGTTCCACCTTTGCTCACAGCGGACCTGTTGGTACATATTGGCCAGAATTGACTGTGATATAAACTCATTCTCTTACGTAAATGACCATCTGTCCCTCAAAGCAACCCTCTTAATAACTTTGTATGTAGCGCCAGTTGTAAATGACCTAATCACAGGAAACTCTTCTATTGCCAAAATGACAGTGGTAATCATACGGCACTTTTCTTCAGTAAACGGGCACCGAGGTCATCCTTGGCACACTGTTACATTCAACCAATGAGTCACTTTCCAAGACTTCCAAATGCTCTGCACCATCGTGAGACATCAGAACAGCCTCTTGTTTTCAATCTGTGAATATGTCATTGTAGAGTCATGAGGCACTGTTAGGAGCTGGCCTAGTGTACCCCAGTTGTAGAAAGCCCATTATGTGGAAATCTCTGTTTGCTGAAATGAAAATGAGACTTTGAGTGGTATGTTTTATTCCTCAGTGTGTAAGGAGGTACCATAGAGCCCTTTGAGATCCCGGGACCCCGGTCTGGTTTCATTCAGAACTCAGAAAGGACGTGAAATGGATACTGAAAATTTTTTTAAAAACTAATCATTGAGACGGTCAAATAAAGTAAAATTAGCTTTGCTCTGAGCTAGTTTTCATAATAATCATCAGCTTAGTAGTAGTACTTGAGGAAATCCTATGGGTCATGGGCTATCCTTCCCAGAGTTAAATAAATACCTTTATAGCCAAATACCTAGGAGCCCACCCAGCATTCCTCCTCTGCTTGGCTTGGTTTTTCAAGCTTCCTCAGACTCCCTAGGATCCCCTAGTGTTTTAGGACCCGGGAACCTGCACACTCCTCTAGCTTCATCACTTTCTACTGGTGCCTCAGAATCCGTTCTGCTGCTGCACTTCACTTATGAAAGTGTCAGTCCCCGCCATGTGTGTCTGTCTGGCTGCCCACCCCACCCCATGGCGTTGCAGCACAGTTCCCTCTGTTTGCTCACTCTTCCACCCTACTCCCTCCCATCTGTCCCAGCCCAATCCTGCTGGAGCGTAGGGTCTCAGGTTAGGGGTGCTGCCTCAGGAAGGCTCCGGGACTCCTGTGTGTCCTGTGACCCCCGAGCTTGCCCCATCACAGGTCATCACATGCTGTAGTAAACGGCCTGTTCATGTCTTCTCACTAGACCGGGGTCCCCAAACTACGGCCCACGGGCCGCATGCGGCCCCCTGAGGCCATTTATCTGGCCCCGACCGCACTTCTGGAAGGGGCACCTCTTTCATTGGTGGTCAGTGAGAGGAGCACAGGATGCAGATGCTCCTGGAGTACTGTATGTGGCAGTGCCGCGAAGCTCAGCATCGCTCACCGCTCACGTACAGTACTACTTTCGGTGATGCTGGACGCACGTGTTACGGCTCCGGAAGCGCGTCATATCACTTGTTATGGCTAGCAGTGACAAATATGGACCTGGACATTGACCATCTCATTAGCCAAAAGCAGACCTATAGTTCCCATTGAAATACTGATCAGTTTTTTAATTTAAATTTACTTGTTCTTTATTTTAAATATTGTATTTGTTCCCGTTTTGTTTGTTTTTTTACTTTAAAATAAGATATGTGCAGTGTGCATAGGGATTTGTTCATAGTTTTTTTTTATAGTCCGGCCCTCCAACGGTTTGAGGGACAGTGAACTGGCCCCCTGTGTAAAAAGTTTGGGGACCCCTGCACTAGACTGTTAAAGGCAAGCACTGGGCCTTGTTTAGTCTTTGATTCCTACCAGAAGCACAGTACATAGTGCATTGTAGGTGAATGGATGGGTGGGCTATACACACAGACCCAATCATCTCAAAGTCACATGCAGTTGTTCAATGTCTGTCTTGTATCAGATTTTGGGGAAAATATACTATTTAAAAGTTTAACGAGGGGAGCAAAATGGAAGCTTATTATCTACCGAATTGGGTTCCTACAGTGAACTGTAATTCAGCACTTAATGATGGTCTTTTGATGCAATTTATAGCTATTACTATTTTAAAATTGTTCTCCCACTTTTGATAGCTTCCTTTAGTGTCATTTCTGTGTTGGTTTCTGTGACCTCTCCTTTGCCTGGCAGAATGACTTTTTTTATTGCTAGTGTTAGTCACAGTGATTTGGCTCAAATTTCTGACATTTGTATGGATGACATTAAAAAACTAGTTTTTGGTTGTTTTTTTTTCTTTTTTTCTGATGGGATCAATCCAATGGTAAAATTTAGCTGAGGGAAAACATTGCTTTGGCTTTGGGAAACAGTTATCAAAGTTAAATTTGAGTGTCATTTCCCTCTGTATCTTCGTAGTATTTCCTGCTGAGGGGCTTCTTAAGTAGCTAAAGAGTATCATGTGAGGATGCCTAAAATAGATATTTTTTGCAAATGAAGTTTGTAATTTTAAATACAAAAATATAAAATAATACCAGCAATAATTATAGTGATCAGTTAAGGAAAGGAAAATATACTTGGTGATATCCTCAGATAGTTTGTTTTAAATATTAGTAAAAAGTTTTATTGAGGTCTCCTGTTTGGGATCTCCAGAATCTATAATGCTTAAATATGTCAGAACCCGTATGTAAACTGCTATCATCTTAATATCAGAATATTTAAATCAATGATGCTAATAGTTTTGGAAGTTTATTCAGAAATAAGTTTAGCATGTATATTACTTGTTTCTTGACGGGGAAATTTACATTGGTATTAATCATCTATTATAAAACATTTTAGCTTTACAAAGGAAATCTATAGCACTATTCAACTTTATAATAATGTATCAATTTTTTTTAGTATTCTTAACCTGATTTTTTAGCGCCATGTATTTTATTCTGTAATTTAATTTTTAAATGTAAATCATTTTGACTTCTGCATAAAAAGCAACAGGAAAAAATTTCCCATTTCATTTTTGGGCACTGTTCCAATTTATAAAGTTACTGAAGTGCTACAGAATGTAAATTCATTTAGTTGGACTAATGAGTTCATAAAACTGTGCCACACTTCATTATCATCTCTTCACCAAAGTAGAAAATCCTCTGGTTTATAAATCCCAGCTGTTTTTAATTTTTTAGTTTGATTTGGGTTTTAACGTTCATGGACATAAGTGCCACTAAGAATTTTAATTATGACATTTTTAGTGTGAGGAGACCTTAAAAGAAATTGAAATGTTATTCAAATTCTAGGACTCCAAAAGATAGAAATAGTTATGAGGAGTATGTTGAGGTTCGCTCTTTTTCTATTTTTCTGATATAAGTATATACTCATTCTCAAAACTGTTGGTATTTTATAGTGCTAGTGGGTTTTGGCAATATTTCTTAAAGAATTAATTCAGTTGGAAAATGAAAGTGTCCTCCCTAGAATTGGCTGTTGTTTACAAAAGTTTACAGTTGGGTGATTGTCATGATTCTCATTTAATAAATTGTAATCTATTTTACTTTGAACTCATTCAAGTTCATAGTTCACTGGCATAGATTATAAATATAAAGATAAAGATGTTATTGTACAAAGGTAAGCTATCAAAGTCAAGGGACGGAATTAGAAAAGATATTCTTTTTAGTTTCTCCCATACTGATGGCTAAAGGTTTTACAAAGGGAGAAGTTTGAGAATACCTACAGGAAACTTTATTACAGCCCCCCCAAGAAATGGGACCTGTAGCTAACTCCATGAATCTTAAATGATTTTGCATTGACTTGTTTGTAACTAGGGTGATCTTGTGCTCCAGTGAGCCTGGGATAGTTTTGACTTATACCAGTTACCCTGGTGTAATTTTTAATAGCGCCCCCTTTCAAACTCAAAACTGTTTGGATAATTAATTGCAGATTTACTCTGTTAGCACCACAAATGTCCAGCTCTATTCTGTACTTCCCCAAAAACATTTATTATTTTTTTAATGCTCAAAACAATGAAATAGGAGCATAATTATTGATGGCAAAATCATATACACTATATTTATGGTATCCCCAAACCTTCAAAGGAAAGTTTTCCGAGCCTTTTTTTTTTAATACTGCTAGTTGTTATATACAGGGTGTGGTGAAAGTAGGTTTACAGTTATGAGTATGTGCAGTAGTTTATTCTTTTATTATTTATTAATTACTGTATTATTTTCTATATGAACAACTGTAAACCTACTTTGGCCCCACCCTGCATTACTGATATATTTGTAAAGTGAATTTTTCTAATATTAAATTTTCTTTTCACCCACATGGAAAGCCTGTAGGATTTCATTAGAAAAATCAGCCATTCTTTTTCAGTTGAGACTGGAAATTTGAAAATGAAGGCACAAATTCCGATTCCGAGAGCTGACACTGAGGTAACGCAAAAAGATTTATATAGAAACAAATACCAGAAGCCATCGTTAGCTGAGTGACAACTCACCTCAGTGCTCTAAAGCAGGGGTCCCCAAACTTTTTACACAGGGGGCCAGTTCACTGTCCCTCAGACTGTTGGAAGGCCAGACTATAAAAAAAATATGAACAAATCCCTGTGCACATTGCACATATCTTATTTTAAAGTAAAAAAACAAAACGGGAACAAATACAATATTTAAAATAAAGAACGAGTAAATTTAAATCAACAAACTGACCAGTATTTCAATGGGAACTATGCTCCTCTCACTGACCACCAATGAAAGAGTTGCCCCTTCTGGAAGTGCGGTGGGGGCCAGATAAATGGCCTCAGGGGGCCGCATGCGGCCCACGGGCCGTAGTTTGGGGACCCCTGCTCTAAAGCCTGGGTAGACATGATGGTGGAGCAGCTATAGAATTGGTTTACCTGATACACAGTGTGCTATGCAGTCCTACAGTAGTGTCTTCAATTTTTTTCCCCATTTCCCAGAATTAGGGAGATAAATTACAGCCTGCTCTTCCCCACAGGGCTTGGGGTTGCGGGTGGGAGCCCTCCCCTATCTGCCCGGGTCTAGCTTCAGACACCCAGGGGAGTTGAGTCACATCTCACATTTGCCGGTTGCTGCTGCCGTGGCAACCTGCCAAGGGAGAGTCACGTGGAGAAGGGTGGAAATGTGTATTCCTTCCCCGTAACTTGGCAAGAAAGAAACATGTCAATAAAGGTACAGGGGAGGGAGAGAGAGCGCTTTAGTTTCAAAATCTAGTTCCTGATAAATACTGGGTTTTTTAAAGGATTACTGGTATTCAGAAAGAAAAACAGGCATGATTCTAATGTGGCCATTTTTAACTGGTATGCCGCTAGATTTTTTAAAACTTGTGAGTGAGTCAGGGGCACTGACCTCATTTCCCTTGAATTGTCAAATAAAAAATATATATATAGGTCAAAAAATAGTCAAAAAAATTGTCAGATAAAGAAATAACATCAGCCAACCCAATAGCTGTCTGGTGTGAATGAATCAAAATTATACCTATATATATATATTTTTTTTTCTTGTCAGATCAGCAAAGAATATACTTTTTTTTTTTGGTGTGCCATGAAATTTTAGTAATTAATTTACATGTGCCTATGAGATGAAAAAGGTTGAAAATCGCTGTTCTTAAGCAAAACTAAGCTGTTATGCTAACCGTGCTTTAAGTAAAACTTTCTTTCACTACGACAAAAAATAAAAAATACTTCACAACCAAAAAAAATTGCCCTGGTTAAAATTAAATCATTTTTATAATGGCTGTACAACTATATAAACTAACTAAAAAAATCAAAGTATCCAGTGGCTGAGTTGCATGGATGTAAAATTATATCTCAATGAAGCAGTTAAAAGCGAAAAAAGTAAATCAGATTTTAGTGGTTTTGCTATAATTTTAATCTACAAAAAAAAATCTAACCATTCTTCTTTTAATTCCTTACATTTTAAAATGGATTTTAAAAAACTTCATTATGGAGAATTTTTAAAATGCATAAATGCAAATATAAAGAACCCTGATATATCCATTACAGAGTTTTAACAATTATCAGTATATCCCTTTTCTGCCTCTGTGGATTATTTTAAAGCAAGTCCTGGGGTTTATAAATTCTTCAATCCATAGCTTTAAGAGAGAGGATGTCTTTAAAAGTATTAACTAAAATATAATAGTCACTTAAAATGTTAAATACCATTATCACTAAGAGAATAATCATTGAAAATTCCTTGGTATTTTACCATAAATGTCTTTTTATCATTGTTCAGCTCAGAAACCAAGTAAGCTCCACAAATCTTAATGTCCTATTAAATAGCGTATTTCTGGATCAAAGAGGCTAGGAGTTGTAATTTTAAATGTGATTTATTAACCATACCAAAGGTCTTGTAAATGTTTTCAAGATATCAAAAACAGATGTAGTTTAGCCCAAATATTTTCATGTACAGCTGATCTTTGCCGTTTGTTTTCAAAGTCAGTGATTATGTCACTTTCATAAAATCTAACCATGGAGAAACCGTGTACATACCGGTACAATGTATTCAGTAGGCAGAATACTTTAAAACTCTTGACTGTACAGGACAGACTCAAACCTGCATATGGAGGTTGCTTTTGGAGGATTGCTTGTGAGAGGTCAACCTCATAATTATTCAGTAAAAATGGGTCATTTGTTTCAAGTGATGTATAGGTAGGTTATTTTATCCTCACAATGAATATGTAACTATTTGTTGGTAGTAGTGACAGGTCTTGCTTACTTTTTGGTTTTTAGGGCAAAAGAACAAAAATTTAATAATCTTATTTAGTTGTGTACAATCATTATTGGTTGTTTATTTGGACCAAGAAATCTAGGTCTTTATTTGGAGTACAGAATTATGTCATATAAAATAGTACTTTCATTCATCACTTCAGAGCCCTGCACTTTTAATAGAATACTATTGGAGATGATTAATTTGCCCTAAGAATTGGAATGTTCACCAAGGGGGGGGGGGGAAATTACCTTGACAAATAGGATCTCAGACATCCTTTAGGTGGTGCTAAAAATAAAAATCTATCTTATTTGTTGGGCTGTATGATCACCACTCACACTTACAAATTTCACACCTTAGAATTCATTTTGAGTTTTTATTACAAGAGCTTATTTTTAGTAACTGATATTTAAATTTAAAAATTTTTGCTGAGCATATCATTCCCATTCTTTAACTGTTTCTCAAATTTAATGTGATACCAGGAAACCACACGGTCTTTTGGATTTAGATCTAAGCATTAAAACATAATTACATTCCCTTATTTTTTTTTATGTGAAGCTTAAACTTTTATTTGCTCTTATTTCATTTGAACCACATGGTTAGAACTGAGCATAAAAGAGTAAATGAGCCCTGGCCAGATAGCTGAGTGAGTTAGAGCATCGGCCCCGAAGCACAGAGGTTGCCTGTTTGATCCCTGGTCAGGGCACAAAATGGAACAGATCATTGTTCCTGTCTCCCCCCTAACCCCACCCCTACTAATTCCCTCTTCGCCCCTCCAGCCAACTCCCTCTTCCTCTCCCCCTTCCTCTCTCCCTAAATTCAATGAATATTTCAAAAACATTTTTTCAAAAAGCTTAAATGAAATACAGAAAAAAAATTATCTGAAGCAAAGGTATTGTAGGATATTCATCATTTAGGATGCTTTGGGCTGCAATTAATTTTCAAAAGTTCAACACAAGTGGACTTCAGTACTTGAAGTAATCCTCACTCCCATAATTGCAAGTCCAGAGGGAGGGCAGGGATCAGGATTGGCTGACACATGAGAGTAGCTGTGTCAAGACCCAGGTTTTTTCTGTCTCTGCTTTCCTCTCGGTGCTGGTTCTACCCGTGGCTGACGACCTGCAGCAACGGGAGCTGTGTGCTTTCTCATTCGCATACAGGCAGAGAGAGAGCATTCTCTGATTTTTTAATGACTTATTTCAATTAGCATAATACCCTCTAGGGTCTATCCGTGTTGCACAAATGTCAAGATTTCAGTCTTTTTATGGCTGAGTAATATTCCATTGTGTGTGTGTGTGTGTGTGTGTGTATACACACACACTAAAATTTAGTCAGAGAAAGATAAATGCCATATGATGTTGCTTATATTGGAATAAAAAACACAAAGCAAATGAACAAACAAAACAGAAACAAACTCATTCTGTAAGTAGTATAAATGTATAACCACTATGCTGTACATCTGAAACTGATATAATACTGAGTGTGCCAACTATACTTTTAAAAATTGTTTAATTTTTTATTAAAATAAATAAGAGAAAAAGTAAGAAAGTCTTCAAAAAAATGTGGGCTATCAAAGGCATACAAGAACCGATTTAAAGGAGCACCCAATGGCCAGTCTGGCATAACTTGAACAACAAAATGAATGAATGATGGTAATGGATTATAAGTTATAGCATGAATTAAATATTCTTAATACACACATAATAAATATATAAATGAGAAGAGAATCATGCTTCCTTACAATAAAATTTTATTAATAAATATAGCAGAAATGAGGGAAAGGAAAACCACCACTAGACTAATAATACCACAGTAATAATTGTTGCAAATAAGAATGATGAATGGATTCTAAATTCACGTGTGAAATTACAAGCAGGATGTATGCCTAGTGTTGAAATACTTAACCACAAGATACTTATTAATAACAAAGGGGACAATAACATTGGCAGTCACTACTGTAATCAAGTGATCAGATTTAATAGCCCCGGTGAAAGAGAGCTGCATCACGCACCACCTGGTATGATGCACCAAGAGGGACACAGTGTCACCTTTGCAATAGTCTTGCCAAAAATGCCTAACCTGAATTTAAACACGAGACAGGATCAGGCAATTCAAATGAAGAATCATTCCACAAAGTAACTGGCCAGGACTAGTGAAGTGTCAAGGTCATGATCAATAAAATTGACTGTCTCAGACCAGAGGAAGGAAACCAAAGAGAGATAACAACTACGTGCCATGTGGAATCCTAGGTTGGATCTGGAACCAGGAACCAGGAAAGGGGCATTTGTTGGACATTGGGGAAATACGAGTTAGGTTTATGTATTACTTAAGAGTATTGTATCATAACTCAATGACAGTTAGACTGTGGTAAGGTAAGATCTCAACATTTGGAGAATCTGAGTGAAGGGGATACAGAAACTCTGAGCTTTTCCAACTCTTTTTCTAAGTCTGAAGTTATTTTAAAATTTCAAATATTAGCCAAAAGACTGGAACACATACTCCACCAAAGATGCTAGCTGGTAAGTACGTGTAAAGATGTTAATGTCATTAGTAGTTAGAGAAATGCAAACTGCACATTAAAACCTCGGTGAGACACTATTTTACATGTATGAAAATTGATGGTGAAGCGGGACTTCACCAAATATCAGCAGGATGTGAATTAGCTGGAACTCTCATAATTCGCTGGCAGGACTATAAAATGGTCCCATCACTTTGGAAAACAGTTTGTCAATTTCCTATAAAGCATATGTACACTCTGTGCCTACCTAATATATACCTAGACTATGACTCAGGAGTTCGGTGAACTATTTATCCAAAAGCTGAAAACACATATCCACACAAATATGTGTACATGAATATTTATGGCATCTTTCTTAATGATAAACTATATATTTATATATACCTATATCTGTATATTAGTCTAATAGAATGCTACTTAGCAGCAAAAAAGAATAAACCAGTAATACATACAACAGTATGGAGGAATCTTAAAAATGTGTGTTGAATGAAAGAAGTCAGACACAGAGAAGTGCTTACTGTGGGGTTCCATTGATGTGAAATTCAAGAAAAGGCAAAAGGCCAGCTGTAATGATTGAAATGATAATAGTGGTTGCCCAATGGTAGGTAGGGATTGGCTGGAAGGGGGCACACAGGATAATGGAAATATTCTGCATCTTGATTTGGTGAGTGTATATATGTATCCAGACTTACTGAATTATACATAAATTTTATCTCAGTTAAACACAAGGCTAGGATGGAGTAGAATGCTTGCTATTGAACAAGCTTTTAGTAAAATTTTGAAGTCATTATAATTTGAGCAAAAATTTCATGTATAAAACTGGAACCCAATATTCATGAATGAAAAGCTTTCAGTAACTATGCTGTGGTGGGTACTGTAAGGAAATTTTACTATGATTGTTTTCTCATTGAACATATCTTAGGAAAGCATAAAGGCTTGCATTTTATCTAAATTGTAGTTTATATTATGGATTGCAGACTTCTGAATATATCTACTCTTTCTTCAGTAAATTTCTGTATTACGGGAGGACATTTATTAGTAAATCATAAACATCTTTTCTGAAAGGGGAAAATGACACAATGAGTAATAGAGCAGAATGCCAGATGTTTGAGCTCAGCTCAAGTAAAAGTGTAAAAATATTAGGGTTATAATCTTTCAGATGACTTTGCTGTTAAAAATCTTGCATTCATTTCATTTCCTCAGGAGGTCTTTTTTTGTTGTTAATAAAAGTGTTTTTCCATGTGTTTTTTAATGACATTTTTCTGGAACTGAGTAGATCTGTTAGTAGTATATAAGTGATATTAAAATTTCCTTTTCAAATGAGCTCTAATTATTTTAAAATTAGTCAAGTTTTAATATTCACAAATTATATGTAATTCATTAGGAGATGATAGGAGTGAATATTTTCTAAATGAATATTTGTGTCAGTTTCAGCAGAGAAAAATTAAACTCCTACAGAATTTTTTAAATTATTATGTGTAAACTTTTGAAATTAAAGTTTCAGAGTTGAGGGAATTTGTAATTTTATATCTATCTTTTGAGGCATGATTTTTTATGTTGTTTCATAATGAATTCTATTGGCAAACATTAAGTCATATTTCCTAATATGTAGGCGGATAAACTTTTCTAAACACTCACACAGCATTTTATAGACTTTTGTTTAATCATTCATTCAGCAGGAAGTTTTCTCTCGCCAAGCCTCATGTTTCTTGCAGTCCATCAGATTCTGCAGATTGGGTGGCAGGATTCTCTACTGTCTTCTGTCAACTGGGGTCGGTGGGGAAATTGGATTGCAGTTACTAGAGGAGGCCTGTAGAAGAGAGAAAAATAACTGATGTTCCATTCACAATATCTTCATGGCTTCTGGTCTGCCCAGAGAAGATGGAAAGTTCCAGTCTTACATGTGACCTCTGTGCTGAAGGTGTAATTCCTGCGTACTTGGCTGTAAGTCCCTCTTTGTTCACCACTTTTGCTTTGATTCAGCAGAAAGAGGAAATCCTCCATTAAAATGGAAATGAGATGCTGGAACCACAACTCTAGGAGTCAGAGTCGTGTGTGTGTGTGTGTGTGTGTGTGTGTGTGTGTGTGTGTGTGTGTGTGTGTGTGTGTGTGTGTGTAGAGAGAGAGAGAGAGAGAGAAGGTAACTTTTAGGCCTTGTCACATGTACTGTCTCTTTGATTCCTCATAACAGTCCTGTTAGATATCATCATTATTACCATTCTTTTTAATGAAGACATTGAAGAATCTTCAGTGTCTTTAAATAAACGGGAGAGCCAAGATTCTAACCCACATTTTTCAACACCAAAGCCCAAGCATTGTACCACATACCACACTGTCTCTTGAAGTTTAGACTCTAAAAATGTTAAAAATTTTTAAATGATCTCCATGTATGGATTATAAAGACAGGTCTCACTGTGGAGTTCTGAGAGCCTCATTTTCCATGGTCTCTGGAATCTACCGTGGAAGCTACTTCACTGTTTCTAAATAGAGAAAGACATTTTGTCCATGTGACAAACATTTCTACATTGCTTGCTTTGAACTTGACTCTGTATTAGGGTTCAACAGGTGAAATGGAAATCATTGCGCTTTGAATGTCGCATCATAAAATAACACAGTACATTCTATTTTGACTAATGTATGTCTGTGGGTCTATAGCCTTTCTTAAAATCTTTAAAATCAATTTGTCTCTTTATCATAAAATTCTTGACTATATCTAGCTCATTAAATTTACCACAAAGTGACCTGCTTCCTCCATGTTGTCTGTGCTCCTTCACTCTTTCTCCTCCACTCTTTCTTTCCCCCATTCTTTTCCCTGATTCATATTCTCCTCTCCTAACTCAAGGTTCTTGACTCTGTGGTCTTGTCTTTTTTTCACTTAATCCCTTTGGAATATTCAACCAACCTATGTTCTGAACATCTCCCAAACTGTCTCCTCTTCTCTCCAGCTTCAGTTCTGTTATGTTCTGTATGTGCATTTACCAAGAGATTTTTTTTTCTACAGGTATATTTTGCAGATGCCTCAAACATATGATGAAAATTGCACTTCAAGACTTCCTGCAAACTGGCAGTTCTCTCGAACTTCTGCATTATTATTAATGCTAGTTCCATTATTATTTCAGGAGCTGAGGTTTAAAACCTTGCAGTCATTTGGATTCATCTCTTGCCTTTGTTCTTTATGTAAAATCAATCTCTAAGGCTTATTAATTCTTCCTTCGAAACACATCTTTTTTCCCATCTCCTGTCTATTCAGGTATTTATTCTCTGTCACTTGGCAGAACCCCTGAACTCACCTTACTGTTACTACTCAGCTTGTATTTCTCCTATGCTTAGTTCTTTGTGCCTTTCTTTAGTAAGAGCTTATCATACTTCAGTAACAGTCTGACTTTGCTTTTGAATTGGATTCTACCTTAATCAACTATCAAATATTTATTGAATATTTCTGGCACTATGGGGGGATACACAGGCTTGTATAATACACAGTCACGTGCTCAAGAAGTTTATGGCCTAATTGGAGAATTAGAATGTATGTGTGACAACCACACTAACAACATATGCTAGTGCTTACTAAGGACCAACCAGATGGATGCTTCTGTTGCCAGAAAAAATGGGATTCTTCCATGGAGTTGCGAGAAGAGCCCTCTGGGGACCCACACATAAGAAAGACTTGAGGCAGGGTGGTGAGGTTTATTGTAGAGAAAGCAAAAGGACTGTCCCCGGGTTCCCAGGGTCTCATCCATGACCAGGTGGTTCATCTCCCGCCTCCAGCTGTTAGCCCCCACCCGACCAGCCCCTGTCTGGCCCAGCGCGACTGGGACCCAGAGATGCAGAACTCTGTGTCCGATTCCCCACCTGCACGTCTACTGCCCAGGCCACACTTGGGCCGCCACCACTGCTACACTTGAGCCCATGCTTGGGCCCCTCAGGTGGCTACTGCAGAGCGTGAGCAAATGAGCTATGCACCAGGGCCTTTGTTAAGCTTTGACTTTATTACCATGGGTTTGGGAAAGGGTAAGCGTTCTTTCAAACTAGCCAATCTCCTGGCTCTTCCAGGCTTGAGCTGGGCGCGCCACCCCCCACCAGTCCCTTTCCTGGATCTTCCGGAATTCTGTGTCCCTCACCCAACTGGATCCTTCTCCCAGATTTGCCCAGGCTAGATTCCTCCCCTTTTTGTTGCCATTTCGGCTCCTACTGGGCATGCCTCCATAGAGGAATTTCCCCACTGTTTTATTGCCCTCCGCACCCCACTCCCTAGTCCGGGTGATTGACTGGTTATCCCCCTGGGGAGATTGGAAAGCCATCTTCCTGTCTGTCCAGGAATTAAGTCCCCTTTGGTGGAGGATGTGGCCGTTCCCTGGGGTGACGGAAGCCTTAGCTTCCAGACCTCATCATGCTTAGCAACTTCGTTCCCTACTCTTTTGTTAATATCTAACTAGCTGACTGCCTAGTAATCCTTCTGTATGGGTCTTAGATGGGGTCATGGAGAATAATGAGTTAGAGAAGCAGGGGAGGAAGAATGCACCCGGAGAGCTAAGGAGGACACAGGGAATAAGTGGAACCTAGCGCACAGCTCTATTGCCGAAGGGCGTGCCCGCGTAGGGGGTGGGGGTGGGGGTGGGGGTGGGGAAGGATAAGGCAGAAAGTGGGCTGGAACCAGAGTATCTTTAACTTCTCTAGCTATTCAATTTCTATCCCCTTTCTAACATTCTTTCTAAAGCATTTCTAAAGAATTCAAGTTCATGCTATCTGTGCCCTTTTACCCCACTGCCCGTGTTATCTTTACCACACGTTTTTACCCCGGTATCTTTCTCCTTCCCCTCCCACACATTTATGTAGACAGATCTCGCCACATCCAGTCTACTCCATCGAGGGCACAAGTGTTACCTGAAAAGTCTTTGTGTTCCCATTGCCTCCAAGAAGCTGGTAGGCACACAGTACATGACCAATAAGCACTTATTGGATTGAAATGCATTAAAATCAATGGCAAACTTCTACTTTCTCTGCTCCTTCCTAGTGAACATTTTGAATGGCAAGCTCTAAACTTATCTGAATTAAATAAAGGGATCTCAGTCAAACAGAACGTATAACCGGCATTCTAAATTGCGACACTTTTATTATGTTTTGTTAATTTCCTAAATGCTACCATTTGTAATGAAAAACAAAGTGTGCTTAAAGTTTCTAATCGTTTAGTAGTTAATAAATCTGTGTGTATACATTACTACAGTGGTCCCCAACCCCCGGGCCGCAGACCGGTACCGGTCTGTGGGCCATTTGGTACCCGTCCGCAGAGAAAGAATAAATAACTTACATTATTTTCATTTTATTTAAGTCTGAATGATGTTTTATTTTTTTAAAATGACCAGATTCCCTCTGTTACATCCATCTAAGACTCACTCTTGACGCTTGTCTCGGTCACATGATACATTTATTCGTTCCACCCTAAAGGCCGGTCCGTGAAAATATTTTCTGACATTAAACTGGTCCGTGGCCCAAAACAGGTTGGGGACCACTGAATTACTAGGTACATTGCTTCTCCTTCAGCTATTATCTTTAAAAATTCCCAAGAATTATTGCCAGTTTCCAGAGAGTAGAGTCGCTGTTGAAGAAAATATGAATTTGTCCAGCTTCTTCTTAGTGGCATTGGGTGATCAGGGTGAATTTCTTTCTGGCAGACAATTTATACTAAAGTAGGCTTTGGGCTCATGCATTAAATCAACAGGCTTTTGTGTACTTAATATACAGCCCTCTCTGAAGAAATAAAAATCTATCAGGGAATTGTGATTATTCACATTTTCCTCATTACCCTTAGTTACAAATAATGGGAAATTAGTCATTTTAGATGGTGTTTTATGACTCTTCACCAGATACATTCTAATTCCAATGATATTTCCTTTAATTTGAAGATAATATAATGATGATGTTCCATGGATGAAGACAACAAACAAAATTTCTATTGGGTATTAGTAAGTTTCTTTTGTATCAATGGCAGTCATAATAATAGCTAACCCTTGTTGATTGCTTACTCATTAGTGACTGAGTCAGCAAGTAAACTAAGCTTAGTGATTGCTAGACATAGTTCCAGCTCTTTACATATTAACTTACTTAATACATAGCATACACATATCTATAAGTTAGATTACTGTAACTATTCCATATCAGAGTACTAAGATTGTAGCATTTTTTTCTAAAACTGACTTTACAATATAATAAAGATATATTTTATTTTTGATTCAAATCTTTATTTCTACTCTCAGTAAATAGAGTAATAGATAAGTAAAGAACCTTCATCAGTTTTTTTTGACAAAGCTTGTCTGCTTTGCCATTTCTTCTTCCAACTTTTATCATCAACTTTCTTTTTTATTTGTAATATTTTATGACATGTTATGACTAGCAACTAAATAGTCCCTTTGGCTGGTGGTGGTGCAGTGAGTATGATGTCAACCCAGATCAGTGAGCTTCCTGGTTCAAAATCTAGGGTCACCAACTTGAGCATGAGGTCACCGGGTTGAGCACAGGGTCTCCAGCTTGAGCCCGAAGTTGCCATTCTGATCCCTGGTCAAGGCATGGAAGAGGAATAGTCAAGGCACAACTAAGTGGAGCAATGAGTTTATGCTTCTCTCTCTCTCCCCACTTCTCTCACTCTAAAAAAATAATAATAATAATTAAATTAAAAATAGATAGTTCTCTTTGTACTCCAGATGTCTGAGAATACAATACAGGAGGTCCTTGGGTTATTACACAGTTCTGTTCCTATGACAGTGACGTAACCTGAATTTTGGTGTAAGTCGAAACACACCCTAGCCTAAGTCACTTACATATTCTAACACAGTTGCAAAATCATATCTACAAAATAAAAACACAACTAAGCCACAGAAAAAGGAAAAGGACATAAATATACTGTACTGTATGTACACTGTACTGTAGTAACAGAAAAAAATGAATGTAAAAAATAATTACCTTTATTCCTGTGGTTGGCTTGCACACTGGAAGGGAAAGAGAGTGACCTATTGGGAGGAGGAAGCTGGAGAGACAGGAGAACCTGCAGGAGGTGCTGGAGATACTGGGTCAGGTGAATCAGGATTACCTAAGGAACATGCAGAAGATGCTGGAGATGATTCTACCTGTACTACAAGTGTTTCATCTCAAGAAGCAGTTGATGTGGAGGGTACAGGATCTGTTGCAGACCTCTCTACCTTCTTAAAGATTTGTTCCAGGCTAGTCTGGAAGGTTGATAACTTCTTCTCTTCCAAAATCTGCCTATAGCATTGCAAGGCATCCATAGCAGGTGTCTAGAACTTACTGAATCTGTCATCACTGGGGTCCTCAGCCTGGAATTTTGCCAACCCATCCTCGACCACAGAAAAACTTTCTGCCAAACCTTTGATAGTTAATTTCTTTGGTTCTGAGGTTTCTGTCTCTTCCTCTTCAGTCAGCTGCTTCTCCAGCTGAATGAGGTCCTCAGCAGACAGCTCCTCTCCATGTGATGCCAGTAGCACTGTGACATACATTGTGATGGCTTTTCTCTTCTTCGAAGCACTACCATCAAAAGACTCTGAGCTTTATTTAGGAGTCATGATAAGGGTCAGAAAGTTGCAATACAAATGGAACACTTACACTTTTAATAGTCCAAAATGGCACAGGGAAGCATTCTGGGGGACACCAAGTCCCTCACTGATAATGCCGTGTTACTGCATATTCTTCTGCCACATGCTACCGAACTAGTTCACCCACGTAGTCCATAAGTACAACACTAATGGCGTAAGCCGAAACACTCATGTTTGTTTTTTTAAGCTTTTATGGAAGTGAGCATTGTAAACTTGAAACATCGTATGTCGAGACTGTTATAACCCAAGGACCCCCTGTACAGTGATTGAGAAAAAATTACTCTGACTTGTATGTTTATTTCATATGACTTTATAGTGCTACTACTCTGTTTGGAAATCTTGTTTGAGATATAGTAGATGCATTTTTAAAAATTGTTGGTAGGCTTACATAATAAAAGAAGGCTTGCAATTTACCTTTCAAACGCCACAGCCACTATCTGCCAATGACATTGTCCTGGGGGAGAAGCACAGCAGAACATTGCGTGGGGGAGCATCACCCCAAGAACATCTGTTTTTGACCCATATTATACGAAGAGTTTAAGAGTTAAACAATAACCTCATTAAAAATTTGGTCTCATCTCCGCACGGTCTTTGTACATATTTTCTCAGTTCTTAGCATGTTGATAGCAAAGGCCGTAAAGCCTTCAAAAATGTTTGTTGAAGTAAAGAAGCAGGTGTTAAAAACCTGGGATTAATCAGAGTTTACTCTGTGTCATCTTTTACATCAACACAATGCGCTCTCCTGTTCCCCTCCCCTTACCTACCCCCCCACACCCAGATGAGCAGCAGAGACTGCGCCCCTAGCTCCTGCCCAGGGGAGCCCCAGTCCCTGCAGATCCAAACCACATTTGTTTGCGGCACCTCTAGACTGTTCCATGCAGAAGTTGTCCTTTGATTATAGATTTTGTGGGCTTGACTCTGACATATGAAAATATTTCCTAGTGGCCTCTGTAATCAAAAATCCAATATTTTCTTAACTTACTGTTTTTCTGCCTCCATGGTTCTCAAGCCGTTTGGTTGCAGGATCCTTGGCCCACTTTATAATGTTGACAATCCCAAAGAGCTTTTGTTTATGTGAGTTATAACTACCTATGTTTTTCATGTTAGAAGTTAAAAGTGACATTTTAAAAATACTTTTATTTGTCTTAAGAAGAACAAAAGGCCATTACATGTGGACATAAATTACATGTATTTATAAGAATTATTTTCTATAAAAAATAGTGAGAAAATGGCATTGACTTCTACCTTTGAAAATGTGTTTAATATCTGATTTAATAGAAGACAGCTGAATTCTCACGTTGTTTTGTTTGAGATATAGGAAGAAACTCTGGCTTCATACAGATATATAATTTAAAAAAGGAAGAGTACTCTGGCCCTGGCCGGTTGGCTCAGTGGTAGAGCGTTGGCCTGGTGTGCATGAGTCCCAGGTTTGATTCCTGGCCAGGGCACACAGGAGAAATGCCCATCTGCTTCTCCACCCCTCCCCCTCTCCTTTCTTTCTGTCTCTCTCTTCCCCTCCCGCAGCCGAGGCTCCATTGGAGCAGAGATGGCCTGGGTGCTGGGGATGGCTCTGTGGCCTCTGCCCAAAAAAAAAAAAAAAAAAAAAAAAAGGAAGAGTACTTTAGGAGACTTTTTAGATAATTGTCAATACTTCTTCTAGTCTCTGGAAAATTTCATTTGTATTCGTGAAGAAGGAAAGATTGAAAAAGGCAAATAATGTCTTAGTATAATGATGAAAATGCTTTTGACTGCTTGGAATTTCTAAAACATTGCTTGAATCCCTGGACCCCAATTTGACTCCCTTATTCTAGCTCATCAAATGAAAGTTTAATTTAAATGTAGAGTTCCAAAGTTTAAACACTAGTGTCCAGAATATTAAAGAATCCCCAGAGGCCAATAATAAGATGATCACCAGCTCTTTTAAAAACAAACCAAAGATTTGAATAGATATACATAAAAAAAAATGCGTGCATGGCTAATGATTCAATGAAAAGATGTTCAACATCATTGGTCATTAAGGAGATGCAGCTTAAAGTCATAGTGAGATTTCACTTCACATTCACAAGAATAGCTGTAATAAAAATACAAAATAATATTAAAAGTGAGGATGTAGAAAAGCTAGAATCCTCATACATTGGCAGTGGCAATGTAAAATGGTGCAGCCCATTTGAAAAGCCATTCAGCAGCTTTGCAAAAAATTAAGCATAAACTTACCTTAAGACTCGAAAATCTCGCTTTTAGGTGTCAAATCAAAAGAAATGAAAATATATGCCCACACAATGATTTGTATGTGAATGTCCATAGCACTGTTCAATAAGACAACAACATGGAAAACATTCCATGTCAGTCAATTGGTGCATGAATAAACCGTGTTGTTTATGCACATCAAATACCCTTCAGCAATGAAAAGGAGCTAACTGCTGGTGCGTGCTGCAGCAGGATGAACCGCAAAGGCATTGTGCTAAGTGAAAAACACCAAAAAGCCAAGTACTGTGTCTTCTAAGATTCTGTTGATATGAAGTATCCAGAAAGGCAAATCTAAACAGACAAAAAACAAATTAGTGATTGATTGGGGGTAGAGGAGATAAGAATTAAGTGCACATGAGTATCAGGCACTTTTTTGGGGGTGAGGAGAATGTTCTAAAACTGGATTGTGGTGACGGTTGCTCAAGTCTGTAAATTAACTACTGGTCATCTTAATTGCACAATTAAAATGGGTAAGAAAAACATATTTTGGCCCTGGCCGGTTGGCTCAGCGGTAGAGCGTCGGCCTGGCGTGTGGGGGACCTGGGTTCGATTCCCAGCCAGGGCACATAGGAGAAGCGCCCATTTGCTTCTCCACCCCCCCTCCTTCCTCTCTGTCTCTCTCTTCCCCTCCCGCAGCCGAGGCTCCATTGGAGCAAGGATGGCCCGGGCGCTGGGGATGGCTCCTTGGCCTCTGCCCCAGGCGCTGGAATGGCTCTGGTCGCGGCAGAGCGACGCCCCGGAGGGGCAGAGCATCGCCCCTGGTGGGTGTGCCGGGTGGATCCCGGTCGGGCGCATGCGGGAGTCTGTCTGACTGTCTCTCCCCATTTCCAGCTTCAGAAAAATACAAAAAAAAAAAAAAAGAAAAACATATTTCTGTGTTGTAAAAATGTGTGCCTGAAAAATAAAACGAGAAATATACGAAAATATTAAACCCAAACAATAAAACCACTAGCCTAATATTGAACTCCTATGACCTGTGAGAGAATATGGGTTAAATCCTGTAGCCTTTTATAGCCCTTAGAGCAAGTCATTTCCTATGATTCTGCAGAATCGTGCATCGTTTGTATGATGGACTGTGCAACTGGAATAATTTTGTGCTGGAGGATTCTCTTGGGCCATATTCTCAAAGTATTCTTTTGTTTTTGTTATCCTATTTACATATATGATTAATAGTTATATAAATTATAATTATGTACATTAATGTTATATGTGATGTTTACACATATAATTTATATTTATATACATGTAATTAATGTATGTACATATATATTTCTAATGATGCCCATGCATTATTATTACTAAGATATTCTCTTATTTCTGTTTTTCTCATTAATGGAACACCTATGAATTGTAACTTCAGTTTTTACCTGTGTGTGTGTACTGCAGCTTATAGCAAATTCACATCCTTAACAGCTACAGAGACTGGGCTTTTAGTGTCTGAAGAAGTTAAGATCAAATGTCAGTAACTTTTTCTTTTGTACCATTCTGTTGAAGTTACATGCTTACTCCACAGAAAATTAAAACATGACAACAGAACTATTTATCTGATTGAGTAAACCTTCCAGCAAGTAAAGACATGTAGCAGCAGTGGACTTGCCCTGGTTTGAAGAGGTTTTTGTTGTCCTTTATATTCATTCACAGGTGCCATTATTGCAATTTCTTGCTGGTGGCAACAAATGTTCATTACAAGGGCCGCAGTCCATTACACACGGGTTCCGTCTGCCCCGTTAGATAGATCGTTCTGTTCCATTTATGACTTCTGTGTTTATAGCTCGAAGCTTCTTGCGTACTTGATAGGCAGCAAGCACTAATCCCAGTGCGAGGGTGAAAAACTTTAGACTGCTCGGGGCCCCGGGTGCATGCTGGGTGCCTGAGACGTGTAAATAAACAAAAGGAAGGACTGCGTGGTGGCGAGTGTCAGCAGCGATGGCGACAAGGATAGCAATGTGGGTCAGCAAAAAGGAAAGTTGGAAAGAGGCAGACGCTCCATTAAAGAGTCAAGTTCCAGTAGGAGAGTGGATCTGCTTGGAGAAGACTTCGTGGGACAGTCACTTCATTCTGTTGCATTTTGGCGTCTGATGAGAAGAAGTTCAGGAAGATGTGACTGGCCTTGTCCCCAGGTTGAAAATCCCTGACTGATGCACAGTACCAGGTTGGACTCTATGGGCCACGAGAGACTTTTCCTGTGCACGTCCTAGGTGCTTTCTGCACTTTTGTTCGGAAGCAGAAGTATGTTTCCCGTGCAGGTTGCCTTCCTATGGGGCTGCCATTGAGTTAGATCTGATGAGGGAGAGCACAAGAGTTTCATATGGGGAGGTTTATTTTTATTTTTATTTTTTCTGAGCCAGTAACCTAAATCCTTTCCAGAGCTATCCAGGGGAATTCTGACCACTGTGAACCCATTGCAATTTTACACAAATGCTTTGCCCCCAGTCAGGTTGGTTTATCTGGGCTTATTCTGTTTAAGTGTGTGGTTTAAAGTTCTTATGTGATTGGTAATGCCTTTTCCAGCCATCTTGCCTGCCACCTTTGCTCTTGGTATGGCTTAGGCATCCAGTTTTAGTTCAAATGGACTCCTCCCTTGCTCTGTGGTGGCAGTTTTCAGCAAATACAGCTTGGGTAATAAAACTCCAGGCACGACCTGGGACTTAACTTCTTGTGGGCCTGATTCCTGTAAAGCCCTTGAATATGAACTAAGTAACAGGTCCAAATAGTGGGATGATCTACCTTTAAGATGTACAAGCTCTTTATTGGTAGGACCATGTCCGATAATACTTGATGCTCACAAAGCAAGGGTCTAGGCATAGGCCCTCATTGTACTCAAAAACACTTGTGGGGGAAAAACACTTTGTTTTTAACTTGAAGATGCCTAGGTCCCCTGTCCAGTGGTTCTGACTTAGGAAATTGGGGAATTCGGGTACCTGTATTTTTGAAAACTCTCCAGTAACAGTCTGATGCCCAGTCATTCTGTGCATACATGGCCCCCAGTTGGGGGCCCAGAGCCCACAGCCAATATGGTTGAGTTCAAATCCTGGCTAACCATTTTCTGTCTGTACACACAGAGGCAAGTGACTTAACCGTCCCAAGCCTCAGACAGTGTTCTCACGTGTAAAATGGACATAAAAAGACTGTTCCTTAGGACAGTTGTCATAGTTAAACAAAGTGATCCAGTCAAGTGCTTAGCACAGTCTTGGTTTATGGTAATGGCTGGGAAATACTGTTTCCTCTTCATGGACTATTTATAGATCAGGAGCAGGATTCAGCCCCCGGAATGCTTCTGTAATGGTCTGTGAACCGAGGACTATTGGGAGTAGGATGGGAAGGGGAGGGGGACCAGCAGAAAAGTAATATTTTGTGATACTTTAAAAAACCCACGAAGTCCACACTGCGGTGTCTATAAAGTGACATTGGAGCACAGCCACGCCCCTTCGCTTACACACCTCGTGTGGTTGTTTTCACACACCAGCGACACAGCGAGTAGTTGGAGCAGAAACGCTCCTGCAAAGCCTAAAATATTTGTAATTTGGTCCCTTTCCAGAAAGTTTATCTACTTTTGCTCTACATCCTTACCGTGCTCGGAGCCTAGCGGGTCCATCCTACCCTTTCTCTCCTGGGCCAGAAAACGAGGCAGCCGTGCTTGCCTTCCTGGGTGTGTCAAAGGAAGCACACGTCCAATCGCTGTTTTCACCCCGAACTTCCAAGTGCAGGTCTTTAGTTGCACGTGGCATTGCTGGGATCCGGACTGATAAATGACCTGGGCCTTGTTTGGCCAAAGCCCTCGCTTCCTCAGGAGGAAGGCCTCCGTCAGCTTGCGGGCCACAGTCACCACCAGCAGACAGCGGCTCCCTGACAGATGCCTCAAGGGCATCTAATAACATTGGCAGCTTAGTGAACTGGAATGCTTTTCAGAGAACTCAGAGTCGATGTGACTGTTTTTCCCAGTACTCGATGAAACAGCAGAGGCGTACAGCCCTGGGTCCCAAGGACACGAGGGTAACGAAATTCAGGGACATGCCTGGATGCTGGGTGCCCCATGGTGCACTCCCCTACCCTGCACCGGGTTTATACCATCTACCCCTAGTGCCAGTTTCCAGGAGTGGCTGTGAATTTGTAGGTATAAAAATAAAATGTCCAAAGACAGAAAAGGCCAGGCCCTGGCCCTGCAGTCCCTCGGTGGGGAGGCTGCCCCTCTCTCCGAACCCCCATCTGGTGGTGGCAGGCTGGGTCCCTCCTCCCGGGCTCTCAGACTGACTTCCCCAGCTGGAAAGCCAGTCTGTTGAGGTGTGCTTATTTTGGCCTAGACCAGAAAATATATTTTTTGTTGGGGGTGTGTGTGTGTGAATTAGTTGGCAGCATTGACAACCAGGAGATTTCATGTGGTATCTGGCGCCAGGCCTCTCCCCAGCAGTAGAGGGTCTGATGGCACCGCCCACCGCATTCCTGCATGCCATGCCAGCAGTTGCCAGGCCCTGCAGAGCAGAGCGGCCCCAGCAGCTGCCGCTTCCCTGAGCCAGGGTCTGTGTCGTCCCCCCCACACACAGCCCCAGTCCGGCCCCTCCTGGCCGGCTTCCCCTTTTCTAGATGGGGCTCAGGTAGCTGTTCAGTGGGGACTTCCCTTCCCTGGCCCCTTTATACAAGGTCATTTTCAGGTGTCCACATGAAGTGCTAAATACCCTCTCAGAGCCAATGCATTCATTTTTAGACCTAGACTATGATTTGGGAAATCTTTTTCTTTTGTTTTGTTTGTTTCTAGGGTTAAAAAAAGACAAACACCTCAAATTATAGAAAGTGGTTGCATGGTTGTACTCCATTAGAGTTTGTCTGTATTTTTTTTTTTTTTAGAGTAGAGCAAAATAAAAACAACCCAGACATTATGGTGGGTTGACAGGCAGAAGTTTCAATGTTGACAAGAATGTTGCTTGATTCAATATTCAACTATATAATCCATATTAATAGCTAATACCTATTATTCTGTATTCTGCCTACCTATTCTGCTAAGCATTATAATTGGCACCTTCAGTACATCTTTTTTCTGTTCTTTATAATAATCTAGTAAGGTAGTTATATATTCACAATTGTACAGATGAAGAAACTTATCTACAAGAAGTCATTTGCTCCGGGTCACACAGCTCGTGAGTACAGCCACTGACTGGTTTTACAAAGATATGAAAGCAATGTGCATTCAATAGAAACCATACTTCAAATTTGGGATTTTCATTTTTTCCCCAGGCTAGTCTGTTCCCCTCTTGTGACATTGGGTGGAAGCAGCAAGATGTCATTGCCCAGCTGTGGGCTCATGAAAGTGTCCTGAGCATGTTGTAGGCAGGCTAAGGCTAAGCCATAATCTTCGGTAGCTGAGGTGTATTATAAATGCATTTTCAACCTAATGGTATTTTCTTTTTTTTTTTCAATTGCATTTTACATTCGGTATTATGTTGTATTAGTTACCGGTGTATAACATAGTGGCTAGACAATCATATACTTTACAGAGTGTTTCCCCTCACCCACTATTTCTAGTCCCCACCTGGCACCACCCATAGTTGTTTTATATATATATATATATATATATATTTTTTTTTTTTTTTTTTTTTTACTATATTACTTATACTATACTTTATGATATGTTTCAACTTACACTGGGTTGAGTGGGATGTAACCCCTCTGTAAGTTGAGGTGCATCCATGGACAAGTTTGATTTCAGTTCAGGTCTCCTGAGTTTTAGTCTAGCATCTCTCTGTTATCTCTGTGACCTTGGGTAAACTCTAGTCTGGAATGGACTATTTCCCTCCAGCTCTAAGATTATATAATTTTTAAAAATAAACCAATATTCCTCTGTTTCCCTCTCTAAGACACAGAAATTTCAGTTCAGAGTAGTACCTGGTATTTGAACATGAAGGAGAAGCATTTGCACCATTTTCCTATACCGTTTTAGAGTTCAAGAGCAAATTGAAGAATATTCCAGACAGCCACTGTGACTTTGGTATGATAGCATATTCATTCTAAGGCTTTACTGGATGAAGCAGAATCAGATTACAGAGATCTCATTTGCAAAAGTTCTAAGAACCTTGCATGCCCTATTGAAGAAGACTTTACTTTAACTTTAATCAGAATTCGATTTAAATAATTTATAGTGTTTTTAGGCAGAATAGCTTTCTGAAATCTAATGTCTTCTTTCATTAAACTGTTAGATTGTATTGACTTAAAGGTTGAGTACGTGTGAAAGACTATAGCCTTTGGAACTATTGCATAAAAATGCTCAGCTCTAATTTCATATGAGATAAATAGATTCCGTTCAGAGTACTATAAATATTGAAGTGGAAAGCTGATTCTTTAGTAAGTTATCACATAAATCCAAACCTGTGTAAGAATCCATCAGTTTCTCTCACTTTTTGTTTGACATTCCTTGGCTGTTAAGAATTAAGTTTAATGATTTGTGTTTTTCCCTTGGTTCTGGCAATACGAGAGTCTTTTTTTTTTTAACATTTTTGGTGTCTGTAATAGACTAATTCCATGACTTCAGTAAAGTTTACGGCACACTTCTTTAACTGCTTTGATCAGATCCTATGCAGACGGCATTACCTGTGCCGTGGGACCTTGTCGAGGCATCTGGACCTAGGGAGATGTGGTCCCAGCTGACAGCCTGTCAATATCCTTGCCTCCTCCTCCTCTGCTTGTGGAAATTGCTTTTCTGCTTCAAGGTCTGGGTGAAAGATGTCCTCTTCGGCAAGCCTCTCTCATCACCGCTTGCTACTGCCCCTCCTTCCCTCGTTAGTTTTTCTCCTCTGTGATCTCATTACATTTTTAACCTGAATAAAGTATAACTGACAAAATACTATATTTAAAATGTACCATGCGATGATCTGATGTATGTGTGCATTGTGAAAGGATTCCCATCCAACTTAACACGTCCGTCACCTCACACATGGACCTCGTTTTCTCTTTTCTGTCTGTCTAAAGTTCTCTTCTCTTACGTTATACAGTACAGTATTGTCGACTGTTGTCCTCATGTTCTACATTAAATCCTCGGACTTTAATCCATCTTATAACCGGAAGTTTATACTTTGTACCAGCTTCTCCATTTCCCCAACCACTCAGCCCCTGGCAACCACCGTTCTACCCTCTATTTCTATGAGTTGAGCCTTTTTTGTTGTTTTTAATTTGTAAGTAAGACCATGTAGTCAGGTAGCTCAGTTGGTTAGAGCATCATCCCGATATGCCAAGGTTACGAATTCGATCCCCGATCAGGGCACATACAAGAATCAACCAATGAATGCATAAATAAGTGGAACAACAAATTAATGTTTCTCTCGCACTTTCTTTCTCTTCCTCTCTAAAAATAATAATAGTCAAAAGGTACTTTTTATTTAAATTTCCTTTTTATTCAAATGAACTTACTCATTTTTATATTTTTTCCTTGGCCCCCTGTGTGTATTGGAGTTGTTATATAATGATATGATGGCAAATGACTCTTTGGAGAGAAAGTGTTACACATTAACTCCTGCTGCTCTGCCAGCCTGGGTCCTGAGAGCTTTGGGAGGAAAAGGCAGCTCACACAGCACAGGGGTGGGCCATCAGCTGAGAAGACCCAGGCATTCCTGCTCCAGGCCCTAGGCTGTGGCTAAAGAGACACTAGGTTGTATTCCTGAGAGGCAGGGTGTAACTGCCCTACCCATGGGTGTTTGCCACTTACCATGTCCTAGGTACCATGGAGCTCTGTTGATGCATAAGACTGCTCCCTGCTTTGAAGGGGTTCTGATACAGATAAGAAGAAATGACACCCAGCGTTCCTGTAGAGAAATAAGCCACAGTGGCTAGTGAGAATTTGCCAGAGCAGTAAGAACCTAAAATGAGAGTAATTTTAATAGTGTGGTATTATTGCAAATCTTAATTAAGATAATGCAGTGCTGTGTTGCCCAGCTCGTAATAGTTATCAGCCAATGTTTGTGGGGTGTTTCAGAGGTGTTTTAGGGACAGGAGATCGTTTAAGGTCACTGAAGGTTTTAGGAAAGTTGAGGTTCAGTGGGGGGTCTTAGACGGGGCCTTGGACCAGTAGAGAGGAAGTGATAGTGTTCAGAGGAAGAATGGGCTGATGATAATGGCCAAAGCCTTCATTGTATAAACAATTGCATTAATTGACAGTTGGTTATTGTTATGAATAACAGAACTAAGGCCCAGCAGTTCGAATCAGTTCAGCTCTGTATGCACTGCTGGTATCTGGTGAATGCCACGCACCTTATTTTGACAGATGGAATTCAGAGCTGGGAAAAACTAGGCTATTTTGGTGTACAAGCTGTAATTTGTTTACTGTCCTCCTGCTTCATACAGGCACTTTGTCTCGTGTAACTTGATCTAAGGTGTGAACGGCAGAGAACCTCTTTAATATTCTCCCAGAGAAGCCACTGCTTACCAAGTATAATAATCTCTGATTATTTGGGGCTTAAAATATGACTCCTAGACTTTCCCCACCACATAGTATCAGGTTTATAATTGCAACATGAAGATAAATGGCATAGACAAATAGCCTTTTTAAAAACTTCTGGGCCAGGAGTGAATCGGGAAAAAAGAGGGGAGGGAAACTTTCAGTTTTGCATCTTTTTTCTTGAAACACCCTAATGAAGAATTCTAGATTTTTTTTTTTTAGAATGTAGCTTAGATTGTAGTGTGATTGTTTGTTAACTTTTAACACTGTTATTTAAAATATATGTATGAATACATATGAAGCTTTTCTCTTTTTTTTATCTCCTAGAGACCTTTGCTTAGAAGTATTTTAAAAAAAAATTAAATTTCCCTTATCTTTGACAACTTTTCTCATTGGCCATAGTTACTGCTTTTGAATTCTTTAACTTAATTTGCCATTCCAAGACTGTGGGCTAAGGACAGTGATTACAGCTCCCTCTCCTGTCTTGAGCAATTTGCTCTTAGTAGGGTTTGGCCAGTCACACTGTGTGTTTGCTCAGGAGACGGGGCATGGCTACATTGCCCCATTTACTGCCTACTCTTTCTGGTGATGACTTTACATCTTTTCCTTCACTGTTTCTCTTTTCAGAACCATAAAAACAAAGAGTTAGAGACAACAGAAGTCATCTGATCCCATCTCTATACTTTAAAATAAATAAAGAGACTTAGAAAGGCAATGACTTCACCAGGATGACCAGCAAGTTAATGATTTACAGAAAAATATATATTATATGAAAAAGTTTAACATATAAAAGTAATAACTTATTGGCACTTGTGGATAGAAGAGTTTTAAAATCCACATTGACATTGTTATTGCTTTGCACTTGTTATATCTCAGATCTCATTTTTATTGCACTTACTCTTTATAATCCTGGGTGAGATAAAATTTGGTTCTCTAACTTTATGGATGAGAAAATATAAGGTTAAATGGCTTGCTCAGCGTTACATAGCTGATAAGTGAATGAGGCTGGATAGAACCTACATATTTCTGACCCCAAAGCTTATTATGACATTGCAAACTCCATTGCACATTTCTTGTCCTTAGTTTCAGCCATAAATAAGGACTAGGTTTTCTAAATGGGAAATGCTTTGATATTAAGCAATTAGTCAAATGATGAAGCATAGAAAGTTAAGAGGTGCAAACACAAAGCTTTTCTGAAAGCCGAACGAGATGTTTTTATATATGTTAAGAGTTCAGGATTGCTTCTGAGTGACTTGCCCAGAGAGTGTGTTCTATTGTCAGACCTGGGTTCAAATTCTTGCATCACCACTGGCTGTGAGAAGCACCATGGACAGATACTTCCTTCCTTGCCTAGAACATGACAATAACAGTACTTCTCAAAAAGGTTATCATCAACATTAAATTTGATAATAATATAACTTCCCCAGCCTAGTTGCTTAGAATGTAGTAGATGTTTAACAAGCATTAGTCCTCTTCACTTCCATCTCATGCTGTCCGCCATCTTCCCACAGCTGCTCTGGACAACTTGTGGTCTGGTTTACCCTCCACCCCCACCTCTCACCCTCAGCTGACAGCTTGTCTTATTTCGTAGGACAAGTTCCTGTAGTTCCCCTCCCCTTCTCCTTCTTTCATCTGAGTCTAATCTTCAACCCCAAGTTCTGGTCTACACGGATTTACATCTTATACCACCTTTCCCTCATATGCATAGGAATTTTGGTTCAAACGTACTAATATTGTGAGTCATTTCTATCGAGAATAATTGGACAAAGGAGGACTGGCCAGTTTAGGATGTTAGAAAGGAAAACAACTTCTTGGCTTTGGCAAGCTAAGTGGATAACTCAAGGGCTGCCATTTTTATCTCAAGCATACACATTATCTGCTTCTTTGAGACAATGATGGTACCCAAGAGGCAGAAGTCAACAACTTTGAATAATAAAACCAGAAAGGTGTGAAGTGTTTGCATGGAGGACCAGAAAGAAATAATTTAGGATGGCTTTAGCCATTGCCACTTGGATAATGAGTGGATGTTGAAGCGATGAAGATATGAAAAAATATTTATATATATTTGGGGCAAGGGAATAACAGATATGAGGATGATTGATGGGAAATTATACCTCCTAACTCCCTGCTCCTCAAGGAGTCATCTGAATCTGAGCTTGACCGGTCTCTCTGCCATGAATCCAGGAGATCTCCCACTGAGCCACCAGAGTGAACTTCCTGAGATATGAGTTAGACGTAGACTGGCTTCCCTACCTCACTGCCTAAGATTGATGCCCAGACTCCATAGCATGGCACAGCAAGTTCTCACAGCCTTAATTGTTACTGCCTCCGCATCCCTTCCCTGTGCTCCAGGCACAGCAAGCTCACCCTTGCTGAACAGATGATACCCTGTGACAACACTCACGCTCTAGTACATTGTTTCTAGTACATTGTTTCTAGTACATTGTTTCATGGCAGAAAACTGCTCTAACATCTTTTCCGTTCAACAACCGTTTCTCAAGAAACTGGCCTTACGTTAGTTCTTCTAGAAGATTTTTCTGACGCCTGAGGCAGAGGTCATCATTTCTTCTCCTGTGTTCCTGCACTTGGTCCACGTGCTGGTCGTGCCCCAGGATCTGGTTGGCTTAGGACCCTGTCTGCCAGCCACACTGGACCCACATATGAGACCCTGAATAGGAATCTCGTCTCATTCATCTCTCAGCCCTTGTGCTGGTCGCAGTAACTGGCATATAATGGCCACTCTATAACTATTTGTTGACCTAATTGGTAAAAGGATAGACATATTGAATGAATAGTGCCTAATTTGACAACAGAATATATTTTCTATGGTTAAACAAACCAGTGTCCTAAATCCAGGGACACTGACAACAGCATTGCCTCTGGGAAAGGAAACTGGGCGTCTCGAGAGGCAGGGAAGGAGAGAGACTCTTTACCATGTACCCCACAGTGTACCCAAACTAGTCGGACTTAATATGTGTGTGAAAAAAATACCTCTGATCAAACAGTTTGAAAATGTCTTTTCTGGCGAACATGTAGATTGTCAGTAGAAGTTTCAATAGAGTTGTCCTCTGGAACCAACACGGCTCTTGTCTGGGTTGAGAGCTGTAAGGGTGCTTAGGAACCAGGCGGTGCCTGACATGGCAGTAAGTTCCCCCTGAGCTGCACAGAGACCTTCACGCCATCACAAATAGTTTAAGGCCAGAGTGGCTGAACAAGAATCCCTCCTCTCTGCCTTCCAGTTTTAAGATCGTGGTGGATTTTCTGGTTGGGCAAAAATGAATGGAATGTGATCATTAATTAAGGACGCCACACACACAAATTTCCCATTCTGCAGGGCTGTGCGTGTGTCTGTTTCATGGATTAGGGTATAGAAGTACAGGTATAGGCCCTGGCCGGTTGGCTCAGTGGTAGAGCGTCGGCCTGGCGTGTAGAAGTACAGGTATATGGGGCAAAAAGTAGCGGATTCGGGGGTCAGTGTGCCATCCTGTGCCTATTTCAGCTGAGGCTTCAACCCAGAAGTTTGCCTCAGTTCATGCACTTTGCTTTCCCAAGGCTCACAGAGGTTAGTGATATTTCAGTGTACAGAGTATCCCTTATCAGTAGCCTGAATGTTTTGCTGCTCTGTTCCAGTCTATACTCTAGGTATAAATACTTTTTATATCCTTCTGTGGAGCCATAGAAGGAGTAGATGCTGTAATGAGAGCGCTTCAAGTACAAATCCCAGCTAAGCTGGCCGTGTGATGTCACCTGCATGTGTTTTCATTGACAAAACGGGGATAATATGACCTATCTCACAGGGTCCACCCCCACAGGATTTTTTAAATTAAGGATTAAATTATACGATTGGTAAAACAGCTGTCACGTAACAGGAATTCAACAAATGTTACTTCCCTGCCCACTACCCTGAAAACTTATTAGTTTATCTAGATAGCAGATGTTTTTGCATAGTGAAGTGCAACTATGTTAAATTCCTACTATTGAATGTGTGTGGGACATAAGTCACTCCTCTTGAAAAATGTTCTTTGTTCCTTGTGGATTACTCATTTTATTTGCATCCTAATGTTTCTCAAGATTAAAAGCTTTCAGCACTTGGCTTTTATTATATAATATTTTCTTTAATTATCTTTTGCTAAAAGTATGCAAAGTGCCTAAAATTTAAGTCATAATAATTAGAAGTGATATATATTTTTAAGTGAAAAAACTAGTGCCTTGCCCCCACAAGAAGAATGTTTATCTGGGAATTTTTGTACTCACCCACAAGGGAAGAGGAAAAAATAAATCCAATCTCACTATTAAATTAAAATCTTAGGATCCCAAAAACATAACTTCAAAGGATTTGTGTCTCAAGGTGGCAAAAGCAACCTCCACTTACTTCTCCAGTGAGTTTCCCTCCCTCTGGCATTTTAAGGCATGTTAATCCAGGCTCTCTCATAAACTCCGTCAGCAGGGGAGCATTGTTCATTGGTTTATTATGGGCAGACCAGACTGGTTCAAACTGAGCAGGGGAAGTTAATTATCAAGTGTTTTAGCTTGCTCTGACAATGAATAACCAGTCTTGTCGGACACCCTCTCACTCACCATGCAGCATTATAAGATATAGGGTGCAGCGGGGGATGGGAAATCACCCATCAGAACCTGCAATAGGGGAATTTGCTGGGACTGCCCTAATCTGTTTCCCAGGTTGTTCGAACTGGTTCAAGAGCAGTTAAACAAGGTTATGTAAGTGACATGTGATGTAGCCCAAAATAGTGACTGCAAACACAGGCTGCTGTTGCTGGGCAGTTGTCAACTGCTTTAAAAAAAATCCTCTAGCAGGACAACAAATGAACCTTTAAAAATGAAAGAAAGGTTTAAAGGCAAAGTTAATTTGAAAAGCGACTTGGTGAAATTGCCTTTCTGAAAATGAAGGCCCCCTTTTATTTTTCTTGCAAAGGGAAACTTACATTGTACATAAAGTCTGGTTGTTCTCGAGTGTCCGGTGGGGAGGGGTGGTTACATGGAGAGGACTCTTGAAAAGTTTGGTTTCCTGCTAAAGTGCATAATTCCCGTGTTTTAATGAAAAATCACAACAACAAAACCATCAGACTGGCTAATGGCTTTGGGCATATAACAAATTATTGAGCAATACATCATTCAGGTAGTGATAAACTTTATTTTATAAGTTATGGTTCCTCTCAGTTAAATTCTCTTCTAGATTCATGCTCACCTACTGCAGAAATAAGCGACAGTGGGTAGATGTGATAAATGCTAGGCAGCAGTAAGACGGGGTCGCGATTTCCCTTAGAACTGGAAGGAACCTCAGGGCTCCCCCAGCATGCCCCCTCGTTCCATGGACAGGACCGTGCCTTCTGCTAACGATGAAAAACAGAAACAAATATTAATTCACTATGCAGTAGTTTGTGGTTTGTTTTTGGTTTTTATCCTAGAGGCTATTATCTTTTTGTTTGTCCCTGGCTATGGGTATTCTTGTGTGTGTGTGGGGAGTTCACAGCAGTACAAGCTGGGTGATTAAGGAATAGAAAGGCCACTATGTTAGATCTGATTTAGGAGAAACGGCTCAGTCTTGCCAAGCTTATTCCTATGAATTTAAATCAAGTCAGTTTGGTTCAAATGAACTCATCAGGGATGTAGCACAAATTTTTGCCCTGTATTCTAAGGTGTTCTTGATCCCATGGGAAATAGGGTCCTTGACCTGAAGAATTAGAAAGCAGTATCCAAGTTCAAACATGAGGTATAGACAAAGGTGCTAGAAGGATATTCATGCATTTTAATGGGCTGAAGAGGGCATTTTTCGTATTTGCAAAATAAAGATTTGGAATTAAATCAGGAAAGAAAAGACGTGAAAAAGAAAATTACATGTCACATTACACGGTAAGCATGAAGATAAAGTTTTAAAAGAAGACAGGATTCTGTGCTACCATTGCTTTACAGCTTGTTTTTTTTTAAAGCAAAACAAAAAACAACAACAGAGTTTAAAATAAGTCTTAACTGTCATCAAGAGGTTTGCACCCCAACTGTTTTGTTCCCACAGTGATCACATCCTCTGAGTTCTCTGCCCTTTAACAAGCTGCAGCTCTGAGGAGCCAGGAGTCGGGGTGAGAATTCAGAAAGCGGGTGGAGGGGACCAGAGACAGGATCCTGGTCTCAGGGTGCAGGCTCTGGGGCTGGCTTGGTATCCTATCCCTGTTGTAGAGATCCGAGTGGCAGGGACTTGGGTGCTATTGGGCTCTCTCTTCGTCTCTAAGTCCCCTGTGAAACACCAGCACATCTCCCACCAGGTTCTGAACAAATGGAGAAATAAAAACAAGGGAGTGGCTGGTGGAAGATACGATACCAAGTTTTGGGAGTTAACTAAGTTGAAGGATATGATTTAGTGGTATGAGAAAAAAGTGAGGGGCTGCTGCCAGAGCCCCAGAATCAGATACAGGTGCAGGCTCTTCTGAGACCTGAGGCTGGGGGAGCTCTCCCCCAGCAGGGAGAGGAGGCAGGGAGGCAGGCGGGTCAGATTTCTTCTCAGACTTACTGATCACAGCCCAGTGAGTGAAGGAGACAGGCCTGGGGTGCAGTGTCCATTGGGGAGCTGCCTCCCCTGGAAGGAAGCGTCAGTGGGGGTGGGGGTGGAGGTGCTGGTCAATGTTGGGCAGATAAAATGTATTATGCTCACTTTGTTAAAGATGGCGCTGCCCACGTGGAGGCCGTCGCCCAGGTGATATTAATGTGTGTCTCTGAGGTCTGTGGGCAGGCAGGATCCTTGTAGCCTGGGGCTTGGTTTTAGGACTAAGCCTTTCCCACCCTTTTTGATGTGGAGTGGTACAATCCTATCATGCCTCCGATAAGTGACTTTGTATTAGAGACTTCTCTATTTTGTATATTAGATTAAGGGTTTTGATTTCTACACTATAAAATGGGGGCAAAATGAGAGCTTGCTCTCTGGGTTCCTGAGATTAGCATTAGAGAGGAGAGCAGAGAAAGGCCACATGGAGGAGGCCAGGAAAAGCAGCCAAGATGGCGGAGTGTTGAATGAGAAGCCAGTTTGTGCAGAGTTTGTGCAGGGAGAAGGAAGGAGATGGGGAACAGAGGTGAATAAGGCTAGTGAGCTGAAAACCTTTGATTCTAGGAAACTCGGATAAGTCAGTAGCTTTGTGAGCACTGAATGTGAGTGGGTTTTGGAGCCCAGTGTGTGTTTTTACTTTCCCGCCGGGTGCAAGCTAGGATTAAAGATGATGGCCCATCAGTTTTTGGCTCTGGTGTTTCTTTACCGACTGTCCGAATCCAATGCGAACCTGCATGGGCCAGGCGGCTGTGATGGTAGCCCTGGATACTGGCTTTACAGTCAAGTAAGTTTGTAAGTATGATATATGTTTACTCGCTTATAGTTTGCATTGGGTGTGGGGGACAGGCTATAAGCAGGCAGGGTCATTATAGCCTAAGGCTTAGTTTTAAGACTAAGCCTTTCCCACCCTAAGTGACTTTGTATCAGAGACTTCCTTGTTTGTATATTGGATTAAAGGTTTTGATTTCTACTCTATAAAATGGGGCAGAGGAGCCCATGCCGGAGGAGGAGAGCAGAAAAGACCATGTGGAGGAGGCCAGGAGAAGCAGCCAAGATGGTGGAGTGCTGAAGGAGAAGCCAGTTTGTGCAGAGTTTGTGCAGAGAGAAGGAGATGGGGAACAGAGGTGAATAAGGCTGGTGAGCTAGAAACCTTTGATTCTAGGAAACTCAGATGAGTCAGTGGCTTTGGGAGCCCTGAATGGAAAGGGAAGTGTTTTCCCACTGTGTATATTTCTTGCCCACTGGGTGCAAGCTAGGATTAAAGCTAATGGCCCACCAGTTCTTGGCTCTGTTGTTTCATTACCGTCTGTCTGAATCAAATGCGAACCTGCACTGGCCAGGTGGCTATGTTGTGGCCGTGGCTACTGGCCATATAGAGGGCCAACCCGAGACCCCAGGCACAGTGTCTTTGGGGGTGGGGGCTAGGAGAGGATCTGGGCTCTGTTCATTCTTACTCTCTCCAGGTCATCCCCCCCATCCCCATCCGTAAGGGACTGTGCTCTCAAAGTGTCAGGATACGTCAGTTTTCCAAAACATAGAACTTGGGGCATTCCAGTTGGTATGGAATCAATGTAATCTCCTGCCTGGTTAAATGCTTGATCCTTTCTTTAAAGATTCTGAAAGGAGTTTGTAGGTATTCACCATAGTTTTAGGGCTTCTAGAGCCTGTTTCTTTCCATATACAATTTTGCCTGAAAACTTCAGTATTTTTCTTGATGAAAGGGGGCTACACTGATGATCAGCCATCCTTATGGCTCCGCTCCCAAGTGAAATGCAAGAGGATGGCAGGCTTGCCCAGATGTAGTCGGAGGTGCAGAACATCGCTGTGGAGTTGAAGGATGTGCTCGCATCTGTACCTATCACAGAAAATGAGTGGGTGAGGCCACAGGTTAGCGATGAAGAGGTGATGGCGGAGATGTTCTTGGCACTGCCGCAGCCTGGCGGCGCTGACCTTCAGCCAGGCGGGCACCGCTGGCTGCTCGCCATACTGCCCGTCTGCAGGTGTAGCGTGTCTCTGAGGACCCTGTTGAGGATTCAGGACTGATACAGCTCTACAAAGTGACCAATCTTTGGAGTTTTTCCATTTTGTTAAAATAAGCCATAAAATACACTGTCTTTCGTGCTAATAATATAATGATAAGACACCAGTAATAAAAACACCAATAAAAATAACAGTCCAGGGTTACTGTTTGTGTCAATCAAACTAGCTCTTCTTTTTCTGCTTTAGTCTGTTGAGCTCTATGTAAGGATTAAATTTTTTTTTAAAACAGCTTTTAAATTAAAGTTTAAAAATTTGATTTAGAAGTGGGGAAATAGTAGAGGCAGGTAGACTAGTTACAAGTGTGTTGAAATAATAAGATGCAATGAAATGCATGATATATAGCAATCATACAATAGGGACAGCTACCATTCATTGGACTCTCACTGGACGCCAGAGACTAAGTGCTTTACATGATGTATTCATCTTCAGGATAACTTGTGAGATAGGTGCTTTGACAATGTCTCTTTAACAGATGAGGAAACCGATAATACAAAAAGGGTAAGAAACTTGTCTAAGGTTCCACCGCAAAGGTTCAAACTCAGTATTTGAAAAGTTTAAGAGAGCTATGATAAGGAGACAGTACTAGTGGACAAGTATAGGATTCAAGAGAAACTCAGGAAAGAACTGCAGGACCTGTGGACCCATTGAATATTGAGGTTTGTTATGGTAGGGGTTGTTAATCAGGGATGACCCTGCAGTTTCTCATTCCCACACTGGTTGCGGCTTTAGGAGAAAAACTAAAAATGTTTCTGTAAATACTGTTTTACTGTGCTGCACAAATGTTGGTGTGTTGAGTTTTCATTATGATTCTGTTTGAAATATTTCATCATTTCCCTTGTGATTTTTTTCCTCCAACCCATAAACTATTTAGAAGTATGTTGCTTAATTTTCAAATCTGTAGGTTTTTCAATGTATTATTTTGTTATTGATTTCTAATTTAGTTCCTTTGTGGGTAGAAAACATGTGGTGTGTGATTTCATTGCTTTTACAATTTGAGACTTATTTCATTGTTGAGAATGTGGTCTAACACAGTGAATGTTCTATTTACACTTGAAAAGAACATATGTATTGTGCAGTTGTGTGACCTAAGTATTTATTAGATCAAGGTGTTGGCTCATATTGTTAAAATCTTCTGTATCCTGATTTTCTAGATAGTTGCTGAGAAAGGAGTTTGCAAATGTCCAGCTAGGATTTTGGATTTACCATTTTACTTTTTATTTCTGTCAATTTTGACTTACTGTATTTTGAAGTTTTGCTATTAAATGCATTCATATTTAGACTTGTTATATATGAATTTAATCATTCTGAAATGATATACTTCATCTTTTGATATTCTTTGTCCTGAAGTCTACTTTGTCTGACTTGAATACAGCCACATTAGCTTTCTCATGCTTGTATTTTATGTTGTATATATTTTTCTGTCTTTTAACCTTCAACTTGTGTGTTCTTTTATATTTAAAATACATCGGAACATAAATTTCAATCTTGCTTTTTTTTTAAATCCAGTGTACTGTCTTTGGCTTTTAATCAGAGTATTTAGACCAGGGGTCAGGAACCTATGGCTCGCGAGCCAGATGTGGCTCTTTTGATGGCTGCATCTGGCTCGTAGACAAATCTTTAATAAAAAAAAATAACGTTAAAAATATAAAACATTCTCATGTATTACAATCTATTCATTTTCTACCGCTCATGTTCATGGTTGCGGGTGGCTGGAGCCAATCACAGCTGTCCTCTGGGACAACACCAAATTTTTATTGGATAATGCTTAACATACACGGGTCATTGTATGGCTCTCACGGAATTACATTTTAAAATATGCGGCGTTCATGGCTCTCTCAGCCAAAAAGGTTCCTGACCCCTGTTTTAGACCAATTACATTTATTGTAACCATCGCTATACATGGGTTTATAATCTATCATGGTGTTTATTTTCCTTGTGTTCCCTCTGTTATTTGTTCCCTTGTTTTTTTCCTCTTGTATCTTTTTTGGGTGGAGTATTTTGTTCAGTATGCCATTTTATTTCTGTATTGTCTCTTAAGTTACACTGTTTAGAGTTGTTGTTCTAGTGGTTGCTTCAGGGCAGTGTCTCAAACATTAATGTGCATCAGAATTACCTGAAGGATTCTATAAACCAGGGGTAGTCAACCTTTTTATACCTACCACCCACTTTTGTATTTCTGTTAGTAGTAAAATTTTCTAACCACCCACCGGTTCCACAGTAATGGTGATTTATAAAGTAGAGAAGTAACTTTATTTTATAAAATTTATAAAGCAGAGTTACAGCAAGTTAAAGCATATAATAATAATTACTTACCAAGTACTTTATGTAGGATTTTCACTAAGTTTGGCAGAATAAATCTTCATAAAACAACTTACTATAGTTAAATCTATCATTTTATTTATACTTTGGTTGCTCTGCTACTGCCCACCATGAAAGCTGGAATGCCCAGTAGTGGGTGGTAGGGACTAGGTTGACTACCACTGGTCTAAAGCATAGATTTCTAAGTCCCTCCAGGGTTTCTGAATTAGTAGGTCAGAAAGAGGGCTCGTAAACTTCAATGTTTCCTAAGTTATTAGGTGATGTTGATGCTGCTGTCTGGGAACCATACTTTGAGAGACATTGTTCTAGGGCTGGCGAACCTTTTTATAAAAAGAGCACACTTTTGCAGTGCTGGTCAACCTGGTCCCTCCTGCCCACTAGTGGGCGTTCCAAATTTCATGGCGGGCGGTAGCAGAGCAACCATACAGCACCACTATCGGCCCACTTGTAACAGTTTTTTTATTTTTGTTTTAAGCAATCATTTGACTTTGAAGGAATTTAAGAACAGAAAACTTATTTTACCTTTTGCCATCTAGTTATCATTTTTATTCTTTTCTGTACATCTAAATTTCTCTCTGGTATTTGTCCTTCAGCATAACTTTCATTTCTTATAATGTGATTCTACCAGCAACACATTTTCTTACCTTTAGTTTATCCAGAAATGCGTTTAATTTCACCTTCATTTTGAGACATGTTGTCATTGGTTTTTCTGAGTTGACAGTCTTTAAAGATATTATATGTTGTCTTCTGGCCTTAATTGTGTTGAGTAAAAAAATCAATTATTACTCTTGTTACCTTTTATGTAATATGGTTTTTATCTAGCTGCTTTTAGTATTTTTATATTTGTTTTTTAGCAATTTAAATATGTTCTGCCATACTGGTTTTTTTTTTAATTTTTTTGTTTTTGCATTTATTTTTTGGGACATTTGCTAAGCTTTTCGGATTTGTGAGTTGTCATTTTATTGAACTTTGGAAATTTTCATATATTTTTTTCTCACCTAATCTCTTCTTTCCTCCTGGGATGCCAATTACACACATATTAAATTACTTAATACCATCCCACAGTTATAGTCTTTACCTATTGATTAGTTTTGTGTAATTATCTATACCTACCTCTATTCACTAAGAGCCTTCATTAAATAAGTCATTAGGTTATTGTAATGGTCTGGTTTTATTTCTTCACTTTGATAGATTTCCCTATTCTGTTACTGGCATTTTATTATTATGACTAAGATGGGCCATAATGATACTGAGAATGTGCTCTAGATTAAATTATTTTAATTGCATTAAGCAGTGCACATTATTGTTATTGAGCGTTTTCTGTAATTTACTGAGGAATTCTCAGCTGAGGTAGCGTGGTGGTACTAGGCTGGTGGGAGTGCTTTCGAGCCTGCTCACTGCGCTGCGGTGAGACTCCCTCTGTCCACCGTCTGCTTGTTTTCAGTGGCCCATGACCCAGTCCTCGGACCCTCTCTTTCCAGTCTGTGCTCACTCTCCATGGGATCTTATCCCGACTCCTGGCTTAAAGTAACGACCACACACCGACTTCCTCCCAGCCCAGACCTCTCCCTGACTCCACACCTGCGTCTCTCCCTGCCGCTATGACACTCAGACCTCCCAAACGCCACACGCCCTGGACTCTGCCAGGGTAATTATCCATGCAGCACACGCTCCTACTGTCTCCTCCATTTTGATTTATGGCTTCTCCATTTTTTTTTAATGGTTAGGCCCAAGCATCTTAATGCCCCTGTAACTCCCCTTTTCCTCTGGTCTGTCAGCAAATCCTAGTAGCTGTAGCCTCAGATGCACCTGCACTGACCACGCCCGCCACTGTCTGCCACCGCGCCCACCCGACCTGTAGGTTACAGTGCGCACCTCCTCCCCTGCTTTCCCGGCTTCTGCCTTGGTCCACTGCCCTCAGCCTGCAACACAGCAGCCAGAGTGGCCCTGCAGCATAAATCACATCAGGCCACTTCTCTGCTCAGAGCCCTCGAAGCTAGTGGCTTTCCATCTCACTCAGAGTAAAAGTCAAAGTTGAGTATGACCTATAGGGCCCTACCTGAGCTGACTCCCTGAGCTCTAACTCACCTCCTCTGGCTTTCCACTCACTCATTCTCCCTGTTCTTCCCCCCGGGGCTGGTCCTTAACCTGCCTAGTAGCCTCCCCACTCCATCCCGACCTCGGTTGCTTTTCCCACTGCCTGGTGTTCTTTCTTCCCAAGGTATCACAGTTAGCACCTTCGTTTCCTCCCACTGAGAATCTTCTAGAGAGGCCTTCCCTGTGTGCGCTGTTTCTAAAACGTCAGCATCCCCCTGTGTCCTCCCACACCTGTGTGGTATTCTCTGCCCCTTCTTGTCATTCTCTTCCCTAAGAGGTGTTACTGTACAACACATGTACATTTTACCTAATTACCTCGTCTGTGGTCTCTCTCCCCACAATAGAGCGAAAGTTACTGAGGTCAGGGGAAGTTGTCTGTCATATTAATTACTGTATCCCTAGTGTTTTCCAATCATGTCTGGTACCTACGCGGAGTTTTATAGATATATAATATATATATAATATAATATATATAATATATAATATATATAATATATATAATATATAATATATAATATATAATATATTATAATATGTATAATATATAATATATATAACATATAATATATAATATAATATAATATATAATATATATAATATATATGATATACAATATATTATATATATATAATATATTTCTTGGAACACATAAATGAATAGTAGGGCTACGCTATGTGATAACCGGCTGCCAGTAGATATCACTCTCTTAGCATATTCCCACATTTGAATATTTTCATTCCAGTATCAGCTGCAGAGTGAAACAGTGAAACATTTGAAATAATGACTGTTTAATTTTCAAGTCTTCTCATTGAAATCACCTTTGTAAAAGGTGAGCAGGCCAAACAGATGAAACCGCTCTAGCAGGACCTTCATGTAGATTGGTAAGGTTGCCATGCCCGCAGAAAATTTACACCATTGCCTGAAAGGCTCCATGTAGTTAATCAAAATATTTAAACAATAGGGGAGTGTAGCTCTCCTTATATGAGGGCCTGGTGGAAATAAATGGCAGTGTTAATCATATCCTCTGTAATCAAAAGTCTCAGCTGTGTTAAGTTGGCCATTCATGTGCCTGTGTTATCCATAAATCACATTTCCCTTCTGCTTTTTTGAAAAACAGATTTCAAGGCAGGGAAGAAGAAATCTCATATTTTGAGTATTCATGTTAGCACTTTACATTAGTACAATAGTCTTTATTGTAACGATCGCTGTTTGTTATTTTATTTAGGGCAACACAACTATTTATGTGCCGGAAGAAATGATTGCATCATTGATAAGATTCGAAGGAAGAATTGTCCTGCCTGCAGGCTTCAGAAATGTCTTCAAGCTGGAATGAATCTAGGAGGTAAGTTTTTGTGTTTCTAGTTCAATAAAAATTGCTCATATGTAATAGAATACTACTAGGCTCTATGCAAATTTAAAATGAACTAACATGAAGCAAAGATTTCCAAAAATCTAACAAGTTCTATATGCGTGGCAAAACATTTTTGGAGGAACATATGTCTTAACAGGAGTTAAAAAGAAGTGTGTTACATGGCTAGCGAAGCTTTCAACCCTGAGTTTGCAAAAGTTCGAAGAAAGGCACACAACTGAAACTAGAATAGAAATGAATGACTTTTTATAACATTGTAGCCAACAGTTTTTATTATGGTATCTATTTATAAATAACACACACAAGTGATAACATGAACCAGGTAGGAATACATTCCTAAATGTAATAAAGGAAGTAATGTAATAAAGGAAGACTTAGATGAGGAAAACTTTAAAATGTTATAGGAGCTCACCAAGAAAGGTAGGGCTGAAACTGCATACAACATCAGCGGATGGGAAGATTCAGCCTCCTAAAGATATCAGTGTTCTCCTAAATTAACTTATGCATATAACACAATCTAACAAAAATACCAGTGGAGGATTTTAAGTTCCTAAAGATCAGCCAACAGAATTCTGGGAAAGAGGAATAATGAAGGCAACCAGCTCTCCCAAATAGTAAAACATATGATACAGCTACAGTTGTTAAAATAGCCTGTGTATTTGTTTACTGGTTGTCAGCTCAACAGAAAGTCAAGAAATAGATTCAAATCATATGAGAATGTTGTATATAATAAAGTTGGCATTTCAGATCAGTGGGGAAAGGGCAGATTATTCAACAGAAGTTATTGTGACAACTGAGAAGCCATCTGGAAAACAAAAAAGTTGAATCCAAACTCTCACTCTCCACCAAATTAAATGCTGGGTATTTCAAAGACTTAAACTTTGAGCTATAACTCCAGAAGTACTAAAAGAAAGCATGGATTAAAAAAAAATACTCTCCAAGTAGAGAAGACCTTTCTAAGTATGAAATAAATCCAGGAGCCAGAAAAGAAAAGAAACGAAGAAATCACCACTACTTACTAATCCGACATTACTGACAACAGCAGCGGAGCCCACGAGGCCCAGGCTGGTCAAGAGGGGGTGCTAAGGAGCCAGAAGGCCTGCTGGGAACTCTTGTTCTGCCACTTCCTGACTGGTAACCTCCGCACATACCATCTTTCTGTGTTCCCTTACCTTCCACTTGCATTGATCAGTGCATTCACCTCCTCGGCTGTAATGAGGATTAAAGGAGTGACTTCCAGTGAAAAGGAAGTGATCATCAGCTCATGCCAGTGGTGTACTCACTGGTGGTATCTCTCCTTGCTGTTTCTGTAGTCCTTGTCCACATTATCTGAAAGACTATATCGCCCTGTGTTTTGGTGATGGTCAACCTCACGTGCATAGAGCAGGCAAGTGCTTGCCCGGAGATGCCACGGCCAGTGAATTGATGAAGCTAGCTCGTGGACCCGTGGACTCCTGGTCTGGTGTTTCTGGTATACCACACTGCTCCCTTCCTCTGATGTCCACATCATCGCAGGTGCAGCACACAAGCTCACCTTCTGGAGCCTGTGAGTGAGGATCAGGAGAGATTAATGATTTAAAATCTAGTAAGTTCGTGGAGGCACCGAGAGGTTGCAGAGCCGGCCCGCGGCCACAGACCAGGGAGTGGCAGGGCCAGAACCCAGGCCTCTGTTGCGGGCACCAAAGCCCATGCCCGTATCACTGCTGTGCTTTGCAGGTCCCCTGTGTGCAGACTGGCATTTAAAAATAGCTCATATTACCAGTCAGTGGTGGTCGGGTTCCGTGCTGGGGTCCACACTGACCTGTAAGTAAGGTCTGGCACAGGGCGTGATACATAATTCACGTGATATGTTGCTGCTTTCTGTGTATGCGGGGCAGGCTTGGTAGGTTTTGGTAAAACATTTTAATAGAAAGCTTGCTTTGCGTCTTGGGCTCATTGAAAGTAGTCAGTCAAAATGGGCAGAGTGGAAATTAATATTTATGATAGTAATTTGTCTTTAGGGTCAAGTTATACTTGAACCACTTCTGGTTCATGGATGAAATAATAAAGTTGCAGTAACATACATTGCAGTTTTGTTTTCTTTTATCGTTTATTTTGGAGCCTGGTGTTTAGTTTCAATTTGGGCAAGAAAAGAAATGCAAGCACTTTTATGATATTAAAAAAAAAGATAATGTGAACTTGAACCTTTTAATGCGAAGCGATTTTTAAAAATTTAAAATGTGAGTTAAAACCTTTTCAGACATGATCTAATGTCATCCCTGGTTTCCTAGCAAGCAGGGCTGCACGGCCTCTTTCCGTTTCCCCTTCTTCCCTGCCACCTCTCTCGTGGGACAAGGCAGATGGCGACCCAGTGTAATACTGGGAGGAAGTTTTCTGTTCGGAATGGTCCTGATTCTGGGAATAGAATTAGCCACCCCCTTCTGAAGTCTTCACAGATTCCAAAGACCTTAGGATAGTTTTCCCCTTGTAGAAAGTGGACAGAACGGAGAAGAGTGATAGATTCGTATTTCTCAGAATATACAGCCATAAAGCGCGCCTCTTCCCTGTTCTTTATTTCTTCCCCCTCCCTCCTACCACAAGTACTATTCCTTTTCTTTAACAGTCCTGCTGAGCTTTAGGCTGCGTGCAAAGGAAAATATAGCAGGAGATGTGAGAATGTCAACAGAGGAATGGAAAGGAAAATAACAGCTCTTCTGGCGCCAAGCTGGGTCTGCCATTCTTACTACAGCCCCTAACGGGAGAGAGATCTAAAAAAAAAAGTCCTGGTTCCATATACAGGAGAATTTACCTCCCTCGCCAAAGGAATTAATCACTTTACTTTTACGTATCAGTGTTCTGAAGAGGATGATCTATTCGTGTCTTTTAGACGTTCTCCTAAAATATAGTATATATAAAGCATAGCCTGAAAGCTGAGTGGCCCTCTAATGAAGAATGAGTCCTCTGGGGTGTTTCTGGCTTGTCTGCACTTTACCATGGGATACAGAGGGGATCTTAGAGATTATTTCTGTCCCAAGCCTCCCATTTTACAGACGGGAACTTGAAAGTCAAGATCATAACAGAGCATTTTAGTCACGGTGACAGGTGATTACTAGTCTTAGTATAGTGATTACATTACAAGGTATATAAATGTCAAATCACTATATTGTATACCTGAAACTAACATAATATTGCATACTAACTAGTCTTAAATTTTTAAAAGAATCTTTGTGGAGGATTCTGACTCAGCCAGCTTTCCTCTTTTCCGAACCAGCCCTCATGTCTCATTTTTAATGAGGTATGCTAAGTCCACTTTCACATTCCTTTAATGAAGACTCTAAATTTAAAATCTTGCTTCCTGTTGCTTTAAAAATGTAGATTTCATAAGCCCGAGGGTAGTCCTAAACCTGGTTCCAACTGACTTCTGTCGCACATCTGCAGCTTTCCTTAATCCCAGCAACCACTTTTACTCAGTTTACCCAGAGCTGTATTGGTGGCCACATCAGGGCCACTGTTTCCTCTTGGAATGGAGCATGTCATATGGAAAGAGAATCATATGAAAAAGAGAGAATGCTGTCTGATGCAGGAAGCAGTAGTAGACATCGTGGTTGCTTCCTGGGAGGCATGAGAAGGCAGATGTTAATTAAAACTCGAAGAGACCCATGTGCTAAAATGCTGGGAGTCGTTCAAAGACATAGATACTGTTGTGCGTTATGGATAAGAACAGAACCAAATAGAGGAGAACATTTAAATGAAAACCCGTGCATGGAATGTAGTGTCAATCAGCCAATAATATCATGGCAATGAAAAGTCATAACTACATGGAATACTTTCTGAAAAAATAGTATGCAAGATTATTTGGGTTACTTATTCTGTGCTAACACCTATATGAGGAAAGATCTGCATGGACAATAGTGTGGTGAGTGCCAGGGAGTGAGGGGGGGTGTAGGAGGATGGAGGCAGGATAAGTGGTGATGGACAGAGACTTGACGGGGGGGGGGGGGGGGGGTGAACACACAATGCAGTGCACAGAGATGTGCTATAGAACCGGGCACCTGAAACCTGTATCATTATGTTAACCAGTGTCAGTCACCCCAGTACAATTCAATTAAAAAAAAAGACAAGGAAAAGAATGTTAGAACACCAAAAATCATTGTGTTGGTGAAGTAAGATTATGGCTAAGGCTTGTCTGGTCGCCTTTCTAGTTTGTGAATAATCTGAACATGTTTTGTAATAAACTTTTAAGAAAACAGAGTTCATGATTTTGGACAGAAGATAAGGGAAATAAGAGATAACTAATAGTGCTACTGTAAATGTAAAAGAATTAGAAAAAGTGAAGAATTAGGCATCCAAGCAACCAAAGGAGTAGTTTTCCCCAAACAGGAAGGAGGGAGAAAAAGAGACATCAGTCAGTCCCCTGCTGGGAAATGTTTTAAAAACTGAAATAGAGAGGAGAGTGAAAAACAAATGACCCAGAGACCAGAGTGGCAGAATCATGGCTGACAATGTCAAGCCCAGAGGGAGAAAGCTTTCGACCTGAGGAAATTAGGGTTACCTGCCAGCAACTCGCCACACCTGGTTGGCTTGGTCACCTGCAAAACGCAGTGTCGGTCTGGTGAGAGACCTTACAGGATCAACGTCAGTGAGAGCGTAGGTTTAATATCAGAAATCCAATAAGAAAAACAATTTTTATTCCTCTAAGGGTCTCTCCTGAGGCGAGATATGCAGGAGTCTGCAGAAGCTGAGAAAGCCCAAGTGACTGACTTTTATGAAAAAATGCCATTCTCGGATGCTGTTTTTCTTCTTCTTTTCATTCCTCTTCTAGGCAATAAGAATTTCAGTGGGGCTTTTGAGCAGTAAAGTGAAGGGGGAAATAGCACTTTTGTAAAACTCAATGAAAGTAAACTTTTTTTTTTTTTGCATCTCCGTATATAAGTTAAACCATATTAATTGTCGTAGTGATAGAACTCGAATTAAACAACTGTTTTTTTTTTACTCTGCTAATTTCATGGAGGAAAGTTTAGGACTGATGCCAAAACAGACAGAATTTAAAGATGTTCTATGTGTCTTCAATTCCAAATACATTTTTTTCCTTTCAAATTTTAACTGTTGTGATTATAATTTGCAGAGGATGTGTACATTTGGTCTTTGTTTTCTTTAAAACTCTAATTGTCTTAAGATTCGTAACATCTTAGAAAAGAAGCAATTCTGGCCTTCTGTGCAAAGCTCCAGCCTCCACAAATATACACGCTTGTGGGCACACTGCTTGGTGAGCTTACAGAAGCGCGCTGCTTTTCTCAGGTCTTTCTAAGTGTGTCACCAGGGGTGTTGCAAATGTTCTTCTTGGCTAGACAGATGTACTTTGGTGCTTTCATTTTTCCTTTACCTTTTTCGTTGTTATCCGTCCTGATAGGTTGTTATCCCAGTCTTCCTTCCCCAGCCTTTTGAGTCTGGGATACGTTGTCCTTTATGGTCTCAAGAGACCTAGTGTCCGAGCCATCCTTTCTCGTCCCGAGTCCTGTCTGGCTGGTCCCGCAGCAGCCGCTCACTTCCACACAGTCCCTGGTGTGTTCTGTGACACACAGCTGTTTTCTAGTTCTCTGGGCAGAGTAACGGCTTTGGGTTTTGTTTTTGTTTTGTTCATGGCATTTTATATTATTGATACAGTCTTTCTGGTTACCTTATGGAGTTTTGGCACACTCACAGGTTTCACTACACATGTTTCTACTTAGTTACCTTCTCTCTGCAGTCAGCTGAGTGTCCTGTATCCAGACTTCCCAAGAGAGGGTCCAGGCCCATTGGGTGGTCAGTCCGGAGTATGGCTTCTGATCGGGCTGAGTCCTCCAGAGGGTAGAGCCAAACGGCTGCCTTTGCCTCTTCTGCTCTTACCCTCCCTGGATTCCAGGGCCAGTCCCTATGATACTGACCATGACCTATGACAAGAAGCATGTTGACCCCACTTTACAGAAAGGAGCTCTAAGTATAGAATAGCAATCAGAGGGAGGTAGGGCTCCTCCTGCGTGAGCTCCTCACAAGTACAGTCGGGAATGTGTGTCTATTGGAGAGCATCCCTTAAATCGTAGCAAGTTTTCTAACACCCTGATTTTTAATCACATAAGGTATCCCTATATTTAGAAGTAAAAAGACTGTCCGATTTTAGTAAGCAGATTGACAAAGCAAAATAATAGCTCTCCATGCTTCTTGGAACAGCAGTCGAGTTCAAGCCTTTTTGATATGTCTACCTGGAAAACACACAAACCAAAGAAAACACAGAAAGCATTGGTAAAGCAAATCTTAAGCTCATTTTCTTTTAAACCACTACGTAATATGTAAGATGGGTCATTCTCTTGTAGAGCATCTCTGTGTACCTGAGCTGTCCTCTGTCCCTAACTGCCAGGCTCTCAGATTGGGGGCGAGCTCCAGAGACTGGCGTGAGGGATACGGAAACATCAGGGAAGGAGAAGAAGCCACTTAGAACCAAGCATCCTGGGTTTCCCACACTCAGGCATCTTAGAAACGGGCCATCAGTCATTCTCGGTGACGTCTCCCTGCCTGTCCTCTAGAATTCCGTTGTATTGTCTGCCTCAGACCCTGACTTCCCAAAGTAATAATCACTGAATTCATTTGCTTTCCGTTACCAGGCATGTTCACTAAGGAATATAACTCAGTCTTTCTCCGTTTGAAAAGCTAGAGGCTAATGGTCTGCTGCTTGTTGGCTTTCTGAATAAATATCCTCTCCTCCCCATTTCCACAGTAAAGTACTGTGATTGTGGAGAAGGGGAGAGGAAGCTATTTATGTTACAATAACCCCTCTGTTCTCACCTCTAGAATGTACAGAAAACCATTCAGCTAACTTTCTAACAGTCCTCCAGTCTCTGGTAGTAAATATGTATGATACTTAATATAATTAGGATCTTTTAAAGTGATGATTTGGGGGGGGGGCAGATAGCATATTTTTTAAGGCAAACCCAATTCTAACAGATTTTTTAAATATTTTAATCAATATATTACATTATAAAATGCATACTCATCAGTAATTAATAAAGGAACAAAAAAGTTGTAATAAATTGGGGGGATAAAGATGGAAGAAGTCAAGATGTTTGCTGAGCCCTTTATTTACTGAGTCACAAATAATGATTTGCATGTTGACAGAGAGGTTCTTAAAAGCTGAACTGGCAGAACCGATAAAAATGGCTTCTTCAGAATATGCTGCTTCATTATTTTGATTTGTCAGCAATGATATAATGGCCATTACTGTGTCACATCTTAAAAATAAGGAACTCTAAGATGTAATTGTTCCATATTCTTTCTTCAGTGTTTTGTACCATTTTTGTTTTGAAAGCAAAAATAATGTGTAATAAGTTTAAATTATGGTAAAAATGAGCAGTCATTCTATCACTAAAGGGTTTTTTATGCTAAGATTTATCTAATTTGTATAGGAGGGTCTTCTAGTGTTTAAAGGGCCCACTGAGTAATTCAGCAAACATGATCATGTGCCTCTGAAATTCCAGATGTTCCTCCTGATGTTGCCAGTGTAGTGATGTGAAAGCTGGCACTGGCCTTGCTTTCAGAGGACTAATCATTAAGAATGAAGAAATTTATCAGGAGCCACATAGGCATTGGAAGTTTAGCAACAGGGTATTTAAGGTCACCCTTTGTGTTGACGATGGCCCAAATCCCTCAAATTCTGTCTCTTTGCTTTAGAATGGGGTCATCAACTCCTTGACTTGTTATCTGTTGAAACAAGGAGGTGGCATCTTAATTTGGCTTTCCAGGACTCTGTCCCCCAATAGTTGGTGAGTTAACCTGGTTGCTTCCTTTGTGCATTGATCCCATCATCGGCATCTATCGCTACTTGCGTGAGATGTTTTCCAGGAAAGCAGCAGCTCTGTGCCATGCAGCCCCGTGGAGCCACAGTGCCTTCCTGACTGCACACCGCCTCAGTTCCAACTTCAGTGGCTATCAGTGGACAAAATTCTTCACTTGACATTAGCTCCCAGAATTTTGACTTTGAAAATGAGCCCTTCACATTCTCACCCCAAAAGTGAATCTAACTTTACTGTAATGATTTCTGGCCACCTTAGAGGGTTTTGTTTTTTTTTAAGTCATTCTAGTCTGAGGAAGACAGCAGCAGCTGATTGGTCTCCTTGGGATGCGTGCCCTGTCCCTCTCTCGTGCCACACTTGTCACAGACTCCAGGAAATACCTGTGAAGAACGGCTTGGAACCTGGGTAGCGGCTGTCATCTCCCTTCTATTCTTAACCCAGCCTGGAGTGTTACCGTTTCCCCTAGAAATCTTCAGAACTCATTTTCAGCAACCACCGGAGACCCTGGGAGACAAACTTTTATGAACCACTTTTTAAAAAAGTTTTAGTCATTGAAGATTGCTTTCAACATGAAGTGTTTTTGTTTTTGTTGTTGTTGTTGTTTTATTAAGTGAGAGGTGGGGAGGGAGACAGACTCCCACATGCACCCTGACCAGGATCCATCTGGCAAGCCCCCTACTGGGGTGATGCTCTGCCCATCTGGTCTGCTGCTCCATTGCTTAGCAACCAAGCTATTTTAGCATCTAAGGCAAGGCCATGGAGCCATCTTCAGCTCCTGGGGCCAACATTGCTTGAACCATTCAAGCTATGACTGCGAGAGGGGGTTTGGGGAGGGGAGGGATGGAGAAGCAGATGGTTACTTCTCCTGTGTGCCCAGGGAATTGAACCTGGGACTTCCACATGCTGGCCCAATGCTCTATTGCTGAGCCAACTGGTCAGGTCAACATGAAGTTTTCTTAATCTAGCAATCTTTAAACCAAGCCATTCTTTATTCTACAATTAAACTAATTTCACCAGTGAAAATTCAGTTTCATCTTTATTTGCTATATAAATGAAAGATAAGTCCTGTTAATCACTTTGCACCATTTGCATATGTTAATTGGCTCACTTATTTTTTTAATTTTAAAGCAAAAACTTAAATCCCATAGAGCAAAAATGCTTTTCCATTCTATATCTATTCATATTTTTAGAAAACTAAAGTCGAGTCAGATTAGAAATTCTAAGCTGCATTCAAAAGATTACCCCTAAGAATAATGGCCAGCCCCGGAGGACTGTGTAATGAAGTGACCTGGTAGGACTGTCCCCAATTCTCACTGTGCATCAGATTCATCTGCCAAGTCTGTGTGCTGGACCCACTCACACATGCCTCTCTCCTAGAGACTCTCACGCAGTGACTCGGAGTGAAGCGTGGGCACCTTGAATTTCCTGAAACACTGCATGCTGTCTTTAGTTCTTTGGAGCTGAGAACCCCTGTCCCAGCGTTACCATAGCACTGCCCGCAGTTTTCTTAGGTTAAGAAAACATTTTCGTTGATTTTTGTAAAGCCCTTTAGTTTTCATTTTCTTTCCTGTTTGATGTTATTTTTATTTCTCTGAAGGAGATCACTAATCAGCATTTGGTAAATGTTTCTTCATCAGGAGAAGTCTCCTAAAAATGGTATTTTACGTTAATATACTCGCATTTTTCTTGCCAAGGCGAATGTGACCTTACAAAGGGCCGTGGTAGCAGTTAGCCTACTGACACTACTCTACTGCTCACAAAAATGAGGGGATATTTCAAAATGAATATGAAGCGATAAAATATCCCCCTCATTTTTTGTGAGCAGAATAGTGACGAGGCAATGATTTTTTGGTATTTTGGATAAGCTGTACATTTCAATGCTGCAGATATTTGGAGCAGAGCATTCACAACTGAAAGATGAAGGTAGGACAGGAGCTGAGACAGTGACCATCCAGGTCCGATTGCGAGCCAAGGGTGGGCAAAGAGTTAAGAAGGCGGGGAACCATCAGGGAGAGAGAAACAAGCAGGAGAAGAAGGGGCCCTGCTCCTTTAAGTGGTGTGTGGCTTGTCATGAAAGAGGGAGAGGATTCAGAAATGCCACCCTAAGGGTGCCCGCTTCTGCTCACTTCCCCCACCTCATACCCTGGCCGTGTGTAGACATTAGTACCCACTGGGCAGAGGCGACAGCAGAGGAAGGGAGCCCGGGCTCCATCTTGCCCCCTGCCCCCGGCCTCTCTCCCCCATAGTCACAGTGGCCCAGGCCCTGCCCTGGGTGTCCTCACCCGTCTTGTAGTCTGCGGGTTAGAAGGAAATTCTGTGTCTCCCAAGTCGTCAGCTGGGTCCCTCCTGCTCCGTACTGTTTGGTCTGCAGAGTACATATCCTCCTGGCCCACTTCTCTGCCCTTGCTCAGTAGAGACAGTTTGGCTCACTTGCTCAGTTCATGTCAATGGTGACGCTCTTGCTGGCTTTCTAGTTGTCCTGTGGCGAAAGAGGAGTTCTCACCAGGCTTTAAAAATGTTATGTAGGAGATTTGATGAAAATACTCTAGAGGGGAAAACAGATACAAAATAAAACTTAAAAGAGTTTGCTTTCACTTACTTATTTACTCAAAGGCTCACTGATGGTCCTGTTCCCTAACAGGCTTTCCTATCTGCTAGGTCAGTTTTTCTAAAAATGTCTGATTTGTTTTCTGTTTTAATGAACACAATCGGAAGCCTCCCCTTAGGCTATTTGAGAATCAGTGGGATCCTCTGGCTGAACTTAAGGCAGTGAGCACAATGCAGGTTTGAGTTCAAGTTCCGCACACACCTCCACGGGCCTCAGCCTGCTGCCTCCTCGCTGCTCAGCCACTTGTGGGCCTCGTCCTGGGTGGCTGGCCGGGCCCCCTGCTCCGCTGTGCCCTGTGTGCAGTCAGCCTCTTCTCCGGCGTTCCTGCCATGTCTGCCTGCTGGTTGAGTGGCAGGGCCCCCTTCGTCGGGGGTAGCAAAGGCCGCTCATTTGCACCAGACGCAGGAAGGCTGAGAGGGAGCCACTTGCATTGCCGTAGGTATGGGGCTCCTGTTGCTGCTATAACAAGGTTAAGACAACACACATTTATTATCCTAGAGTTCTGGAGGTCACAAGTCCTAAATGGGTCCCAGTGAGCTCAAATCATGTGTCAGCAGTGTGTGGTTTTGTGAGGTCTGGAGGAGAGAATGCTGCCTGGCCTTTCCGTCCCCTGGGGGCTTTCACCACCCTGGCCCCTCCCCGTCCATCTGCAAGCCAGAGTCTGGCATTGCTCCTACCACGGCTCTGCCCCCTCCGCCACCGCCCAGCCTGCCTCCGTCTCTCACCTACCAGGAATTCCATGAGCATATTGAGCCCACCCGAACAGTTCAGAATTATCACCTTATCTGATAATCCTTAATTAAATCTGCAGAGTCCCTTTTGCCCTGTAAGGTACCCCATTCCCAGGTTCTGAGGGTTAGGAACCTCTTCGGGGATCATTATTTTGCCCATCACACTGTGTTATGACCTGTGTTCAACAGAATAGGCTGCCATTTGGGGATGCCTCCCTGATTTGGGTCCCAGAGACGCTCAGTCACCCCATCCTGCTCTCTCCTGACTACGTGGCCCCACCCCTCCTTTTTGCAAAGCCTGTGATGTCTTGTTCACAACCTCCCAGCCGTGCCTTTGCCAGCAGTCCTTCAATGGCCTGTGCGTTCCTCCCCTGTGCTCAGTCCATCCGCTGTTCCACACCTACCTCAAAACCGTCTCCTCCACATTAGGTGCCTTCCTCGCAGGTCAGACTCCACACAGTGGGAAGAGCTTTCAGTCCCTGAGATGTTACACATGTATATAATTTCTTAAGACTTCTCCTATAATGCTTTTTATGACTTCCTTAGATAAAGTTAATTAGTACCTGCCCTGTGCTTCCTCAGTCTCCATTGTGGCACTTTCCAGGTTTTATTACAATTCTTTGTGTTTAGGTGTCGCTTGCCAAGTAGCCTTTGCGTTTCTCAGGAATGGAGGTGTCCTGTCGTCTTTCTGTTCAGAGCACTGAGAAAGTAGAAGGTTAACAAACGTGTATTGACTGCCAGGATGAACACGCCGCGAAACCGTGCTCACATCTTACTAAGCTGATTTTCACAGAAAGTTCTCAGTTCGTTATTAAAGGCAGGATGGACTTCATTTCAGAAGTAATTCTGTAACAGAATCTAAGGATTTTTTTTTAAAGTTCTGGTATATATTATTTTTCCATCTCTGCATCAGGAAGGTGCAGTTTCCAAAACACATATAAGTCTTGATTTAATATTGACATGTATAGTATAATTTGGCAGCTTTTTAAATGATAATTTATTCCAGACAAGGTTTTGTATATCTCATCATTCTTTGATAAGTAATTTAAAGTGACGTTTAATCTTCTTTATTATGCTGATTTAACCACATTTTTGTCACCAGCCTGAGAGAAGGGCATTTTGTGATAGCTGTTGCTACTGTTAAGGTGGTAATTCTAGCCCTGGTCTGATGATTTGTAGTGAACCTTTAAGTTCAAGGTCAGGGGAAGTTAGGACGAGTTGACCTGGATTAAAAGGGCTGGAGGAATAAGACTCTGAAATAAAGAAGAGGTGATGGAAAGAGAAGAAAGGAGTAAGGATTAAATTACGATTTGGTTGAAGAGCTGAATGGAGTAAATCCCAAGGCTTATTAACAGAATCAGCGGAACCCACAGTCTCCAGAGCAGTTGTAAGCCAAGGTCGAAGTCGGAGGAGATGTGTGCTGATCAGATGGGAGAAGAACCTGTCTCCCCAAGAACTTCACCCAGATTGACAGAAATGCTCCGGCCAGGTTTGGGTGGCCCGCTGAGGACAGTGGAAATAAACAATGCTGCGTTCGTGGCCATACACCCAAAGACAGTGTTCCAGCCTCGTTTCTGGGAAATGGAGAATCCTACCAGCTGAAAAAGGAGAATGCTTATTCAGGAGGATCTATAAAACCATCATAAGAAAAAAAATATGTGCCTACATAATTGAACGGAGTGAAACCACACTCATGATTGAAGTAAGTCTGTGCAGGTTATATCTGGACATTCCTTTAGATTGTCGTCATGTTTAATTGCACACTGAAATTGGCTAGGTGCAGGGCTGCCGTTCACGGGACTGGGAAGAAGCTGCAACTTCCGAAGATGAGAAACAGGCTATAAACCTAGGGGTGTGGACTATTTTACCTCCAGGGGGTGTCAGCAGGAAGCTGACCTTGGGGAACAGTGCCCGCAACACAGCTGAGGGAAGGTGAAGCTTTGGGAAGGCCCTGTTTCATCACAGGAACAAATATTCTGTCTAATGGATGGTTAGTAAGGAGGCCTATTGTATGAAACCCAGCTTGAATTTTAATGTGAGAATGTTGAGGCCAGTCAGCCATTACTCATTTTTTTATGAGTGTAATAACATACAGGATGCACACTTGTCAGGCTGTATGTACACCCTTTGGGCATGGTGGGGTACGTGGCCGTGACTTGTGACTTGTGAATTGTAAACCTGACGTTATGATGACACGAAACTGCAGGACCTCCTCCAGTGTGCCGTATGTGTGCCTGGGCCCCGATAATGAGATTCAGGTTTCTAGGAAGCTAGACAGAGATTTTAAATAGATTGATATATATGGATAGGTTCTCAGTCCTTTACAGCACTAATGTCGTATGTAAGAAATATTATATAGAGTTTGCCTCTCTGTGAGGCGCAGAGGGAAACTTCAGAGCTCCATCCACACCTCTCAGCGCAAGCAATTTGTTGTCATTGGGGGAAACAGGCAGGTGTTGCGAGATTTTAAGATTTCTTTTCGAGCTCTCGGAGATACAAATTTTTGCGTGAGATATGCCAAATCCCGCAAAACGAAAATGAAGTTTTTAAATTATACTTAGCTCACTTTCTAGTTTATGATTTCTGCTGTCAAGGAAACTAACTTTAGGAGCATAATGGATTAGCATGCTTTATATTTCAGTTCTCCTTTGAGTGTGTGTGTATGTGTGTGTGTAGAGATTTAATCATCTTTCTGGCATACTGTTCTTTTTATTTTTATTAACTTCTTTAGTGGAGGCCAGCGGTCTTCAATCAGGGGCAATTGTACCTCCACAGGGGGCATTTGGCAAAGCCTGGAAATTATTTTGGTTGTCAGGACTTGGAGTAGGAAATGCTGATGACATGCTGCTAAATATCCTACAAGGCACGGGACAGAACCCAACAATAAAGACCCTCTGGCCCACAGAGTAGTGATGAGATTGAGGAAACTCGGTGTACAGACATTTTTATCCCTGTCTGTACCTCCTTCCCTCCTCACCCTCCACCTTTCTCCCCCTCCCCCCACCAAGGACCTTTTTCCAGGTTCTGTTTCTCTCTCATACTATAGTCTCATTCAGAATCTGTAGGTCGGTTCTCAATTTCAAAATGCAGGGGGGAAAAAATCACATAGCAGTTGGTTAAAACTGAGGACTTTCGGCCCTGGCCGGTTGGTTCAGTGGTAGAGCGTCGGCCTGGTGTGCAGAAGTCCCGGGTTCGATTCCGGGCCAGGGCACACAGGAGAGGCGCCCATCTGCTTCTCCACCCCTCCCCCTCTCCTTCCTCTCTGTCTCTCTCTTCCCCTCCCGCAGCCGAGGTTCCATTGGAGTAAAGATGGCCCAGGCGCTGGGGATGGCTCCTTGGCCTCTGCCCCAGGCGCTAGAGTGGCTCTGGTCGCAACAGAGCGACGCCCCAGATGGGCAGAGTGTCGCCCCTGGTGGACGTGCCGGGTGGATCCCGGTCGGGCGCATGCGGAGTCTGTCTGACTGTCTCTCCCCGTTTCCAGCTTCAGAAAAATACAAAAAACAAAAACAAAAACAAAAACAAAACAAAACAAAAAACAACTGAGGACTTCCAGCCCCTGTGTGTATATTCTGACATCTCGATTTTGGATGGTCCAAGATGTGCATCTTGAAAAGGCCTCAGGTGCTTCTGAGGAAGGACTAGTTAGACCAGGCGTGGCCAACAGTTTTTGCCCCTGGGCCAGATTAAAAAGAAAACTTTTTTTTTTTCCATGGGCTTGATGAAATATTAAAATTAAAAAATGTTAAATACAAAAACGATTCGTTTAAGTAAAGAAAATTTTATTATGTAATGTGTTTATGAATAAATGTAAGTAATTTAGTACAACAAATTAACAAAAAAACTAATGTGAGGTGTTGAGGCGCTTTGCATCGCCTATTATTTTTTTAATATCTGGCTCTACTTGTAGTAGCTATTCTTAACACAGCCTCCAAATGTAAATCATTCAATCTTGATCTTGTTGTACTTTTATTTAGATTAATTAAAGAAAAAGTTTGTTCACAAATATGAGTTGAGCTGAAGATTAATAAATAAACATTCCTTGGCATGTTTTTTTAAATTTCCATATTTTCCATTATTCAATTGCTTATAAAAAATTGCACAGGTGAGTACAAAGGTTGTAAAACTTTATAATGGAATATTTTTAAAAAATAAAGAAGTATCGCAATTCCATTCAACCAATTATTGGAAGTTAACCCTAGATTAGTCACACGTGGAATTCTTTTCCGTGTATCACTATCTTCTTAAAATATCTCGATTTCCAATAATCAAAGATGCTTCCGCTTCTGAGTAGCTGAGATTTTAACTTTCATTGTTGTACAATGGTTAGATATCGTAGTTTATGTAAAACGATTTAAAAGTACCACTTATTTCATTTCCACAGTGTGTGGTGTGGAGAATATTAAAAATTTAATCACGAGCCACATAAACTAATTCCACGGGCTGCATCCGGCCTGCGGGCTGTATGTTGGCCATGCCTAAGTTAGACAAGGATAATCTTCATTTCATCATCTCTGGCCTTATGCTTTTCTTCATTTTTTAGATGCTTTATTAGTTGAACTCTATTATATTATTTCTATTCAGCCTTTAAAATATACGTACCTTTTAATAATTATTTTTTTTGGAAATAAGTAAATTAAAATTTACTTAGGGACATAGAGTTGAAATTATATATAGCCATATTTGGAACTTTTAAGTTGTCCAACTTCCTGGATAGTACATCTGAAGAGAGTTTCTTCTCCAAATTTCTAACCTTTCCTCACTTTTTTCTTTTTTCTTTTCTTTTTTTTCTTTTTTTTTTGTATTTTTCTGAAGTTGGAAACGGGGAGGCAGTCAGACAGACTCCTACATGCGCCCGACCAGGATCCACCTGGCATGCCCACCAGGGGGTGATGCTCTGCCCATCTGGGGCGTTGCTCTGTTGCAACCAGAGCCATTCTAGCACCTGAGTCAGAGGCCACAGAGCCATCCTCAGTGCCCGGGCCAACTTTGCTCCAGTGGAGCCTCAGCTGTGGGAGGAGAAGAAAGAGACAGAGAGGAAGGAGACGGGGAGGGGTGGAGAAGCAGATGGGCGCTTCTCCTGTGTGCCCTGGCCGGGAATCAAACCCAGGACTCCTGCACGCCAGGCCAACGCTCTACTGCTGAGCCAACCGGCCAGGGCCACCTTCCCTCACTTTTTTGTAATATATCTCTTCCACATAAGAAGCTGGTTGATAGTGGGTTCCCTGAAAATACAAGATTAAAATTTGTTTTCCCAACATATGAACTAAATACCAAAGAAAGAAAACATGGACAACAACAGCTGTAAATATTGAAAATAATTTATGTAAGTGATTTCTTAATTAAACTAATGCACACAAAATGTTACAAAGCTCCCTGGAGATCGTAGCTTACGCCGTATACTTGTACCGTGAAGGCAGAATGAGGACAGTTCTACATGGACAGGAGCAGGAGCAATCCCTCCCAATGCTGGGTGTTGTGAAAAACTGAGTGTTTATTCAGATACCTGCCTTTAGGGGCTTCAACTCATTTCTGAATGCATGTGTTATAATGCACTGGCTTGAAATCACAGGGCTTTGATAGTCAGGTCTACAAAAGTTACTCAATGTCTTCTTGAAGTTTACAATTAGAATCATACATGGCAATTATTAGGTCATGTATTAAGGCATATCTTCTCTAAGGTCATTATGAAAATGTGGATGACCCTCGACACTAATAAGACACAGCTCACAGTCATACACTGTGGGTCGGCTAAAGATGGTCAGCAGGAGTCATGGATTACTTTATTTTCCAATTTTGATCACTTATGATAATCCTAAAGAAACTTATTTTTGAGCAAGCTCGAATTCCATTTGGATGGTATTGTGTTTACACCAAATGAAACAGGTATTTAAGTGGTTGTTAGATGGCCTGGGCCCTAGGGAGAGGTCTTTAGTCTCTCCCTCCTAATTTCCATAAAGTGCCTTGCAGCCAAGACTATAAATAAATGTAAACAAACGTTTCATTGAGCAAATGTGTTTTCACAGGTTTCTCTGAGCCCCTCCTATATAAAAATTCCCTGCTAAAAGGCCACTAAACTTGAAATGATGAGGCTGAGTATATATACCTTCTCTTCCGGTGAGAATCCTGGGCAAGCCAGTTTATCTTTCTGGAACTTTATTTCTTGTGATTTAAAATAACGACATTAAAGTGATTGTGTGTGTGAGAGAGAGAGAGTGGGATGCCCCTTGTGGTTCCAGAAAGCTGATTTCTGTTGGACTGCTCACAATTATGGTATCTAAATGTTGAATTGATGATGATTCTATAGGGCAGGAAAAGATCACAGCTTTTCTCTGCATCCCCAAGGGCCAGGGTCAAGGACAAATATGTTTCCTGTCATTCCACCCACAGAAAGGATCCCATGCTGATGTGTCTAATTCAGTGATACTAACTGGACCCTAAAATGAGGGATGTTGAGTGCAGTTCTAGGAAGTTAAAGAAGTAAAAAGCTGCTTTGTTATTCGCTTCTTTTTCATCTCTCTTTGGACTCTCTGAATTAAAAGTGACAGGACTTTCTGCCCTCTACTTGGCTTGATGCTTCTTGGAGAATGGCTGTTATTGGACTAAGGCAGGGTTGAGCCTTGGCTGGAATTGTTTTCCAGATAGTCTAGCCTGGCTCATTGGCATTTGGAATACAATCAGACATCCCTTCTCTCTGTTTCCCCTAAAAGCTTTGTTAAAGAATGGTGGCTACAGCCATCACATTAATCTAACCAGTTTGCAAGGTCAGTAAAGTGTTCATTTACTTATTTGCACCTTTCTCGCCCTTCATTTAATAAGCACATGCTTAACACCACTGCATGCCATGAAATAAAATGCTTTGACAAGTTCTAAGCATGATAATCCAGAAACCAAACAAATAGAGAGTATATCACTGTGTTCTGTAGGGACCTTCCTTCTCTATGATCATATCTGTAAAGGAAAGGTATTTGATTCTCATAATCTCTAATCCTAACTGGGGGCCCAAGTAAAATACCAAGGTTATAGGCTTCTATTATCCACACTCAATGATTATGGAGGTTGAAAATTGTGTTTTGTGTGGTATGTGACTTAGAACCACTTCATCCATTTGAAAATCATAGCATGAACTGGGCCTTAACCCACATCAGCAGTGAGGAGCTGACTCTTACTCAAGACCTTTGCCCTGGTATGACAGCGTGAGCCACCCTGTGACACCAGAAGAGGTTTGTGTCAGCTCTGTCAAATAACAGTGACATCTGTCATCGAAGGCACCATTCCTTCTTCAGAGCTGCATGCACGAGTGTTAAAATCCCAGCATGCCAGCAGGCTCTGTTTTAAACGAAGGGGAACCTATCTTTGGAACATAAGCAGAATACCGATAGCAGTTTGTGAGAAGAAACAAATAACAGTTTTTGTTTAATCTCCTTATTGTAAATGGGATGCTACTTTGAAAATTACTAGCAGAGTCTTAAGTGAAAATTGCAGAGTTCTCCTTCTTGAAGCTCTGCAGTGGCCTCCAGGAGGCTGTCTTCCCAGGGCAGTGCACCTCCCCGCTTTGATAGAAAGTGCTGACTTGCCCTGGCTGGTTGGCTCAGTGATAGAGCATCTTCCGGCTGCATGAAAGTCACAGGTTCGATTCCCAATTAGGACACACAGAAGTGACCATCTGCTTCCCAGCCTCTCTCCCATTCTGTCCCCCTCTCCTCCTTCCCCCTCCCCTGTCTCACTTTCCCGCAGCCATGGCTGGAATGGTTCAAGCAAATTGGCCCTAGGCACTAAGAATAGTTCCATGGCCTTACCTCAGGTGCTAAAATAGCTCGGTTGCTGAGCAACAGAGCAGTGGCCCCAGATGGGCAGAGCATTGCCTGTAGGGGGCTTGCCAGGTGGATCCTGGTCAGGGTGCATGTGGGAGTCTCTCTGCCTCCCCACCTCTCGCTTAATAATAATAATAATAATAATAATAATAATAATAATAATAATAAAAGAGTGAGCAAGCTGACTTGTTTCTGCCTGAAATGTTTCCATCCCATATGTGAAAGAAAATGCAGATTATAGGGAATCACTGGAAATAAATGAACACTTAATGTGTTCCACATCCTAAAAGTTTTTTTGTTGTTGTTGTTTTTTTTTTGTATTTTTCTGAAGCTGGAAACGGGGAGAGACAGTCAGACAGATTCCCGCATGCACCCGACCGGGATCCACCCAGCACACCCACCAGGGGTCGACGCTCTGCCCACCAGGGGGCGATGCTCTGCCCATCCTGGGCGTCGCTTTGTTGTGACCAGAGCCACTCCAGCGCCTGGGGCAGAGGCCAAGGAGCCATCCCCAGCGCCTGGGCCATCTTTGCTCCAATGGAGCCTCGCTGCGGGAGGGGAAGAGAGAGACAGAGAGGAAGGAGAGGGGGAGGGGTGGAGAAGCAGATGGGCGCTTCTCCTGTGTGCCCTGGCCGGGGATCGAACCCGGGACTTATGCACACCAGGCCAACGCTCTACCACTGAGCCAACTGGCCAGGGCCTAAAAGTTTTTTTTTTAATGAGTTAGCAAAACATTTATTAAGAACTTAAATTCTCTCTTGGACCTTTTTTTTTTAATTTATTTAATGGAGCTAAGTAATGTAAATTTGAAGACCACTTTTGCAACTTGAATAGAAAGCATACTCTTCAAAAGAGTTTATGCAGCCTGCCGTGCTGAGCGAGGTTTCAAGGGAGTCACCAAAGCACTGGCAATGACACGGGGGCTGAATGACCAGAGCCGAGAGGCCAGGCGTCCGTGCCCACCCTGGCCTGGGTCTGCCAGCAGCGGTGCCCTGAGCCCACCAGCTGTACCAGACAGCACCAGAGCGCCTCACAGCGTTTCTGCACCAGCCGTGTGCACAGAGAAAAGCTGGAAGGAAAACACCAGAAGCAAATACAGGAGAATCACTTATTCAGAAAAAGCCATTTGGTTTGGCTCAGCTTTATCCGGGAGTTTCCAGACCAATTCAGCCTGTATCCCGAAGAGATCTCAGCCTAGAAAAATAACATTTTTTTTTTCAAGTAACATGCATCCTTGGCTGCCATTAATTCTTAATTTAGTCTCATTCTGATAATGTCAGTAAAATAAAATGTGAGTAAATATTTTAAGTAAACTAAAATAAAAATTAAAAGTAATAATATATATTTTAAATATGTAAAAGCTATATGTAAACATGGACATTTGTTTTCTCTTTCCTTGGGCCTGATTAGTTACACACTCCCAACTTGAGTGGCATCCTGTTAACATGTTAACATGTACTTACATTATACTCATCCTTTCTGATGTTAGTGTTCTAACATGAAGGTTTTTTTTAAATGCTGCTTCTTTGTCTTGCATTTGGAAAATGCAAACTCTAGTTCTTAATACTGGAGTAATAGTACTCAAAAATACAGAATATTTTCTGTGTCATGCAAACTGAGAAACTCATTTTTGTATCAGTTCATTGGATTTTTACTTTATATATGGTTATCTGGCTTGCCAGTTCCTTTTCATACTGAGCAAAAATTTTAAGAATTATTAATATTTAGTTATAATCTCAACATTTTGTAGACTCAACTACAACCTTGTCAGTTTACCTTTTGTATAAATAATGTAAAGCATTACTTATAATTTGATTTTATGTCAAGTATGCTGCTAACTAATAGCTTTTTAAAAATTAAAACTATACTCCCTGGCCGGTTGGCTCAGTGGTAGAGTGTCGGCCTGGCGTGTAGAAGTCCCGGGTTCGATTCCCAGCCAGGGCACACAGGAGAAGTGCCCATTTGCTTCTCCACCCCTCCCCCTCTCCCTCTCTCTCTCTTCCCCTCCCGCAGCCGAGGCTCCATTGGAGCAAAGATGGCCCGGTCGCTGGGGATGGCTCCTTGGCCTCTGCCCCAGGCGCTAGAGTGGCTCTGGTCGAGGCAGAGTGACGCCCCGGAGGGGCAGAGCATCGCCCCCTGGTGGGCAGAGCGTCGCCCCCTGGTGGGCGTGCGGGGTGGATCCCAGTCGGGCGCATGCGGGAGGGGAAGAGAGAGACAGAGAGGAAGGAGAGGGGGAGGGGTGGAGAAGCAGATGGACGCTTCTCCTGTGTGCCCTGGCCGGGAATCGAACCCAGGACTTCTGCACGCCAGGCCAACGCTCTACCACTGAGCCAACCGGCCAGGGCACACAGGAGTCTGTCTGACTGTCTCTCCCGGTTTCTAGCTTCAGAAAAATACAAAAAAAAAATTAAAACTATACTGATGAAGCTCTAAGTAATTATAATATTTTACAGAAAGAATATCATGCTAAGAAGTATGAAATATTTTGAAAGAAATTGATATTGGATATAAAAGTAGTCTGTATATTTTTTTCATTCCACTCCATAGCTTTTACTTCTTATGTACACAAATACTCATCATAAAAAAATCTTAAATTAAATTCAGGCAGCATCCTTACTCGCTTTACAATTCTCGGACACGTCCAATTTCTAAGGTTGCTGGCTACAATTAAATGGAGCAAGACGAGGGCACCATTGCAGTCAAGTAGTAGCAGACACTGAGAGGAAATACAGAAGAATTGAAATGTTCCTAAAAAATGTTCAGGCGCCTGACCAGGTGGTGGCACAGTGGATAGAGTGTCGGACTGGGATACAAAGGACCCAGGTTCGAGGCCCCAAGGTTGCCAGCTTGAGCACGGGTTCATCTGGTTTGAGCAAAGCTTACCAGTTTGGACCCAAGGTCGCTGGCTTGAGCAAGGGGTTACTCAGTCTGCTGTAGCCCCACGGTCAAGGCACATATGAGAAAGCAATCAATGAACAACTAAGGTGTTGCAATGAAAAACTGACGGTTGATGCTTCTCATCTCTCTCCGTTCCTGTTTGTCTGTCCCTATCTGTCCCTCTCTCTGACTCTCTCTGTCTCTGTAAAAAAAAAAAAAAAAAAAAAGTTCAGGCAAACACATGTTGAGGCATTACATTTCCGAGGTTCTTTAAGAGCTTATTTAAGGAGAATTCTGCAAAAATTTAAAAAGTAAAAACTCCATTACCTAGTGCCTTGGTCAGCAAACTGCGCTCGCAAGCCACATGTGGCTCTTTGGCCCCTTGAATGTTTAGCAAAGGCCAGCTTAGGAGTACCCTAATTAAATTAATAACAATGTATCTACCTATATAGTTTAAGATTAAAAACTTTGGCTCTCAAAAGAAATTTCAGTGGTTACTGTTGATACCTGGCTCTGCTGACTCATGAGTTTGCCGACCACTGCCCTCGTGTAAATAACCTCCTAAGGTATCTGTTGGCTAAACTCATATATATAACGGATGTGATGTTGCCTAAGCTAGATCCTGCTTAGCCACCTCGCCAGTTGCGGGAGGTGTGCGTGGGAGCCTTCTTCCTGTGAGTTTGCTGCCTACCACGTGTTCCAGCATCTGACCAGTTCTCTTCTGCCTGAGATCCTTGTGGATTGCACTTGGACTTGGGAAGGCACAGTAAATTAAAATGGGTGCTTTGGTCTGGTTTCAGGTCACTGCCTCCTGCCTCTTGCTCATGCCTTGTTTACCCTTTGACCTTGTTAGAACAGTAATGTTTCTTCATAAAACATTCTTAATGAGACTATTTACCTGGCATACCCAATAAGATCGTGCTTCATGTAATAAATCCTCTGCTCAAACATATGCCAAGAAGGCAGCTCTTGCAGCTGTTAAAGAATTAACTTTTTAACTGAGAAAGGGACCTTTGGCTGGGCGGCCACAGCTATTTTCATGGTGCTTATTTTTCTTATTTTAAATATAAAACTAAGTAAAAGTTTTCTTTTTTTTTTTTTTTTTGCTTATTTGTTCATGTTTTGTTTTGCATACACACATGATATAGTTATTTCCAAAGAATAAGACTTTAAGAGGCAGGTAATTTGTACAGTTAACCTTTGAACAATGCAGGAGTTGGGGTGCTGACCTCCAGTGCTGTTGAAAATCCATATTTAAATTCTAACTCTCTAAAAGCTTAATTACTAATAGCCTAAGGTTGGCCGGAAGCCTTACCAATACCATAGTCAGTTAACACATATTTTTGTATGTTGTATGTAGTACATACTGTATTCTTAGAATAAAAATTAAGCTAGAGAAAAGAAGATATTAAAATCACAAGGAAGACAAAATTACACTTATACAGTACTGTCTATATGTATTGGGGAAAAATCGTGTGTAGGTTGACCCATGCCATTCAAACTCATGTTGTTCCAAGGTCAACTGTATTTTCTAAAAAATGCTCATTTGGTTTTAAAAGTACATCTCTGAAGAACTCGTCTATTATTTGCAATGGGACTTACAGACTTTCTTTTTAATCAGAAGCAGCGAGTTCTTCCCCCCAAATATTCTATTACTTATAGAGACTGACTGGTGTGATTCCTGCCTGCTCTGGTTTCTCCTCCCATCAGAATGAAGGTGTCATAAGAAGGAGGGAAAGCGGAGAGCCGGGGTAATGTGCTGCAGCAGCCCCCGGGGATGCAGAAGTTGACTGTCGTGCCCAGGGATTGAAGAGAAAACCTCTTGTGGATGGTACAGGTTGTTGTAGACCTCCGAGTAAAAAAGACTGATCTCTTCCATAGAGGTTATCCAGTCATAACCTTGTTGATAATTTAGAAGTTGTTTGAACTCGAGGTCCTTTCCACACTCTTTGGACCCCCTGATTTGATGTCATCTTTAAAGTAACGGGGTTTCTCTCTTCCGTTTTTGCATATCATTGTAATAAATCACCTTCTCCTCATTCTAATTATCACAGTAACTGATAGAGCCATCCTTGGGACCCTGTGCAGTGGTGATAACAAGGGTACCTACATCCTAGGGCACTTATGAGGATTAATTGGGACAGTGTTTTTAAAAGAGGCTGTCCTGGCACATGACACACAGATTCTCAGTTAATAAGAACTCTTTACTATTGCTGTTTTCCCACTAATGCAATTATATGCTCTCAGGATTAGGAGACACTAAAGAGACTATTTAAATACAGAACAGAGTGAACGGAGCTGTAACTTACAGTGGTGAAGACATTTATTTAAAAAGGCGGAGTGACTGCTGGGCACGGGGTAGAGGTGTTTTCCCCGCGATGCTGGACTGTCTTCTAGGCATGCGATCTGAGATCACAGTATTTGCCCTTTATATGAATTTTGTAAAAATATTTCTAGAACTGTCTCTTACCACACTGAGAAGTGTAAGGGATTTATTCCTGCTTTTCAGACAAATACGAACCAGAGAAGTTCCTTTCAGTCAAATGAAAGGCTGGACGGAGCCGAGGTCTCTTACTTCCATGGGATGGTCACTGGGATCCGGTGACTCGTGAAAGCCCGTTGTCCTGCCCTCGGGCGGGACTGCATTCAGGCCGGCAGGGTACCTGTCCCTTTCTCACTTCAGAGTGTTTGGAAAAGAATTCCCGTGCTCTTACCAGTAGTGCATTGCAGGATCTCTCTGTAACTCATTCCAGAACTCTTGGAGGACATGATGGCAATGTCTGATCTAAATCCCTTCTTCTGCCCTTTAAACACTTGATATCTTCTCTCGACTTCAGTGGAGAGAGAAGAGATGCTCACCATGTTTTGCCAAATGCCTTAAGTTTTGAAATTGCCGTTTGGTTTCTCATATCCCTCACCTTCTACCCGAGGGGTGAGTCCCAGTCTTTTTCCACCTTTCTTTCCCATAAGCAATTTTTTGTCCAGAGCTTTGTGAGTGGGGGGTCTACATTTTGGGGTTCCCTGCCAAGGCTCCCTGGAGGTCTATGTGGGCACAGCCACGGCCAGGCCCAAGGAGGAGGTGTCCCCATAATGAGCCTGTGTCCACCCTACCCGCTGTGCGCCATCAGCAGCCTCACTGCCTCCCCCTACTGGCAGGTCTTCGGAAGTAGAGCCAGGAGGAGCTTTGGACCTACAGTGAGGGCTGAGCACCCTGCCGCTCCGTCCAGGGGCAGCCTCTCTACAGAATACACACCTAGCTAGGGTTTCAGTGGAAGAGCCCCCTGCCAGCTTTCTCCTTCACCTGGAGGCTGTCACTAAGACACTGTTTCTCCGACATCCCGATGCCTCCTCTTCCAAGATCCCTTCCTGGTTGAGTGCCATCCCAGCCTGGCCAGAGCCCAGGTGCCTCACCTTTAAAACTCGGGCCCAAGACGGAGCCCTCCCCAGACTCGTCCTCAGGTGTGCCCACATTCCTGAGTCTGACTGGCAATACATTTAAAAAGGAATATAATGACAGAAACTATAAATGCCATAAGAGCAATCCTGGCGATCACGGGTCTTGCCCCAGAAGTTCCTCGCAGGTAGACGCTGGCTCCGCCCCTTTCAGACTCCCACTCTCCAGCAGGGAAGGTATCAGAGTGTATCATTGGAGGTTGTCTCCCAGAACCTTGTTACTCTGCAGAACCAGTGGACTACTCTTCCCACTCCCTAAGATTCCCTTCAGTCTCTGCTCAGATTCGGCTGCAGGTCTTAGGGACTGGCCTATTAGGGATGTCCTTAACTTTGGGTGGATTCCTACAAAGGAGCAGAGTCCAGTCCACGAGGGCTCTCCATGTGATCTGAATCACAACGAAAGCACACCAGGGCTCAGTGAGAGTTTGTATGAGGGGTAAAGTAAGTGTGAGCTCCCATGGAAAAATAAAACATCTTCCCCCTGCCATTGTCTGACTCTGGCTACATGGTTAGTAGTACCACTGCCTTGCAGTCCATCATAGCTTCATAAACCAAATAACTTGCTTATGTATTGATCCCTCTTTTCCACGATTGCAATCTCGGGTACAGGCTCAGCTCTTGCTACTCAACATGGCACTACTCACAAAGCCAGGGTACTTTCTACACAGTGGATAGATATTATTGATAGTTATTCACTAAGTAATAGTCAAACGTATCCTACAACAATGGCAACAAAATGATCTTTATTAATGATATAAAGATACCTATGGACTCTGTGCACATTGAAGTTTTAGATAGGGAGATCCATTCATTTGAAATGTCTCCCCCCCACGTTTATTGAGATTATGATTGACAAATAAAAATGGACATATTAAAGGTATACAATGTATTATTACTACACCTGTGTGATGATTATCCCAGTCAGGCTAATTTGTAATATATCCATCACCTCACATAGTTTTACCACCTTGTGTATGCGTGGTCGTCAAAGGTTGGCTTTGAGTTTGCTTTAGCGCGTTCTCTATGGGAATAAAATCAATAATGCCTGTTAATTTGTAGAATTATGTTGATTAGTGTGAGATTATTTAGAGATACTTTTTTTTAAACACCCTCTTTTCAAGTTTCTTAGCTTCTCAGGGAGTAGTTCTCAGCCAGTTGCAGTGGACCGTGGACCTGACCCTAGTCCTACTGTGTGTGTCGTCTTGAGAACCATAGATCCTCTTTTTTTATTAGTAAAAATGAGAGTTTTGTCACTAAGTCAATTATGTTTGTAGAAAGATGAATGTTTCTTCTTTTGGTTTCATGAAAAAATAACTTGGTTGCACCGCCCCCCCAAGTATATTTCCTCTGGAATGAGAAAGGCCAAGAGTAGTCATGCAAATGAAGAGGCTGTGGGGAAAAGGAGTGTGTGACTGGGTGCGGATGACATGAGAAATGGTCTGAAAGACAGACGATGGGGCGGAAGCTGCGATTGGCCTGTGTGTTTAAGCCAGTGATTCCATTTGGCCTGTGAACAGAAAAATACGTGTTTTCATAGAACCTCAACATATCCTCTCTGTAATCGTGACTGCCAAGACCTAACATGCCAAGACATGGCATGAAGTATTTTCGAAATGACAGAATTCTTTCTCACTTTAAACTTTTCCAGTGAAATGTTGTGATTGAAAACATTCTGTATCAAGTCTTTTATTCTATCCGAGGGGGGAGGGAGCTGTGCTGATTTGCTGATTTGCTGATTACCCATCTCTGAGTCGAAAGAACCTTTCATTGAACTCACTTGAGAAAGACAGCGATGGAAGCACGTGAACCCTGTCGATCTCATCACTTCACTGTGGGAGGAAAGGATGATAGAATTCCTAGCCGGCCGTCATTCTGCACACCAGTAGTTTGCCAGAGGATGCATACCCAGTTGTATGAGCCTCAGGAGGTAGAGCAAAGCAGAAAGGAAGTCTTGTCACGCCATGTTTCATGGCTTTTGTGACTGTTGAGCTCCCCATTGGGAATTTTCCACAATTTTTATAGGGCCCCACCAGACGCTCCCTGCTTGGTGTTGCACATATGGTCCAGGAGAGGAAGCCAGCCTCCCTGCAGCACAGCTCCTGGGGGAAGAGTCCGGGAGAGTCAGTGGAGTTCTGATGCCCAGCCAGGCTAGGAGGAAGTGGCTGTCAGGATGCTGCTAGTCATTAAGGACTTGGCACCTGAGGGTGTCCTACCCGTGTACTGGTTACTATAACATCCAGGTAGAACAGGTGAGACTCCTGGAGCTGTAAGTGGATCTGGGAGACATTTACAGGCTTAGTAATGCACACTACACAAGCACGCACTCATGCACGGACAGGAACACATGCACACTTACACAACTGTTGCTGGCAGTTGAGAAATAAAGAGTGATTCCAACCACCTGGGAGCATGAGTACCCAAGCCCAGTGACCATTAACTTCGAGTTTAAATAACTAAGGTGGTAGGAAGTGATAGACCCAGTATTGTTGTTCACGAATGCTTTGAATGAAAACTTGCTCGAGTAACTTTGGCGAAAGATTTTGCTATGTAATTAGAACACTTCTTAAATATACACTTGGATTTGAAGTTTGTGCTAACCTTAAAGTATAGAAGATACAAATTAGATGAAGAGTACAGGATTGAGAGAGAGTGCCTGGCATAGAAGTTCAGAGTGTAGGCTCTGAGCCACAACTGAGTTCTAAGTTCTAACCTAGCCTGGGCTGCAGCCTGGAAGCGCTCACCTGTCTGCTACAGTTTCTTCACCTGTAAAATGGAAACAATATGCCTAATCATATTTCCAAACTGTGCTTAGCATGTAAGTGCCCAGTACACTTAGTTTACTGTTATTTCAGTGATGACATTTCAAGAGTAATAACCCTAAAAAATGGATCATCAGACCAGAGAAATTCTGAAAAGGAATATTAATTAATTCAGAAATTTTATCTTAAAAATCTCAGAAACTTGCCTGCGTTCCCTACATGGAAGTAAATTAATACTTAATACATGTAATCATTAAGGCTTGAAAATGAAATAAATTTAGTCAGCAAACATTGAGTACCCATGAGCCTCCTGGAGAATGATGTCAGAGGAATACAGGAGGCATGATCAACTCTCAGGGGCTTTGATTTTAGAGTACAGCGTGTGTTAGAAAAACAGCATAAACTTGTCATGCATTTTAGGAAGGCTGTTCTGAGCACTATAAGTGTGATTAATATGTAACCTCACTTCCATGCTTTCAGAAAAGACGTTGGGTGCACACACTTGGCTGAAAAATCTGCACTCTGAGTATTTATTATCTTGAACTGTTTAAGTAAATATAGATTATTACTCAATTCCAAGTGTCCCCCACATATTCACAAAATCACAGCATAAAGTTAAATGTAACTGAAATGCGAAACATAATGTTGATAATCTATCTGCTCAGGAGGTTATGCTGCGGGCCACAGTTTAGTGCAGAAATATTAGAGGAAATATTGAACATTCTTCTTCGTGGTATTTCATAGCATTGACCTTGAATCGGCCTTGAGAATAAACATAGTGTTATAGACCTAAGGCCTTAAACAAATGTGAATTTTATCATTAATTTGCAAGCAAACATCACTGTTAATAAAGTTTTAAAATATCACCCTAGGCTATGTCTAGTCAAATCAAAGTGTGGTTATCATTAGATGTCGTCTTATAAAAGATGAGGACATTTTAATGACCTGAGACATTTTTAATATTTGCAAAATGATGGGAAAGAAGGGAAGTAACATTGAAATGTTATTTCAGATGTGAGTGGTGATTTTCAGTGTTCTTATGTTTCTCATCCATTTAGCTTTCTGTGAGATGGAAGAGGAAAGCACTGTCATCTCACTTTTCATCTGAGAGTCCGCTGAGGCTTAGAGAAAAGTTTATGGGACGCAGAGGCAGTTCCTAGTGTCTGATTCCCAAATGACCAGGATATTGCTGTTAAGAATTTAACCCCCCCCCCAAAAAAAAAAAAAGAATTTAACCCAGACTCTTTACCGAGTCATTCATTGGCTAGCATTTTGGATTAGCTAGGTGTTTGGTTCTTTTCTTTTCTTTCTCTGTTTTGCTTAGTTTTTGAGGCATTTGGTTATTTTTTTTCTTTCATTCATTCATTCATTCATCCATCCATCAGAAGCATCTTGGTTACCCACTGTATGCTCAGTCCTACTGGGCAAGACTTTGCTGCAGCTTCCCTTAGCATATATGAGTTTGATACATCTGCTTTTCATTCAAACAATTTTAAAAATCAGGTTTTTCTGACACAATTATTTTTTTTTGTGACAGAGAGAGACAGAGAGAGAAAGAGAGAGGGACAGAAGAGACAGACAGGAAGAGGGAGAGATGAGAAGCATCAATTCCTCATTGCAGCAACTCAGTTCATTGATTGATTGCTTTCTCATATGTGCCTTGACTGAGGGGTGGGGGTTACAGCAGAGCTAGTGACCCCTTGCTCAAGCCAGTGACCTTGGGCTTCAAACCAGCCAACTTTGGACCATGGAGTCATGTCTATGACCCCACGCTCATCTTATATTAAAAACAAAGTGCGTAACAGATTTTCAAAGAAGATAGTCTGTGTGTGTTGATGTAACTTGCAATCTGAATTTTTTTGTAGCATCAATTCCTGTACATTTACTAGTTAGTTGTCAAGTTTGGAATCTTCTGGATACTTCATTTCTTACCATGTGTTATGTTACTTTGGGGTTGATAGCTCTCCCGTTCATTCAGTGGAAATCTTTTAGATCACTTTTGCTCGGCATGGCGTTTGCCAGAGTGCGCAGGCCTACACAAGGGGAGGAACACCCAATCTTTGTGGTTCTGCCGTTCACAACGTAGCAGGGGCTGCAGGGCTGGCAGCATTGCACAAACTACTCGGCATAAGCAGGGGCTTGTGCAGGGAACTCAGAGGAAGGGTGAGAAGCAGGGAAGAGGAGGCAGTAGAGGGGCCAGGGAAGGCCACTTAGAGGGAGCAGGGACGGCACAAAGACAACAGACTCCGTCAGCCATCCTCACGCTTGTTGGCAACCCTCCGGGGGATAATAAGTGGGAATTGTTGACCAACCTAAGATTCAGTGGAGGCATATGTAATTTATTAGCATATGAAATGATCTGTCTTTCCTCTGAACTTATATGTCTGTTTTACATGTACTTGCTGTGTGATCTCGGGCAGATTCCGTAACCCTTCTGGCCTCGGTTCCTTCATTATAAAATGAGCATCAGAAGAGTAGCTACTCATACAACCATTAAATTGGTTCATTTTTTTAAAGCATGGGGACAGGGCCTGGTATTGAAAAAATACTGGAACGGTATTCTATCAGTATCGTAAGTCATCTTTAGAGGAAAGGCAAGCATTAGCCAATATGGTAAGTCAATGTTTGATTGTCATTTATCTCATGTAGTGTGTCTCTATCGTGATTTTAATTTGCTCTATCACTTACCATTTCTTAACAGCCCGAAAGTCAAAGAAGTTGGGAAAATTAAAAGGGATTCACGAGGAACAGTCACAGCAGCAACAGCCCCCACCGCCACCCCCACCACCCCAGAGCCCCGAGGAAGGGACGACCTATATTGCGCCCGCAAAAGAGCCCTCTGTCAACACCGCACTGGTTCCCCAGCTCTCCACAATCTCACAAGCACTGACGCCTTCCCCGGCGATGGTCCTTGAGAACATCGAGCCCGAGATTGTGTATGCAGGCTACGACAACTCCAAACCAGACACGGCCGAAAACCTGCTCTCCACCCTCAACCGCCTCGCTGGCAAACAGATGATTCAAGTCGTGAAGTGGGCAAAGGTAATTCCAGGTAGGATTGCTTCTCCTTTCATGGTCTGCATTAGGGCAACATACCGCACCATGTCTATCCAACAGGGCATTCGGATCGGAGGTAGCTTTCTCTTACATCCTGATAGCAGGTCTTTAATATCTGATTAATCGAGTGTGTAGCAAATATCTGGTCAGAGTACTCACTTCTCCTGAGCAGACAGAGTTCAGGGTTCTGTTGTTAACATAGTACACATTTCTTGTGTTGATGACTGCAATGAAAAATTTCTTCCCAGAAATACAAGTAAGGTAAAAAATACATTCTGGTCATGAAAGCACAGCCTGAACCTGTTACTAGAAGCTTGTAACCAGGGATAATCTAACCAGACACCAAGTAAACCAAGACCCATCTAATAAGTTGTACGAGCCCCTGAAAGTCCATTCCTTCTAAAAAAACATTATCTTACCTCCCGCACCCTTTAAATTGGCCTTGAAATTCCTACTTCAGTCCTTTTTTATGCTATAGGGTTTTATTAATAAGGCCCCTATTAATCTACAGAAACATCACTTAGAATTGCTGTCATAGTCCCAGTTCCTTTATCCAAAGCAGTTTCTTAAATGCCCTGTAGTCAACCAGCCACCACAAGAGGAAAGATCCTGGAAAGCTCTGATGACCGTTTCCTGGACGAGGAGCTTCCCCAGCTGAAACTCAACAAATGAAAGAATAGCATGATGTCACCGGGAATATAGGGCCTGGAATAAGGAACCGACAAAGGGCATAAGGCCCAGAAAGGAAGCCTGGGATGGGCGGGACAAGTGCCAAGGGATGCTTTTCCTACTTCAGAACTTCTATGAAGTCTAGTGCTATCCCAGACCGTGGGAAGCAAGGAATAATACTTTTTCAATCACAGTAAACTCATGGAAAGTGAAATCTTCCATTAGTACAGATATGTAGTAGTTGATGGTTAATAAATTATCCTTTATGTTAGTTAGCATAACTAATTGACAGTAGGATAAAGAAGTTGTGCAGGCTAATAGAAATTCTTTCAGGCTAAGGGTTTTAGAACAACACCCACTATGAAATGGCCTGAACTCCCCAGTTTCATTTGTCCTGGCTGTGCACCCACACTGAGAAATTAGGGTGGATGGAAATGAAGCTTTGAACAGGGCCAGGCCTTGGGGGAAGGGGTGCTCTGTCAATGGCTGTAGGATTGATTTGAGCCTGTCAGAGAAATAAAGGTAGCTGTTCGGTGGTTGACTTAAGCTTCTTCCTGGAACGTGCTTAAATGCTAAGTGTATTTCTGTGATTAATTGTTCTGTTCTTCAGGATTTAAAAACTTGCCTCTTGAGGACCAAATTACGCTAATCCAGTATTCTTGGATGTGTCTGTCATCATTTGCCTTGAGCTGGAGATCGTACAAACATACGAACAGCCAATTTCTCTATTTTGCACCAGACCTAGTCTTTAATGAGTAAGTACCTATTAATTAGCCTTCATTAAATAAACTGCAGTTATTTGTTACTTTTTTTATTATTTCTAAACAGATATATGTTTGTAAAAGAATCCACTGATATTTTCATTTTTAAGAGTAAAAACTATCTTTTGAGAATTTAAAAATGACTTTTTACCAAATTATCATGCACATGCCTGAATATATATATAAATCAGCATATAGAAATCTCACATAATAGTATGTGGGAATTGTCCCAAAAGAAAGATGATCCAGTTGGCTCCAAAAATTTGACTGGTACAAAGCCACGATTAATAGAAAACAGTCTCTTTTAGTATCAACTTCAGTTGAGAAGACTGTCTAATTTCTAGGAAATGTGAGTGTATAAAGTGCTGGTCTTTATGTGTATTCATATAATGGTTCTTTTGTTAACAGTATACAGCTGCTCGATGTGTTTTCATGACAATCATAATTATTCTTCTTTGCAGTCATAAGAGAAGCCAAAATGTTATTCTGTAGTGAAACATTTTTAGTTTCATGATGCACGTTCAAAGATTAGAAAAAAAACGTTGCAATAGATTTTTCTTTGGCCACGAATTCCTTCCTATGTTTTAAGTTCACATTTTAATACTGTTTGTATTCCACATGAGCACATTTCGTCTGTTTATATCCAGTGGTGCTTCTTTGTAATTGTTGGGTCAAGAAATACAGAAAATAAAAAGGAATGCTTGAATTATGAAGTGAACCGCAGCCATATTCTAACAGATGGTTCTCTCTAGAGATATGAAAATAGGGGTTTTCAGTGGGGAAGGAGGCAGATGAGAAATAGATTGATGATAAAGGAAACAAAAGCAATGGAGAAGATGAAAAGTGGACATGCAATGCTAAGATCCTGAAATTGTACCAGTACTGAGTTCCCTAGGAGTACTGGTTCACCCAGATACTACTGTGTTCCGTGGACAGCTTCCTTCTGAGATAAATCAGGAACATAGGTTGTCGTTCTCAAGGTGACCCTTTTTTGGCCATTACAAAGAAGAATTGTCCTTCTGCATAAATTCTCACCAGAAATATGAAGTGAGGCCAAACAACTGATATGCACATTCTAATTTACCTGTTTTCCTCACAATCAGTGGATGTTGTTAAATAATAAGCCTGTTTTAAAATATGGTTTATACACAGAGATATAGATAGCAGGACAGCAAATCCTGGGGGGGGGTAGGGAGTTGGGGGGAGAGGGACAAGGGAGGGTGTAAAGGGGGACATGGGTGGGGGTGAAAGAATTATATTCGGTGGGACACTTGAATCCAGGCAAACACAATAAATTAAAATTAATAAAAACTAATAATAATAAAATAAAATATGGTTTATAGATGAAAAGAAAACCATATTAAAGAGAATTTATCTTTTGAAAGGAAGTATGGGTAGATTAGACTCTCTGTTAGTGTCATCCAGCATGCCTTCATTTCATTTTGGCAGAAGATTAAAATGATCCATTTCATTTCATTTAGTCCATAAATTTTTGTTATAAAATATATATAACAAAATTTTCCATTTCCATCATCATCGGTGTCTCAGGCAGTGGCACTGATTGCATTCTCATTGCTGCACCAACATCACCCTCCCCATCTCCAGTTCTCTTTCATTATCCTTATAATGAGCGCTGAGCTCGTGAAGCCACAACCCCACATCCACCCCTTCCCCCAAATCCTGATCACCTCCAGCCTGTGAATTGGCCTGTTCTAGGGATTGCCTGAAAGTGGAATCATACGTGCCCTTTTGTGTGTGGCTTGTTTCACTTAGCACATCTTCACCTTGTTGTATGGCATGTATCAGATTGCCGTTTCATGGCTGAATGCTCTTCCGTGGTTTGTATATACAGCGGATGCTCGTTGTTTATACAGAGTCTGTACTTGTGAAGTTGCCTCTGTCTATGTTGATTTGCAACCCCAGCGTCAATCCTCGTGGCACTGCGGGGTTGATTGCAGGCGTGCACAGGGAGGCAGACTGTGTAAGTTGCCCAGTGTGTATGTTTCAGCTGAGACCGCCATCTTGCTACAGCTTTCCTGTTATAAGCAAATGTCCTTTCTGTGACCTATTTAGTGCCACGGTTTTTCATTGTTGTGTTTTTCATTGGTGGTTTCACTGCTTAAAATGACTCCTGAGGCCCTGGCTGGTTGGCTCAGTGGTAGAGCGTTGGCCTGGTGTGCGGAAGTCCTGGGTTCAATTCCCGGCCAGGGCACACAGGAGAAGCGCCCATCTGCTTCTCCACCCCTACCCCTCTCCTTCCTCTCTGTCTCTCTCTTCTTCCGCAGCCAAGGCGTCATTGGAGCAAAGATGGCCTGGGCACTGGGGATGGCTCCATGGCCTCTGCCTCAGGCGCTAAAGTGGCTCTGGTCGCAACAGAGCGATGCCCCGGATGGGCAGAGCGTCGCCCCCTGGTGGGCGTGCCGGGTGGATCCTGGTCGGGCGCATGTGGGAGTCTGTCTGACTGCCTCCCCGTTTCCAACTTCAGAAAAATACAAAAAAAAAAAAATGACTCCTGAGTGTTGTGCTGAAGTCTAGTGTGCATTAGATCTCTAGGACTTATTTATCTATTAGTTGCAAGTTTAAACAGCATCTCTCTTATCCCCCCCACCCCCACCCCACCCCGAGCCCTGACAACCACTATTTCACCCTGTTATTACAAGTTTGGCTTTTGTAGATTTTACATACACAGCAAGTGATACTTCCTGTATTTGCTTTCTCTGGCCGATGCCTCTCTCAGTAGGTATGGAGTGGCACCTCGTTATGGTTTCGATTTGTATTTCCCTATGTTGGGACTTTTTCAAGTGCTTATTTGCCATGTATATGTCTTCTTTGGAGAAATATCTATTCAAATCCTTTGCCTGTTTTTAATTGGGTTGCTTGTCTTTTTGTTCTCAAGTTGTAAGAATTCTTTATATATTCTGGATAGTAGACCCTTAATCCACGGTTTGTCTATGTCTCCCATTCTGTGGGTTGTCTAGAGAACATCCTTTGATATACCTTTAAAATTGAACTTTTTCATTGTAATGGAGTCTGTTTCTCAATTTTTTTTTCTTTTGTCCCCTGTGTTGTTGGCATCATCTGTTTTAATTGTGTGCAAACCTCCAAGTGCACGGGTTTCACACAAAGTGCAAAACTGTAAGAACCCTTTTAACAAGTGAAACTTAGGAGAAAGCACTTTATATTTGAAGTCTGGGAGAGTTAATGTCATTAAAGACTTTTGGAAATAAATAAGAAACCAGAAAAAAGAAAAAGTTTATAAAGTTTTTATGCATTTATCTGTTCTAGAAAATACTGATAAACTGGAAACAACAAAAATTGCTTTCTAATGTTATAAGTCATTTAAATGTTTGGTGTTATATAATATTTGTTTCCTATTCTTAGAACTTTTGACCTCAATTCGAACTTAGAGTTCTGTAAGTTTTTTTTTCAACCAGAAAGAGAGAGTGGAGCTGTGTTTTTCGGGGGAGAGGCTACTCTCAGGAAACACTTGGAGATGACATAAAGCATTTAAGTCAGATTGAGCTTAATGTGGCAGCCGTATTACAGGGTGCTATGACAGGCCCTGTATTTTTCAGGGAAACCACTAAGTTACAGAAGATGGCTTCCACCTAAAGCCTGAATGTATATGCGTGCTTCTCATCCTGCATCCATTCAAGGAGTATTTACTAACTGGCATCAATGTTGTAAGCAGTAGTTTTAGAACAGTGAAAAAATATATATAGTTCTTGTCTTATGGATTGTAACAATCTAATGGGAAGAAAGCAATCATTCAAAGAATCGTAAAGTTACTCTTGTGGTAAGTATTGAAAGGAAAATTGCTTTGAGAGCAAGCAGTTCATCAGAGGTATTGATCTGGTCAGGAAAGATGTCCCTGGATTGACTAAGCTAGTGTCAGCCAGGTGAAAGAGGTATAGGAGGAGGAGAGTTGACTTAGGCTGCAGCACCCGCATGTGCAAAGGCCCAGTGGCAGGAAGGGCCTGAATGGAAGACATTGTAGTGATGGATACTGAGAGACATGTTGAAGGGTAAAATCAACAGGAATTGCTGCTGGTTGGATTCTGGTGGAGATTGGAGTGAAGGTAGAAGTAAATGTCTAGAATGACTTCTAGGCTTCCGCCTTAAGTGCAAGGTAGGGTTTGGTTGGGGAAACTCCCTGAAGTAGGGAACAAAGAGAGAGAACCAGGATTTGGCAGGGAAGAGTAAGGGAGGCCAGTTTTGGACATGCTATGGTTGAATTGTCTTTGAAACATTACCCAAGAGGAAACATTGCAGAGGCAGATATTTATACAGGTCAGGAACTTAAACTAGGGTCTAGGCTAAAGGTACAAAGTTTGAACACATTTTAGAGGTGGAGGTTAAAGAAGAAAGATAGGAGAGTGTTAAGTCACGAATTCCAAGAAAAGAAAGGGTTTCCAGATAGGAAGTGTGGCTCCTAATGTTAAGTGCTGTCGTGTTCCCAGGGCGCTGTGAACTGGAAAGCTTGAGGCCTGCCTCACCCGTTGTCTCCCAGTACATTGCACGTTCATCTCTGCTGAACCTGTCCCTCTGCTCTCCCTCAGCCAGCACCTGCACCGCTGTTCTGTAGCCTTCCACCAGGGCGAAGGCAGCAATCTGGCACTTTGTACCAGGGAGGAGTGTGTGCCATCCATTCTGTGGGGGGGATTCGCCCAAGTGGTCCTCTCTTGCTCTCCCACCCCCCCTCGACTGTGAGACCACCTCTCACCTGCATTAGCTGCTCTTTTTTGTAGGTGTCTTTATCCTCAACCCCCCTCCCTTGTTCCACTGGTACCCGCCCTGTGACCTCACGGACTCTGTCTAATCATTGTGTATGCCCAACTCCTCCTGTTGTGTCGAAGGTCACCTTTGCCAAATAAATGAATTGTTGAACAAATGAACCAGACAGTCTATTATACATCTAGAAGGGGCTAAGTTATCCTTTCCAGTTATGAGGATGAAGTTAATGGTAAAAATTGTGACACGGGGCTGCCTCTGTTTCACAAACAGCATCGCTCAGTTTAAAACAATCATTAGTGTTTGTCTTCAGCTGGGAAACAGATCTGACAATTCCCTGAAATCTTACCCTTCGGCTGTATCCTAGCAATATGGAATTGGAGGGAAGGTGGGGAGTAGGGAATGATTAAGGAAAACATTCTTTCCAATTCTTCTTTTATTAAATATTGTGGTGAAGATATGACTTAATACTTTAAATTAGCCTAGAACTTTTCTTATAAACTCAAAACTTTTCAAATATGTATTAAATGATTAATTATTCCATTTTTACCTTGAAACTGCTTATCATATCTTGCCCCAGATCGCTGCCAGTATTCACACTTCTTATGAATTCAGTACACATATTAAAACTCCTATTGAAGCCCATAATGAAATTTCTTCAAAATGCTTCCTTTTGTATTAACTTCTAAAATGAAGGTTCAGTGTTACACTCTCTTTGAAGACTCAGCCAGTACTTTTGAATTAAAAATATGTTTCAAAGCAGGTTTATATTGTCTCAAGTTGGAGCCCGATGAAAAATGTGTGTTGGGCCCTGGCCGGTTGGCTCAGTGGTAGAGCGTCGGCCTGGTGTGCAGAAGTCCCGGGTTCGATTCCCCGCCAGGGCACACAGGAGAAGCGCCCATCTGCTTCCTCTCTGTCTCTCCTTCCCCTCCCGCAGCCGAGGCTCCACTGGAGCAAAGATGGCCCGGGCGCTGGGGATGGCTCCTTGGCCTCTGCCCCAGGCGCTAGAGTGGCTCTGGTCGCAACAGAGCGACGCCCCAGAGGAGCAGAGCATCGCCCCCTGGTGGGCAGAGCATCGCCCCTGGTGGGCGTGCCAGGTGGATCCCGGTCGGGCGCATGTGGGAGTCTGTCTGACTGTCTTTCCCCGTTTCCAGCTTCAGAAAAATACAAAAAAAAAAAAAGAAAAATGTGTGTTGGGGTGACCTTTCACTGCCTTCTTACTTCTGAGCCCTTTATCACTCTGTTTGACCAATTGCTGGTAAAAGAGAGAAGGTTTACATGTTACTGTCACTTCCTGACCCCCTCCCGGGTGCTCTGACGATCTCCAAGAGGAAAGGTGAGTTCAGTTGGCACCGCCCTCCGGGTTTCGTGCTGACTGTGCAACAGCAGCCAGACTAGGTTGTCAGTCATCTCAGGCCGTGTGTCGTGGAGTACTGTCCATCCATGCCATGTCCCCTGCAGGCGCTCACTGTGCTGTCGTGATGCAGTTGTCCTTAGTCAGGGCTTCCCAGCAATTCTGCCCACAGGACAGTGCCCTGATGGTCCCTCTGCAGCTGAGGTCCTACAGCTCCTGCAGGCCTGGCTCTTCTTACTCATGCCTCATGTTCCGAGGCCGCGTGTCCCAAGGCCACCATGTTCCAGGGCTGTGTTTAAGCAGGGACCAGAGTGTCCTGCTGGGGGCTAAGGGTGGTTGGAGTTAGAATGTGGCCCACTCTGCTGTGCTGTCCAGAGGCTGGCGAAGGATATTTCTGAGCCACTAGAGGGGACTTCTGAGCCTGGACTCTTCCCCCAGCAGGGTCAGGGCCTGGGCCAGTGATGGGTGAGGGACAGGAGCTCTGCTGACGGGCCAGGATGGAGGATGGAGCCTGGGTCAGCTTACCTTCCCTGGCTCCATTTGTTTTCCCTTCTCTATCTCCTTTCTGCTTTTTTCAAATACATAGGATTTTCTCCTGCCCCTCTGCTCTCTGGGACTGGGCCCTGGGTTGTTTCCCGGCTCTGACAGCCTCCTTTTCCTCCCCTCCCCTCTCTCCTCTCTTCTTTCCTCCTCCTTCCTTTCTTCCCCCTCACTGTCTCTGTCTGTCTGTCTGTCTGTCTCTCTCTCTCTCTCTCTCACACACACACACACACACACACACACACACACACACACACTCCCATCACTGAGATTTCCCTAGTTCTTTTTGTTTTGTTTTTGCTGGGGTTTTTTTTTGTTTGTTTGTTTGTTTTTGTATTTTTCTGAAGTTGGAAACGGGGAGGCAGTCAGACAGACTTCCACATGTGCCCGACCAGGATCCACCTGGCATGCCCACCAGGGGGTGCTGCTCTGCCCATCTGGGGCGTCGTTCTGCCGCAATCAAAGCCATTCTAGCGCCTGAGGCAGAGGCCACAGAGCCATCCTCAGCTCCTGGGCATACTTTGCTCCAATGGAGCCTTGGCTGCGGGAGGGGAAGAGAGAGACAGAGAGGAAGGAGAGGGGGAGGGGTGGAGAAGCAGATGGGCACCTCTCCTGTGTGCCCTGGCCGGGAATCGAACCCGGGACTCCTACATGCCAGGCCGACGCTCTACCACTGAGCCAATCGGCCTGAGGGAATAAACTTTGAGAGAAAAATAAACTCCTCTTCCGCCCCTTCTCTGCGTCCCTGTGGAAACCAGCACGGGACCAGATCCGCAGCGGACAGGCTGAAGGGAGGAGCACTCCCCTGGGAGGGTGCATGTGCTGGCCAGTACCCCGTCACCCCCACAACCAGTTTGAGAGTCCTGACCAAAGAAAGACAATGTCCCAAATAGTAAATGGTCCATTCCTGCAGGCGCCGAAGCATTGCAGAATGGAGTCCTCTTTCTTTTACGCAGAGGTGGTGTACGGAGGACATGTTGTCACCTGTAGGGGGCTCCACAGAGGGAACCCGAGAGGATGGTGGAGAGGGGCTGCAGAGATCCGCTGAGTTACAAAGAGTGTACAAGCCATCCACTCAGAATGCGCGGGGCGGAGGAAGGGTGGGCACCGTCCCCCAAAGCAAGAGGTCTTTTCTGCCCTTCTGTGTTCTTTTTTTAATATTTATTTTGTTTTTCGATTACGGTTGACATGCAGTGGTATATTAGCTTCAGGTGTGCAGCACAGCGGTTAGATACAGTACTTGTATAACTTGCGAAGCGGTCCCCCAGCCCCCACAAGCGGAATGCCCGCCTGACGTCGTGTGCAATTACTACAGTCCAGTATTCTCGCCCACATTCCCTGTGCTGTACTTCACCTCTGCGAGACTGTGACTGTTCTGTGAGCCCCTGCGTTTCCACTGGTCACTTTTTGTCTAATGAACCTAGCATAATGATCCAAAGTAGAGTTGGAGTAAAAAGATGCTTCCAGACATTTCCAGCAGAGGCGTCAGTGGGAGGGAAACTTAATGAACCAGGCAGCTTGGCTGTAGGTCGCCTTCTGAGTCAACACTCCTATGAAGACAAGGTCCTGATAGGAGCACACCAGCGGCTGGGACTGTCCCTGCCTGGGAAGGAGGAGAACCCGGGGCAGAGTAGTATTAAAGAGTAGGACCGCAAGTAGACTTCCTACCTCACTTCTTGACCCGTTTTCTTTTTGCCGACCCCTGCCTCTCCTGTTGGACCACTCAGGAGAAGGACATTCATGCTGTTAGTCCATTCATCCAACAAACGTTTTGTTGAGCAACTTCAATATATCGAGCGCTGTTCCAGGCTCTGCGAATCCAACAGTGAATGCGCTATGGAGCTTACCCTCCAGTGGTGGTGGTAGGGGGTGGGATCAGGTCAGTGGAAAAAGTGAAGGTGGCCCAGCCCTGTGAAGAAAGGCCACCTGCTGTGGCCCTGAGGAATAGGGCTTAGGCAGCCTGCTTGTCATCCTCTGCTGGTTGTATGTAACTGTGGGAAAGTAGTATTTTTTTTTTTAATTTTTTTAAAGATTTTATTTATTCACTATAGAGAGGGGAGAAAGAGAGAGAGGGGGGGAAGAGCAAGAAGCATCAACTCCCATTTGTGCCTTGACCAGGCAAGCCCAGGGTTTTGAGCCGGCAACCTCAGCGTTTCCAGGTTGACGCTTTATCCACTGCACCACCACAGGTCAGGCGGGAAAGTGGTATTTAAGATGGGGTGTGAATGTGTTCTCTCAGAGGACATACTAGTGGCATCGGTGGCCGCAGAGGCCCCCTTTGGGTGCTTTAAAGGGTCCATGCTTGTTCTCGGCCCAGCGCTTCCCCTTGGGTGTTTGCTCTGTGCAGGAGGGTGGCTGCTTCTCACCATCTGGTGGCAGCTGTAGGATTCCTGGTTCATGCTGCTTTTGCCTGACCCATCAGATCCCGGGTTGACAGCCCCCACCCACTTCCTGTCATGGGTTCACGTGTTCGTGTTGTTTTCTCCCCAGTAGAGCTCCCCCCACACACACACATCATGGTGGCTCCGTGGGGGCGGAACTGGACCTGCCCGGCTCACCTCTGCAGCACCACCCCCTAGCATCCTATCTGGCATTAGTAAGTGTATGATGAACTAATTAATTTTAAAATGCTGTTTTCAGCATTGCTTCCTGCTGCTTCTCTGCATGAACTGTGCACCAGCCAAATTACACTTTCTCTTCCCCTAGTCCCGTCTGCCTCCCGCAGCTCACTGCCCAAAACTTCACTGTCCCTCTCGAGCCCCACCCCAGGGGACACTGTTTCTCTGATGACGTCTTTTACCTTCAAGTCAAGAGTGGCCTTTTCCTCCCAAAATTCTTTTCTGTGTCACGTATTCAGTGCTTTATGTGTTCTATATAGCCATTTCACTCCAGAGGGGCTATCAACTCCAAGGGCACAGAATTAATAAAAATAATAATCATGGTAATGATACATTTTAAAAAAGAAAGTAGACTGAAAAGGTTTTTCCGTAATATCAAGCAAAATGCTTTTTCTACATCATGGGTCCTCCATGACTACTGCTGGCTTGTGAATGAGGACATTTTCTAGTGGAAGGGTCAGGGGCGAAGTTCCTGACAGCCTCCTTCATGCTCAGCGCATGAACTCCATAAGGATTCGTTTCCTGTGGAGTTGTTTTTTTCCTTTAAGTTTTACTTTAAGAACACCACCATGCATTGATATTTCTTGCATTGTCGCATCCTTGAGAAATCTCCTAAGTGGTTAATGAGGCTCGGTAATTGCCAGCAGAGTATGAAATTAAAGCAAAACAAATAGGAGGCTGCCGCTGGAAGGCGCCGCTTACACTGTATACATATATCTATATTGGAATCACTCAGACGGGGCATGATGCAAGAAAGGTACCCCGCTTTACTCTGGTCAATGAGAAGGAGCTCTTTTTCATTTTGAATAAAAGTCAAAACCATCTTAAGATCACAAGTTATCTTTAAAAGGCTTAGGGTGATTAATATTAGCGTGGGTTTGTTGTGTTTTTTGGGGGGGGTGTTTTTGGTTTTGGTTTTTAGTTTAGGTAGCATGCTCAAGGACTTTGGTCTCTTCAGCTAAAAATATTCTTCACTACAACATAAAATCACCGTCATGAATTCCTTTATTGAAAAATGTGTAGAAAAATTAATTTTGATGCAGTGATTATATTGCAGAACTGCAGGTGAGGAATGGATTAATTAATTACAGAACTAAGGAGGGCTCCAGACTTCCTCCGCCCACGTGTCAGACACCGGCAAAGATGTCGGCGTGGGCGGTGCCCTTTGCAGTGAATCAGGGAAGGCGCTCGCCTGTGTCCTCATCCATGCAGTGTGTTCTGAACTGGTGTCTTTCGACACTTCTAGACCCAGAACTTAGCCACATGATTATTCGTTTTTATTGTATCACAGAAGAAGGATGAGTAGGGTTTTATATCCCTCCCTTCTACCCACAAACTCGAAGCTAATTTCACAGTGTGTACTTGGAGGGCTCTGAAGAAGTCATTTAATTTGGGGGGAAGGTCTGGATTTGATACTTTTCTGAAAGAAACAGGGAGGAGGGCGAGGATTGGGGGTGGGGGGAGGCAGAGTGGCCAGGTGGCACCCCAGCCCAGGCACCGGAATCCATACGAGAATGGAGGGCAAACCACGGAAGTCCAGAGCTGAAGCTACGCAGTCGTGGGCAGAAGAATGGGGCTCACACAGCAGAGTGGAGGGGGCTGTTTCTTTCCTGCTCTCTGGTTTTTCTGCGTCTTCTCTTCCCTCCTCCCCTCCACACTGACCTGCTTTCCTCCCTTCTTTCTCGTCTTTTCTTGCTGCTGTTCCTTCCCCTTTTCCTCCCTTTCACCTCTCTTCTCCCTTCACCGTATCTTGTAAAGTGAGGCGGTATCACCAAACATTGCGTTTATTGATTGAAAATGTTACATCCCAGTGTTTTAACACTGAAATTGTGTTAAGGCATTTATATGCTTTTCCAAGGGGAAGAAAGTGACAACACGAAATTGTTCTTTTAACTTCAATATGATGTTTGGTCCCTCCCCTCCCTCCTCCTCTCCTCTTCTTCTCCTTCTTCCTCTTCTCCTCCTCCTCCTCCTCCTTTTTCTCCCTTCCCTCCTCTCCCTTCCCTCCTCTCTTTCCCCCCACCTGTCTCTCTCCCTCCCAGAACCAGAGCCTGGCCAGGGACTGGGGTCCTGTCTGCTCAAGAGATTTGCAGGACCTAGCATATTGGGACTGTTGGCCTCACACATTGCTCCTGGACAATGAACACAAAACCCCAAAGAGTTATTTGAGTGTTGTTAAAGAGAGAGTACATAGCCAGTGCCTTCTGATTATAGGAAGTTCAGAAGGTCACAGAATTTCTAAGTAGAAGTTTGCAAAATGGCAGCTGTTCTCCTCACTGTATTGACTAGTAATTTTCTGAGCAGGGAAGGAGAAGGATACTCAGGCGATCCTCTGAATAAACATTGCATTCTGTCATTTCGTGTGCGTGTGGAGTGTGAGTTTCAGAGTTGACACTTTACGGCAGGGGTCTCAAACTCGCGGTCCGCGGGCCGCATGCGGCCCGCCGAACAATTTTGTGCGGCCCGCAGACTAATCCACGAAGTTCAAAATATTTTGGATAAAATTAAGTAAGCCTAGGGTCCTACTTGTATTTTTCATTTCTCTAGCATCCTAGCTAGATATTAGCTTAGTTAACAGCAGTTGTGATGCGAACTACAGTTTCTGGTCGTTTTGTGACACTGAGTAAACTGCATGTACGATTGTGCTTGTTGTACTGATTTTCTTTTGTTTTCAACTGCAGTGAGAAAAGTGTTGTGTAACAGTTGCCTTTTGTAGACCTAGTGTGGCCCGCCGAACGGCTGTGATCTTGCTCTGAGGCCCACATGCTGAATTGAGTTTGAGACCCCTGCTTTACGGGAAACAGGTGTCACTGCTGGTGGAGCGGCCTGGTGGTGTATTTCACGCAGTCATGAATGATGTAGTTGTTCAGAATGTCCTGAACAAAATCTGCTCTGTGACAGATGTTCAGAATCAGTAATAAGAAGGGACACGTGGCATTCTCTAATAAATTAATTGAATTGCACATCATAGTGGTTTGTTTGTTTTTTAAGGCTGATGATTTATCAGCTTTCAGAGTGATCCAAACAAAAGAAACTCCCTTTCACCCAGTGTTAGGGTGCCCGAAAATGTTTTCTGGGACTCGTCTTGATGAATGAGTAGTGTCTGTGTTAACACTCTCTGGGGGGTTAGCTATTTTCTTCTTCCAAAGCAAGATTTGCAAGGTAGAAGAAAGAGCCTGTGGTCTTGTCAAGTGAGCACAATCGTTTTGTACCTTCCACTTACCCCACCCGGGCAGTCACACTCTGCTAGACTCACTTCCACAAGTGTGAGCCACTCTCTGCTGTTGCCATGGAAGCACAGATGCACCTTCATCAAGCAAATGTCCTCCTTTATATCCTGTGCCAGGATCTGGCTGCTAGAGCAAGGTCACTTTTGCATCAGGAAGAATACAACTTTGTAAGTTGCAGGTTAATACACGTCTTTTACTGCACTAGGAAACGTGATTTGCTATCACCCTCTACCCAAGCAGTAGTCTAGCAGCATGTTTTACAAGTGAGAAAACTATGGTTGTTTATTAAAATTAAGCAAAGTCTTTAAATATATATCCCTACTGTCCCTCCTACAGAGATACCTTGTTTGTCCATTAAGGAAAAATCTAGTGAGATTATGAAAAAATATTAAAAACCACAAACTGGAATTATCTGAATGCTCAAATTAAGGTCATTTGTTATGTGATGTCACCCTATGTGATGTCACCAAAGGTTTATTGTCTTCTGTTGAATCATCTGTGGCCTGCATACCATTAAATTCCAGAAATTAGTATCAAAATCTATAGGGAACAAAACTGAGGCTTGGAAGTATTAAACAATTCCATCACTGCAGAATACTGTCCTTTTGTGTCCTTTCCATGTGTAGAACAATTCTGGTGATAAGTCTTAACGTGGTTAGCACTTGTGAAGGGCTCCTAAGGTCAGAACACCCAACAGCATGTTCCTTGGATTCAAACCCTAGAATACTACTTTTGGAAAGGTTTAACTTTTTTTTTTATTTTTCATTTGGAGTAAGTAAACCAATTTATTTTGAACTACACCTACTCCTCTGTCTAGGACATCTATAAACTTCCTTACCAAAGCTGAGAATCAAAAGATGCGGCTCGCTAGGTCTTTAATGTGTCCGCTGAATAATCAAGCCAGCCTGAGCCCCCCTGGACCCAAAGGCTGCTGGTAGAAGGGCCTTCCAGTCGGAAGGGAATGCAGTGCTATTCACCTTTCGTCTTTGCCAAAGACCTCACTATCAGTATAGATAGTGGACAGAAAGCAAATACCCTTTTTTTTTTTTTTTTTAATATTCTACAGTTTGCTGTGTTCCTTACCTTATATTTAGTCATATATCTTAGGGACAGGTGTTCTTCACATGATATGATGGGTAGAGTCATGAAAATTTGCTTAGGAATCACTTTTTTTTTTTTTTTAATTTATTTTTTACAGAGACAGAGAGTGAGTCAGAGAGAGGGATAGACAGGAACGGAGAGAGATGAGAAGCATCAATCATTAGTTTTTCATTGCATGTTGCAACACCTTAGTTCATTGATTGCTTTCTCATATGTGCCTTGACCGCGGGCCTTCAGCAGACCAAGTAACCCCTTGCTGGAGCCAGCGACCTTGGGTTCAAGCTGGCGGGCTTTTCCTCAAACCAGATGAGCCCGCACTCAAACTGGCGACCTCAGGGTCTCGAACCCGGGTCCTCTGCATCCCAGTCCGACGCTTTATCCACTGCGCCACCGCCTGGTCAGGCAGGAATCACTTTTTAAAAAATGAATTACACTGGAACTAGCCTGTGAGATTCACAATTCAGTGTCTACTAAGTTTTAACCTTTGGCCAGCCAAAACATTTTAGTAATGTGATTTATCATAGATGCCCCTGATGTAACTTCTTCTAATATCTGAGTTTTCACAATGGGTTATGGCCGCATGTTCTCTTTCCTTTACCACAAAAAAAACAAAACAAAAACAACAACAACAAAAAAAACGAAAACAAAAAACCTCGTGTCCTTGTACTCAAAAGAAAAAGTGCTATTTAAATATTTAAAAACCTAAGGTACAAAGGAATGTTTTTACCAAAACTACATAAAAAGTTTATGGTGAAAAAAAAAATCTCCTGATTTCTAGGACCATCTGTGGTGAATTATGGTTGCCAGGTAAGCAGCCCCTTTCTAGGTTTTTAGATCATCAGGTATTATTTTGATCTGTGTAACATCCACTGAAGCCAGTGGCAACTGTGATGCTCACGTCCAAGGGCAGTTCTAGGAAAAGATCCCTTCTGGAACATTGATTAAGGTGACAAACAAAACTCTGGATTGACTTTTAACTATTACAAGGCTTGGCCATGTAAAATTAACAGAGTAGATAAATGTCATGGAGACCACTGCCCCTTGCACAGCAGTCCAGTGCCACAGTGACGACCACAGACACATTCTCCAGCTATCTGTGGGCCAAAATGGCTGGGTCTGCCCTGGCTGTAAATAAATGATGTAAATTCTATAAAAATGAACAGACATCAAAACTACAACTAGGCAAATGGTCCTCCTACAGAGATACCTTGTTTGTCCGTTAAGGAAAAATCTAGTGAGATTATGAAAAAATATTAAAAACCACAAACTGGAATTATCTGAATGCTCAAATTAAGGTCATTTGTTATTCTAATTAAGGTTTAATAAAAAACAACTCTGCATCTGTTTTTTTAGGAAAACAACAAGCCTGAGACAGGGACCATCTGTTACACTGACCATATAACAAGATGTTAGATATATTCAGACATAACAATGTGGTTTGCAGTATCAGATGTAAGCAAGGTCTGGTCTCTCAGATCTGCTGTGATTAGTGTGTACCATACCACTCAGGCTGTTTAACTCTCATTGACACTATTGCTGCGTGCATCCTAGCAAGGTAACACACACACGTACACACCTCTACGGACAACTTATGGAATGGCGTGTTAGCAAACGTGTTTATTAAGAGGCCTCCTCTTGAGATTCCAGGAACTTCAAAAGTCTAGCCCTAAATGAACATTGATATGTGTTGTCTATTATATAATATTTGAAGGGCAATTCAGAACCTGTGAAATCATTGGGTCTACCTGTTCTCGGTAGCTGCCAGGCATTGATTAAGCACTCACATAATTTTGCACCTATACACCATACAAAAATCAACCATGGAAAGACACGCACTGTATTATCTGGAAGGACACAGGCCCTTTGAAGGGATGACAGTTGCCTACTGTTTAATCCAAGAGCTAAAGTGAAACACTTGAAAGGTTTATTTTTATACCTCCTTACTAAATAAAGCGATGTCTTACACACCTGAAATAAAAGGTGTTTAGGTGGAGAAAGCACAGTTTAGTGAAATGTTGCTAAAGGATCTCCGGTTAAAATATGTCACTGCCTTTCTTGGATACCCATCGTGGGGAGTTGGGAACCCCTTGTGCTTTGGCATTCTTTATAAAGTCAGCCAATGTGAAAGGGTCACAGTTATGACATGTGAATTCTTTGAAAGAGAAAGGAACATGACAAATGTAGCTCTCCTATCCCCCCCCCCCCCCCGGCCAAAACTGCAATGGACTGGCCTTCGGGAGAGTGTTTCTAAGGTTTTGAAGTTATGGTTTATTAAAGGTTACTCTTTCTGCTTTCAGAAAGCATATAGCACAGCCTGCCATAAAAGCATTGATACAACGAGACTAAATATCCATCAAGACACAAAAAGGCAAGTCGTAAAAATAGAGAATAAAAGAGACATTTTCTATGTTATAAAAGGAGAAGGAATGAAAAGCCTGAGCCATAAGAGAAGTTACATAATTAAACACAAATCTTAGTTTCTGAAGCTCTGTCAAGCAAGGTATAATAAGTAGGATCATGGGTTGCAAAAATTCTTTTTTAATTAAAAAACTTGTGATAAAATATCAATAACAAGATTTACCATCTGAACCATTTTTAATTTTATTGATTGATTTTAGACAGACAATAAGGGTGAGAAAGAGAGAAAGACGTAGACTTGTTCCACTTATTTATGCATTCTCTGGTTGATTCTTGTATGTGCCCTGACCAGGGATCGAACCAGCAACAATGCTCTAACCACTGAGCTCTGCAGCCAGGGCCCATCTTAACCATTTTAACTAAACAATTCTATAATGTTAAGTACATTCACACTGTTATGTGAACACGTCCCCTTTACCCCCTTCCCCTGGCCCCCAGCCACCACCCACCACCCACCTCCATGCTTCTTTCTGTTTTTATGACTCTCTGGGTAACTCATACAAGTGTAAGTGTAATCATACATTTGTCTTCAAAGCTGCCTCATTTCACTTAGCAGAATGTCATTCAGGTTTATCTATGTTGTAGCAAGGGTCAGAATAGCCACTAAATAATATCCTATTGTTGGCTTATACCACATTTTGTTGATACATTTATTTGTTGATGGACACTTGGATTGCTTTTACCTTTTGGATGCTGTGAATAGTGCTGCTGTTTAGGTGAGTGTGCAGATGTCTGAGGAACCATGGTTTCAGTTCTTGTAGAGATTCTCTAAGTGGAAGTCAGCTTGCGTTCTCCCTGTGGAGAGCCACGGCATAAGGAGTTAGTTCCTGTGGGCATTCAGGCCAGCCTGGAATGCTTTGCGTGCGTACCAGATATCTATTCATCAATAGCTACTTCTCAGATATCTGTCAGAGTAGAACATGCATATGATTCCAGGACTGCATGTCGTTTGGGGCAGTAATTTTTCAAATCAGCTGCCTCCAAATGGACTGCCAGATAACTAGAGGACTCAGCTTTTTGAATGAATTTTTTGGTGGTGTCTTGGTAAGCTAGCACTTGAACACTAAAATTAGAGTGTTTCTTCCGACAGCTGTTGGCCAGTAGGTTCAGTAGATGTTCTCTTGATGTGAAACAGGGCAACACTGTTAACATAATGATGGCAAGAGGGCATGGGTCCTCTACACACCATTTCTGTCCAGCCACTAACTTACAAATAGGCAGCTAGCCTGCAAATCATTTAAATTGACTGTCCTTCTCACTCTAATTTTGATGGGGCTTTTTACTAATTCCCATTCTTAACACATGAATAAACCCCATTTCTAACCCTACATTCTCTCAAAAGCCAGGGGAAAAAAAACGTTTTCTAAGTCTTTGATTATTCGGTGTTTATCCCAAGTGAATCACATTTAGAGACATTATTATTTTAAAACTATTTTAAAATAATCATGTTTGTAGTTTAGTGTAATGCATGTTCTAGCAGATGACCAGAAATGAAGAAAATGATATTTTGGAGAAAATGACAAGTTTACAAAACTACTGAAATATTTTTATTTTCTGAAGGGTTTCTTTAAAAATATTTTAGAACTATTTTTCTCATAGATTTTAACCAGGGTCTTTGAAATTAGACTGGGCTTTCCTGCCCATTTGGTTGTGTTTATTTATGTATCCAAACACAGAAGTTATTCTGTTCCTGCCAGTGAGATGATGTTTAGAAACGGATCATGCCCACAGTTCCCAGGTAGAGACTGATGGCTCTCAGTTCCTCAGGTCTGGTGTTCGCAGTAATATAGGGACATTTCCTAACTCAATAATTCCTGCTGCCTTATACTAGTCCACTGTTCAAGGGTAACTTTTGCATTTACTTTTATCTTTTAGAAGCATTATACAAAATCTGTCTCTTTTCCAAAGCAGTCATTTTTTCCTATTACATTATTCTACTCAAAATGAGGCAAGATTATTAAATGAATAAAAGTGTGTAGCAAAAAGATTTCAGTATCGTGCCAAAAAAATTTGCCTTGTTTCAACTTCTCTGGATGTACATTTCTGTGCATTTAATCTAATTGTACAAAATCGATGTGATGCAAAATGTGTTTTTAAGATAGCCTATTTTCTTGAAATTTCATACTATATTGAGAACAGAGTAGTCTTCATTTAGAGAACTCAATTTTATGCCATACAAACAGCAATGGAATTTGAAAACTCAAAGTCTTACCACATACGGTGACCCAAGGATAAACGATTGAGTGAATATAATAACATAACATATGACGTACCAAGTATCTCTTTAGAGTTGTAAAAAGAAACTGTGGAGAAAAGAGCTAAAAACTATTGTGCTGGTAGCATGGAGAGAGAAAAGAGTCTTAGTTCTTTTTGTTTTTTTAATTCTTCAATTATTATTGACATACAGTATTATACAGTATTAGTTTCAGGTGTACAGCATAGTGTTTGAACACTTATATACCTTCTGAAGGGATCACCACAGTAAGTCTAGCAACCGTCTGTCACCATGCACAGTCATTATGATATTGACTCTATCCCTATGCTGTCCATTATATCCCTGTGACTTATTTTATAACTTATTTTGTATGTCTTAATCCTCCCCCCTTTTCTTCCTATCTCTTCACCCCCTTTCCCTCTGGCAGCCACTACCTTGTTCTTGTAGGATTTCACTTATATGTACAATCTAAAAATGAAACAAAAGGAAACAGAAACAATCTCATAGGTACAAGGTATGAGTTTTGGAGTAAAAAGCACCTGTGTTTGGATCCTGGCTGCATCAGGTATCTAAATTTCCCTGCCACGAACCTGAGGCTAATTCTTCACAAGGCCCTGTGAGGGACTGAGCTTCGGGCGTGTGGTGGGCACTCTGTAAGTGAGGTCTGAAGACTGTGCAGGTTACTCAGGTGCCACCTCAAGACTTACAGGTGCTGTCCATACTGAAGTGGCAGGAGAAATGCTTTCTTTATGTGTGTGGTCTCACACTATCATTCTAATCTGTTTTCACATAGCACCTGACGTGTCTCTCTACCCTTTAATCTCTGTGTGGATGTTTTGCTAACACATCTGGTAACAGAAACATGTTGACATGGGTGTTTGGTTCTCATGTTCTGCACCAGGCAGGACCCTTCCACCTTCCTGAAGATCTGCATTCTCTCTGATGGTTCTCTTGATTTCCCATCCTGCCAAAGAAATAATAACCATAATAAAAAGCACCCTATTGGGCCTTGGCCGGTTGGCTTTGCAGTAGAGCGTCGGCCTGGCGTGTGGAAGTCCCGGGTTCAATTCCCAGTCAAGGCACACAGGAGAAGCGACTTTCTGCTTCTCTACTCTACACCCACCCCCACCCCTTTTTTCTCTCCCTCTCTCTCTTCCCCTCCTGCAGCCATGGCTCAAATGGTTCGAGCAAGTTAGCCCTGGGCGCTAAGGATGGCTGCATGGCCTCATCTCAGGCACTAAAATAGCTTAGTTGCCGAGCAATGAAGCAGTGGCCCATATGGCCAGAGCATCACCTAGTTGGAGGCTTGCTGAGTGGATCTGGTCAGGGCGCATGTGGGAGCCTGTCTCTCTGCCTCCTCACCTTTCACTTAATATAAAAAACAACAACAACACAGTATTATATTCCTGAAAAGTTATTTTAAGAACTTGATTATTTCTTGGTTTGTTTTAACCAAAATGATCATTGTTCTTTCAAAAAGCATTTTATTCTCTCCATTATATATATATAACTAACCTGTATATAGTATTTTATAATTTAAGAACTTCTAGATAATTGATTCCTACATCCTTGCAAGGTTGGAATTATTATTAGTATCCTTGTTTTACATACAACAAGCTGGGTCTCAGGAGCAACATAATCACAGACTCGCAAAGCCAGCACATTGAAAGGCTGATGGGTGGCACGTCTCTAGGACCTATGGTGGCAAAGCCAAGGATGCCTATTCAGCCTCCAGCACAAGGGAGCTTGAGGGAGCAGATGCATGTGAGTACACTTTTGAACTGCACAGCGTCAAACACATGTCGTATTAAATTCCATAGACATCCTGATTCACAGTCCGCATCACCCCAGTTTACAATCTAAATCTTTTCCTTTTTTAAGAAACTTTTTTAGAACTTTACAAATGCCATGTCTGTTTCATTAGCCATGTAATTTATATGTAATTTTTTAGTATTATCTTTCTCTGAGCATCACCATCAAATGCAAATTTGTGTCTTCATTCTTTTCGTGGTTTTCTTTTTTTTTTTTTTTTTCATTTTTCTGAAGCTGGAAACGGGGAGAGACAGTCAGACAGACTCCCGCATGCGCCCGACCGGGATCCACCCGGCACGCCCACCATGGGGCGACGCTCTGCCCACCAGGGGGCGATGCTCTGCCCATCCTGGGCGTCGCCATATTGCGACCAGAGCCACTCTAGCGCCTGGGGCAGAGGCCACAGAGCCATCCCCAGCGCCCGGGCCATCTTTGCTCCAATGGAGCCTTGGCTGCGGGAGGGGAAGAGAGAGACAGAGAGGAAAGTACGGCGGAGGGGTGGAGAAGCAAATGGGCGCTTCTCCTGTGTGCCCTGGCCGGGAATCGAACCCGGGTCCTCCGCACGCTAGGCCGACGCTCTACCGCTGAGCCAACCGGCCAGGGCTCTTTTCGTGGTTTTCATTTGTTCTCTCTCCTTTTTCTTCTTTTCTTCTCTCTCATTTGTTCATACAATATTTATTGAACACAGATTGGCACATGGCACTTAGCTATCACATTCTATTTAACATTCAAAAAGGTTAGTCAGACACGGAGCCTACCTTTAAGAAGCTTGTAGTTGTAGTTAGCAATCAGAATGATTGAGCCTTTTATTTTCCCTCTTAACACATAGAAAATCGGCATTAAAAAAAAACATGTCCCTGGCTGGTTGGTTCAGTAGTAGAGCATCGGCCCAGCGTGTGGAAGCCCTGGGTTCAATTCCTGGTCAGGTCACACAGGAGAAGTGCCCATCTGCTTCTTCACCCCTCCCCCTCCCCTATCTTTCTGTCTCTCTTTTCTCTATCCTGCAGCCATGGCTCATAGGGAATGAGTTGGCGCCAGGTGCTAAGGATGGCTCTATGGCTTCCACTCCAGGCACTAAGAGGAGCTTGGTTGCTGAGCAACAGAGCAGCACCCAGATGGGCAGAACATCACCCCCTAGTGGGCTTTCCCAGTGGATCCTGGTCAGGGTGCACACGGGAGTCTGTCTCTGCCTCTCTTCCTCTCACTGAATAAAAAATAAAAAATAATAATAATAAAAGCCTTAAATATATAGCCAAGATTAAGAAAAAAAAAACAGTGCAAGAACAGGGAATTCACAGCCAGAGTGGCATAACTTAGAGCTAACGCTATAGTTGGCCCACAAACTATTGGATGTGATAAATACTTAGGGGTGGATATTGGGACACCAACAGGAACAGCAGACAAGAACTGAAACTCCAGCAGGACTAGGGCCTGAAATAGAAACCCCTTCAGAAACCCAGGGTTTGCAAAGATTTTCCCTGTCTACTAACAAGGAAAGTAAAACTCAGTAAGCTAGCCAGCCAGCCTGCCCGCCCGCCAGCCCCCAGTCCGCCAGCCCATAGGCATGGCAAGGAAGCTGGAAGAAATAAGAAACACAAGCCTGCACCACATCAAGTGAGGAGTCTAAATTTAAACTACACAAGTCTCGCAAAAAAGCATTCAAGCTGAGAAATTAGCACAAAAGCTGGTTCAGAACTAAATGAAATGCATATACCTCTGAGAGTTACAAATACTAGAACTTCCTACAGAGTCCCTCCCATAAGACAGTGCCCCTGGGATTCACCCAGGAGACAAATATATGCCCAGACAATGCATCGCAGATAGGAATATTCACTTTACAGAAAATGTGAATTTATAAAATCTGGGAGAAGCTATAAAATAAATGTTAAGAGTATTTAGAGATATAAAAAGTTAAAGATGTGATTTAGAGAACAAGGATGAAATAATCATACAGTGAGAAGTGGCTAATGCAAAATAACAAATATTTGAGAAAGAACTAGATACAGCATTTCTTGGCACCTGGATGAAAACTAGTGCCATTGTATTTAAAACACAGTAGACATTATATAGATTGGACAGGAAGAAGAAAAAATATTAGAACTGCATGTAGAATGAAGTACAATGTGATAAGAAGATAAATAATTTGAAAGGGAGGTCAATGTGGAAGACAAAATGAGAAGGTCCAACACGCTGCTAATAGGAGTTCAAAAGAAAAAAATAGCATGAATGGGATAGAGGTGATAGATGAAGACACAATGGCTAAGAACATTTTAGAGCTAAAGAAACCCCTCCATCTTCAGATCAAATAAGGTCGTTGAGTCTTGAGCAGGAGGAATAGGAACCAGTCTGCACGTAGGTCCTTCCCAGTGAAACTCAGGCAGCGAATTAAAAGGAAGTTTTCTTAAGCCACTGAAGAGAAAAAGCAGGTTACCTATAAAAGAATGACAATTAGAATAAGAAGAAATTTTGCAAAGGTAGCAAGAAAGGCCCAGGTCTAGTGGAACACCACCTTCAGAGTACAGAGGGGCATTGCCTGTCAAGTTAGAAATCTAAAACTTTTAAATGATCATTCAAGAAAAAAGGTAAAATAAAGGCATTTTCAGACAACTTAAGACTGAAAGATGAAGAATTTTTTTTAAAAAGAATCTTCTTTCATAAGATATTGAACCCAGAAATAAGGAGGGGAAATGCAGGAAGCAATGGTAGCCAGAGAAACACGTTGATAACTCTAAACAGATATGGGGTGTGGATGTGTGAGAAAGACCGATTTCAGGGCAACCTGGAATTCAGGGAAGGCAGGACGCAGTGGACCGTGGAGGAGCTATGGGCTAACTTTAGGGGTTTAACTATGCAAGTTCACGAGTTCAAGTAGAACTCTAAATTCAGTTGAGGAGCAAAGGGGCAGCTTTTAAAAACTGTGTCAATCCAATTAAAGGAAAGAAAGTAATAGAAGGAAGGAAAGGAGAGGAGAAAGTTAAAATGGTAGAAAAATCCAAATATATCAGTAATCGTGATAAATGAAAACAGATGACAACTGAGCTGTTAAAATGCAAAGACTTTCAGATTTTTTTAACCTAGCCTTTTGCTGTTTATAAGAGACATGTGTGAAATATAATTACGTGGAAAGTTTAGAAATAAGGGACTTTAAAAAAAGGGGGCTTACCAGGCAAATTTAGAGAAAGAGCAAAAGAAAGAATGAGACAGGAAGAAAGAGAGAGAATAATGAAGAAGTTATATGATTATCAGTCAAAACTTTTAAAGCAAAAAAAAATGTTAGGAATACAGATGGTATTAGAGACAGAGAAAAAGAAGTTTATAATAAATTGGTTAAAGATACGTAAAGACAAATCACGCACAGAAAAATCCAAATGGTTAGAAAACATTTGAAAAAATGTTCAGCCTACCCTACCGGTGCTGATAGAAATGAACAGGATCAAGAGTGGGGCTACCCTTTCAACCCCCTTCCGATGGCAGAACATTTACATTGGAATGTGGCAAGACTGGAGGGGGTGTGGAACACACGGGCAGCCTCATCTCCCAGGGGTGGCAGGGAAAGCCGCAGAAGTGGACGGGTCTCCGACTCAGCAGAGCTGTGATTGTTCTGTGTCCTGGCGGAGTGCTCAGGGATGCTCCTGCAGCATCCCTGGTCATAGCAGTAAGGAGGAAACAGCCTGCCTGCCCATCAGCAGCGGCATGGACTACCAAACTGGGATATAACCACACGAGGGAAACTCGTAGCGGTGAAACCTTAGAGTTACCTGTGTTCAAGTGGATACATCTCAGAATTACAGCATTGAATAAAAAGAAGTTGCAGGCGGATGTGCATAACTAATTTCAGATTTACATAAGGCAAAGCAGCACTGTGTGCCGTGTTTATAAGACACATACATGTGCAGTAAAATAGACACATCTGAGAGGAAATGATAGTCACTCCAAGTGGTTCCCTTGAACAAGGACACTGAGCAGGATCAGGGAGGAAGGCACAGCAGACCTTAACTCTGCCATGTTTAATTTATAATGATCTGAAGCAGATAAAGCAACCGTATTAGCATTGATTTACCTTGTTTATTCTGGATTGTAGATGCACAGACTACTGCTATTATTCTGTGTGTGTTTGTGTGGGTTTATGTGTTTAAAATATATTCCCTTAATTGAAACTAGCTTCCAGCTTATTATGAGAGAGGAAAGACATGATAATAATGCAGAGCAAAACGTTCTGGGTTGCATTGTGGGATCTTTGCAGATGGCTTTCAGAGTTGAGATGAGAGCGATTCCTGCCAGTGGATCCCAAGCATACATCCCGGAAGAGGCATCACAGTATCGCTTTCCTACGGATGCCCACCTGCATTCGGTCCTTCATAGACATCGGCCATCATGACCTTGTTTTCTGTTTCTTTGGCCAATGTCAAGTCCTTTCCCATTTTTCCCTGCTAGTCTCTCTTCCGCTGATTGCCTTCTGGTTAATACAAAACAGGAGTCACCCAGGGCCTCCCCAAAGATTTATTGCTGTAGGAAATACATCTAAAAAACTTGAGTGCTGCCTTACTTCTCATGGAAAGAGGAAGTAATGACTTCTGTCATAAGATAATGTGGGTTTTTATGGAAGTATTTGGATTTAGTCAGGGGAAGAGCATGGGTTGGTTGGTTGAATGAATGGAAACATATGGCAAACTCCCATATTACTTTCTTCCTTTGCCAGAAAGATCCCATTTGAGGTTCTCACCTTTTCAAATTTTGCCTAATTTCCCTTTCTAAACGTGCTTCTGCAAACAGTTAAACATATTTCAAGACCTCTGTAAGGGGGTCCACGTGGAAACAAGATTTGGTCATCAGGGTCCTGTGTTCTTAGCGCCCGACACAGCCCTTCCAAATAGTGAGTGTGGTGTCTGGCGAAGGGGGAGCAGGAGCCCGTGGGCTGCACCCCCCAGCACAGTGGCTTCTCTGCTCTCTGGGTGATGTCTCTGTCTCCACACACACTACAGTCAGCCTTCTTATTCAACCTAAAGTGAAATAATGGCACACTTTGAGAAAGGTTGGTTTCAGGGCCTCTGTCACATTCTAACAGGGTGCTAGTAAATAGCACGGCCGTGTTGGTCTAGAAGCCATTTCCCAGTCACTGGGAAAGGCATCCAATTTGTCTTTAAAATAACCCCTGCTCCGTGCTGACGCCGAAAGGGAGACTCTGACTCAGAGCTCTTGTTATGCTGCCTGGGGCTGCCAAGTGTACGTTTGATAATGAACCCTACTTTCTCAGCCACTGTTTTCTTTTCCTGTGCAGGGAGAAGATGCATCAGTCTGCCATGTACGAGCTGTGCCAGGGGATGCACGAGATCAGCCTTCAGTTCGTCCGACTGCAGCTCACCTTTGAGGAGTACACCATCATGAAAGTTTTGCTGCTGCTAAGCACAAGTAAGTCGATGTCCACAAGGCCCTTCTGCCCCATTGTCAGATCATCTCCCCTTTCGAGGGGAGCCTGTGTCGAGTATCAGGTAGTTGGTGTAAAAAGGAAGAACCTGAGGAGCCAGGTGGTGGGCTTTGGTCTTTAGGGAGCTGGGTTACTTGCCAGGGTGAAGCTTGGGACGTGTGAAAGAGCACGTCTCTTCCTTCCTCCGTGCGGCTGACCACTAGCTATTGGTTACGAGTGTGTTAGGAGTGTGGTAGGATTGGGCAGTTCAGGGACTACGGGGGAAGTGAGGCGCAGCCCGCCCTCGGGGAGTGTTACTGGAAGGTAGTTCAGACATACGTTCAGTACACTGTGGAATGGGATTGTCTACTCTGATAGAGTGTCATGGCGGCTCAGAAAAGGGACGAGCCTGGTCCATTCTGGGGACCAGAGAGGGGGTTCAAGAGGAAGCTGAGGCCTGACCTGTGGTGGCGCAGTGGATAAAGCGTCGACCTGGAAATGCTGAGGTTGCCGGTTTGAAACCCTGGGCTTGCCTGGTCAAGGCACATATGGGAGTTGATGCTTCCAGCTCCTCCCCCTTCTCTCTTTCTCTGTCTCTCCTCTCTCTCTCTCTCTCTCTCTCTCTCTCTCTCTGTCCCTCTCCTCTCTAAAATGAATAAATAAAAAATAAATAAAAATAATAATAAAAAAATTTTTTAAAAAAGAGGAAGCTGAACGTTGGGGAGCTTTGGGAGGGTTGCAGATCAGTTGTGAGGAGCAAGGTGCCACCCGTCGGGGGGATGAGTGTGGAAATGTGGTAAAGCAAATCCAGGCAAAGGCACATAGTTCTGGGGACTTGTTTTGCCTGTTCATTTCTAAATTTTCACTGTAGTCAAGTTTTAATCTTTCAAGGCACGCCCCGTTGTACTGGGCTGGGGAGGAGTGGGGCTGGGGGCTGGGACGTAGCATGGACTGGATGTTGAATAGACACCTGGCCTTTGCAAGCGGCAGAGGAGTGTGGCACTGAAGGCTTCGAGCAGCAGGGGTGACGTGATCAAAGCTGTTTTCTATGGCTTTGTGACGATGCACGTGGCTGTAGACCGGACTAAAGAGGAAAAGGCAGGGTGGGGGTGGGCTGGGAGGCTGAGGCAGAGAATTTATCCTGACTGGAATCCCAGGGACCTGGGCAGATGCTGAAATGATGGTCTGGATGGTGATGGCGGTTGTACGATGTACAGGAGCAAATTCCTTCCAGCAGCGTGGCCGCGTCGGCCTTGGCAGCTGACCAGAAGAGGAAATGAAAATGGCCTAGGTCAGAAGTGACACGGGCGCTGAGCACGGAGAAATGACCAGGACGGTAGTGATGCCACTAAGAGAAATGTGTTAATGTTGGGACTTGGAGCAGATTTGTTGGAGTAAAAAATATAATTAAAAAAAGAGTTTTATTTTGGTTAGGTGCCTCCTAATAAAGAAACCAAACAATGGAGACAGTTTGGGACTGGAACTAAGAAGACAGGTTTGGGTTTGGAGGTGTAAACTTGAAATTATCCTCCTATGAAATTGTAGTCAGTGAGTTGGGGTCGCCACGCCACCGGGCGAAGAGAACAGGTTCCGGTGACATGAAATGGGAGGGCGGAGGCTGAGGGGACAGAGGCTGATGTCAGAGAGGGGGAACTTGTGCAGTGTGGAAGCCAAGCCATGGTTTCCAGCAGGGACAAGACTAACAGCCGTGCTCGCTTGAAGCAAGTTGAGAGGGGCCAACTGGAGCCGACCATTGGGCATCAGGCGGGTGCCTGACGGCCAGCTACTTGCAGACAGACAGGAAGCTCTCTGAGGCTCCTAGGACTAAGTGTGGTTGATGGCGTAAGTGCCAGAAGAGACAAGAGAGGATAGGGTCGGCCCTGGGAAAGCCACTGAGCACCTTTCCCTCAGACAGGGGCACAGGCATTTTTAAACAGGGGAGAGGATTTGAGGAAGCTCACATCACAGGAGGGTGACACCAAGAATGATGGCAGGAGACAGTCTAGAGCAGGCGTCCCAAACTATGGCCCACGGGCCGCAGGCGGCCCCCTGAGGCCATTTATCCAGCCCCCTCCACATTTCCGGAAGGGGCACCTCTTTCATTGGTGGTCAGTGAGAGGAGCACTGTATGTGGCGGCCCTCCAACAGTGAGGGACAGTGAACTGGCCCCCTGTGTAAAAAGTTTGGGGACCCCTGGCTCTAGAGAGTCAGTCTCTCAGCCACATGCTGTGGCCACGGAGGAAACGGACATGTTCTGGATGCTGAGGATGCCAGGGCCAGCAGCGTGGACCTCAAACAGTTGCGGTTGCTGAGTGACCGACCACCTGGTCGAGGCAGAGAAGCTCTGGCATCCAGAGCGTGCCAGCCCTTCCTGGCCTGGGGATTGGGCTGGGCGGGGTGGCTGGCGGGAACCGTGTGGGAGAGAGTGGCCGCAGTAGCCCAGGTGGTGAGGAGAGAATAGATGAGAAGAGAGGTTATTTCCTCCTGGTCTGAGGAAGAGTGAGCCTCCATCCCGTCAGGCAGAAATAAGCAGTGGTGACCACGGATCAAAATCCACTCCTTAGCACCTCGTGGTTTGTGAGGTGTTTCCCATATATTATCTAATTTAATGCTTAAAACAGCATTAAATCGGTGAGATCAGTAGCCCATTCCAGAGTTGACAAGACAGAGGCACATCGTGTTACCTGCTCAGTGCTCTGGGAGTTAGGGCTCACCCAGGGCTGTGGACTTGGGGTCCAGGGCTGCCCCACTGTCCCGGGAGCGGGGAGCAAGGCCTACAAAGGCGGGCTGGTGGCACATGACAGTCGCAGGGACAGTGGACCGGTGAGCGTGCTGAGCCTGGACTGCAGCCGAGGGGCCGTGGGCCGCCTGGCCGCGAGGTGGCTGCTCGCAGCTGTGTTGCGTTTGGCCAGGACAGGGTTTTTCGGTTGCTTTTGGCCTTTGTCTTGTTTTGTTTTGTTTTCATGGAGTTTGATTGCCAGGGGCAGAGCGTGGTCTCCCCTTTGCCACAGGCCCCACCCTCCTCACTCCTTACGCTCAGCCTGGCTCCTGCAGGGCTGAGCTTGCAGCCCCTCCGCTGACTGTGGGGTCAGGGGCCCCGGGCTCTCGGTCCTCCTCCGGAAGGTGTCGGGGGTTCCTCGGTGCCTCGTGGTCCTTTCTGGAATGTGACTCTGGAAAGAAGGACTCCAAGCCAGTGACTGATCTTACTCTTCTTTTCACACTATGTCATTAACCACTGCTGGTTAGAAAAATGTTTTAAATCTATACCCTTATATACGTGCACACACACACACACACCAGATGACAGAACATATTTAAATGAAACATTTTTTCTAAAAATTCATGGGATACTAATTCTTTATAGGTTTTAACTATATACTTGATCTTAATTGGTGTCTTACCCTTTTATAGACAGGGGTGGGAAGAGTCAGTTTATAGTCATGAGTACACAAAACAGAGTGTATTATTCTCTCATTACTTATTCATTTGGATTTTTCCATACGAACAGCTGTAAACCTGCTTTTGCCTGCCCCTTACCTGCACTCAGCCAGCCTATAATCGGGTCTGACATCATTCTGAGGCTGTCCAGATTGATCTGTTAGCTTCCCAGGAGCTCAGCACTTTCCATTTCTGACTTAGAGATGCGGGAAAAGCAAAATGAAAAGGTAGGAAAACAGGAACTTTAGGCACTGGAGCGTCTGCGGGCTTTAGGACGGCCAACTTTGCAGACCTGTGGTGCAATGCCTGGACGGTGGTCCCGCCCGTAGGATGTGAGCTGCACGCAGTGGGTCGGGAGGTTTCGTGGCCCTGATGTCGGGGGAGCCCTGAGCTACTCCTGCTCACTGAGGAAGGCAGGCCGACTTCCACCCGCCTGTCTCTGCTCTTCCCCAACCCCTGGGTTCTGGATGGGTTCCAGCAGCCCTGCTGCACTTAATAAGTAAATTCAGAAAATCTGGGCAGACCTCCAGAATTTGAGGTTTTTGCTTAAGTTCTCTGTATTTGTGGGTTTGTTTCAGCTTCTAAAATATCTAGCTGGAAAATTGGTACAATGTATTTCAGTCACAGCAGTGATACATAAGTAAGATTTGACACAGGTTGTTTGTAATTTGAGAACTTTATGATAATACAGCTATTAGAAATATGAGGGTCTTTGGTTAATTTTCGTAGATGTGCCACATACTATTGAAATATTATCATGAATGTATTCACATCCTAGTTTTAGGTAAAACTTGAATACGTAGGATGACACTCATATATATTGAGGTTAAAAAACAAAAGGTTTACTCCATAAAATGTTATAACTTAAAAAAACTTAATATGTGGGTGGGAAGTTTATTTGAAAACTTTCAGTTTCTTTTAGAAAGTTGTAGGTTAACATTACATTTTTGCAAGAAAACGGATCTATCGTTTTAATATTAACATCCGGGTTATTATTACTATCCTTCTTTAGTTATTTTATACTTTTAATTTTTTTATTTTAAAGAAGAAAAATCTACCAGTTATAGCATGGATGGCATTTAACTCTTAATGTGAATGTCACATATTTGAAACCACAACTAATACTGTGGAAGCCTCAGGAGTCTGTGCAGCTGCTATTAGGGATCTGTTTTCCCCACAAAAATAGGCTTAGACAAGCCACAAATCAAAAGCCTCAACAATTAAACTCAAGGAGAAGATTATTAACATAATATATGAAGTTAATTTTGCAAGATAATCCATATCTGTATATAGGACCCCAGGGTTAGTTGCAAACAGCGAGTCCTCCTGGCTTCCAGGGTCGCGCATAATATTCCAAAACGTACTGAGCCCTTCTAAAGTGCTGATGACCACAGTCAAGTATGCCGTATACCAGTTATGATACACTAACAAATATGCTGTGTAATTAAGTGACAGGGAAGAGCTGTTTCAAGCTCAGAATGCTAATATCACAAGATGAATTTTCATTAGGTCTTCTAAAAATAACGTTTAAAGGGATTTTGTTTTTTAAAGCTAAAGCGTACGCAAACACGCGCGTGGATCTGCGGCGGGGACACCTTTGACCTGACCTCGTCCCCACACCTCCATAAAGTGTGCCCTTTCTCCATAAAGAGCTTTCATGGGTGTCCAGGGGAAAGCCTCTCAGTGGGTCACAGAAGCACTTCCGAGTCCCAAATCCCAAAGTATTCTAAGTGCGATTTTTGGTGGTGATGTTTAAATAGAAAAGCTGGTCTCTACGTAAAAGAAAACATAAACCTTCATTTTTTTACCTTATCAAAGCTAAAGATGAGCATGGTTTCGTCTCTTTGAAAGTTCCAGGCTCCCTTTGCCTGCAGAGCTACGGGGCTCACAGCCTTCCACCCAGTTGGTGGGGAGGACACATGGCAGCACCTCTGTGGTCACGTGATCTGGAAAGAGAGAATGGACCTGGCCCGCGCTCTTCTCACAGCCTCCCCTTGGGAGGTGACCAGTTTCCCCGGGCGCTTCTGATGTTTGAACTTGAATATGAAGACATTGCTTTCTAATTCTAGCGGCAGCTTAGATTGTCTGTGGCTCTCCCAGTTGTCCTGGAAAATCAAAGTATATTTTCCTACCTTTGAAGTGTTGGCAAGTCAGGATTCATAAAACACTTGGATGGCAGGCCACAAGGCAATGAAGCATTGTGGTCAAAGGCAGGCTTCAGAGACAGACCAGCCTAGGTTTCTATCTCTTCTCTCCCATGTATTGTGCCCTTGGACAAGTGTTGAAACATCCAGACCTCAGTGTCCTCATCTGCAAAGTAAGAACCTATAATGGTGACGCCATAAGACTGATGTCAAGATTAGTGGACAGATACATGCAAAGTGTATATAACAACATACACCTAGTAATAGCCCTTATTATCACTCTTTCGTCTAGGTGTGTGTGTGTCTACCAGTGGGTAACATAGTTACTGATACATGCAATTAATTGAGGTTCAGTATCCATCTAAAAGTGGGACCCTAACAACCTCAAAATAGTCTAGTCCATTTAACTGCTAAGATGCGAAGGCCATTTCCCATCCTGGCATTTACACGCCTGATATCCTTCTCCACAGTTCCAAAGGATGGCCTCAAAAGCCAAGCTGCATTTGAAGAGATGAGGACAAATTACATCAAGGAACTAAGGAAGATCGTGACCAAGTGTCCCAACAATTCTGGGCAGAGTTGGCAGAGGTTCTATCAGCTGACCAAGCTTCTGGACTCCATGCATGACGTAAGTATTGCTCTTTGATTCCTTTTAAATGAAAGACCCACAACCACACACCGTTCAGCAAATGCAGTTGCAGAGCTGAGGACGTTCTCGGGACTTTGGGAAGACCGGAGTAAGGTATCCAGTGTGGGGCAGCGGGAGGTGAGAACTGATGAGGAAGGAACTTTTTCCCTTCAGATCACGTTTGTAATACACTTCCCATCAAGGACAGGGTGGGGCTCTCTTCTGAGTAAGACCTGAGATACATGCACCACCAAGGCAAACCCTGTGTCCTGGCCCAGGGACAGATCACGTTTCGTATTTCTGCTTGCAACGTAGGAAATGTTTGGTTAGTAAAACTGTTTGCTTTCATGTTGCATAAACAGTGTCCATTCTTCTACAACTGTTAATCTAATAACCCAATCTTTTCAAAAACATTATTAGTGGTCTAGGGCCAGCTTGGATCATCTCAACCTTTGCCAAATATTGAATCCTATATTCACTATTCTTCATAGCAGTCACCTTTCTTGTCTTAATGTAAATACAGAAAGCAAATTCTGAGCTCATTCCTTCTCATTTAACCAATTAGAGATGCAGTCGAGGGGTTGGTTAGAGGTTTCTACAAAATGTGGATTTGGATCACTTGCTTTGTTTTGTCGTTTAAAATATGCTTCTTGTTTCACTTGGTAAGCATTTTCTCTGGTTCTGGCTCAAAAAAATGTTGTGTGCAGTCACACTAATTTAGTTTTTCATGTTTGTGAGGTTCTCATAGTTTTTCTCTTTTTTTGGTAGATTTATTGCCCAAGTTCAACCTATACATTTGCATTGTAAATTCATCTTCAAATATTTCTCTCATTAAAGAAAATGTTGCAGGCTTGATGACTGACCAATATTAGGATAGTATTCCTGGTGAGAGGACAGTTCATCCATTAGAAATCTGTTTATGCCAGCGAACGTTCTCCCTCTGTGGGTTCTTTGATAATTAAAGAATGCCACTGTCTAGTGTTTTGCACAGGAGCCCCATTGCATTGTAGGTGGACCTTTGCTTTCTCTGGACTTTTGGTATCATGTGAGTCAAATTCCCAGAAGGTAGATTCAGCGATGCCTAGTTTCGCTAATTATCCGTGGCCTAGAGAATGTGGTTTTTCATGTTATGAAAAATATTAGGTGTACGGGATGATGGCAAACAGGCCTCTGGGGATGCAGCAATGATGCACTCCACAACTCACAACAAAGAAAGCAGGGGAGCCAGCGCCTGGTACGCAGGTCGTCTTTGTGAGAACAGGGGGCACCGTTTTCTTGGTGTGGAAAGTCCTTCTGAGCGGAGCTCCGAATGGGGCTTTGTGGTTCCTTCTTGATGAATTCTCTTGTTTGTTCAAAGGTATGGGCAGGAGTGTGGCACCAGAGTGAGCATGTAATTGCCCTCACAACACGTGGTAATACATGATCGTTTTGAAGCGATTTGCATGTAACACGACTGACAACGAAGTCAAAACTTTCCACAGCCTTTCAGCATTGCTGTGCCTTAAGCAGAGCCGCACAGTAGAAATGCGTAGGGGCCACCCCAGAGTTCCATGTGTCAAACCATCCTCTGCAAGCTGCCTCTGTGAGCCAGTACCATGCTGGGTACCAGACAGGGATCCGGTGAGCAGCTGCCAAATGGCTATTTGCTAAGTGATAATTTTCTGCAAAATCCCCCAGGGCAAACCATTGCCTTTTTAGCATTTTTAAATCAAGGTATAAGTGATGCACAAAACACGGAACATATTTAAAATGTTCCATAGGAGAAGTTTGACACATGCATACACCCCTGAAGCTATCATCACAAGACCCCAGAGTTTTCCTTGTACCCCCTTTTAACCTTCCTATCTACTGCTCCCTAGTCGCTTTCTATAGTGCTTTCTGGCAATAAAGATTAGTTTATATATTCTAGAGTAGAGTTTACAGAGTCTGTTAGTTTATATATTCTAGATTTTCACACACATGGAATCATGCAGTCAGTCTGTAGTCTTTCCTGTCTGGCATCCTTCACTTAGCATAATTACTTTGAGATTCACCCATTCTATTGCATATATCAGGACTTAGTACGTACTCCTTTCTGAGTAGCATCTATGGTACAGCTATTTGACGTTTTGGTAGCCCAGTCACCTGGGAGGGGTATGTGTGTTGCTCCCAGATCGGGAACTATTACAGACAGAGCTGCACCAAACATTTGTGTCCGTTCCTAGAGTGGACTCACTCTCTTTTTCTTGGGTGAATAGCTAGTAGAGGAATGCCAGGCTCACATGGCCGACGTGCTTTCATTTATTTAGGAGACCACCAAACTCTTTTCCAGAGTAGTTGTACAAATTGTACATTCCCTTGACAAGGGAGTTCAAACTGCCCCACATCCTTGCTGACACTCATGTATGACAAGTCTTCCTAGCCGGAGCCTTTGTAATGGCTGTGCGGTGGTGTCTCCCTGTGGTCTTAGTACGCATTTCCCTAGTGATTAAAGATCTCATCATGTGCTTATTTCCCATCTTTATGTCTTCTTTGGTATTGTATCTATTCAGCTTTGTGTGACTCATTTTTCAAAAAATTAAATTGCTTGTTTTTAATGGGACTGTTGAGTTTTGAGAGTTCTTCATATAGTCTAGGTATAATTCCTTTATAAGATAGATGATTTGCAAGTATTTTTTCCCAGCCTGTGGCTTATCTTTTCATTCTCTTCGCAATGTCTTTTGAAGAGGAGTTTTCCACTTTAATGATGCCCAGTCGATTATTTTTTCTTTTATGAGTTATGTTTTTGGTGGTATTGCTAATAAATTCTTGTCTAAGCCAATGGCACAAACCTTCTCTCCCTAATTTTCTTTTAGAGATTACTGTTCTTCGTTGACTGACACCCAGTATCTTGTTTTTTATTTGTGTATTGTTTTCTGAGCAATTTTGGTTGTTTCTGGTGGCATGGTAAATCTAGTCCACCCCAGCCCATTTTGGCTGAAAGGACACTATTCTTTGGGAATCATTTTTATCATTTTAATTCTCAAACCTTTATTTTAAATGATAAAAAAATAAGTTTGCTCTTAGAAGTAGCCTAATAAAAGCTTCTTGAAGGTTCTATTTATATTCCGAGTCCAGACAGAACACTGAAAAATGCACTGTAAGTCTAGAGGGACCTCCCGAACTTTTGCGCTCATCCAGACTTGGGACTCTTGTGGCTTTTTCGTTAGAGTAAAACAGTGAATCAGCATTTGTGGAGTTCTTTTCCAGGAAACAATGAGCTACCTAAGAACTGGCTGTGTGCTCAGAGCCGAGTTCTGCTCACTTCGTGGAAAGAGAGCATTTGTTTCTAAGAGTCCCACAAATCCGATCTCTGTGAACGTCAGTGTTCTGCTTTAGAAAGCATACATATTATGCTACCCTTCAGGATGCATGTCCATAGATCTCGGGACATGCATGCGTACACAGCCGTCGAGACACGTGCACAGCTCTCAGGACACCTGGACTTGTCCTACATGGTGCACGCGTGTGGGCAGAACTCTGCCAAGGTGAGTGAAAGGAACATTCTCTGATAGAACAGGTTGGTAGTTCAGTATTTGAATAGTCAGCAACTTTAATGAACCATAAGCCCTCTGAGCATCACTTTCCTCCCCAAAAGAGTTTCAAAGAAAACAGCTGTAATCAGGTGCCTACGAATGGATGTGTTTTTGCATTGCAAATGTTTGGGTGTTTTACATAAAGCACAGAGTCCTTGCTCTTCTAGAGAGAGTTGACAATTAATAGTCATTGTCTAGCTGGTGACTCTTGCTAGGAGTGACAATTTTCTGGGGGTGTAAGAAGCACATTTCAAATGAATTTATTGGTTAAGTTCATTCATAGAGATCAAGGACTATTTATGTTACGATCAGTAAGGAGAGCAGATAGTAAATGTTGAACAATATTAATAGTCTTTTTTACATGCAAAAATTACCCTTTTTCTGTTCAATAGTTTCAAGGTCATGCTATTGTTTGACCTTGTAATCAACATTAGTTCAGTATATAGTAGTAAAAACATGTCTCATGCCTATCAACATGGATAAGGCTGCAGAGGATACAAAGAGAATGTATGAGGCCAACCCAGTCCTCAAATAGCTTAGATTCTAGAGAGGCAGCTGGTGTACAGCACAAGGCAGAAGGTAGTCAGCTGCTGAAGTGATCGCCTGGGTAGTGGGACCTTTGAGAGCACATCCGCCCGTGTGTCGACGAGCCCCTACCATGTTCTAGGACCAAAGGTGCATGTGTGAGCAGAATGCCCGTCCTTAGGAATCCCTCCCGTGTCTGATAGAGGAAAAGGTTCATCTCATTCAACAAGCACTTTAATGTTTACAAGTGTCAGGCATTTTACTAGGGGACAAGACCCAAAGCCTGGCCTCTGGGTGGGGGTGGGGGGGCTCAGCCTAATGGGCGCAACCACACAGCACTGTACAAGGCAGGGCACGGGCTCAGAAGAGGGGAGCACCCTGCATTGTGGGCTCATCATGCTTTTTTTGAGTTGATGGAACGCCTTGTCAAGAAGGTACAGGAGCCAGCTGTGCTGGGAGGGGGGCGTGGAAGGCTCCCACGGGGGTGTCAGAGGATCTTTACCGCATGGAGGAAGAGCCAGGTGAGAACGCGAGCCCCAGCTTGGCTCGGGTCACTGGACTGTCTGCCACGTCCACATTTGATTCTCTTTTATGTCTTTCTGGTCAGTTTCTCCTCATGGAAAGTTCTGAGGCCAAAATAGGAGCCTGCCAAAATAATGTGACCCTGGGGACAGCAGGTAGCATGGCTCTCTGCGCTGCAAAAAGCATCCCAAGCAGTTTCAATTTATCTGGAAGTGCAGAGACACCCAGACACGTGCCCGGTATGTGCCTCCGGGAGATGGCAATCTGAAGTTGGCGAGAGAGCAGGCAGGGACATGGGCACACAGGCCAGTCCACAGAGTAGGTCCGGGAGCAACTTCGCTCTCCGGCAGGGAGTCCCTTAGATTGCTGTCAATGGGAAGCATTCCCACAGTCGTTCAGACCCCAGAGCCCAGCTTCCCGAGCTTCCTGTGAGAGGGACTGGGTGGGGGCATTGGAGTTCTTGTGAAGAACATGCTGGGTGTGCTAGAGCCACTTCCTAATTTGCCGAAGGGATGAAAGGTGTTTGGCGATGGCAGATTGCTGTGAGGTGGCCTATGACTGGGAAGGATCGGTGCAGGCGAACTGGAAACCGTCATCCCGGGGGCTGTCAGCACCCTGCTAATGATGAAGGCTAGCCACGCTGCTGCAGCGTGCCAAGGGACTTGCCCCTCTCTCCTCGCTGCTCAGGTGGCAGTGAAATGAGATTATTGGATTCTAAGTCTGTAATAAGGTGTCCAGCGCTGGTAGTTCCACAGAGAGTGTATGTGTGTGTGTGTATGTGTGTGTAAGAGAGAGCAAGAGTCAAAGCCATGTTCTGTCTCACAGAGTGAAGCAACTATTTAATATCATTAGCAGTGTTACTGCTTTCTCCTTCGACAAGACCTTGACTAAGAAAGGTTCTAAAAAAAGGAAGAGTTGTTTATTCCAAAGTCAGCTAAGTGTGCAGAGCCTGATCCCCCCAGGGCGCGCGGGGGGTGGGGGGGTGGGGTAGGCAAAGAACACAGGTGATGCAAGCCCAATCTTCATGCAGAAGAAGTCTTCATAGGTGGAGATTCCAAATTAAACAAATAATTGAGATGAGAGATCGTACTGTTTGTCTGGTTGGCGGATAACATGGAAGCCTATGAATGGCTTTCTGTGTCTCCTCTGCATCCCTGTAGCGGACAGGGACCTGTGGTGTCTGCCCTTACAGATTGCGCGTTTCAAGGGTATAGCGTAGCATAGAAGGCCTTGCCCTGGGTGCATTGTGCCAAGTGCTTATTTTCATTTGAGATATTTTTATGTTTGTATAATTGGGAGGGCATCAATTATATTTAAAACTAAAAACAGGGGAAATGGAAAAAAAAAAGTGTGTGGAAATGTCTGGGCAGTTCAAGGATCGGTGTGTTTTATGTGCTTGTAGCTAGAGCCACGAAGCCAGCCGGAGACCTAATTCCTCGCAGACGTGAAGGCATCCTTCCCTGTTTCTCCTGCTTTGTTGACACATTAGTGGTTTAAGGGCAGCGCCGGTCACTGGTCAGGATGTGTGTCTCCGGGCTCCCCTCGTTTGCAATCAGTGCCTATTGTGAGATGCAGCGGAACAGCTGAACTACTGTTCTCCTAAGCCTGTTGGAAGAGGGTCTGAGTGGGCAGGATGCTACCTGCGATGCTTCCAGTGCCCATTGTTTTGTTTCCTGTGAAGTAAGACCCTCCTGTGACAGTTGTACTTCTGGAACAGTCCCCACGGGGGTGTGCGAGCAAGCGCTGCTGCTCCTGAGCCTGCGGGACTAAGTTAGAGCGGGCGGGGCGGGGGGCTGAGGAGGTATTCAGGGGGACGGATGGCTCGTGACGTCACATGGCAACACATGGAGTTGATCGAGGAGGGGGCCGGTCTCAGATGACCCGCACTGGGGAGGGGCTGCAGGGCGGGAGCTCTGGGATAAAATATGCTGAGTGTGTTTGGACGGCCAGGAGTTCAGGTGCCCCCCGGTCGTCCCAGGGGCCCTGGAATGTCAGGTAAGCACTGGCTCTGTGGCGATGAAGAGGAGGCCAGGTGCTGATATGGACTTGAAACGTGGTGGCACATGGCGGTCACTTACATGAACGTGGTGGCGAGGAAGGGACTGTACGTGCACCCAGGAGAAGACAGCCAGGCCCCAGCAAGGCGAGGGGCCCTGCAGAGTCTACAGAGGAGCTGCTGTGGGAGGCAGGTAAAAAGGATGACGTAGGGTACAAGCCAGAATAGAGTGTGCCCCACTGCGCCAGTGAGGGGTCAGAGGGCAGAGCTGCCAAAGGTCAGTGAGCAAACAGCCTGAAAACTTCCAGTAGCCATAGCAACCAGGCGGTTACTGTAAAGAGCAGCTGATTGATTGAACTTCTGTTAATACTCACTAGGTTTCCAGTAACTGTATCAGAAGCCACACAGCAAACAGGACAAAGTTAACAACAAAAAAGGTGTTGTCCAGGAAAGCTCCTTAGCGAAATTGCTTTAATAAACAGAAGTATGAGTCTTTGTGAGGTGGTGACATGTATGTAAATGAGCATTCTGAATATAGTTGAGGGGATGTGCAAAGTGTTCATTGTTTCTCTGGTTTAAGTACAGCTAAGAAATCACAGGAGCTTAGCAAGCTATCTTTGTAAATAACCCACAACAAACTTTAGGACACTATGACCCATGTAGGAGTAATTCTGAATTAGTGAAAGCTGTGTTACGTACCATATACATATACACGCATACTATTTCCAAATATACCGCTCACAAAAATTAGGGGGTATTTCAAAATGAATATGAAGCGATTAAAAAAAGGAAGCATTTGATTATTTTTATTAAACAAGAACATCAGAAAAGCAAATGACAAGTCAAAGAAAGTTGTTCAATTGTGCAAATGAGATGCAAAATCAACTTTTATTTCATGGGTGAAAATGCACCCTACAAAAGGCTGAAAGTACTGGAGCATCTGCACATTCCCTGATCCCCTAATTTTTGTGAGCAGTGTACATGAATAGTCCACAGAGGGATCTAGATTCAGACGGATAGTAGCACGAAAGAGGTGCAGGCATAGATAGAAGAGTTTGGCACCCATGACACTGCAGAGTTATGCAAGTCATGTTTTTGTCAGTGACAATCATGCTGAGCCCTTTCTAACTGTCATTTCATATTACCCCTGAATTATAATGACAATTAATTTCCGCTTCGGTTGGTCATGGTTTTCTATGGCTGACTTAACCTGGGATATTTCCTTACCTCTTTGGAAAAGACTGATTTAAAACATTTAGTATTTTCAGAGGTTCATTTTTAGAGTGTTTAAGGCAGGGCTTATTTGAGAGACATGAAAAGAAAAAAAACCAAACTTCAACAAAGGAGTTTGTCATTCTTTAATTGTGGTAAAATACACAATTTACTACTTTAACTGTTTTTAACTGTAATGTTAGTGTTAAGTGCATTCACATTGTTAGGCAAACAATCTCCAGAACTTTTAACCTGAACATTGAAACACGGAATTAAACTGAAACACTCTATTAAACAGCTTCCTGTTTCCCCTCCCCCCAGCTGTAGCAACCACCATCCTTTCTGTCTCTACGACTCTGACTTTTCTAGTTCCTGAACGTATGTGAACTCACACGTTATCTGTCTATTTGAGATGGGCTTATTTCACACAGCACATCATCCTCCACGTCCATCCATGTTGTAGCATGTATCACAATTTCCTTCCATTTTAAGGTGAATACTATCCCATTGTATATGCATACTGCATTTCATTTATCCATTCATCTGCTGATGAACACTGTGGATTGCTTCCACCTGTTAACTTGTGAATAATGCTACTATGAACATGGGGGTGGATGTGCATATATCTCTTCAAGATCCAGCTTTTAATTCTCTCAGTATATTCTCAGATGTAGAATTGCTTGGTCAGATGATAATTCTGTGTTTAATATATTTTTGAGGAACCACCAAACTTTTTTTCCCCCAGTTTTTACATTCCCACCAACAGGGCACAGCGTCCTCGCCAACACTTAATTGCTGTTGATAGTGGCCATCCTACTGGGTGTTGGCATCTCACTGTGGTTTGCTTTGCATTTCCCTAATTTGTAATTTTGAGCATTTTTTCATGTACTGATTGGTCATTTGTATGTCTTCTTTAGAGAACTGTCTATTCAAGTTGTTTTGCCCAATTTTTTGTTGTTTGGTTTTTTGTTGTTTAGTTGTAGGAGTTCTTTATATATTCTGAATATTAACCCCTTATCTAATATATGATATGCAAATATTTTCTCCCCATTTCATGGGTTTGGCTTGTTTTGGTATCAGAGTCTTTCTCTTATGAACTTATAATGGCAAGTCAGTAGTTTATTTTTTAATTTTGCCAGTTAAGGATTAAAGTTGTGTCTGATCCCAGTTTATTTAAAGAGAGCATAAAAGAGTAATTTCTTATGATTAACTACTTTGATTTCATTATTGTTTCATAAGTTCTGTTTTCTCCAGAACATGCCATTGTTCCTAGCTAGTTTTGCAAGTCAATAAGAGAATAACTTTCTGTAAGAAGTGGGGGAAAAGCTAGGATCTTGCCTTGTTAGAGGAGGCATGGAGGAACTGTGCACCCCACCCCACCTGAATCTTTGGGATTCATGACGCCATAGGGTAAGCTTTCTGCAAAAACAAAAAACAATATGTAGAAATAAGGACTGAGGGTCCTAGAAGCCTCGCTCATAGAAAATCACATTTGAATCTAACCTGACACACAGGAATCTCTTCCTAATCTGAAATGTATCTGGGGACGATTATGGCAAACGATCTCATTGTCCAACACCTGTGTCAATAAATCCCCCCTCTTCTGCTGCCTAAATCCCTCTTCTTAACAATCCGAAATAACCGTAGAATCCCTCGGATTTACTGAGTGCCTTTCTTCCCAAGTCCTGGCATTAAATCCTTCTGACATCTCTATGAGGTGAGAATGAGTAAATATTACTATTTATACTTAATCACTGCATTTTAATTCCTTTCTCTATAAAAGGGGAATAATAGTAATATTTACTCTTTTCTTTTTTTTACCCTGTTTATAGAGAAAGGAATTAAGACAGGGAGTGATTAAGTGCATCCTCCCTGGTACGTGAGTGAGACGGGCGTGGAGGAAACGACACCTGTGGAGATGCCGGGCAGAGCCAGCCCTGCACCTGGTGGGCTCCCTGGCTCCTGGTGGGTTAGGCGTCACGTTGGGGCCGCACACAGAGACAGGTCTCGCTCCTGGCTTCATGTTCTGCTCTCGCCATCTTGAAATTCTTAGTAAACTTTGAACCAGGGGCCTCACAACTACGACAACCTGTCCGGGGCAAAGCACAGCCTCTTTAAAGTCAGTTTGTTCAGAGGGGAGGGGAGGGTGAGGGGCAGGACCAGCGGGCATACGCGGATGCGTCCCGAGCGGAGGCGGCAGGCACGAAAGGCAGACGCTGCATTCCAGCAGGATGTTCAGAGGCTCGTCCGCACTCTGGGGAGCAGCCTGACACCTACGGCCTCGACATGAAAAGAAATAGTGAAGAGCCTGAACTGTGGTGGCGCAGTGGATCAAGTGTCGACCTGGAATGCTGAGGTCGCTGGTTCGAAACCCTGGACTTTCCTGGTCAAGGCACATATGGGAGTTGATGCTTCCTGCTCCTCCCCCCTTCTCTCTCTCTCTCTCTCTCTTCTCTAAAATGAATAAATAAAAAACAATAGTGAAGAAATATTTTATGGGACAGAGACATCATTAAACGATAGATAAGAGGAACGTTATTGTCAGTGCTCTTTTGGATTGGGGCAGATCCTTTAAATGACCAGCACTGAAACGTCGGGGGAAGATGCCATTTGTCAATTTTGTTTATCAAGGTCCTGGTTGCAGGGACTGGAAAGTGTATGTTTTCACACTCTGCAGTCATTCTGTGCGGATTCTGTCCTTACTATTGTATATAGTAGAAATGTATCTGTGAGTCCCAATCAGTGCTCACACTGCCTTCACAGTCCTTCACAGCCTCTGCTGAGCAGTGCATTATGAGTCACCCAATGTCATATACATTCCCAACTGAGGTCAGACAAGGTGACTTTCTCCCTTCCTGTTTCACCTCTCGGACGGACAGTGAGTGTACTTTTCATGTCTGCTCAGTGCCACATTTCTTGCACTTTTGTTGGTGATGCTGCTGTTTAAAGTGGTCCCCAAATGCAGTGCACCGTCTTGTGTTCCTAAGGGCAAGAGGGCGGTGATGTGCTTTGTGGAGAAAGCAAGTGTGTTCATGAGCTCCGTTCAGGCATGAGTCACAGTGCTGTTGGTTGTGAGTTCGATGTTGAATCAGCAGTGTACATTCATAATAAGGTGTCTATCTTTAAACAGAAACACGGAAGACAAGGCTGAGTGCTGATGGTTTGATGGTTTAATGAAAACGTTGTGATCAGTAGTAGGTGGTGGGCACACAACCCTGTACTTTCCCTAGGAGTACGGGTTCAGTACTGGTGAATTCACTGTTCCCAATGACTTTTTATAGAATGTGCTGCCGTGAATAATGACAATCAGCTGTCAATGGGAATAGCTGGTAGGGACAATAGGGTTAAAGGGGAACACCTCCTGAGGGAACAGTGGAAAGTGGAAGGCGGAGTGATGGCCACTCTCCCCTGGAACCAGAGTCTCGAGTCCTTAAGCTAGGCAGCCCCCTTCTCTAGCATCACCCCGATGCACGGAGCTTCTTCCTAAAGCATTTCCTACGACTCGGAGATGCTGGGCGACATTTGGACAGCCAGATCTAGCTCCCACCTTAGCTTTTGCTTCACAGACCTTTATTCCCCTCATTTAATATTTCTGAAAGGAGGAGACATCTTATACTTGATGTATATATTTTAATAAACAACCCAAACCTGTTCTCCCTTAAGTTATCACTAAATTCCCGGCATACCTTCCAGTCCTGGGGCCAGCAGGGATTCTGCCCTGAATGGCCAGGTAGTAAGAGGTGTCGGCTTTGTGGGCCCTGTGATCCTCGTCACAGGTACTTGGCTCTGCCATTGTCTAAGGGAGCATGGCAGGGTCCCAGTAAAACTACTTCATGTCATTTCCACGTGTCACAAGATATTCTTTTGGGTTTTCAGCCATTTAAAAGTATAAAATAAAAACAAAAATGAAAGTACTTAAAAAACAGTTATTAGGCCAAATTTGGCCTGCAGGCCATAGACTGCCAACCCACTTCACTCAATGGTGTCACAGAATCAAGGGAGAAAATTAGATTACCTTGGTCTCAGGTGCTTGGGTCAGAAGAGGCTGCCATTGGCCAATGGCACCTGCCCCTTGTGGCTTAGTGTTCTTTCCCTGTTTGAGACTGAAGTTAAGGATTTAACTGCTTAATCTTGATTAAATCTGATATCAAAGTTGGTAACTTCTAAGCTTGAATTGGTTTAGGTGTTTACATTGCCTGGTGTAGTGTACATTTGCAAGAAGGATCTAGGAACTTTTGGAAACAAAATTAGGAGAAGTTCATACTTCTATATACAGTAACATGCCAGTGCATTTCCAGCACAGCCCTTTCATTAGCATCCCTTTGTTCCGCCATGTTCTAATTATTCCCTTTATCTCGAAACTCTACTTTCTCCTTTTCCATTGTGTCATTTTTCTTTGTTTTTCGCACATACAATAGACCTTATTCACAAGAAGGCGGAGCTGCGATCTAGAACAAGGCTTATAATACAAGGAAACTTAAACAGGGTGGAAAGTAAACAGATTTAAGTACAAAAAAAAAAAATCAGAAGGGAATTGAAGCCATCTTGCTTAGCACAGTCATCCAAACAACATAATCTGAAGATTAAATATTCATCACTGATCCAGAAATAGGTGACTGGTTCTGAATGTTATAAAAATGGTGACAAAGAACAGATCGCCATGTAACATACCAGATAATAATCGGATGCTAATGGATGGTGAGCAGGGTGTTTCCAGAAACGCCCTTGGTTTTTTCCTGAGCTGTTGAACAGTAACTTAGCCCAGAACCAATCCTTTCTCCCTCGCTCCATCAGGCAGGTAGGCCTTTCTGGAAACGCTGAGGCCCGGATTCTGGCCCAGCGCCCTGGCTTTGGCCCTGGGGTTCCCCTTACCTAGACTCTGCAGACAGCACGCAAAAGCCGAGCCCCGAGGCTCACTCCTGCTTCGGGGACTTACTTGAATCTAGATGCTCCTTGTCAGTGCGGACTGGTCCTTGGCAGAAGAGGGCAGCCTTTTTAAAATGGAATCCACAAAAGCTCCCCCTTCCAGAGAGTGCCAAAGCACCCTGCCAGGCTCCTCCCAAGTGCTCATCTAGGCCTAGAATTTAGCCGACATGCTGCATGCTCGCCCGTGAATTTTTGGGCTATGAAATGCCTTAGATATTTTTCTGATGCTATCTCCCTCTATTGAGATACAAAGCATGTATTTTAAGGTATATAGCGTCTTGCTTGGATGCAATTTACATACTGTAATAGGACTATCACGGTAGCATTTAGCTAACATCTCTCACATCACATAATGACCCTTTCTTTTTTGTGCTGGGAACAATTAATATCTGGACTCTTAGCACCTTAGAAGTGTGCAATAAAGTATTGCTGTCTCTAGTCACTGTGGTGTGGATTAGATCACCAGGACTTAGTTATTTACTGGTTTGCAAGTTTACACCTTCAACATCTCCCCAATTCCCCCAGCCCCTCATGGCCTCCATTCTGCTCTGTTTTTACGAGCTTGGCTTTTTCATATTCCACATGTGAGAGCATATGTTTGTCTTTCTGACTTATCTCACTTAGCACAATGCCCTCACAATCCATCCATGTTGTTGCACGTGGCAGGAGTCCCTTCTTTCTCCTGAGTAATAGTCCATTGTGAATACACACCACACCTTCATCCATTCATCTGTTGATGGATGTGTAGACTGTTTCCATGTCCTGGCTACTGTGAATCCACATACCTCTTTGAGTACCTGTTTTCATTTCCTTTGGAGACAGACCCACGAGTGGAGTTGCTGGACCATACAGTGCTTCAATTTGTTAAAGAATCTGTATTGTTTTCCACAGTGGCTGAACCAATTCACATTCCCACCAACAGGGCACAAGGGTTCTATTTTCTCCACCTCCTCACCAACACCTGTTATTTCTGACCTTGATGGCTGCCATTGGAACAGGTGTGAGGTGATGTCTCCCTGGGATGTTGATTTGCATTTCCTGATGATGAGTGGTGGTGAGCATCTCTTTAGGTATCTGGTTGGCCAGCATGTCTTTTGTGTAAAATGACGCTCTGCCTATTTTTAAATTGGATTGTTTGTTACTGAGATATATGAGTTCATTATATATTTTGAATATTTGCCCCCCCTCCAACATTTTTTGTTTCTTTTGCTATGTAGAAGCTTTTCATTTTAATGTAGTTCCACTAGTTGAATTTGCTTTTGTGCCTTAACTGGCTTTGGCATCAGGGTAATGCTGGCCTATTATAATGAGTTTGACATGTTCCCTCTTCGTTTTTTGGAAGAGTTTGAGAAGGACTGATATTAACTCTTTAAGCGTTTGGTGGAATTCACCAGTGAAGCCTCTGGCCCTGGGTTTTCTGTGTTGGGAGGTGTTGGAATACTGGCTCTTCTTACACATTATTGTTCTGTTCAGATTTTCTGTTTCTTCCCGATTCCTTTGCATGTTGGTATATCTTTAGGAATTTACCCATTTCTTATAGGTTATACAATTTGTTAGCTTCTCACTGTTCATAGTAGTCTCAGTAGCAATGTCTCCTCTTTCATTTCTGCTTCTGTTTGTGTCTTTTGTCTAAGTTTGGCCAAAGCTTTGTCAAATTTTATCTATGTATATGAAAAACCAGCTGGGATCTATTTATTTTGTTCCCACTCTGATCTCTGTCCTCTCCTTCCTTCCGCTACCTTTGGACATAATTTGTTGTTCTTTTTCTAGTTCCTTGAGGTGTGAAGTTAGGTTGTTTATGTGAGATCTGTCTGTTTAATACATGCATTTATCACTATAAACTTCCCTCTCAGAAATGCTTTCACAGCATTCCCATACGTTTTGTTATGTTGTGTTTCCATTTGTTTTGAGATATTTTCCTTTTGATTTCTCCCTTGACCAACTGGTTGTTGAGATGTGTACTTAATTTCCACACATTTATAGATTTTCCAGCTTTCCTCTTATTGATTTCTAGTTTCATACCATTGTGGTCAGAAAAGATCATTTATGTAGTTTTGATCTTTTTAAATTTACTGAGATTTGTTTTGTGTCCCATTATATGTTCTATCATGGAAAACATTCCTGTGTATTCTGCTTCTGTTGGATGAAATATTCTTATATATCTTTTAGGTGCATTTGGACTAATGCATGGCTCAAGTCTAGTGTTTCCTTGATTTTCCTGTCTGGATAAAAGTGGGATATTAAAGTCTCTTACTACTATTGTATTGTCTATTTCTCCCAGATCTGTTATATATGATTGTTCAGTTCATCTTGATGAACTGACCCCATTTAGTTTTATATATTTTGACCTTCTTCGTCTTGTTACCATTTTTGGATTCAAGTCTATATTTGTCTAAGTATGTTTACTTCCGTTCATGGAACATCTTCCATCCATTCATTTTGAACCTAAGTATGTCCTTAAAGCTGAAGTGAATCTCTTGAAGGCAACATATAGTTTTGGTTCATTCTTTTTTATCCATCCATCCACATTCTGTCTTTCAATAGGTGAATTCAATTCATTTACATGTAGAATTCTTGCTCTGAAAAGACTTACTAATGCCATTGTACCTGCATGGTCACTTTTCCCTCTGTTTAAGCCTGTTAAGTCTTTGTAAGTTGTTGCTTTTCCGTGGTAGTTTGCTATGTTTCCCTTCTCTCTGTCTTTTTTGCATCTACTCTAGGTTTTGGCTTTGTGGTTACTATGGGGCTTACATAAGACATCCCATGGATAAAACGGTCCATTTTAAGCTGATAGCAACTTAACTTCAATTGTCTATTAAAAGCTTCACCCTTACACTCCCCCTTTTATATCTTTGATGTCATTATTTACCTCTTTATATTGTGTCTAACACAATATTAAGCAGCTGTGACTATTTTTAATACTCTTTCCCTTTGAAATTTATACAATTATTAAGTGGCTAACACACACCCTCTTACAGAATTTGAGTTTTCTAAATCTCTTTGCCTTTACCAGTGTGTTGCATACCTTAACATGTTTACTTGTCACTGATTACCATCAGCTCATTTCAGCTTGAAGAACACTTGAATTTCTTGAAAGGCAGGTCTAATGATGAGGAACTGTCTCAGCTTTTGTTGTCTAGGAAAGTTCTTCGCGCGCGCGTGTGTGTGTGTGTGTGTGTGTTTAAGTGAGAAGCAGGGAGGCAAAGAGACAGACTCCCACATGCACCCAACTGGGATCCACCCGGCAAGCCCACTAGGGGGCAATGCTCCATTGCAACCAGAGCCATTTTAGCACCTAAGGCGAGGCCATGGAGCCATCCTCAGCACCTGGGCCAACATGCTCCATTGGAGCCTCGGCTGTGGGAGGGGAAGAGAGAAGGGAGAGGGAGAAGGGTAGAGAAGCAGATGGTCACTTCTCCTGACTGCCCTGACTGGTAATTGAACCTGGGACATCCACACCGGCTGACACTCTACCACTGAGCCAACCAGCCAGGGCCAATTACTCCTTTTTCATAGCTGAAGGATAACTTTGCTAGATAGAATATGCTTAGCTGGCAATTTTTTTCTTCCAATGCTTGGAATATCTAATTCCACTCTCTCCTGGCCTGTAGGAATTCTTCTGAGAAATCCACTGATAGCTTAATGGGGATTCCTTTGTAGGTTACAATTTTTTTTTCCATGGGCTCCTTTTAGGACTCTTTTATCTTTATAGATTTTGACAGTTTCAAATCATTATAACGTTTGGACAAGGTCTTTGTGCAGTGAGATAATAGGGTGCTCTATTAGCTTTGTGAACTTGGATGTTCAACTTTATAACCCCTTCTCTTCTTCTGGAATCTTGATCATTCCAATATTTGTTCTTGTGATGAACTCCCATAGGTCCTGTAGGCTTTCTTCACCCTTCTTTTTCCTTGTCCTCCTCTGACTGAGCTATTCCACAATTCCTGTCCTTTCACTCGGTTATTCTGTGTTTCTCACTTGCTCTACTCTTTGTAGATGCTTCTCTTTTGCATTTTTCATCATTCATTGAGTTTTTCAGCTCCATAACTTCTGCTTGGTTCTTTTTCATTGGATTGTCTTTTAAGATTTCTTGTAGCTTATCTTCGAAACACGGCCTGTTTTGAGATAATCCACAAGATTACAAAATTCTGTTCTTAAGGACTCAGATATTAGAGGATTAGTCTCGTTTTTGATAGTGACATTTCTTTGATTTTGAACATTCTTTGTAGTTTGGCATTGCTGCTTTCTCACTTGGAGTAGTAGACAGCTCCTTGAGTATTGTTTATTGGTGCTAACATTACTCCGTTTTTCTGCCTTTGTAGGGGCACTCCTATTACTCTGGTCTTGCTCCCCTTTGTGGCAGAACTCTTTAAGCTTTTATGTCTTCTCTGGTTCTTGCCATTCACCAAATTGACTGCTGGAAAAAAACCTCATTTGTTCCCAGAAGATGGCGCTATATTTCCTGATTGTGGTTTCCATCTTGCCCACAGGCCCTGGAGGTGGCGCTCTAGTTCCTGATTGTGGTTTCCATCTTGCCCCCAGGCTCTGGCCAGTTTTCTGAGGGCATGCCCTACTGGATCTTTTTCTTGCCTCCACACTTGGAAGTACACACAGAGAGCTGGCCACAGAGTGGGGCAAGGTATGGGATCTCCAGATGTGGTGCTCCCAGAGGTTTCTGGGTAGACTTCCTACTGAACATAGTCAGTTAGAAGGAGCCATGTCCCTTTCGTGCCTTTTGCCACTCCTATCTGCCTCTTTTCCTATCTCCTCCCTCCTCCTGGTCATGGAGTACTGTGGGTGCCACCGGAGAGCAAGGGGTTCTCGGGCTCACCGTGGGGTAGCTGGGGGAGGCGTGGCCACCACGGGGCAGGTCAGCTGGTGCATTGTGTATGGTGGGGGAGGTGTTGCTGGTAACACTCTTACTGTTGCTGCTGCATCCAAACTCGTTTTGATTTTCTGGGATTCTTTTTTGCTCCAGTGGCATGCTGGACTTGCTCCTTGGGAAGGCTAGACTCCTGCAGTTTCTCTTTCATCTGTGGGTGTCCACTTAGGTCAGCACTCCCCAGGGTTTCTTTGCTGACCCTGGAAAGAGGGTTTGGGGCAGTTCTGCTACTCAGCTGGTTCCACCGTACCCAGCGAAGTCCTCTTGCCCCCTACCGGGCACAGGTGGCAGGACTCTCGCTGGTCCTCAGTGTACTGCTGGAGCCCACCCCTCCCACAGAGGCACTGGTGCGCATGGATGGGCTTCTAATTCTCTGCAGACTTGGGGGGGGGGCAGGGCGACAAACAGGACGACCCATCCGATGCTGCCATCTCTCCTGCTGGTATCTTTTTGGTCCTTTTCCTCTTGGTCACATTTAGGCCTTCAGCACTCAAGCATGCCCCGGGAGAGCTGACCAGTGTGAGTTAGGTTTGCACAGGAAATCTACAAGTAAATGGTGGTCTAAGATCTTGTTCTTAAAGGCTGTATTTAGTTCTGGGTGCAGAAACAGATGCTGCTAAAGTTGGGGGCTCATGCACCATGTTACTGTCATGACAGACCTGACCAGCCAGAGAAAAGCAGGAGTGCCCCCTTGTGCGTGCACAGGCATCTTCCACGCCGGCCTGCACCCCGTGGAGGGGGGGTTTGAATGGCCTCCTACATAACCATGGGGAAGGGGTCCTGTACAACCCTTTCCCATGTTCCCAAGGCTACTGGGAGAACACCTGCATAGATAACTACTGATTGTTTCTATTACTGTTACGTATTTAGAGTAAAGCACTGTATCTTGCCCCTAGCCCCATCACACAGTTGGCTAAAATTCTGATCTTTGCAGATAAAACGTCAAACCTTCCCACCCCCACCCCGCCCAAGCTTAGTTCAAGCAAAACGCTTGATCCTAATTAGTTGTTCAGAGAAATGAGAAGAAACGAGCAGGCAGGCGGAAACAGGTGGGACCCTACTTCAGGGAGGCTGTCCTCCCTCACCACTGAGTGGTTGTGCAGCCTTAGAACAGCAGGGCACGGGCGAGGCCCCCTGCTGGAGCGGAGCTGGGCTCTGGGTGGAGTGCGGCTAGGGGCGTGGCCACGCACCGGTGGCGACTCGGTGGGGAGAGAGGCACCGATGGAGCCTGCAAGGTGCCTCTGGTCTCCCTGCGACCTTGCAGGCCCCTCTGACAGCCAGGGCCCATCGCACTGGATAATCCTGCTGAGCATCCAGCTCAGAGCGAGGAGTCACTGCACAAGACTTTCTCCAAGTCCTAATAAAGTACGGCGTTACTGATGGTAATTAGGGCTCTCGCCTCTCCGGTTAGCCTGGTGTGACCAGGAAAGGCCAGTGGAAATCAACATCGAGATGGCAGGCCTGGCCGTCTGTCTCGCTGCAGTTGAGGCCTTCGTGCCGACGGGCCAACAGGGTGGAGTTTAGTCTTTTTAGCTGTGACTTCCCCTCCTACCCCAAACCCTCGGACCATGGAGAGTGGAGATGGGGCGTACACTCGAAGTCACGCTAAAACCCGACGTAAACAACTCGAGGGAAATCCGTTGGACAGGAAAGGCGGAAGGGGTTACCTTTACCCGCTGGGCTCTGCATTCTCTATTCGGCGCCACTGAAATGAAGATGCCCACCTACATTACCCGGGTTTTGTTTTGGCTCACTGTTTAACCCTTTGAGTAGCAGGAATGTTCATGTATGTCCTCGTGCCTCCTGACCATACAGAGTACGATCGTACATGTAGAAGGCAACATGTATATTCTTCTTGTTTCCATAAATTGGCTATCAAACAAACATAATTTTAAGTTAAAACTATAACTGGAACTAGTTTTATTTTTTGAAAAAACAAAACAAAACAAAAAAACAACTCACTCCTGGGGTCAGCGAGCATGAAAAAAACCTCACTACTCAAAGGGTTAAGACTGTTGAAATAAGTTCTTCCTGGGCACTTAGGAGTTGAGAAGAAATCCGAGAAAGGCGGGAACGAGGGCCTCATGCCTTCCCCGGGCAGTTCAGAGTGAGGAGAGGGGGTCCTGGAGGCGGTGTGACTGCACCCATCCCTCCTGTCCTCGGGGGGCTTGCGGGCCACTGAAGGAGGGGCCAGCGTGAAAGGTCATGCCAATGAGATGTGGGAACTGCACGCTAAAAGAGGAATGGCACCGTCTGGCTCTTTGGCTCACTGCAGAGTACATCAGAAAGACAAAATATGGCGTCTGAGAGTTCAGAGGAGAACAAGGGTGCTCAGGCTGGGGCTCCAGGTCGCCTGGGGGCTGGGGGTGACTGCAGGAGTGGGTGGTTCTGTGGAAGGAGGAGCCTGGGGAACACACAGAGAAAGCCAGCACTCACATTGTGTGAAGAGAATAAGAGACATGTTTGAAGATTCATTCCGTGCCAAGTGAGAGTCCAAGAGGACTGGAATATCCCTGGAGGGCTGTCCATGCAGAGTGGACTATCTGTGGTCATTTAGTGATGCATGGCCCTTCCAGGTGTGACTACAGCCAGGCGTGACTCTGTTCCAGGGGCTGTGGCCATCCTGCCTGAGGTTCCTGCCCAGCTCTCAGGGCCAGGTCCCCTCCTGTGCCCTCTAGGAGGGCCGGGGTCCTTGTACTGCAGCACCGCCTTCCAAACATCTGCAAAGGGCAGGTGCTCTCACCTAGGGCCCGGGAACACCTGGCTCTGTCACAGGTGACCCCTGACCTTGCCAACTGCAGTCACTGGCTCAGGACCTGCTAGGCGAGTCCCGCAGAAGTCTGCAGCCTTGTTCCAGGGAACAGGGGACCCAGCAGTCAGTACCTCCTCCATCCTGGCCACCCCAAGAATGAACTCTTTTTTGCGAGTGCTTGGTGGTGACAGGGACCTCCCCTAGGTGGTCACAGGGTCACATCCTTAGCCCAGAACTGCCAGGCTTACCAGCCAGGTCCCAGTGAGATCTCCAGCAGCCCTGGGTATCAGCTCATGACTGGAAACAGGCTGCTTTCTCGGTCTGTGGGACGTGGAACTGAGGTGGTCAGAAAGGACAGTTCCGGGATCCTCTGCGCGGTTAGTGAGCAGGGTCCAGGACACTGTCCCCAGCCCACCTGCAAGGAAAAGCAGCGGAGCCTTTGGCTCCTCCCCCTCTGGTTTTCTCAGCATCTCCTAGGTGCCGCTCGGTGCTGAGGACACATTTACGCGGCTGTTACAGACAGGGACAGAGGACTGGGAAGGCCTGGGCCCTGTCCCCATCAGCAGGTTCACAGAGGTGCCCCCGTGCACGCTGCCTCATGGCCAGGACCTGATTCACTCTGCTCTGCAGCTCTTATCACAAGTGAATTAGCCTCGCTGGGGCCTGGTTCTAATCTCCCAGTGGCCCTGCCGGTACCCTGTCTCAGAGGTCAGCATGCCAGCTCACTGAGCCCCCATTGTGGGAACCCGCTGAATGACCCTGCTGCTCACTGCAGGCTGCAGGGCTCCGCTGTCCCCACGGAGGGGCATGGCGCCACCGAGGAGAGCGGGGCCCAGTGTGGCTTCTGGCTTTCACAGCCACTGATGCGCCACCTGAAAGAAAAGAAAAAGAAGTTAAGACACTTGACAGCCTGACCAGGCGGTGGCACAGTGGATAGAGCACATCTGACTGGGACGCGGAGGACCCAGGTTCAAAGCCCCGAGGTCCACCAGCTTGAGTGCAGGCTCATCTGGTTTGAGCAAGGGGTCACTCGCTCTGTTGTGGCCCCCCGTCATAGCACATATGAGAAAGCAGTCAATGAACAACTAAGGTGCTGCAACAAAGAATTGATGCTTCTTATCTCTCTCCCTTCCTGTCTCTCTGTCCCTATCTGTCCCTCTCTCTTTCACAAAAAAAAAAAAAAAAAGAAACTTGCTGTATCTCAATTCTATTTTATGACTCTCTTCGAGAAAGGCAGGAAACAAAGTTCTCCTGCCCCTCACTTTACAGAAGCGGGGGCCTGAGGACCAAGTGCCCCAGAGCTGACTCAGCAGGTCTCACAAACTGTGTCCCGGAGAGAAAATGACGGGAGGGGTCCTGGAGCAGGGGAAGGACACAGTAAGGTGGCCTCAGCGCAGTGGAGCTGCCCAGCGTGGCGTCCGCTCAGCACAAGTGTCCCACCAGTCACTCCTTCGGTCCTCTCCAGTGCCCGAGGACGCAGATACGGTCATCACGCCCATTCTACAGATGTGGGAATGGAGGCACAGCATTCACAAAGCAAGCCCGTGTGTATGGCCGAGCCCAGAACGGACCGTGGCTCGCGCTGTTTCCCAGCTCCTCTGGCCCCATGTCCTGTGGCTGCAGGACACCTACTCTGTCTCAGCCTCGGGAGCCCACCTAGCAAACTCTGCAGCCACAACAGAGGGCCAGGCCCTCCTCCCTCTGACATCATCCCATTCCCGGGTTGCAGGGAAGGCCTTTGCTGCACTTACATAGTCATCATGCCACACCATTAAAGCTGGCTAACTGCATTAAAACCTGAAGGAAAGTGACAGATGTGTTTTCCCAAGGATCACTTCTACGACATGTATTATTAATATCTGCCTGCTTTACTAGAACAGTGGCAAATGACCAAAAGTCTAGTGAACAGAAGAAAAATCAGGATGTATATTCTGTGATCTGAAGAGCAACCAGGAATGCTACGCTGCATTTGTGTGTGTGTGTGTGTGGGGGGGGGGTTACCTTTATAGAGTTGGGAGTGGTTCAGATCCAGGTGATGAGATAGGTCCTTGGGTTGCACGGGAAGTGGCAGGACAGATGAGGACACATCAGGGGCGTCCTGATGCTTTCACTCGTTCTCTTAAAACCAGCCTGCAAGGGAGAGCGGATGGGAATGGTGGGTGCACGGAGCTGGAGGAGCTGTGCACACAGCGGAATGCCATTCAGTGGTGAGAGAGAGAAATCCTGCCCTTGGCAACAACACGGATGGACCTGGAGGGGCAGGCGTTCGGCTGAGTGAGATAAGTCAGAGGCAGAAAGACAAATACTGCACGATTGCACTTAGAAGTGGAATCTTAAAAAGCCAAATGCATAGGAACAGTGGAATGGTGGATACCTGGGGAGATGTTGGTCAAAGCATAGATTTCTAGTTGTGACAGGAGTAAGTTCTGGGACTCTAATGTACAGCATGCTGATTACAGCTAATAATACCGTACCATGGACACTGCTCATAAAAATTAGGGGATCGTGGAACGTGCAGATAGATACTCCAGTACTCTCAGCCTTTTGTATAGTGCATTTTCACCAATGAAATAAAAGTTGGTTTTGCATCTCATTTGTATAATCAAACAACTTTCTTTGATGTGTCGTTTGCTTTTCTGATGTTCTTGTTTAATTAAAAAAATCAAATGCTTCTTTTATCCTTTCATATTCATTTCGAAATATCCCCTAATTTTTGTGAGCAGTGTCCCTGGAAGTTGCTAAGTGAGTGTATCTGAAGTAGTCTCACCACAGGGAAGAAATGGCAGTTATGTGACACAATGAATGTGTCAGCTAATCGTTTTGTAATAGAGAAGTATATCCAATCAACCCCCAGTACAACTTAAACTTATATAATGTTATATGCTAATTATAACACTGACTAGCTCCATGAAGCTGGGGAAAAACTAAACTGAGAAGTCTGAGCCCTGCTGCCAGCTCGGGGCAGAAAGCCAGGAGGAGGGACGGAGGGAGGCGGGCGCAGGAGGAGTGCCAGGGGGCGGCCAGTGCAAGTCCAGGCTGCCCCACGCCTCAGGGAGGCCAGCCTCTGCCAGCAAAGGAGCTGCGTCTTGTCCCTCACTGTCCTGGGCATCTGCTGCGTGGGCCCTGAGCTAGCACCTGCCCCTCCTACCCCACCCCACCTATAGCTTTGGGAAGGCCCCTCACCAACATCCAAACATACCATGCACATGCCTCCCAACCCCAATTCCCACGTTTAGATGTAAGAAGTTAATGAGAGCAGTTCAGTGACCCAGCCACTAGGAACTGTTACGGTCCCTGTTGCCGCTGATCTTATTTAATCCTCAGCAGTTCCACAGCCCTCGGCGGAACGTGTTTTCCGTAAGAGGCACGTTACATGCCAGGTGACGTGAGCATCCTTCCTCCTCCCCCAGGACAGATGACTTACCACGTTAACAAGGCGGCAGCTTCACAGACATGATTTCCTGGTTGGATTTCTGAATTGCTGCTCTTTAAATTTACACAAGAGGTATATCATATAACGCAGAGCGCTCTGCTGCAGGGACAGGGATGGAAGTTGGGTCTCCATGTCACGTCCCCTCTCTGTCTGTGTTGCAGCTGGTGAGTGACTTGTTGGAGTTTTGCTTCTATACCTTCCGAGAGTCCCAGGCCTTGAAAGTGGAGTTCCCTGCGATGCTGGTGGAGATCATCAGCGACCAGCTGCCAAAGGTGGAGTCCGGGAACGCCAAGCCCCTCTACTTCCACAGGAAGTGACGGACACGTCTTACCGGAAGAACTTTGCCTTAAGTGTCCCTGTGTTATTCTGCACCCACGAAGGACCCGAGAAATCATATTTTTACCATGTGATGGTTGATTCTCACACGTGTTCAGCAGTTTCTCAAGTTCAAAGTCATGTCAAGGGTTTGGAGCCGGGAAAGCAGTGAGACGTGGATTTGGCGAGACCCGAACAGTCTAAAGGACTCTTCCCTCTCCGGTCCCCAGTGCTTAAAAGACACGTTCCCGTTCCTCTGGATGAAAAGCCATATCTAGTCAATAACTCTCTGATTTTGATACTCTAACAGATGGAAGTTTTAACTATGCCATGTAGTTTCTCGGTATCGTTCGCTTGTTTTAAAAGGGTTCAAGGACTAACGAACTTTTTAAAGCTTACCCTTGGTTTGCACATAAAACATATAGTCTATGGGGCATTAATATTCTTTTATTATTTAAAAAACACAAAAAAAGAAAAAATCTATACAGATTCCCGTTGTCTAATAACAGAGCACGTGGGGCGGAACAGCGCCCCCTCTGGCTGGCACTCGCCCACGTTCCTCTGCATCACTAGCATCCACAGCCCTTAGCGTCCATTTGTTGCTTAATTAGAACGGATAAGATGTTAAAAACAAATGCCTTGGTTTCAATTTCTAGTATCTATTGTGTTGGCTTTACAAATAATTTTTTTGGCAGTCTTTTGCTGTGCTGTACATTACTGTATGTATAAATTGTGAAGGACCTGAGTTATATAAGGTATAAGGAACTTTTGTAAAAGAGAAAAAAAAAATCCCCCCCACACAAAAAAACTTCAGTGGTTAATAGGAAGAATGGGAAAGTATTTTTGAAAGAATTCTATTTTGCTGGAGACTATTTAAGTACTATCTTTGTCTAAACAAACAAGGTAAAAAAAATTTTTTTTTGTAAAGTGAAACGTCGTGCATGCCTAATGAACCGTTTACAGTGTATTTAAGAGAGGGAGAGCTGTGCCTTTTTTAGCTTCATGTCTGATTTGCCGTTTTACAGTCTCTGTTGTAAATAACCACGCTGACACCTCTCCGGTTGTCCTGAAGCCCTTCTCCCTGCCTTTCCTGTACTTCTGTTCTGTGTGGTCTCCCGCGGGTGGGTGTTCATGGGACGTGAGCAGGTTTTCTGGCTTCTGTTTCATCCTGCTTCTGTCTGGGGACACCGGGCTGTGGTGTCCACGGCGCCTGCGCGGAGTCACTGGACCACATGCGCGCGCGGGGGAGTGGGCCCAGGGGACAGCCCCCTCTTTCCCTGTGTCCTCGAGGGGCGGAGTCAGCCGCAGAAGAGCCGGCTGCGGTAACGCCAGGGCTCAGCCAGCACGTGCTCATCCCATCTTAGAAAAACGGATTTTCTCTTTGAGGACAAAAAAAAAAAAAAAAAAAAATAGTCCATGCACTCTGTCCATCTGTCAGAGGTGACATGTGCACGTCTGGTCTGGGAGGGGGATGTTACACTCGAGGAGCCGGTCCTAGAAACACCCCCGTCAGCACGGTCAGAATGGGCGTGGAGACCACACCCACGATCATTAGAGGGTTTTTAAGATTTTCTTTTTTCAAAGGTTGGTTTTAACAATACATTTTATACATCAACAGTTTTGGGGAGGAAACTACAGATCACATAAGCAAGACAGTGGCACTAAAACTTGTAATTCATGAATCTGTTCAGCACTGATGCAGTTTATGGCTTTTCTCTTGCCTCAGATCACACCAAACTGTGTCTCTTGGGGGGAAAACTTAACAATACGATTGCACTAAATAAACTACTTTGAATAGAGGCCAAATTAATCTGTTAAAAATGGTGATAATCATCAGGGACTCAGTGAAATTGCATTATTTTCCAAAACCTAGAAGCTGTAGCGGGGGCAGCCCTAGACGGGGCGGAGGCAGCACTGGGATCCACTCTTCTCTCCAGGGCTCAGGTGCAGGCACCACGGCCTTGTCTTTTTCCAGACACCTGCCTTCCGGGAGGGGAGGCCTGTGGAAGCTGCACCCAGAGGGAGTTTTTCTTACATCATTTGCAATTTCAGGTATTTAATTTATAGGCAGATCTTTAAAGACACAGCCAACTTACTTACATGCACAGCAATACGAAAGCCACACTTGGAAGAGGATCAATACACAGCATGCAGACTGGAAGTTTCCAGAAAAAAGAACAAGAAAAATGGCTTACAAGAGCACCTTTTAGCTCAGACTTTTTACGAGATCAGAATTTTGACATGACCAGGTTTGGGATGGAGATGGTCTGCATCAGCTTTTTGTACTAACAAAGTTACTGACTGGCTCTGTGTGTCTCCGGGTAACTTGGCTTGATTAAACAGCAAAGCCATATTCTAAATTCGCTGTTGAATGCCTGTCCCAGTCCAAATTGTCTGTCTGCTCTCATTTTTGTACCATATTGCTCTTAAAAAAATCTTGGTTTGGTACAATTCATAATTCACCAGAACTTCTTCATATAATTAAAAAAAACACTAAATTAGTTTAAAATGAAGCAATTTATATCTTTATGCAAAAACATATGTCTGTCTTTGCAAAGGACTGTAAGCAGATTACAATAAATCCTTTACTTTAATCACTTGTTGTTTCGCAAACAGTTCATTTGAATGTCTATAGGAACACCTGGGTTTTGTGCCCTTCTAAATTTTGATTATATGTTACTTCTGCCTATATGCAAGACAGAGTAAGTTTTTTGGTGTTTTTGTTCCCACCATGTTAGAGACCTATGTTAGCCACGTGTTAACTAGACTCTTTGGGGATTAGATGCCTTGTTTCTAACTATTAATATTTGGTCCACTAAAATACCCTGTAAAAGCTTAATAACAATTTCTGCTACCCTGTAGCCGTTAAACACTGTGTCTACGCATTGCCTCATTTATCTTCACAAGTACATGAAAGCATGTGCATCTTACAGACGCAGAAACTCACATGAGTAGACCAGATGCCCTGTCTGTGGACTCCAGCTGTCTTCTGCCATGTTGTCTTGTCCTGCTGTCTCTCCCGGAGTCGTCTTGGGCTGTCGAGAGACTGAGCTCCCCACCGGCCATGATGTTTCTCACACTCCTTACAGACTGCTCCCGATTCCACTCATTAATATGAACCACGAACGAGCAATAGGCAATTATCGGCTCATTTTCAAATTAGAAAACATTTTTCCCCCACAGAATAAATTCAAGTATAGTCATGCACAGCTTAACGATGAGGATGCACCTGAGAAATGCATTACCAGCCAAGTTCATCATTGTGTGAGCATCACAGAGGGCACTTACACAGACCAAGGTGCTGCCGCCTGCTGCACACCTAAGCCTATGTTGCTCCTAGGCTACAAACCTGTACAGCATGTTACTGCGCTGAATACTATAGACAACTGTAATACAACGTTAAGTATTTGTGTATCTAAATATAAAAAAGATGCAGTAAAAATACGGTATAAAAGTTTAAAAAATAGTAATAGTACCATGCGGGCCACTTACCATGAACCTCTGAGCTTGTAGAACCGGAAGTTGCTCTGGGCGAGTCAGTGAGTGAGTGAGTGAGTGGTGGGTGTAGACGTCTAAATACTGTACATGCAAGCTACACTGAGTTTATAAAACAACACGAGATTATATCAAGCACTGGAGAAAATGATGAAATCAAGAGACAACAGTAAGCATGAGGTCTATGAGGCTACTGCTGGTGTTAACTGCTTTATGGCGACGTTTTTTTATATAAGTACAACACATTCTATAATAATGGTATGAAGTATAATATAGTAAATACATAAGCCAATAACAGACATTTATTATAAAGTATTATGTGCTGTACTTTTATACTCCTGAAGAGTTTGTATACAGCAAGATCACTACAAACAAGTACTGTGTTACACAATGTTATCATTTTCAGCTCCATTACAATGTTATCGACCACCGTTATCTATGTGGTCCGTCATAAACCGAAGAGTCGTCATATAGTGCATGGCTGTATATTTTTAATGTGTCCTTGAACTAGTGATCGTTCAAACCCATTTGCATTCAGAAAGAGAAAACTAAGGGTTAAACAAACTCAACTTCACTTAGACACAACAGATATTTTTCTGGACCACCTCATAGACATTAAACACAACACAGGAAAAGATTTTTCATTTAAAAGACTAGAGTTGTGCCCTTGCCAGATAGCTCGGTTGGTTAGAGCATCATCCTAAACACAGAGGTTGCCAGTTTGATTTCCGGTCAGGGCACACACAGGAACAGATTGATGTCCCTGTCTCTCATCTGCTCTCTCCTATCCTCTCTAAAAAAAACAAAATCAATAAAAAATTTAATATATATATATTCAAATAGTAAAAGGCTAGAGTTGTATGCACAAACTTGTTTGTAAAACATCTACATATGATGGTAAGTTCCTATCTTAAAATTTATACAGCCCTGGCCGGTTGGCTCAGCGGTAGAGCGTCGGCCTAGCGTGCGGAGGACTCGGGTTTGATTCCTGGCCAGGGCACACAGGAGAAGCGCCCATTCGCTTCTCCACCCCTCTGCTGCGCTTTCCTCTCTGTCTCTCTCTTCCCCTCCCGCAGCCAAGGCTCCATTGGAGCAAAGATGGCCCGGGCGCTGGGGATGGCTCTGTGGCCTCTGCCCCAGGTGCTAGAGTGGCTCTGGTCGCAACATGGCGACGCCCAGGATGGGCAGAGCATCGCCCTCTGGTGGGCAGAGCGTCGCCCCTGGTGGGCGTGCCGGGTGGATCCCGGTCGGGCGCATGCGGGAGTCTGTCTGACTGTCTCTCCCTGTTTCCAGCTTCAGAAAAATGAAAAAAAAAAAAAAAAATGAAAAAAAAAAATTATACAATTTGACCTCTTTGGGAACAGAACTTGACACAGAAAGTCCTAACTCTACACAAAAGCCATCTTAGGCCGTGAGCCTGCCGAGGCTAGCAAGAGGCCACACCGGTGGGCACCCTTGATTAAAGTGGGTGCCTTTCCTGAATAGAGCAGGTTCAGTCTTAGGTCAAGTATGGCCACATTTCTAAGAATTTCTTAGAGTGCTCTCAGGCCCACAGAATCCAGCCGCAACATCTAATAATCAGCTAGGAACGAAGTCTCTGCCACTGAGACAGCCGACCCCTGTGAGCCAAGCAGTGAAAATACACGGCATGATGCCTGTGCAGGACTGGGCTGCTCCTGTATGCTGGATGTCCCTGAGGCAAACAGACAGTATTGTCCTTGTATGTTCAAGTCAGCTCCGACATACGTTTCGATGAACTACAAGTATACACAGATTAAAATGACTCGATTTTAAGCATTTCTGACACTTGTAATTTCAAGTCATCCAATTGCTAGTGCAGCATTTTTCTTGGAAATAAAACAGCGGCTTCCCAAACAACACTGAATAAGAGAAGATCAAGATAATGACCTTAATTATCAGCAGAGACCAAGACTGTATCACAAGCACAGTGAACCATGGGGCAGAGTAGCAGTCAGCTACCACGTACCCCCCCCCCCCCAGGGAAAAAAGTGTTAGTGGCTTAAATTAACCACCATTCATTCTTTCTCATGTGCTTAGGTCAGACAGGAGGGTTCTGCGGACCTGGGCCAGGCTGGGCTGAGGGAGGCTTGTTCCTGCGTCTGTGTTCAGCCAGCAGCTGACTGGTCCAGGATGGTTTTGCTCCATGTGGCCTCTCTTCCTCCAGCGGACTAGCCTGGCCATATTTTCATGGTCGAAGCAAGGTTCTAAGAAGGACAGTGGGAAGGCCCGACAATTTTCAAGCCTGTGATGGCATCGAGCTTGCTCCTGTCCCGTTGGCCAGAGCACATTATGAAGTCAAGCTTACCATCAGCGGGGGAGGGCTCCTCAGAAGGAAGGGACACGGGTCAGGGAGGAGTGCCACTTGAGGTCATTAAATCAATCTTCCGCTAGCAGTTACTCAGATGTTTTCCTCACAGGATTCATGTTGCCATGACAGTGGTTTTCAAGTTCTCATGGTCTGGAAAACCCTTCTGTTGGATGCTTATCCCCTAGCCTGTCTGTCCAGAGAGGGTCATGGCTCTTCATGATCGGAAACACGTGGGCTGTGTCAGACCATGTTCTTCCCACCCCGGTGGCTTTGCCTCCACTGTTTTCTCAGCGGCTAACGTCGACGAAGAAATCCAGACACTCATGCATGGCACTGAGCTGCCTAAATGAATCCCACACCTTGACTGCCCAAGACACCCAAGTGCAGGTCTCCTGTTTGGAACGAAGGCAGAAGTCTGCTTTCCAGTCGAGGTGATCTGATAGGAAAGAATCCTCCACGGTAGCCTTCCAATCAGTAGATCGAGTTACAGTTAGCCAGACACTGAAGCACGAGACGGCGTGCCAGCCGAGCCATGTGGGGTGGCAATAAATTACTGCCCGGGCCAGTCCAGGGGAGGAGAGTGCTGACAGGCATCTGAGAAGACATGTGCAGGGGCAGGACGGGGAAGCTGCCTGAGGACACTCTCCCAGAATGACACCCTCAGACAGGAGGGAGGAAAGAAAGCCGCGTGGCTCAGGACAATGATTCATAAAGTCATGGAAAACATCTGGCTGAGGAAGACCTCGCCAAGACTGCCTGTGGACTTGAGGGGAGAACCAGTAAGAAGGTAGACGGGGCTCAGCACTGAGGTGAATGGGGAACAAGGACAAGGCCAAGATTCAAAAGGCAGTGGGCCCCGGCCAGGTAGCTCAGTTGGTTGAGCATCATGCCAATACACCAAGGTTGTGGGTTTGATTCCTGGTCCGGGCACATGCAAGAATCAACCAGTGAATGCATGGGTGAGTAGAATGACAAATCAGTGTTTCTCTCTCTCCCACTTCCTCGCTCTCAAATCAGTAAGTCAAAGTGAAAAGAAACAAAGGCAGCAGGTACCCTGGGGAAGGCGGAGTAGGCCAACACTGCTGGGCGGAGGGGAAGAGCAGGAACGGCCTTCGGAGAAGGGGCCCGGGGAAGAAGCGGCGGGCGGGGCGGGTAAGGGGACAGGCTGACCCCAGCAGCACCGTCCCAGCCGTGTCCCCCTCCTGTGGCCATCTCCCCTCTCCTGCATGAACTGAACCCTGGGCCTGCCAGGCCCCATTCTGGAGCTTCCCTTTCCCTGCCGGTAGTCACAGCGCCCCGACGACGCTGGCGCTCCTCTCTGGATCTCACAGAAGGAAGCCGAAGCATGAGGAGCTCATGTTAAGATGCCCAAGGGCACCAAGGTATAGAATAGTGAAAGAGGGACTTCCAAACCAGCTGCTTTTAACTCAACACCTACCTGTAGCTACTGACCAGTTTCCTGGGGTGGAGGGGGGTGGTGACAAGGCACCACAACTGGGTTGACTTAAACAACAGGAATTTGCTACCTGCTTTTGGAGGCTGGAAGTCTGAGACCAAGATGCCTGCAAGGCGCGTTCCTCCTGCAGCCACGAGGAAGGGACCTGTCCCAGGCTTCTCTCCGTGGCTTGTAGGTGGGCGTCTTCTCCCTGACTCTTCGCACAGTCCTCCCTCTATGTGGGACTGGCTCAGTGTCTAAACTCTTTTTTTTTATAAGGACACCAGTCTTACTGGATTAAGACCCAACCCTACGGACCTCATCTTAACTAATAACATCTACAATAATCCTGTTTCCAAATAAGGTCACACTCTGAGGTACTGGGTTAGGACTGCAAGGTAAGAATTTCGGGGTGGAGTTATAAGCCAGCTGGTAATAGCCATTAGCCCCTGCCGGCCTCCAGGAGCGACATGGTGCCGCAGAAGGGGCTTATGAAGAGTCCATAGAACCTGAGCCGAGCTCCTTGCTCTTGAGTGCCTCCACTTCCCCATCTGTAAAATGGGATCCTTTCTCCCGACTCATTCAGTCACTGTAAGGAAAAAATGACTTAAACATCCATCACTGGCACCAACAACCCTCAACTGCAGAAGTTTCTCTGCCGCAACACAGGAATGGGCCGGGGGCAGCCCCTTTGACTCTGTTCTCAACTGGCATCTCCTTCATAGGCACAGAGACCAACTGCCGGGGCAGAGTCCTGGGTGCCACATCAGATGCAGGCCCCACAGCCCCGCTGCAAAGAGGAAACACAGAATCTGAGTGCCCTCTATTGCCCCCCCCCCCATGCCTCTGAGAGAGCACAGGCTGCAGACCGGGTCTAAGCCACTGCAGCAGGTGCTGACCCCGGGCTGGGGTGAGGGTGGGCGCCCTGAGCGGGGTGGGGCATCGCTCAGACAGCGTGGGCCAGATGCTCGGGACAGCCACACCCAGGTAACAAAAACACAGAAATCGGCATACCCCACTTCTCCTCCGGGGAAATGAAACGGTAGCTCAGCAGTGGACTGAATCTACGCTGGGCCAGGCAGGGGAGGCTGCCCTCCTGGAGACCCTGGTAAACCTAATGTGCCCCAACCCGCACAGGTAGCCAGGCTCAGTGGCAATTTCCTTGACCATGTAAGTGGTACTCAACACCCTCTGTGGGGGATAATAGCAATTTGGGGGTAGCACAATGCTGGGTGCACCTCACTGTGGATGATGGAAATCCGAAAGCAAACAAATCAAGTCCAGGTGTGGTAGGTCTTATTTTTCAATGGGGATACACCAATTAGGAATACTGCCAGGGCTGACCTCAGTCCACCATATCTGCCTATAAAGGTTTGTGTTTTTCTGCAGAGGGGTTTCTCAAAGTGGGGACATAAGCCACGGGTCCCTTCTGCATAACCAGCGGGCATGGGCAGGAAATGTCAACTCAGAAAACAGGACAGCCCCAGGCCCAGCGGGCCCACTGCACAGGGCCAGCTGTCACTGTCCGGCCCTGGGCTCCTCAGCAGTCTCAGTACTCCCCATCGGGCCCACAGTTCTGTATTTTACGTTACATTACACTAAGATCGTCCTTATTTTTACTATAACACACACTTTGCAACGAGCCCATGCCCCTGTACACGCCTGACTCCAAACTTGATACCTACTTGGTCCAGCTGAGGCAACTTCAAACCTGATTACCAGCAAACTCTTGAATCAAGTCATCTGGGCAAAAGAGGCGGGACAGTCCTCCTCCCTGTAGGGACGAGAAACACACCAAGCCCCGCAGCAGGCCCGGGAGCAGAGCTGCTTCAGAATCCTGGGTCCCGAAAAATGAACCCCACATCCCAAGGACTCCACTACAGATCCGGGAGAAGGGGTGTCCTGAGAGGCAGGATCAGCCTGAGCCCGGGAGGTGGGGGCTGAGGAGGAGGAGGAGGAGGGAGTGAAGGGCAGGGCCCGCCCCCGTCCCCAGCTGGGACCCCATCACTGCAAGGCCCTGGCCGAGGCTTCCCCAGGAAGGGCCCAGAAGCCTGGTCTCCAGCCTTGCAGCCCAGCGGAACCCAGAGGGAGGGGTGAGTGCCGAGGCTGGAAAAGGTGGCCGGTGGCAGAGCTGTGTGGTCCAGAGGAAGGAGGGCTGGCTTCCACCGGACGGCTGCGGCTCCCACACGCTCCCCTGGGGCCGGTGCCCGCAGTCCCAGTCAGGGCACACAGGCCAGGGAGGGGCAGCTGCCCCCAGGGAGAGATGTGGGCCCTCGTTAGTAAGTCCTACCTGGGAACGTGCCGCCATCAGCGGAAAATGCTTTTCCTTCCACTGGTTGGCAAATCACAGAACATTCCAGAGGGAATAAATGCCACCTTCCTCCCCACATTACAACAAACATCAAATAGTAAATTACATTTTATTTCACTTATAGACCTTGGGGCAAAAAGGGTGGTGTTTGGGAAACAGCTCCCAGGTGAGAAGCCTGTTATAAATATGCTGGTGTTCTCAAAGCAGAGGGGGCGCGGGGTCCGCGGGCGGCCATGTAGGAAGGGGCACCGCTGTGCCGCCCTCTGGGTTTAGACAGATTCACGCCCCTGATGGCCCGCGGCAGCCTCTCCCCAGCACATCAACCAGTGCCCACCGGGGCCACCCTGCAAACACCACTACAGCGCAGTTCCCTTTCAGTTCCCAGCAGCAGGTGTGCGGGGAGGTGTCGGTGCTGCTGCTGCTGCTGCTCTGTAGACTGGGTCACTGACAGTCACTTGTCCCAAGGCTTGACAAATGAAAAGTCCCTTCCGTTAACCCTGGCATTCGTCTCCCACTCCAGCTATGCATCTCTGGGCAGCGTGTCACTACCCCCCTCCCCCCTGTGTCCCCCCTCCCACCCCCGGAGTGCCGATCTGTGATCTGTAATTCCCACGTGTCTGGGCAGCTGTGGGTTCCGCCCTGGAGGAAGAAGTTAGCGTGCTGTGCCGCCCCCAGGCAGGTCCTTGGGCGCCAGGGTCCGCGTGGGGCCCTCACAGGCCAGGCGCTAGAGCAGCTTGACGTAATTCTGTGGAATCAGACCCCTCTTGCCATTCAGAGTCCCTTCCAGCCAGCCAGGTTCCCTGGAGGTTTGTACTGAAAGGGAAGAGAAATCACTTTTTTACCAAAATGCCCCCAAATACTTGCTCCCTGTGAATTTACCCACTGTGTATCGTAAAGGCTCAGCTAATAGAGAACAGGGCCACAGCGTGCCAAGTGTACCTCCTGGGTCAGCAACATCCTCCCTCCACAAATGCCTACATGCTGCATTCAAAGCCCCACTGTCCGAGGCCCAAAATGCAGTCTAGATACAACATCACTCCTTGGACAGCCTTGAAGATTAGGATGAAGAATGCGATGCACAGAGAACTTCAGGCTCTTGTCACACAGAAGGTGGGAAAGCCAAGATCTAATGTCAGACAAAATAACTCCGGAGGTGACAATCCATAAATAGCTACCTGCTATCAACCTCTCCTCTTCCCAGTACATGCTCAGACACTGGTACTGTGTGTGCATGTGCCTGTGTGTGTGAAGACAGGTGCATATATGGGTGTGTGTAGACACACACACACACACACCTTTTCTTTGGACTTCTGCAATCCGGAGTGGAGAACTTCAGTCTCCAGGGTCAGAGAGCTATCATCCTTTCGCTTGCTGGTAGAACTGACCTTGACTGAGGGCCTGACCCTCCTTCACATGTCTGTGTGCCGTAGGAGACAGCCCTGTGCTTGCTGCGGTTCTGAATGGCCTGAGACCTCGCCAGGAATAGGGTCAAGTTGAGTATACAACCCGATTCTGGCTATCAAGACCTGAGGATAGGTAAACTAGGAAAGAAGTTCTGGAAAACTTCTCATTCTTCAAAATATGAGAGGGGGGGGAGGGAGGGAGAACATAAGGAAGAGGCATCCCTTCTGCTGGGGCTGAGTGTGGCCATGACGTCTTGACGGGTGCTGCCATCTTGACTCCACGGGGAAAGCCAACCGGACGCCCCCGTCCACAAGCGGAAAACGCTGCAGCAGAGGTGGAAATACTGTGGCTCGGAGAAGGAGAATTAACCAACCCTAGCGCTCCCTCTTTCCAGACTTATTACTGTGTGGGCTCATCCATCTTCATGATTAGCTCACCCACTGGGTCGGCTTTCGTTACCACAGCAAAAGGCATCCTGCTAGCTACAACCCTCTACCAGGGCAAACATCTCACAAACAGAACTGTATAAGGGACTTCAGCGGCTCCACAAACAAATCCAATCACCGATGCAAACATGTGCCATCACTTCTCAAATGGGTGGGTTTCCACGCTACCATCTCAGCTTTCCCTTCTGCCATATGGTGTGCCGACCACCTGTGACAGGCCTGGGCAGGGGGATCTGTCACCACACTCTCCTGGAAAAACTGCACGTGCATACCGAATGGTGGCAGAGGAATGAACTGGCTTCTACTCCAAGAATAAAATTTCTCCACAAAGTGTAAACCTGTCATATGCGGGGTTTTGGGTATACACACAGAAACCTCTTCTAAAAGCGGCAACGTGCTTTCTAAAAGAACGATCCCCAGCCAATGCCACACTGCTGACAATATACCGCTACGCTTTCTGTTGATGTATTCCAAACATTCTGGCTAATCAACCATTCCAGCCCAAGGGTCTAAGGATCTGTTTCCCCAGAACTCTTTTGGGCAGCTCCATTCACACACAACATGACTGTTTCCACAGCAACCAATGGATTTCATCATGAGCCGGACTGGAGAAGAAAGAAATCAGGACGTGGGACGGGTGAGACATGCCCTCAACCACGGGGGGGGGAGGGGATCTGTGAGATATTAAGCTGGGCACCAGTCCTAAAGGCTTGTGTATGAAACATTAAACACAAAATCTGCACCCTTGTTTCCATGTGCAAAGTCAATACCCCTATCTAAAGAGTCACGTTATTCAAATCAGCAAAAGTCATTAGAGCATAGGAATAGTACGAGAAATTATAAACCAAAATTCTTCTACAAAAGCCTTCTTTCTGTAAGTCAGATGTGGCAAACCTGAAGCATCGGGGAGGCCTGGTGGGGGGGAAACAAAGGATGCAAATCAGAAAGACTTCCTAACTCCAATGGCACTAGCTTCTCTGTGTCAGCAGAAAGATGTCCTTAAGGAAGAACCCCAATAGTTCAAAGGGTTGGAGAATAACCAAGATCAAGGCGGAGGTGGTATGCCAGCTACCCGGACAGACACAGCGGCTGGCGTCCAGTTCCCGGGAGACAGACGGGCCAGCTCTCTCCTGTCCAATCCACCGAGGGAGAGAGAGACTCGTGCGCCTGACAGCACCCGACCGCGGACCGCCTGGGCGAGGCTGCAGACGGAACATACCCCACCGCACAGCCCCCACTGTGCTTACCATCCTCAAAAATGGCTCCTATCTCGAAAGATAATTCGGAGCTGTGTTCTGCTTCGCAGGGATACACCGCTCGAGCCTTCCGACTTGCGACGCTGAGAAGGGAACAGGAGAGACTCACGTTAACACGCGGAGAGGCTGGGAGACAGAAACCCCAGCTTCCCACCGTCTCCCGTGTCCCAAACCTCATTTCTGTGTCACTGGCGGGATAACAACTTTCACAAAAAGAATCAGCAGGGAAGTGAACATTGGGCCAAAGGACAGCACTTGATTTTCAAGGAAATGATGGGTTTTGAGTTCAAATCTCTCTTTAGGGCACCTGTCCGGGCAGTGCTCCCTGAGCCTCTGCACCCAGTGCTCCCTCTGTCTGGCGGGGTGCCCTTTCCCATCGTTCCGTGTCATCGGAACCACGGGGCGTGTGCATTTCCCAAGCACCTCGGGTTACCCCTTAGAAACAGCACCCGTGCCTTGAGACGGAGGCACACACGTACTAAGTGGGCTCAGCAACACTGGGACACTGGTTGTTTGGACTGACAGCTTCTGTGCCCTTCTGGAAAGGGGCCTGTTCCTGGTTGGGTCTTCTTTGTTTAGTCCCCCTCACTCCTGCCCCTCAAAAGGCACAGCAGGCTCAGCTTCTCACCACTTGCCACAACGTCCCATGTGGGGACAGAGCATCCTGGGGAAGTGCCCCACCTCTCCAGCGTGGGGGAAGCCACGGATGACAGGAAGAGCTTCAGCCTGACACCCAAGAGCAGGGGCCTGATCAAGGCCAGCGCCTCTGGCTTCTGCACAACTGGCCCATTACATGGCCGTATTCATTGCTGTTTCCAGTGTCCAGTTTACCTTCCTTTAAAATAAAGCATGTGCCTGACCTGTGGAGTCCCAGTGGATAAAGTGTCAACCTGGAGCACTTGCGGTCGCCGGTTCAAAACCCCGGGCTTGCCTGGTCAGGCACAAATGGGAGATGCTGCTACCTGCTCCTCCCCCTTCTCTCTCTCCCTCTCTCTCTCCCCTCTCTAAAAATAAATAAAAATCTTTAAAAAATTAAAACAAAACGTGCTTTATGTCTATGTATAAAAAGTTCTTCCAAAATGAATTTCAATAATGTACAACTGGTTCGAGCAGGTCTCACGTGAGGTCAGCTTCTCCTGAGAATGGACTTGACCTTGAACCGAGGCACGGCCCTGAGCCGTGCTTGTGAGTGTTGACCAGAAGGCCGGGAGAACCCGAGCCAGCCTCTCCAGCAGAGAACACACCTGCCCAGGTGAGTGAGCCCTTCCATGTGCTGCCCCTGCATTCCACATCCTCTCCCAAACAAGGTACCTTTCAGGGGGCTTGTCTGCTACGGCGGCAGGAGGAGAGAAAGGGAGAGGTGATGACTTGGGTGACGGAGGTGTGACAGCTGGGCTGCAGGCTGGAGTGGCCGGACACTGCTGGTTAAGCCACTGGACCATCGATGGTCGGGTCTGGCTGGAGCTAAGGGTAGAAGTTTGAAGAACAGGATTTAACAGTATAAAGGCCACAGAACACCAAGTTTGTGTGTGACACCTTGATCCTAAATAGCTAGGGGGACGGCTCCCTTGTCTCTCCAGATGACCGGAAGGCTCGAGTCCTATCCACGCGCTCCCAGAGCCGCACCCCAAACTAGCAATGCCTTATTACATTGCCCCAGGTTCGTGGAGGAGGGCCCGCCTTGCCCAACCTACCACCACATCAGTTCCCTGCCTAGGGCACCAGAAGCCAAGTGTCCAAAATAGTTACTCGGACTCTTAAGATGTTCATGTTTTCTGTTTGTAAGGAAAGTGAAGCGACTCTGCAGTCGTCATGTGCCAGAAAGCTCCAGAAGTTCAGCATATGGCCTTTGAATGTTTCAAGCTCTTTTATCTGGTCATATGCATGTAGCAATTCAGGGGGGAAAAAATGTCACTGGGAATCAAGATCCCTGTGAAGAGGACTGGACTAGCGTGTCAGGGAGAAAGCAACGAGTAGCAAAAAACTTTCATGACCTGAATATTTGCAAATTAAAAAAAAATTAATGGAAAGGTCAATGAACAGACTCCTGGAGGGGCCTCTACCCATGAAGGGAGATTCAACAAGGACGTGTTGATCTGAAGAACGTTGTTCTTCAGTTATCCCAGACCGGAGGCGTGCGACTACAGGGCACAAAGCACGTTAAAAGCACAGTGCTGAGCCTGACCAGGCGGTGGCGCAGTGGACAGAGCGGTGGACTGGGACACGGAAGACCCAGGTTCGAGACCCTGAGCTCGCCAGCTTGAGCGCGGGCTCATCTGGTTTGAGCAAAGCTCACCAGCTTGAGTCCAAGGTCGCTGGCTCAAGCAAGTAAGTGGCCACTTGCTCTGCTGTAGCCCCCTGGTCAAGGCACATATGAGAAAACAATCAATGAACAACTAAGGTGCTGCAACGAAGAACTGATGCTTTTCATCTCTCTCCTTTCCAGGCTGTCTCTATCTGTCCCTCTCTCTGTCTCTGTCACACACACACACACACACACACACACACACACACACACCAAGCATAGTGCTGAACCCTCCTGCTTCAACCCCTCACACTCTCAGCACACAGGTACTCAGTATCTGCTCCACTCAGATGCTCCTCACCTCAAACTCGCCCTCTGTGGCTAAACCTGGTTCCCACGAGCGGCTGCTTCCTGTCCCTCCACGTCCCTGAGCACTGCCTTGGCTTCTTCCTTCTCTGGCAGAACTCATATCGCACTCTGTCCGTTTTTACTTCAAATAGCTCGCAGGCCGTTCCTCTGTGTACCTTCTCATTGTCATCAGGAGACGTTTCGTGTCCGTTACCACTGTGGTCTCCTGGCTCACTCCGAGCCCATTCCTCCAACTCCGCTAGCTCAATAGGCCACACTCAGCCACTGAAGACCCCGTCTACCCCACCTGCCTCCCCCGGGCCCCCTGCTCCAGCGACCACCTGTCTGCCCGCAGCTCTGCTCCCCTGTGCTCTGCATGTTTCTCATCTCGGCCTTGCCCGCCCCTCCGCCTGCCCCAATCTGTCCCTTGCTCGGCTCAGCTCGGCTGCAGGCTGGCCTGCCCTGACACTGCTCCTTTGGCCTAAGTCACAGACCTTCCCTGAAGGCCCGTCACAGCAGTCAACAGGAGGGCAGTTGACGTGAGTTGTTCTGTGACGGTTTCTGATATTTCCCTTGCCCCTGGGCCTGGGGCAAGGGCGAGTCTTCATCTCTCTCTGTTGACCTCATGTGGCCAGGGAGGGCGCTAGGCACATGAAGGCTTCAGCCAACACCTGAGCAACCAACTCAGATGTTCTACAACTAAAGTTGGATTATTATAAATCAGGTACTTGAAACATTCCACTACTGACTTGATAGATATTTAATACACAGCAGGTTTCGATCCTTTGATCAGAAAAGGGGTGGGGGGGATGCACCTTTAAAAAGCATTCTTCTTTGAACAATTTATTTACAACCTTCTATCCAGCCGTTCATTTGGAAGTCATAAAACCTATCTCAGACGCAGCAAAGAAACCCACAAATCTCACACTGAGCTGTGTCACCAGCAGCAAAAGTTATTCCATTCTTTATCCGAAAATGAGCCTTAAATGTTGTCTTACTAATCAAGAAGGGAGAGGAAGGGAGGAGTGAGGCTGTGACAGAATTTAAGACCACCGTTAGCCAAACAATCACCATTTTCTCTCCCAGCAATTATTCAAGGTGCTTGGACAGCGGCGGTGGCGGAAGATGAGATGTTATACCACACCCCCGTCACCTCTTTCTGGTCATAAATAGTCAAGCGATTAAATGATGGCCATCCATCTGCTCAGAGGGAGGACAGCTACAGGATGAAGATGAAGTAGCAATGTGACTGTGTTTATAAGGCTCTTTAAAAATACAGATCAAAAATTTTATAGTTATTGTCTACTTAATCCTCACATTTTTCTTTGAAAAAAAGAAGCATTTTCAGGCTTTTTGTTCATTTCTTTGCTTTTATTTTTGTTTTTTATAAAGAGAAAAAGACCACTTTTGGAAAGTGAAAGAATTATTGGCATGGCAGATGCAGAAGGTAAGGGCCTGTCCCTTTCCCTGGCTTTCTCCACCCTGTCCCAAAGCAGAACTTGGAATCAGCAACCGTTCTCCAGGGTCAAGTTCTCAACTTGAGCCTTTTTGTTTCTTTTCTGTGAGTCGTCTTCTTGTCGCTCAACATAGAGGTGTGCTCTGTGATTCAACACTAACCGGTTCACCGGCCTTCCCACTTACACTTAAATTTCCATCTTTGAGTTCCTGGGTGTTCTACCCACAACATCTCAGAAGCCTCAGCTAGTACTGCTCTAGATTTCAGACTGCCATGCGAGCACAAGCATGGTGAGCTGGACTATTCACAAGAGGGAGCAATACAAGTCTGGAAGTTGCCTCCGGAGAAAACGTGAGAAGTCACGTGGAGAATGATAAGTCCTATAAAAGAGAAGATCCACAGAGCAAAACTAAGTTTGAAAAACAGAACAGAGTAGTTACTTGGAAACAAGAAACTTCTTACAGGACCTGGCCAGTTGGCTCAGTGGTAGAGCATCAGCCTATGTAGAAGTCCTGGGTTGGATTCCCGGCCAGGGCACACAGGAGAAGTGCCATCTGCTTCTCCACCCCTGCCCCTCTCCTTCCTCTCTGTCTCTCTCTTCCCCTCCCACAGCCAAGGCTCCACTGGAGCAAAGTTGGCCCGGGCACTGAGGATGGCTCTATGGCCTCTGCCTCAGGTGCTAGAATGGCTCCGACTGCAATCAATGGAGCAACACCCAGATGGGCAGAGCATTGCCCCCTGGTGGGCATGCCGGGTGGATCCCTGTCAGGCGCATCATGCAGGAGTCGGTCTCAGAAAAATATAATACAAAAAAAAAGAAAGAAAGAAACTTCTTACAGGCTTTTACAGTGGGAAGGAAGGAGATGAGGCAAGAAGTAATTAAATAAGCATACTCAAGATCTACAACTGAATTCCCACCCTCAGCCAGCAGAAGTCTGATGATGGTGTATTTCACAGGGGTCTCCCAAAAGCACACTGTATTATTTTGAAGCCAAGCAATTATAAACGTGAGCCTCTTCATATAAACCATCTCTTACCTTCCAGAATTTGGGGAGGTGTTTTTTTTGTTTGTTTTCTGTTTGGTTGTGTTTTTTGTTTTTTGCATGTGTGTATGTGTGGTAATAAATATAAAAAAAATTTTTTTAATAATTCTTTAAAACATAATGCTAATATTTTCTTTAAAAGCAGTAGAGGAAAATATTACTTTGCAAGATAATGCTGATTTTATCTGTCTTTCTCTTCTTTGATTTAAAACATTTCAGAGGAATCCTAGGTATTTTGGAAATGGCAGTTTCTAGCGAAGGTCTAAGAGCTTTTTTCCTACCTGGGCCCTGGGAGAGAATTAAGCCCTAAAGTTTACGTAACAAATGACCATCTCTCCCATACATCCTAGAGTGGTTCTAGCCACCTATGTGTCAGGAGACAGCTCTCCATGGGTCTCTCTGTGCATATGCTGTAAGCAGAGGCACTGGCTGCCTTTGTTCAGGACTGTCTTTTCAAGGACACCTGTAGAGCAGAGAGCCTGGGAAGATGGAGACTCTGTCTTCCCCTGGAGCAAAGGGGGAGGCTTTTCTGCCCATCCTAGAAGATCTGGGCTTCCTAAGCTCTGGGTTCCTCTCTTGTCACCTTCCACATGGAGGTGTTACCTGGCCCAAGGGCATCACCCCTGGGGAACTGGGACTTGGAAGCGACTCTCTGGCTAGCTATTGCTGTGATCAGTAGAGTTCTTTGGCTTTGAGTCCTTCCGTGAAACCACCACAGGCCAATATGGCAGCTTACAGGCAGAGTAAAATTTCAGAGGTCACAGTTCTTGACATTAACACCCTTGGGAGAACTGAGAAAACACTCAGGTCATTTTTGTACACTGTGGTTCAGAAAGGAATCCTAGCTAAGAAAGTCTTTGGGTTAATGATCAAAAATGATGTGTGAAATCATCATAAAAGGCTCATTACCTGCTAGACTAGAATGAAATGTTTGAGTCCCCTACCACTCCCAAATTTAAACATTTTTTAAAAACTCTTCTTATTTCCTTTTCCTGATGCTGCTTTAAGGATTTCTGATGAGTAAGACTAGAGTGATCACAAACCACCAACTTTATTTAATGATGAGGTGCTGACCAATTACAAAAAAAAAAAAAGTACCTAAATGCTACAGTTCCCTGAAAGCCAAGTTGTGGTTTGCAAAAACAGAGACAGAAGTCGCTCTTCCTGAAAAGCTAGAAACCACAGTGACCAAAACAAAACTCAATTCAGGAGAAGTTCTAACGCCTGCCTGCTACCTCCCCCATGTCACTCACTCACCGGGAAGACCCCCCCCACCACCACCACCAGAACAGAACTCTCCACTTCAGGACAGGGAAAGCCAACATCACCACTGTGCCTTAAGGAGAAATGTTTCCTTCATAAAGTCAGAGACAAATGGACACGAGGGTTTCACAGAAAATGCAGAAAGAATTCTTGCCCCTAACTCAGAAACTCGTCCTTGAAAACACTTACATTGAGAGTCTACCTGGCTACTCCCAAGGCAACAGCAAGGTCTCCTGTGTTCGTGGGGGACAGGGTAGGCAGGGGTGTTCGGGAAGGGCGTTCTCTTCTATAAAGGGCACCAACACTCTTGCTCTTGAAAAACAGGTCTGGATTTCAGGGACGGACCCTACAACTCTCACAGTGGGGAGGCACACACCCTCCAACAATTCCCAGTGGCTGTGTCTGTGTACAGAGTCTATTTTTCGAAAAATATAGCAAATGGACAGTACATGCTGCTTCTGATTCAAATTGTGACCCAACTGTCTCCAATACCAGCTTCTACGCTCCGTGCATATTTAAAACTTTTTGGCAGCAAACAACAACAACAACAACAACAAAAACGCAAACATTTCAGAAATGGAGGAGGGAGGTTAGGGCCTCAACTGTTAAAATTCTACACCAGCTGCAGTCACCAGAGAGCTCCTGCATCAAACAAACATTTCTTGCATAGCACAGACGGGTCAAGGTTCTGGGCAGCGCTAGCAAAACAAGCACCCGATTCCGGGCTGTTGGAGCACCGAGGGCAATTTAGAATTCGAAGGATGCAGACCAGGGAGAACACATGTCAGGGAAAGAAATGACTGCTTCTACGAAGTGATTAAATGCCCCAAATACCAAGGCATCTGACGGCGGTTAGAGGATGTCAGAGTCGAACCAGAAGTTCACGCTGGAGTGAGAGGTGTTAAAAACCTTGCTCGCCAGGTCTCCAGGCAGAGGCTAACACATCAGTGAGATGACCTTCCATTCCAGCCCGAGAAACGCACAGCGTAAGCCTAGAACAGCTGTCCTGGGCCAGAGTGTTTGAAAATGTTAATAAAGACAGAATGAAATAGTGTAGATCTGTATATTACAGGAAATCTCTGTTCAAATAAATACCACAGTTATTTCTTAAGTGCAAGGGAGGGAGCCTCCCACAGCCAGCACAGTGCTGGTTCCTACTGAGCTGTCGGGGGAGACGGCGGCAAACAGTCACGACAAGAGAGTCACCATACTCCACAGCACTGGGCAAGGAGGCCTTCACTGCCCACAGGAGGGTTCCAAGCAGACCCTGTTTGCTCATCATTCATGGTCTGACAACTACCCACCAGGCCCCATGCTAGGCCCTGGGCACACCCTGGAGACACCCACGGACCATGGCTTCTGCTTGCTGTGAGCACCCAATAAAGTAGATGGAGAATGACAAGCCGATCAGCATAATGCAATGTGGCGTGTGCCACACAGAAGCTTTCCAGGGGCCCTCAGGAGAACACAGGAGGAAACAGCTAACTGTCACATGGGCATCCGGGAAGGCTTTCTGGAGGAGGCAGTGTCTGCCTTCGCCAATGTCCCCATCACTTCTCTACACCCAGGCTGCTGCTGGGCGCAAGTGCACAGTCCAGCACGCTGCCAGCCACGACCCACACACATTCACTCACTTAGTCCCAGCTGGGCCCTTGTCCCGGCCTGTGAGGATGCCGAGAAAGGTCAGAGTGACTTACTAACCACTGTCTTCATCAAAACACAGCAAATCATCTACGGCAAAGGGGAAAACTACAGATACTAAGTGGATGTCACCATTTTTTTAATGTATGTTCACTACCCCAAGTCCAGTCTTCTTCCATCAATTAAAAAAAAGAAGTTGCACAACGCACAGTAGTGGCATTCTGAATTGGGTCCTGGAATACCAGAAGGGCGCAAATAAAATCCCAGTAAAGTCCCAACAAAGTCTGTGAGTCTCAGCATGGTACTGAGGTGGATTTCTTATTTTAAACCAATGCTCCACAGTGCTGTGTGTGTGTAAGATGTTAACAGCAGGGAAGCTGGGTGAAGGGTTTACGGGAGCTCTTTTTTTTATTTTTTTAAACATTTCAGGTGCTTTTATTTATTTATTTTTATTTTTATTTATTTATTCATTTTAGTGAATAGAGACAGAGAGAGAGATAGTGACAGAGAGAGAAGGGGGGAGGAGCAGGAAGCATCAACTCCCATATGTGCCTTGACCAGGCAAGCCCAGGGTTTTGAATCGGTGACCTCAGTGTTCCAAGTCGATGCTTGATCCACTGCACCACCCAGGTCAAGCCTATGGGAGCTCTTTTATATGTACTACCTTTGTAACTTTTCTGTAAACCTAAGACTCTTTCCAAATAAAATATTTATTTTAACAGTGGGGGTTACCACGAACAACCCCAAACAAACATGTTGATCACCGAAACAGCCAAAGCCTTCTGAAATGACGATCACAAGCATCGGAAAGACTTCTGGCTGGTTCCACGACAAGAAAGAATTTCTGAGGGTCATTTTGACAAAGGCACCTGCACTGCCCATCTGAAAAACAGCCATTAACTCACACTTCTTGAAACTGACTTTTAAGAAACATGGGCTCTTCCAGCTAGGTTGGTTCTGTTTACAGATTAGATCAAGGTCAGCAAACTTGCTCTGTGAAGGGCCAGACAGTAGATATACTGCTCACAAACATGAGGGGGTATTTTATGGCTCCATATTGATTTTGAAATATCCCCATGTTTGTGAGCAGTATACATGAGGATCCGCAGCCCAGTCGGTCTCACAAACACCTGGCTCTGCTGTCGCTGTGTCTAAAAAGCAGCCAGAGACATAATACAGGTAACCGGGCGTGTCCCAGTGACGCTGTGCTTATAAAGCTGGTGGCAGTGGGCCCCAGTCTGCTGAGGTCTGAATTAGATGGGCCTGATGTGAATCCATTGGTGGCAGAGAGCGGGGGAGGTGGGGACAAGGATTATGGCAGGCGCCCCTGGGCTTGAGAAGTCCCCTCTCCCACTCCTCTGGGTTCACGGGCTTAGGGCACGGGCTCCTGTGTGTGCCCTGAGCCGACCTGCACACACCCAGGGCTTCCCCGCAGCAGAACTCTCTCCACCCACTGCACGCGATCACCTCCCCGGCAGGAGGGCGACAGCCCATATATCAAGCTGGCGTGCAAAAGCAATACCTTGTTCATCCTTAAGAATAAAAAATGAAAAAAATGTCTTTCACAGGAGGAGGGTGGGCAGGGAGAGAAGGGTCCCAAAGGAAGTAAGACCAACACAGATAAGACAGAGCCTTTCAAAGGAGGACTGGGTCCCACCGAACACTCAGTCCCTACCCTGCGGGACGCTCAGACTCCCAGGTGACTTCCCTCCTTAACAAGAAAGGACACCGCCATCCAGCCAGCTTATAACTTACAAAGGTCACTCTGAGGGTGATCATTTCCTTGGGTGTTTGCTATAAAAGAGCTGCCTTGGAATCACATCCGAGCAATCTTTCACCAAGCGTTCCCAGAACCCATCTGTCACCCTTTGGATGATCACTGCGGAATCAAGTAAGAGGGCTGAACTGGAAAGGAACTGTGGCTTCATTTCAGAAAATTATGGGGCTTGAGAGGTCTCTGTGTGGTGGTCCTGCAGAGTAACTGACAGGCAGGCAGCTCGATTCTCCTGGGGACCAGAGCCGCCACCCAAGGTGAGAGCAAGGCTAGAAAACAGGCTGCAGGTCAGAAGGGGGAAAGCAGCTCTCAGCGAAAAAAATCCTCCAGTTTCTTACCAAACTCTTTGATGGGTTACCTGTCGTGAGAGGTGAGCCAGCCATGCTGCTCAGAATATCCATCCACAGTTGGCAGGTCCCCGTGGGAATGCCAGGCCTCGGCCATGCACTGTTCAGAGGCCCTATTCTCAGAGGCTTCTACAAAGTAAATTCTGACACTGAGAAGCCAGGAGCGGAGCCCCGGGCTGAGTCCTCCTGGAATACCTACAGGAATTTCTGGAAACCACACAACTCCAGGTGACCAGCCGAGGGTTGTGCAGGACTGGAGAGCTCATTTCCCTGAGCTGTTAGTGAGGATTTACCTAACGGAGGAACCAGGCAGGCCGGCGAAGCTAAACTAAGAATATCAAGTTAGGTTTTCAGAGGGAAGGACACTCCAAGCAGGTGGCTGCCCCCAGCTCCCTGGGGAATAGGGACTGGGATTTATCGCGAGTGGTTCCTTGAAACCTCACAACAATCCAGAGGGGCGGGGGCTGCCACACCCCTCTCATGGACAGTCTTGCTAAGCCTCGGTTTGTGTAAATAATTTATAGAGGGCCCTCAAGGTTTTAAGAAGCAGAACAAGGCTGCAAAACCAGGCCCCCCTGACTCTAAAATCAGTGCTTTTCCCGTTTAGACCGTCTTCCAACTTGCGGCGAGCTCAGCGAGGGCCCTGCTTGCATTTCAACACTAAGCCAGAGATGGCCAATCCTGCGCGGCGAATGACAACCAACACCAATAAAAATAAAAAGAAAGACAAAACAAGACTCATATGATTATTATTATTATTATTTTAGTCTTAAGCAGAAGAAAAGCTACTGTAAAATTCAGACAAGTCGCTTTTATTTTGGAAAGTTGACTTTTCACTATGGGGCTTTCATGATCATTCTGGCTTGAAAAGAAAACCTCCAAATTTCAGACCCTGTAGTTACGGCACAGCAAGGGAAGACGTGAATGAGGCCGCACGTAAGTGCCAAGGGCACAATAAAAACACCCAAAATATCCTAGCAAGACACAAGGGGCGTGCACGGAAAGGCATGAGCATGCAACTTGCACACTTTCTCCACAACATTGTAGAGAAGATTCAAGGAAACGCATAGAAGTTGCACCCCCAAAGAAATGAATGTGAACAGACACGTGTGGTCTGTGGCCAAGTACGTGGGCCGGGTGATCCACGTCAAGGGCTTACCGGAGCCAGGGCGAGACAACTGGGTATCGCTTTACTCATGGAAGATGATGGATGCCGCGCGGTTGCCAAAGATCAAATTTCCAAGTCTGTCAGCTCCGTTCCAGAGGAAGACGCCCTCACCCCCAAATCTCGGCCAAAGGTGTTAGATGTTGAATGCGCAGCAACCAGATTTGAGTGTTTATTCCCCAGAGGTAATTATATACCAGGGCCACATGACTTCACGTGGGGTCATGCGCCCTCCGCAGAACAAGGGCGACGACTAGCTGGCAGCCACCATTATCGCACCGGGTCTCAAAACAGGGGAAACCTATTGTTTGAACAACGTTCCCATGCAAGCCAGCTTCAGCCCCTAGAGTAAAAGGAAGTCTAAAGGAACCATGATCACTGGAACAGACACCAAACTCCACTGCTGTCCCTTACAAGTCCCGTGGCTCAGGGCAACTTCCTACCCTCTTTGGGCCTTGGTCTTCCTTCCTCTCTTTAAGAGTAAAGATGTATCCACACCACCGGGTTGATGTGAGGATGGAAATGAAGTGTCATATAGAAAGCAGCTAAAACACACTCTGCTGGCCACCAGCCGTTACAGCTCCATGGTCTGTGATCCTGAGGAACACAATATCAAGTCAAGGCTTCTCTGCAGCCTCTCACCACCAGCCACGGCTCAAGTACAAGCTTCTGCCCCCTGTAGGTCCCCAGTCCTCCCAAAAGGAGGTCCGGAACAGAGCTAACCTCTGAGCAGAACTTGCAAGGCCGCTGTCGGCTCACAGCAAGGCGACACGCTTCTCCTGCCACCGTGGCCCTATTTTTCCTTACACCTGAGCTCTCTGAGACCTTGAACGTTCTGCACCCACTCAGGGACTCCGCTGCTCACTTAGGTGTGGGAGGCGAACTGGCATCCAAATCGTTCTTCTCAGTACCCAGCAGCAGAGAGTATATCTCTCCAAGGCACCAGCTCTACCCGAGAGATCCTGGTCAACACAACCTCCCACAGTCCATAACCAGGGCCAATCTGCAGGTGAGCAGAGCAATGGTGCTAATCTTATTAGGATACATATCTCCATATGAGCCAACAAAGATGCTGGAACTACCTAGAATGGGCAAGTCATTCCTTTGGGTTAAGTATCACCTTCTCCTGATCTCTTTTTAAATCTGTATAGCTTTCTTCCGCTTGTTAAAAAAGCAACATGTATTCATTTTAGTCAGGATAGTAATAAAACAGATGTGCAATCAATCAATCAATTAATCAAAGCCCTGGCCAGTTGGCTCAGTAGTAGAGTGTCAGCCCAACGTGTGGAAGTCCCAGGTTCGATTCCCTGTCACAGGGCACACAGGAGAAGCACCCATCTGCTTCTCCACCCCTCCCCCTCTTGCTTCTCTTTCTCTTATCCTCCCCTCCTGCAGCCACGGTTTGATTAGACTTGCAGGGGTCTCAAACTCGTGGCCCGCCGACGATTTTTGTGCGGCCCACAGACTAATCCACGAAGTTCAAGAAAAGTGTTGCGTAACAGTTGCCTTTTGTAGACCTAGTGCAGCCTGCCGAACAGCTGTGATCTTGCTCTGCGGCCCACATGCTGAGTTGAGTTTGAGACCCCTGGATTAGAGGGAGTTGGTCCCAGGCGTTGAGGACCGCTTCATGGCCTCCACCTCAGGCACTAAAAAATGGCTCTGGCTGCAACAGAGCAATGACCCAGATGGGCAGAGCATCGCCCCCCAGTGGGCTTGCCAGGTGGATCTGCATGCGGGAGTCTGTCTCTGTCTCCCCTCCTGTCACTAAAAATAAAAATAAAATAAAAATAATAAATTTTAAAATATAAATTCTTTATTTTCTCTTCAAACAATAATCATAATAAAAGAGGTAAAAATACAAGCCACCAACATACAGGGTGAACTGACATTCCCTGGCCAACCGGGGGTGGGAGAAGTAAGCTGAAGGAGGGGTGGGGCTGAGACACCTCCCAGAAGTGGCGGAGGAGAGGAAAACAGGAAGGAGGGAGGCAAACACAAAGTTTGCTTCTGGCTGCTACCTTATAGTTTCTTGGTATGAGCCAAATTTCACAGATATGTTAAAAATATTTAAGAGGATTTTTTCTTAACTTCAGACAAATTATTCATGGCAGGCTGTAGTATGCTAAGCCACAAATCAAAGTGAAGGGAGGGTACTGTGATATTTCCAAACAAAATTCGACTTCCTAAAAAGCTATTAGGGAAGCAACAGTCAAGTAATTTGAGACGCCAAGTAGCTGTCTATGGGAAACCCTCTTTGTCTGCCCAATTGAAAGGAAGCAAGTTCTCTGTTTCATTGACAAGAATAACTATGGCCACCAGAGAGTGCAGACACAGCCTAGGCAGGACATGCACCAGGCTGGACAGGGGATGGCGACTGTAAGTAGGTAACGTCAAGTCTGGGTAGGCAGGAAGCTGTCGCATACCAGCAGCTCAGGGCACCGCCTGGGACAGATGCGTTAGGAATACCTCAACCTTCAGGATAAACCACGTCAAGCCTCTCATCTGGTAAGAGAGAAGGATTGACTTCCCTCCTGGCCTGCCGGGGTACCAATGTCCCCAGCTACAAAGAGCTATTCTGAGATACCGCCACCTTGGATGTGGGAACAGACAGACTCAGAGACAGAGAGCAGGCTGACAGCTGTAGGAAGCAGGGAGAGCAGACTGGGAGAGGTAGAGGGATTAAGAAAAAAGAGAGAGAGAAAACTCACGGAGACTTTGTGGTGACTTCTGGGGAAAGGGGGAATTTATTGAATAAATTCAATAAAAAAGGGGGCAAAAAGAAAATTTAAAAAAAGAGGTCTTCCTTTTTCTTCTGAAATCTGAAGAGGAAGCCGATAGCAATATCTGGTATTTCTTAAAAGAGATTTTCTTTTGTGACAGGGAACGTAGACGGATTACTTGTCAAGGCCCTGCTCCTTCACTTACAACTGAAGAAAACCTGTTTAGAGGAAACGTCTTTATTGGGGGAAAAAATGACTTTGAAACATTTGAAATGCTTTGACCTATGATGTAATGTCCTCTGAGGAGACTGAGTTAGCAATTCTTCACTGGCAACCAAGTCAGTCACCTATCACCTTACCAGGTACACAGGTAATAGCTCCAGATTGACTGGCTGCAACAAATAATACCCACAAGTCATAAACATCAGCAGAAACCAGGAAATCCAATTCTGCTGTATTGTTTCCGACCTGTCAGCGGCTACGGTTGTATGTACACACTGCCTGTATATCAGGTTCTTGGCTGCTGGACGTTTTCCTCTGCAAATGCGCTCTCCCATAGCTGGGGTCACGGCACCTCTGTACGACAGAGAGGCTGCAGTCCTGGATGTGATTGCATACATTTGGGTTCCATTTTTGAGGACTGGGGAAAAGGCGAGTACGTGTAAGTTTTGGAACCGAGAGTCGCCACCCTGGATTAAAACCAGGCAGCTCAGGTACTGCTTTCTGTTTAAAACCCTGAGTCAGGGTGTAATGACCCCACAGCAAGGTGGATTTTATGAAAAGAGATCTTTATCGGCATTTACTCAGACCCAATGATATTTCATACTGTACAGCTGGTACGTAGAAATAATGGATCAAAAAGAAAAATAACACTACACACTCAATGAAAACTAAATTTACAAAAGCTAAAGAAACAAAAGAAAAAAATGCTATAGAGAAAACGTAAAATTTATTCTATGCAGTTCCAGGAGGAAGAGCTTTTAATGTTTAGAAAGAAGGAATATGGATCAGAAACTAAACATAGTTTTCTAAGAGAGATTCAGTGATATACAGAAAAAAAGATTTCCAAAGGAAAGCTTTCTTTCTACTATGTACATAATAAAATGGGATATAAAGTGTTTATTAACATCTATGCCAAGATCACTAAAATGTTCAGAGTAGAAGACCCACTTCCTATCATGAAAGAATTTCTAATCCATCTTAGTGTGAGAGAAAGACTAAATAGTGTTATGAACTGAATGTCTGTGCCCCTCAAAATGTCTAAGTTGAAACCCTACCCCCCACCAGGAACCGGTATGAGGAGATTAGAAGAGGCCATGAGTGGTGTCCTCATGAATGGGATTAGTGTCCTCATAAGAGTCGCAAAGCCAGCAGTCTGCAAACTGCAAAAGGGCTCTCACCAGAATCTGGCAATCCACCGCCCACAATGGTGGGAAATCAGTTTCTGTTGTTTCTAGGCCACTCAGTCAAAATGTTTTTGTTAAAGCAGCCTGAAGACTAAGAGAGACAGACAGGAAGGCCGGCAGAATGAGATCTGATATAGCTATAGGCACACATACAAAAAACTACCAACGCTAAAAGGTTAAGTATTAACTAATACTAGAAGGCAGAATTTCCTAAGGTCAAGCATTGGGTATAGACAGGTAGTATTTAGAATGGTCCTGTAGGCTAGAGGCTAGAGAAAGCTTCCTGAAGGTGAAAATGAAATTAGACCCTGAAGATAGGTTCAACTGGTCTTGAGAAAAGGAAGAAAGACTTCAGGCAGAGGGAATCCACGTGAGTCACACAGGGGCTTCTTGAAGAAAATACACCATCCTAGAAGAGTTTAAAGGAAAAAAAAATAGAACGAGATATCAGTTCTCCTAGTTATACTCCTCAGACCAGCTGTTTGGAGTCAACACGTGCCTAGAACCCTGCGGGTTGGGGGGGGCAGTGTCTGTATCGGGGTTTGCCAAACAGCATCCGGGATTAGGTTAGAAATGCCTGGTTTCAGGCTCCCCTCAACCTAAGTCACCCTGAGGTGGAGCCCAGCTGTGTGGACTTAACAAGCCCACAATGTGATCCTGATAGGCACTCAAGTTCAAGAAGCTCTCCTGACTTCATGATAAACCTGGACTGCAAGATGCTTTCAAGTAAATCCTTTAAGAAACATACAAACAGACTGATGGCGGCCAGAGGGCTGGGGGGTTGCGGCACTGGGTGAGAAGGCGAAGAGACTGGGAAGTACAGACTGGCAGCTGCAGAACAGTCATAGGGATGTAAAGCAGAGCCCGGGGAATCCAGTCAGCAACACTAATAACTATGGACGGTGTCAGGCGGGGAAATACGGGCAGACGCTTTGTAAAGAATCTGACTGTCTAACCACTGTGCCAGACACCTGACACCAATACAAAATACAATGAATGTCAACTGTAATTTAAAAAAAAAAACCCACATATACAAGAAACAGTCTATATACTTAAGAGAAATGCGGATCTGTAACACACAGAAAAAATTCAAGTTCTGGATTTTGCGACTTCCTTCAACCACTTATCCCCCACCTCCCTTCCTTTTTGGCCTCCTTCTGTGTTGAAGTGCTTTCCATGACATTTTAGGATTCGTATGAATGGGAAACTGGGGATTCACTCCTCGTTTGATTTATGACCAAAAATATCAAGCCCTTCTTGTTTCAGGCATGGGCGGGTTGCGGATTGAGCACTGGCTCTATCGTGGAGCAGAATGTCACTTTCCTCCAGAACCGCTATGGAAGAAGGATGCCTGACTAAACCGTTCTCCACTGACTGTGAAAAACGTCTACTGAAAGAAATAATTAAACGATCTGGGTTTTGCTTTAAACACACACACACACACACACACACACACACACACCCACACACCAAAGCCCAACCAAGGAGTGCCCAGGGTTACAGATGCTAGGTTCCTATGTAGCCACTGTCATTGTTGCTAGGATGATTAAAGAGAAAAGAGTCTAGTAATTCTGGGAAAAAACTAAAAATGACACGCATGTTTGAGTAATATGTAATTTAAATCAACAATACACAGTCCTCAGCATACAGATACACATACAGGGTGATCCTGAGGGGAAAATCTCACCTGGAGACCGTGATTCCCTACCTGGAGTTCCACTTTGACTTTCAGTGAGATTTGCAAAGTCTTCAGATCATCCCCAAATTTTAGCAGTCCAAATTCCTCCCAGCCTCTTTTAATACTTAATAAGTTCATAATAATTTCATGTGAATCTAGCAGGAACTATAAAAAGCCAAGTAATGTGAAGAACACTTTCCAATTCCATTTAAAGCCCCAGGAATACCCAGCTAGGGTTGAATGACACCATTATCTATGATTTATTTTAAGCAATTTTTATTTTTATTTTTAAAAGAATTTTAACTTCAAACATAGGACACCTATATACTCTCACGCTGAATGATAAAAGGAATTTTGGGTGATATTTGACTGACTAACCAAGTAATTTAATTCCATGAAATTACTAGTGGAGTTCTGTTTTCTTGTTTCTGAGCATGTGTGTGAAATGTGATGCTCTTTTTGATGTCCCTCAGCACCACCCTTCTGCTCGACTCCACAGCCTGGTAGGCACAGAAAGACAACCCCTCATCTCGTCCAACCAGGTCCAGGGGATTTTGTTTGTGTTGGTACCAGTTGTCCTAGCAGAGCTGATGTGTGCGTGCCTGGCACTACCCCAAACGGAGAAGATAAAATCAGATACTTCACCCACCGTCACTTGTGCAGGATGCTCTGGAATGAACAGAGCAGAATGCCAGCATACTGCTCTCAGAAATTCACACAACTAAAATACCATCCTATAGGTCGTTTTCAACAGGCCATTGATCACAATGAACGCATTCACGTGTCTCTAAAAAGTCTGCGTAACCTGTGAGAAAACATCCTGAGTAGGACAATAACAGATTTCCTTTGTGCCACCCGACATGGCCACCAACTGAACTTGAAAGAGACTGGAAATAGCGCCCACCCACCCCCTTCCCTACTGGGAACACGGACGCCACTCAGGAAAGGCCTGGTTTTATGGGCCTTTCTCCTGTGGCAGCCCCACTGATTAGAGAACAAAGGTTTGGACATCTAACCGCTTCAGTACCCCCTGGCCAGGAAGCTTCCAAATGAAGGCCACGCCCCCCTCCCCCGCCGCCCTCACCACCAAACGGTAAAACTTACGCAGTGGAAGCCCAGTCCCCATCGGCAACAAGGTGGTTTCTGTCTGGTCCAGGCAGCCCATGGACAGCTGCAGTCGTGAGAGGCGGGGAGGAAAGTGAGTCTAGACTGCTGGTAGGGGTGTCCTCCTTAGAAGGGTTAGGACTGTCACCTAGAGTGGAAAAGAAAAAAAATAAGGCATCAACTTTCAAATGAATACTCAGATGGAAAAACAAAAACAAAACACCATTAATAATTATATGATATCACCTGATTAGTCAATTATATCCAAAATTACATTTACAATTCTGCCTGAGAGTATCTGGGTGTCCTGCCTTTAAAGATTGTGTGTGTGGGTGTGTTTAATCAGAGATACTTTAAAAATATCATAGATAATGCACAGTGAGGTGTGTTTTTCCCATGAGAAAATACAATCATCAAACTCAGATCAAATGGACTATTGAAAGCCTTCATGGTAGCCATGATGACATCCTATCCTACAGGGAGCATACTTATAAATTATAATGATAACCTCAAGCACAATTCAGAGCAGCACACCAGTCCAGCAGGGTCCAACCTCCCACCTGCTAGGCTCGGGTGGTTCTTTAACCCATTGTCAAACACCACTGAGAACTTAATAAATTTAAAAATTCTAAAGGGACCCTGCCTTCTGAACTGGATTACAATTTCACAGCCCAATTCATTAAAATCCCGGACACAGAGAAACTTCCATTTCCCTGTGGACATGACGGAGGATGTTATACAAGAATCAGGCCCCTGTAAGTGACTCCAGTGGATGACTAAACCAAAACTAAAAGGCATTTCTGAAACAGATTGCATGAATTCTTCATTCACAGAGGACCCTTTCATGAAATAGGCCGAGTATCATTTGTACACATTACGGTGGAACATGCAGAAGATGGCAAAGAGAACCCCTCCCCCCCAGGAGAAGCTGTATCCCTCAAGTCGTCTTCTCGTGATCACTGTACCCCAGCTCTGACAGCCCTGAACAGCACCCATCATGGCGCGGGGCCCCTAGGCCAGACTGGCACTCCCACTAAATGTTACTGTTCCAGGTGCCTTGCAGTGGCATCTGTTAAGATGACACTGTAAATGGTCAGCAAATTGCACCATGAAAGCAGCTCACCCAGAAGGCGGAGTCCACGCCCTCAGGCACAGATGGTGTCTAGCCAGTACACCTGAGGTGTTTCCTGGGTCCTCAGGCCCAGATACGAAGCAGGCAGGCAGGCCAGGAACAGCAAGGAATTTGCTCTGAGAAAACCATCTTAGATGGCTTTTGAATCTACTGCTAGTAAAGCACAAGAGAAATGCCGGGCTCTGATTAAGCTGGATCCCAAGATGCTCATCGTGAAAAGTGACTGTAAGAAATGAGTCTTATTTAACTTTGACCCAGATTATGACTAAGGCTAAGGGAGAGAAGCTTAGAAACGGAAGTCTAGAAAAGCTGACTTCAGAAAATTTAGACTAGAGATGGTGGTGATGGCCAGAGAAGGAATTCTTTAGGGGGGCCGCTGCAGGCAGATTCTGGTAAGGAGGGGGGCTCTGAGCTTCTCCTTTCATAAGTGTGCTGTCAGGGAGGCTGTGGGTGGGCCAGGGTAGGGAGAGATGGACATGACCTTTGTGGACGGGCCTCCCCCTGGGCTGGTCTTCCCGCAAAACCTTGCCCGCCCCACAAACGCACAGTACAGTCTAAACTATGGTGTGACTCCTCTTCCAGGAAGCCACCTGCTCTGCAGCCCTTCAGAAGTGTTTAGCTAATCGAAGTCATTTAGCCCCAAATAAAAGGGCCGATTTTCAGAACTGAAACCCAACAATAGGCCATTATGATTTCCTTTTGTTGCATTTTTGTGCTGGGATACTATCCACTTGGTAACAAAGGCTACTCCTTCCTTCATGCCTGGATAGCTCCAGTCCTCCTCATTCTCTTCTGCAAAGGAGCCCAAGAACATGGGGCCAGAGCTCCGTTTCGCCAGGCCCCGCCCCCCATGTCCCTTCGTCATTGTGGGCAAGGGCTCCCTCCAAAATTAAGGGCATCGCAAATGGAAGCCCTGCACGCGGTCTAAAGTAAAGTCCTGGACATTTACCTGCGTGGCAGCGGCCAATGCAGGGCCTGGCTAAAGTGGCAAAACACAACCAGTCCTGAAGCAGACAGGACCACCTCAACAGAGAGCCAGACGCAAGCAGCCCCGGGCCTCGGAGGCTGGACCCCAGCCCCCTGCTCCACAGCCCTCTCTCTGACTGCAGGGTGGGGCCGAGCAAAGGCAGCAAAGTGGCCTCCGGAACCAGCTTCTTCCCCGACTCACTGCTGCAAGGAGCAGCCTCTCAACGAGCAGCAACGGTGGGGAACCAGAGAGCAAGGGGCTACTGTTCCTTCCTTTCAAAAGATACCCGAACTGTTTTTACAACCAGCTACACCAGCCTGGCAGCAGAGCCTCCAACCCCGCCCCACGCAGACGGACACAGCACAGAATGTCACTCAGCGTATCAAACCATGTGCCGTTAGGAGAACTTCTCTCTTCCTGCCTGCCACACAGTGGCAATCTGAACCCTCCCGTGCAAACAATGTTGGTGGAAGGACACGTGTGTGCAAACTGACCCAATGAAGAGATGCCTCGGTCAACTTTCCCGGGGCACAACACGCCTTTCGCTTTCATTACCCAGGGGTGAGCTTATCTACGTGAGCATCGCTGAATTCAAGGGACCCCCAACACCAGGCCCATGAGCATTTAATACTTAGCATGTCTGACACTTTAGTTCACCAAAATCAAGTTCCTACTTTTTACCTAGTAGGAAAATAACACGATTAAAAAAAATTCTATGTTCAATGACTTCCAGAAGGAAGATTTTTCATTGCTGTGAAGCTAACTTGTACTTGAGAATTAAAGTCAGACACTCTCATCCTTTTCCACATTTCAGAGTGTCACACGCCTTCTTTCCTCAGGTGTTACCTTTTAACAGGCATCTGCAGACAGACAGATCACCTCGGAGGAACAAGGTTGTCTGAGGTAAGCGAAGAAAAATGGTGCTGAAGGGCTTTCGTCATGAATAGACTCCAAGACAAGAAAGTCACTAGCAGCGGCAGCACCGCCACCCAGAAGAGAAAATGACTTCCTCACAATACCCGCTCAATTCCCACCTTCTCCACCCCACCTGCCCGCCACCTCTCCTGCCTCTTCTCCTTTCTCAGGACGAGAAGCAGAAATCAACCACTATCATCTAATAGCTTCGTGACCTGCTTTCAGTCCTGATTCTGTTGTGCAGTTCTTGAGGATGGAGAGAACCAGTGACTCAAGCTTGGTGATCCTTTAAGAACACGTTGCAGTGCCGAGCAAATCAAGAGTCGGCAGGAAATACTGACTGTGGACTCACTGCCACGTGAAATACCATGAACACAGAAAGCCAGTGCCCACAGGAGGTAAGTGGGGGAAAGGTCTACAAACTTCAAAGTGCTGTTACAAAATCTGCACACAGCTTCCAGTTTTCTTCCTCTCCCCTTCCAAGCCACCCACGTCTCTAATGTTCTGTAGTCAATCAACAAGCATTTCCTGAGCTTCTACTTAGGTAGAAGGCAGACCACAGACACCGAGTTATAAAGGTGAAGAATCAGCCCCTAACCGAAGATGCTCATAGCTTAGTCCAAACAGCAGTCAGATCAAGATAAACAAGCAGAAGGTGGTGTCGGCTATAATATGATGGTTATTAAGCAGCTTTGAGATCCAAGGTACGGAATTTCCAAAACTGCCAGTGGTGGGGGGAGAGACATGGGTGCCAGGCAGCAGGAAGAGGAAGGAACGACTGCCAGGCTTTCGAGCAAAGGACTCCTTGTACAGAAAATGTTAATATTAAAACTGAAAGCAGAGATATAAGGAAGGTGGTAGTTTTCAAAGCTATGAGTTGTTGGATTTGTCTAGAGAATAAGGTCAGAGGCAGAAAGTAGAAGCATAAAGTAGGGTGAAGAGTTCTGAATACATCAAGGTGCTTGAACGTGTTCTCTGGGCCTTGGGAAATTAGTGCTGAGATTAAGCAGGGAAGTGACATGGTCCAGAGAATGGATGTAGAGGGATTCAGGTATTGCAGTCATGAGAACTCTGTGAATAAAGGTGAAGGGGAAAAGGGGAACTTAAGATGACCCTCAAGTTCTTGGCTTAGGGAACTAGGTAGATAGTACAATTATTCACTGGAATAGGGAATAAAACAAACACACGGGTAGGGTGTGAGAGATAATAACACCAGTTGTAGACACCTTGGGCTTGAGGTGTCAATAAAAACCCAGATGAAAATAAGCAGAGGAGAGTTGGATATATACCTTCGGAGCTCAGGAAAGAGATCAGGACAGTTGTATTGACTTGAGGGTTGACATCACTGAACTGGATGGAGACAGCAAAGGAGAAAACGTGGAAAGGTAAGGGAACCTTGGAGAGATTCAGATGTAAGAAGCAGGCTTCTCCTCAAAGCAGTATGGGTGGTGGGGTGGTCGTGACTGTTATTTTAAATACACAGAAGTGTTACATTACAAATATTTACGATTCACTCAGATAACCCGGTAGATTCTCATAAACATTGGACAAAAGAGCATTCATGGGGACATGGTTTTCATGACTGCCACCAAACTGCACCATTCAGTCTGATCCTTTTTGACCCTGAGCACATGAGCAAGTGTTTGATTTTCATGGCACACTAAAACAATCTTCAAAGCCTGACAGAAAATTAGAGCAAGAAGAGAGAACAAGAACTTGATAATTCTACCACTTCTAACAATTTACAGGATGTCTATCGAGTGAGTTGACCTTTTTTGGTTCTAATCATGACCAACTATACGTACTCTCTGTTCATCTTCTGCTCATCTCACTTAAATAGAAGTGCTTTGGCGTGGTTGGAAGGCACAAAGCTTTGAGTTTTCCCTCCCATTTATTTCATTTCTTCCTTCTGTTCCTCTCAACTATGTTTTCTCACAGTTAAGAGGTCAAGAGATAGTTCCCTCTGAATCCCTTCCCTGCTGATTCCCAGTTATCCAAAAATGTTTGGGCTTGATTTGAAACTACAGAAGGTATCCGCTATTCCTCAGAAACAATCGTCTCCACAGCAGCAAAGCTAGTGTATGTCCCCTCTATTACACATCCTGGCTTACATATTACCAGAAGTAAAGGAGAAAAGGGAAAGGGAAAGGGACAAATAAGAGTAAAGAAAAAAGCAAAATAAATGAATGAATGAACGAACGAACGAATGAAAAGATATCTTTTAGCAGAACTAAATTCTAACAAACTCCACGGGTATGCACTTGTGGTTAACTGAAAGACAGTAGCAGACTACTACTGTGGTTCCACTGATATACAAAAACACCCTTCCCACCAGGTCAAAATAATCACAGAGGCATCTAAGTATCAAACATCTAATCACTGGGATCAGAGAAAGATTTACTGAGAGCAGAGCAATTGCACTTGCGAAACACAGTAACATTTGTACAATAAAAGCCAGACCTCCTCCTACATTACTCAACAACACAATAAAACATTTTTAAAACACTTTAAAAATAAATAAGACATATCTGTATTTAAAAATGGTTACACATCACTGTGAAACAGAAATGAAAAAGAAATACAGGTTCAGAGGTCAGAAGAAACACAAGCCAAAGGTCTACTGGTTCCAAGGTCTATGGGATCCAAGAGAATCAGTCAAGACCTTTAAAACCAACGGTGTCTTAGTACAAGATGTCTACAATACACCAGGTGGGGGTGCTAAAACCAGGCTTTTCATGTGGAAGCAGGGTTTGGGAGACAATCTCCACACTAAATGGAGGCCAAAATTCTCAAACTCCCCACTCACCTGGGAAACTGGATTTGACATTCCACCTCTCATCCCCAGGGCGGGATTTATGTGCAGGAATAAAAAGACCGGGTTCTGAACCAAAGCACCTAGGTCAGTGGTTCTCAACCTGTGGGTTGCGACCGACCCACAGGTTGAGAACCGCTGACCTAGGTGAACCCGGTGGAAGAGCCTCAAGGAGCAAATAGAACTGTAAGGAAAAACAGAAAGAATCAACAATCGTAATTGGAGATTATAACACAGTCCCCTCAGATACGGCCATCAGATAGGAAAAAATGGGAAAAATATATATCCATAACCCATAAACAAAGCTGATCTATTTTATACATACACACACACCTGACACACAGAGTATTTACCAAGGAAGACTTAAGTCTGACAAAGAGTCCAAAAAAAATAAGCATTATGCATACCAGACCAAACATTCTCAAGCCAAAATTGCAAAACATTTCAAACTCAGATGTTAAACTTTCCATATGCTGATAAACTAAATGTGGTTAAAAAGAGAATCAATAAAAACTAAGAAAGATTTGTAAATCAAGACAATAAAAACACTTAGTTTCAAAATCTGTGAAACAGAGCAAAATAAAACCAACGAGAATTTTATAGCTCAAAAATATTTATAAGGAGCCTCATCTGCAGTGGCATTGTGGGTAAAATACTGACCTGGAACACGGAGGTCGCTGGTTCAAAACCCCAGACTTGCCCGGTCATGGCTCATCCAAGAAGCAACTAAAAGGTGATACTTCCCTCTTCTCCCCCTCCCCCCATCTCTCCTCTCTCTAAAAATCAGTCAATAAGGAATTTATAAGGAAACAAAGAAGGTTCAAAATATTTTTATGCTATGTCTAACTAGACATTGTTCCTACATATAAAGGGCCATGACTGTTTAAACACTGAAATTCAAACAGGGTGAATTCTCAATAAAACTAAAGTTTACTGAAATATATTTGATGTATTATTAATTTTAGTTTATTCATGAAACAAGGATTACTTGAATGCCATAATTAATATACACAGGCCATTCCGTAAAGTAAAAAGCGAATACTCATCACTATTATCTTTTTTACCCTATTGGTATGTAAGACTTTCTGGTGGGGGGAGGGGGAGATCACCCAAATCACAGTGGACATTGATAAGAAAATGTGGTTTAATGTATAAAAACTCATCCTAAGTACAGAAAAATAAATCTCAAACGTGATCTATTTTCCTTTTGCGGCCCTGGCCGGTTGGCTCAGCGGTAGAGCGTCGGCCTGGTGTGCGGGGGACCCGGGTTCAATTCCCGGCCAGGGCACATAAGAGAAGCGCCCATTTGCTTCTCCACCCCCACCCCCTCCTTCCTCTCTGTCTCTCTCTTCCCTTCCCGCAGCCAAGGCTCCATCGGAGCAAAGATGGCCCGGGTGCTGGGGATGGCTCCTTGGCCTCTGCCCCAGGCGCTAGAGTGGCTCTGGTCGCGGCAGAGCGACGCCCCGGAGGGGCAGAGCATCGCCCCCTGGTGGGCAGAGCGTCGCCCCTGGTGGGCATGCCAGGTGGATCCCGGTCAGGTGCATGCGGGAGTCTGTCTGACTGTCTCTCCCCGTTTCCAGCTTCAGAAAAATACAAAAAATAAATAAATAAAAATAAATAAAAATATTTTCCTTTTGCAGGTACTCTCTTGGCAGCAGGCAGTGAACAAAGCTGTTCTGATGAACTTCACCTTATGCCCCTTGCCCCTCGTGCCTGCACTCATTCTCCTATCGTTCTGCATTTTCTATCTTTTCAATTGAGCTGTCCAATAATAATCAATAATGTCTTGCTTCTTGTTGGCCCAAATGGTGTGTCTGCTCTAATGACGCTCTACCCAAGGACGACTAGAGCACCAAAAATGTAGGCGTAATGCCTGAAAACTGAGAAGGACTCAGGAGGTGAGGAAGAGAAAGGGTACCCTCAAGGACAAGCATTCTCTGGGTAAAAGTCACAATAGCGGACAGACTCAGAGCTCTGGGAATGAAGTGGACGGGAGGACGCTTACAACTGAGGGGGAATTAGAAAATGCTGCAGCAGGAGGAGAATTCTGTTGGTTTTGCTAGCTTATATAAGCCTAGTCAAAACATGACCTCTGAACTAAGCAGGAAACACTCATGCTGCCCTGGTTTCCACCACCACGCAGCAGATATTTTGACATCCATAAAATCTCCTTCAAACCATGGTGGTCTTTCCTTCCATCGTTACCAAGGACATAGGTGTACTGAAAGGGGGAGAGGTGTCTGGTATCAAGAACAGTTGTCCCAAACTCGTGTCATATATAGTCTGACATACTCTGCTATAAAATAAAGTCTGAGTTGCTATATTTGACCACGTCAATACTAGTTCCAAATGCTGCACTGTTTAGTATACGTTAGAATGAGCCGACACTTGTTTCCCCTTCCCTCAGCTCAAAATGCTCTTGAACTTTACCTTGTAAATAAAGCCTAATGTGGGAGAAGACAATATGCAAGTCATCTGTAAAAATAAAGCTCTAGCTAGCTAGGAGCTGGTGAGAAGTTTCAGGTACATGAAACAGTAAGAGAAAAGATGTCTACAGCAATTTCCATAAAGCCAACACGATAGATAGGGTGGGACCAAGAAGGAGTGTGAAGGCTGGTGGAGACCAAGGGATGTGGCTCATCGGTCGTCAGTGATCAAGTGCACGGGAAGTGCCACCCCCTCAAAGCAGTGCTGCTCCTGAGGTGGTCAGGGTAGGCCCGCGTGTGCTACTGGACTCCTGAGAATGAAACAGCACGGAATTGTCCTACTAGATCAGAACAACAACTCATCCAGCATGGAATTCCACTTTCAACGAGGATGTCCAAGGACACTCCAGCCATACATGGCCTCACCCTTCCCACTCAAGTCTTGTAATTCATCGTAATGTCTGCTTGCTTTCGAATGACTGGGTGAAACTGTTGTAGACGGGAAACATTCAAGAGTTCTAACTCTGAGCACACGAGCTGGACGTCCTGAACAGCTCACCCCTCACTCCTGCTCCAAGGGGAGGAGCACGGTGTTGTCCAGTACTCTGCTTCTGCATCTTTTCCTTGGTGCTAGCGTTCCCATAATTATTGACTTACAGACACCAGGGTGGCCAGATACCCATCTTGCCTGCGAGATCGAGGGACACAGGGAGTGGCCACTCCCAAACATCATAGAAGCACAGCCCGCCTGGCCTCGCTGGCAATCAAAGACGGTTTCATCCAAGCCAGCCACCCCTTGGTGACTGAAGAGAAGGGAACAGGCTTGCTTCCTCACAACCCACTCAGCTGATCGGCTGGGCACGATCGCAGTGGAGTTCTGTGACCTTCCCTAACCAGAAGGTGCAGTGTGCATGCAGAGTGGCCGACGCGCAGCAGAGCAGCCCCTGAGCAGCACAGCTGGGCACAAGCACCATGGAGTTCCATGACCTTCCCTAACCACAAGGTGCAGTGTGCACGCAGAGTGGCTGGTGCAGAGCAGCCCCTGAGCAGCATGGCTGGGCACGACCACCAAGGAGTTCTGTGACCTTCCCTAACTGGAAGCAGTGTACACGCAAAGTGGCTGGCGCACAGCAGAGCAGCCCATGAGCAGCATGGATGGGAAACAGCGTGCTCAAATCCAAAACCCAAGTGATGTCTAACAGCCAGACAGTCGGCACTCCCTCCGCACCCTTCCAGATGCTAACTGACTTCCACTAGAATGGCCAAGTCATTGTGATGACTTGCTTTAAGAGGCACTGTCAGTGGTGGCATTGAACAGGTAATATAATATCTACAAGGAAAAAAAAAGTCCTAAGTAAGACAAAAATTAAAGTTGATCTATTTTTCAGGCTAAATAGCTATTGTTAGCCTTCTCAAAACACAGGCCAGAAGACTTATGTCATATTACCTTATACATTAGTTTTCCCTAACTGAAAAAGTTTTTCATGCCTGAATGTAAAATTCTACAGCAGATCTTATTTTCTATTGTCCAAATATTTAGAAAATTCAACATGATGCTTGACCCCAGAAAGCTACTGGCCTGCGAGGATCTGCCAAACACATACACACACACACACACACACACACACACACACACACACACACACACACATACACACACACTGGCCTGCAAGGATCTGCCAAACACACACACACACACACACACACACACACACACACACACACACACACCTGGCAACCCCATCTGGGGCCAATGGCGAGAGGGAAGGGGGAGAGGAATGGGGAGAAGCAGATAGTCACTTCTCATTTGTGCCCTGACCAGGAATCGAACCCAGGACAGCCAGATGCCAGACCGGCACTCCATCCACCGAACCAACCTGCCAGAGCTGATGTTTCTTTCTTAAACTAATGAGAATCATCAAGATCGGTTAAGGAACTCAAAGATTGACTTTAAAATTAAAATTTTAAAACTGCTAATGTAACTGGGTATTTCTTTCTCTGAAAAGCAAGCTCAGCTCCACTCAAAGGAAATCCTTTATGTCCATACAGTAATAGCTGTAAAGGGTTACCATAAAAGAAGCCTCTGCTCTTTAATCAGAAAATCTCCCTAAGTTTTGCATTAGGGAAAAAGGGGAGGTAGGTATAAGAAATTAACCCTGCCAACTGCCCGTTAAGGGAAGAAAGCTCACTGTGTTTCTCAGCACTGGGAGGTGCACTGAGAGACAGGTTATAACTGCCACATGGAAGGAAATGTTTCTAAAATCCCACTTACCCCAGTTCTCAGTCCCCCGGCAAGTTACAGCAATGTGTGCTGGGTGGGGGGCTGGGTGGGGGGCCGGCTGTCCCAGTTCCGCTCATTCCAGTCTGCCCTCATCAAACAGGACCCACCACGAGGGAGTGAACAACATGCAGACCCATGGCGGCCAGAGGCTAGACGAGAATACGTCGATCAGGTAATAGAATTCTCCCGCCAAAACACGACTGTGGAAGGGAAGGGGACTCTCCGAGGAACAACCCCCACTGCCAATCATAAAAGCACAAAGCAAAACTACTATGACTATACACCCCCCCCCCCAAAAAAAAAGAACAAATGAATAAGAGAAAAGGCAACTCTTGAACTAAACATTAAAATGTCACACTCAGGCATGAAAAGCTGTATAATGAAACTGCCATAAAATTCTACAGCAGATCTTATTTTCTATTGTCCAAAGATTTAGAAAATTCAACATGATGCTTGCCCCCAGAAAGCTACTGGCCTGCGAGGATCCGCCGAAGTGTGTGTGAGGGAACACTGGCAAGAGAATCGGGGGTGTTATCATCACCGGACATAGAACAGACTCTCAGAAGTCAGAGCAGCAGCTAACAGGCATCAAATTACAACTCCGGCAACCACCTCTGCTACTTGCAAAGGTCGATGGAAGTCGGCAGCAATTCAATTATGAAATGAGTAAGACCAGTTCAGTTGCAATGTCAATTGAAGTCAAAGCAAATTGCTCTACTCTGTGAAGCAGAAAGCATTTTTATATCATAATCACAAGTCTTGAGGCATTATTTACAGACTGGGGTCTGGGGCTATATAAACAAACCCAAAATATAATAACTATGTACTATTACACTTAGGAACAAAAAAGTAATCAGATTCTGTCTTCCATAAATTTCTGAGGAAGGCTGACACGGTGACAGCTCTGAAGATTTAGAGATGGCGCTCAGAACACAAACTCCAGCCCAGCGGGGACAATAGGGTTCTTGCTCTCCTAGCTATCTACCTGTCTTTCCACCACCACCACCACCACCACCATTATTCTCACACACAGAATGTTAATTGTATCAATTCCCATATTAAAATGGTAGCCACCAGTAAGCCTATTGATTATGCAGGAAAGAAATAAAAAATGAAGACTAAGTTTCATTTTTTATGAAAGTATACGTTAAGCCCTCTATACTTTACATATCAGGCCCTCAAGAGAAAAAGAAGCTAACATTCTGGAATATTCTTGATGCACAGCCATTAATTCATTTGTTCTTGGCAAAAATCACATAAAATTTTATTGCCCCAATCTCATCAGGCTTAGAGGAGAATTTGCCGAGATCATAAAAGACAGGAAAAGTGACAGACTTAAACCCAGGTTAGCATAAATCCAAACTTAACCACAAATAATTCTACCATTCAATAAACTTCTTTGCTGCCTAAGCATTCCCAGTGATAGAGGTCCCCAAGTGCTAGGAATATGTGATTCTGAGATAGCAGCCCAGGTAGAAGGTGAAAGACATATTAAGGGGCAATCACGAAGCAGCAAGACTGACCCATTCTCAATGTGGAGCCAACAAAGTCTCTCCTGGTCAGCTCATTGAAAATTTTACAGTGTTCCTTGAGAGTGTCTAGCTCCAAACCTTAAACCAACACGCAACACATCACGGACTAAGCTGAAATTTTGTAACTTAAATACACACACACACACACACACACACACGTACATGTGCTATACGCGTATGCCTTCGTGTATATATGTACCTGCATGTATAACAGGGAATACGCTATCGGAAAAAAGAAGTAGATACGTAAAAGAAAAAAATCATCCCACTCTCAATTCGAGGATAACCATTGTCATAACTATCAATTCTTCCAAATTTATTTCTATGCTTGTATGTCTATTTATGCAATTTTCATTTAGAAGTGAGATTATACTGGAAGTTATGTTTTACAATGTGATATATTCATTCAAACACATACTATGTATGCCGTTTCTGTGGACACATTTATACCAATGGAAGGCTAGAAGGCTAGAAACCTGGGTGTGGTCAGTAAGGGACCAGCATCGCCCGCCTGTGCTCAGCTGTAGAACACAAGGCCATCCATACAACACACACACACAGAACACTACAGAACAGTGAAAAGGGCGGGGAGCGCTCTTGGTATTGACATGAAAAGCAATATAAGGTGTATCATAAAGTTTTTAAAGTAAGGTACACAGTGAGCTTTTGTTTGTACATGGCGGTAAATAAGAATCTACATTCATATTTGCTTATATCTACATAAAGGAATCTGGAAAGATGCATAAGAAACTACAGGTTGTACCTCATGACACTGCTGCCACTCAACCGTCTGACTTTCACAAAGAGCAGTTCCATCTGGCACAGCCCTACTAAGGACAGGGGCTAACAATCCCATCTGGATCTCAACTCTTAAGATGAAAGAAACTATAGGTTGAACTACATGAAATTCCTTTTTGACTTACTAAATGGAAAAATAAAAATGGAAATTGCCAATATTAGATAACTTTGGGGCTAAAAGATGTCACTTTCACGTGGCTCCATCTGTCCATATCCGTGGTCACAGATTGGTTTTGCAGATGCATGGGGGGGGGGGGGGGCGCAGGATCTGAGTTGATCAGACGGAGACTATTTACCTTGTATCATTTTATACATTTTGGTGTTTCAAACCAGAGCACATATTCTCTCCTTTTTAAATTTAATAAAAGAATGGAATAGAGACAAGAAAACAGTAACAGCAAAATCCAGTTATTGGGGCAGCACTGTGTTCACATTACACATTTCTAACAACCTGGTTCAGCACTGGGTACTTGAGCCCTCCACATCACAACTAACATAAAATACTGATTGCAAAACTCAGGGCAAAATAAACACATCACTGAAATAATGTGGCTCTTTTCCCTCCCACAGTTCCATACAAATCACCCTCCCCCCACCTCCTGGAAGGCCCCGTTGTGTTACAGTGTTATTACGTCCCAGGTTAAAAACCACACACAGCTCCGACTCTGCCTCCTCCTTCAGCAAGACCAAAATTCTGATTCCCTCACAGCAAGATTTTGCTAAAAGGAAAAAGTAAGAGTCCTTCTCAAAAATTAATAAAAGAAAAAAGACTAAATCAACATATCATTTGAAATGCACAGACTACCTCGGACTTGGCTGTGGCAGGTGGTAAGGAACCAGGCCTTGGATCAGACTGCCAGGACTCAAGCCTGCCTTTGCCACTAGCCAGCGTGAGACTGGGTCAGTTAGCAACCCTCTCCATGCCTCAGTTACCGGAACTATCAAACAGGGATAATAATACACCTAGAGAATTGTTACAGTTATCTCACTTTAATAACTGTAGCTGAAAACCATGTCTGGTCTATAAAATATGATACATGTTACTAACTGTTCACTATCATTACCCTCCAAGTTTTGTGACCTGTTTTTACATTAACTATTTAAAAATTTAAGTAAAAAGTGTGTTTTTAAAATAACCAAGATAGCCAATAGTCATTGAGACTTAGTCATTATTTCTATTTGGACCCAAAGAGAAAATCATGACCATAACCACATTTCAAGTTCAAAACAAAACAAAACAAAAAAACCATGCTGCTTATTTTAAAGAATATTTAGTACTTGCAAAATGTCAGCCCAAGAATTCATCTTAATAGGCTGGAAGGTGGTTGTTGTTTTTTCATTCAAGGGGACTCTGGACTTCTAAGAACAGCTCAGAGGGCACACGAAATGCCACGCAAATAAGGCACCGTCAACAAGTAACTACAGCAGCAGCCTCCGCACGCACAGGCCAAGACTCACAATGTTTCCTTTCCCTCCATAGCTAATAAGGATTCAGTATGTAAAAATGAAGTGGCCACAAGTCTGTTTTGTTATATTAATTGTCAACGGCACCCTTATTTCCTGGTAACTTTTTATCTTAGTCCATGAAGAGTTTTCTGAGTACTAGAAGTCACTTGAACTGGCCATGCTGGAGATAATAAATACCTGGGCCTTCAAAATTTCTTCTGCTCATCTTCCTGGCTACCAAAGAAAGCGTTGCATATCAGTCACTCTTAACAGCCTTAAAAATTCTGTTTCATTCAGGATAAACAATACTTTGGTTGGTTTCAAAAGATGTTTCTTAAACAGCCTGGCTACCTCCTACGCTGTGAGAGTTTCAAAGAGGGCTATAAAGAGAGTGACAGCTGCTTGAATTCAGGACTAGAAATTAAAATAAAAGCTATTAGAAGTGAAGGGGGAAAAACCCACACAGGGAAACAAGCTTTAAAAGAATATATTTCTCCTCTATAAATTCTAGTTACCTGCCATGAACTTATTTTCAACCACCGAAACAGCTATACAATTTTTGGGGTTTTTTTTTTTTTAGGTTTTATTTATTCATTTTAGAGAAGGTAGAGAATGAGAGAAGGGGGGAGGAACAGGAAGCATCAACTATCATATGTGCCTTGACCAGGCAAGCCCAGGGTTTCAAACCAGCAACTTCAGTGTTCCAGGTCGATGCTTTATCCACTGTACCACCACAGGTCAGAGCAGCTATACATTTTTAAAAAGACATTAAATATGTTTTTTCCCCCTCCAGAGAAAAGGGGAAGTGCTCGTCCCACACCAAAGCGGAGGTAAGATTACAGAGGAAGTCATATAAGAAGCAGCGTGTGCCTTGTCACTGGCGTGAGAGGGCTCTGGAAGGTGTGCGGGGAAAGCGATGTGCAGGAGCAGCGGTGTGTGTGATGGATGGGGGCACACCACAGCTCCATCCCGGCCCTGAGGGTTCCCACGACCTTTCCAACCCACTGATTCAGCATCGCACAAGGGAGTTAAGAAATAATCTGTCTACATATAGGGTCACAGATTCAAACCGGGTTTCAGACTTCACAACACAACATAGTAATTCCATGGCAAGGAGTCATAGCATTATAAAGAGCTTGGCACTCAAGAAAAGTTATTACCCAGAGCCCACCTATGAAGTATCATTAAAAAAAAAGAGTTGGAAGAAGATGACCAGGCTTAAAATAACGATATGCTCATGCCAACCCACTGATGCCGAAGTCAGACCCACTCTAAAGTAGTCTTCAGTCCTGCCAGTTGGCTTGCAAAATGATTTTGTTTTTAATTAGCTATATATCATATTTCTATATTACCTAAATTGCTCTATCATGTATAAAAAGACAGGTGCAGAGTATATCAGTACCCAAGAAGATACAAATAAAAACTAGTCTTATGACTGTCTAGTTCTACTTAAAAGTAGAGCCTCATAAAGGAAGAAAGAAAGACCTTAGTCAAAATTCAGATGATAGCCCTGGCCCACTGGTTCAGCAGTAGACCATCAGTCCGGCATGTGGAAGTCCTGGGTTCGATTCCAGCCAGGGCACACAGAAGCACCCATCTGCTTCTCCACCCCTCCCCCTCTCCTTCCTCTCTGTCTCTCTCTTCCCCTCTCACGGCCAAGGCTCCATTGGAGCAAAGTTGGCCCACACACTGATGATGGCTCCATGGCCTCCACCTCAGGCACTAGAATGGCTCCAGTTGCAATGGAGCAACGCCCCAGATGGGCAGAGCATTATCCCCTAGTGGGCTTGCTGGGTGGATCCCTGTTGGGCTCATATGGGAGTCTGTCTCTCTGCCTCCCTCCTTCTCACTTCAGAAAAATACAAACAAACAAAAAGATGATAATATTCTCTTTCACTCCTCAAAACTGCTTTTAAAAACATTTCTGCTTTTGAATGAAAAATAACAAAGGATATATGTCATATAGCCTCATGAACTTTCCTTGTATGGGGGAAGGGGCGGGTTACAAGAAATCCAGCAGTGTCTCTCCATAGAAGTTGTAAGGACGTGAATTTTGAGTGAGAAGGAGAAAACAAAGGTACAACACACACTAAACCTTTTTAGACCGTCTTCACTGCTAGGTCTGCAGATACAAAAATGCAACAAATAACCTAATGAAACGAAAGCGACCTCTGACTTTTCATCTTCCTTTTAACGCTTCACAGTCTACCTTGTTATTTTACTATTTCACAACTGACTTAGCCAAATCGACTCAGCTTTGAATTCTGTGAGATTATGCAATAGTATGTAAAAATGAACAATATGGCTTCTATAGAATAATGAAAGACAAAGAAAAGGGAAAAAATAAAATAAGGCAAGTATTTCAGTAAACATTTAACACCTGCTCTAGTTAAAGAAATCGAGTTACATAATCAGGCTTGTGGTGGCACAGTGGATAGAGTGTTGACCTGGAATGCTGAGGTCGTGCTTTGAAATCCTGGGCTTGCCTGGTCAAGGCACGTATGATAAGCAACCAATGAACAAAGTGAAGCAACTATGAATTAATACTTCTCAATCCTCCCCCCTCATCCTTCTCTTTCTGTAAAATCAATAAAATCTTTTTAAAAAATAAAAAATAAGAAATCTAGCTAGATACTATATCCAACTCAGTTCATTATAATCATCAACAGAGATCCATAAGCAAGTAACTAAAAGGTTAAAGTATTTCAATGCGTTTAATATCATTTAATCATATATTACAAAGGAAAACAATGAGCACTGTATATGTAGTATGACTAAATGAGCTAAAGCCAATGAAAGTCTTTATCAAAGTAAAGCTACTAAGTGTGTCTAATTAAACTGGTCAGCTCTCAGTTGGGAGTGTGATAGGGTTAAATATAGCATAATAAAAACCACATCTATCAACAGTTTCTCTACCGTTGCACACCAGTTTGGATTCTCTGCTCCCAGGCGCATTCTAATAGGCTTGTAGAGTCTTTATAACGACTTTTTGATCTACCTCATGTTAAACTGAAACCAACAGAGTGTTTTCCCGGGTTGGCTGTTTGGTACAGCACAATCTCATACCCTACCAATGAAGATGAAATAACATACCACAAACCACTCAAATACCAAATCTGTGACCAAATCATAGTGCTGGGGAAAAGCTCATTATCTACTCTAGTTCTCCGAATTTTGGCAGATAATCTACTTAACTTTTAAACAAAAGTCATTTTAGTATACCAAATTTAGCTTATACTACAGTGAGTTAATGGGGTGGGGTGGGAGAGAAAAGGACATACTTGCATTTAAGTTTCTATCAGATTCAAATAAACGAAAACATTTGGAAAAATAATTAACCAGAATCTGCTAAAATTCATACCTTACCCAAAACTAAATGTGGGAAGTGACTCTACTACTATCAACAAAAAATATATACAATAAAAGATTAAACTTTTTGAACCCTTCAAATAGAGTTGACATTAAATGACTCAGGCTGCAGGGGAAGAAAAACAATTTAAGTCCTAGGGATAACAGATGTTTTTTAAGGGGGTAGCTTTCAATATGTTGAGTCATATTCAGTAACATCATTTTTTAGATTCCTTTCTCATATGCTTATCAAAAGCAAACACACTACTTCTCTTCATTTATTTCTCTTTTTTTAAGAATATGCAAACCATACCCCTACTTTCTCTCTAAAACGATTCTTTTTCACACGATTTAAGTTACACTAAAGCTTAGCTACAAATAAGGAGGGGTGGGTGGGGGATGTGAGAAACAAATAATAGTTTTTCACCGTCTGATCTTATGACCTCTAAGATAAAATAAAATCACTCCGTGATCAAAATTATGGGATATCCTGATTCTGAAAACTTTCAAAAAAAGTATCCAAGGCTACAATCAAGAAAAATTGAATACAAAATGCAGAATGAGACATATAAATGGTGAACACAGGAACAGACTAAAGGAGTTGAATATTTGATGAGCGTCTTTTCCCTTACAATCAAATGACTTTTAAGAATTACTACTTGACCTAAAAATTGCAGCAAATAATCTTGAATATTCCCATAGAAGATGTGCTGAATCCCACTTCAACAGATCCTTACCCATTAATAATCACTTAGCAACCCAAAGATCAAAAGTTTAATATGCTATGTACACGTGATTAGATACTATGGTTCAATACCTAAAAATCCCCCCAAAGTAGATGTAATTCTAAGACACAAGCCTCCTCATGGGTCATTTACTTAATGAAATACAGTCAATTCAGTTTTGAGCCAATGTACGTATTATCAACATCTTCTTGATTCCTTTTCCCCCTTTCACTTTTCCACATCTGCCTCTTTCACTCTTTATTAACACTTCCAACAGAGAACAAGTGAGATACAGAAAAAGGTGCAATTCCAACCAGTCAGTTTTACTCCTTATTCATAACTCTACTGAAAGTGAGTAAAAGTGAGAAAAAAGCAAAGAGAATAAAAAGGTTAGCTGGGATCAGAAGTCAAAACTAATGGCTAAAAGAAAGCCCTGAAATTATAGGTTGGTTTTAATGATTCATACCCCTCCTCTGGAAAACAAGGATCTGATTGTAAAACAAATATTTGTATCACAGAAAATATGCCTTCAACAAGCCCCCAGTAACTATGAGACATTTGTGGGCAAACAATTTTCGACAGAGGAGCCAAAAATATCCAATAGAGAAAAGAAAGCCTGTTCAATAAATGGTACTGGAAAAATTGGAAAGCCACATGCAGAAGATGAAACTAGACTGTTCTTTGTCACCATACACAAAAATTGACTCAAAATGGATAAAAGACCTAAATATAAGACCTGAAACAATAAACTACACAGAATAAAACATAGGTACTAAATTTATGGACCTTGGTCTTAGGATTTTTTGAATTTGGCCTCAAAAGCAAAAGAAGTAAAGCAAAAATTAATGAATGGGACTATATCAAACTAAAAAAGCTTCTGCACAGAAAGAGAAACTTGCAACAAAATAAAAAGGTAACCAAATAAATGGGAGATGATATTTGCAAACAACACCTCTGATAAGGGGTTAATATCAAAAATATATAAAGAACTCAACAACAAAATAAACAATCCAATTAAAAAATAGAAGACCTGAACAGATACTTCTCCCAAGAAGAAATATTCAATACAAATGGCCAATGGATATATGAAAAGATGCTTAACAATTTCACTAGCTATTAGAAAAATGCAAATCAAAACTACAGTGCAATACCACCTCACACCCTTTAGAATAGCTATCATCAACAAGACAAGTAATAACAAGTGTTGGAGAGGTGGAGAGAAAAGAATCCTCATTCACTGTTAGTAAGAATTTAAGTTGGTACAGCGACCATGGAAAACAGTATAAACATTCCTCAAAAGGTAAAAATAGAATTACAGTATGACCCAGCAAACCCTCTTCTGGGTACCAAACCCCTAAAATTGAAAACAATTATTCAAAAATATATAAGCACCCCTATGTTCATTGCAACATTATTCATGGTGGCCAAGACATTGAAACAACTGGTGAACTTTAAGAGATGACTGGATAAAGAAGATGTAGTACATATATACAGTGGACTACTACTCAGCCGGAAGAAATGATGAAATACTACTGCATTTTGCAACATGAATACATCTAAAGAATATCATGCTAAAGCAAAATAAGTCACACAGCAAAAGTCAACAGCCATATGATTTCATCACGTGTGGGATATAAAACTGAAAGCAACAAACAAACAAATTAACACACAAGCAAAAACTCGCAGACAACAATACGGTGGTTACCAGAGGGGAAGAGAACGGAGGGTTGAAGCGTAAAGGTTAAAGGGGGTCAAATATATGATGATGGAAGATGATCTGACTGTGGGTGGTGGGAACAAAATGCAATATGCAAATGATGTATCATATAATTGGACACTTGAAACCTATATAATTTTACTAACCAATTTCACCTCAATAAATATAATCAATTTTTTAAAAGAAAACAATTGTCCAAAATTTTTTAAATCTTTAAAAATTTTTAAATTAAAAATCTTTAAAATATTAAAACATTATCGCCCCCAGTGTTATTACAGAAAGCATTCTGAGTCTTCCCATAGACACCCCTAAGTCAGCTGAGTTGAAGACAATGTCACCTGTTTGCAGAGATCTTTGGATAGTAACTACCTGGACATTTGGTTATGAAGCTGCTTATCATGAAGGCAGTCTAAAAACCATCTCACACTTCAAAACCAATATAACCTCTATAGCTTTAAAAAATAATAAGTGGAAAATACAAAAGGAAAAAAGAAAAAGAGGATGAGAAGAGGAAGAAAAATGAAAAAATGAAGACCAATTTCTAAATCAGGAACACCTGCAGCAGGGTTGAAGTCCCACAACAGAAGAGTCACAGTTGTAGACACATGTACTGAATATGCAGGTTTGGGGACAACATGATCATCTTATTGTCCACAACAATAACCACACTGCTACAAATTAGCAGTTGGTGGCCTCTGTCTGGCTCACCATCTTGTTTTGTAAGGGTTAGTGTCTCAAAATCCAGTTTCCAGGCTCTCTTTGAAAACTCCGCTACCTGGCAATATCGAGACATGATCGCATGACAAGAACTAGCTGGAACGTGGTAGCCTGAGTGGGAACTAAGGACTTCCATTTGCCAGAGTCGCACCACAGCTCGCTTCCCTCAGCCCGGCCCCTCTACACTGGTCAATGTGCCACCCCTGCCATACGATCAGACACCTGCCACAGAAGAAAGCCATAACCCCAGTGTGATGGTGAACTGCATCTTCAATCTAAACGCATTTAACATCAGACTCTATCTGCTACTCTCCTGAAACATCTGCTTTAATTTTAGTTCCCCTTCCATTTGTCTCAGGGTTATGTAACCTTACAGGAGGTCACACAGTTTTCCCCAAAACAAAATTTAAGCTGTCTTTTAAAAACATAAAAAGAACTGCCCTGGCCGGTTGGCTCAGTGGTAGAGCGTCGGCCTGGCGTGCAGGAGTCCCGAGTTCGATTACCGGCCAGGGCACACAGGAGAAGCACCCATCTGCTTCTCCACCCCTCCCCCTCTCCTTCCTCTCTGTCTCTCTCTTCCCCTCCCGCAGCGAGGCTCCATTGGAGCAAGGATGGCCCAGGCGCTGGGGATGGCTCCTTGGCTTCTGCCCCAGGCGCTAGAGTGGCTCTGGTCGTGGCAGAGCGACGCCCCGGAGGGGCAGAGCGTCGCCCCTGGTGGGCGTGCTGGGTGGATCCCAGTCGGGCGCATGCGGGAGTCTGTCTAACTGTCTCTCCCCGTTTCCAGCTTCAGAAAAATACAAAAATAAAAAATAAAAAAATAAAAACATAAAAAGAACCATGATACCAAAGACAAACACAAAACTGAAACTTATATTTTCTTCCTGCCAAGAAAGTGTTGCCTCCCTGTTGATCTCAAAAAGTAAAATCTTGGCCCTGACCGGTGGCTCAGTGGATAAAGCAACAACCTGGCACCAGAGCTCTCAGGTTCAACCCCCGGTCAGAGCACCTATGAGAAGCAATCAGCGAGTGCACAACTAAAAGGAACAACTAAGTGAAATAATGAGTTGGTGCTTCTTTCTCTCTCCTGCCTCCTCCCTTCCCTGCTCTCCTCCCTTTCTGTCTCTCTCTGTCTCTTTCTCAAAAATCAATGGAAAAAACTTTTCATTGTAACCTTAAGGGGAAGAGAAACTAAAACACAAAGGATGGGAAACCATGGCTTACCCAGGGGACATAGGATATGCCATATTCTCAACAGGCTGTCAAGCAGAAAAACGTAAGAAACATCTTACCGTCTTCCAGCTCAAGACAAAGATTATACACAGCCACGGGTCTCTTGGTCCTCTGGCCCTGTCGCTTCGATTGTCTTGGTGGAGCATTTGGGGGTGACGCTGACAGGGAGACTGTCTCGGGGCAGGTGGCATCAGGCAGGGTCCTAAAAATCTGCCACCAAAACATAAAGGACATTAATTATTTCCCCTGAAAAGAAACCTGTGCATTCCAACAGTAAATCAGCATCAAAACAACATTTCATTTGGCAGGATGGAGCCAAAAATCCATTCTTTCATATTTTGGGTATAAGTCTTTATTTTTTTGACAGAAGATTTCTAAATAAAATTTCTCATTAAAATTAAGTCAAAGCAACATCAAATCATTTTATTTCACAATAAATTAATCCCAAACTAAACAACGATAATTATCTTTACCAGGTGTAGACAATCCCACAGCTCTTCACTCATAAAGGAAGTAGTCAAGATAAATTATTAAAAACAAATATCCCATTAAATTTCACACAGGGTTGTATATTTACACAAAAAAGCTGGTCTCAAGTTTTTTCAAACTGCACAAACAAAAACATATGATAGCAAATATTTTTTGCATGTTTAAAAATAGCTTGCACTTATGAGATGACCTTTCAGATTCTTACACACATTTGTTCATATATTGCTTTGTAGATTTTATCAATTCACTTGCATATCTTCCAACATCTCTTCATTTCCCCTCCATTTATAAAACCTAGAATATCAATCAGCACCTTGATTATCCAGTGTCATTCATATACCAGCAACAATACTCATTAAAAAATGCGCCTCAGCCCTGGCCGGTTGGCTCAGCGGTAGAGCGTTGGCCTAGCGTGTGGAGGACCCGGGTTCGATTTCCGGCCAGGGCACATGGGAGAAGCGCCCATTTGCTTCTCCACCCCTCCGCCGCGCTTTCCTCTCTGTCTCTCTCTTCCCCTCCCGCAGCCAAGGCTCCATTGGAGCAAAGATGGCCCGGACGCTGGGGATGGCTCCTTGGCCTCTGCCCCAGGCGCTAGAGTGGCTCTGGTCCCAATATGGCGACGCCCAGGATGGGCAGAGCATCGCCCCCTGGTGGGCAGAGCGTCGCCCCTGGTGGGCGTGCCGGGTGGATCCCGGTCGGGCGCATGCGAGAGTCTGTCTGACTGTCTCTCCCTGTTTCCAGCTTCAGAAAAAAAAAATAAAAATAAAAATAAAAATAAATAAATAAAAAATGCGCCTCTTGCCTGACCTGTGGTGGTGCAGTGGATAAAGCGTCAACCTGGAATGCTGAGGTCGCCGGTTCGAAACCCTGGGCTTGCCTGGTCAAGGCACATAGGGAGTTGATGCTTCCAGCTCCTCCCCCCTTCTCTCTCTCTCTCTCTCTCTCTCTCTTCTCTCTCTCTCTCTCCCTCTCTCTCTCCTTTCTAAAATGAATAAATAAAATTTAAAAATTTTTTTTAAAATACACCTCTTTTCTGCTCAATTTTTTTTTAATTTTTGGGAAAAGCGGTCGTTTTGATAAAAGGAAGCACATCACAGGTGGTTTATAATAGACCTTTGATGGCTGCCAAGACCTGAGCTCAGAGGTCTCCTGTCCCCAGCAACACTGGAGGCCCTTCAGCCTTTAATGTAGTCATAATATCAAATATTTAAGGACAACAGCCTAACACAATGGTCCCCAACCTTTTTTGGGCCACGGACCGGTTTAATGTCAGAAAATATTTTCACGGACCGGCCTTTAGGTTGGGATGGATAAATGTATCATGTGACCGAGACAAGCGTCAAGAGTGAGTCTTAGATGGATGTAACAGAGGGAATCTGGTCATTTTTTAAAAATAAAACATCACTCAGACTTAAATATAAATAAAATGGAATTAATGTTAAGTTATTTATTCCTTCTCTGCGGACCGGTAGCGGTCCGCAGCCCGGGGGTTGGGGACCACAGGCCTAACAGACACAGCACCTCCAAGGGCTGATGTTCCTCAGGAGGAAGCCAGATACAGGAAGAAAGCCAGCTGCGTTAAACAAAACATAAAATAAAAGGCACGGTGTGAAAATCTCACTGCCACAGGAAATTATTGTGTTTGTGCATTTGAATAAAAGCATCCACATGACCTGTGTATATGAGTGAGGGTATCACATATGTGTATCACATTTCATAAGAGACAACCATATCGAAGTTATAATCACAGAGTCTGAAAGTCCTCTCACCTAAAATCTATTATATACCAACATAAAGAAGCATTTCACCAGAATGTCTGCTTTATAGTACCATACTGCCCCCTCATGTGTAAACAGAATAAAAAAATGATTTAAACTACTGTGGACAAATATTTGCTAGGGAAAATTTAATTTCGTGCTCCAACTGGGAACCTAACACCATATTTCCACAGAATCTATGTTCCAATAGGGTACTCCGGCAAACAGCATGCTACTTAACCGTCTTAAAGATGCCTCCTCTGCTGCCTGGACTACTGTCCACAGCGGGATTTACTGCTGCTGTCTGTCACTGCTCACATTTAAAAAGTTTGTGGAGTGGCCGGAACTGGAGACAAGTTAGATTGAGAAGAACAGGCTGAAGGCGAGAAGAAGAGATGGGAGAACTTAATTCCACTGAAACAAACCAGCACCTGTATGCGCCCAGCATTCAGAATAGCTCTCTGACTTACTAATGTGCGATCTTTACAAATACAACACATGCCTTTCTGATGTTACTGGACTAGACAACCAAACCAACACAACACAACACAACACAACACAGGCCAAGGCACCCAAAGCTTAAACCAACAATGGAAAAATTCCATCCCCAGAACTAGCACTGCAGAGCTGATAACCTGCCAAGAACTTCCGGAAAGATCACACAGACCTGAAGGAGAACTTCCGGAAAGATCACACAGACCTGAAGGATGAAAATGCTGACAATTCCACCTCCTCCAAATCCTTCTCCTTTGCCTGGGGGGGGGGGGGATTGGGAGTGAGGCATGGGTGTGATGGGTGTGGCCCCAGTATGCAGAGTCAGACTACCAAGCAAAACAGGACCCAGGATTGTGTCTCCTGCCAAAGGTGATACCTGAATGCACCTCGAGGGCACTATGTGAAGTGAAATAAGTCACATGGATGAAGATAAATATTTTGTGACCTCACTTACATGGGCAATAAAAACCAAACAAAACAAAAACCAAACAACCTCATAAAAACAGGGAACAGAATGGTGGTTGCCAGAGACTGGGTTGGGGGAGGGGAAAATGGGTGAGGGAGGTCAAAAGTTATAAATTTCTTCCAGTTATAGGATAAAAAATTTACAGCACGGTGACTATAGTTAATGATACTAATGTCTAGTTGAAAGTTACTAAGAAAGTAGATCTTAAAAAAGTTCTAATCACAAGAAAAAATTGTATAACTACGTGAGGTGTGACTTAACTAAACCCAATGTGGTCATTATTTCTCAATATAAACATCTATCAAATAACAACACTGTGCATCTACAATTAATACAATGTTATATGTCAATTACATCTCAATAAAACTGGGGTAAAAAATATAGTATCTGGGACTGGGGACCAGACTTTGGAATTATTGAATTTTGGTTTTTTTGGTTTGCATTTTAAAACTCCCCAGGTGATCCTTGTCAAGGATGAGAAACACCCATTTAGACAGTCATTCTATGGCATCCTAAACTTGTTTTGGATGAATCAAACTCCAAATGAAAACACCAGAAAAATTATTTCAGAAAAACGGGCACTGTACATATGCAATCAATTTCCTTGGACCTTCTCAAGTCCTAATTAGACTTAAAATGTGTCAAAGATTCTAAAGAGCAACCACCTCCTCAAGAAACTCCACACTGTGTTAGCATTTCAAAGAGCTAACCTATCTTCTGATTATTGGTAGCTAAGCAAAAAGGCTGACTTGAGAAGGCACTACCCTGGCTTGTAAGACTTCCCAGGTATGGAAGGTTAGACACAGTAAAACACTGTGTATCTCGTTTTATTATCTGTATAATCTGGGCCATAAAACTGACATCTTAAATTATTTCAGGGATTAAATGAGATCATGTTTATAAAGTGTAGTACAGCCCTCGGCACAGAGTAACCAGATAAATGGTAGCTACTGGTATTTGTAATATGATCTCATCCAGTAAATAACAACAAAAATGGCTGCAGACACTCATTACTCAATGCAATTGCCATTTTTGAGAAGGCACTAATTTGTTGAGGTTTTAAATATCCCTCAAATTCAGTGTTTAGTTATTAAAAAGGTTGTTATTCTAAAGTGTTTTTAGGAAAAAATTCATCAAGCAATGGGTCAAAGAAAAGCAACAGAAGAGCTTCTATTCAAAATTCCCAAGTCACCCAGAATCGTACAACTGTTTTGTGTATTTATTTTTGCATTCCAATGTTGAGATTTTTAAAATTACTTCCTACTTCACTGAATATATTTAAAATTTAATAGATTACTAGGTTTTCTCTGAAGCACTTTAATAGTTTCAACCCTTGGAAGTAAGTATTGTTCTCCACATTTTAAAATGAGAAAAACTCAAAGATTAAATGCAGTTTGAAAATGGTAGTGTTCTCGCCTGACCAGGAGATGGCGCAGTGGATAGAGTATCAGACTGGGAAGCGGAGGACCCAGGTTCAAACCCCACAGTTGCCAACTTGAACGCAGGCTCATCCAGCTTGAGCATGGGCTCACTGGCTTCAGCGTGGGATCATAAACATGGTCCCATGGTCACTGGCTTGAGCCCCAAGGTCGCTGGCTTGAACAAGGGGTCACTTGCTCTGGTGCAGCCCCCGGTCAAGGCACATATGAGAAAGCAATCAATGAACTAAAGAGCCTCAATGAAAAATTGATGATTCTCATCTCTCCTCTCCCTTTTGTCTGTCCCTATCTGTCCCTCTCTCTGTCTCTGTCACAATAAATAAATAGATAAATAGATAAATAAAATGGCAGCATTCTCAACTCTGATTCCCAAGCCTCTGATGCCAGTTTATGAAACAAACAGAATCCAATCCTTAGGGAAAAAGAAAATCACCAATACTACTTTCTATATTTATTTAGAAAGACTAAAACTGACAATATTCATCCAGAATCACCATTACTGTGCTATGTCTTCCGAGCCCGGTCAGTGCTTACCTCGTCCACAGTAGCCTCCATTCTAAATCCTCCTTTTCGATTAACCTACCAAACTATGGTTCTTTCTGAAACCCCAGAAATAATTTAAAAGGATATCCTTTTCAAATTCAGAAAAGGAGGAAACAGTGAACTATTTATTTACTTTAAAACGGTGACCTATTTGTTGACTATCAGATTTTTGAAGCTACAATTTAGCTTATATTGTTCTGTACAGCCAAGATGCGTGTCATCCTCACAGGCACTGGACTTCCCAATTCCACAACCACTGCATAGATGCAAAGGACTCTGTCACTCAGGTCTCTTTCGGAAATCTTGTGACTCCCCTAACTTCTCTAGCATCGTGTCTGACCTGACCCTTGTTCTGGGTAGGATGAACTCACCCGACACTAAGAATCAAAAGATCAAATCTCCAAACTTATTTTTTTCCGGGTAGAAAGTTCCTTCACTATACCTAGGTATTAACAACAGAAGAAAAACTCCACCCAGACAATCAAATGACAACAAAACTCCACACGTGGGCGTGTCAGGGAAGTAGGTGCTTACTCAGGTCTCATCAGAGTGCTAGCACAAACACAAGTCTGACACTAGTGTTCAGTCACAGCTGACTCAGACTCAACACACTGGATGCTAATGCCCATGGGCTCACCCTCTTTCCACGCTCTGTGCTCCCAGGGGCCACCTGTGAAAGTGACTGGGCCACCGCTGCCAGAAGGAGTTGGCAGATTAACAGGAAAGAAGGATGGTCTCTGGAAACTGTGCCTTGTACTCAACTCAAACCTGCAACATTCGGTTCAGCAGAAATAAGAAATACTATGGTTAAATGAAACAAAAGGGGATGAGGTAATTCCTTTTTAAATTTTTTTTTTTCTTTTTTGTATTTTTCTGAAGCTGGAAACGGGGAGAGACAGTCAGACTCCCGCATGCACCCGAACGAGATCCACCCGGCACGCCCACCAGGGGCGATGCTCTGCCCACCAGGGGGCGATGCTCTGCCCCTCAGGGCGTCGCTCTGCCGAGACCAGAGCCACTCTAGCGCCTGGGGCAGAGGCCAAGGAGCCATCCCCAGCGCCCGGGCCATCTTTGCTCCAATGGAGCCTTGGCTGCAGGAGGGGAAGAGAGAGACAGAGAGGAGGGGGGGGGGTGGAGAAGCAAATGGGAACTTCTCCTGTGTGCCCTGGCCGGGAATCGAACCTGGGTCCCCCGCATGCCAGGCCGACGCTCTACCGCTGAGCCAACCGGCCAGGGCCGGTAATTCCTTTTTAAAAGATGCTTTACAGAAGAGTCCCCTGGTCTCTATCAGGATGAGACTACCACTGTGCTTGTATATTCGCAACCTCTGGAATAACAGCAGTTGCAACTACTGAGTATTTGTAATACCTGACATTATGTCCAGTGTTTTACCTACAAAGATTTGAACCCAGACCTCCTGATTCCAGTGTGCATGTCTCAGACACCACAAGCCCCTGCCCCCAATATTTGCCAGTCCTAGTAAGTCCCATTCATATTATATCCTCTTTGGTGATGCCCTATCTCACATAACAGACAGAGGTATAACCAGAAGACAGCTGGAAATCAATGCCCTCTCTCCTTAGTCAACCTTTAACAAAGAAAGAAAGGGCAAATATACTATGTCCAATCTTCTTCCTAAAATACACAACTACAAAATGGCTGAATATGACTTTCAGCTTCAGTGTTCAGACCAACCGCATGCCACCTTGGGGCTGATGGCTCTAAGCTGGCTCCAAGGCAGCGTCTTATCAGTGATGTAGCTGCGGCAGGGAGCGCCATGCGAACAGCACACAGACAGCCCGGACGCTTTCCAGCTGTCTTTCCCACGACCAAATATGCGTCTTTTATAGAAAATTTAACCAGAATGGATAATCGGGTCTGACAGTAAAATATCAGCTGGGTTCAAGCTTGATGCTGGAAATACAGGAAGTCATCATGGTTGCTTGGGTTCATTAAGACTCAGAATCTCAGAGCTGAAACGTATCCTGGTTATCACGCAGGCCAGCTCCTTTACTTCACAGTTGATTAAAGATCTGCTCATGTTAACACCACTACCTAGTGGCTTTCCTCCCGGACCAGGGTCTCAATACCAACTGCTCTTTCCCTCTAGCTGGCTCTGACCCTTCCCCTCCCTAACAGACTGGCCTTTCTGCATGTACTTTGTCATCGGGGGAGCTTTTGCTCAGGAGTTCTAATTCCTCAGGGTGCTTTCACACGCATTACCTGGCACACGCCTGGCCACACGGACCTGGGAGGCTGACACTGAAGCCTGCCATGGCCACACAGACCTGGGAGGCTGACACTGAGGCCTGCCATGGCCACACGGACCTGGGAGGCTGACACTGAGGCCTGCCATGGCCACACGGACCTGGGAGGCTGACACTGAGGCCTGCCATGGCCACACGGACCTGTGAGGCTGACACTGAAGCCTGCCATGGCCACACGGACCTGGGAGGCTGACACTGAGGCCTGCCATGGCCACACGGACCTGAGAGGCTGACACTGAGGCCTGCCAGAGGATGTGCCCCACCATGGCTCAGGCAGGATGGAAGGAACAGGAGACATTCCCGCCCACAGGCTTTTTAAAAAAAACTTCAGTTTTGGTTTACAATTTAAAAATTTTTGAAAAAAAAAAAAGGCAAAAGGTGTACTTGGTATTTACAAAATTCGTCGAGTGGGTGGCTAACTCTTTCGCACACCTGCACCGATCCTCAGCCCGGAGGTTGCAGACCACTGGGTTATACCACTCTGATTTCTGTAGCGCTCTACACGCTGGAGGCTGGAGGAACACGTAACTGACTTTGGTTTTCAGCTTCAAGATTTCAGTAAATGACAACTTGCATCAACCAGACTTTATAAAATTAAAACTAGTCCAGAGCTACCTGCCCCAAACCATGAGCATTCTCAGCGGCACTGTGAGCGTAACTGGTGTCTAGTGTTCAACAAAAACCAACATAGGAAAAACAGTAATAATAATAAGTGACTTAGTTAATATACTGGGAACCCAATGGCACTAGAAATTTTCTACTGCTCACTAAATAAAGGTCTCCCCAATCTACATAAGGTGGGCCTCCCTGGTTACGCCAAGTCCACATCACTCATACATGCGTGGTGTGAACATAAAAACCCAAATTATACAATGTTGTTTCCTGGTGCAGTTTTATCAATTTGCACTTGCAAATGTTTGGAAAATGCAGCGCTCACTCTCCAAAGCCAGAAGAAAGCACGTGCCCAGACATAACTAAGACTTTGGCTTTCATAGCGCAAATGTCTACGAGAATCTCCACTGAGCCGAGAGCCAAGCTGATGAGCTAGAATGTTCTCAGTCATGTCCATCGCTCACATGCCTACCAAAAGCTTGCATTTCAGCAATAAAAGCCTAAAATAACGTTAAAAAAATACAGATACTCTGTGTCATCTAGAAAGCATCCTCCACGCATGACATTCCTTTGTTTCCTCTCTCTCTCCAAAGCCTTAAATTTGGGTGTACAACTTCACTCAAGGTTCTTTTTCCCCTCCCTTTTTCACACTTATTCTTTCTAGGACTCAGTCCTCCCTTAGAAGTCACTTGGTCTACACAGAGAATTGTAACAAACACAGAAAGCCTACTATTTGCAGTCCCCAAAAGCCTGGGGACCCACAAGGGGAGGCCTCCCCCCCCTCCAGGGGCTGGCTTGAGCTGTGACAAAAAGCAGGAACCTGCCTCAATGTTAACTATGAAACTTTAAACTGAATATAAGTAAACACATTTAGAATTGACTCATCATCTTTTGAAATTTTCAAGGCAAAAGGCATTTTTCTTTTTTGGAAAAAGTCATTAAGGTAGGCTGGAATGACCATTTCCCTAGAAAGAAAAAATAAGCATGAACCTATTAATTCTCCAAAAGGAAATTTGTGTGAATTTTAATCACATTCAAGAAAAACATCTCCTGGCAGCGTGTATATAATTATATTCATCGGAAACATCTGAAACCTTTTCCAAGTATGTATGCTCTAGGCATGACCTATGTACATAAGAGATAATGTAACACATCTTTTTTTTTTCTCTTCATTTTAGCTCTTGTAAAAATAAAATGCCTAAAGCAAAACCATGTTTTAAAGGTGGTCAGTGGTGGAACTTGATGAGAAGGCATATGGAGGAGGCGCAGTTTTCAGCCTTCCTATTCAACACTGCTTCTAAAGTCTATGGAAATAGTTCAGTTTTCTTTTTTTTGTATTTTTCTGAAGCTGAAAATGGGGAGAGATAGTCAGACAGACTCTCGCATGCGCCCGACCGGGATCCACCCGGCACGCCCACCAGGGGGCGACGCTCTGCCCACTAGGGGGCGATACTCTGCCCCTCCAGGGCGTCGCTCTGTTGCAACCAGAGCCACTCTAGCGCCTGGGGCAGAGGCCAAGGAGCCATCCCCAGCGCCCGGGCCATCTTTGTTCCAATGGAGCCTCGCTGCGGGAGGGGAAGAGAGAGACAGAGAGGAAGGAGAGGGGGAGGGGTGGAGAAGCAGATGGGCGCTTCTCCTGTGTGCCCTGGCCGGGAATCGAACCTGGGACACCCGCACGCCAGGCCGACGCTCTACCACTGAGCCAACCGGCCAGGGCCCAGTTTTCATTTTTTATTGACAACCTTTATTCTCCCAATTACAATTTATATATGTTAAAAAAGTGATAACACACTTATGTTCCTTATAGAAATTATGGTAAACATACTAAAAAAAAGCTCTTTGAAGAAGATCAAGTCTTAAAAGGTTAATACTTAGATTCCTAGATTACATGTCAGCTTGGAACTTGCTGACTCGCAGGTAGACGGCTACGATTGAAGTGCCCAAGTTCAGATTTCCTTCAACTGACCCCATTTCGCCTAGGACCAGCTTTGACAGAAATATTTCCAACAATGATGAATGGTGCAGTACTGATACGTTTAAAAAGCAGCTGCAGAAGTACAGTATGAGAAATGTGGGCTTTGCCAACAGCCATGAAAGCCACTGTGGACAGTAGGGCCACCAGCACATGTCATGAGATACTGAGTACACCTACAACGAGGAAGATGCTGGCCCCAATGGCACTCCTCCCTGGCTGGACCACACTAGGGCCTTCTGTTCTGTTCTGTTCTGCCCGCCGTAAGAGGAAAAACAAAAGTATCTCCAGTGGAGTGTTAAAATTCTAGTCTCTAATTCCAACAAGTATGGGGGATTCCCCACACCAACAAGCGATTCTCCAACACCAACTGGGTATCCCACAATTCAACGCAATTCTGACACTCTCTACTTGGACAGAGCCTCAGATCCCATAGGTTAAGGGCTCAGTCCTGACAGGACTGCCCTCATGTAAAGATGCTAGTCACAAACCCGAGCTGTCATATGAGCTTCTGACCACCTGGCTGTAAATCAGAGCTACCCACAGCCCCCTCCTTGGGTTCCATGAACCTGTTGGAGCAGCTCACATGACTCAGGAAAGCCATTTACTCACTAGATTACTGGTTTATTACAAAGGATACTAAACAATATGAATCAACAGACCAGTGAGCTTCTGTCCTTGTGGAGTTTGGGGACTGGCACAACAGCACTTGAAAGGCTTTTTGGTTCCCCAACATGGAAGCTCTCCAAACCCCATTCTTTTTGGGTTTTATGGAGGCTTCATTACAAAGACATGATTCATCAAATCATTGGCTATTGATGATTCATTCAACCTCCATCCTCTTTCTCCTTCCCCAAAATAGGGGATGGGGTTGAAATTTCCAATCCTCTATTCAGGGTTGGTTTCCCTGGAAACCACCCTGCATCCGTTGGTGCTCTCCAAAAGTTATCTCATTAACATAAACCCAGTTGTAGTGGAAAGGAGCTTGACGTGAATAACAAGACATCCATTTCACCTTTACAGCTCTGAAGTGTTTTCACCGAAGACAAGACACCAAATATGACAAAGACGCTCCCATTGCTCTTATTGCTGAGGAAATTACAAGAGTTTTGGGAGCTGTCACCTGGGAACTGTCGATGAAGAACCAAATTTCTATTTCATATTATAAATCATATCACAGAGGATGATCTGAAAGGTGGGAAATTCAAAACAAAGTCATACAACTAAGGACCAGAAAAGAAATCCAACAGGTCACAGTACCAATTCTCAGATTCTAAACACACTGTCCTGTGCAAGAGGGAGTCACCGGGTACTGGCCCCAGAGGCTCACACCAAGGCTAATGAGTTGAGAATATAAGGTGACATATGTCAACCGAATATGGGGGGGGGACGACCTTCTGAACTGGTTACATTACACAACTCTTGGGTAAGAAGATTTGGCAGGTAACAAACTCCAAGTTTTACAAGGTAAAAGCAGGGGCATTCCAGAAGACGTGCAGACGCTGCACAAAGGGATTGAATGGGCTGACTCACGAATCTAGGAGGAAGAAGCTGTACATGTAACCCCAAGAGATGGCCTCCCTCACCAAACTACACTGCACACAAAAATTAGCGGTATTTTAACTCTTCATATTCATTTGAAAATATCTCCTAATTTTTGTGAGCAATATAGTTAGCCAGTGATTCACTCTTCCCAATACAGCAGCAAATCTGCCAAGCTGACATGTCACCCTCTTCTGCAGGACAGGGGACCAGTCCCCAACTCCTGGTAACTCTACCAGGCTGAGACCTGAGCCCTCTTCTCTCCTTGCTTCTGGCCGGCGATACTCTGGATTCTGATCATACTGGTGACATGTGGTTGACATATTGCAGGGACAGTCTTAGCTGCTGAAGGAGTCATCTCACCCTAACATTTCTTTTATCCTGGTTTTCTCTTTCCAAAAAAAAAAGAAGGTGTCAGATATCAGCATATACGTGAAAAGGCATTGAAAACCATCTCCATTTCATAAATACAATCATTAAAAATAAAGTCAGACCTTTTTTGGCTCCCAAAATACTAATCTTATCATTCTTCATGGAGATTTTTTGGGGGTGGTCAAAGAGCATGGTAATTAGCCTCCTTGATTTATTAAGAGCCATAGCAACTATTTTAACCTTATTTTCCTATATCCTATTATGCAAAATATGTAAACAAACAAAAAACAACAACAACAACAAAAGACCTATACAGGTACTAACTATAGCAGCACTAAGCCTGTTCCAATAAAGGCCACGGAGTCTCACTGATACGTCTAAGTGTGTGTGTTAGGGAGAACGAGAAAGGACGGGGAAAGCGTAACCTCAGACACGTGGCTACAGCTCTCAAGTCGCTGCAAAGTGGGGAAACGAGAGAAGACAGCCACCTGCTTATCCTGCACTGTATTTGCATTTTTACCCATTTTATTGTGTGGGAAAAAAAATGCAGATAACACATTGCTGTTCTTTAAACACATAACCTTTACAAACATTTCCTTTTGCCCCTAAAAGAACACTCCTCTGGAAGTCAACAGGGAAACAGAATTCACTAAACTAAAACTCACTTTCAGTGAAATAGCGGAGAGTTTCTTCTGCACACTGCTGCGTAACCCTAACCCTAACCCTAACCCTAACCCTAACCTCTGCAAAGCTTAGTGGAAGTTAGTGGTATCCAACCACCACCACTTCATTATGCTTGTCGTTTTCTGGCTCGGGGATTTGGGCATGGCACAGCAGGAATGAGCAGTCTCAGCGCGGGTCTGTCAGATGGCTGGAGGTGGCTGGGACTGGAGCCACAGGTCTGAGCTCGGTCGTGGTTGTCAGCTGGGTCCCTCAGTTTTGCCTGCCCGGAGACTGGGATGACCAAGCTGGTTTTCCACAGGTCTGACACCTGGGATGGGAAGGCTAGAACAACCAGGATCTCACACAGCCTCTCTCAGTGACAAATGTGAACTTCCTCACTCATTCTCAAGGTGGCTGGACTTCCTCCGAGGCAGCTAATGTCCCCCAGAAGGAGCATTCCCCCAGGAAGGAAGTGAAAGCTATGTCTCTTCAAGCCATAGTCGCTTCTGCCATTGGCTAGTGCTGAAGCAATCTCAGGGTCCACTAAGATTTAAAGAGAGGAGACACAGAGTCTCACATCTCTATGGGAGGAGTGTGAAAGAATCAGCAGCCACCTTTCATCCGCCACCAAGAGAAACATTTATTTCATTTCTTCATCTGGCATCATGTGTAGGACCGGACAACAGTTTGGATAGGGGCAAAATAACCGTTCCCAAGGTAACTTCGAGATATAAGCGCTTCACAATGAATATAATGTGCTAAACAGTTCATACAAATAGTTCCCTATCACTGCTTCAAGCTTCTGTCACCTGGGCACAAGATGGCCCCACCACGGCTTGTGCATCAGAAAGGAAGGACATGGAAGAACACAAGGAGCTCAAACTCAATGCTAAAAGTTTTTTCCAACTGAAACCTTGAACTGATCTCTCTAGTAGTTTCCAGTTTTATCCAATAGATAATCAAGCTGACAAATATTTTTATACTCTGACATATGGAACTAGGGTATTTGGTTTAAGTATGTGGTTAGTTGACTTCTTTTTTTTAAGTCAAAGAAGAAAACTACATTTGAACCATAATCTTCTCATCCTGAGAACAATGTTGATGATGATAGTGACACATAAAATACTGGAAATTACTGAGTCCCCTCCCCAGTAAGGTACCATATTTCCATGTATAAGACACTCCCATGTATAAGATACAACTTTGTTTTGGGGCCTGAAATTTGAAAAAAATGTATTACATAAACTTATTGAACTCATGTGTTATTCATCATTAAATAATGAGCGCAGACAACAAGCGAAAACAGTGGGAAACGCAAGTAAAAAAATCTACAACCTTTGTCTAAGACTCACCCAGGTTTCAGACCCCAAATTTTTTGAAAAAGGGTGTGTCTTATACATGGAGAAATACAGTAATCATGGCTGATAGTTTCTTTGATTCCAAGAAAATTTTAAAAGTTGCCTATGCATTTGCCTGTGCATATATATAATATGTATCATACATTATATGTATATTATATATTTTTATGTTATACATTATATTGTATATTTTATATGTAATATATTACATATAGTATACATTATATATTATATATTTTATATATATCATGTGTAATATATTACATATATAATATATACTGTTACATATTATGTAATATATATGTTTACATATTATATATTACATATATTATAGTATGCATATTACATTACATATATTATATATTGTATACTATATATTATATATATTATATACATAATATATAATTATAATTTTTATGTATGTATGTTAACACACAAAAGATGATGGTAAAGATACAGTTCCAAACCTCAATTTTTAATTATCCATTCAAATATTAACTGAACGCCTATATGCAACACTGTGGACACTGAAAATAAATAAGTGCAAAGTACTGATGTATAACAAACGAACACAAATTCAGAGGCTGAAAACAGCATGTTTACTTTTACCGTGTATTCTGATTCTTCTACGTAAGAAAGCTCTCAATTATCGCAGTTTCCATGTGTCAGAAGCCCAGGCACGTCTACACCAGGTTCTCTGCTCCAGTCCTCAGCGCACGAGACTCTAAGCATGTGTCATTATAGAGGATTCAACTGAGGATGAATCTCCTTCCAAGCTCATTGGGGCGGTTGGCAAAATTCATGTCCTTGCAGTGACAGGACTGAGGGTTCTAGGTTTTTGCTGACTGTGGGCTGGAGGCAGCCCGCAGTTCCCTGCCACGTGGCCCTCCCCATTTCCATTCACAATATGTCTGTTGGCTTCTTGCTGGCCAGCAGGAGAGCCTGTCTCTCCCACCTGCTCCAATGGAGTCTGATATAACAAAACAATCACAAAAGACATCTCATCACCTCGGATTACACTGGTTCTAGAATCAAGTCACAGGCCCCAGTAACACTCCGGAACCTGGATCACTGGGTCACCAGAGGGTATGTCCACCACAATGCAGTATCAGTATTTACCATTCTACCTCTTTCTTTTTAATAGGTTATCAAACATTTCTTCCTATGGTCATCACAATTTATTTCACCATCTTCCCCACCACTGAGGGCTGTTCCCAATTTCTGTATTGAGAGATACATGTGGCAGTGACTGTGCTCTCCATTTTTGCAAAATTTTGAGGGACTCTCTGTAGAATATTTCATAGCAGAGAGATTGCCTTAAAACATAAGTGCATTTCAAGCTTTGCTGACACTGCCAAGCTGTGTCATAAAGGCTGCTCTGATCACACCTCCACCAACGATGTGTAAGATCACTCATTTCCTCTCAAAGTGACTTCCTGTCACGTCTTTCAGTAGAATGTTACAGCTTCCTTCACATACGTGTTCTCCATCTTCTGATTTAGGTGTACACCCAGGTGATACAGGCTTACACTCAGGTAATTTATCTTTCAGGTGGCGCTGATAACAGGGCCCATTCTCCCATCGTATTATCTGATTCTGGCTGTATATGAGCAAGCTATCGATTCTGGTAATTACTTTCAACCCTTCATCCCAAAGAATCCTTCTAGTGTAACTATTGGTTCTTCACGCTGATTTCTTGGGTTATCTATGTATACAATCACATTTCTAAATAATGCAAAATTTCATCTCCAGTTTTCATATAATTCTTTTTCTCTCTCTCATTTCTTGACTAGTAATTCCAGGACAATAATTAGTAATAGTGAGCTGAGTCACAATTTTAACATTTTAAGCATTCCAACCACTAAACAGGATACTAACATAAAGGTTAAAATATTTTTTAATCATTTTAAGGAAGTATCCACAATTTCTGCTTTATTAAAGCATGGTATTAGGAATTCTGTAAATTTTGCCAAGAGCTTTTAGGCAAAATTTTTTCCTCCCACTTACAAATATGGTATATCATACTAATGTATGTCCTTCCATTGAGTCACCTTTATATTTCAGGGATGAACTCAACTTAGATTGAAATATTATACTGTTAAAATACTGCTGTTATTTGCTCATATATTACTTTAGATCTCTGCATAAAATTCTTAAATAAAATTGAATTACAACTTTGTTTCTGACAGGCTTTGGCATCAGTGCCCTACTGGAGTCATAACAAAATTTTGAAGTTTTTCTTTACTTTGCTATGACCCAGTTTAAATACCAACAGATGTAACTGTTTCTTCCAAATTAAAAAAAAAAAATTCTCCTGTGAAATTATCTGAGCCTGGTGCTTTTCTGGAAAATGTACGGTCGTCCTTTTAAAATTTTCTCTGATTCTTTCATTATCATTAGTTCCCTCATCTCATTCAGATTTTCTCAATTCTGTGCACGGTATATCCATGGCTTATTATTTGCATATTGGTTTCTATTTATGCAGGAGCCTTCTCGTCACCCCCTTCTTCCTTGACTCGCCTGCCCAAGGAAATGTGTACTTTATTTATGCTCCTCAACCCACCAAAAATGTAAGAAATATTTATAAAAAAAATTTTTTTTAATTTTTTTAAATTTTTGTATTTTTCTGAAGTTGGAAACGGGGAGGCAGACAGACTCCCACATGCGCCCAACCGGGATCCACCTGGCACGCCCACCAGGGGGCGATGCTCTGCCCATCTGGGGCATTGCTCTGTTGCAACCAGGGCCATTCTAGTGCCTGAGGCAGAGGCCATAGAGCCATCCTCAGTGCCCGGGCCAACTTTGCTCTAATGGAGCCTTGGCTGCAGGAGGGGAAGAGAGAGACAGAGAGGAAGGAGAGGAGGAGGGTGGAGAAGCAGATGGGCGCCTCTCCTGTGTGCCCTGGCCGGGAATTGAACCCGGGACTCCTGTACGCCAGGCCAACGCTCTACCACTGAGCCAACTGGTCAGGGCCTTTATAAAAAAATTTTAAAACAGCCTTTTTTCTCTTTTCTAATTAATTAATGTCACCTTTTATATAATCTTACAAAGGAGATATTTTATCACTTCATATTCGTTTTGAAATATCCCCTAATTATATTTTCTTCCAACTTGCAGGGAGCAAATGGGTAACAGCTTAACTTATTTCATTCTTTCCAGCTTAGCTATTCAGTTATTTAAAGCAATAAACTTCCTGGAGAACGTAAGTTTTGCCCTATCCTTTCAGTCTGATATGCGTATTTTCATCATGATAATTTGTAATATTTATTTCTATCAATATTTTGACCCATAAATCATGAAACCTTTACAATGTCCAGATAACCAGGGACTTTTTTTTCTTTTCCTTTTTTTGGCTTCTAATATCGCTGTTGTTAATTTCTAGTTAGAGTACTGCAGATCACAAAAAGTGTTCTGTATTATTTCTGCAGTTTGAAATTTGGAATTTTTCTTTGTGGCCAAAAATAGACACTCAAGACTTATAAACACTGATCTTCTGAGCTGCTGTAAGAAAACATGAGGCAACCAGATGTCTCCTTCCAGTGGAATTTTCCCTTTCCCGCAAAAATCCACTAACCGAACCACATTCTGTCTCTATATGAGCGATTCTGAAAGACTTAAAATTCAGAACTGACATTTCCTGAAATTCAGTGACCATGTTGACCAGACTGAAGCCTCGCTGTAATTCAGGAATGACGTTCTCTGCTCCAGCACTAACATTATTTGTTCTGTGTATTTGGTGTAGTATTCCCATGACAACAGTGTCCTGTGATAGGTCATCTTTGCCCTCCATGTCTACTGGTTTCTCTCACTTCTTTCATCCGTCTTTTCTGTTCAATCAATGTGGCTGTTTCATCAGTAAGGCTGATTTGTTGTTCAACTTTTGTTTCTATTCATTTCTATTTTTAATTTGTTTGGAAATGTTGTTTCAGGTGTCAGTCTGTTGTCTTGGCTCAACAAGCACCTTTTAAAAAAATCCTCTTTTAATCACTTTATTTTTGAACTCCCATTTTACTGAATATTTAGTTCTTCTATGGAGATAAATTTCAGTAAGTTCATTGATTCTCTTCCTTAGATCAGTTTTTTTCTCCCAAAATAGATGCTTTGTTCACACTTGCATTTCTTTCCCTCCCGCTGCAAGACGTTCCCATTGACAACACGCTGGATATTTTGGGTTGGTTGGTGTCAATTATACTGACACCTTAAATGGGCAGCTTTGTCAACACTTTGGATTCACGCCACTCCACTAGGGGTGACATCTGGACTCTCTCTGCATGCTCTGGATGTCTGTTTCCTTCTGTGCACTACAGGGACTCCTGCCCCCAGTTCTGTGCACTACAGGGACTCCTGCCCCCAGTTCTGTGCACTACAGGGACTCCTGCCCCTAGTTCTGTGCACTACAGGGACTCCTGCCCCCAGTTCTGTGCACTACAGGGACTCCTGCCCTCAGTTCTGTGCACTACAGGGACTCCTGCCCCCAGTTCTGTGCACTACAGGGACTCCTGCCCCCAGTTCTGTGCACTACAGGGACTCCTGCCCCCAGTTCTCTATCCTGAGAAGATGGGCAACCGCCTGCCAGGGCGGTGATGATGGAATACCGGTGATGATGGAATACCACAGACTGGGTGGCTTAAACAACAGAAATCTATCTTCTCCCAGTCCTGGAGGCTGGATGCCTGAGCTCCAGAGCTGCAGGGCTGGTTTCTTCGGAGGCCATTCCCCTTGGCTTGTAGATGGCACACCTGTCGCTGTGTCCTCACATGGCCTTTCACCTGAGCATGCGTATCTCTGATACCATTTTTCTTTTCTTATACGGACAGCAGTCAAATTGAATTAGGACTCCATCTTTATGAGTCCATATAACCTTAATCACCATCTTAAAGATCCCATCTCCAAATAGAATCGTACTGAGAACTAGGGCTTCAATACACACATTTTTGAGGGATTGCAATTCAATCCATCACCAAAAGGTTTGGGGAGACCAAGGACGCAGCCTGGGCTGTCTGCAGCCCGGTCTCTGACAGGAGCTCCTCTCTGTGCTTTCACCAAAATGCCACATCTGTGTCCACACCCTCTGCCTGCGCTGTACACGACGCCAGCGGAGGCCTGGCCCTTCAGCCCCTGCCAGGAGCTTCTGTCCAAAGGGGCCAACTTAGCAACCACTTCCTATCATTCTACAGGCAGAAAAAAACCAAGAAGAAGAAAAACAAACAAACAAGAACGCATAACTTCGAGATGCTCAAGTTGGAAGTTACCAGGGCAGAAAATGACACACCCCCTCTACGGGTTCATTGTCCCACCTTCCTCTCTTACAGAAGCTCTTAACTTAGTGTTGGTTTTGAGGCTTTCTTTCTGACACAGTCCTTGCTGGAGATCGCTGGCCCTGGGCTGTCTGGGAGAGGGGGCCACTCCTGTGCCGTCACCCCTCCTCTGACAGGAGCGCAGGGTGGCCAGGAGGAGCTCCTACCTTCGTGGAAGAGTCCCCACTTCACCGGAGGTGGCCCACACCATCCCCTCCACCTCCCTCCACGGGGGGAGTTCATGAAGACTACACATGCACCTGCCCCAAATTCTCCAAGGGGTAAAAACAGAAACTGGTTTGAGAACCACTGATCTAGAGCAATGGAACAGGAAAGTGGCCACGAATGGGAAACGACAAAGAATCAGAAACGATGTACAACAGTTTGGGTTCGCCTGAATAATAAAGTCAGGTAGAACAGTTTAAGTCCCACGGAACCTGGATAAAGCCACAGCAGACTTCTCAGAAAGTTCCAGCTGCAGATGTGTACCTGGCCCTGGGCATCGTGAGAAACAGTCCTATAGGCATCGCGGGGATAAAATGATGAAATGCAAGGAACAGTCATCATTCCAAGAACATTTCCACGACAATCCATCAGGAAGTACAGCTAGCTTCCTCTGCGCTTATTAGCACATTAATGACCTAATTCCCTCATCAAATTCTGAAAGTGATGACTGATCGTAGTGGGTCATTTCCCCTATTTGCACCCAAACAGAAATAATTTCTAGAGAAGTCAAGTGTTTGAAGCCTTCCCTGGAGAAAGAAGGTCTGCACTTTTACTTACTGCAGAGGGAGGAAAAGAAAAACAATTACAAAGGGGGGGGGGGGGGCAGAATCTACATATAAATAAACTCCACCTTCAATATTAAAAAAAAAAAGCAAAGTTGATTCAGCAACAAATTAAAGAGAACAGGAGGTAGATTTTAAGAATAAGACACTAGAGATTAGGACCCAGATTTTGTGTGAGTGCCTGATGTGCACTGTTGCTTTAGAACCCTATCTAGAATTACGACCATTTACAGAGGGTTATAAATCTTCCTCCATATCTATTAATCTGGCCACATTAGAGATTTGGTTTGGCACACCCGACAGCCTGCAGCCCATGTGCACTTTTGGTAATTAAGAATAAGCAATAAAGATGACAAAGAACACACCAGCTGTGCGGTGATTAGTAAGAAATTCGTTGTGCGCACAACCAGGCTCTGGCATGCGGGGCTCCGGTGACTATATAAAGCTCATGACTTGATGAAATCAAATAGAGATTTCCTTTCTCACTCCCACACATCCCAGCAGACACACATAAGCACTTCTGTGCAACTGAAACTTGGAACTATTCATGTAGTAATATTGACTGAAACACTATGCATCATTTAAATTTAAAAAAAAAAAAGAAAAAGAAATAAAAAAGGTCTTGTTCTTCTTGGGACCGTAGAAAGACCAAAAGAAACTTTCTAACTGTGTGGCTTAGCTGCCTGAAATCCTTTTTGGAACAAGTCAGGCTGTAAATGAAGAAAGAAGGCTATGTGACCTTGGGGTAAATTCATTTTGACCCGCCAAGATGCAGTGTCCTGCATTTATCCAGAAACTGTACTACCCACCCTTTTGGTATCGGCTGGCAGATTTCATGGTTTGTATGACTAGTGCTGGTCAGAGTCTGCAAGACTAGGGGTTCAGGAAGCCCTCCCTAAGTGCCTGACCTCCTCCCTCCGTAGACAGGAACGCTGAGTACAAGGAATCTTCCACTTTATAACGACATCCTTTATACACCCTGCAGGTCTCGCTCACTGCTGTGAACGGAACAGACGAGTATCTTCTGAAGAAACAACCAAGTTGATTGACAAAGGGATGTCTAGTACATTTAAGCCTTTACAGTGTAGAGCTGGTCTGAACCTGGCTTTGGACAAAGAAAGCTAGTGGTTTCTCATAGATCAAAATCCTAAAACACCATCTTCAGCCCATGTTACAAGATTTCCGCTGTGGCCGAGTTAGTTGTCTTTTTCACTAAACACTGAACTTCTCAATAGCAAAATGTCCTTTCTTTTTTCCTGAATTTTTTTGAATTTTAGTACAGTGTATGCAGGAACAGCTTAATAGATATTTACTGACTGAATTAATAAGAATTACATAAAAAAAGGGGACAGACACCAAATATCAGATCACTTAACTTTGATAAGGAATAATTTCAGATATATATGGATACATACATATAGCCACACACACACACACACACACAAAGGGTTGGGGAAAAGCAGGTTTACAGTTTAATATGGAAAATAATACAAGAATAAATAACAACACAAGAATAAACTCTGTTTCACATACTCACAACTGTAAACCTACTTTTGCCCCACCCTGTACATACATGTATAGAAATAAAAATAATGTAACGAACGCCTAGGTGCACAGCATTCATGCAGCCACACCACATCAGTCGCACCCCGTGACCAGCCTGAGCTCCCCTACATTCCCAGACCGTCCTGAAGCAGAGCAGGCGCAGCACAGTGCTTTGGGAGGCTCTGGGCGATCAGGTTCCGCTCTGCCCTGAAATTCTAGATCCCAGGCAGCTGGTCTCCAATAAGGAGTCCTTCAACATCATTTCATCATGACATTGATAAGATGCTGTGGGGACTTAACTCTTGTTTATATCGATTAGCCCACGGTAAAACTGGTTTCGTCACCCGTCATACTGCTCGCAGTCACAGACCCTCCTGACACTGGTGACACTAAGCGGGGACTTACTGTACCTCTGTGGTGACAAGCACACACAGTACTGCCTAAAGACAGACAGAATTCATGGCTACCTGGTCAAGAGAAGGCCTGTGACATGAGCAAAAGTGAAAGCCACATACTTCCTAAATCGCTGCACAGTAGGGTACTTTTATTTTATTTTATTTTTTTGCATTTTTCTGAAGTTGGAAACAAGGAGGCAGTCAGACAGACTCCTGCATGCACCCAACTGGGATCCACCCGGCATGCCCACCAGGGGGTGATGCTCTGCCCATCTGGGGCGTTGCTCTGTTGCAACCAGAGCCATTCTAGTGCCTGAGGCAGAGGCCACAGAGCCATCCTCAGCGCCCGGGCCAACTTTGCTCCAATGGAACCTTGGCTGTGGGAGGGTAAGAGAGAAACAGAGAGGAAGGAGAGGGGGAGGGGTGGAGAAGCAGATGGGCGCTTCTCCTGTGTGCCCTGGCCGGGAATTGAACCTGGGACTCTTGCATGCCAGGCTGATGCTCTACCACTGAGCCAACCGGCCAGGGCCACAGTAGGTTACTTTCAGTATGACCACTGAAGATACTAAAATAAAAGAGAATCAACAACTGTAAATATCTACATGCGAAGAAACCATGACCTTGAGATTGAGAAATGGAGGACAGTGTTCGTACCGGGTGGTGAGCTCACCTAAGAAATACTGATGGAAGGCTATAGATAGTTCTAAAACTTTTCATAAAAAGGCCTTGTAGAGAAAAATCCAGGAAGGTAAATGAAGGAAGGAGCAGAGTTGCGGGGCGTCAATGCCACCCAGATACTGCGCAGCCCAGGCTGGGGGCACGGGGTGGGTGGGGGCCGTTTTAGGCAGACACAGAGGAGTGAGGGCAGGGCCACGTGGCAGCTCCTGGTCCCCGAGAAGCCATGGACCTGAGGGCAGCACTCAATAAAACCTAAGGGCGAAAAGAGACATTATTCCTGCATGTAGGGGTCACTCCCCAGGAGAAATGGACCAACTGGAACATTAAACACAAGGAGGGCTTTTGAGAGACTTTCCATCCTGTGCCAAATCCATCCAGCATAAGGCGACAGGTCCTGTAACTTACTTACCCAGACCCGTCTGCGCACCCATGCTCCCCAGGAAAACCTACCCTGCCCTTTGTGATAAGGCTGACGACGTCCGAAGCAAAAGAGAATGAATCCCAGTGACAGAGAATGTCACGCTCATGCCAGACCCTCCAGCTCCTCACCATGGTAGTTAAAAGATGCCCCGTGAGAAAAAACACAGCAGGCCTAGAGGGCCCTCCTTAAAAAGGTCTCCTTGCAGTCGACCCCTGGTTGGCATGCAGGGACTTGTTTGGTAACCAGTTCTCTAAATGTATACAGTATAAAGCATGCCCTTAACAGTAAGGATGCTCACCTGTTGCCTAAACTGTACAGAAATGCACCCGTGCAGGCATTTATGCAGAACACCTGCTCTCCGCCTGGGAATCTGGCCCTTGGGCACACATCCAGTGAAGGGTGCCTATAGGACTACCTCCAATAGGCCCTCGGTCTCTAATGGGCTTCCTTGACCAGAAACATCACATACAAAATGCTGCTTTATCGGGGCTGGGGGAGGAGTTGCTCTGCGTGACCCCTCGGGAACAGGGGAGCATAAATTAGCTGGATGACACCTCCACCCTACCCCACCGCCATGCTGTCTTCTCTGTGTCCTCACTATGTCTCCAGGATATATCTAGGCGCCTGTTCAACCAGTCACCGAGTCCTGCTAGTCTATCAGCAAATCTCCAAACACAACAGTGGTCCTGAGGACCTGGCAGACCCAGAAAAACAGGCACTACACTTAACAGGAAGATTTCTAGTTCACAGAGTAGTCATTTCACTCTGCCGTGGGAACTACAGCGGAAATCAGAGAGTTAGTGGAAGTCTGGCAGAAACGACACTGTGAGGACCGCTGTGTGCAGAGCAAAGGCTGTCAACCCTCAGCATAGCCATTTCCTGGCTAGCATTCACAAGTCAAAGCGCTTGGTAGTTTGCGCATTAGTGGTTACCGTTCTCAAGATGTAGTAAGATGAGACCCAAGTGTGTGGGCAGCGATCAGGTACCACTAAATTCTGCAACGGTGCTTCAGAATGATTTTAATCTCGGGGACATTGAGAAAAATTCAGATGAGATCATGAGGTTGCACTGTGAAGACCCGCCCTGGACAGAGGTGTCTTCTTCAAACTGGCCCTAGGACATTCCCTGCCCCTTCACCGCACAGGCGGAATGCCAGCACGTCTCGAAGTAATGGAAAGTGGCCATCTTTCCTTATCTAAGCAGAATGCCTTTCACTGGCGGCTCCTACGTTCCTTGTTCAAACTGAGCAAACAGTATTTCAGCAAAAGGTTGCTTTGGTGGCTGGCTCCAGGTGGGGAACAGCATCGCTGATGGAATAAATTGTGAATCTAAAATGAATGACATCTTTACCTTCTCCCCTCCCAGTTCCTGTGCAGAAGTATGGAAAATAATTCAACAGCCAAAGACAAGAAAGGCTGAGCCCGAAGGGACGTTCTGGACCCTAACTTCTCCTGGATTATACTACAGCTCTTGGTTTCTCCCATGCTTGTGGGTTCCTGACCTGGGAGTCCCAGAAATTCCTAAAATTCGATATACTGTATTTCCCCATGTTGAAGATGCACCTTAATTTTGGGGCCTAAAATTTGAGGGGAAAAAAAGTACTACAGTTATTGAACTCAAGTTTTATTCTTCATAAAATTCATACAACTCCTCATCACTGTCAATCCCATCCATTAGCTTGTCCTCATCTGTGTCTGATGACGAATCACTGTTTTCAACAATGAGAGCAAAAACAAGTGCAAAGAAGCGGGAAATGCAAGTAAAAATATCTACAACCACTGTATACTACGCACCCACTTATTAGACTGCAAGTTTTTTGAAAAAGGGTACATGCACCTTATGCATGGAAAACTATGGTACAGGTCTTTAAGGGTACACAGCAGGTCCTCAAAGAACATCATTTCATCCAATCTCACTTGGTTATAATGTTGATGAGATGCAGTAGGAACTTAACTCTTGTTTATATCAATTAGCCCCTGGTAAATCAGTTTCATTATATGCCTGTCCTTTTGCTTAAAGTCACAGAACCTATCAAGAACCTTAGTAAGGAGTTACTGTATATAATATACTATTTTCTGGGAATGGGACCCAAAACTTCCATTAAACTTTCAAAGTGGGTCCTAATGCATAAAGCTTCAAACTGATGGCTCCAGAGAGAGGAAAAGGATGTCAGACGCGAAGTGAACTTTAAAAGGCTAGTGACTGACTGACTGGCAGACCAGAGAACCACCCACGCAGGAGACGGGGGACTGCAGGGGGGGGGGAGGGTGCGCGCGCGCGCACGCGCGCACACACACACACACACACACACACACACACACACACGAAATGGGCATGCGTATACAACAGGAAACCAAGTGACAGGAAACAATTACCCCCACACACACACCTGAAAAAGAAAACAGAAATTATGTGTGAGTTGAGAGAAAAGCCATCTCCGGTCTGTGAAGAGAAAACTGATGAAGAAAGTTAAAGACATTCTAGCCATAGAACGGTGGGAACACTGCCACAGGTTTGGGTTTGGGGGGCTTTGAAAGCCCGGTTCCCTTTAAAATGATGCTGCTCAGACACATTGAGCTGTTGGCATAGGAGTTGGGCCTAGGCAGCAGCCAGCCTTCCGGACATGCAGGAGCTGGACTGAAACACAGACTAAGCTGGGTTACTGCAAAGTCAATGCACAAACTGTGAGTCTGCAAACCTATCAAAGGGCAGGTACTCTGCACTCTGTACTCTCTCACCCTGCCTGAGAATGTTGTGGCGGCAACCAAAACATGATCAAGTTGACATAAGGCAAAATGGACTTATTAAAAGGCAATCAGCAGGAGGTGGAATGAGCTAGAACTCAAGACGGCTCTAAATCATTCAGTCGAGCCCACAAAACATCAACACGCAATCTCCATTTCTCGCCTCTGCATTTTCGAATCCTTCTCTGCCCACTGCTTCCCCCCTCCCCTCCCCTCCCCTCCCCTCCCCTCCCCTCCCCGGGCCCTCCCCTCTGCCCCAAGCCTGGGGACAAGCTCACAGTAACTGGCTGAGTTTCTTCACATCCCGACTCCCAGTCTCCAAAAGAGAAAAAAGTGACTCAGCCCAGATTCCTGTGTGACTCTTCTTATCATTTAGCTGTCTCTGGTCAGCGGATCTAAGGAGTGTGACACTATGGTTTAAACACCTGCAGGAGGGTTCTTCTCCCCAGGGAGTTCTCAGAGGGGCTGGGCTGTCTCCTAGGACCTGTTTGTGCTGAATGACACTAGGCTCTACAGTGGAGGGGGGGTAAGAGAGGTAAAAGGAGAAGAAGCTGTGAGGTCAGAGTCTAGAAAAATAGCCTTCTCCAGCCTTGCCTATCTGCAAAATAGCAGAACATCTTTCCAGGAAAAGAGAAGGAAAAAGAAAAACAAACAAACAACTTTTCTCTGCAAGTACCCTAGTGCAGTGCAAACTATCACTGTATAGACTTCAACATCATACATACTATATTAATATAATCTTTTGTCATTTTTAATTCCACAGTTGTTGCCAAAAGCACACAGCTTGTTTTCAATACCTTGGCTAACAGTTCAGGAAAATCATTTGAAGTAATCCTGAAATGATACTTCATGTTTTCATCTTCCCACTTACACTATTTGGTGAAATTTTAGATTTCTGAAAATATATCTGAGACATCAAAATATTTTTATTTCTGGTCATTCAGTCCAATCTGCATATATTCCAGATCTGTGGTTTCTGAGGATGAGGCCTGGCGGTCCAGGCTTTCAGACAACCTTGAAGACAAAAGCCTGCCACGTAGCCATTTAGAATGGAAGGAGCAGCTGCCTGCTGCTCAGTCCACAGCTTCTCAGCGCCCCCTCCAGGGGCTGACCGTCCTGGGGCTGAGTCCCAGCACTGCCGTGTACCAGCCTGAGACTGCGGGAAACATCGCAGGAGGAAGCTTTATGAACAAAAGGATCATCTTCCTCCTCATGTGTAGTCCTGTGAACAGTGGCTGAGGGCCAAGCTCCAAGCACTGGGCTTCGCTCTGTCTTTGTGGCTTTGCATTTCCCAGAGACGTGGGCAGAGCAGGTCGGCGTGGATCAGACCTCAGAGGTCTGCGACCTTTCCCCTAACTCCTCCATCCCAACTCCAGTGTGAACACATTCTCATGACTAAAAAAATCATGATGAAACCCTTCCTTCTATCGAATCAAAAACTCACCTCCTGGCAAGTTCTACTGACTTGTACCGAATAGGCTTCCACAGACAACAAAGGATAAATCCAGTCCCCTTTACATATAGCTGCTCCTCAGTTTTCTTGGGACAGTCTCAATGCTTTCTCCAAGCTAGACACGGAAATACTGCAGAATGAGAGACCTATCTCCACATTTCGGTTTATCAAACCATCTCGTCCCCAGGAGAACACTACCTACCTTCTACAGAGCCATGTGGCAGCTCAGCGCTGACACTCCTGGTGCTGTCGCTCAGGACAAGAGCAGAATTGGGCAACATCATTATTTTTTTCTGAGACTCCTTAGAAGATGCAGAAAGGATGGTAGAAGCTTTTCTGTGTTTTTAAGCACAGAATTTAAGTTTTAAAACACTCTAGGTAATGCAAGGCCCTGCTGAGAAAAAGACATCTAAGAGCAAAGTGTCTGTGGCTATGTCAAAGAGGCCAACATCCATGAAAACTGGAAGAATTTAAAAAAAAAAAAAAAAACACTCTCAGAAAATTGGTCAAATAGTGTTGTCTTGACTTCTACACTGAACAGTCACCCCTCAGGCAGATGTAAAGCTTTGAGAAACTGGACTTTTATTGTTGTGCTGTTGCTGGAAGACGTTTTTTCTCTCACGTGAAAATGGGCGCTGCCTAGCAACCCAGGGCCAGCGAAGCTGAATCAGGAAGCACTGTAGGTTGGGTTTGTTTTCTTATTTTTTTTTAAGAGCTTCCCTTTACCCATTAGATGACAAGCACACCCTAACTGGAAGGTTCCCCCGTACTGGCGGAAGGAAAACGTTGCACACCCCTCACTGGGGCCTCCTTTACGTGGAAGGATGGCAGAGACCAACCTGCAGAAGACGGCGAGGATGGTCGCTGTGTGTGCAGCCACAGGAATGGAGAGGGGCCTGTCCTGTCCTGAAAACAGTCCGCATGTGGCCCCTGCTGAGCTGCGAGGCGGGGCCAAGAAGGAAATCCACTGCACCACCCAGCACTGAGCCTGAGGACAGGGACGCACCTTTCTAGCTTTCCGCAAACACAGGTGGATGGAGGTGGACACGGTGGTCCCCAGGCTAACAAGGAAGACTAACGGGATGCATTGCGGGTGCCCCCCTGCATGCGCCCCGACTTCACATTCTGCGGATTACACGGGACACTTGCTGGGAAACACACAGGCCCTTCTCACCTTTACTCTTTCTAGACTCTTCTGTGACCGGAGGACACTGGATAGTCAAGGACAAGGACGTGGCAAGACGTGACAAAAAAAGGAAAATCCCAGCGTACTGAAGAAGCCGTGAAGCAGGACCACGTCGCCAGCCTTTTCCACAAAGTGTGGTCATCACAAACAGCCTCCGTTTTCACCCCGGGAAAAATGAGACAGACTGCCAGAGAACCCACTTCAAAGGCTTAAGTACTTCTTTTGGCAAAATTATTAGAATCCCCCTCAAGGAAAAGATTTAGGTAAATAAAATGCAGTTGTCCCTTGGCACCCGGTGGCCCGTAGAAACTATAATAATAAAGGCTAGAAAAACCCTCAGGGCCCACTGACCATCAGACTACCGATGACCATCAGAGCACACTGAAGACCACAGAAAGCTAAGATCCACCCAGAGCCCCACATGTGGTATGTCACAGTGAAAATCCAATTAAAATCCTTAACAAGATAAACACAATCTGGATTATAATTATATTCTTAGAGGTATTATGTAAAGCGATTTGGCTGAGAATTAATAGTATATACCTTTCCTTTGCATAAACTGCCAATTTAAGCATTAACATGAAGGCAGGCAGCTATTAAAAGAAAATGATCCTGATGTTAATGCTTTCCCTGATGGTCCTCCAGCGTTTTTCAGAATCGCCAAGGGCTCTGGGAGTTGGGGAGACACGCATTACAGACAGGAGCTAACGGGTCATGGGAATTGAGAGCGATGAGCAAGCTGCATACAACTCAGGCTGCTCTGTTCTCCCGCCCCTCGTGTCTGTCCTCACCCTTCTTCCTGTATAGTCTCCCATCATATGGGGGAAATGCAAAAAGACACCGATACTGGTTACCATCGCCCATTCCTGAACACTCACTGAAGCCCTTACAGGCTGGTTTCAGCCCTGGCTCCCGACAGACGCCGAACTCTTGGAGAGGACGTGCCAGCTGCTAGCCCTCATGTCCTCCCACCTTGGGACAGCATCTGGCCTCACCGGCAACGCCCCTCAACAACCCTAACGCTGAACTTTCCTTGCATTTCTTCTGGCTCCTTTTATGACTAACAGTCAGATCTTGGTGTCCCCTCCCCTAGTGATGAGCAGCCAAGCTTCCCGGGACTGTGTCCTTTCCGCATCACTTATAACACCAACCTCAGATGCCCTGCAAGTCCAGTCCCCACGTTCTGTCTGGCCAATGTCACAAAATGATGCTGCCCAGCCTCTACCTCCTCATTCTCATACCAGGCCCTTCACCTGCACCTTGGGACCTCTCTCAGGTCTTTTATTCCTCTCCTTCCCATTGCAAACCTTGATGCCAAAGTAGGCTCCTGGCAGCAGTTTACATGAAAACCACGACAGGCCCTGCTACCTATAAAATTAAATCCCAAAGTCCTCAGGTGGCACTCTGAACCTAACCTACACCTGGCCGGAATTCCCAATCTCCTTCAGTCACTCGCCCAGGTTCCAGCAGGAGCTGCACTTGCAAAAAAAACAAATAAAAAACAAAAAACAAACAAACCACCTACTCTCTGTATTTGTCTGATGACATGGTTCCCCACACCTGAAATGTCCTCTTAGACTATCCCCGCCTGCCTGTTCACACTCCCTTCTAAAACCAGTTCAAATCACTATTCAGGACACTTTCTCGTCCTCCCATACTTGGACGGACTCCATCTAAAGTCTCACTAGCTTGTCTCTGTCTTGCTAAGAGTTCTTGTTCTCTACTGCCTCTTGATGTTACTGTTGGGACACTTCTTTCCCCTACTGGCCTCCCCGTCTTCCTTCCCCCAAATCTCACACACCATGTCTGACTCAAAGCAGGCACTGTACTAAATGAACCCGTAACATGTACGCTTTGAGAACAAAACATATGCAAAACTCACAACTTCTAAGGCACAGTCCCAACTTCAAACTCCCTGGGACCCTCACAGTACCTTCGCTACCTGGGAAATCCGATTTTCTGGTTTGCAGAGGGGAAGACCTTGATATTTTTGGCCCAAGAACATTGCCTTTAAAACAACATCTTAATGTATTATGTGGAAAGGAAGCCAAAACACATGGATTAAGTTTCCCAGAAAGTGCATATGGATTTTATGAAAACAGCAGAGAGGCTAGGATAAAATGTAACCTCCAAAGCAGATTTACTGGGGGTCTTTTTCTAACTCCAAAATGAAAGGCAAAGCTTTCTTGCTTTAATTACATGCTGAAATTTTCGTCTTCTGCGTTGGGGATTTTCCTAGTTGTCAACACTGTCCACATTCCTCGGAGGGAAAGTCAGAGGGGAAGAACACATCTTCCTTCCAGCGTGATGTTCCCTTCACAGACGCTACTTGGGTCTCCTCCTTCCCTTTCCCCTTTCGCCTCCTTTCCCTATTAGACTTTTTTTTCCCTTCCTCACAAGATTATTCTTTTTTAACCTCCCCTGTCCTTACTTCCTCTCTTTCTTTTCATTCTGAAACACTAAAAGGATCTCTATCCCTCCTTCACCACAGGCCAGTCTTTGGGTGGTATATGTGCATCTGTTGTCAAGGAAACCAGTGGTTCATGGGGGGCGTCCACACATTTTTCCGGCCCAACCACCCTTGTTAGCAGACATGTTCTTCCTTATCGCAGAGTCTGGACTCTCCTGTGAAGTTCAGCTGAGCAGGACAAAGAACTGGGAGTGAGAATGGAAGGAGGCAGGGATGTTGTTGGAGGAGAACGAAGACATTACGGGGAAATACACTCACAGAAGCAGTAACTCATCCAAGCTAACTGCTCCCCCCGTCCCCAACCCCAAGCAACCCTGGGCTTCCACCCTAAACCCAGGTTCTCGATGAAGAACCTGAAACTCAGCATCTGCCCGCCCCCATTCTTGGTAGGAAAACCTCAGTGCTTCGACTCATATATTCAGTTGTGCATTCACAGCATTATACAGCCTGGCCACAGGAAAGGGAGAGAGAAACGGAAAATGCTCTCTCTGCTTCGCTCTGCAAAGCTCCATCTCCGAGACTGGGTCCAGTGTCGTCTGCTGTAACTGTTATAATTGGCTCGGCAATGCCACTTGGAGATTCCCCTACGACTTGCTAACAAGGTGAAGGCTGCACTATCGACTTCTCAGCAGAAGAATCGTGGACTTACCCTCCCAGCTTCAAACAAGAGAAGAAAATAGGAAGCCAGGGCCTGAACTGGGGATCCCCTTCACTGAGAGCAAGACTCAGAGCCAGCGTTTTCACAAATACACTGGATAAAAGTTTCCTAATTGGGAGTTCCTCTAATGATAGCTGAGTTACTCAACATTGTTGCAAAGCTTGTAGTCTAATTATTTCTTTCACAAAAAAACCGAATAGTAGCCACTGTTCTGTAAAACAGTCTGGAGAGCTTCGTGCACACTAATGAGGTTTAAGGACAGTTTGACAGGACCATAAAAGAAGGCACAAATTCACCATCAGCTACTAAAACAAAAAAACAACAGAAGCCCACAAACTTCTTCCACCCATAAACGAGCTGTTTTTACTGTGCTGGCGAAGAAAAATCTCTGACCAGGCCTCACGCTTGTCAGGGGGAACCTATACCTGCACAAGCTAGAGTTGTTTTAGAAAACAGCAAAGATAATAAGGACCCAAGAAACGCTCCTGCAATGCGCTGCTCCAAGGGACGAGCCCTCTGTGTGACTGCTGCCCTTCCACCCTCTGACCTCCTCAAAATGTACTGAGTTCATTCCTTCTTCCAATAAATATTAACTGAGTACCAGATATGTACCAAGTTTTATTCTAAATGTATAAGAAAGGTCTCTGCCCTGAAGGATCTAGCAGAAAGAAATACGTAACGACTAAGGAAATAGTAAGTAAATTATATACTATGTGAGACAGGGATAATGCTATAGGATGCAAGCCCCAAACAGGCTTCCAGCCCCAGACTGTACCTGCTTTCTGTCAAGAGCTACAATGTTCACCTTCAAATCCCAGCATGTAATAAATGCTCAATATACAATGCAATTATTTTTGTTTTGTTTTTTTAATTAAGCGAGAGGCAGGGAGGCAGGGAGCAGAGAGACAGACTCCCGCATGCACCATGAGCAGGATCCACCTGGCAAGCCCCATTTGGGGCTGATACTCAGCCTATGTGGGGCCGCTGCTCCGCTGCTTAGCACAAGCTCTTTCAGCATCCAAGGCGAGGCCATGGAGCCATCCTCAGCATCTGGGGCCAACCTGCTAGAACTACTCGAGTCATGGCTACGGGAAGGGAAGGAAGAGAGTGAGAGAGAGCAAGGGGACAGGCAAGGGTGGAAAAGCAGATGGTCACTTCTCCTGTGTGCCCTGACCAGGAATCAAACCCAGGACTTCCACATGCCAGGTTGATGCTCTACCACTGAACCAACTGCCCAGGGCCATATAATGCGACCTCGATTTTTAAAAAAAATGCCTTTTTATTAACAAATAACCAAAAATTTTAACAGTTTTCAAATTCCCTATCATAGAGGAAAGACGATTAGCAAGGTCCTGCTCTGTAACTGACAGAACAAGAAAACAGAAGTCTCCCAGTCCTTGAAAGAGCCAAATGTATTTTGCAAAATCATGTTTTCCCCTTGATTAAAGAGAAACAAGAAATGAGATGTGTCACCTAAGAGATTATTCCTTTTAAATCAGAGATTCTTAACCTGGGGTCCCTAGATTCAGGGCTGTATGCAAACCCCCTGAAATTGTTAACACCATTGGAAGGAGTTAAAGGGGAGTTGTGTGTTTTTCTGGGGAGAATGTGACACAAATTGACAAACTGTGTTCCCTAACCTGACCTGTGGTAGCGCAGTGGATAAAACATCAACCTGGAACACTGAGGTCGTTGGTTCGAAACCCTAGGCTTGCCTGATCAAGGCGCATACAGGAGTTCATATTTCCTGCTCCTCCTCCCTTCTCTCTCTCTCTCTCTCTCTCTAAAATGAATAAATAAAGTCCTAAAAAAGAGTTTTCCCTCTGTCACAGAAACAATTTGAATGAGAAATCCAAAGATAGGAATGAAGGTGGGGGCGGGGGAACCTAAACAATCCACAACTGCGTAGCCAATACTCTTTAGCATCTGGATTAAGTATCTCTTCCTGGAACCAGGGAGATAATAGGACCAGGGCGCGTCCTTCCAAGGACGGGTGCAGCTCCCCCAGACGAGAGACGCTCCGTGCGAATTTCTCAGAACCAAGCTCATCACCGCGATAAAATAATTTTAAAGAGAGAAAAGGGGTGTCATCATGAGGTGACAAGCCGAATACAGCAATTCCTTTAAGGGAAAAAAAAATAAATGGTTTTACCTTTTCGTGGTTTTCAATTAAGATTTCCACAACAATGTTCTGAAACTTCAAATCCATGATGGCAGCAACAGTCTCTTCCTGGGGCCTCATCAGAGTTGGTCCGAATACCACTCCCAAGTTTGCCACGGTCATCAGGTTCTGCTTGGAATGGTTTGAAACACTTAACACAGATGGGGGTGGGGGGTGGAGGGGTGGAGAAGAGAAAAGTCTCTGGTTAAAAGATGACCAAAAACTGTGAAATGTATTCTGCCAGATCGTATTTCCCCTTAAAACCAGGGCTCAGGGCTCTGCAATGCCTGCCTCGAAAACAACTGATCTGACCAGAGCACACACGATGGGGCCTGTGCCCCGCTTTCTGCCCCCCTCTCTGACGCTCTCTGCTGTGCCACCGCGGCTAAGTGCGTCCACGTAGGCGCCAAGCTTGTCTCCCTACAGGCCTTGGTTCAAGGTTCCCTTCTGCTGAGTCCACCCCCGTCCCCAGACCTCTGTACTCCTGCTTTGCGGGACTAAGTGACTTGGAAGCATCCCCTTCGCAAGCACACAGAACTGGGTCGGAGTGCCCACACTCTCGGCGTTGGCCCGGGGTACAGCCTGGACAACCGTTCTCAGCAGCTCCACAGTCTGAGCCTCGAGGAGACGTTCTAGAATACTCCTCTTTGTCGTCCCACACCCAACCGGATTCTCTACCCCTCACTCTACTTTGCCTTTTGACCACTCATCACCTGGAAGTATTTTTTTTTTATTTGTACTCTGTTTATTACCCTTTCCCCTTAGCAAGAAGGGACTTCATGAAAGCATCTTGTTCAACTATATATCTACTAGCACCTAAAAAAAATATTATTTTAATAACTATTTGTGGGCCAAATGAGTGAATGGCTATACTAATACTAGGACCCTTGACAGGTCATAATATCATCATCTAATCTTCTAATTTGTTTTTCTTTTCTTTTTTTAAAAAAGTTTATTTTAGTTTTTTCTTCTTTTCCAAGTGAGAGAAAAAGAGACAGACTCCCGCATGCAGCCCCTGGGATCTGCCCTGCAACCCTCATCTAGGGCTGATGCTCTGTCCATCTGGGGCCATGCTTGCAACTGAGCTATTTTTAGCACCTGAGACAGAGGCTCCACAGAGCCATACTCAGCACCTGGGACCAATGTACTCAAACCAATTGAGTCATGGCTGCGGGAGGAGGGGAGAGAGAGAAGAGGGAGAGTGGGAGAGGGAGAGGGAGAGGGGGAGAGAGCAAGAGGGGGGGGAGGGAGAAGGGGAGGGGTGGAGAAGCAGATGGTGGCTTCTCCTGTGTGCCCTAACCGGGAATTGAACCTGGGACATACACACGCCAGGCTGACATTCTACCACTGAGTCAACCAGTCAGGGCTAATTTCTTTTCATGTAAAATAAAGGTTCTAAAACAGTGCTCCTCAGCTTCCTGTCACCTTGAAAATTCTATAATTATAGTGATCGAGGAGCCATATACTGGAAGAAAGGGCTAATCTCTCTACTGGATATTACATTCTGCTTGCTTTTTAAAGAGGGAATAAAAATAATGGAATAGGTCTTATGAAATAACTACCTATTAAACTTAAAGGACATGTTCGAACTTAAAGACTTAGGTAGGTGTGAAACCAAGCTTAATTTTCTAACAGACTTATAATCATATTTCCAGGATCTGTGTACAGGGAAGTGAATAGTAATATTCTCTCCTTTTACTTCAAATCAAACCCCAAGCTGCTGGCAGTGATGTTAAGCAAATAATTACACGACTTCATGAAAGCATCATATTTCAACAATCTTGTCCAAAACACACAGCATGAGTCAGCTGTCCAGCCTGCCCTTCCAGGTGTGGTCCCTGGTATCATGTGTGTACAGCCCCAATTTCCACCATTACAAAGCCGACAGCAGCGCACAGCGCCCGGAGCGAAACACGGTGGAACCGGGAGAAAAAGAGGCTCACTTGGTTAAGTGTTTCACCAAAATATCCAACATTTCTTTATTCTTCTCTGGCAGTTTGTGCACCAAGAAATGGATCGCATTGACACGAGATTCTGGGCTCCCACTTTCTTTAAAGAAGGAAAAAAAAAGTGTTAGTATTCAGAATCAGACATATTCCTAAAAAATCAACATGCACAGGGATTGCATCTGTTCAGCATCTTCAGAGAATTTAAACGTGTTTTTGCCACCTTTCAAAGGAAAAGAAAAGCTATCTCTCTCCCTAATCTTAGTCTCCCACGCCACCCTGATGAGACTTCAGGGAGGCTGCCCTCGGTGCCCTTCCCTGGGTCGGTGCCCTTCCCGGGGTCAGCACTGAAGACCCGCCACCACGGCCTCGCCCCCTGGCACGCTGCACTGCACGCACGCTCATCACTCCACGGGGTGGGTCTTGCCCCCGGACCACTGCCCCACAATGGAATGCAAATATAGTCTTCCTTCCCATGGGATGAATTTCATCCTCCCCCCTAAAACAGCTGTTGCAGTTCTAAGCCCCCGTCTCTCAGGGCGGGACTGCTGGACAACACACCCGGGGTCTGTTTGAATCAGGTCTGATCAGACGTGCGGGCATGGAAATGGCTGCTGTGAGGGAAGAGGGTGACCCATTCAGCTGCCAAAAACAAAGAGGCATGTCGTGCCACGCAGGGCTGCTCGGGCAAGCACCGGGGTCAGTCAAGAGGCAGACGGAGCACAGGGAAATGGAGGCAAGAGGCTTTACTGTGGTTACATGTGCAGGAACAGGAGAGGCAAACTAAGCAGGCTTAGGATTGGTCTGAATTCTCTCAGGGGGCTCTGGGTACAGGAGCTGTCCTAACGTGTCTGGTGTCTGGTGTCTGGCGCTGGGTGATTAGAGCTAAACATGAGGCCGAAGTGGGCGTCAGGGGGAGGAAAGTGAGCTCAGGAGTGGTTAGCTGGCATATGAAAAGCACACTCTAGGAACTGGTTAGCCAGCCCCAGGAAGTTAGACTCTCAGGATACAGAGAGAATGAAAAGACATGCTTAACACAGTGATCTCATTTGGGAATAGGGTCCTTGAAGATGCTATTAGGAAAGCTAAGATCATACTGGAGACATATTAGAGTGTTCACAGCAGTAGCACTCTTGGAAATGGTTCAAAACTGAAACAACTCCAGTATCCATCAACAGCAGAACAGAGGAGTAGATTGCGGCATACTCAGACAATGGAATCCTCTACAGCAGGGGTCCCCAAACTTTTTACACAGGGGGCCAGTTCACTGTCCCTCAGACCGTTGGAGGGCCAGACTATAAAAAAAACTGAACAAATTCCTATGCACACTGCACATATCTTATTTTAAAGTAAAAAAATAAAACGGCAACAAATACAATATTTAAAATAAAGAACAAGTAAATTTAAATCAACAAACTGACAGGTATTTCAATGGGAACTATGGGCCTGCTTTTGGCTAATGAGATGGTCAATGTCCGGTTCCATATTTGTCACTGCTAGCCGTAACAAGTGATATGATGAGCTTCTGGAGCCATGACACTTTGTGTCCCGCGTCACCGGAAGTAGTACTGTATGTGAGCAACGCCGCACTTTGCAGCCTGTGCTCCTCTCACTGACCACCAATGAAAGAGGTGCCCCTTTCGGAAGTGCGGCGGGGGCCAGATAAAAGCGTCAGGGGGCCGCATGCAGCCCGGGGCCGTAGTTTGGGGACCCCTGCTCTACAGTGAGAGCGAATGAGCTACTGAGTCACTCATCATGGATGAATCTGACCAGATGAGTTGAGGCCAGATGCAATAGATGATACATTCTGTCAGATTCCATTTATATAAGGTTCAAATGCAGCAACCCTAACCGATGATGCCAGGAGCCAGGCAAGTGTGCACAGGTCACAGGATGCATGGCGACCAAGTTGGTATAAGGACAGGTTTTGAGGGTTCTGATATTGTTGTATTTGTTGATCTGGGGGCTGATAACATGGCTATCTTCATTCTGCAAAAAACCCTGAAGCTGTACACTTATTGTTTGTGCACATTTCTGTTAAGTGTCACCAAAATGGCACTGAAATTGAAACTGCCCATAATCGATCTCACCCTAAGACAAGCTAGTAAATTTTAGTTTCAAATTTTCAGAGTCTTTCCTCCCTTCTTTTGTAATGAAATGTTCAAACAGCCTATTTCACTTACTATATCATAGGTGTCATAGAGTGGAGGAGAACGAGATTTTACAACACATGACACAGTTGTGAGGGGAAAAAAAGCAAAAAGGCTAAGAAATGAAAAGGCACATGATAAAACAACACAAACAATCAAATCATCTCTCATAATAAAAGATTCTCAGATACAGACCACACTGGACATTGAAAACAAAAGTACAACTATCTAAAGAGTTAGGTGATAAATTATAATCAAGCTTTTAATCTGGAGTTTAAAAGACCTCAATCAAAGCTGGAAAAAAATGAAAGCAATAAAAATATAATAACACTTTCAATTCACAGCTTTCATTTTAAAATTAAAGCAGGGACTCTGAAAAACAGTATAAAATTCCAATGAATAAAAGGGTAATTGCCTACAATAAGACTTTGTACATTCAAAAATTAATTTAAAAAAAACTGCACTAAAAAGCTGCTTCTAACTCATGTGTCTAACTTATCCTTAACAATCATCTCTCCCCATGTAAAACCTAATTTAAGATTTTTGGATTGCTTATTCAGAAACACAAGATAGAAAAATAACTTTCCGCCCTGTAAGGATAAGGGTCTTCATTTCTAAAAATAGACTTGGTTTTGAAAAATAGAGTCAAAACCTCCCATTTTCTTTCATGAGTCCTTCTCCCTCTCCAATCCCGTCCCATCTCAAATCACACACACATTATTTTCCAAGTCTGCATTTTCCTTTTTCTTCTAAACAGAAGAGTTTCTGGAAGAAAGGCTTTTAAATTAAAACTACATTTTTCTCCACTTCCTTTTATTTTGATGTGAATCAAGGTTTCTATTAATGGGCATTTCCATGTGGTTACAACATAATAACTTTTAAGGTACTAAAAAAAAAGGTATTCTAAGATAAATTATCTTCTCTTTTTCTTTGTGGCAGAGACAGAGTCAGAGAGAGGGACAGATAGGGACAGACAGACAGGAAGGGAGAGAGATGAGAAGCATCAATTCTTCATTGCAACACCTCAGTTGTTCATTGATTGCTTTCTCATATGTGCCTTGACCGGAGGGCTACAGAAGACTGAGTGACCCCTTGCTTGAGCCAGCAACCTTGGGCTCAAGCTGGTGAGCTTTGCTCAAACCAGATGAGCCCGCGCTCAAGCTAGCAACCTCGGGGTCTCAAACCTGGGTCCTCGGCATCCCAGTCCGACATTCTGTCCACTGCGCCACTGCCTGGTCAGTATCTTCTCTTTTAATGGATATAAATTGACAAAGAATGAAAGGCCTAACTTTCTTTAAAAATCTAGGAGGCTAATTTACCATAACACCAAATTCTTAACATATGTCCATGAGTTGAGAGTTTACTGTAATAGCAAAGGCAGTTTTAACTGTGTAACTATAAACCGGCATCCACAACACTGAACGTCTATCTGTTTCTGATACGGTGCCAAGTGATGGAGACTGAAAAAGACATGCTCATAGCTTACTGGTGCATGGCAAAGATCTCGGGCACATACCTGTTAAATTATGTCAATAGTTAAATACCGTTAAGTCAAAAGTATCTAATTTTAGGAAAAGCGTTAGCTGTAACCATCCAAGCATTTCCCCAAGAGACGAGGGCCTTCTTCAGTCAACAGACATTAGGTATTCCAGTTCTTCTGGAAGATCCTATCTCCTCAGAAATGAACATATCAGGCTAAGCTAGCTTGATCTCATTAAGCATTCAATTCCTTTCATTTCCAGATTTCTGAGTCCTTTTCCACCAAGAACACATGATTTTTTTTGTCTTGCTTCCTATGCATGCTGACCAACAACAGAACAGAACATTCTGGGTAGGCAAACACCAAAGTCCTGGATCCTATAATAGTTACATTTATTCATCATAAATGACTAAAGAACATTGTGAATAAGATTTGCTTCCCAAATAACTAAACTACAGAATATAACACCACAAGCATTCTGGTTTAGGGAACCGAAATTTGTTTTTCTTTTTTTCTTTTTTTTGTATTTTTCCGAAGTGAGAAGCAGGGAGGCAGTCAGACAGACTCCCGCATGTGCCCCACCAGGATCCACCCGGCATGCCCATCAGGGGGCGATGCTCTGCCCATCCTTGGCATTGCTCTGTTGCAGCTGGAGCCATTCTAGCACCTGAGGTGGAGGCCATGGAGCTATCCTCAGCTCCAATGGAGCCTTGGCTGCGGGAGGGGAAGAAAGATGGGGAGGGTGGAGAAGCAGATGGGCGCTTCTCCTGTGTGCTCTGACCAGGAATCGAACCTGGCACACACAGGGCCAACACTCTACTGCTAAGCCAATCAGCCAGGGCCCCGAAATTTCTTATGTGACATTATAGCAGGCATCCCGGATTTCACAGTCCTTCTCAAACTAAGTTTAACATGTGTCCAACCCTGAAGCATGGGTCATATTCTTATCAACATGATACACCAAGAAACCTGAGCTGCAAGGCAGAGACACAGACCATGGACTACGACCCTCTCAAAGGTAAGAAACACTGTGCCGTAACACATCCAGACAGATGCCTACCAGCCTTCCCCTGCTGTGTCCAATCTTTTGCATTCCTGTAGAGTCCAAGTACACTCTGTTTTCAGCTTATAAACTTCTATCCCGGAACACCATTATTTTTTCTCAAAAGATGATGTTAGGTAATGAGAAATATATTTATATTATTAGTCTCTGCTCGCTGGTTCCTGACTCAGAGCTCCTATAACCCTTGTAAACAGGGGTGCTCCGATAACCTTTTCTTCTAATATTTAGTCTCTGACCCTAGATTCTAACATAGAGCTCCTAGGATCTCCATAATTTAGTGAATGATAAGAGTGTCTGACGCCAAGCTCCTAAATCCCTTGGAATTTCCTGGATGATAAGGACATCTTTTGTTCTGATGAGGTGATTCTGGGTGGGCCCTTATGTAGGGACTGGTTACCAGAAAGATCTAGCTATGATTAAAAGCTTGGAATTTTCAGTCCCACCCTGTACTCTCCAGAAAGGTGTGTGTGGGGGTGCTGGGAATGGAGTTAATAATCCGTTTTGCCTACATGATCAAGCCTCCATAAAAACCCCAGCAGTAGAGGGTTTGGAGAGCTTCCGAGTGTGTAGACAGATCTACGTTCTGGGAAGGTGGTGGTGGTGGCACACCCCAATGGCACAGGGACAGAGCTCCTGTGCTCAGACACCTCCAGACCTTCCTCGGCATCCTCTTTGTCTGCCTGTTCATCTGTATCCTTATTGATCATGTAATAGACTATTAATCATGTAATAAACTGGTAAACCTAAGTCTGGGCTTCCTTGAGTTCAAGAAGCCTTTCTACCAAAGTATAGCTCCAGAGTGGGTTGTAAGAACCCTGATTTCTAGCCGGTCAGTCAGAATTACCGGGGACAGCCTGAGACTTCTGACCAGTGTCTGACGTAGGGGCAGTCTTGTGGATCTGCTGCTAACTCCAGGTATAGAATCAAAACTGAATTGAACTGTAGACTCTCTGACGGTGTGACAGCGTTAGTGGATATGGGGAGACACCCAACACATTTGGTGACCATACGTGGCAGAAAGTGAAGTATTGTGCGTGAGGAATGGTTTTTTTAGACGGTTTCTAGCTCCTTTTCGCAAATTTAGTTAACTCTCTCAAGGAGCATGTTCAGTTTAAAGCCCTTAATTTTCTCTAAGAAAGAAAATAATTTAATTCCCCGATACACTGAACACTGAACAATAAGTTGGCATCTCTTAAGAATGAAACATAAAAAAGCTTCTGCCTCCTGCGGTGACGACAAATGAATAAAAATACACTTTTGCATCATGCACTTCAGAAATTAACCCACAGGTTCTCAACAGACTCTGCAGGAAAGAAACTGATGAGAGCAAATTAAAGGACCCAAGAGAAGCCTTCAGAACTCTCAGCAGGGAGAGTGGAAGAGACCGTCTCACCACCACAGAACAGATGGAGACGACAGCACGTGACTGAAAAGAATCAAAAACTAGTTTCCATGCTGGGGCGAGAGGCGGGAACGAAGACTGGGGATGCTTGATAATTTTAGCAGTCAGCTCCGCTAACAGACTCTTCAGCGAAACAAGGTACTCTCTGCCATTGTTAACAGAAAACGATAGCTTAACCGCAGTCCCAATTTCTGAGCAATGCTCAAAATGGGAGACTAATTTCAGCCACCTGATTTCTTATAACGGTTTTACTCCGTACTTGCAAGTACATATGCAAGAGATTAGAGGCTCTGCTCCGAAGAGGAAAAATGAGCTCAGAGAACGGTACTCATAAGACTCAAATAAAAAAAATAAGGTCTACATTAGAAATGTCAGCCTCTAAAATACACCTAGTTAATGCGTGTATTTTTTCTCATGAAATAAGGGAACTACAGGCCCCATTCTGACCGCAACTCCACTTGGGTGCAAATGTATACATGCCAATAATTACAGTAGCTACAATATTGTCTTGGAAGGGCCTGTTACTCCAATCACATAGACTCTGTTAAAGCGTCCCCACCAAGTCAGGAAGCAAAATACAAGGGGCCAGTCTCATCAGCAACGATATCTTCCGTATTTATACAACCTCTTCTACCACGTCGTTCGAGGACGGCCCCCAGGAACGCTTTCAACTCACTCCCTGCCTCCCTGGACTTCACGACCACTTGTAAAGCCCTGCCTCTTCGGAAGCCTCGATCTGGAAAAATACACTGATATTAGCATTTCAAACACTCCGGTGTCAGCTCCGAGGAACGATGATAATAATGATGATACCCACTTGAGGTCATTTAAAACCTATCCCATAATCACTTTATCTTTCTCCAACTCGCCAAGCATCCGAGATTAAAACTGGCAGCTCTCTGCTTTTTCCAGTCTCCAAGGCGAACAACATGAAACAATTGTCCTCCAAGTAGAGTTTAATTTCTCTTTCCCTGGTTTGCCAAAAATGCCACAGGGAAGAAATCAAAACAACCAAGCATTTGCTTGAGTTTCTGCCAAGAAAACTTTCCCCCACTTCCTTGATCACACACATTCTCTTTCTTGAAAAAAAAAAAAAAGAAAATCCTCTTCCACAGGAAAATGAAAGTGAATAGAACAGATTTCCCTTTTCCGAGAGCCTGTTTCACACGGACAGTCTAAGTGGGCCTACACACTGTTCCTTTCTCAGCGTCCTGGGAACCCTGACACTGGCCGCAGCGAGGACGTCACAGAAAGGTAACATTTAAAGCAATGTTCGGGCAGCAGTAACATAGGACCCAAAGGAATTGCTCTTAGTTTTTCGACAGATTGAACTGTGGAATACATCCAAGACAAACAAAATTAAAGGAAATGGAAATACAATTACAGCTACTGTCGGTGCACCTGTGAAAACCAAACTGCAGGTTTCAGCCAGTGGAAGCGGGGATATGAATTTAAATAAAGATTCCCTATAATCTGGCAAGGTTACTTAACATCTCTCAACCTTCATTTCCTTAACTATTAAACACTCCTAATGTCAGTGCATTGCAGAAGACTCTAATGACAAAACACCACGTGTCGAATATAAAAACTGAGAATAAAACAGACAATAAGAAAGCTTCAAATAGGTATGACTCACCAGAAATTTCACAAATTAAAAGTTCTACCAATTAGGGGCCTTTTACCTTTAACATCTTATCACAGATAATTCACTCTATCAAACACTGTGTGGGACTTCTGGTGTTAGTCTCAAAAATATTTTTTTCTGCCGTTAATCTCCATCTAAATATCTTTCTAAGTGAAGCCATTTCCAACCTGCTAATCTCTCCAAATCTGCTAATCTCCCTAACCTTCTGCAGACTAAATATGTCCGTGTTCCCAGCACATTTTGCTCATGCCATTCTTATGTATCTGACGGTAGAGTAGAAGGTGTGTATGCCCCAATACTAGCTAGAGAATTGACTCCTGGGGCAGAAATTCTTTCATGGCTCCACATGTTCAGAATCTACCAGCGGCTACCAGGCGTCCCCAAACTACGGCCCGCGGGCCGCATGCGGCCCCCTGAGGCCATTTATCCGGCCCCCCTCCGCATTTCCGGAAGGGGCACCTCTTTCATTGGTGGTGAGAGGAGCACTGTATGTGGCGGCCCTCCAACGGTCTGAGGGACAGTGAACTGGCCCCTTGTGTAAAAAATTTGGGGACCTCTGCGAGTAGACGATGAATATATGGTTGTGAATGAATGAATAAATGAATGAACGAACGAACCATCCCTTTTTTTTCACCTTTGAAAAGAGAAAAGAAACCCAAGGCCATCGAAAGTTATTTCTATTTTCAACACAAATGACAATAATACAGTTAAAGTTTCAAGTGGAACTCATAGCTCACACACACTATCAATCACAGCACTGTGTCTGGTCACCTCTCCGTAATACTTACTGGCTGGAACGATGAAATCCCCGTGTAACGCATAGGTCATGAGAGGCTCCGGAAGACTCCTGGATGGAAAGGACAGCTCAGAATTACAAACAAATCCACACAGGTCACCCCTCTCTGTGTACATTTGTTAATAAAAGGGTATTAAATATGGCATGTACTTCTTAGTCACGTGCAAAACTTCCCTGGGGGATACTTTTACATATCAAAAAGATACATAGGCCCTGGCCGGTTGGCTCAGTGGTAGAGCGTCAGCCTGGCGTGCGGGGGACCCGGATTCGATTCCCGGCCAGGGCACATAGGAGAAGCGCCCATTTGCTTCTCCACCCCCCCCTCCTTCCTCTCTGTCTCTCTCTTCCCCTCCCACAGTGAGGATGGTTCCTTGGCCTCTGCCCCAGGCGCTAGAGTGGCTCTGGTCGCGGCAGAGCGATGCCCCGGAGGGGCAGAGCATCACCCCCTGGTGGGCAGAGTGTCGCCCTGGTGGGCGTGCCGGGTGGATCCCGGTCGGGCGCATGCGGGAGTCTGTCTGATTATCTCTCCCCGTTTCCAGCTTCAGAAAAAAAAAAAAAAAAAAAAAGATACATAAACCCAACAGACTGCTCTAGGAAGTGCCGTCTGCACCCGGCACTATCAAAGCTTAGGCAGCCACAGGCTCCTATTAGATCTAAGCACTGGTATCTCCTACTTGATCTTGGAACGTACCTTTCCAAATGTCTTATTTTATATATAAAACTTCCTCCACACATTAACTTAATTAAGTCAAACACTCTAAAGTCAAGCATTCTAGTCCACCAAATATAAGCATATAATTTGGCAAATCACCTCTAAAATATTCATGGAAAATGCCACCAAAATATATATAGAAAGAGATTAAACAAACTTAAAAGACATGAAATCCTTTCCTCTTACATATCCCTACTATAAAAATATGATCTCCATTTTGGGTTTATGCCTATGAAATGATAAAACATAGATTTGAAGTGAAATTGAGGACAAGTGGAAAAATACCCACATCATTTTAATTTTCTACAAAAAAAGATTACATAAGTAGTAGTATATTTTATACTGTGGTCCACAATCTGCTCCAGTTCAACCTTTATACATATCTAAACGTTTAAAGAGCAGATCTTTGAACTCTGTAAACAGGTTAAAAACAGACAAGTATCAATCTGTACAGCTTCTGGAGGGCAATCTGGCAAGATATTAAAAAACTAAAATGTTTAAATCATGTAAACACAGAAATTCCTCTTCAGGTGCTTTAAAAAAAAAGTCACTGATACACACACACACACACACACACACACACACACACACACACAAATTGAAACATATTCAAAAGCCAAGAATGTGTCAGAAATAAAGAAGATCATTTCATACTGAACAAGAGGTCAATTCATCAACAAGACATAACAATTCTAAATGTGCATGGATCTAGTAACAGACGCTTCCAGACACACGAAGCAAAACTGAGGAGGCTGCAAGGGAGAAACAGACAAATCCACAACTATAGCCGAAGACTTAAATAAATACCTCTCTGTCTCAGTAACTGATAGAACAAGCAGACAGAAAGCCCCAGAATACAGACGACTGGAACAAAGTGATCGACCACCTTCACCTAATTGGCATGCCCTTTACCTACATCACACCCCATCATTACCTACATGACACCCCATCCAGATGCCTTCTCTTCCAGTGCATGTGGAATGTTTATCATGATAAACCATATTCTGGGATAGGAAACGGAGGCCAATAAATTTAAAAGGGTTCCAGGATATTTCTCTGAGTACAATAAAAATGAAATTAGAAATCAATAACAGAAATATATATGAAAAACCCCAAAGAAAACCTCTTAGGAAGTATTGTGGACTAGATGCATTATACATATTAGAGTTTGAGGGCTGTTAGTAAAGCAGTATTTTTGAATAAATTTTTACCGCTAAATACCTAAATTATCAGAAAAGAAGAAAGATCCATCAGTGATTTCACTTTCCATCACAGCCAGAAAAAAAAAAATTAATTAAACCCAAAATAAGTAGAAACATAAAAATAACCACAGCAGAAATCAATGTAATAGGAAACAGAAAAAAGACGAGATAAATGCAATTCTTTGAGATTATCAATAAAATTGATAAATCTAGCCAGAATGATTAGAAAATAACACAGTGAAATTACAAATCAATGTCAGGAATGTAGAGATAGCTGCACAATCACTATGGCCTTTAAAGGTATTAAAAAGAAAATAAGAGAAGAGTATGAACAGTTTTGTGTCCACAAATTCAACAACTTCCATGAAATGGACACAAACTCCCAAAGCTCACTCCAGAAGAATTAGGTAACCTATGGAGTTTCATGTCTATTAGAGAAATTGAGTTTCTCGCTTAAAATTTGCCAGTAAGAAAACTCTAGACCAGGGGTAGTCAACCTTTTTATACCTACTGCCCACTTTTGTATCTCTGTTAGTAGTAAAATTTTCTAACCACCCACCGGTTCCACAGAAATGGTGATTTATAAAGTAGGGAAGTAACTTTACTTTATAAAATTTATAAAGCAGAGTTACAGCAAGTTAAAGCATATAATAATAATTACTTACCAAGTACTTTATGTCAGATTTTCACTAAGTTTGGCAGAATAAATCTTTATAAAACAACTTACTATAGTTAAATCTATCCTTTCATTTATACTTGGGTTGCTACACTACCGCCCACCATGAAAGCTGGAACGCCCACTAGTAGGTGGTAGGGACCAGGTTGACTACCACTGCTCTAGACCCAGATGACATCACTGGTGAATTCCAGCAAACAAACAAACAAAAATTAATCGATCCTATACAAATTCTCCCAGAAAATATAAGAGGGAATACTTTCTGACATATTCTTTGACATCGCATTATTCTAGTTCCAAAATTAAAGATATATGAAGAAAACTCTAGACCAATCGTATGAATACAGATGCAACTATTCCAAATAAAATGTTGACGACTCAAATTCACAAAGATAAATAAAAGGATAATACATCATGACTGAGCTGGGTTTACCACAGAAATGTAACACTGCCTTAGTATTAAAATAAAGTCAATGCAATTCACCATACTAGCGAACTAAAAAGTAAAAACCCTACAATCATCTCAATAGCCGATTCAGGGGAGAAAAAAGTTTTTTCCACAAATGGTACTGGAACAACTGGGCATCCATATTCAAAAGTGAACTTGGATCCACATCCTGTATTTCGCAAAATTAACTCGAAATAGACCACAGATCTAAGTAGAAAGCCTGAAACTGTAAAACTTTTGGAAGGAAATAGAAAACCTTTGTGACTCTGAACGAGGGAAAGATTTCTTGACACACCACATAAAAAGAAAAACTGATAAACTGGACTTCATCAAAATTAAACACCGTTTGGAAGATGCTATTAAGAGAATAAAAAGTCACAAACTGAAGAAAAGATTTGCAAAAGCATGTTATCTATAAAAGAATTTGTATCCAAAAAATATAAATAATAAGGTAAGAGGAAATTGGGCACCTAAAACCTACATAATTACATTAACTAGTACACCCTAATAAATCCAATTAAAAAACAGATGCAAGCATATGCTTCCAAGTTATGCTCCCTACATACAATTTATGATATCACAGTACATACACACACACACATGCATACATGACAGCCGCAGACACTGAAACTCAGGTATTGAAAGCACTACTGACAAAAACTGTTCTCTTATTTCCTCTCTCTTTCCCGTTCACTCCCTACCCCTACACTATCATCTAAAGAAGAAAACTAAAATCTATTATACCACCACCTAAATAAAGGCAGGAAGGTCAAGTTTGGGGTTTCTTGTTTCAAAAGGTAGCAAAGAAGGAAAAGTGTTACAAGGCAAAGAATGAAGGCTAAAGAGCGCTGAAAAGAAAAGTGGGGAAATGAGAATGCTACGGAAAACCAGAGGGCATTTCTTTCTCAATAAAAACGAATTGGTGTTTAAATAACTTCCACGAGCTTCTTATATCATTGCCATGTGTCTGCTAAGCAATGCAGCATACAAAGTAAGCATTAAATATTGTTAATGTTAGGGAGGCAGAAATAAACCAAGCTCTCCACACAAAATGAATCGGCCTCAGTCCCCCTATCACTCAAATTCCCAACCCAGCGTGTTTTTGAGCTACGTCTCATTGCCACCTGCGTGGGACCTGGGAATATAAATCCTAATATTTACCGATGCTGGCATATTCTTCCCCAAAAGTCCCATTCCAATTTGCAGGCTTTAGGAGTTTCCTTGGGGTAAAATCATTTTACTGAAAATGTCACAAAACAGCTCATTTGTTCCCTCACGTGGGAAACTGTTATAATGAACACATTGCTGGAAATCAAAATTATGGTCCGAACAGCGAGGGAATCAAACAGCGGGCTGGAACGCTGGCCCTCCTAAAGCACTAGAAGTTGCTGAGGGAAGAATGAGGGAGGAGAACTCAGTAGAAGGAGGGAGACGCTGTACAGGGGTCGGCTGTCCATCTTTTCTTCCTTCCAGACCCTGGAAGTTTTGCCTCTTGTTACAGTGTGGCATTTCGGGGTTTAGTTACTTCTCTTCTACCGCCCCCAACCTCCCATACCATAAGGTGGCTGGGTTATCTGCAGCAGACTTCAAGGGCAATGGTAAGAAAAGCTATCTGCAGCTTTGTGCCGTGACAGCGGGGACTCCGACCCAGGCAGGCTGGCCCCAGAGGCCACGCTCTTGACCATCACACTCTGCATCACTTCTGTGCGGCAAGAAATGCATGTGCTGGGACCACAGCCAGGCAGTCCAAAGGAGGGACAGAAAAACTCCGTTTTCTCCCCTTTGGCGCCTCACCAAAAAAAGTGTCAATTAAATCCTCATTACCACCTTGTCAGATGCTAATAATAACATGGGACGACAGAACAGCAACCTTCCAAACCCACCAACTCATCCGCCATTTTTATGACCGTTACTTAATCACAATCAGGCAGAATGTGTATGTTGTCATGAGGGAAGTTATATGAGACAACATCTCACAGTGTCGTTCTGTAAGCAGTGTTTGCTTAAAAGTAGAATTCAACAGGATGAAGCAGCAGAAGGAGAGAAAAAGGCAGAAGAAAACAACAATACAAGATCAAGGCAAAAAGTAGCAAGTTTCAGAGAGTACCAAGAACCATTTAAACTGATTCCGCCTATGGGGGGGGGGGGACCATGTGGATCCATGGAAAAACATGCGATTTAGCACAAAAGAATGGGATTTTTCTCCTTAGTTGCCCAACTATAACTGAATCACCTTAGCCAAGCCCCTTACCTGTACTAGGCATGAGTTCACCAAATAGTAAAATGAATTGAAAGCTTCCTCCTGAAGGGGCAGCAGCCTCTGCTAATCAGTAACACATGCAATTCCGTGTATTTTTATATCCCACCCCTTCTTTCCACCATGCATCTAACACAGGCTCTCTCACCCTCAGCACTGTGGATCTGAGGATCTCTGGGAGAAGAAGGGGCTCTCTTGTGCACTGTAGGATGCTTAGCAGTCCGCCTCTGGCCTCACCTCGTTACAGGCTGGTAGCACCCCCTTCTCCTGCAATTGTGACATCTAAGAATGTCTCCAGATATTGCCAAGTACCCCCTGGGGGGGTCAAAATCATCCCCAGCTGAGAACCATTCCTCTCATATTTGAATGACAGATCCAGCTCCAAATGCCGGGGACTCTACAACAAACGGGACACACGAGAGGTCTATCTTCAGGAATCTCACATTCCAACCCCAGCTGGGAGCTAACAGGATTCAGTTTTACTGTAATCCACATCTAAGTCAGTTAGGTGCTATCAGGGGCAAGAGAAACAAGCAGGTAGATTCAGCCTGAGTTGTACCCTGTTATAGATTAGAGTTAATAATGCGCTTCATGGTTGAAGACAAAATTTAAAACAGTGATTAAAAACAGCTTGCTTAAATAAAATACTCGAAAATATGCCATACACACCTGAACCCACTGATATTTGTTAATTTCATTAAAAAAATAGAACAGGCAGACAACTTGGGCCCCCTGACATAAACCAACATAAAGAATATAGAACCACTATTATGCATACTTACAATAAGTAAATAAATATTCTGAAAATAAATAACCTTCACCTGGCCTGACCAGGCAGTGGCGCAGTGGATAGAGCGTCAGACTGGGTCACGGAGGACCCAGGTTCGAAACCCCGAGGTCGCCGGCTTGTGTGCGGGCTCATCTGGTTCAAGCAAGGCTCACCAGCTTGAGCCCAAGGCCGCTGGCTTGAGCAAGGGGACACTGGGTCTGCTGTAGTCCCCCAGTCAAGGCACATATGAGAAAGCAATCAATGAACACTTGAGGTGCCACAACAAAGAATTGATGCTTCTCATCTCTCTCCTTTCCAGTCCCTATCTGTCCCTCTCTCTGTCTCTGTCACAAAATAATAAATAATAACCTTCACCTGAATCTAATGAAGCCTGTAGATTTAACTAATAGTTTACAGGAAATACGATGGCTATACAGAAACATGTTTAATGAGACAATCAGGACATAAAATACAGCCATAACCAAAAAACAAAAAGTTTCTGTTTTAAAAAGTGATTCCTGTTCAACATAAAAATGCTGGAGGGTGAGGGGCAGAGGGAGGAGACTGCAGATTAAAGGCGACTTAAAACACATCAACCAAGTAAAATACGCTGACACTGTTTAAATCCTGTAGGAATTAAAACAAATATAAAAAGACTTTTCAGGGAAAAAATCAGTTAACACTGAAACACACTCAGTCATGGATGATACTAATTTTGTTATGTATAATAACTGTATTCTTCTTGTCTTTTCTATATTGTCTTTTTTTTAAGTCCTTATCTTTTCTGACACAGATACTCAAGTATTTATTGGGTGTAGCAATGTGATGCTTTACAAAATCTTTCAAATATCCAAAATCAGTGGCGGGAGGAAGCCCGATGAACAGGAAGCCAGCACGCTGGTAACAAGCAGCAGGATAGGGGGGCCATGAGGATCCGTCATCCTAATCTCCTATGTTTGAAATGTATAAGATATGTACATTTTTAAAATTATGCACTATGTCATACAAGTTGATTCCAACGTGCTCACTGGCACCCAAACACTGTTTACCTGAGAAGCGCCTAGGCGGGTCGGCCAGAAGCACTGGGGAGGGCGGAGCTGCGTGCCCGCCACAGAAACCCAGTCCTCACCAGCTCAGCCTCGGAACCAGAACCGCAGCCAGGCTCTGTCTCCTTCCCCTTTCTCTTCACTCCCTATGGACCTGTTCTGCCTCTAACCTCCAGCTTTTTTTTTTCTTCATCATTAAATGCCTTTCTTTTTCTAGAGGAATGTCAATGCTCAACCTTTGTCTAATTCTACCATGAAATCTTTTCTATTGTACACGGACAATTAAAGTTTATCTTAAAACCTTGGTAAGTATGATACATGCCTTTCCAAATAGCTTTGTGTTTGCTTCATCATTTAAGCCTTTAAGTTCAAATGGTTTAAATTGAAGCTAAAAGAAAATTCATTTTAGCTAACATAAACAAAAACAAAAGAACCCTAAACAGAAAAACTCTGTGAAGGCAGTCGTGTCTTCCTCCTCATGTTGTGGCATTCACTTCCTAAAGCTCACATTGAGAGCAGACATTTATTTCAAAACCTAAGTCTGTTCCCTCCGATCCTGTTCCGGTGCTATTCCCCTAGTGATTCACCTGCTTAACGCACTTTCTGGGACACCATTAGATACCTCCTCAATGCGCCCCTTGAATGGGGCTGAACTGGACTGTTGAGATTTCTGTGCAGAGCCCGCACGTGCGGGTGGTCAAACGTCCACCCCTTCCCGCTCCTCCCTTCGTGCCCGCCGGGAGCGCACCTCAGATAATGTTTCAGGGCACTGGTGATTGTCTTCACCTCCCAATCCACAGAATTCTCCAGGTCCAGCTCATTGCATGTTTTTACATCTAGGGAACAAGCAAAAAAGAAAAAAAAATAATTAAAACCTTGAACATTCTAAGACCCTCTTGACTGGCTCACAAAGCTTTCATTTATAAGTGGCCAAACCACACATAATTAATTCTGTGGTTTCCCATAAAAACATTATATACAATTTCTTATAATATTGTAAGCCATCTATTATTAGGCATTGCTAACATTCAGATAATCTGTAGTCGAGATCAAAATAAAAGGATAAGGCTCGGGCCGAGGGCAGGGAAGAACCAGACACAGCAGAGCATCTTAACACTGATCACTGCAAAGCAGGAACAGCTACTGTTATCATCGTCAGTAATAATATTACTATCAATAGTATTATCATCATTACAGGTATTACTCAGGGGCCATGGCTTAAGGAATGCAGCGCTGGCAGTGTCTGTGTATTTTCAGCTGTTCAGGAGGCATTACTGCCATCACACCATTATGACGGGGGAAGCAGGCAGCACTGTTAATGGCAAAATGACTATTAGAATAGCAAAATGTCACTGACGTGGGTGAGAAAAATGAGCTCAGTCCCCACACGTTTAAGATTTGTACTCATCATTATCATCTTCCTGAACATTAATACATGATCAACCAAAATAGAACTATGATACATAAATTTAAAAAGTCACTTCTGGGTAATCTTTCACATTAACATTAGAATTTAGACACTCATCCAGGAAACATTTATTGGAAGCCTCCGTGTAACACTTCTGACATTCTTCCTAAATTAAACTAGCTTTCTTTGTCCTAAGAGTGTGTTAATGATGTGCTCTTCCAAATGGCCTTTCAAATAGCTAGTAAGCTCTAAAGAAGACATGTGGATTCAAGAGAGAGAGGAGGAGGAATACAGCAGAGAGAGATGGGATGGAGACAGGGGAGGGAGAGAGAGAGGAAAATGGGAATGGAGGTAGTCAATTCTGAAAAGGAGAAAGTCAGTCCTAAACGGCAGAAAGGCAAGCCCCTTTAAGTATAGTGGCGTCTCTGGTCCTTGTAAGGCTGGGCTGCCTCACTCAGCTGTGGCATTGCAACAATGCAGAGCATAGCTAGCACTGGGATCACAACCTGGGCTGAAATCCCTGCGGAAACCCTAAGGAGCATGCCACCCCCCCCCCCAAGTCACCTCCCCAGGCCTCATATGCACAAAGGAGATCATGTAAAAGATCTCAGAGAGGCCCTGGCCGGCTGGCTCAGTGGTAGAGTATTGGCCTGGCATGTGGAAGTCCTGGGTTCGATTCCCGGCCAGGGCAGACAGGAAAAGCGCCATCTGCTTCTCCACCCTTCCCCCTCTTCTTCCTCTCTCTCTCTTCCCCTCCTGCAGCCAAGGCTCCACTGGAGCAAATTTGGCCCCAGGTGCTGAGGATGGCTCCATGGCCTCTGCCGCAGGCGCTAGAATGGCTCTGGCTGCAACGGAGCAATGCCCCAGATGGGCAGAGCATCGCCCCCTAGTGGGCATGCCGGATGGATCCCAGTCGGGTGCATGCAGGAGTCTGTTTGACTGCCTCCCCACTTCTCACTTCGGAAAAATACAAAAACAAAAAACAAAAAAAAAACCTTTCAGGGAACTTCAGAGCAAATCAGGAATGTATTCAGATTCCTACAATTCTTCAATGAGTAAGTCATTACCATAACTGAATCACTAAATGTATCAGCATCCAGTGGTGGTAACAACCTCAAAGGGAGGGAGTAGCAAATGGGCTGTAATGAATGAGATCAAACAAGCAACAGAAGCTTGCCTGCTTTCTACACTCCCATCCTGCAGAGGAGAAAACAGAGACTTATGGAGGAGATTTTATTTCCCCTTCACTCCAGAATGATGTTTCAACTAAGACCCCCCCCCCATGGAAAAACTAGTTGTTTCGGATTTTATTTTTTCCTCCCTTATATTGCACTGGTCTGTATAGGGAAGGACACATCATGCTAGCATTTCCTCTTTAAAAGGACTAAAATGAAAAACCTGTCAAAACGGAACCACCACATTTGACATACACACCACTTAAAAAGTTTTAGGCTTGGGCCTGAGGCTGGATGGATGACAACAACTCCATGTTATGCTCAAACTTTTTGAAAATCAAAACAGGAAGTGATGGTTATTTCACAGCCATAACATCATACATATGAAGTCAATTACTCAAAAGTCTGGAGACTTTTTAAAACCCTTCAACAGTTCTTGATTAGAGCAACTGACAGCAATATGCAATAAACTACAACAATGGCAACTGACACTGATTACATTTTGATCAGTGCCTACAGTTTAGAACTCATTTGTTACCGAGCTTGTCAGACAAGCCACAGGTACATTCAAGAGATCAAATTAAGCTTCCTGATTAAAGGCTCAATCCTTTATAACTGGGACTAAATAATTCTGTTCTAAAGGCTTTGCCAACCAATTACTTCAGTAACTGAATATTCTCTCTCTCATTAAATCAATTATTTAAATCCCATTTTAACATACAAGTCAGATAACATTTTCAACCAACTTGCTCCCAGCAAATGACCATTTTTAAATGCTTCTAAAGAAAAAGCTCCTAAATGAAATCTTTTACTTTTAGCTTTCTACCAAATTATCAGTTTATACTTTGAGAGTCATACTTTTATTTCAATGCAAAAATAAAGCCAGCCTTTGAATTCATGGAATAAAAAGTAGCTGTTACATCAAAAGCTAATAACTACACTGTGTCTACGGTACTGATCCTCCATTACATTTTACTGTTTTCAAATAACTCAATCACCCACAGCAGCTTTTTACAATCAGTGGAGATACACTGGGACTAGGTAAATTAGTTAATAACTTATTTGGGATTCAAACTTAAAATATATTAATCTGTTCAACTAGAATAGAGGTCCTATCATAAATAAGGGAAAAATTTTGCTTCCTTTCTGACCAAGGGAAACCACTTCACTTAAATGTCAAAGTTAACAAGCACAGATGCAAACAGTTCACTTTTTATTTGGGTTAACGTTTCATAATTTTATAACTGACCAGCGGTCATTTTTTGAAACAGGAAATTTTCGGCCCAACCTAAATGCAAGTGCTGGCACTGACCCGGGTCTCATTTTAAAGTTCTTAAGAAACACAGTGATGGAATTTCGAAAATAAATTCTTTTTCAGCTGTTGGTTTACTTTTTCACCAGTCTATGTGACAAAGTTGTCCTACAAAGTAAACAAGTTAATACTTTAAAAGTGAAATGCTTCTAAATTAGTTCTATTTGTTTCCTACAGTGCTGTCTAAATTTAAAATCATCCAACCTTTTTCGCAAAGTAGATTTATTTAGAAATAACCACCACATTCACCAGCACACATAAGCTACTATCTCGTTTTCTCACAAGTTCCCTCCCCTGCTCTGATGTTTTCATTCTGACATAGGGAAAAATGGCAGAATACATGAAATTCTAACTCAGTTCTAAACTACCAATAACTGCCGTAATTACTCTGTTACATTCTCACCCCATTTACTAAAAAAACATGACTCACCCAAAGACACCTCACCTGATCTCTCTCCCTGCCTTTCTCAGCTGCTCTTAATCTATTTAAAAAACAAACAAAAACCCCCAAAACTTTTAGGAGAGCATGTGTGCCCTCTGTTGGGGCCAAAGGGAAGGAAAGGAAAACAACCTGTAAAGAGAAGGAAGGCATTGGTCACCTGAACGTTCTCTTTCAGAAATGTAAGCAGCTTGGTCCAGGGAACGGCTGGAAATGCAGACCACAGCTTCTGCTCTCAGGATAGCAGATGACTAAGAAGGCAAACCCTTCATTCACCTGGCTTGGAAGGGTACTAACGACTCACTTGAATTCCTATGGTCAGCTGCCATTAGTATTTCACACTGGCAGCCAGAGAGGAGTGAAGAAAGCGGTGGGGAGAGTGGGAGGAGGGGAGGAGGAAAGAGGAAGAAAGGGGGAAGGGGGGAGGAAGGGAGAATAATGGAAACATTTTTCTCTATGTTAAATCTTAAATGTGAAGGAGAAAACACACCGAAAAAGGAAGTGGGTGAAGAAAACATGCAAGATTTGAGCAGGCATCTTTTCTTTAGAAACCATCCAGGCCCTGGCCAGTTGGCTCAGCGGTAGAGCGTTGGCTGGGCATGCAGAAGTTCCAGGTTCGATTCCCGGGCAGGGCACGCAGGAGAAGTGCCCATCTGCTTCTCCACCCCTCCCCCTCTCGCTTCTCTTTCTCTCTCTTCCTTTCCTGCAGTCATGACTATATTAGAGCGAGTTGGTCCCATACACTGAGGATGGCTCCATGGCCTCCACCTCAGGCACTAAAAAATTGCTCCTGCTGCAATAAAGCAAGGGCCCCAGATGGGCACAGCATCACCCTCTATTGGGCATGCCGGTGGATCCCGGTTGGGGTGCATGCAGGAGTCTGTCTCTGCCTCCCCTCCTCTCACTAAATAAATAAATTAATAAGAAAGAAGAAAGAAAGAAAGAAAGAAAGAAAGAAAGAAAGAAAGAAAGAAAGAAAGAAAGAAAAGAAACGAAACCATCCAAACTTTTACATGAGTATTTAGAGAATACTCAAAACATTTTGGCCTGGGCCAGGTAGCTCAATTACTGACAACATCCTGGTATGCCAAGGTTATGGGTTCAATCTCCTGTCTGGGCACATACAAGAATCAATCAAAGAATGCAGAAACAAATGGAATAACAGATTGCTACTTCTCTCTCTCTCCCTTCCTCTCTCCCAAATCAATAAAAGAAATTTTAAAAATACTCAAAGTATTTTAAACAATCCACAAATATTTTTATGTAAAATGGCAATAATAGAAACATAATACCGAATCTGGCTGGCCAGTGGTGGCGCAGTGGATAGAGCACCGACCTGGGTCGCTGAGGTCCCAGATTTGAAACCCCGAGGTCACCAGCTTGAGCGCAGGATCAACGACATGATCCCAAGGTTGGCAGCTTGAAGCCCAAGGTCTCAGGCTTGAGGAAGGGGTCACTGGCTCAGCTGGAGCCCCCCAATCAAGGCACATATGAGAAGCAATCAATGAACAACTAAGGTGTCACAACTAGGATGAGTTGATGCTTCTCATCTCTCCCTTCCTGTCTGCCTTCCTGTCTCCCTAACCTGTCTCTCTCTCAAAAACAAAATATATATATATATATATAATACCAAATTAAATAATTAGCTCTCAAGAACTAAATGAAACTAAGTAAACTGAAGTTCTTGTCAAAACAATATAAAATCGCTTGGCACTTTTTCTCACATATTTAAATATTAAACTTTTCACTTGCACAAAGAAAAATGCATTAGAAACAAAAGGAGCTTCAAAAATTCAAATCTGAAATAAGCATTATCTGGAGGAACACTCATCTTAAAAAATAAGTACATAGTACCACAAACAGGCAAAATTACCAGAATTAATTTTCTAGATGGGGAGACATTGGTTGGTTTAAAAGCGACTCACCCAATTTTTTTTCTCTTTAAGGTATAAAACTTTAAAATAATGTAGAGAGGTGGGAAAGGTTGGAAAGAATGACTATGTGTATATATGACTGTTCAGAAACTCTAAAATCCTTTTTTTGGAAGTATAAATTATTTCAATTTGAATACCTGCTGAATCAGAATGGAAGAAAAGAAATATCCTTAAGAAAATCTTAGCCCTGGCCAGTTGGCTCAGTGGTAGAGCATCGGCCTGGCATGCAGGAGTCCCGGTTTCAATTCCCGGCCAGGGCACACAGGAGAAGCACCCATCTGCTTCTCCACCCCTCCCCCACTCCTTCCTCTCTGTCTCTCTCTTCCCCTCCCACAGCCGAGGCTCCATTGGAGCAAGGATGGCCCGGGCACTGAGGATGGCTCCATGGCCTCTGCCTCAGGCGCTAGAATGGCTCTGGTCGCAACAGAGCAACACCCCAGATGGGCAGAGCATCGCCCCCTGGTGGGCATGCCAGGTGGATCCCGGTCGGGTACATGCGGGAGTCTGTCTGACTGCCTCCCCGTTTCCAACTTCAGAAAAATACAAAAAAAAAATCTTAAATTTAAGTAAAGTAAATAAATCTACTCTGTCAAGAGCTGAAGTTTACATTGGTATATGATATTAATGCTAAAAATATCCAAAGTTTGCAACTCACAATCTTAAATTTATACTTAGAATTACTGATAGGTTAAGTTAAAATAATATGCATTGTATAACCCCTTTAAATAAATTAATAGTTAATAAAAAAAACCTAATAGACCAATATCTTTCCTTCACGTTAATGCTCTAACATCCTTTGTTTGCAGAGTATTACTGAAAACACTGCATTTCCTTTGCCAGAAACACAAATGAAGCTGTGTCACGCTTGGGTCCTAGACTTCTCTGCTCTGAGTCTCCCAGGAAGTGAAAATGGTTTTCCAGGTCATGATGTTTTGAGGGCTTAGAGGTTTTAAAATACCTTGCAAGTTAAGGACTGCCAAGGAAGCCATTCCCATGAGCGGAGGCAACGGCCACCTGAGTTCAGGGGTGTGGAGCATGTCGGATTTTATGAGATTAAGAACAAATTTGGGGACAATTTAACACTTCGGGGTGACCACAGAGACACCCTGTTTGAACTGCCCTTGAACATGAACAAGAAGATAATAAAAATAATGCAAGGATCCTTAGACCCAATTTACTGCCACAGTGCGTGCCTTACAGCCAAAATCGCCCTTTCTGGTATCAACAGTCTCCCATTTCTAATCATCCTAACACCGTCTTGGAAATGAGAGAAGTGTTTCTAATTTTAAAATTAACTAAAAGCAGATGTGACAGTCCCATTAAACTCTTCCAGCTGCTACTGAACCACTGGCACGCTGAGTCTATTTGATTTGGAGACCGCTAACAGTGAAAAGGAAAATCTGATGGCCAGCGCTGCACACCCCAGTTAAACCAAGAGAGGCAGAAAACAGAAAGAGCTCACGAAAGTGAATGTATTCTAAAAAGGCCCTCCAACTGAGGACGGGCAACCTTTTTCCTGGGCTTCACAACTAACTCCAGGTCGCTGCTTCTGAGATCCTTAATTCCACCATAGCCAAACAAGCACTCCTATCTGAAACATCTCAGTTGATTTTACCCCTCTTGGTTTCTGCTTCCTAAACATGAATCTCTGCCCCAATGATTTAAGATGCAGACAGGTGTAAATGCACTGATAGTGTACCGGAGGGCATTGTTAATGTTGACTCGTTAAAGTGAGTTATCAAATTAATTAATATTTAGCAAAGTCACGATGACATCCAGGCCCTCGAGCCTGATGCGTGATCATCGCTCCTCAGGAGGCAGTGTGCTTTGGGCTGGGGAGCGACGTGGGGCCCCTTACAGGCGGCACCAAGCTGACAGCAGCGCGCAGTGGAAAAGCGCTCCGTCACTCCCACAACGTCTGGGGTAAAGCAGTCGCTTCCTGGCTTCCTTGCGTCCGCGATGCCAAAGAACACTGTGTTATCAGCACAGATGGAGCGTGCATGGTTCTGGAGCAGAGCCTGGTGCAAACTACAAACAAGTCCCCATGAATACCAATGAGTCCCTGGGAACCAGACTCTTGCTGTCAAACGACAGTTTTGGAAGCTCCAAAAAAAATGAGCACGTCCCTGCGGTCTTGTCCAATCAAACGCACTGTTGTTAAGACTCGGGACAGCTAATTTGGAAGAAGCCACACAAATCACACAGCCTTGGCTGCTGCGCTCCTAGGAGAAGGAAGCAGAAGAAGACATTCGCCCATGAGCTGCAGGCTTTTCTCCTTCCGTTATTTTAGTTAAGTTGAGAAAAAGTGGATAATCTGTGCTGAGGCCAACACTAATCTACTTCTCTGGGTTGACTGTGAGAAAACAAATCTAGGCAAAAGGATGGATTCACAAGTACGCTGGGTATGACCATGAAATATTAACTTGTGACGTCAATGAACATAAACATATCATGCATGGAAAATGATTAGAAAAGAGGCATACCCATCAACATACTGAGAAGTCTCTGGACCTTTGAACTCACCCCCACAACTCTGTACAATCCTTGGTCGTTTATACCTATTGGAAGAGACGAAATGTTAGCAAAATACAACACTGTCATATTTTAAAAAGCTGTTAACAGTTGCATTCAGAGTCTTTGCTATCTGAGGTTAGCAGCGTTTCTGTTGACTACCAAAATAATGTTTGTCAAAAGCAAGTGTTTAGTACAGTTCCTGTACGTAGGTGGGACATAATAGTAAAACTAAGAGACATTTATAAGAGTGTGGTGGTTACGGGGGGGAGGGGGGAATGGGAGAGGGAAAGGGGGTGGGGAGGGGCACAAAGAAAACAAGATAGAAGGTGACAGAGGACAATCTGACTTTGGGTGGTGGGTATGCAACATAATTGAACGACAAGATAACCTGGACTTGTTATCTTTGAATATATGTATCCTGATTTATTGATGTCACCCCATTAAAAAAAAAAAATTATATAAAAAAAAAAAAAAAAAAAAGCAAGTGTTTATCAACTTGTTTAGTAGTTTGGTATTCTTGAGTTATGGTTGGAAAATGATCTCATAAAACAATGTTCCATGCAGGCAAAATGTAATGAGTTAATGTTAATGAAGTAAGTTAGTTAAGTAGTACTTATATGTACCAATGTAAAGTGTGTAAAAATGCACAACTTTCCTATCTGTTTACTTATTATTGAAATTTCTTCTCAAAAAATGTTAACCTTTAAAAATAATAACATTGTGCTGATTAATAAACAGAAAGAAATCCCTGTTTGGAGGGTTCTTGAAGACTGTAGGAATGCACTCAAAACTGAGGCAGAACAGTTTTCATTTTCAAGGTCTGTTAAACGCACTGTTCAGTGAGAGACTCTGAAATCTCAAATAAGTATCACTGCGAATTGTACATCACAATGAACCAAATTTTGCCTTTCCTCTCTGCAGAGACCTACAAACAAAGTACCCTGAGTACAGCCTACAAGAAACAAAAGGCAAGAACATTTACTGTCAAACAGAATTTAGCATGTTGAACACATGACCTTGTTTTCATACTGATTTGAATAAATCAATAGAAAAAGGGCATTTGGAGGCAATCAGGAGACTCTGAGTGGCATTAAGGTTATGTCAAAAAATGTTTACAGTTTTAAAGTGACATACGGAAAAGGAGTGACCTATGTTATATTCACTTTAAGGAGAAAGAAACAGATGAAGCAATTGTAGCAAAATCATGGTAATATATTGAGTCTGAGCAACAAAAATATGATAATTCAGTGCACCACCCTCTCTATCTTTTTTATGCTTGAAAAGTTTCATCAAAACATAATAATAATAATGGTTTCCAGAACATGTGACTTATTTTCTGTATTTCTCCAAAGAGTTGTAGTTTTCTGCCTTATGTGTTCACTTTCTGCACTACAAATGTTGAATAGGACTGGCTGACAAGGAGATGATGCCGCTAATCTCCCAAGTTTCCAAAGCAAAACAAAACACCACCAAAAACACCATGAACTTTGCCCCGGGGGAGCACACTTTTCTTTCCGCCTCCCTGCCTTGGCGGATGAAGGAAAAATACCAAAGTCTAAAGACTGGGATTCAAATCCCAGCTCAGCTGCTCAGAGCTGAGAACCTGGGAAAGACAGGAACCCTCTGAGTCCGGATGCTGCCTCTGAGGTCGCGGACCGCATCCTACACCCGTGTTGTTATGGCAGGAAAAAGACATGCCAACATGCGTTCTGTCCGTTATAAAGTGCTGCACACACATAATGGCTTCTGAGACTCCTTACAGAAATGAATGCTACTTTTCCTCCTTTTTTTTTTTTTTTTTTGCATCTTTTATTTCTCCTTACTCCTTTTTTAAAAACTTCTCAAATGTCCTCTTTATCTGCTTGGTTAGGGGCTGAATTGTGCTGCTCCCCCCTCCCCAAAATTCGTAGGTTGAAGTCCTCACCCACAGTACCTCAGAATGTGACCATATTTGGAAATAAAGTATTTAAAAGAGGTAGTGAAGTTAAACTGTGGTCACTGGGATTGGCCCTAGTCCAGGATGACAGGTACACTTATGAGATGAGGGCACAGACATACAGAGAAGACCAGGGCTGCCCCAGAGAGAAGGCGGCCATCTACAAGCCAATGGGACAGGCCTCAGAAGAAACCAACTCTGCAGACACCTTCAGCCTAGATTTTTAGCTCGGGGATCATGAGAAAATAAATTCCTGTGGTTTAAGCCACCCCACTCTGTGGGACTTTATTATAGCAATGCTAACAAATGGATGTACCTTCTCTCTCAGTTACTCAACAGAACTAACTAAGAACCAGAAGAGCAAAGGCTGGCCCATCAGTCTAGACAAGGCTACTCAGGATGCTAAGAAATGTAAGTAGCAGAGAGTCACGTTCGTGATGGAGAATGCTCACTTACTACGAGAGGAGAAAAGTGCAAGGCAGCTCCACTAAGAGTTGGGGGGAAAAAAGGAAAGAAAATTGTCAAGAAACACAGAGTGTGAGCCTGCGACCAGAGAAAATACTGAGCATCAGTCCTACCTTCCCTCAGCCAGAAGGCCATGTCCAGATAGTTCAAAATACCAAAAGGTTTTTTAGTCCCAATACTGACAGTGATTTTCAACCTTTTTTGAATCACGGCACATTTTTTACATATACAAAATCCTGGGGCACACCACCTACCAAAATGACACAAAATGACACTCTAACACAGTACATATTATACATATAGTTAATAATATAGTTTCTAAATGTATTTATACTCACTTAGTGTAAAACCTGGGCCTGTTTCGATGAACACAAAAGGGATATCCTGGCAGGAATGGTAGAAAGACACACACGAAGCTCTTCCTCAACAGTTCTCAGTCTCTCTCTGTTTTTAGTTTTTATTGCAGTCAAGCTTGAGAAGCTCAGTTCACACAGAACTGGTTGAAAACGGGAGCAATGTCAAAATAGCTCTGTTGGTTAGAATGGGGAACTCCTTGGCAACAGATAACCAAAAACTGTCCAAAGGAAGATCAGCAAACTTTAGCTTTAAAGTTAGATAACATTGTGATGCATTGTGATGCATGGTATATCACCCTCTGCGGGGGCCTCTTTTAAAAAGAAAAAGGTCAAATATCTATATACACCATCAGAATAGACATAACCAGCTGCGGCTGAGGCTTCATCTAGTGGTAGCAACATTTACCTCCAGTCCTGACCAGGATTAGAAATCGGGACCATGGAGAGGAGTAGCAGCTTCAACTACTCGCCGCGGCCACACAATGACAAGTGCGCGGCAGCCCGAGTGGGGACCTTCCTGGGTGTGGATGAGAGGCGGCCTACTATAGGTTCATCGCTAGTGGTCAGGATGAATCCTAGAAGGTGATTGGTCAGTGAGCGTTCCCTGTGCCTCCACTCTTCTTGTCGCTGATAGCTGGAAGGATTGTGAGGGGAATGTTTATGTTCGGATGGAGGTGGCTGGCAGTGGGCCGGATAAATAGCCTCCGCGGGCCATATCCGGCATGCGGGCAGTAGTTTGGGGACCCGTGTTTAATTTCCCCATGGCTCGCCTGACCATGTCTCATGGCACACTGGTTTAAAAACACTGCTCTAAGAGACCTAAAAGAGTTTGACCTCGGGGCCAGAGATCAAAAGAGCAAATCATATTCTAAAGTCAAACAAACATGCCCTTATTCGAAGTGCCTGACAAGCATGGAGAAATGAAATAAAAATGTTATTTCACCCCTAACAATCACTCGGCACTGGTAATTACTATCAGGCTAACTGATCAAGTTCAAAGTCACCATCCTGAGAGAAGCAGAGTTCATTGCTAATGCATAATAAAAGGTGCCGGGGGAATTCATGCTATTCTACATGGCTTTTATTTTTAAAAATGAAATGTAAATAAACCTTGTACAAAAGCCTCTAGGAAACAGCACGTAAAACACATACACTTGAGTTGTGTAAGATTCTGTTTCTGGTTCCATTGTACCCATTGAAGCCCTGGACCAGGAAAACTGGACCATACTTGGTACTGATAAACGCACACATCACACAAAAGACATCAAGTAAGGACACTTAAAAGAATATGCTGCTCAATGTGCCAACTCATGTCGGTGGTTCAGCATATTCTCTCCTCTTTGCTTTCCAATGTCCACTTCAGCCAAAGGCATCACTACCTCTATTTGCCACATGTCAGGATTTTGACTTTTTTTTTATTTCCTCCCTGTCACTTTTCAAATTCAGTATGTCTGCCTTTTCTTCAAACTCAAAGTAATCTCTGCTTCTTCAACAGTCTTAAATTTGATAAACACACGTTTGCAGGAAACACAGGCATTCACAATTCATTCTGAACAACATCTTTTTTTTTTCTAACTTTTTACTTTTCAAACCACTTTGACAATCTAAGGCAGGGGTAGTCAACCTTTTTTATACCTACCGCCCACTTTTGTATCTCCGTGAGTAGTAAAATTTTCTAACTGCCCACTGGTTCCACAGTAAGGGTAATTTATAAAGTAGGGAAGTAACTTTACTTCATAAAATTTATAAAGCAGAGTTACAGCAAGTTAAAAGCATATAATAATAATTACTTACCAAGTACTTTATGTAGGATTTTTGCTAAGTTTGGCAGAATAAATCTTTATAAGACAACTTACTATAGTTAAATCTATCTTTTTATTTATACTTTGGTTGCTCCGCTACCACCCACCATGAAAGCTGGAACACCCACTAGGGGGCGGTAGGTTGACTACCATTGATCTAAAGTGTCTTCCATCCCCATTTAAGAGTAAAGCATCCAATCAAGTCCAAACTCCACAGCTGAACAAGCACGTAAGGCTTGTTCATAAACAGATTATGGCCACCACCTCACCTACCCGTAGTTACTGCACAGTCTTCACCTTCATCAGACAGACTAAGACCACAGACTCGCCCACAGTAACCAAATGCATTCCCTCCTCCTTGGCTATGTTTGGGGGGGGGGGCTTCTTCTGGCAAGAACATTCTTCCCCTTCTCTTCACAAGTTACTCACCTACCTAATATTTACTCATCAAATATGTGGCAGGTGCTAGTCTGGTTGCCCAAGATTCAACAGTGAACAAAAATTAAGTTCCATCTAGACCAGCGGTTCTCAACCTGTGGGTTATGACCCACAAGTTGAGAACCGCTGATCTAGACCTTCAAAACCAGGCAAAATCCCATCATTCTGACACCACAGTGATATCCCATTATTCTGAATGTGACTCATAATTAATTCCTTTTAACACTTAATTACATTCTAAAACTAACCCACAGTCTCTTATGCACAATTCCCAAAATCAAAATTCTGAATGCTTGGCCCTGGCTGGTTAGCTCGGTTGGTTAGACTGTCATTCCAAAAAACCAAGGTTGCAGGTTCAATCCTTGTTCAGGGCACATATGGGGTGCAAGCAATGAATGCACAACTAAGTGGAATAATAAATGAATGTTTCCCTTTCTCTCTTTAAAAAAAATCAATTGACATCAGGTTAAGTGTTTATTTTCCCTATTCAATGTGAATATTCATATATCAACATGACAAAAGTAATTTCCACACCAAACCTATCTGGAGATGTAACTAACTATGCAGTATATGCCCCTTAGTGCCTTTCTAACTTTAAAAGAAAATCTAAATTCTAAACACATCCAACCTCAGCATTTTCAGATAAAGAACTGAGGACCTGTGCTCTACATTTTCTCCCTAAATGCACTGATATTATGACCTGGAAAGACATGACGTCAACCTTGTTTTTTGTGTTGTGGCTAATTTTTAGTAGCTTTCGTGGTGCCTTGTACAGAATAGCTGGGTACATAACCGGCATGGCCAGGTTGATTTGATCTGAGATTAATTTAGAACCACGGCTATAGATTGCACTTGGGCCAAAACAGACATTCGAGTTAGGAAACGAAAACTTCAAGTTAAGATAGCGAAATTATTTAAAACTTTTTCAGGCTAGCAAGGCCCACTGATTGATATCGTTACAACACTTTATAACATTTTAACAAAAACCTGTCATCTGGTCAAAGTGTTTACAGGCCAAAATATATATATTTTTTTCTTTTAATAAGATTGGTTCTGACCAGCAGCAAGAGGAAGGGAAGGGCTCTCCATTACAGTGATGAGCAGGCAATGACAGCTGTCCCTGGACAGAACGAATAAAGTGAAATCCAATGTGTCTCCCTCCGCAGCACCTGTCTCCTCCAATCTCCCACCGCGCCATCACAGAACACCACCCCACTTCGTCCAGGCGGAGAAGGCCAGGATGTGGGAGTGAGTCAAGTCGCTCATCATCTCCGCCCAACTGTTTCCCTCTCAGAACCCAAATGCCGCTACCAGCACCACAGACGATTCGGCTCCAGAAAAACACCTGCGTGGAGAACTGAACACGGCGGGCACCTGGGGCCTGATAGGCGGGCTGGGAAGCACGACAAAAAATAAGATGACCTCGGACAGTAAAAGAATCAGATGCAAAAAGCAAATGGAACTTACCAGGGTCGATAAACTTTAGGGGAACAACAGAGGTGGAGGCGAAGACTGGAAAGTAAATGTGGCCGGAAGACGAGAAAGTGGCCATTGAAAGAAGAGAGAAGACAGGTGACAGAACACACGGAGGATACCAAAGGAACAGCAGGCAAAAAACTGGAAATAAATGACAAGATAACGGGCCAAAAATTATGCAACATTTAATTTCCTGTTAGCTTCCCAGTGATGGCATGCTCACTGTGTATTTTGGGCAGTGAGGCTGAATAAAGTGAACACACAGGGTACAATTAAAAAGAGGATTAAAGGCCTTGGCCGGTTGGCTCAGTGGTAGAGCATTGGCCTGGCGTGCAGGAGTCCCGGGTTCAATTCCCAGCCAGGGCACAAAGGAGGGGTACCCATCTGCTTCTCCACCCCTCCCCCTCTCCTTCCTCTCTGTCTCTCTCTTCCCCTCCCGCAGCCAAGGCTCCATTGGAGCAAGGTTTGCCTGGGCGCTGGGGGTGGCTCCATGGCCTCTGCCTCAGGCGCTAGAATGGCTCTGGTTGCAACAGAACAACACCCCAGATGGGCAGAGCATCGCCCCCTGGTGGGCATGCCGGGTGGATCCCGTTCGGGCACATGCGGGAGTCAGTCTGACTGCCTCCCCGTTTCCAACTTCAGAAAAATGCAAAAACAACAACAACAGAAAAAGAGGATTAAGATAAAAAGAGAAAGCAACTTGAAACCAACTGAATCACAAGGTCTGTCCTTTCCTTTCTGGCTTCAGAAGTGGATTCTATACCCAACAGCTCAGTCTTTTTAATACCTTGCATGGTCCTCAGCGCATGGTATACATTTAACAAATAAACTGAATAAATTAGTGACTGAACTGAATAAATGAATAATAAGTTGATGATTGCTTAGTAAAGGGAAATGGGAAGAAAATTACGAGAGACAGAAAAAGTATTTATAACTAGAAAACAGATATAACAACGAGAAGGGATAAGGCTCAAAGTAGAACATAGATACTTTGAATGGTAACAAGCACACCATTATTTTTCAAAGTTTTTCAGCGTGGGGTTTTACAGAAATAAATGATCATCTTCCATGGGTCTAAAAACTAACATCTATTCAGCTCTCCTCTAGTAACAAGCAGGGTGCTTGTCAGAGATGAAGTAATCGATCAACATTTAGGGAAAGAATGAAGCATTTGTTCGCACTCATGCATGCGGACAACAGGGATGGATGAAAGGTCATTTACAGTCATGTTTGCATGCACAAGATTTACATCAAAAGTCTGCCGCATGTCACCATTAATGAGGCACGCGTGCAGAGCATGTGTATGTGTATGCATAACTACAAACACGCTTTCACACGTCCCACCAGCACAGCAAAGACAAATTTTCCTATGGGCTACAGAATGGATGAACAAGATTAATATTTATATATTCATAAAGTTGTATAATTATAAATAAGTTTTATAATGATATGTTTATATAGTTATAAATATTAAGCAATCATGAAAGATTCTTGGAAATAAAAGGAAAAATACAAATAAAAGGTAAAATGTTCAGGAAAAACCTGTGAAAAAATACCAAGCAAAACGGTGCAGACAGATATGCTATACAAGAGACGCAAAGACAAGCAATGCCAAGGCTCGTGAATACTGCTGGTCACAGGTGAATTATAAAAAATTTTCACAATGTGTACTTTACATATATTTATACCTAATCTTCAATAAACCCTGTTTAAAGGTCTCAGTATAATAAGCACTTTCCAGGCTATCCACTCTGCTAAGTTACATAAAAATAAATAGGGTCATACACAGACATCTTTCTAAGATACTGGGCAACTTCGAACATTTTAAGGTTCTGTCAAAAGTGCATGTTTATTTTTTTTATTTTTTAGTATTTTTCTGAAGCTGGAAATGGGGAGAGACAGTCAGACAGACTCCCACATGCGCCCGACCGGGATCCACCTGGCACGCCTACCAGGGGCGACGCTCTGCCCACCAGGGGGCGATGCTCTGCCCCTCCGGGGCGTCGCTCTGCCGCGACCAGAGCCACTCTAGCGCCTGGGGCAGAGGCCAAGGAGCCATCCCCAGCGCCCGGGCCATCTTTGCTCCAATGGAGCCTTGGCTGCGGGAGGGGAAGAGAGAGACAGAGAGGAAGAAGGGGGTGGGGGGTGGAGAAGCAAATGGGCGCTTCTCCTATGTGCCCTGGCCGGAAATCGAATCCGGGTCCCCCGCACGCCAGGCTGACGCTCTACCGCTGAGCCAACCGGCCAGGGCCAAAAGTGCATGTTTATATTAAATTATTTTTAAATATAAAGAGAACCAAGAATGAGTTCTCCATTCCATCAAAGGAACGCAACATTCAACACCACAAATTTAAAGTATTGTATTTACAGAATTTCAGAATTATGACACTTTAGAAGCAGAATGCATTATTTTTAACACGTACTATTGTGCTCAGTACTACAAAAGGCAGAATAAGGAATGATTTCTAAGCACTGGGAGCATTTGAAGATTACAACTGTACAAAGATGAGAAGCTCAAAATAACAGTGTCACTTTAATCTGTGTAGATGTTGGTCCCATCATAAAAAATAAAAAAAGGCGGCCCTGGCCCGTTGGCTCAGCAGTAGAGCATTGGCCCAGCGTGTGGAGGTCCCAGGTTTGATTCCCAGTCAGGACACACAGGAGAAGTGCCCATCTGCTTCTCCACTCCTCCCCCTTCTCTCTCTCTCCTCTCTCTTTCTCTCTCTCATTCTCTCTTCCTCTCCTGCAGCCATGGCTCGATAGGTTCAAGTGCATTGGCCTTGGGCACTGAGGATGGCTCTATGGCCTCCACCTCAGGCGCTAAGGAATGGCTCCAGCTGCAATGGAGCAAGGGCCCCAGAGGGGCAGAGCATCGCCCCCTAGCGGGCATGTCAGGTGGATCCTGGTTGTGGCCCATGCAGGAGTCTGTCTCTGCCTCCCCTCCTCTCACTAAAATAAAATATAAATAAATAAATAAATAAATAAATAAATAATTTTTAAAAGTATCCTGGAAACCAAATTTGTTAAGTGAGATATAAATGATTACAGGTTAAGGCTACTGATAGCCTGGAAACCTCCAACTTAACGACCTCCCAGCTGTACGAAGAGGCAAGTTCCTGGGTCTGCCTGCATCTCAGCTGCTTTACCCGATAACTGAGGCTAATGACCGAATGCGGTTGCTGTGAAAATTAATGGAGATTCTGTTTGTCAAGCGTTCGCCTGAGCCTCACATACCAAACACTCATTCAAATCTTTCACTGAGCACGAAATTCAAAATTAATATCAAACTAGCTGGGGCACAATCAATGTAAAAGTCCTCCCTGCCGCAGCAGGTAGTGCACGGCCCACTCCCATAAAACGGAGCACATGTTGGGAGGAGAGTCAACGTTTATTTAATACAAATGACTCATGGAAAATATAAAATGCCTGTTCACCAATAACATGTGGAATTTCTCCCCTGGATCAGAACGACTTGGGCAGCAGGGAGGAAAACATTACGGAGAGCTACTATCTGCCAGAAACGGATCTGCACTTTCTTCCTCCCAAGTGCTGCCTTTCCCTTCGGGCTGGCCTTGCGGACCGTGTCTGTAAATCCACATCTGGGCTATGATGGACGGCCTCCGCCGCAGGCACTCTGTGGAAAGCGCTTACGATTTCACTTGCTCGGCCCCCACAGCCAAACCAACCCGAGGCTGGGCGCAGAACCCCACAGCCTGGCCCGCGGGGGCAGCCGCACCACGCCAGCTCCTCCTGTCACGGCTTCCCTTCCCAGGCGACGGGAGAAATACTAACAAGGCAAAGGGCAGACACCCAAGCCCAGATCCAACCCAGCATCTCACTGATTTCAGGGCTCTGCAGACACATCCAGACTTGACTGTAAGTCTCACCACAAATTCAAGTTCAAACACAATTCGGTTTATTAGCTTCTACCTTCTGTACTAGGGTGAGAATGGACTGTAGATTCCCAACACCCTGTGTGGTTGCTCTCATTTCTAGTTTCTAACCAACACCGGAGAAAAGTATTTTTGCTTCAGATCGGACAACCCCCAGACTTGTTGCCATTCCGTGTACAACCACCCAAGCCAGTGGGCAGGCTGCCTAGTCTGGGGCTGGAGAAAAGCTACAGAATGACAAGGAGTTTCCTCTTTCTCTGTTAACACTTGGGGGCCCAAACTTCCCCCAGTTGTCAAATGTCTTGCTGTTTCCTAGGCTCTAACAGAGGCTGTAACCACGATTCATTCAGTGTGGCCTTCGGCCTGTCCTCGGTGTTAGCTTGAAGGAACGGTGTATCTCACAGCCTCGGTTAGGTCACCCGTAACTGGTTCTGGACCTCAGACTCTTCGTATGCACCTAAAGCGTAATAAATAAGACCTGCTCAACTGCCTACTGAGTTTCACAGGGTTAGGGAGCTAGAGTACACGGTACTCAGAAAAACAAAATGCTGCATATCAGGATTTAAAATACTGCCAGATGCAGATTCCATAATGTCATCGTGTCTACCACCAGGAGACTTCCCACGGTGCTGCAATTCTCGGCAAAGCAAGCAAATCCTTCCTGGGCTGACAGCGTACCTGCTGAGGTCCCGGATGGAGTTGGCACAGAAAGAAGGCAGGGAGGCGTAACTTCCATCTCACAGCTAGATGGGCCCTTCAGAGATACTTAAATCTTCCCTCCCTACTTCCCCTTACTATTGTCTACAGTGTCAAATCACTTCTGTTCTTTAAAAATGTGTCTCCTCTTTATTTTTTTTTTGTTCTTCGTCAACTCCTCAGAAGCTCCAGCTGCAGAATGCTTGCTGTGGTTGAAGGCAATGGCTTTAAAAGCTCAGTGTTAGATCTCAATTTGTCTGCGGCTTTCGTCTGAGATTCAACCCAAATCAAACCATGTCTCTTCACTTCCGCTGCTCACATGAGATGGAGAATACCACTGTCTCTTAGGGTACTTGTGGAAACGCACGTGAGAAACAGGACCCTTACCACCCAGCTAGTCTCTAGCTTCTTGCCTTCACAACCACTAAACCCATCCATGTCCTATGTGTCCTTCCTCCCATTCCCTAAGTGCAAAGATCCCCAAAGAGTCTGCCCTTTGCTCCATTACTGTCTTATCTCACCATCTACCCGAAGGTCTTTCTGACATCAAAACTTTACCTCTCTCTGCCTGACCAGGCGGTGGCGCAGTGGATAAAGCATCGGACTGCGATGCGGACAACCCAGGTTCGAGACCCCAAGGTCACCAGCTTAAGCGCGGGCTCATCTGGCTTGAGGAAAAAGCTTACCAGTTTGGACCCAAGGTCGCTGGCTCGAGCAAGGGGTTACTCAGTCTGCTGAAGGCCCACGGTCAAGGCACATATGAGAAAGCAATCAGTGAACAACTAAGGTGTCGCAACAAAAAACTGATGATTGATACGTCTCATCTCTCTCGGTTCCTGTCAGTTCCTGTCTGTCTGTCCCTAACTATCCCTCTCTCTGAATCTCTCTCTGTCCCTGTAAAAAAAACAACAACAAAAAACACTTTACCTCTCTGAAAACGATACCCAACATCCCCTCTCACCTTCACTCTACTTCCGACAGAAACATCACAGGTACCTAGAATTCTGAATATCTAAAACCCATCGATATTCCTCCCAAACCACCTGCTCCTCTTGCATTCTCTGCATTCTCTGTCTTGGCTCAAGATGTCATCAATGACCTGGGCTGGCAGGCTTAGAGTCAGTTTCTACTTGTACTTTTCCCTTACCTCCTACAGCCAGCAGCTCACCAGATTCTGTTTTTCTAACTAGTCTCTCTTCCTATCTATCCCTTCTTCCCATTGACAATGCCTCAGTTTATATCTCCATCATCTTTTATCTGGATTATTTCTAAAACCCAACCAGCCATTCTATCTCCCATCTCCCCCAGCCACCCACTCCCATCAATTCCACTTCCTGTCAGAGATTTGAACACATCACTGATCAAACCTGGTGGTGTCTCAACCTTACACCTGGGATCTGCCCACTGACCTCCTCTGCCAGCAACGCGCAGAGTAGGTGACAACATCTACTCCAGTATCTCCCTCTGGAGCAAAGAGCAGGTCTATGTGCGATTTTGGAAAACAGAAATGACGACACCAACTAGATCAAAGAACAGACATGCGTGCCCACTATTAAGAGTCCAGTTTCCTAAATTCAAAATTCTTCTCCTACTGTGTGTGCAAATATCATCTGACCCCCTTTGCAGTGACCTGGGGAAACAGGGCTCAGGGTACTAACATGAAATGTGATACTGTGGCTGCTGAGAGTGAGAAGCTGTCCTTCCTCTCTGGTCCAGGGGTCTTATGTCCTCTACCAGCACCCATGAAACTACGCAGAATAATTTGTTCACAAAGAAGTAGCATAAAATCTCAAAGCCTTCACTATCTGGAAACTAGATGGAAGCTAACCTTTAAGACCAGGAACCATTTCTGCACCATTTTTTCCTCCAGTATCTTTTCTATAGGAAACACCCAGAAAGTGTTGACTCAAGCTCATTTCACATGTGCATGGTCCAAAAATAGGAAAGTATGAAAATAAGCTAGAATGGAGGGGACAGCTAAATAAAGGTGTATCTTATTTTCAAACTCATCATTCACACAGCTTAAGTGTAAGTCATAACAGAATGTTACTTATATAAATCAGCAAAGAGACTCGAAGTCAAGGCAAGAGCTGGCTGTTGCAACTGGCAAGGTTCCTCGAATCCCTGCTCTGTAGAGGTCGGAACATTAGAAAAGGCCTGGAAGCAGCTGACCCTGCTGCCACAGGCCCCTCCATCTGGGACAAAACAATTCTGGGTAGTCTTGAAGGATTCTTTTTTTTTTTTCCCCTTTTTTTTAAAATTAATTTTAATTGGGTGACATTGATAAATCAGGGTTCATATGTTCAGAGAAAACATCTCTAGGTTACTTTGACACTTGATTATGCTGCATTCCCACCACCCAAAGTCCAATTGTCTTCCGTCACCTTCTAACTGGTTTTCTTCGTGCCCCTCCCCTCCCCCAACTCCCTCCCTCTCCTCCCCCCCCACCCCGTAACCCCCACACTCTTGTCCATGTCTCTGAGTCTCATTTTTATGTCCCACCTATATATGGAATCATATAGTTCATAGTTTTTTCTGATTTATTATTTCGCTCAGTATAATGTTATCAAGGTCCATCCATGTTGTTGTAAATGATCCGATGTCATCATTTCTTATGGCTGAGTAGTATTCCATAGTATATATGTACCAAAGCTTTTCAATCCACTCATCCTCTGACGGACACTTGGGCTGTTTCCAGATCTTTGCTATTGTGAACAATGCTGCCATAAACATGGGGGTGCATTTCTTCTTTTCAAACAGTACTATGGAGTTCTTGGGGTATATTCCTAAAAGTGGAATAGCTGGGTCAAAAGGCAGTTCGATTTTAATTTCTTCAGGAATCTCCATACTGTTTTCCACAGTGGATGCACCAGTCTGCATTCCCACCAGCAGTGCAGGAGGGTTCCCTTTTCTCCACATCCTCGCCAGCACTTATTCTGTGTTGTTTTGTTGATGAGTGCCATTCTAACTGGTGTGAGGTGATATCTCATTGTGGTTTTAATTTGTATTTCTCTAATGATTAGTGATGTTGAGCATTTCTTAATATGCCTATTGGCCATCTGTATGTCCTCTTTGGAGAAGTGTCTATTCATTTCTTTCACCCATTTTTTGATTGAATTGTTTGTCTTCCTGGTATTGAGTTTTACAAGTTCTTTATAAATTTTGGTTATTAACCCCTTATCAGACGTATTGTCAAATATATTCTCCCATTGTATAGTTTATCTTTTTATTCTATCCTCATTGTATTTAGCTGTGCAGAAGCTTTTTAGTTTTATATAGTCCCATTTGTTTATCCTGTCTTTTATTTCACTTGCCTGAGGAGATAAATTGGCAAATATCAATATATTGCTGCGAGAGATGTCAGAGAGCTTACTGCCTATGTTTTCTTCTAAGATGCTTATGGTTTCACGGCTTACATTTAAGTCTTTTATCCATTTTGAGTTTATTTTTGTGAATGCTATAAGTTGGTCTAGTTTCATTTTTTGCAGGTAGCTGTCCAATTTTCCCAACACCATTTGTTGAAGAGGCTGTCTTTACTCCAATGTATGCTTTTACCTCCTTTGTCGAATATCAGTTGTCCATAAAAGTGTGGGTTTATTTCTGGGTTCTCAGTTCTGTTCCATTGATCTATATGCCTGTTCTTATACCAGTACCAGGCTGTTTTGAGTACAATGGCCTTGTAGTATAACTTGATATTGGGAAGTGTGATATCGCCCACTTTATTCTTCCTTTTCAAGATTGCTGAGGCTATTCGTGTTCTCTTTTGATTCCGTATAAATTTTTGGAATATGAGTTCTATATCTTTGAAGGAAGTCATTGGTATTTTAATCGATATTGCATTGAATTTATAAATTGCTTTGGGTAATATAGACATTTTAATGATGTTTATTCTTCCTAACCATGAGCACGGCATATGCTTCCACATGTTTGTATCTTCCCTGATTTCTTTTATCAATGTTTTATAATTTTGTGAGTACAAGTCTTTAATCTCCCTGGTTAAATTTATTCCTAGGTACTTTATTTTTTTGGTTGCAATGATAAACAGGATTGCTGCCTTAATTTCTCTTTCTGACTGTTCATTGTTGGTGTATAAAAATGCCTCTTACTTCTGAATATTAATTTTATATCCTGCCACCTTGCTGAATTCATTTATCAGGTCTAGTAGTTTTTTGACTGTGACTTTAGGGTTTTCTATATACAATATCATATCATCTGCAAATAATAATAGTTTTACTTCTTCTTTTCCAATTTGGATGCCTTTTATTTCTTTTTCTTGTCTGATTGCTGTGGCTAGGACTTCCAGAACTATGTTGAATAAAAGTGGTGAAAGGGTTTACCCCTGCCTTGTTCCTGATCTTAAGGGGATTGCTTTTCATTTTTGCCCATTGAGTATGATGTTGGCTGTGGGTTTCTCATAGATGGCTTTTATCATGTTGAGGTATGTTCCCTGTATTCCCACTTTGCTGAGAGTTCTGATTATGAATGGGTGCTGGCTTTTATCAAATGCTTTTTCTGCATCTATTGAAATTATCATGTGGTTTTTCTCCTTCCTTTTGTTTATGTGATGAATCACATTGATTGATTTGCAAATATTGTACCAGCCTTGCCTCCCAAGAATAAATCCCACTTGATCATGGTGTATTATTTTTTTCATATATTGCTGGATCTGGTTTGCTAATATTTTGTTGAGGCTTTTAGCCTCTAAATTCATCAGGGATATTGGCCTATAATTTTCTTTCTTTGTGTTGTCTTTGCCTGGTTTTGGAATCAGAATTATACTTGCTTCATTAAAAGAGCTTGGAAGTCTTCCTTCCTCTTGAATCTTTTAAAATAGCTTGAGAAGGATAGGAGTTAGTTCTTGTTTGAATAGATGGTAGAATTCACTTGTGAAGCCATCAGGCCCAGGACGTTTCTTTTTTGGGAATTTTTTGATAACTATTTCAATCTCATTTGTTGTAATCGGTCTGTTTAGGTTTTCTGATTCTTTCAGATTAATTTTTGGAAGATTATATGTTTCAAGGAATTTGTCCATTTCATCTAGGTTGTCTAGTTTTTTGGCATACATTTCTTTATAGTATTTTCTTACAATGTTTTGTATTTCTGTTGTGTCAGTTGTTATTTCTCCATTCTCATTTCTAATTTTATTTATTTGAGTCCTCTATTTTTCTTAATGAGTCTGGTTAAAGGTTCATCGATCTTGTTTACCTTTTCAAAGAACCAGCTTCTGGTTTTATTGATCCTCAGTATTGTTTCTTTAGCCTCTATGTCATTTATTTCTGCTCTGATCTTTATTATTTCCTTCCTTCTACTAGCTCTGGGATTTACTTGCTGTTCTTTTTCAAGTTCTTTTAGATGGAGGGTCAAGATGTTTACTTGAGCTTTCTCTAGCTTCTTGATATATGTCTGTATGCTATGAACTTACCTCTCAGGACTGCTTTTGATGTGTCCCATAAATTTTGAGTTGATGTATACTCATTATCGTTCGTTTTTAGGAATTTTTTAATTTCTTCTTTGATCTCATTGTTAACCCTTTCGTTATTTAATAACATGCTATTTAGTTTCCAAGTGTTTGAGTATTTTTCAGTTTTTCTATTGTGGTTGATTTCTAGTTTCATGCCATTGTGGTCAGTGAAAGTGCTTGATATGATTTCAATCTTCTTAAATTTGTTGAGACCACTTTTGTGCCCTAACATGTGGTCTATTCTAGAGAATGAGCACTTGAAAAAAAATGTATATTCTCCTGTTTTAGGGTGAAAGGTTCTGAAGATATCTAATAAATCGAGTTGATCTAGTATGTCCTTTAAGTCTGCTGTTTGTTAATTTTCTTTCTTGAGGATCTACCTAGTGATGTTAGTGGGGTATTGAAATCCCCTACTATTATAGTATTGCTGTTGATCTCGCCCTTTAAATCCATCAGTCTGCTTTATATATTTAAGTGCTCCTATATTAGGTGCGTAGATATTTATAACAGTTATATCTTCCTGTTGGATTGCTCCCTTTATCATTATGTAGTGACCTTCTTTATATCTTACTATATAGTCTTTGTTTTAAAGTCCATTTTGTCTGATATAAGTATTGCTACCCCAGCTTTTTTTTCATTTCCATTTGCATGAATTTTTTTTTCCATCCTTTTATCTTCAGTCTATGTGCATGTTTTGATTTAAGGTGAGTCTCTTGTAGACAGCATATGTATGGGTCCTGTTTTCTTATCCATGCAGTTACCCTATGCCTTTTGATCGGATCATTTAATCCAGTGGTTCTCCACCTTTCTAATGCCATGACCCCGCAATATAGTTCCTCATGTTGCGGTCACCCCAAACCAAAAACTAATTTTGGTGGCTACTTCATAACTGTAATTTTGCTACAGTTATGATTCGGAATGTAAATACCTGATGTGCATTATGTATTCTCATTACTACAAATCAAACATAATTTAAACATAGTGATTAATCACAAAAACAATATTTAATTATATATTGAGAAATATTTATTACTAATGGACCTCCTTACCTAGTGTATTGGGGCTACCATTCCGTAAATAGCTGCTTAATTAATGGATCTGTTTTTTCCAGATTAGTGGCAAGTTTTCTATATAGAACAGTGTGAACTACGTCATAGGATACACTGCAGTTTCTGCACAGCATGGTATCTTTCAGAGCTCTTTCATACTATAAAGCAGCGGTTTCTGTGGTGGAATCCACATCTCATTTACTTCAATGGGAGACCCGTGGATTCCACAGAAGAGAGATCCCCTGTACGGCAGAAATGCAGTTCCGACACATTTCTTCCTCTCCTATTCAAGTCAATGGGAGGCCGCAGCAGATTCCGCTCAAATATAGAGCATGTTGCTTAATTTTTTCCACGCTAGAACTTTTCCTAGAGCAGAAAAATTCCAAAGGTGGAATCCGCCACCCCCAATAGACTTCCATAGGAAGCAGATCTTTTACACTGCAGAATCCGCACAGCAGATTCCTCAGTGTGAGGCCTCTCTCAGTCTATTGGGGGTGGCGGATTCCACCTTTGGAATTTTTCTGCGGTGGTGCAGTGGGTAAAGTATTGACCTAGAATGCTGAGGTCACTGGTTCAAAACCCTAGGATTGCCTGGTCCAGGCACATATGGGAGCTGATGCTTCCTGCTCCTCCTTCCCCTTTCTCTCTCCTCGCTAAAATCAATAAGTAACATTTTTTAAAAAACAACAACAAAAAAATCTAAACAAAGTTTCTCAGTCCTCCCAGACTCTTGAAATAATGATGAGACTACCTGAGTATGATTGGCCTCTCTTAATAGACTGATCTCTAAACAAGTAACACACATTTCCTGAGCACCCAATACGGGCCAATGCCTCAAGCATTCTTACAACCCTGTGACGGAGAGACTACCATTAGCCCCTATGTCACCTGGTAAAAACCAAGACACAGAAAGGTTAAGTAACTAGCTTGGTTGCAGAGCTAATAAGTCTTCTAAACAAGACTGTTTTTTGAGCGCATGCTCTTCACAACTACGTTAAGAGTGTCTTTGGAGCCTTACCATAAAATGCCAGGGACCTCATCAGAATCTAAACCAAACACACAAAACCTAGCAAGCAGCAAGACAGTCAACCATTTGTCCCTATTAATCTTATTCAATCATTCATCTGGAAGCTCAGAGCTTTGGAAGCTTGTTTGTTCTTAAAGCAAATAAAGACTACAAATTGAGACGATGAATAATCAGTCCTGACTCGCCCGGATTTAGTATTTCAGTTTTGCATTTGCATTTTTGCAGACACCACAAGACTCTTCAGCTCCCTCCCACAGGAGACTGTCCTCTGTACCCAACCACACTCATCTCACACCCATTATATTATGATTAAAAAGGAGGCAGTGAGCAAAAAAACTCTCATTTACTTGCTGTAAATTTTAGGGGACAGCTGTTCTTTATTTTCTTCCTTTTGCACATAATTTGCCCTTGGCAATTTCAGATTAACGGGAAGTCGTGGAAAAATATATTGCAAGTTCACATTTGGGCATCCTCCCTCCCACAAATATTGATACTAAAACTCTACATTCTTCTCTTCTTCCAGGCCCATCTTGAGAAACCACACAATTTCAGAAGTCCTCTGGAAGCAGAAAAATCCTCAACCTTAGAAAGACTTTACAAAAACCTAAAATTTTACTTTTCAAAGAAAGAGAAATTCACTTTCCCCTGCAACAAATTTCAGACTGTTGCATCTTAGAGGTGGCTTCCTCCTTCCGTCCCATGAATTCACAGCTTGTTACCAAGGCTGAATCTGATAACTGACAGCTTGCCTAGACCGACATTTTAATGCCATGCTCTAGAAATTAAAGTGAATATTCAAATTATTCACATATGGAAGATTTTTTTAAGGGAAACTTCATAAACAAAAGTGGCATGCAAATTTAGTTTTAAGTCATGATTATTTAAAAAATAGCAACTAAAAGAAATTTTTAAGCAAAAGAGTCTTACTTGGTTTTTATATAGTTTACAATGCATACACCTGAAAAACGAGGGATGGGCAATGTGTTCCTTTTTAAGAAATTAGGTAATGAGTCCCCAAGGTCTAAAACCATAAGACTCTTCCACAGGTTACATAATACATCTTTCTATCTATGTCTAAGGTATTTCCCAGGCTTCAGAAAGATAAAACTGTGAAAACGAATCCTATGTGTTACTTGAAAGTACTGATTCCAGCCACATAGAGAAGAATAAGTTCTTCCAATAATTTTACAAACTGTTAGAACACATAAAACATTGCTAATTAGGGCATTTTAACCAAATCTATGAATACCAAAGCAAAAAGCAATTGCTTACAAAGTGCTTACTATATATATCTGTGTGTGTGCGCGCGCACAAGACACTGACTTGTACTTAGAAATGGAATAGGGCAAGAAAAAATTAAGACATTCTCTCTACTCCAAGGAATGAGTGAAGATAAATATATAAAGTGTAACTAATGCCACCATACAATATAATCACTAAAGGAGGAACATGGACATTTCACAATTAAAAGAAGTCAGGGGGGAGGCTGGAAAGAGGATATAAATACAGTTAATGAATATCTACTATGGACAAAAATTAGCTCTTTTATCCTCACAAACGTGTTGAGGTAGACAGTATGAAATTCCTAGTTACATTCTTTTAGAAATTAAGGGCCCAAGAGGTTAAGAATCTTCCCAAAATGCCTCTTATTACACTATTTTGAAGCTTAAACCTGACAACTCCTCATCAAGCCCCAGAAAAATAACCCTTCTTCCATGTAACCGAGCGCTGCCCTTCCTCCGCAATCCTCTCTGGTCAGTCCTCTGGTCTTGGCCAATGGCTTTCTTTATTTTTAGTTTTTTAAAATTACACCTGACATACAACAGTATATTAGTTTTGGGTGTACAACACAGTGTTTCACCATATATACATAAATATCACAGAGTGATCACCCCAATAAGTCTAGTAACCATAGTCATTATGATATTATTGCCTACATTCCCGATGCTGTCCATTACATCCCTGTGACTTACTTTATACCTGGAAGTCTGTATTCCGTAATCCCTTTCCGTTTCTCCCACCTCTGCACCCCCTTCTCTCTGGCAACCACCAGTTTGTTCTCTGCATCTACGAGTTAGGTCCCAGATGCCTCTCCTTCCTTCAAATGTCTATACCGTAATCCCTCCTCTTCCCTCTGCCACAATCCTTCCCCGACACCCCCCTCATCCGTGAGCCTGGACAATTCCTCCAAATCCAGCTTACGGCACTGGTCCTCGGGGAAGCCCCGAGTCGCTGGGGTTTCAGCGGCCCAGGAGGAACAAAGGAGTGGAACAGAATGCGCCCACGGTAGATCCAGGCCCGGGTCCGGCATGAAGTCTACTTGCTCAGAAAAGCCCTTGTGGCTTCAACTACGCCCTGAATGCAGACGAGGCAATTCCTCCCTCCGTTCAACTGCCCCATTGGACCACAGTGTCAAACGCAGAGGCCCAGCCAGCACCAGTGCTGATTCACCAGAGCTGCAGTGAACCCTGGAAGCTGCACTTTCAAGAGGCACCCCTGGTGGTCCTGATATATGTCATCAGGTCTGCCACTGACCTTTCAGTTTCCCTGACAGTCTTTGTTTTCTAAGCATATACCTGACAGTGCAATTCCTGGCAGAACTCTGACCTCTTACGTCCAACCAACTGCTGAATGTGACAACTACATTTGCTAAATCACTCCGATGTATCCATGCTGTCTGATCGCATCTGTATCATACCAAACCAGCAACGGCCCCTGTGGAAGCCCCCACCCCAGAAAGAATTCCAGGCTCCTTCCCACAAAGGCACCCCACATGTGGCCCAGCCCCCACTCTCTATTTACCTTTCTAAGCCTGCTACTCTGCTGTCCACGAGCCTCTTACTTTTGAGGGAAAGAATTTAATTTATCAAAATAATAAGCATGTAAGTAATACTATCAAGGTTCTTCAGAGGCTCAGAAAAAACAGAAACACAAATGAGAAAGTGAGAAAGAATGAAAATCACAGGTTTTTTCCTAAAGTTTGGAAATTCTCGAAGCTCTAGGAAAATGAAGACATCTGTCAGCTCAATGTCAGTGCGGGTTGAAATAAAGGGAACCGGTCATAACCCGAATGGCCACTGTAAGAGAGCATGGGAGAAGAGGCTCCCTGTGGCTGGGTCTTTGTAATGGATGTGTAAATCCCAGAATCATAAAGCAGCTCAGATCCAGTGCTCCAATTTCACAGGCCACAGTCCTGGCTCCTTATAACAAGGACCTGGATCTGATAGAAAACACGAAGGCAATGCTTCATCTCACTAAGTTGTCCAAAGTCAGACAGGAGTACACATGCAGGGAAGTGAATTAAGTATTCGATTTATCCGTGCTTCACTAGGTCTCTTAACAAAGAGAAATTCAACCGCCAGAAAGCCTGTTTGTGGAACAAACTCAGTACTCAGTTTCCCTCAAGTCCGCTGAGTTGGCCGCAAAGTCCCAGAGCCCTGGGTCACCCTGGGGGCTCTAAAGAGAATGCCTGCCAGCTTTTCCATGAGGAAAGCTGCACTGAAATTTAATCCGGAAGCAACACAAACATTTATCAACAAGTGAACAGATCAACAAATTCAGTTTATCTAGATAATGAAAGACTACCTCGCAACAAAAAGAAAATGAGCTCAGGGTACACCCAACACGATGAATTTCAAAAGCATTATGCTAAATAAAGAAGCCAGGCTGAAAAGACCATATACTGTATGATTCCATGTATATAAAATGCTAAAAGAAAAGAAAAGAAAACAAAAAACCCAGACAGACCTAGAGTGATAAAAAGTGGCTCAGTGGCCGTCATGGGCCAAGGAGGAACAGGGATGGATTGCAAAGAGGTGCAAAGGAATTTTGAGAGGAGACAGCAACCTAGGATGGCAGTAGTTCCACAACTGTATACATTGTGTCAAAACTCAACAGACCGTATTGTTGAAATCAGTGAGCTTTGTTACATGTAAATTAGACACCAGTGAAGCGTATGTTTTAAGTGGAGGCCAGCGTGACAATGGAAGATGGGAATATCTTCATAAAGCATGAACAAAAAGTGACCCAGACCGCAGTCCAACACTACGGATTCCCCTAAGATTCCCGCTTAGGCACTGAGTTCCCGTTTCAAAGCAGGGCGGGAATATGCAGATAAGGAAGGAAATCCCACCCTGTGGGCATAAACAAACAACCACATCTTTGACCCAGAGGATGTGCACTGCATCCTGAAGTATTTCACTGGACAACACTCAGCGGTGCGGTCAAGCAGCATAAATGACTCTTAGACTTTACATACCTATCGCCTTTCATGAATAAAATGATTCAGACAATCGTGTTACCTCGTGTTTCGACTGCACTGATGCATTTTCTGAGAATTGTGAATCCCATCTGATCCAACTGTGCACCTAAAAGAAACAGTTGTAAAATATATCAAGGGCACAATTTATTCCTTACGTTTCTCTTCCTTACAAAACAGGAAAAATTATTTGAACTCCTTTAATTTTTATCTTCCTATTAAAAAAAGAAAGCTAAAAGCTATGTATTTCCAACTGAAATAATGTAAATGAAAATTTCATATATCAATATTTAGAGGAGTGCTTACTGGAATATTAGGACAACTATCAATATCAATAATTTACAAATCAATTTATAATTTAAAATTATTCCTATATTCATAAATATAATTTACATTAAACAGAGGAAAAAAAGTGATAAAAATCTTTAGGGGAAGCTGTCTATAAAAATTGTTAAGATACATTTTGCCAAAGTTACAACAACGGCTCAGTTTTTTTAAATTATATGAGTGAAGGTTGTAAAATTACTTGATAGTTGGAGAAATAACGCATACTGTTTTTTAAAACCTAAGGAAAAATATTGGCCCAGGCCGGTTGGCTCAGTGGTAGAGCGTCGGCCTGGCATGCAGGAGTCCGGGTTCGATTCCCGGCCAGGGCACACAGGAGAAGCGCCCATCTGCTTCTCCACCCCTCCCCCTCTCCTTCCTCTCTCTCTCTCTCTTCCCCTCCCCCAGCCAAGGCTCCATTGGAGCAAAGATGGCCCAGGCGCTGGGGATGGCTCCATGGCCTCTGCCTCAGGCGCTAGAATGGCTCTGGTTGCAACAGAGCAACACCCCAGATGGGCGGAGCATCGCCTCCTGGTGGGCATGCCGGGTGGATTCCAGTCAGGCGCATGCGGGAGTCTGTCTGACTGCCTCCCCGTTTCCAACTTCAGAAAAATATTAAAAAAAAAAAAAAACCCAAAAAACAAAAAACCTAAGGAAAAATATTTAAGGAACACTTTTTAAAAATATTATTTGATATTATTTGAGTCATGAGCTTCAAAAAGAATTTCATATTTTATACAATGCTCTAAGCACTATAAAATAATATTTTATTATTTTCACAACAAATTTAAAACAGATGATTCATGTAGCAGAAAAGATTATTGTGAATATAATTTTATTTTTTCTCTAATTCGGACTCTTGCCCATGGACTAGGCTAGCATATTGGAGCACCCTAACAAAAGACAATTCCTGTTTCAAAATGAAAACAGGAAAAGCACATACTTTAGTCTGTATTTAGAACGAGGGGACACTGATACTCCTGGCTCTCCTCAGGGACAGCATGAACTGTTGCAGGAAAACAACCTCAATGGAGGAGACACTCAGACAATTAACGAAGGAAGGAGAATTTATTACTAGCTGGCGGAGCACGTGAGGCCAGTAGCACCAAAGCACGAGCTCCCCGAATCAGATTTCCTTACAGGTCATATACCTATGCAGTATCCAAGCAATGGGTGCATGATTCTTTTGTTTAAGGTTTCCCAGGACTCAAGGAGAGGGGGTTTCGGTGGGGTCACGAAGGGGAAGGGGTTTCCAGATCACTGGTCGTAGCTACATACAGATCCTGCTTTTCTTGCTTTGTGTTGCAAGCAGCTCTAAGCAACCATTTAGAGAACTATGGGATGTAGTTATTTTATAACTGGCGGACTTGGTTATCCCTGCTGGTTCTTCTCTCTTGTATTCTTCTGGGTTCTGCCCCCTCAAGGGAGAAGGGAGGCTTGCCCCTCCTCAGAACAATCCATGAATATAAACTTTGTAGGTTTAATGCTAAGCCTGAAGAGAATTTTAATGAGGAAAGTTGTGCAGTGGTTTGCTATTTAAGGATCCACTATTCACAACCTTTTATAAAATGCAAGTGTTTCTTTCTACTTGGCCAAATGTTTTTTTAAAGGCATCTTTACATTTCTCAAAAAAAGAAATGAGGGAGGAAGAGAAAGGGGAAAGTAGGTAAAAAGAGAAGAGAGAGAAGAAGGAAGAAAGGAAGGGAGGGAAAGAGGGAGGAGGGTGAGGGAAGAGGGAGGAGGGAGGAAGGAGGAGGGAGAGGGAGGGAAAGGAGGAAGACAGAAGAGAAGGAGAAGGAGGGACAGAAAGAGGTTAAGAATAAGCTCCAGTATACCTGCAACCTTGTGGGGCACACTGTCAATCTCCAGTGCCAGGCTGGAAGAGATGTCTCTTATTCAAGCACTGGCTCAAGTGATACGCACACCATGATAATTTTGAAATTGTGTGTTGTACAGCATAATGTTTCCCAACTGTGGACATGTGATGAATGTAGCCTTAATCTCTCCAAAGATAGCACAAGTCAATTCATCAAGAACCTAGCAAAGCTGGTCATATCTTGGGTCTATCTCAGTAAAAATCCAGACTACAGAGCCGAGTAGTACTTGACTCAGCTCTAGTGCTTACAGTGCATGTGAAAATCATTCCCTGAGAACAGCTGAATACGTTTGGCTACTGTTATTTTCTAAGGTGCAATGACAGACTATTTGCATAGCCACACTCAGAGACTTTAAGGATAAAGGATGTGAACAATGGGGGGGGGGTGCACACAGGGGACGTGATAAGCAGCTCCTACCAATAGAAACTTACAATTAAAGAGGCTGAAAGACACATGCCTAAAATTAGTGTTCATTTATGGCTGTACGAATAAAAATCAGAGTGAATTACAGAGAACATATTTTGGGTTTTGTAGAGAAAGTAATGATAGGGAAAGAACTTTTTTTAAATGCTCAGAGATGGTTCAACGAGGGTCACAACAGTCCAGGTCCTCAGGAGAAGAGACAGAACACAACTGGAGGGTGAGCACAGAGAGGGCGCACAGGGTGAGCACCAGCAAGCTGACATCGGCAATGAAAACAAAGACACTCACAGGAGAGGGAGAGAAACAATGTTATAAATTAGCACTTACTTCCTTCCGGTCTTGGGATGATGGCTCTATTAAAACTATGGAACAGCTAGTAAGAGAGAAAAAACAGGAAACATTTTTAACAAATCAATAAAAATGATTCTAGTAGGCACACCCCAGTCCATGCAAAAAGTCCACTGCTATTGGTGAATTACCGTCACATGTTCTAGTGTAAAAGACGGTTCACTCTGCACTGTCTCTCACCAAGGGAGCAAAGTGAGATGAAGGGACGGTGATTCTTAGGGAACTTACTGAAAGTTCATGCAAACAGGAAATGTTCAGCCTTACAACTTCAGAATGACAAACTGCTCTATCTTAGAAATCCATACCATGAGGCTATTTTTTTCAACACTATTTCTAAAATCTGGTTTCTACTTAATTAAGAAAGAGATGACTTCAGTCCAAAATTGAAACAACTACATCTGAGATAGGTGATCATCCCAGATGATCCCTCTAAGAATTCTAGTGCCTCCCCATTATTTGCAAGGCTTAAGTAGCACCTGAACAAAAAATATGCAGTATCTCAACTGTCGCCACATAAATACATAGCTGAATACAGTTACGTGCTGCTGAACAATGGGGGTCAATTCTGAGAAATGCATCATGAGGCGATCGTCGTCACGCGAACATGAACCCAGGCTCAGCAGCCCACGACAGTGATGAGAAGTCGTGCTACACTTCAGTATGACAGGCAGTGCACTAGGTTTGTTTACAAAGGCATCTGTGCTGACCTGAGATTAACATGTTACAAAGGCTATTATAGGTAACAGGACATTTTCAGCTCCATTATAATCTTATGGTGTATGTGGTATGTATAAAATATTTACAGGGCATGACTGTATATTCTTTCTGCAGACTTGCCTTTGTGTCTCTCGAATTAATTACTTGGCTCCTTAAAGAGGTCAAGGTTAGACTGCCTTTAGCAACAGATTTCTTTCTCAAGAACTTAGCCGTGTGATCTTTTTCTACGCAAACTCATTTTCCATAGCGCTTCTTTGAGTTTCTGGGGAGGTAAGTCCTAGTCACTGCACTGTCTTTTGTAGAGGATTAATAGAACTTGTTTTGGATCTCAGTAACTATTAATGTCGGGAGTACTCCTGACTCCCAACTAAATTTCAGAGACAAATTAAGAATATACAGACAAGCCTTGGCTGGGTTGCTCAGTGGCTAGAGTGCTGTCCTGGCAAACCAAAGTCACGCTGGTTTGATCCCCAGTTAGGGCACATATGAGAAGCAACCAATGAGTGCACAACTAAATAGAACAACTAAATGGAATAACACATTGATGCTTTTCTCTCTTTCTCTCTCTCTCTTCTCAAATCAATGGGAAAAAATAAAGACTCTACAAACAGAACTAAAACTACAGGGACTAAATGCTGATAAATATAATAAAATGAAACATAAATCTGACCACTACTTTTTCCCTATGAGGGTGACAAAGTCTCCTGTATTGGATCTGCTTTTAATATCTATAACTTGGGTTTTCATTTCTGAAACAGCACATCGAGAGTGCCGCACGCACTGCTGCCCACCCCCATGCCCTGACTTGCTATGTTCTCACCAATGTGCCCCCTTACAGCCAATAACACTGTCCATGTCGGCAGCTCTAAGCTGACACCTCTCTGGTGACTTATCTACGATGCCTCCTCCCCTTGGCAAACCACTCCCCCTTCTTTTTAACAACACTGCTAGAATGGCAAGTGCTTTCCAGAGAAGCCCATCAGGTACCTGCACTGGCAGTTCATTCAGAGTCAGAATACTTGGAAGGAGAGTTTATTTTTCCAATTGGTTCTATGCTTTTTTCTATAATCATCCGCACTACATCCCCAATTCAACACATGAGCTGCCCAACGCTCAACTTCCCAAGGCCGGCAGTGCACTGGACTGAAAGTCATGCTAGAATGGATGTCTGTGCCTCTGGGTCTATAAATCCCTGACTTAAGTGTATTCCTCAAACCGATCTGAATACAGAGGTCCATTTAATAAGGCCGCATAGTACTGCACATAGTACTCAGTGAGGCTAAATCACAAATTGTTACATGGAGCAACATAACTACAGCAGTCACGTACAGTATCACCTGCCCTGCCTCACAGCGACTGTATCACCTCCACTGAGCTCAGCATGGTTGTGCTCTGCACCCAAAGTCCTTCAGGTAGGAGAGAAGAACGGAGAATGCAGAGGACTATCTCCAGCAAAGCAAATCTGAGAGGCAGTCGTGAAAAATCAAACATGAAAACAACTGCTACACCTGTCTCGTGTGCACGGCTGCCACCTCAAGCCAGATGACTAGAGAACTGAATGCTCTCCAGAGTAATTCAAGCACCAGTTTCAGCCGGAAACCTTTCTTCTTAAATTCCACAAAATAAAAATGACATTAAAATGAACATGCATCGACTCCAAAGGATGTGAAAGAAAACTCAAACACTGATGACTCTTACAGCTTCTTTGCCACCCAGGGCTTCCAGCCACTGCTTCCGCTCCTCTTCCGAGAACGCCTGCATGGTCAGGGAGACGCCGGGCCTGGAAGACACCAGAACAGTCTGTTACCCCTCGGCGGCTAAATACAAGCTTTCTTCTTCTATTATCTAGTGTGCTATTTTGGGTTTTATGTTATTTTTAATTATTTAAGATAAAATACACATCATCACCTGGACCATCTTGGCTATGTTAACTGTGCCACTCAGCGGGGCTGAGGACGTCACTGAGCCATCTCCAGAACGCTCCCGACGGACAGCTCCCAGTTCCCTTGCCTGCCCGACGCCACACCACCACCCTGGCTCTCTGGGTCGATGAGTCTGACTGCTTCAGGTAATGCTTGGCATTCCTGTAACTCTTTGCACACAAAGGAGGGGACGGGGCTGGGGGCTCCCAACTGCCTCATGAGATAGGGGCTGACCACCAAGGAAATCGATCATGTGATTGGAAAACTGGAATTTGCAGCTCCACCCTCCCCCACCCTTCTTGGGAAGGGAGAGGGGCCGGAGATTTAGTTCAATTACCAATGGCCAAGAATCTAATCAATCATTTGGCACCCAATGAAGCCTCTACCAAAAATAAATAAATAAATAAAATAAAATAAAATAAAATAAAATCCTTAGGATTTAGTTTCTAAATTGGTGATCACATGGAGGCCCCAGGAGGGTCTCATGCCAAGAAAGAACATGGAAGCTGCAACCCTCTTCCCCATACCTTGCCCAATATATCTCTTCCTCTGGCTGTTCATTCATGTCCTTGGAAATATCCTCTTCTGTAATTGGCAATAGTAAACTGCTTCCCTGAACTCTGAGACATCCCAATATACTATTACTGAACCCGAGAGGGTCACGATAACCCTTAGTTTATACACAGCCAGTCAGCCAAAAGCACAGGTGACAACCGGGACTTGCAAATGGCGTCCAAAGTGGGAGAGGGCGGTCCTGAGGGGCGGAGCCACTCATCTGTGGGGGCTGCACTCGCTCTGGTTAGTGTCAAGCCATTAATAACTTCCCTTAACCAACGGTGGTTTCTCGAATTTGTACATTTGATGAAAAGTATTAAAAGTAAACTTTTCTGTCAAGGAATTAAAAGACACAACACTCCAAAACATGAAAAACTGGCAATGAAATCTGAGGGCTGAAATGGAAAGTAAATATTAATTCCCATTTGATGCTGAATATACTGTTTAAAAGTCATCGTTCCTATAATAGTGCTTCACCTCATTTTTAACTATTGGATCATCTTTTTTCAACCAAAGAAAGCTGCAAGAATCAACTATAATTCAATAAGCAGTACAATTTTTATAAGAGTATAAGGCTCCAAAAACACTCTGCCAAGTATGACTAAGCAGTGCTCCCAACACTCACTCCCACGGGCATTATGCTTCCTCCCCACATGACGGTTGTGAAGCAGAAGGGACGCTATTTGCTTCAACTTCACTATAAAATAACTACAGTTGCAAGTGACAGGCACATGTCCATGACCATTTCTCCAGACTCTGAATTTTCTGAAAGAAAAAAAAAAATCAGCACTAATCCCCCGACCCTACCCCCGAACAGCAGAACGGCTCTCCGTCGCCTTGTCTTGGTCCGGCCTTACCACCAGCTCGGCACGGGCAGCACAGAACCCAGTTCCACCTCCCCTGCTGCTACACACATATCCTTTTGCAGCAAGAACCAAAGTAAAATGCCCAGACAATCAAGCTGTTTTCAGAAGTTCCTTGACTGGGACGCGAAGATACTGGCCCTTATTCTTAGAAACCCACACTGCGTCGTCAGGGGAGTTAATTAAAATTGTGAGAAAAGACTTCAGATGGCACAGATGTTTTTCTTTACATGAGTTAAGTGATAAAACAATATTTACCCATGGGGGGTGGTCCTCAGGTCTGCAAGAACACTCTATTCTTGTAATATGTATATATTACACACATACTTGTATATATATATACACACACACACACACACACAGACCTTTCTAAAAGTTATAAGTATTCAAGCGTATAATATTTAATTTAAATGAACTGAAGTACAAAATGTAAAATAAGATCTTATAGCAAATGCATAATAGAAGGTCGACAGTTTTTCTAATCCAGGAATGGCAGAACTAGCAGAGATGACGGCATTCAAGATCAACAATGGGAAGAGAACTCAGGGTTTACAAACATTCAGTTCAACAGATGCTGAGTGATTGTCTACTGTGCTTCAGGTCTGGCACCAGAGGGGCAAGAATCAGTTACTGGGCGCCTTCCCACAAGCTGGGCACTGGGCAGGGGAAACCACCCACAAAGGACTTACAGTCTAGTAGAGAAAGTAGAAGGTAAACAAATTACAAATAACACATTCATGTCAATTATACAGAGCATTGTAAAGGAATCAGATAATGGTAAATGAGTCAAGCGAGCTACCTAGGAGGACAAGAAGAAATGATAAGAACATCAAAAGATGCATGTCCAAATCTAAAAGCAATTAGCTTCAAATATCCTGAATTGCTGCGGTCAAGAAGACATATCTGTGAGCTGACTTAGCTGCCAGTGTCGGCAGGCAGCATCAGCACCTCAAGGCGCAATGAGAGTAAGAAAGAGAAAGTACTGACCTAACCCTGGAGCTAGGCTTCGCTGGGGAAGGGACAGTTCACCTGAGGCCTGGAGGATGCATGGGCAGTGTCAAAGCAATAGGCCAGAGTTGTCCTCTACGCCAAGAAGGCAACCGGAGAGAAAGAACGCACTCAGGAGACACTGGGATCAGCCTCATCACGTACCAGTCACAGAGAGCACAAGGGAGAGCTGGAGAGGTAGCCGAGGGCCCAGCCACTCCGGGGCCTCCCTGGACATGCGAAGGATTTGGTTTATCCTAAACATTGCTGCAGGTTTTCAGTAGGAGAACTGCATGATCAGATTGCATGTGTACATAAACACTAGCTGCTGGGGGGACAACAGACTGACTGAAGATAGGCAAGTGTTGGGGACAAAGAACTCATCAAAAAACTGAGAGGATGAGACAGAATGGCAAAGAAACGAATGTACTTGAGAAACATTCAAGAGGGGCTTCTAGACGGACGCTATGGGCAAGAAAATACTGAGTCAGAAAACTGTCACTCACAGAATAAAAGGCAGATTGATTACAATACAGCAGGGGTCAGGAACCTTTTTGGCTGGGAGAGCCATGAACGCCACATGTCTTAAAATGTAATTCCATGAGAGCCATACAACGACCCATGTACCTTATGCATTATCCAATAAAAATTTGGTGTTGTCCCAGAGACAGCTGTGATTGGCTCCAGCCACCCGCAACCATGAACATGTCGGATAGGAAATGAATGGAATGTAATACATGAGAATGTCTTATATTTTTAATGTTATTTCTTTTTTATTAAAGATTTGTCTGCAAACCAGATGCAGCCATCAAAAGAGCCACATCTGGCTCGTGAGCCATAGGTTCCGACCCCTGCAATATAGCATCAGTAACTAGTGAAGGAATTCCATAAAATCCAAAAACATCTGCAGCCAATGAGAACGTAGTATGTTTATATTCACAGAATTGGACACTTACGAGCCTGATGAAACTTGTTGTGCTTTTTAGTCACTTTTTCCATTTTCCCCTCGGGTTTTCTACTGATACGTGAGGGGAAACAGCATTCACAGGTAGATGTCTAGGTAGTCTCAACCCAGTGACACACAGAGCAGCAGAGACACACGATGGGTAAGAGAAAGAATGACTGCAGCTGGTAACTTGGAACCCAAGGAACAAAAGTGTTGAATAATGAAAAATTTAGAGAGTCATGAAGTAGAATTATACACACGGAGGTTAAGGAAAAAAGCAACCGGCAAGCTTCGGCTGAAACAGTCATATTATGTGAGGATAAAACAGCAGTGTGGCATAAAAACTAAAGCATTAATATTATAGGACTTGCCTCCAAGCACAAGGACTCAGATCTGAGCCACCCAGCCCCCTTTGGAATCTAATAGAGCAAACAGACTTGCGGAGAGATGAGAGATTATGTAGCAATATATCACCTACCAGAAAAGAATTCTATTTCTACTTACATTTTGACAAATAACAACACGGTAACTCAAAACAATTCCACTTTTGAGAATTAATTCTTCACAACACACAAGCTGCAAAACTCTTCACACGTGCAACATTTTGTTTCAAGGGATCAGCCACTAGTAACATACAACAGAGACGGCTCACACTCACTTCTTCCTTACTGAGCCCCTAGTTCTAAAACGCCAGTCTAGGAAAAATGAGACGGAGTGCGCTCAACACGTTCTCACCATTTTAAATTTCTCAAGTTTCTTTCTTTTTTTCAATAGCAATAGCTAGGAAATCGTGAAGCAAAACTGAGTCTCTGGGAAACACTGGACACATTTTAAACTACAGTATTAACAGTATCTCATGGTTAAGCCAAACTATAAAAAAATGCCCTAGTTTCTGAAACAAAGACATGTGTTATTAATAAAATGTAATGACTATATAGGACAACATGGTAAATATAAAGACAGGAAAGAACAGAACATTTTTAAAACAAGGTGCTAGATTATCCACAATTACAGAAAGAAAAATAGTTCTCATATAGTCTTCAGTTCATAGAAAGCTAAGGTCACCACAATAGTCACTCCATTACAGCTTAGAATTGAGGAAGTTCTAATTTTGGGTTCTTGGAGTCAATATTACTGCAATGCATTACACTGGCCCAACTGAGGACATAGCTATTCTTTTGAGTAATAATTTATTTCTACCGAGCTAACATCTATCTGAGTATCTCATATGAACTACAGACATGGTGCTCAGCTCTGAATAATTAATCATGACAGTGAGGCAAAGCTGATTCTTGGTGAATACAAAGGCAACAGTATAAACTTCATGAAGAAAAAGTGGGCCACATAAAAGACAGAAACTTGACAGGATAGTCTGTCCTTCTTCACTTCAATCTGTAATTAGTATCTGTAGACCATAACTCAAATTTGAAGAAAGAAACACTGGCCCTGGCCAGTTGGCTCAGTGATAGAGCATTAGCCCAGCATGTGGATGTCCTGGGTTCAATTCCCTGTCAGATCACACAGGAGAAGTGCCCATCTGTTTCACCACCCCACCCTCTCTTCTTTCTCTCTCTCCCTCTTCCCCTCCTGCAGCCAAGGCTCCATTGGAGCAAGTTGGCACTGGGGCGCTGAGGATGGCTCCAGGGCCTCTGCCTCAAGGGCTAAGAGGAGCTCTTTTGCTGAGCAACAAAACAATGCCCCAGATGGGAAGAGCATCACCCCCTAGTGGACTTTCCAGGTGGCTCTCAGTAGGGAAGCATGCAGGAGTCTGTCTCTGCCTCCCCTCCTCTCACTGAATAAAAAATAAACAAAATAGAATAATAATATAAAATAAATAGTAAACAATTTCTTCTTCATCACTCTCAATCTGTTTTCATTCACTCATTAAAAAAATATGTACTACCATACTATGCACCAGCAACTGCCATAGGCTCACACAAGAGAAGCAGTCTAGGGAGCTATTATCTGTGTTCTACACTTGACCCCATGTACATTCATTCTCTCTCAACTGCAGTGTTTACAGTTTTATCGAAGCACATGGAAGACATGTGTTCTCCTTACATTCCACATGATAGCTCAATGAGCCTACAACTTAAGAAAATATACAAAAAATATGAGTGGAGACAAATATCCACAAGACATTTATGCTATGTCAATTAATGAGATATTATTGTAAACAGAGAAACTAAGAGGAAAAATCTAAGAAGCAGCTACCAACCTTAGAGTAGTAACAATCAGAAATATTCTAATGGTTTTCTAAGAGGAATGTTGAAAAGAAAAGAACCAAACCAACACATTACAAGTTCTACACTAAATTTTACTACAAGAAAGGGAAAGTGCCAAAGCCAAACCAAATACTTCTTAAACATTATAGAAATATAGATGCCACGATCAGTTTCTCATAAGGTTGCTGTAAAAAAAATTTAAGTACAAATCTATGAATCATACACTTTTCCAGAGATGATAAAAGTATGTTGTCTGATTCTACTAAGGGTAAAGACTTTATAGGAACTTCTGTCTTCTGTCCACCAAAAAGATGTTTCAAATAGCTCGAGAGAGCAATGATACAGTCAGAAGCATGATTATACCCTCTAATAAAAGTGAATTCAAAACATCAATGAATTAAAGAAGTGCCGCTTCTGCTTAGAGTGTAGTGAATTGTTAAGACAACATCCTTCTCACCCTTAGAAGAACATGTTGGGAAACCTATGTGATAGTAGTTTTTTTTAATGACCACCTGAGAATGAAGATGCAAAGAAATCTAATGAGTCCAAATGCAGAAAGTTACAACCCCTCTCTTTGGGAGGGAGGACACACACAAACACACAGGGCACACACGGCTGCTTTCAGCTTTTGTGAAGCAGAACAAAGGGGATGCCATCAGAGATGGGGAAATGAGTTCTAACAAAGTCTTAAATGTAGAGTAGGGGATGGTGAGCTGTCTTAGAACCCCTAGAAGTTGTAGATACAAGGAAAGCCTGACCCATCCTCCAACTCCTTCCCATGGGACTTCGTATCAACTGTTATTGTGGCAGTTTGAGAGCGGGGCTGAAAGTGACCCTGAGGTGTCCCTTCAGTCTCTACTGCTCTCTTACATTCAATATCTAGCATTCAACCAAAAAAAAAATTACAAGGCAGGCAAAGAAGAAAATGTAACCCAGCATCAAGAGAGGAAGCAGCCATGAGACCCACACCCAGAAATAACCCAAATCAGGGGGTAAAAATCCAACTGGAATCTAAAAACAACTGGAAGGATGTTAAAGGATCCAATGCAAAAAAATGGCCAACTTTCACAAACTAAAGGAAATTTCGGCAAGTAAATAGAAACTATTAGAGAGAGACAAAAGGATAGGCAAGAATGGAAAATAAAACCACAATGATGGAGACTTCAGGACACCTTTCATGTGCAATCCAACCAGTCCTGAGTCTACACCCACACCCATTCCCTTAATCTACTTCCAACCAAGCCAATACTTTCCTCGGGGCCAGGTACCAGACCACCAAAACCCAGCCCTTGAGCCCAGAATTTGCCAATCCTGACTCCTAAACAAAACCTGACATTGTCCCGTGTGGCCCTGAGTGGCATCATGGCATGTCTTCTCTTGGAAACAGAAAGTGATAAACTTTTCTTCCAATGGCATTAGCCTCACCATCCTGTCACTCACTTGCTTCCATAAATGAAAATCCTGCAGGTACACTTGAAACAAGTATCAAATAGTCTATCATGATGCTATCAGAATCCCAGAATGTGAAGAAAGAGAAAATGGAGAACTATTTGGAGAGATAATAGCTAAGACTTTCCAGAACTGATAAGACATCATCCACCACATACCCAAGAATTTCAATGAGCCCCAAGCAGGAGAAAACAAAGAAAACCACACTTAGACACACCATAAAATGGAAAATCTTGGAAGCAATAAAAGACTACATACAGGGGAACAATAAGAAAGATGGATGACTTGCCATGAGAAAAAATGGAGGCCTGAAAAAACCAATGGAATGACTTCTTTGAAGTGCTGGGGGAAAAAACTGTCAATGCAGAATTCCACATTCATCAAAAATGAAGACAAAATAAAGTCATTTTTAGACAGACAAAACATTAGAAATTCTTCTCCAGCAGACTTGCATTCTAAGAAATGTTCAAATTAATTTAGCCTAAGGAACTCATGGAAAATGGCACAAGATAAAAACTCAGTTCTGCAGAAAATAATGAAGAAAATCAGAATGAATAAAAAAATGTGTCGATATATAAAAGACAAAAAAATTACACACATACCTTCATATATGCATATTGTAAGTAAAATGTTATATTTGTTTAAAAGATTAGTGATTATTGATTTCATAAGTTAAAAGTTGTAATATATTATGAGGTTCATAGTATCGGCAGAATTAAAATATATCAAGGGCACAGAAACAAAAGAGTGGTAATTACAAGTCTTTTTGTGAGGTTCTTATATTGTTTATGAAAAGGTAGCTGCAATGATAATTTCAAAATGCACGTTATACTCTCTAGGATAACTACTAAAAATGCACATACAAAGAGGCATAATGAAAGATCAAATAGAGGAGATAAAATAGAATATTAAAAAAAACTGAATTCACTAAGAAGCAAAGGAAGAAGGGAAGAACAAAGAACAAAGAGGACAAACAGAAAACAAAACCAATATGGTGGGCATAAACCCATACAGATGATTGATTACACTATACATCAATGAACTAAAACCCTGAAGAAAAATCAAACACCAAAAAGTCTGGATTTTTTTCAAGCAGGACTCAGTTATATGCTGTTGATAGACAACAAATTTTAAACACAAAGATACTGACAGGTAAAAGGAAAATGAGAAAAGATATGCCATGTAAACACTGAACATAAGGCAAACGTGGCATTATTAATAGCAACCATGGTACATTTAAGATAAAGATTATTAGCAGAAACAAGAAATATTTCATAACGATGAGTAACTTCATCAAGAAGATATAACAATCATAAAATGTGTATGCACAAAAAATGTCAAATATTCAAGACATTAAGTCAAAACTGACAAAATTAAAGGGGAACAGGCAAGTATTAATCATAGAGATTTTTGCATCCCTAGCATAGTATTGGTAAATAATATCAGAAATCAAAACAATGAAGAAGATTTGAACAACACTATCAATCTACTTGATCTCACTGACATTTAGAGAACACAACAACAGGAACAGCAGAAAACTCATTGTTCTCAAGTGCACCTGGATCATTTACTCAATAGACCACATTTGGGGCAAGGAAACAAATCTAGTGAACTTTGAAGTACTGACAAAATACAGAGTCTGTTTTCCAATCAAAAGAGGATGAAAGCTGAAAAGCAATAATAATAATTACATAAAAAAATCTTCAATCATTTGAAAATTTTATAACGTATTTTAAACAACACGAGTTAAAATGCAACAGCTATGTCCTCATCACAGGCAAAATGTAAAAAGAAGTACAAAGAAAACACTACCCATCAAAATCTGTGGAATGCATGTTAAGCAGTACTTAGAAATTCATAAACTTAATGTCTACTTTCAAAAATGAAGTGGAAAATCAATCCTTCCATTTTAAGAAGTGATTAAAAGAAAAAAAATAAAACCTAAAGCTAATAAAAGTAAATAAAGATAAAAGCAAAAACCAATGATATATAAAGTGGACAATATGGTTTTTATCTGAAATAACAAAATTAATAAAACTCAAGGCAAGACTTAAAAAATTTTTAAATCTCCAGCATCAAAAAATGCAAAAATTATCATTACAGACTTACAGATATGCAAACCAGTGGCTATAATAAAGAAATTTATGCCAGTAAGTCAACATCTTAGCAGAAATAAATCCCTTGAAAAAACATAATTTATCAAAACTAACAAAAAAAAATGGAAATCTGAATGTCCCTTTAACCACTAAATAAACTGAACCTGTAACTTGTAAACTTTCCATACACAAAAAAATGTTCATCCCAAGATGGCTCACAGGCAAATTCTCACAAATATTTAAGAAAGAAAGAATAATAGCAATATTATTACACAGACACTTTCCTATAATAGAGCAAGATGGAAAACTTCCCATGTCTTCTGAAGCCACCATAATCTTGGTATCAACATCAAAAACAGTATAAAACAAGAACATAAATACAAATATCCTTAATCAAACATTAGCAAAATTAATACAGTAATATCCACCGAGGTTAATACAGCATGACCAAGTAGAGTTTGTGTCAGGAATGCAAGGTTAGTTTGATGTAGAAAATTCACCGCCACTCACCCATTAACAGATTTAAGAAAAATATTTAATGCTCACTTCAATTGATACTGACAATTTTTTTGTCAAAAGTCAACTTCTATTCATGAATAAAACTGAGACTATACAAAAACTTCCTCAACATGATAAAAGAGTCTACAAGCCTTGGCCAGCTGGCTCAGTAGAAAGAAAGTCGGCCTGGAATGTGGACATCCCAGGTACAATCCCCAGTCAGGGCACACAGGAAAAGCAACCATCCGCTTCTCTCCCCATCCCCCTTCTCACCCTCTTTTCTTCCTGCAGCCAGTAGCTCGACTGGTTCAAGAGCGTAGTCCCTGTTGCTCCTTGAAGCAACAGCCTCAGGCACTAAAAATAGCTAGATACTCAAGCATCAGCCCCATATGGGGCTGCTGGGTAAATCCTGGTTCGGGGCACATGAAAGAGTCTGTCTCCCTCCCTTCCGCTCACTTAAAAAAATAAAAATAAAAACAGCAAGCATCTACAATCATCAGCTAACACTGTACTTTAGAAGTGAAATGCTTTTCCCCTAAGATCAAGAATAAGGCAAGATGCCCAAAATCACCACTTCTATTCAACATATTATTGGAGGCCTTGGCAGTGCAGTAAGACCAGAAAAAGAAATAAAAGACATATAGATTGAAAAGAAAGCTGTATTTATTCACATATGATACCACTGTATACATGAAAAGAATCCTGAAGAAACCACAAAGACCTAATAAATGAACTCAGCAATATTATTGGAACAATAACCAACTGCATTTCTACACAGTAACAGTATATTGGAAAATGAAATAGAAAACACTACGTTTCAAAATAACATCTACACACATAAAATACATAGGGAAGTTTAACAAAAGATGTCCATGACCCTTATATTGAAAACCATAAAATATTACTGAGAGAAATTAAAGACTAAATAAGTGGAAAGTTATACTCATGATATGAATGTTCCATATTGATAATACTGGCCTGTAGCCATTGTGTGGAAATACACTGATTGTTGAAACAGGGAAATGCAAAGGATATAGAACTGCCAAGACAATTTTGAAAAAGAACAGAGGAGTCACACAACCTGCCTTGAAGACTTACTATAAAGCAACAGCAATAATGACAGTGTGTTTTGATGAAAGAACAGAACAGAGACTCTAGAAACAGATACAGACCTACACATACACAAAGAATTTGTAACAAAGGTGCCAACAATTCAATCACAGGGAAGTCCTTTTCAACAAACGGTGCGAGAAATACTGAATATCTGTATAAGAAAAAGTAACACCCAACCTCCACAAATCACATCATACTCATCCCAAAAATCTGCACACATCACAGACTAATTAAAAAGTTTTTATAAGAAAATAGCAAGAAATATCAATATCTTCGTCACTTTGGGCTAAAGATTTCTTAGAGTAAATAGCTCTACCAATAAAATGTTTAAATACTGATCATTTCAATTTCAGCAAAATTCTCTTCATCCAAAGACACTAAGTAGAAAATGAACGGGCAAACCACAGATCAGAGAAAACATTCAAATTAACAAAATTGATAAAACATTTCTATCCAGTTTACTTAAAACAATTCCTACAATTCAATAACAGAAAACCAACATAATTTTTTACCTCAATTTTTATTGACTTTATTGGGGTGACATGGGTTAATAAAATTATATAGGTCTCAGGTGTACAATTCACTAGTACATCATCTGTACATACTAGTACATACTAGTACATACACTGTATTGTGCATTCGCCACCCGAAGTCAAGTTGCCTTCCATCACCGTTTATCCTTTACTCTATCTCCCCTCTCCCCTCCCCTCCCTCTTGTAATCTCATGTTGTCTGTGTCTGTGAGGCTTTTTCTGTCTTTGCTTAATCCCTTCACCTTTTCTCACCCAGCCGAATTCTTTAAAATGAGCAAACTATCTGAATAGACACTTCACAACAGAAGAAATATAAAAGGTGAGCTCAGCGTCACTAGGCATGAGCTGCTAAAATGAACAAGAATAATCAGAAGTTGGGAAACAGGTGGAAAACTGGAACCCTCATACATTGTTGGTGGATGATAAAACTACTTTAGAAAAGTGTCAATTTCCTAAAAAGTCAAACATGTAGATACAAATAGGCACACATGCATACATATACTTACACAACTATACCCATGAACATATGTACACACACACACACACACACACACACACACACACCCGGCAATCTAACATACTGGTCCAAGAGAAATGAAAGCTCATATCCACAATTATTCATTACAGCTTTATTCAAAAGCTAAAAATGTTTCTATGATGCAGACCCCAATGTCCTTCAGCATGTATATATTTTAAGAACAAATTCAGACTAATGTGGGCCCTGGCCGGTTGGCTCAGAGGTAGAGCGTCAGCCCAGCATGTGGAAGTCCCAGGTTTGATTCCCAGCCAGGGCACACAGGAGAAGCACCCATCTGCGTGCAGGGGTCTCAAACTCGCGGGCCACATGCGGCCCACCGAACAATTTTGTACTGATTTTTTTTTGTTTTCAACTGCAGTGAGAAAAGTGTTGCGTAACAGTTGCCTTTTGTAGACCTAGTGCGGCCCACCGAACGGCTGTGATCTTGCTCTGCGGCCCACATGCTGAGTTGAGTTTGAGACCCCTGTACACCCTTCCCCCTCTCCTTCCTCTCTTTCTTCCTCTGCCCCCGCCAAGGCTCCATTGGAGCAAAGTTGGCTCACACACTGAGGATGGCTCCATGGCCTCCACCTCAAGTGCTAGAATGGCTCGGGCCACAAGGGAGCAATGCCCCAGATGGGCAGAGCATTGCCCCCTGGTGGGCATACCAGGTGGATCCTGGTCGGCGCATGCAGGAGTCTATCTGACTGCCTCCCTGCTTCTAACTTCGGAAAAATACAAAAAAAAAAAAAATTCAGACTAATGGCAATGCAGATTTCCATTCAAACATTGGGGGCATCTAAAAAGTGGCTTTCAGTAGGCTACTATCAACAACAGCATCATTTATAGGGTAAACTCTTACCCTTGTGAAAAAATTTAAGATATACAGAAACCTATAAACAAGAAGTGCTGTTTCTAATTTTATCCGTTCCATATTCTACCAATTCTATCTAAATTCTTTAAAAATAACTTCCTTTCCTATTCTCTCTACCCTACAATCTTAAGAGTTCTTGAAGGACGCACCATTCCCGACAGGATAAAGCCACACACAGCCCTTCCCATTCTAGCTTTAAATCATCCACTGCACTGTAACTAATTAAGCTCTAGTCATACTTTTTTAATTGAACTTTACAACTCATAAATATATTCACATAACAGTACAATTCCACTTGATCCCACAGCATTTGTTGGAGCTGTTGTCTTATCAAAAGCTTTAAGAGCAGCTTCCTTCCCAACAGCGACCCTACCGACATCGAGAACCAGATGACCCTTTTGTTGTAGATTTTTGTCTGGTGCTCAAGACTCAGCTGCACTGCTGGCCTTGGTCCACCAGATGTCAGCACCTGCACCCTGCCCAGCCCCTCCCCACTCCAGCCTTGACAATCAAAAGGTTTCTAAACAGAAAATTGCTCACAGAGAACCTCTGACTAAAAAGGATTATCGCGACACGTTTTCTCAAGACGTCTATAACTCCCTTCCTCTGGGCTTCCAAACTCGCACCGAATCTTCAAAATTCAATTTAACAATCAACTTTTCTAATAAGCTTTCCCAGCCAAACCCACTCCCTATAACTCCTCAGCTCCCAAAGCACCTAAGCAGACCTCTGAATGATTAGTTGTTTGCAAACCCTCTTGGTCTGTAAGTTCCCTTACAATCAAGCCTTTAACACAGTGCCAAACACAGTAGATGACTGTGTAGGTGCCTGAATGGCATGCACTATAAAATACTTACAACTACTGCTACAGCTAATGTGCTACAGTAATATTATTATTATTCAGTCCAGCTGCATGGGTTTCTGGAAGCAACATGTTCTGAACTCTTTTAAAGTGACAAACAGTACAGTTCCATGCACAAAGAAGCTAAATAAAGTCACTGATGTAAACACATTGTAAAAATGCACAATGCTTCAAATATGCAGGTGATTTCATCTTCCAATCATCATGAAAATATAAATGGGTGAATTACCGAAGTAAAAAATATCCTGTCGTCCTTTCAAGAACAATATAGTGGCCCTGGCTGGGTAGTGGCTCATTGGACAGAGCATCATCCCAGCACTCCAAGGTCACGGGTTCGATCCTCAGTCACGGCACATAAGAGAAGCAACCACTGAGTGCACAACTAAATGGAACAACTAAATGGAACAATGAGTTGATACTTTTCTCCTTCTCTCTCAAGTCAATAGAATTTTCTTTAAATGCAATGAACTAGGGACAGGGCAAAATAAAACCCAATATAATATCTGAAATGTCAGACCAAAATGGGAAGCATTTTCTTTAAGCAGTTCCTAAATGTGATGTGTAGGAGAACTTCAGAAAATGGAAATTATTTATCAGGCAAATATGTGGGGGTCACAGCACAATGTGGCATGTGGCAAGCATGCCAATGAAGCCAAAAGCACAGGACATAACAAAATTGTTGGAGGCGGGGATGGGGGAACAATATCTTACCCATCAGGAGAAACAACTCTACAAAACACTGTTCTACAACCTACAGTGAGTGACAGGTCCATTTCACGGCCCACGGGGTCTGGAGCAGGGCTGGCACGGAGTGAACGTTTGCAGTCATGTTAAGGATCTTGTTTCACTGAAACCCATAGACACAGATGACCGTGTGGTGGTTACCAGAGGGAAAGGGGGTGGGAGAGGTCGAGGGTAAAAGGGGTCCAATCTATGGTGATGGAAGACGATCTGACTGTAAGTGGTGGGCACACAACGCAGTATACAGATCCTGCATCACAGAAACATCCACTTGAAACCTACAGGGTCTTATTAACCAAAGTCACTCCAATACAGTTGATAAAAAAAAAAAAAAAAATCTTGCCCTGGCCGGTTGGCTCAGCGGTAGAGCGTCGGCCTAGCGTGCGGAGGACCCGGGTTCGATTCCTGGCCAGGGCACATAGGAGAAGCGCCCATTTGCTTCTCCACCCCTCCGCCGCGCTTTCCTCTCTGTCTCTCTCTTCCCCTCCCGCAGCCAAGGCTCCATTGGAGCAGGGATGGCCCGGGCGCTGGGGATGGCTCTGTGGCCTCTGCCTCAGGCGCTGGAGTGGCTCTGGTCGCAATATGGCGACGCCCAGGATGGGCAGAGCGTCGCCCCCTGGTGGGCAGAGCGTCGCCCCATGGTGGGCGTGCCGGGTGGATCCCGGTCGGGCGCATGCGGGAGTCTGTCTGGCTGTCTCTCCCTGTTTCCAGCTTCAGAAAAGTGAAAAAGAAGAAAACAAAACAAAACAAAACAAAACAAAACAAAAATCTTAGTTTTAGTTATGGCACTTATTTATAGCTGTAGTTCCTCTTATTTAAGTTTAATTGAGCTATAATTTATACCATAAATTTCACCTACAGAGTGTACAATTCAAAGGCTTAAGATACCAAGTTATATACATATAACTGTCACCAAAATCCATTTCAGAACATTTTCATCACCGCTCCCTCCAAAAAACCCGTATTCCTTGGCTGTCACTCTCCATTTCCCTCCAAGCCCCAACCCTAGGCAGCTGCTAATCTCGATTCTGTCTACAAACATTTGCCTGTTCTGGACATTTCATATAAATGAAACCATGCACTATGTGCTCTTTGTGACTGGTTCCGTTCACTTAACGCACTATTTCCAAAGTTCATCCACACTGCTGCACACACTCTATATGATAGTTCTTCACTCCTTTTCAGGGCCAGGTCATAGTTCACCATAGGGATGTACCACATCTTATGTATTCATTAGGGGAGGGGAGGGGAGGAATGGCCCAGAGCAATCTAATTCAACATGACCAAAACTGAGTTCATCTTCCTCCATCCTATTTCTCCCCGCTTTCTCTCTCAGTAAATGGCATCATCTAGTTACTCAAGGCAGAAACCTTCCCGTCCTTCACCTTATACTCCAACATCCAATTTACCCATTAACCCCCCCCAAGGCCATTCCCCCAGGCTCTACCCTGCTGCCACCACACCAATCCATGGCTCCTTTTGTCCTCTCCTGCCGTCCCCCAAATCTTTTCTCCACCAGATAGAGTTTTGAAAAATATAACTGTCCCTCACTGGCCTGTTTAAAACCATTTAACAAATTAAGCTCGAAAACCTGCAGGTGAGGCCCGTGCCCCGAATCTCAGCCCTCCTCTCTACCTCTCCCCGGCTCTCTCACCCAGCGGTGATGGTATCACCTGGGACCTCCCATGGGTCACACCCTCCCGTCTCCAGGCCTTCACACATGCTGTCCATGCTGCCAGAAGCGGAGGCTCAAGCCCAGCTGTCCCCCAGTCGTCCCTCAGTTATCCATTCAGGTGTCACAACCGTGTGTAAGCCTTTCTTTAACCAGCTAGACTGCGGGTCCTCCTGACACCCGTTCCTGGAAAGCAGTTCCAAGCGCCCAGAGAAGTAAATTAGAGATTTCTGCATGAAGAAAACTAAAAGGGTCGGGGTTCCAGGCCCCACCCTACTTAATGAGGAAACTTACTTTCCTGGTCTATACAAGCACGAAATCTATCTGAAAAGAGGACTCCCTATAAACCAGCACGAACCAGTGGAATAAACCAGCTCTAAAGTGTGCTGGGAGGCTCTAACAAGGTGTTCTCTTTTACAGATAAAAATAACTCCGTACTTATCCCCCATCAACCTCTGAGAAGGGTGGAAAGAGGTCACAATCACCCCAAGGAGCACGGTTAATGAAGAGCATCTGGCCGATCAAGGTCTCAGAGAATACACAGGGTTGAGTAAACATAGTATCAAGTGTATTAAAACAATATAGGAAGAACCAGAAGTAGCCTCCTTTCAGAAATCCGATTAACCTCCTGTAACTCATTTTCTAGCTGTTGTCACTGCTGACTCACCTTCGGCAATCATGTGGGAAACAGCACAACGGCAAAGTAACACTCAGGCCTGCAGCATAGTGGTTAAAAGTGTGGGCTTTGCAGGCCAAGTACAGGAGTTCAAGTCTCAGCTCTTCCCCTTCCCAGCTACGTGTGTACGTGTGTGTGTGCGCGCACGCAGCTCACTGACATGCTCTAGGTCCCAGCTCCCCATCATAAAATGGGAAGGATTTTACCTGAGAGGTGTGGTGAGGACTGAGTGAGAAAAAGCACAGGAGAATTCAGAACACTGTCTGAAACGTAGGAAGGACTCAGCATGTCACTGTGGGTGCTGCACAGAGGTATGCCACATTGTATTACACAGCTGGAATCTCTTCTTAAAAGTTTTTGAATCAGGTCTTACTGCAGGGGTCCCCAAACTTTTTACACAGGGGGCCAGTTCACTGTCCCTCAGACCATTGGAGGGCCAGACTATAAAAAAAACTATGAACAAATCCCTATGCACACTGCACATATCTTATTTTAAAGTAAAAAAACAAAATGGGAGCAAATACAATATTTAAAATAAAGAACAAGTAAATTTAAATCAACAAACTGACCAGTATTTCAATAGGAACTATGGGCCTGCTTTTGGCTAATGAGATGGTCAATGTGCTCCTCTCACTGACCACCAATGAAAGAGGTGCCCCTTCCGGAAGTGTGGTGGGGGCCAGATAAATGGCCTCAGGGGGCCGCATGTGGCCCGCGGCTGTAGTTTGGGGACCCCTGTCTTACTGGCTTAACATGTAACCTCTTTTGCTGAGACATCCTCCTTCATTTTTTAAATCAATCTTGGAAAAACAACTTATGGAGTGACCTGCCCTTTTCATGGTAGTGCCAAATTTACCATGGTGTTTACGGGCACATCTGTAAGTACCCGTCTTCAATTCATCTACTGGAAAGGATTTTCCCTCCCTGCACCAACCCACAGGCTCAGTTATATCACCTAAGGGAAGAAGAAGCATGAATTATTTCTGTATCATTAGGTCCTGACCTGAAATAAACTTTTGCTTTTAATGTTAAAAATCTCATATTTAAAACTTTTATTATACCAATATGAAACAGCCTTATCTAAAGAACATTGTTTCCAAAACCAGGTCTTGCAGAAGACCACCATACTGTAAGCCAAAAGAACAAAAGAACACAACAACAAAAAACACTGAATACCATGACTTTCCTTGGTGCTCTAGGAGGACATAGAAATAAATGCCAGACACAAAGTAATATTAACAAGTGGATTAGCCCTGGCCGGTTGGCTCAATGATAGAGTGTCAGCCGGCATGTGGATGTCCCAGGTTCGATTCCTGGCCAGGGCACACAGGAGAAACGACCATCTGCTTCTCCACCCTTTCCCCTCTCCTTTCTCTCTCTTTCTCCCTCCTGCAGCCCTGGCTCAATTGGTTCAAGGCAATTGGCCCCGAGGACTGAGGATGGCTCTGTAGCCTCTGCCTCAGGCACTAAAATAAATGGCTCTGTTGCTGAGCAATGGAGCAGCAGCCCCAGATGAGCAGAGCATCGCCCCCTAGAGGGCTTGTCGGGTGGATCCCAGTCAGGGAGCAGGCGGAACTTTGTCTCTCTGCCTCCCCTCTCAGTGAAAATTTAAAAAGAAAAAACAAGTGGACTTTTTCCTTTTCCTCACTTTCTGTTCTCTGGCAAAGATTCTTTTATAACTAAATAGCTGAAAGTGGTACAATAACAACACACCAGTCTTAACAAACAGAGCATACCCCAGACCCGTCCTCTCGCAGAGGACGTACAGGGAACATTCCCACACACGACAAAGAACACTGTTCTGTGCTAACAATTACCAGCACCCCTTGTTAGCTTTGTCACCCACTTCTCTCCTCTCACACAGTGTTCCTCTAACGCCACATATTTGGCTTGGATCAACAATAAAACGCCTGAGATTCCTTTTTAAGTGACAATATTGCTTAGAATGACTCCAGACACCAGCCCAGATCCAGCTGTCCCTTACAGCTAAACATAGTGACCCAGACTCAACAGCTCACAGTAGACCCCACACAGGCTGGACAAGGAACAGCCTTCTTCCAGGTCCTGGAGCTCTCAATTACAATTTACCTGCATGTTTTTAAAACTTTTCCCCCATGACTCTTTTATGAAGTCTAGTAACTCCCATCACTTACCGGTCAGCAGCTTCTACATCAAAACAAAATCTTCTGTCAATGGAGTCGACATGCCGTCTGGTACAGTCTTTCAAAAAGAACACCTCGCCATCCCCCTGCAAATAATCATTTCAACACTCTCAGACACTACAGTATAAACACAGACACACTGAGGTGCCCTCTCATTGGTGGGGGGGCGGGGAATCAAGATATTAAGTCCCTTTATTCTATATATTATCTTCCAAACTAGTTTATTTAAACACTATTTAGAATCTTAGCCATTTTTGTCATTTTCTTTGGGTTTTCTGGATCCTGATTTAATGGCAGTGACAATAAAGATCTCATGTGCACCGATTTTAACATTAACAAAGCATTTTCCACGTGTTAGAATATGTGTTCCTTGTACTATACTCTTTTAAAGAGAATAATAAGTTGTTTTTGTTTCCCATTACATTATACCACAGGAAATAGCAGTAGTAGGTGATCATTTTTGACCTATAAAAATTTCGATGCCACGTGCATCTACCTGAGAGTACAGGAAGGGCACTAGATTGGCTCTCCTGATCATTGAAAGCTAGAACCACTCAATCTCTGTGGCTTTTGTTTCTTAAGTGAAGAGACTGACTTTATCTTTACTTTTTAAATATATATATATATATATATATTATTTATTCATCTTAAACAGGAGAAAGCAAGAGAGAAGGATGGGGGGGGGGAGAGAGAGAGAGAGAGAGAGAGAGAGAGAGAGAGAGAAGGGGGAGGAGCAGGAAGCATCAACTCCCATATGTGCCTTGACCAGGTAAGCCCGGGGTTTCGAACCAGTGACCTCAGCGTTCCAGGTTGATGCTTTATCTACTGTGCCACCACAGGTCAGGCAGCTTGATCTTTTTCCTTAATTTTTTTATGGTACCATTTTACCTCACTAACCCATCCTCCTAAAAGTATTAAAAAGAGGAAGGAAGGAAGGAGGCCGGAGATAGAAGCCGTGTGCGGGAACACAGGTCCTCAGCACAGAACTAATTGGACAAAGTCAGAGCACACCCTGCTGGAACAGTGTAACATTTTCTAGAATATGAGCATCAGGAGGTAATCTTAAACAAACATTCAAATACACAAATATTGAAAATACCAGTTACAGTTATTATGTATTCTTTTATTGTTTGGTGGCTAAAACAGACCTCCATAATTAGGCAGACATGACTCGGGACCCGAGCGAACTCTGAAAGGACACTCGGATGACACCTCATGCCGAACCTTAACCCCCTCGGCCCTGCAAGAGCGCCATCCTCAGGGCCGCCTCTTCTCCACGAGCCTGATTTTCCACGCCTGCTTCACGACTACAAAAATGTATCTGTATTATAAGATATCTTAATGTTAAAAGAAGATACAAAGTATATGGAAATAAACCTGGATAAGCCCTGACCATAGAAACCCATGCATTCAAGTAAAAAAAAAAAAAAATGGTGTTTTCTGGCCTATTTTATTTAGAAACAACAACAAAAATTTTAATCCTAAAATAATAAAATAAAATGTATTTATGATCAGTGAACACAAACATCATTCCGGCGCCACCCTCAAAGACACCCTCACACAGAACACAAAGGGTTAAGTGCAGCACTCACAAGTTTCCCGCCAGATCTGTGCTCAAAGGGGATCATGTTGAATTTCTTGGCCGCTTTCCGATACATGCAGTAGTGTTTGACCCAGCTGGACCCGAATGGAGCAGGCCCTGAAACAAGAAACAGAGCTTTTCTATCTTCTCTCCTAAAGAAGCAAGTGCACAGAGTTCCACAGGACTAAAGAGGGAGCCCAGGAAGCAGCAACTATGAAGGTTCAAGGCAACAAGTCAGCAGAACAGCTCGTTTGTATAAAAGGGACAAGCCAGGGGAAGAAGGCTCTGAGGGCTTCCGTGAGAAAAGACCCTACTGTGTTCAGCAAAGAGAAATGGGTTAAAGACATTTTTCTAACAGTCAGTGGGACTTTCCTCTCACACCTGAAAAGCTGTTCACTGTAAACTATATATATTTTTTCTGGGTGCTAAGAGTTTGTGAGGGTTTCAAGCATTCCATTTGACCACTTTGGACTCAATGCCGGCCTTTCAAACTGACAAGAATTGTAGAATCACAAGTGTTCAAAAAAACACACAGTCCAGAAATCCAGCGAGTTGCTTTGAGTCCACTTTGGCTCGTTGGTGAGCAACGGCCCTGCCGATGGAAAAGCCATGCTTTGAAAGGAAGTGTGAAGAACTCAGGGGTGAGCTGTCCACAGATGCACCAGAACGTTCCCAGGACCACTTCTGACCTCTTGCTAAGTCAGTATTGCCATCACCAGAGCTCTTAAAAGACAATGGTCAACGTCTGGGGGACCTAGCATACAGCATTTCGAGAGCAGTCAAGGTCCAACAAAGGTCTACAGTTTTTTTTTTCTTCCACCAAGTAAAAGCATTTTTAAAAAGCAATTTAACATCTGTTATCACCATCATTTCAAAACAAACAAGTAAACTTTCTACACCTAAAACTCAAGAAGGACAAAGTTAGGAGGAAAAAAGAACTCACTTGGATAAGTACGTTACATTTAGCTTTAGGAAAGGCCAGTTCCATTCTCTTGGCTGGGGGATGGGGTGGGGCATGAAAGGGGTCCCTAGGCCAGAATCAGGCTCGTCTCAGGCCATCATTAGTCCCCAGATTAGACTCAGAGAGTCACTGTGTGTTATCATCAACCGCTAGCATCTGGAGCTTGTTCCAGAGTTCATGAAAACAGAATACTGCACTGATATTTCATTCAATGCTCAGAATAAAACCTCAAGGACAGGATGGTATATTGTTGTCATGTCAATATTAAAAAAAAAACACTAAAAAAACTCAAGCTCAGACCAAATGCCCAAGAAATGACAAGGCCAAACCACAAGAGTCTCTGAGCCCAACAGCAAGGTCTCCGCACCAGCAAGGCTGCCGACCCCTCCTGACACCCACGTGACCCTACCACACTACCAGCTCAGAGCACAGGGCTCATGATGATTTTCGCATCCCAGTGAGCTCCAGGCCGCTGCAGGGGAGGGTGCACCGGGGAGCCCAGCGACCAAGCCACAGGCCCACACTGAGGAGGTGCGTGTCTAGGGACATTACTCGCCCATCTGAGCGAACATTTTCCCATTCGCAAGTGGAGCGACAGGGCCTTACACTTTCCAGGGTTCTTTTTTTGTGGGGGAAGGGGCTGTATTTTTCTGAAGTTGGAAACGGGGAGGCAGTCAGACAGACTCCCGCATGTGCCCGACTGGGATCCACCCAGCACGCCCACCAGGGGGCGATGCTCTGCCCATCTGGGGCGTCGCTCTATCACAATCAGAGCCATTCTAGCGCCTGAGGCAGAGGCCACAGAGCCATCTTCAGCACCTGGGCCAACCTTGCTCCAATGGAGCCTCAGCTGCGGGAGGGGAAGAGAGAGACAGAGAGGAAGGAGAGGGGGAGGGGTGGAGAAGCAGATGGGTGCTTCTCCTGTGTGCCCTGGCCGGGAATCGAACCCGGGACTCCCGCACACCAGGCCGACGCTCTACCACTGAGCTAACCGGCCAGGGCTCCAGGGTGCTTTTAATGGAATACTGAGACAGGCTGTCTAAAGAGCTTAGCACCGTGCCTGGCACATAGTTAACGAGAAAACAATTTTGCCACTCTTGTTTTTCTGGGTTTTTTTCCCAAGTCCAGTTTCAGCCCAACTCCAAAAAGGAAAGAAACAGTAAGAATCCAGAAAGTAAAGTTTCCTGTGGGGTTTTTTTCCTCCCACTTGGACACATGACACAAACATTCAACCTGTTTCTACCCTATGTTTTAATTCTTTCAAATTCAATAAACTGAGATTAAGAAGGGAAAGAAGCATCAGAAAGATTCAGGACTCTGCCAGGCCATCAGGCTTTCCTTCATGATGACAAAGGGCCCAGAAGGAATAAGGACGAGTGGACAAGGAACCACCATCCTGTGGGCTGAACATAACCAACCACACCTTCCCCGGAAGGCACCCTCCGCCAGGGAGTGGGCAGGCTGATGGTCCAGGCCCCTCTGTCAGCCCCACTGGACAGATGAAATGAAAGCTGTGAAGCCCCGCCCCCCTCAGTGGTCAAGGGAGGGACAGGGTGGAGGGGTGGGGGGGGCAGCAAACATGGAAATGTTTCCCCCCTCGCCTCCTCTCAGCTAAAGAGCCATCACGTTCTACAGCTGGAGAAGCAAACTTCAGGAGCGAAAAGGTGAAAGTAAGACCAAGTCGTCAGAAGTTAAGAAAAGAGTTTTGGGTGCCTTCACTTCAAAACAAGGACCCTTCTCTGCGCTGGCTCGTCACTAAGACACCGCACGAAAGACTCTGGGAAAGACGTGAGGATGCCACCACCTGGGAATACGTTTCATGGCCACCTGCAATCAACCTGGTAGTGACAGTAAGAACAAGCAACCTCGAACCGGTGTGGAAAAGCGATCGCGTGTGATGGAAGGAGAGAGATCTGTCCCTCTGGACTTCAACAAGGAGCAGCAGGGCTGAGGGCGGGGCCGACGGGGTGGGAGGGGGTACCTGCGCAGTCGCAGTATGCAGTTTTACCCCCTTGTACAGAAGGACTTGAGCGTCCAAGGATTTTGGTATCTGCAGGGTCCTGGAACCAATGCCCCCGAAGATGTGGGAGGACAACAGTATACAAGTGTGCGTGCCTGTGTGTGCATGTGTTGGTGCTAAGGAGGGGGTCAGGCAGGAGGAGGAGGAAGAGACTACCCCGCCTCACTTTCAGCCTCCCGCCAAGCTCTGGCTCCCTTCCGAGGGACCACAGGATATAAAGGGGGCGGGGGGCTGGAAAGCATAGTTCACTGTCCCTTCCCTAGAGTAGGAACGTGTTTTCCCCCAAAACTGCAGTGGGAGGAGGCAGAGGAAGCGAAAGGAATAATTGTTCCACAAATATCAGAGTGGTCAGAGAAGCCGTTATCTAGCAGGCCTGGAGGAGCCCGGTGGCCGGCGGCCTTACTTTTCTCCTGCACGTACAGGTAGCCCTCAGCCGTGAACGGGCTGGCGCGCTGGTGGTCCCGGGGGTTCTGCCGGATCTTCCTCATCAGCTCCTCCACCTCCGACCTCGCGCCCTCGAAGCGCGTCCGCGTCTGGAATGCATCAAACACGCGCGCGCATGCGCGCCCAGGATTTCAATTCTCCCGTGAGTTTTTTCATTTACCTTTTTTTTAAAAGTCTCTGGATAACTGTAATTAAGTTTGTAGCATCTTTTCTGTAAGTTTCACCCAGCCTTCCCAGGGTGTCTCCTTGTGGAGAAAAGGGGTGAACAATGGTACAATAGCTAACAGAGGAGCCAAGGTAAGTAGAGATTATTTACTTTAGACGCTTGCTAAACCAAGAATAATTCTCTCATTCACCCTAAGAATGCCTGCATCCACCTCTCAAAACACTGCTAAATCTCACAGACCATACAGAATCCACCAGGGACACACCTGATCAGTGTGACTCGTTACTGTGATACTCGCACTACGTCTAAGTGCTGAGACTCTGAGAGACATCAATCACTCTTCCTTTAAACTTAATTACGGGTGTCATGTTTCCCAGGTCAAGCCACCTGCACTTGAAAATGACATTTCTTCTCAGAAGAAGAAAGGGGATGGGAAAAAAATCTCACCTACAAATAATGTCTTTGATATCTGAGGAGAGAAGTCACATTTCTGAGACCAAGAAATGCGTGGTTTGCCGTTATCTCTGTCTAACATGTCTGCTGACAGCGCACACGCAGGTGTGGGACGGAATTACCTCGGCGACTGCTGAGTCAGCACCAGCAAGCCTCTGGACGTCTCAAAAATAATTGTATTAATACTGAAAAACTGCTGACCTGAGCACTGTGGGGGAGCTGAACTGAATACCACTTATATTTCTCCCCTCTCCTCCTCGTAATGAAAGGGTGACTAAGGGTCCTAAGAACAGAAAAATGAAAGAACGGGACATGTTTTTAAGGGGGTGGGGATCTGACATGTAAACTGTGAAGGGTAAAACATTTCGCAGAGACTTAAATACAAGCTGAGAGGTTTCTGTAAGATCTGTGTGTGGTAAGAACTTACAAGCTGCAGAGAGCGTGGAGCACTTTGCTGAAGGCCGGTTCCTCTGGCGCCCCCATTTCTCTTATCTCCGGGGCTTCCCATCCCCATCTCAATAGTGATCATACCCTGTACTTTTGCTACGATTCCTCCTGACCCTCACATCTTTCCATCTGTGTTTTATACATACGTATACTCATACACGTGTGTGCGTACCATACATGCAGAGATGGGAGTGTGGGGACACACAGATACACACACATTTCTATTCACCCTGTAGTTTCATTATTTACATTAATGTTCAAATTGTCATAGACGGGACCAGTGGGGCCCTTTTCAGCTGGCTCCTGTGTCGTTTGACATGGGCCCTAATTTTCTAAGCAATCCCTTACCTCCTGATCCAAAAAGGAGTCCCCAGTTCATCTTATACTTTTTCTGTGGCCCAGTCCTAATATCAGCCACTTCCACAACAGAGTTCTTGTTCCTTTTTTAAAAAAAATTTTTTTCCATTGATTTGAAAGAGTGAGAACTACCCCACAGAGCAGGACTATAGTTAACATCGCTCTATGATATAGGTGTTTAAAAGTTGACAGAACAGTGCTAGACCGGCTGAAGGAGCACAGGCCTGATAAGTTGTACAAAAAATTTATTTATGCATCTGCAAAACAGACGGGCTGAGGCCCCAGTGCCATCAGCCGAGAGCTGCAGGAAGGGGTGTCTGATAAGGGGGTTGCTGCAGGCATTTGTTGGCATGGGGTTGGCTGCACCTGGACATGCTCAGATTAGCATATCTTGGTTTGTTGCCTTTGGTCACAGACTGTCTCCCTTTCCCAACTCTCAGGTCTCTCCCAATGGCCTTGTCCCAAGGATGCTCCTCAGAACCTGTGGGGGGGGGGGGGGTTGCTTATAGGGAAGGGGAGGTGGCTGAGGAAGATGTTTAATGAAGAAGTTGCCCTAGTGAGACGCTGGGTGAGGGGAACTTGAGTTTAAAGGGGTTTTGGATTTAAAGAAGCCCTGAACCCAAACCTAACAAACAGTAGACCCTAAAAGTTCTCACCACAAGGAAAAGCAATTTTTGGATACTACAAGGTGACTGATACAAACTAAACTTATTGTGGTAATCATTTTGCCATATATCTAAGTCAAGTTCTGTCAACCTTAAACTTCCACAGTGTTGTCTGTCAATTATATTTGGCTCAGTGGTAGAGTGTCAGCCTGGCATGCAGGAGTCCCAGGTTTGATTCCCGGCCAGGGCACACAGGAGAAGCGCCCATCTGCTTCTCCACCCCTCCCCCTCTCCTTCCTCTCTGTCTCTCTCTTCCCCTCCTGCAGCCAAGGCTCCATTGGAGCAAAGTTGGCCCAGGCGCTGAGGATGGCTCCATAACCTCTGCCTCAGGCGCTAGAATGGCTCTGGTCGCAACAGAGCAACACCCCAGATGGGCAGAGCATTGTCCTCTGGTGGGCGTGCCTGGTGGATCCCGGTCAGGCGCATGTGGGAGTCTGTCTGACTGCCTCCCCATTTCCAACTTCAGAAAAAAATAAAATAAAATAATTGATAAATTTGAAAAAAAACTGGAAAAGTAAAAATTAAAAGAAATTATGTGACTTTTGATTATAAAAACATACTTAGTGACTTTTCCAAAAAACATGGGAAGTAAATTATATGAAAACTTTAAAAAGAGCCACCAGGTGGCAGAATTCCCTGCGCCTCACCCAGTTGGTGAGCAGTTTCTTCTGCTGATTGACCAGAAGGTGGCAATGTAACCTCAGTTTCTCAGTTAAAACATCAGCTGGGTTTTAGTTTTATGACTTTTCATTTAACAGATAAAAGATACACATATCAGACATTTTCTGATACCAGAAAGCTTTTGTTTCCTTACATTCTGAATGTTGATCTGTAGTTCCATTTTGTAGTGATTGAAGTCTTTGGCAAGTTCATGGCCCTGATGGTAGAAAGCAAACATTCCCTGAAAAAATGACAGCATCTAAGACAAAGAAGAAAGTGTCATTAGCACCAAAAAACTTGGGGGGAAAAAGCAAAACATAAAAACAGCCATGTAGTGTCCCTTATCTCACCATGATTCAAGAAGTCAATTAAATCCAACTGCATCTTACCTATAAATTAGTTCTTTAAAAAGAGGATTTCCGATTTTTTTTCACTAAATGCCAAAGCCATGAAACAGCTTTTATAGAATAATATGTATGAGAAATGGAATTCTATATTATTCATTGGCTCTTTGTGGTCAAAAGAATTGTGCTATTCATTTATAACTGAAACTTTTATCACTGTGGAGAGATTCTAGAAGGAGAGTAAAATCGCAGAATCAAAGAGCTCAATGGCCATCAGCGTAGTGCAACCTGTTTGGCCACAAGGACATTCAGTCTCTGGAGCAGAGAGAGGGGCAGAGGCGGGGTGGTACTCAAGGTGGTATTCCCACCAGCCCTCCACCTGCCCCTCTCAATGAGAAGGCAGCTGCTTCTGCCCCTCCTGTGAGTGAGTCTGAAGTGAGTAAAGGTGATTTGGGGTAAGAGCTTAGGAAATCCTGACATCTTGAATTTGGGGCTCTGTCATCAAATGGCCTCGAGGGGTCAATTTCCAACTTCAGCACTGTTACGAGAAGTCAGGCAATCTGCTGAAACCTGCCCTTTGCTAAATGAGATGATAAAAATATTTCTTCCTGCGTTATTCTGTGGAATAAAGTGCATGAACACAGTAAAAAACCTAGAACAAGGACTTGAACAATGAGCACTGTAAACGCTCAATAATGTCATCCACTATTGTTGCTTCACATAAAAAGGAAGCTTTAAGGCCGACCAGGCGGTGGCGCAGCCATCCGATAGAGTATCGGACTGGGATGCAGAGGATCCAGACTCGAAACTCGGAGGTCACCGGCTTGAGCACGGGCTCATCCAGCTTGAGCACAGGGTCACTGGCTTGAGCATGGAGTCATAGACATGACCCATGGTCACTATCTTGAAGCCCAAGGTCACTGGCTTGAGCAAGGAGTCACTCACTCTGCTGTAGCCCCCAGTCAAGACACATATGAGAAAGCAATCAATGAACAATTAAGGAGCCACAATGAAGAATTGATGCTTCTCATCTCTCTCTCTTCCTGTCTGTCCCTATCTGTCCCTCTCTGTCTGTCTCTGACTCTATCACAAAAATAATAATAAAAAAAAGCTTGAAGAAAGCTTTTTTCTTTAATTTAGATTAATTCTGTTACTCCAACTGGACTATAGCTTCTATGAATGCCAATTTTTAAATAACCATTACTTGATTTTTTCCCTCAACGTTGCATACACACTGGATAAATTGTAAAGCACATGAACTTTACAGCAATAAAGCTGCTTTTTAAAAATCACACACAAAAACATCTACATTAAAATACTGAAAATCAAATTCATGTTTCTGAATTTTTTTTGCTAACACCCACAGTATGAAATATCGTTTGCATTTTGATTCAGAAGATAAATATATTCACATATGTGCCTAAACATTAATATATGAAGAACTGAAGCTATTAGAATATATCTATATAAGCACACACAAAAATCCTATGTTTCTAAAATAAGTATAAAGCAATGTCAGAGTAACTCACAAAATAAGTTTCAAGGCCCTGGCCGGTTGGTTCAGTGGTAGAGCGTCGGCCTGGCGTGCGGAAGTCCTGGGTTCGATTCCCGGCCAGGGCACACAGGAGAGGCACCCATCTGCTTCTCCACCCCTCCCCCTCTCCTTCCTCTCTGTCTCTCTCTTCCCCTCCCGCAGCCAAGGCTCCAATGGAGCAAAAGATGGCCAGGGCGCTGGGGATGGCTCCTTGGCCTCTGCCCCAGGCGCTAGAGTGGCTCTGGTCGCGACAGAGCAACGTCCCAGATGGGCAGAGCATCACCCCCTGGTGGGCGTGCCAGGTGGATCCTGGTCGGGCGCATGCGGGAGTCTGTCTGACTGCCTCCCCATTCCTAGCTTCGGAAAAATACAAAAGAAAAATAATAATAATAAGTTTCAAACCTTCCGCACACTGGTTCCTAACTTAGGTTGCCATTAGCACTGTGACTTGCGATAGAAATAACCTATTAGCAGTAATTGCTGAAATTACCCACGTTGGAACCGGTGTACTTGCTTCAGAAACAAACTTGGACAGAGTGAAGATTTTCCCACCCACCCTCACTCACATTTGCAATATTTCCCATTCCATGCTGCTGGGCAAACGAGGCTGAGGACTACGCACATGTCAGTGACTCCTTGACATCATGGCTACCTGCGTCTGCCCTTTACAATTCGTGATGCCCTCCCTGCCTCATGTGTGTGCACTACTGCCTCTGGAAACCAGGCATGAAATCCAGAACGATAAACTTCTGCATCACACCCCAGAGGTCTTGCAACAGAACAACCCCAGCTGCGGTACTTACAGGTTCCACGAATTCAAACTTCTTCCTCTCCTGGATTTCCTGCAGCTTACATACATATTCCAGAGACAGTTCGTAAAAGTGCTGGCGGGTCTGCTCCACTTGGACGTCTGCCTGCGGTGAAACAATTGAGGCTGGTCGAATGACAGAGACCGTGAGGAGTGACACTCTTGCTCGGAGGTCAGCAAAGCTGCCATCCCCAGGCCAAATGGCCTGCCGCCTTGTTTTTCTAAATAAAGCTGTCCTAGAGCACAGCCATGACTAGTGGTTCATATACACTCTCTGGCTACTTTCCTGCTCCAACACCTGGGATGAGCGGGTTGCAACAGGGACCTCATGGTGGGCCGACGTCTAAAACACTTACTACCGACCCTGCGCAGGAACAGCATGCCCCCCCCCACTCTGTGCGGGAGAGTGACCCCCGAAGGACTGAAGATGAAACTGGAAGGTTCTTTGTGGAAAAACACACCCAGACAACTGACACACACGGTGGAACTACCCACACGCAGAATCAAAACCTCACAAACATTATTTCCATGAATAAATCTTCTAAGACTGAGGTTGGCCAGGGAGTGAGACTGGGGACGTGCCAGTCACCTCAGCACTCACGAGTGAAGGCAGCAGGTGAGCCAGTGGCCATCATGGCACCATCTCAAGGCCCCGGCGCTCCAAGGCAAGTGAGGGCTTGAAGCCCGTGTCAGTACGCCAAGCTCCTGAGGCCTCACGGTGTCTCATCCCCGGGAAGGGAATGGCACCAGATGGTCAGGGCACTGCTCAAGAAAAAGAAAAAGGTCCCAGCTTATCCTCTCTAACTAGAAAGAAATTGGGAGAGGACTATAGGTCCACAGAGGAACAGGCAGGAAAGAATTCTGGGCCCAGAAACCATTCTTACAAGCCGTCGTGTAATATATTGTCCTAATTTGGCTCATTTTACTTTTTAAATTATTTATCTGGACATTTCTCCAAAGAAGACACACAGAGGGCGGCAAGAACACAAGAAGGTACTCAACATCACTCATACAGGAAACGAGATCCCACCGCACACCCATCAGGATGGCTACGATCGGAATACACAGAAAGTAAATATGTCAGCGAGGATGTGGAGACACTGGAACCCTTGTGCACTGCTGGTGGGAATGGAAAATGAAGCAGCCGCCACGGTAAACAGTATGGCACACTCCAAAAAAACAAAAACTAGGACCACCTTGGGACCCAGCAATTCCGCTTCCAGGTACATATACCCAAAAGAACTGAAAACCATCTCAATGGATGTTTGCACACCCAGGGTCATGGCCGCATTATCCACAGAACCTATAATGTGAGGGCGATCCAAGTATCCACCAAAAGACGAACGGATAAACAGAATGTGGTATTTACATAAAATGGAATGTTTCTCAGCTTCAGAAAGGAGGAAAACTCTGACCCATGCTCCAACATGGATGAACCTTGAAGACACAACGCAAAGCGAAATAAGCAAGTTACAAAAGGACCAATAGGGTATGACCCCACTTACAAGAGTGCCTAAGACAGTCAAATTAGAGAGACAGAAAACAAAGTGGTGCTTGCCAGGGGCTGGGGGTGGGGAGTGGAGGAGAAAATGGGGAGTCATTACTAAATGAGCAACACAATTTCAGTTTAGAAAGATCAAAGATGTTCTGGAGATGGATGGTAATGATGGTTGCCCTACTATGTGACTGTACTGAATGCCACTTAATTGTACACTTGGAAATAGTTAAAATCGTAAATTTCATGTTTAGATAGTTTACCGCAACAACTTAAAAAAAAACTGGGGCAGGACGACTGTTAAGTAATTGACATATAATAAAAAAATTTTAGCATCAAATGATTTTAAGCAAAATAATGTTTAAATGTCAAAATAAGAGTGTAACTAAGCCAAAATGAGAAGTTCTACCTCTCTTCAGAATCATGGTATTTTTATACTTCTAAAAACCAGAGTTTTGATAGTTCAGCAGTTAACAGGTACAACTCTCAGCAAAAATAATGTAATTTTGTTGGGTATTTAACAAAGGGAAGAGGAGCTATGAGTAGATTCTTCATGTTATTATTATTGGGAAATGTCCTTCAAGAAAATTGCACCAAAGTCAGATTTACCAAGGGTTTGTTTTCTTTTTGTTTGTTTTGTGGGGTTTTTTCATTTTATCTTAGCAGATTCTTTCACCTGGTTGCTTGTGATACTGCGATGACCCTAGCATTTCCAGCCAACTCCTGTCCACACCCCCGTAACTGTTCTGACTGTTCAGAACTGCTGGGCTGGGTGCCACATGAATAAATCACCAACACTGTCAATGGCCCGTCACATACAACAGTGCCACAAACACCCAAATTCTACCTACAGCACGCTCCTTAGCCTGACTCAAGTCTAAGAGACAATCACTACGTACGTGCTGCAATAATAAGTATGTTTGGCCTGGGTCCCAGGTTCCTGGCACAAAGCTCCTACGACCCGTGATATTTCCTGAGCACTGGGAGTGCCTCTTACCACACAAGCAGCCCCTGCAGGGAACACCTGAGACAGGGATCAGAGGACTGAAACTTTCAGCTCCAGCCCCGCCTCTGGAGACAGGATGGGGGCGAGGGGATTACAGATTAAGCCCCATAAAACTCTTAAATAAGAGCTGGTGAGCATCCACGCTGGTGAGTGCATCTACAGGCCGGGAGGGTACACACCCCAGTGTCATGGAGACAGAAACCTCTGTACTTGGGACCCACCCTTCCAGACTTCGCCCAGGGGGCACTTCTTGATCTTGATCGGGCCGTTCATCTGTATCCTTTACATGAGCCTTTATAACAAACGGTAAACTTAAGTAAGGGTTTCCCTGAGCTCTGTGCATTCATTGCAGGAATGGTCAGGGAAAACTCCTAATAAGGTAACCTCTGACTGCAGAAGGCCTGAAACAGTGTGGGAAGGAGTGAGGCCTGCAGACCTGGGTGAGAAACGTACAGGCAGTAAAAAGAACAAGCCCAAGGCCTGGAGCACGGAGCCCACTGCCCAGTCCAGCCAGAGCCAGGTGGTCCTTGTGGGTGGTGGGCAGGGTGGGGGCCCAGGCCTCTGTGACAAGGATGTGGAGAAAAGAAACAACATGAAGGCTCACTCTGCTTGCCGTACAGAAAATAAACTGTAGGAACACGTGGGTGGCAGCAGGAAGACCCATCTAGAGGCAAGGCTTTTGCCGTAATCTGCTGAGAGAGGCCGGCAGCTAGGCCAGGGCAACGGTGGTTGGGAGAAACGGCCGCATTCTGAGTACATTCTGGAACTAAAGAAGACAGACACCAACAGGCTGGGTGGGGATAGGAGGGAAAGGGTGTGGGTGACCCTACAGATTCTGCCTGTGCCATGTGGAGGATGAGACCCCTAACTGGAGAGTGAAGCGGACATGGAAATGAACTCAGGGCATGGAAATCCCTTCAGGATACCTGAAAACAGAGCGGAGGGGAGGAGGGAGGGAGCCGAAGGAAAGCCTGTAAAAGCTACAGCTGTCGTTGCAAAGCTGAAAACTGACCGGGCAGGGGATGAAGGAGCAGACGTGATGTAACCGGTTTGTGGTTTCCTACTTCCCACTGAAGAGAAGAGAGAGCCCTACCTACCCACAGTATTGTAGTGAGGATTAAGGACAGAAAGTGCCTTCCTCTGTTACAAACTGTCAAACGTCAGGCAAAGGTATTGAAGAGACAAAAGAAAATGTAACATATGGGTAATGTCAACATGACCACACACATTGTGCAACTGCAGTTTCTGACATTAAAAAGTAAGTAAAACCAACCCAGGCTGGTACCAGAGTTTCTGTTGTTAGTGTCTTTTTAATGATTCAAAAAATGCATATTGCAGTGGTAGATTGTGCCCAGATTCCTTACGTGTTTAAAAATAAACAAATGAGAAAAATAAAGAAAACACACTTTTGTAGGATGAGTCAAGAGCCTAACAGCTGTAAACAGCATTATTTTTAACAAAAGCACATGTTCTAACGTGGAAACCATTGAGTTCGAATTCAAGTGTGTCAGAGAAAAAGCACATGGCAGGAAATTTTGAAAAGACAAAGAGAAAAATGAGAGGTATGATATAAATTCCTTTCTCCTTACATATGGCTCCCTCAAAAAAAAAACACGAGTCCATTAACAAAAGTAAAACAGATGTTCCCTTCCCAATGGAGCGAAACCTCCTGCATCTTCAGCATTAAATAAGGCTGATGCTACCTTCACACAGAAGCCAAATGGTACAAGAACTTAGTGAAGTTCAATTCATCTCTTCAAGTATTCTTGAAAGCCAACTAATGAATCTATTCCTGAAAATAATGTATCTGTTCTTCAGGAATGCTGGTTGAAATTGTTCCCATGAATGTAAGCTGAGAACCAAAGACTGTAATATTCTGAGTCCATACTGAATGGCTCACTGTCAGATGTACCAATTATTGGGTGTCTAGTTTCACAACTTTCTCCTTAATTCAAGAGACTACATAATCATCTTTTTTCCATCTCTCATAACCTGAGATGAAAAGGCTTCAGAAGAAAAAGCACCTTCAAAAACAAAAGACATGCAAATATAATATATGGTGATAGAAGAATTGACTTGGGGTGGTGAGCACGCAATGCAATATATTCACGCTATAGTATAGAATTGTGCACTTGAAACCTATAGAGTCTTATTAACCAATGTCACCCTGCTAAATTCAATAAAGAGACATGCACCGCTTATTAAATTTTAGAAATGAATGAATAGAAAAATAAAAAACAATACCTCTTGCAAATGGGAGTCTTTCTTTTTCGCTGATAAATTCAGATGTTTATCAATTAGGCTATAGTTCTTCTCTGTCTCTTTGTCAAACTTCTTTTTTTCTTCCTACAAATCAGAAAAACACAAGCACTGGGATTAAACAGGGAAAAATGCATGCACATAGTAAAACCACTGGGAAGCTCAAAATAGGCAAAATATCTGAAAATAAAAGGAAGTACTACTGCGTGGGATGAAGTTTCCAGAAAAATCTATCTGTGCCCAGGCTACCGTGTTAGTAATCCACAAACAGCATTAGAATTGAAGAGTCACTTATCTTTTCCTTTGCCCCCTTGAATGAGCTTTTTTCCAAGCCTGTTATTTTTCAACTCTTCATACTCATCAGTGTGTAGAATTAATGCTGTGTCACTTGTCCCACATTAAAAAAATTTTTTTAAAGACATAAAGCTTTTTAAAATTTCTTAAAGAACACAAAGCTTAAAAAAGCCAACTTGCCATAGATTTTGGCATAAAAATGGAACTCATTTAAAACTGAGTAACTTTTTATACATAAAGGAATAATCATCACCACACAGGAAAAATATTGGGAAAGGCTCTCCCTAATTGTCTCCAGTATGACTGCAACAATCAATCAGCTCCTTGACTGGAAATGTCAGCACCTTTCCCAACCCTAGCAGTGATTTCTAGAACACCATCTGAAGGGCCTAAAATAATCCTGACATACTGGTACCGAGACCCTGCAGGTAACATTGCAGCTGTCCTCCAGGTACTGCCTAGAGCTAGCACATGCTTTCTTTTGCTACATAGGAGCTTTCTGAGAAAACAAGCAACCAACATTTTAAATGCAGAGAAGACAGACTATCTCCGCTAACCCTGCTTGCCAACTTAAGCAGATGTGCCATAAACATTCTGAGCACCAATGAGAGCACACTCTGTCCTCACGCTGTCCAAATGTTTCCATTAACTCCAAGCTCTCCCAGACTCGCCAAGGCCTCCTGGCAAGGAACATTCTCTGCCCTCTGTTCCAACTTCCGTTTCTTAAAACAAAAATAACGAACTAGTCCAGCCCTTTCTGGTATGATCTTTTCCTACTGGGCAAAGAGATGGAATGAAGGCACGTAAATTCTATTCCTTTGCAGTCATCCCCTTCTTTTTCACCATGCGTGACTACAAACTACTGTGGGGGGGGGGACCGAGGACTGAAACGCCTCCAGCTCACCTGAAGACCCCACCCTGATGGAGAAGAGACCCAGGAACTGCAGTGCCTCCCCATTTCTACTCCAAGTTAACGACAAACTAACTGCACAACTTCAAAAAAAGAAAGAAAGAAAGAAAGAAAGAAAGAAAGAAAGAAAGAAAGAAAGAAAGAAAGAAAGAAAGAAAGAAAGAAAGAAAGAAAGAAACATTTAACAATTCCGATCCTTAGTTTTCTCATTGAGATCATCAGAAATTTTTTTGGTACAAGCTTGCTCATAGATCCAATCCTAAAATTCTGCATCCTATAATTCACCCATGTGTCAGAATAAACTTTTGGTGAAAAGAAATCACTTTTTCTTTATGCTCAAGGATTAATTTAGCACCTTTTTTTCAGTATGTAAGTAAGGCATAAATATATGGCTGTCTTCTATTTTTCATGATTATACTCTTCATCAACTATTTAACAGAAAAATAAAGTAAAATAAACATATGGCCATTACTTCCAAATCTCTATTTTTAAAAGCTGAGATTGTAGCATACACTCTGGCTCAGGTGTCAGGAGACTAGGGTGCTAGTCATGGCTACTTAGGGTTCCAGCTGCACAGACTCTCTGCATTGTCTGAGATACCAGTTTCCCGGGTTTAAAGGGAACAGGAACAGAAGTCATGCTGCTGCATTTACGACAAGAATGCTGCCGTGCACGATCACAGGGTAAAGAATTCCGTTATATTTGCAGATCACTACCTACTAGGAATACTGGAAACGTTTCCTCCTATGATTTCATCTAAAGAACAGCACGGGACAAAAGAAGGAGCGATGCTAAAAGCAGCATCAGAACACCCAGCACTGTCTACCACGCTGGCATACGGAAATGACCACGTGGCTCAAGTTTGGAATGAAAGAAAATAGTGATAGCAAGGCTCTGTGAAGAAGGAATGTAGCCAAGAAACAACACAATACCCACCAATCAGAGGTGGAAATACATTCATTCACACAGGGTACAGCATTATACGAATGCTACTGAGTCGTGGGACTTAAAGAGCCATTTCTTTCTGCATTTGCTCTCAGCACCCTTAGAGATAATTCTTGTTTCTTTGTGCTAATACAACTTTTTGTGCTGAAACAATATGCATGTTTCTTTAATACTACAATAGAGGACACATATGCATATATGCATGGATTATATATAAAAAAAAAGTGAGAAACGTAAGAGAAAGGTTCTATCAAGGATCAAATTAAAGACAAAGGAAAAACTTTTTTTTTTTTTTGTATTTTTCTGAAGTTGGAAATAGGGAGGCAGTCAGACAGACTCCCGCATGCGCCCGGCCAGGATCCACTTGGCACACCCACCAGGGGACGATGCTCTGCCCATCTGCAGCGTCGCTCTGTTGTGACCAGAGCCACTGTAGCGCCTGAGGCACAGGCCATGGGGCCATCACCAGCGCCCGGGCCATCTTTGCTCCAATGGAGCCTTGGCTGCTGGAGGGGAAGAGAGAGACAGAGAGGAAGGAGAGGGGGAGGGGTGGAGAAGCAGATGGGTGCTTCTCCTGTGTGCCCTGGCCGGGAATCAAACCCGGGACTTCCGCACGCCAGGCCGACGCTCTACCACTGAGCCAATCGGCCAGGGCAGGAAAAACTTTTTTATAAACCTGCATTACAAACTCAAGCGCAAGTCAGGTAGTAACATAATGACTAAAGCAAGCCTGAAGTAGAACTCATCAAGGCAGGCGGGGCAATAAGCCTTCCCCATTGCAGAGGCAGAGGGGTAGGCAGCCCCAATGCAGCCCCAGCCAATGTCTACCCCAGGGAAATACAGGCCCCACACACAGGCCGTGTCCTCTGGTTTTTCTGGAGGAGCTGAAAACCCCAGTGACTTTTAAATAGTGGCAACAATTTTTTTCAAGCTTTTGACATGACTAAGCCAAACAGAAGTATGTTCACAGGTTAAATATGATTCACAGGTGGTCCACTTGTGATCACTTATGATATCTCACATGAAGGAAAGAATAGTAAAGACCTATTAATTAACCAGAATAATCAGTCAAATAAGATGCACACTATATAAATGGTAGAGGAGACTCATAAACCTAAGAACCAGATTTTAAATAATCAGATTTTTTTTGTTTGTTTTTTGTTTTGTTTTTTTGTGACCGAGCCAGAGAGAGGAACAGATAGGGACAGACAGACAGGAAGGGAGGGAGATGAGAAGCATCAATTCTTCACTGCAGCTCCTTAGTTGTTTAGTGAATGCTTTCTTACATGTGCCTTGACTGGGGTGATGACAGCAGAGCAAGTGACCCCTTGCTCAAGCCAGTGACCCCACGCTCATGCTGGTGAGCCTGTGCTCAAGCTGGATGAGTCCGCGCCCAAGCCAGCGACCTCAGGGATTTGACCAGGATCATCTGTGTTCCAGTCCAACGCTCTATCCATTGAGCCGCCTGGTCAGGTAGGTCTTTTGAATACATTAGAAATTATATATTTAAAGGTGTCATTACAAATCACTGGGTAAAATATATACATATATTTTTATATATACATATATAGATAGATGTGTATATCTATATTAAATTCAACCAATGGTTATGGAGCAATTGGTTAACTGTTTGGAAATAGAATGAGAATCACATCTCATATCAAAATTAATTCCAGATGGATTGGAAGAGTCAAAGTAAAAAATAAAGTCATTAAAAAAAAGTATTTTTAGGCCTGACCTGTGGTGGCGCAGTGGATCAAGCACCGACCTGGAAATGCTGAGGTCGCTGGTTCAAAACCCTGGGCTTGCCTGGTCAAGGCACATATGGGAGTTGATGCTTCCTGTTCCTCCCCCCTTCTCTCTCTCTCTCTCTCTCTCCTCTAAAATGAATAAATAAATAAAAATAATTTAAATATATATACATATAAAAAAGTATTTTTATAGATAACAGGAGAGAACATACTTCTAAGCAAAAAAGCAACAGAAGAAGCCTTAAGAACTTCTTGATATATAAACAAACCAACAGGCAAACAACAGAGCAGGGAGACAATGAAATTAAAATGTAAGAAAAGTAAATATTCATAACACATAAAACATTCCATATTGAAGCCTTGGCGGGTTGGCTCAGCAGGAGAGCACTGGCCTGGCATGTAGAAGTCCCAGGTTCAATTCCCAGTCAGGGCACACAAGAAAAGTGACCATCTGTTTCTTCGCCCCTTCCCCATTCTCTCTCTCTTTCTTCCCCTCCCATAGCCATGGTTCGAATGGTTCTAGCAAGCTGGTCTTGGGTGCTGAGGATGACTCCATGGCCTCACCTCAGGTGCTAAAACAGCTCAGTTGCTGAGCAATAGAGCAGTGGCCCCAAATGGACAGAGCATCACCTGTCTGGGCTTGCTGGGTGGATTCTAGGTGGGGCACATGTGAGAGTCTGTCTCTCGGCCTCCCCACCTCTCACTTAATAGAAACATTCCATATTAAGCAATTTTTTTTTGCTAAAATCACACATTAGTACTCCTATGTTAAAATGGATGAACAACATATAAAGAATTCACAAACACTTGAATATAATTGTGAATTGTCCACATTTCTACAAACTACTAGAATTTTTTTTGTTTTGTTTTTTAAAAAAGGGGAGAATTTTTTTTAAGTGACCAGGTAACTTTTTAAAAATTTTGGGTATTTTACAAATATTTTAGGAGGAGGAAATGAAAGGCTTATTTTCAAACTATAAACATAACATAGCTAGTGTAGGGAAGAGCTTAGGTACATACTTTCTTAGAGGTGCTGACTCACTCTCCTTTTTTATTTCATTAAGAGATGGGGCCTGACCAGGCGGTGGCGCAGTGGATAGAGCATCAGACTGGGATGCGGAGAACCCAGGTTCGAGACCCCAGGGTCACCAGCTTGAGTGCGGGCTCATCTGGTTTGAGCAAAAGCTCACCAGTTTGGACCCAAGGTCTATGGCTCAAGCAAGGGGCTACTCTGTCTGTTGAAGGTCCACGGTCAAGGCACATATGAGAAAGCAATCAATGAACAACTAAAGCACCACAACGAAAAATTGATGATTGATGGTTCTTATCTCTCTCCGTTCCTGTCTGTCCCTATCTATCCCTCTCTCTGTCTCTCTGTCTCTGTAGGAAAAAAAAAAAAAAAAAAAAAAAGAGGTGGGTAATACTACACACAAGAAACAAGATCTCTGCTGCCTGTAATATACCAGTGGGGACACTTTTAAAACAAATGCCTATATATCCAAGCCAACTGGAGTTTCCCTTGGTCAACCAACACCCTACAGCCCAGGTGAGATGCCCCCTCTTCTGTGATAGGCCAGCCCCCACTCCCGTGAGGAAAATAGCACTCATCCTTAACTCCTGCACCAGACGCCACTTGACTCATCTGCTTTAGGAATCCCTCCCTTCCCCTCTCCTTTAAGCTCCTTCAGCCTCTTCCCGGAAACGAGAATCCAACTTTTCTACCCACAGAAGGGAAGCCTCACTCCACAGCCAGCAGGGGTCCAGGAGACATCTGTTCTGTCAGAGGAGGAGGGAGGCAGGGAGAGAGAGATGAAGGAGGGATGGATGGATGGATGGATGGATGGATGGATGGATGGAGGCAGGGAACCTGTGGTTACAGCAACACCCACAAGGCAGTTGCTCCAGTCACCTGTCCATCACGGGGCACTAGTACTTGGCCAGGAGGGGTATAAGCTAAGCCACAGTGCCCTGGCATTTCACCTCTGAACCTAGCATGCAGAGAGTGGACAAAACCGTTCTGGTTCTTGCTTGGGTAGCTCATCCGGAGCAAACCATAAACGGGAAAATAACTGTTTAAGTACATATGCTAGGCCCCTGATCGGCAAACCGCAGCTCGTGAGCCACATGCAGCTTTTTGGCCCCTTGAGTGTGGCTCTTCCACAAAATACCAAATGCAAGTGCTACCTTGATGAGGAATGTACCTACCTATATAGTTTAAGTTTAAAAAATTTGGCTCTCATAAAGAAATTTCAATTGTCGTACTGTTGCTTTGCCTCTGCTGACTCATGAGTTGCCGACCACTGCGCTAGGCCCTGCACCAGACATGGGAAACACATGTCAAATGCATTTAGTCCTTGCATAACCTCTGAGACAGCTGTCACTGGTCTCATTTTAAAGATCGAGCCACTAAGGTTTACAGGCCTTGCGGTACTTGCCCTAAATCACAGCTTTTAAGGGGCAGACACAGAATTCGAAGGAGGAAGAATCAGGTCTTCCTGAAAGATTCTCCTGGCCCTCCACGCCATGGGAACAGGGTCTGTTCCAAGCACCTGTGCCTATCAAGCATGTTGCTTCGGGGATGTTTGTTTCTTTGCTTTCCTATTTGCAGTCTCCCCGCAGAACTGCTGTTGGGCAAATGAGTTTGTAAAATATGAATTTTTAGTTTGCTTACTCTTACTGTTAAAAATGGCACTGCCCAGGCCCTGGCCGGTTGGCTCAGCGGTAGAGCGTCGGCCTGGCGTGCGGGGGACCCGGGTTCGATTCCCGGCCAGGGCACACAGGAGAAGCGCCCATTTGCTTCTCCACCCCCCCCCCTTCCTCTCTGTCTCTCTCTTCCCCTCCTGCAGCCAAGGCTCCATTGGAGCAAAGATGGCCCGGGCGCTGGGGATGGCTCCTTGGCCTCTGCTCCAGGCGCTAGAGTGGCTCTGGTCGCAGCAGAGCGACGCCCCGGAGGGGCAGAGCATCGCCCCCTGGTGGGCAGAGCGTGGCCCCTGGTGGGCGTGCCGGGTGGATCCCGGTCGGGCGCATGCGGGGGTCTGTCTGACTGTCTACCCCCGTTTCCAGCTTCAGAAAAATACAAAAAAAAAAAAAAAAATGGCGCTGCCCAGGTATGTGATCTGGGAAATTGCCAATTACCTTCCTGCTTGGGAAGGGCCATTGTTATGCTAATGTTGCTGGAGGAGAGGTTTGGTGCCAGAAAAGTTTAGAGAGAAGAGAAAGGAGGAGAAGGAGAAAGAGGAGGGAAGCCAACATGGCAGAGGAGTAGGAAGCCAAGATGGCAGCATACTGAAGGGGAAGCCAGTTTGTGCAGGGAGGAGAAGGGAGAAGGTGTGCAGATGGGGAGCCAGAGGTGACTGAGACTGGTGAGACCTTTGATTCTAGGAAAAAACAGAAGAGATTCTCCTGGTTGTGGAACTGGAGAATGTGTGAGTGGCTACGGGAGCCCTAAGTGAAAGGGAAGTGCTTTCCTGCTGGTGCGAGACTAGAATAAAGGAATGGCCCACTATTTTTTGGCTCCACTGTTTCTTTACCGTCTGCTCGAATTCAATGGGAACCTGCACTTGAACAACTTCGACAGCAGTGGCCCCTGGCCATACAACTGCCAATTTCATAAAGGCCAGCTAGTGGTTTAATTCATAATTGTATTCCAGGACCTCTCACACTATGCCATATGATAAGCAATAGTAAGTATTCTACTACTAAAATGGAAATAAAAATCATTAGATTAAAACAATATTCTTTTCTGCTTTATCACAATTTAAGAAATTACTCAATAATATCGTAATAACTATGTACGGAGCCAGGTGGGTCCTGGAAATATCAAGGGAGAACACTTTGTAAAGTATATAATTTTCTAACTACCATGCTGTCCACCTGAAACTAATACAAAATAAAATTGAATGCAAAATGTAATTGAAAAAAAGTTTAAGTTATTCACATAGATTTGCTTTTTCATCCATATTGTGCCATCATTTACAGAATCTCAAACATCAATTTTTATTAAACATTTAGTCATTAGAGAGTCTTGGGAAAGAAACAAATTTGGCCTTAGCGGCTGGCTGGTAACAGCTGAGGCAGTAAGTTATAATGCTGGAACGGAACATAATTTTTTCAACCCTTCTGGTTAAATGTTTTAGTCTATCGAATTAAAATGGTAACTGGCTCTTGGCAAACCAATGTTTATTTATTTTTTTAGATTCTATTTACTCTTTTATATATATATATATATATATATATGTGTGTGTGTGTGTGTGTGTGTGTATATTTTAGAGAGAGAGAGAAAGAAGAAGAGCAAGAAACATCAACTCCCATCTGTGCCTTGACTATGCAAGGCTGGGTTTCAAACCAGCGACCTCAGCATTCCAGGTTGATGCTTTATCCACTGCACCACCACAGGCCAGGCACAAAAGGGCATGGCAATAGGTTCCACCATCACTAGAAGTCAGCCACACCCAGGTGACCCCTGCAGGCTACTGCTGGCTGGGAGCCACACTTTCAGGTCTCAAAGGCCTGACCATCTGAAAGGGCAATTCTAAGTTCTCCAGCCTCACTCTTACTGAGTCCTGGCATTTCTCAGGGTTTCTACCCAATCCATTTGGCTCCAACATTCTTTTGGTGCCTGCAGCGTGACAGTGTGCTGAAAGGCACTGGGGAATAAGTGACAAATTCCTGGGGGAGGTGGCAGAGCTTCAGAAGAGGTAAGAGCTGGGCTCGGCCTGGAAGAAAACAGACCAGCACCCTGGTGTGACCCAGCAAAGACCCAGCTGCATCCTCCAGTGGAAAATGGAGCCTTTCAAAACAGAGACGAGAAGGCAGCAGAAGCCACAGCATGGAGGGTCAGCCCAAACCAGAAATGACGGCAGGAGAAAAAACGGCAGAAAAAAGAGAAGCAAACGGCAGAAAAAGACCTCGATGCATTTAAAGGATCCAGTGTACAAAACCATCCAGGGGTTTAGGTGACGATCAAGCCACACGTTCAACATGTCACTGGGATTCTGCTGGCTGGAGGAAAGAGCAGAGAGAACTGAAAGAGCTTCCACACAAAGGGCAGTACCAGACAGGGAAAGGAGAAGGAAAAAGAAAAGATCAACATTTTGACATGTACATCCAAAAAAAGTTCTGCTCTGGTCAACTTTTATAGACATTTTTGTTTCCAATCCCCGCATGGAAACCACTTCAAGCCATTTCAAAGATCTTTCACTTAAGAGAATCAAGTCTGTCTGTTTTTCAGTATCCCAGGTAAGTAGATAAACTGGTGGAACAAGACCTCGTGCTTGTCAAAGTGTGACTGAATGTTTAGGAAGCACAGATGTGGAAAATAATCAAATGCCCAGATTTCAAACCTTTCCTTGGTTCTTATAGAAATATCAGTAGTATTGGTTATTTATTAGCTACCTTAGAAAGTAAGACAGAGTCAAGACTACTAGAATATAAAAAAACAAAGCACAGTTTTGTTTTGGGGTTTTTTTCTTTTAGAGACTTAATAGGCTTATAAAAGAGAGATGTTTATATATTGCGAGAAAATCGCCTTCCTCTATTGTTTATTATACTATACAAAACTGCCAGTAAAAACAAAAAGGCCTCTTCCTGTGACCCACAATGACTGGTCTCCTCAAAGGTAACATCAGTAGCTATGACGGCTACCACACCCACTGCCCAGACAGAACAAGAATGGAGGGTGACTCCTTACGAAACAATGAAGAAATAAAAAAGGGGGACTTCGGAATAGAATTTGGCCCCTAACCAGCTCCAGGCATAAAAACTACAACTATTCAAATAACCTCTCCTTTTAATATGGCCATTTTGCAAGTTGCTTTATACGGTATAGTTGGAACAAGGATAACATCAGAAGCTAGGAACACGGGACAGAGAGAAGGGGTCAACAGAAAACCCAAGGTCAGAAGTTTAGAAAAACCCAGTAGGGTGGACAGTCAATAACAAGAAAACATTTAATCATGAAGTCACATTCATTTTCCATTTCCTGTGTCTAACAGTTCAACAAATCGTGTAAAAGAAAACCAATTCCATAAATAGCAACCAAAAGCTGGGCACTGTTTGGGCCCGTCTGTGTAGCTATAGCCAGAGAGGCCACCATGCTAATTTTTACCAAAAAAAAAAAAAAAAAGGGTCAATAGTATATTATTTAGGATGATAAACACCACACATACCCAAGCCATATAGGGGAAAAAAAACAAATATAAAAACTCTCTTCCCTACCTAAAATTGATATTATTTTCTTCTCTTTCGGCCAAGCCATAAATGCTTAACAACACACAGAATGCTACTTTTTCTCCCTCCAGTACATGAACCAAATTCAGGAAAAGTTGGTGGAATTTATTTCTCTGGGATAATTTCAAAGTTCAGTTCTAAAGAACACTTCAGTAGTGGCTAAGTATACCCCAGGCTCCCTGTGGCAACATCACTGAGATACTCCCAGGATCCTTGCTCAGGACCCCACCCCTGAGCGCAGTGTGGCTCCCCCAGGGTGGGCTCCCCAGCACCTATGACCACATCAGCAATAACGTTTTGCTAAACTGAAGGAGATGACATCCCAATAACCTCATCGTGCCTTCCCAACTTCCGTCGCATCGTGGCTGGTGGAGCGGTGTTTCCAAGCTTCTCCACGGCCCTCTAACCCCACTGCGATGTTGCACGCCTCCATAAAACTGAGGTCCCTGGACAGAGCTGCACGCCCCGCAGAGAGGATGCTCACCCTCCGGGTAGATGTGTTGTTTCATTAAAGGTTTTTTTAAAATTCTACATAGAATAGTGTGGCCCAAGAAAATTACTAGAGGTTTTACTGTCCCTGTCCAGGTGTTTTTTTCTGGTTTCATATCCCATCCTGCACCCCCAAGGGGTTAAGGCACATGTAAAACAAAACAACAGATGGTTTATGCCAACATCCCTCCAAGGTGGCCCAATGTGGAGGCGGAGCCCAGGGAAGCCAGGAGGGAAGCCACAGAGGGGGCCGCCCCCAGTTCACATGTGAACCCGAGTTAGACACAAACCTTTACAGCTCCCAGTTGCTCCTTCCGGAATTTTTCCAAGGGCTTTATCAGAGTTTCGGTTACACTTAATGCCTAGAGAACAAGAGTGATAACAAAGGAACATCTGGTTAGGTTTCCAAAAAGGAAAAAGGGGAGGGTTTCATTTCCCTCACCCACCCCACCCAGAAAGAAAACGGACAACATATGCTACGGCTTTATCTCACCCCACCACGGTTAGCCACTGAATCCCTCCTCCATTTATTAACACACTGGATCTCCACAAATATTTTTAGGGAAGAGGAGGCGGAGCCACGTGCCAGGGAACCTGCCTCACAGCTCCACACACCTCCTCCTCCGGCAAGTAGCAGAGGGTTGTCTTTACACAACAAAGGGGTCTGTCACATCCACTAATAGAACACTTCTGTTTGAGGGCTTTTTTCCCCCTCCTCCTCCTCAAAAATTTAAAAGTCAATTACAGACCTTTAATAGTTATCAGACTGCATTACCATATTTCCCCATATATAAGACTGCTCCCATGTATAAGACGCACCTTAATTTTGGGGCCCAAAATTTGAAAGAAAATGTATTTACATAAAGTTATTGAACTCATGTTTTATTCATCACAAAATTCATACAACTGCTCATCGCTGTCAAAAGTCCCATCCATTAGCTTGTCCTCATCTATGTCTGGTGACAAATCACTGCCTTCAACAATGAGCCCAAAAACAAACGCGAAAAAGCGGGAAATGCAAAAGTTAAAAAAAAAACAACAACAAAAAAAACCTACAACCACTGTATAAGACGCACCCAATTTTTAGACCCCAAATTTTTCGGGAAATGGTACATCTTATACATGGGGAAATACAGTACATCACATCAAGGGCTAGATTTGTGGCTACAAGTTTAAATACAGGCAGTCTGCCCTTCAATGCTGAGAAGTCCTGTGGGGAGTCACCAGAGGTCGGAGGTTAAGAGTCAGGACAGATACTGGGAGCCACACACAGACTCAGCCACAACCGTACCCACTCTTATCCTGGTTGGTCTAGGGCTTTCACTTTAGGATAGAATCTGCAACAAACTATGCTGGAGCGCAAGTAAAAAGAAACAGTCGCTGAAGGGGAAAGCATTTAACATCACTATGCTGGTGAGGAATGGCTTTCTCAGGAGACCAGAAATATCCAGAATTGGAAAGGAAACCTCAAAACACTTTATAACAATGTGTCACCCCTATTTTTACCCAAAAGAAAAGCCCCTTGAAATCAAGCTAAAAATTACAGAGGAAAAAAAAGTGACTTAGAAGAGCAAAGGATTCTTCACTTAACTAAAGGTTCCTTCTCCGTGTTTCATTATGCAAGGAATTCTCCCGACGAGACCACTCATATATGCTGTGCAATGGGCAATTCTCAAAGAAAAGAGATGACACCCAGAATCTGAACTCTCACCCCCAGGCCAGCAACTGGGTTCCACTTACTCCCACCCTGGCCATTTGCTGGGGCAACAGAGATCTAAAAGGAAATTTAAGAACTAGCACCTGACCAGGTGGTAGTGCAGTGGACACAGCATTGACCTGGGATGCTGAGGACTCAGGTTCAAAACCCTGAGGTCGCCAGCTTGAGTGCAGCATCACAGGCTCATATGGAGCCCCCATTAAGGCACACATGAGAAGCCAATCAATGAACAACTGAGGTGCCGCTACGACGAGTTGATACTTCTCATCTCTCTCTTCCCGCCTGTCTGTCCCTGTGTTAATCCTCTCTCTCTCTCTTAAAAACTAAAATAAAATAGAAGCAACAGCTAGCCAAAGGAACAGTGATCATCTTCAAAATATGTTAATGTTATTCTTTCTCCATGTGGACCATGTAACCCACAACAATGGCAAACCAAAGCTCTTCATACTTAACCACAAAGAAGGGAACAACCAACTACCCCAAATAGTATGGAACGCCCCCAAGTTCCAAGCTGGAAAGCAGACATGGAAGGGGCTGCCATACGTGTCAAAAATGATCCAATGGACATACAGTGTCTCAAATTCATTGAAGGCACACTTCTATGAGAACCAACATCAACTCTGCCTCCCAGTGTTTCTGAATAAACCTGCATGCTAAGCGTACATCGTCCGTGGAGGCTGGTCCACTCCAGAGGGAAGTCAGCACATCAGTAATAGCTGCTCAAGTTCACGGAGGATGGGAACAGGGATTCAAAATCATGTAAGCGTGAGCCCACGCTTAACCACCACATGACATGGCAACGGAAGTACCAAACCAGACTTCCTTATTCTGAGCAGCCGTCTCGAAAAACTGTCCTTCATGAAGCAATTATCTGTTGAGTATTCAGTGCCGGTGGCTGGAGACACAACTATGAACAAGACAAGTATTGTTCCTGTCGAGGAGCAGAGACAGCCAGTGGCTACAGGGACACGTAAGTCACTGTGTCTCAGTGAGTTCTAGGAACTCCTGAGGAGGGAGGAAAGCAGGTCTGTGGGGAGTGAGGACTGCGCTAGGAGCTATAAGGATACATGTGCTCCGAGACATCCTTACCCAAGGAGTGACATTCAGCTACGATGTGAAATAGAAGAAGGGATTCGTGGTGCAAAGAGCAAGGGACACTACTTCCAGCCTAAGAGCAGCAGAGGCAAAGGTAAGGGGTGAAGGGTAGTAGAGAAAAAGTAAAAAGCCAGGATGGCCGGGACCTAAAGAACAAGGAAGTGAATGGAACACGCAGAGCCCTGCGGACCCCGGAACGAACACAGTTCTATGTACACTGCTCACAAAAATTAGGGGATATTTCAAAATGAATATGAAGCAATAAAAAAAAGCATTTTTTTATTAAACAAGAACATCAGAAAAGCAAACGACACGTCAAAGAAAGTTGTTCGATGATACAAATGAGATGCAAAACCAACTTTTATTTCATGGGTGAAAATGCACCCTACAAAAGGCTGAAAGTACTGGAGCATCTGCACGTTCCCTGGTCCCCTCATTTTTGTGAGTGGTGTTATTTGCAGTGTGACAGAAAACCACTAAAGCCGTGTTTTTCAACCGCTGGACTGGCGTGAAATTTCTCGTGGACTGGTAGTGATGTGTGGGACAGCATTTGAAAAACACTGCATTGGAGGGTATTAAACGGGGAAGGGTATTTAGGTCTTTGAGGGCTGGTTAGCTTCTCTGAGAAAAAGATATTTGTGGTGAGAAAAATTAGGAGAAAGACGTCAGGAGGCTTCTAGAACTGTACAGGCAAAAGGCAGTGGTGGCTTGGAGTACAGCAGTGACCACAGTCATAGAGAATAGGGCACAGGTTGAGAGAGATTCACAGCTGGACGCAAAGCCACCAATGACAGATTGAGTGTGGGAAAGGCGAGGGTGTCCCGGCTCACTCCCAGACTTTTTGGAATGAACCACTCAGTAGGCAAGAATACTATTTATTGAAATAGTAAAACTTTTAAGGAAAAGCAGCTGGGAGCCAAGTTGTAAGGGATTGTGTTAAATTTGAGAAGCTGGAAGATACTCAAAAGATTAGTAACACAGAGACAGTCCAGAGCCCAGGAAAGAAGTGTCGATCAGAGACGCCAAGTTGGGAGCCATCTGCAGGTGGATGGCACCTGAAGCTATGGACATTCACAGGTAGGACGTGGTAGAGGACAGAATGAAAGGTCTCAGCCCGCCGGTCAGCAAAAGGAAGATACGGAGGAGAGAACAGCAATGAAGACTGGGAAGAAGCTGCCACAGCACTGGATGAAAGAAGAAAGGGGTGTAACGGTGAGCTAAGTAGAAATTAAAGAAGAAATGAGACCTTCACAACATCTGAGAAAGACCTACCATTGAGGTGGTTCATGACTGAAAGGTGAGACACTTTGGAAATGACCTTTTTCCAGCATGATGGCTACGAAGGACAGAGCAGAGAGAAGATGTCTGCTAAAAGGGAACACAAGGTAAAGATATATTTCTGGGTTTGTCTTTTGTTTTTTTAAGGTAGATTGAAGATCAGCATTTGAAAGATGAGAACACATCAGCCCTGGCCGGTTGGCTCAGTGGTAGAGCGTCGGCCTGGCGTGCAGGAGTCCTCGGTTCAATTCCCGGCCAGGGCACACAGGAGAAGTGCCCATCTGCTTCTCCCCCCCTCCCCCTCTCCTTCCTCTCTGTCTCTCTCTTCCCCTCCCTCAGCCAAGGCTCCATTGGAGCAAAGTTGGCCCGGGCGCTGAGGATGGCTCCATGGCCTCTGCCTCAGGTGCTAAAATGGCTCTGGTTGCAACAGAGCAACGCCCCAGATGGGAAGAGCATCGCCCCCTGGTGGGCATGCCAGGTGGATCCCGGTCGGGCGCATGCGGGAGTCTGTCTGACTGCCTCCCCATTTCCAACTTCAGAAAAATACAAAAAAAAAAAAAAAAAGATGAGAACATACCTACATGGCCGTGTGAGCCAGGAAGCACGGGAGGAGAAGGGATACTGCTGTCCGTGCATGGTGCTGACCTGTCACAGAAGTACGGACCCTTCCGTCCCTGCAGCAGGACATAAGGAAGGAGATGGTCCCAGCACAGCTGGGTCTGCAGATTTCAGGAAGAGAATCTGAGGGAGCTGCTATCAGACTGTCATTTGGTCCATGAAGTACGAGGCAGGGTCACTTACAGAGTCCGTGCTCCGGGGAAAATGAATGAAAAGAGGAGAATGCACGGAGGAGTCATTACAAACAGTGGCTTAGAAGGACTCCCAACAGAAATATAACCATTCCTGAGCAGGGCCGCTGCCCTGGGAGATTGGTGAGCAGGAGTTTGTGAAGCCAATCATCTGCCTTGTGGGGAGATTTCCCTTTAGCAATGCAATGGGAAGGTGGGTGGGTGGGTGGGTGGTCGGGTGCGTCCTGGGTCAACATCAGATGATGCGGCGTGCACAGGACTGGCAGGCTGCACGGAGGAGGAAGCCGCCCAGGAAGAGAAGACTTCCTGAAGGGCAGAACACAGAGCTGAGCATGAAACAGGGTACAGGCGTTCTCCATGTAAAGGATGAGACTGGAAGAAGGGGGGGGGAGAGCAATTTCAGGGCCTGAAACTACAAGCAATTCAGTGTCACCAAAGCTGCTGAAGAAGTCCCGAATCAGGATCAGATAGGCGCCATGAGCCATCAGAACGGCGCGTAGGAAATGCTCGTGTAGGCATCAGTAAAGGGGATGGATGAAGGGCTTTTAAAAGGTGAACCCTACAACTCCATACTCGGTCCTTCACAAAAGGGCCAGGCCTCAAAGATTACACAAGAGTAATTTTTAGGTCATTCCATTTTCTTTCCACTTGGAAGAATTAAGTTGATGCCAATAGCTGACCCCCACCCCCGGGGCCAATACTAGCATAGAAAAAGAACATATGGAGTTTCTGTCTTACTTGCGGGTCAACAAGCAAATACCCAAAACAAGGAAAGTTGTAGTTGTGACAGATACCACGATATCCAATTCTTCAGCGAAAATAAACAAAAAAATTGATGAAAATATTTCTAAACTTAGAATTCATTATCATTTTCCTTTAAGAAAGCCCGATTATGTAACGTGTGGACTGAACCGTAAGCATTCTATTCCAGAACAAAATGATCAAGCAGTTACCACATGGTTCAGTAAGGCAACGCTGGTTGAGCAAGAAGGATTGCTTTCGTCTTTTACTCAAAATAGAGTGAAGACTCCATGGAATCTCTCACTTCCTTTTATAATCTCACAGACGTAGTCTATAATATCTGCTAGTAATCAGTGTCACTGACGTTTTCTAATGCCAAGACAGGAGTCTTCCCCAGAAACAAGTGAATGCCAAATCGAGCTACCCCTACAACTCTAAAGGCAATTTCTGGTGATGACAGTTTCCCGATTTAAGAGAGACAGCTGAAGTAATAATACTGAGGAAAGCTTTCAAAACCAACGTGTTAAAAATCAATCAGATAATTTAGAGAGAGAAGGCAAAAACAGAATGTGATTTTATATGTTTGCATATATATGAGGATATATAACGTATTTCTTTCTCATAAAATAATTGAACCACCCACAAAAAAAAGATGCCATGAAAGGCCCTGGCTGATGAGCCCTGGAGAGGGTTTTGGACAGTCTTGCTTAGAAACAGAATGCGTCCACACCAGCATATGAATTACTCAGTGCTCTCACCTCAGCAGAGGGGGCAGCCAACTTTTTCTGTAAAAGGCCAGGCGGTAAATAATTTAGGCTTTGCCACCCTATGGCCTCAGCTGCAACTACTCAACTCCGCCATTCTAGCACAAAAGCAGTCACTTATAGGGTACGGATATTATATCATATAAACAAATGAGCCTCGCTGTACTGCAACAAAATTTCATTTACAAACCCAGGAGGGGAAATGGGCTTGGCCTATGAGCCATAGCTAACTGAACCCTGCCCGAGAGAATCATCTTGAGTATCATGGCCTAAGATGTTCCACTGACTCTTATCTGATGGCATTTTTTTTTTAAATATACATTTACCATATTTGCAGAGGACCAAGAGTGTCACAGAGACAAAAACTACACTCGCAGTAAACCTGTCATTTGGTTCCCATTCCTCAGGCAGAGCACAACTTGTCATGCAGACAATGACTACACTCGGAGTCGGGAACTACACCTGTTGTTTGGTTCCGTTCCTCAGGCAGAGCACAACTTGTCGTGCAGACAATGACTACACTCGGAGTCGGGAACTACACCTGTCGTTTGGTTCCCGTTCTTCACACGGGGCACCACTTGTCACGATGACAAAAACTACTTGGAGACCAGGTAAAATGCACTGATGGGCCAAAAGGAGGCCAGAGCCCCAGTCAGCAGATAGAAGGACTGAAGCCCTGTCCCCAGCCTCACTCAGGTATGTATTAACAAGTACAGATAACTCAAGGAAGCAAAAAGGAGAGGTTTTTAGGGGGGTGAAGTACAAGGAACATGCTGATTCCTAGTCTCTGTATGCTATCCTGCTGTTTTGCTGTTTCCAGCACCCACTGTTTCCAGTGTGGGTCAGAGAGGCCCCTGGACTCTCCTCCGTCCGCTCAGGGCTTTCACCCTAGGGCGCCTTGCTGTCTCTAATAGTTATCCTAACTCTGCATGTGATCACAGCATGTTCCCACACAGAAGAAGTTAGGAAGGAAGACTGAAATAATTCAATGAGAGAAGCACTGTTCAATCAGCTGTCAAGATGAAAAGTAGGATTCCAAAGTAGTGCTACAGAGTCTGCCTGGGACAAGAGATCTATTGGGTATCAATGCAGACAGGCTCAAGTGCGAATGATATCTGAACAATAGCTGATGTGAATTTAATAGTGGGCTTTAATAAAGGCTTGAAACCACCCCCCCTCAAAAATTTGAGTCAACATATACATATGCCAACGTAGTCATAAGTTAGCCTAGAAGATCATGAACATACACAGATATAAGTTATATATACTGTTCAAATCTGAACAACGTAATCATTCAATTTTGTCCCATAAGATTAGAGTCTATCTTAATAGTCCAGTTACCACATTTCAAGAGAGGCATATTTTTAAATGAGTACTGTACAGGAAAAGTAAAAAATCATTTTGATTTGCTTAAAAAGGATAGAACCAGGCCTAATGGTGAGAGGCTCTAAACCAGATTTGGGTTTACCACCAAGAAGAATGCAGTAACACCTACAATGGGCCAAGCAGTGTGGTGACCTCTCGCTCCCCTCACATAAACACATAGAAGCTGGATGACCAATTCCAAGGACACTCTGTCACAGACTGCTGCATAGAAGGAAAGTTGGCTCTAAAACCTCCGAAGTCCCACCATCTCTCTGAGTACAGGATTCTATATAGTTGGGAGAAGCAGAAGTACAAACTACACTTCAGTGTTGCCTTATCATGTGTGATGGCCAGCCACAGAACCCATTAGAACTTCACAACTCAAAGTACAAGAACAACAGTAGGAAACAGTCTTGAGATTAAAATTTTCCCCACTAGTCAATTCTGAAGTCCTTTTTCAGTAGGCATTTGGATACAAGAAATTAAATGTCTAAAAAGAAAAGGAAAAGCAGAGTGAGCCACACAGTCCGAGCTGGAGCTGAGATCTGGTGACACCAGGGCTGATCAGCAGGGACTCAGACCCGTGTGGGGAGGAGCCACTGACACTACTTCCAATTCTTCCCACATTGGTGATCAAAGGCCAAGTCCTGGTGTAAATTCTAAAGAGAATGGGGCGTAGGGCCAAAAACCCGTATGTAATACAAAGGCAACAAAAACACAATTACATCTGATGATACAGTATTTAATAACAATATTTTAAAGACTAAGCCTAGGTAAAAACCAGTAATAAGGCCCTGGCCAGTTGGCTCAGTGGTAGAGCACCGGCCTGGTGTGCAGGAGTCCTGGGTTCGATTCCCAGCCAGGGCACACAGGAGAAGCACCCATCTGCTTCTCCACCCCTCCCCCTCTCCTTCCTCTCTGTCTCTCTCTTCCCTCCCACAGCCAAGGCTCCATTGGAGCAAAGTTGGCCCGGGCACTGGGGGTGGCTCTGTGGCCTCTGCTTCAGGCACTAGAATGGCTCTGGTTGCAACAGAGTAATGCCCCAGATGGGCAGAGCATTGCCCCCTGGTGGGCATGCCAGGTGGATCCTGGTCGGGCGCATGCGGGAGTCTGTCTGACTGCCTCCCTGTTTCCAACTTCAGAGTAATACAAAAAAAAAAAAAATTAATAAATTGGTGTATAAGTAATAATCACCCCTTTCTCATCGCTCAGGACAAACAAGAACAGACTAAGTCTAGTAAAACAGAAGGATTTATGTTAGTTCCCCAAGGCCCTCAGTATTTTAAGCCTGGATTCCAAGTCTTCTTGACCCCAGAGGAATGTGTTATCTGAGAACAAAGGAGAATTCCCACTATTTTCTCCCATGACCTTACAGATACTTCCCATTTCATAACACTAAAGGGACAACTCTATTTTCCAATCCCAGTGTTAAGAAAAGCAGCAAAGTCGCTGTTCAGCAAAGACATAGTCCTTATTTTACTTGAAACAGAACCTTGAAAAAGGTGCCAAGGCACTATCGCCCAAAAACCAGTGACCGGAGATCCTAGTGGGTAGTAGCCACTACACGGGTTTTCAGAGGCGACAGTTGTACCAACAGCCACCAGTGGCTGTGGTGTAGCTGGTGCAGGTTGTACTGTTCATACCCAGTGACAGAGTGGTGACTGTCTTCCAAGACCAGCCCCAAACCCTATACAATCTACCTGATATTCTTTAGTAAATTCCCCTTTCTATATAAAACAGCTACACCTTGCAACTGAAAATCCAGTCCAAGTAAGATTGATATTTTAACATTTTCAGAACCTTAAATAATCCTACCAAAATGCATTCAGTATGATCCTTCTTTATCTCCCTACACAAGATTTTTCTCCTGATTAAACCAACTCGTTTTTAATTCATCAGATTACTCTCCATCCACACTCATCCTCTGCTACCTCTGTCTCCATCCATCAGGTCTCTACCTGCCTTTCTCCACCAATCAGGGCTCCAGTTCCAGTAGGAAAGTTAACACAGATAATCAAGTCCTCCCACCTTTTTCATTAACTGAAATAAGAGAGAGAACAGAGCATCAAAGGCTCTGACACTGACAAAAAAAAATGAAAACGTTTCATAACTGATTTTGCTGCAAGAGCCCTGCCTCAATGAGAAAAAGGAGGCCTCAGTTTTCTCATTTGGGCTCAGTCTTAACTATTGAATAGTTTTGATTTTAGACTGTAAAAAGAAATGGGACCTGAATATTCTCAACTGTAAAGAAGGAAGAATGCTTGTTTTCTACCTACTTATCACAATTAAGTAAAAAAAAAGGGGGGGGGGTGTCCCAACACAAGCAATTCTAACTTCCAAATGAATTAATCCCTGTGTGATATTTTATTTCTAATCACAGCTAAAAACCATGGAAGTCTCACCAAATGCCTGAGAACCAAACTTTATAAAATACATATTCCATGATCTAGTATATATTCCAACTAGCTAATTTAGTTACTACACTTCCTTTTTCATTCAGACAGTCCAAGAATAAAAAGTTCCCATTAAGAGTTTTTATCCACTTCCAATCCTAAACTCAGAAGAGCTTAAAACCTAACAAAACAGAAGATTTGAGCTAAAGCTCTGACCACTTACTTCTGCTCTCTGATTTTATTCCCACAATATTTGGCCAGGACCTGGCTCTAAGGTGAAATAAAGTTAGGTAAGTATATCACAAAAGTTTAAGATTCCCTTAATTCTATCTTCTGTGATACATCTTTGGGCTTTTTTTGGAGAGGGGAGGAAAAAGCTTATATCAATTTTAAAGAATATCACTCAAAAAGAAAGTAGTAATTATATTTAAATTATTTCCATCAAACAGATTCAACCAATAAAGGCATTTTTTATTATTCTAAGGAAAACAAGAACATCTTCAGAAAAAAACTACTGGACGTATTAAGAATGAGTTAACCTAATACGGATGTACAGAAATTCAACCCTGATCTTCAGAACTGACTTCTATTTTTAAAACAAAATAAATACTTGGGCAGAACATTATGAGAAGGAATAAAACCCCATAGAAGTCGATGAAAAACAAGCCTGTCCAGATAGCTGTAACAGTGTCATGAGAGAACTTGCAATTTTGTTTCTGTTAGTTCTAAATAAGAGGCCCTGGCCCGTTGGCTCAGCAGTAGAGTGTCGGCCTGGCGTGCGGGGAACTAGGGTTCGATTCCCGGCCAGGGCACACAGGAGAAGCGCCCATTTGCTTCTCCACCCCTCCCCCCCTCCTTCCTCTCTGTCTCTCTCTTCCCCTCCCGCAGCCGGGGCTCCATTGGAGCAAAGATGGCCTGGGCGCTGGGGATGGCTCCTTGGCCTCTGCCCCAGGCGCTGGAGTGGCTCTGGTCGCAGCAGAGCAACACCCCAGAGGGGCAGAGCATCGGCCCCCTGGTGGGCGGAGCATCGCCCCTGGTGGGCGTGCCGGGTGGATCCTGGTCGGGCGCATGCGGGAGTCTGTCTGACTGTCTCTCCCCGTTTCCAGCTTCGGAAAAATACCAAAAAAATAAAATAAAATAAAAAAAAAAATAAAAAATAAATAAATAAGACATTTTAATTTCTAAAGTGAATGGCATAATTCAGTGGCATAGAGAGTAATGGGACTCCTGAATAATAAGGCAATAAACTGTTGAACCAAGAAAATACGAGAGAGCTAGAGACAATAGTCAGAAGAACACCTAAGCTTTTGACCAATGACAGAGAGAGAACTCCAGCCTTCTGTGATGCCCAAGCTACTTGAGTGGCCGAGAGAAAAGGAAGGGTGTGGGACAGGAGGGCTCTCAACAACTCAGCCGCTGAGCAACCCATCCTGCACAAGACCCTAATTCCGCACTGTATCCTCAAGTGCTAGAACACTGCGCAGTCCAGCATATGCCAGGCCTTCAAATGTTTTATTATGAAGTGGGAATCTCCCATAAATCTAGATAAAAGAGAATAGAGTTCCTATACAAATGCAACATTTCCCGCTGACATGGATGACAGTAACCATAAATACCTATGCCAAGTCTCTTGTGTCTCTTATCCTCTCTGACTCAAAATACCATATTTCCCCATGTATATGTCACACCTTTTTTTGAAAAATTTGGGGTCTAAAAACTGAGTGTGTCTTATATAGTGGTTGTAGTTTTTTGTTTGTTTTTTTAACTTGCATTTCCTGCTTTTTCTCGTGGATGAGGAGCTATATGAATTTTATGATTAATAAAACTTGAGTTCTGTAACTTTATGTAATACATTTCTTTTTTCAAATTTCAGGCATCAAAATTAAGGTGCATCTTATACATGGGAGCATCTTAGGGAAATACGGTAGTCTGTTTCTGTGTTAATCCAAGTCCTCTGAGAAGCAGACACCATGACACGAAAAGATGCACCAGATATTTATTAGGGGAAATGTCTTTGGGAGAAAATGGACGGGAGCCAGGGAAGGCTGGAAGAGCTCTCAGATAGTGAAGCAGGCCCGAGCCCAGGGGAAGAGACAGGGAGATGGAAGGTGGGGTGGACCGTGTCCCGGCAGGGCAGCTCTAGAGAAAGCCCGGCACAGCTCCCAGGGACTCCCGGAGCCCAGGCTGCCGGTCAGAGGAGTCCAGAGTCCCCAGGAACAGGAAGGAGTTGTTTAGCACCCCTGCTGGGTGCACTCACTGGCCGAAGACAGACGTAAACTGCGTGGCCTGGGCCCTGATGCCGCAATGGAACCACAAGGCATCTAGGCCTGATGGTCCACTGTGCTCCCTGCAGCGAGATCTGAGAGCTGCCTCACCGCTGCCACCATTTCCAAGTCCATATTCTTCCCACTACACCAACATGGCCGCTGCTAGCCCTCTGGACCGCTACTAACCCCTACCACTATTATAGTGCTACATTTCAGCCAATCCGACATGCCACCAACAGTTAAGACACTCCATTACTGTATACATTAGGAAGAAAAAAATGCTAATGCAATCTTTTTTCTTTTCTTTTTTTTGTATTTTTTCTGAAGTTGGAAACGGGGAGGCAGTCAGACAGACTTCCGCATGTGCCCGACCAGGATCCACCTGGCATGCCCACCAGGGGGCGATGCTCTGCCCATCTGGGGCATCCCTCTGTTGCAACCAGAGCCATTCTAGCGCCCGAGGCAGAGGCCACAGAGCCATCCTCAGCGCCCGGGCCAACCTTGCTCCAATGGAGCCTTGGCTGTGGGAGGGGAAGAGAGAGACAGAGAGGAAGGAGAGGGGGAGGGGTGGAGAAGCAGATGGGCGCTTCTCCTGTGTGCCCTGGCCAGGAATCGAACCCGGGACTCCTGCACACCAGGCCGACGCTCTCCCGCTGAGTCAACCAGCCAAAGCCGCTAATGCAATCTTGATTAAATATCCTAACATTTAGAGCTTTTACATTTATTGAAAAAGCTCTGTGAGAGTTACATTTTATCATGTATACCTCTTGCACATATGTAAAAAAAGAAAAGAAAAAGCACATAATTTGTTAAAATATTTCTAAACGTCCTCCGAGTCCAGCCCCTTTGAATCGCTTTTTGTTTCAGTCACCAATATCTGCCTTTCCCCACATATTTTTCGCCATGTTGTTAAAAAAACTAGAGATGCACCATTTCTTAAGGAGTGCTCTGCTATGGTATCCGGGATTTTCTTCCAAGATGGTGGCACCCTCTCTTTAGTTACTGGGATGGGCATTTATTTCCCTGACCTATCCAGGAGGTCCCACTGGTAGGTCTCAAACCACCACCAGGATTCATATTTCTTCTTTAACTGGTCCTTAAATGGTTTGGTGATTGATATATTGAGAGGTTACAGTTGTCCAAATATGCCAGGATTACAACAAAATTCATGTTTCTTCATGACTGCTGCCTAGTAGATATCACCCATAGGGCACATACCCATTCCACCCATGTTTAAAGGTGGAAGAAAAGATATTACTTCTGACAAGGGGTTAACGGCAAGGAATCATGTCCTCAGGATACAAGAAGACAGGAGAGAGATTTCAGTTTAGTCTCTATCACCAGCTTATTCTGTGGTGTAGAGCAAATTATTCCACCTCACTCAGTTCCAGCATGCTCCCCCCTTTTTAAATTATTTTTTATTTTTATTTATTCATTTTAGAGGAGAGGAGAGAGAGAGAGAGAGAGAGAGAGAAGGGGGGAGGAGCAGGAAGCATCAACTCCCATATGTGCCTTGACCAGGCAAGCCCAGGGTTTGAACCAGCGACCTCAGCATTCCAGGTCGACGCTTGATCTACTGCACCACCACAGGTCAGCCCCCCCCCCTTTTTAAACCAAGTCACTGTTGTTAAATGTAAATTATCCTAAATTCCCTTTCAGGTGTTTGTTTCAGTGCTCTTACCCCTGAGCACTGTAGGACAGGATCTGAAGGATGATTTGAGGTGTCCTAACTCAACCTAAAACTGAGGATTCAGCTGGATTAGACGATCAACTGAGAAGGCCGACTGCGTTCTGGTGTCCCTTGTTACGTGGGGGAGGGGAGCAGAGCGGGGAAGAAAGATTTCATGCCTGTCCTTCCCGCCCTCATGTCAATATCACTGGTTTATCAGAAGAGCTCACTGATTCCTCAGAAGCAGAGAGCACGCCCAAGGACAGTAAATATAGGAAACACAAGTTTCAGGAGGGAAGTGTGATCAGAGGATGACAGGTTGTGAGCCTACAGATGACGATGAGTCACCAGAGAGAACACTGAGTCAGAGGCGCGGCCTCACAAAACAAGGTCCAGGAGCGGAGCAGGCCTCTTGCCTAAGACATCCTCAAGCTCACTCTAGAATTTTACTTGGGGTTAGTCCTAACTACAATCTCTACAGGATTCTGGGCCAGTAAAAAATCCAAATATAAAAAAAAAGAAAGAAAGAAAAAAGAAAAACAGGTTTCACAATGACATCTACATCTGACTGAATTATAATGGGTTATGAGAAAGAAAAACAGGATTTATATGAAAAAACAATGTTCTCAAATTGTAAAGGTTCATTCAAAGGAGAAAAATTCTTCATAAAGTCAGGTCCCTGACAACTTTTAAACTAAACTGAGATAGGGTTTCATAAATAAGTATTTTTTCTTTAATTCAGTAAGAGAAAGGGAGGTAGAGACAGAATCCCCAGATCCCAGCAAGTCCACAAGGGGGTGATGCTCTGCTCATCTCAGGCGCTGCTCTGTTGCTCAGCAACCGAGCTCTTCTTAGTGCCTGAGGCGGAGGCCATGGAGCCATCCTCTGCTCCCAGAGCCAACCTGCTCCAATCGAGCCATGGCTGCAGGAAGGGAAGAGAGAGAGAAAAGTGAGAGAGGGAGGGGTGGAAAAGCAGATGGGCGCTTCTCCTGTGTGCCCTAACCAGGAATTGAACTCGGATATCCACACACCAGGCTAACACTCTACCACTGAGTCAACCAGCCCAGGCTCATAAATATATTCAAGATGGATTTTTTCCCCCACCTGGATATGCCTGTCTACAGAATTCCACACAAAAAATGTGACACTTTTTTGATAAAAGAACTGATCAAAACAGGCCTGATATACCACATAAAATGTTATCATTCAAGCCGGATGACAGTAAAGCCACAATCTTTCCAATAACATAGGGATACCCTCAGTACTTGACACACCACAGGAACTCATGAGCAAAGCTGAACGCAAGTGACTTAACGCTGAAATTCCTAACAGCAAAAACCTGCTCCATGAAAAAAAACAAGCTAGATGTAGTCCAAAATCCTTTGGAAATGACAGGTAAAAGCGTAGCTCTGTAAAGATTATTTTAACCTTGTGGCAGACTCAAAGCCATTAAAAGGCAATTCATAGTGCGTCTAGCTTTCAGACTTTAGCTCCAAGGCTGGGAATGCCAGTAAGAGTCCCCTGGCATGGCAGGCCGGTGGCTCTGACTCCAGCATGCTTGACAGTAACTTGGAGCCCGACCCCAGGGGCTCCATAGGTCTGGGATGGTGTCCACAAGTCTGAATTTCTAGCCTGTTTCCAAGTGATCCTGATGCTGAGGGCCAGGGACCAAGCTCGAGGACCACGGCCCCAGGGTGCACTGGGGAAAGATGAGCATGAAAATTTCCATCAAAAGGTTAAAAGGATTCAACTAAATTTTTTTTAATTAAGTGAGAGACAGGGAGGTGGGGAGGCAGAGATACAGGCTCCCACATGCACCCCGACTGGGATCCACCCAGCAAGTCCTTTACAGGGCAATGATCTGCCCATTTGGGGCAACTGCTCTGTTTCTCAGCAACTGAGCAATTTCAGCGCCTGAGGCAAGGCCATCTAGCCATCCTCAGCGCTGGGGCCAACTTGCTGAAACCATTCGAGCCATGGCTGCAGGAGAGGAAGAAAGAGAGAGAGAGAAGGGGAGGGGGTGGGGGTGGGATAGAAAAGTAGATAGTCACTTCTCCTGTGTGCTCTGACCGGAAATTGAACCTGGGACTTCCACAAGCCGGGCAAACGGTCTATGGCTGAGCCAACTGGCCAGGGCCAGATTCAGTTCATTTTAACCAATATGTTATTCTAATAGAATGAAACCCTTTTGAATGTGAAAAAAAAAAGAAAGAAAATCTGGAACAAAAATCAGCGCCAAAACCCCCCCAAAAGATATAGAAACCACTTAACTATGTAAGATAGTGAAGACAATGAAAAAGCAATGACAATGGAGTGAAGCAAATGAGAGGAGGGTGAGGAAACACTCAAGTCTCATCTAGAACCACCTCAACTTTTAACAAAAGCCTTCAGTTCTAAGAATCTTAGGGCCTTCCTTATCAGGGCATAAGCTAAGGACAAGCATTCCCTGGACCCCTGTTTTCACAAGAGCAAAATCTGTGGTGGGGAAAAACAACATAACAAAAAGAAAAGGAAGATCGTCTCAAACGCCTCCAGAGTCTGTGCACACACAAGTTCATCTTGCTCAAGTGGGAAAGGGATGCAGCTCGTGGTAAGACACCTCCTCACATCTGCTTGCCGGCCCCACGGGCCACAGCTGCTCTAGATGAGAGGGGGGCGCCTCTTGTGCACCATCTGGCCAGGTAGACCCCCCTGTCCTGTCACCCCCCCTCTCCCCCAAAGCTTGCTTCAACCTCTGGGCCTTGCACGACTGCCCTGATTCGCCACCATCCCAGAAACTGAGCAGCCTTGTCTCAGAGGACAAAACTGACTCACACGTGAAAAGAACACAGGCCGAGGGGTAAATACAGTATGAAACCCTTTTAAAAGAACATCATAAACACTGAAGCACTATTTTAAAAGCCCTTACATTCCTGGCCAGCTGCCCACCTCGGATAAGGACGCCCTGTCCTGCCACGTGGCAGAGAACATCTCCGGAATGCTGGCGGTGGCTGCGCGCAGCCCGCCCGTCAGAGAACACGCACAGGAGACAGCAGGGCGATGCTGCCGCTCGCGGTGCCTGGCGCCCCAACTCGAGTTACATGCCCACTTCCACAGTCAAGGTCGGCCACTCTTTCAGCACAAACTACTCACTTGCAAACACTGCCCTGAAAAAAGCAACATTTGCCTTTTAATGAACAAGGCACACCCATTCACAGCAACTGGACTTCCGTGCACCAGGCAGCTTTGGGGGGACACTGTGACTGTCTAGATTGGCCTGCTTTCCAATCCCCTCCCCAACAATTCACTGCACAGCTCCAGAGATGAACACAAGTGGGGGAGAGGCGAGCACATCCCCCCTGCCTCCTTGCCAAAATCAATTTGTTTTCCTCAGAGACGAAACCAGGGACTGCCATCCATCTCTCCATTCCCTGGCCGACTCTGATTCACCTGTAAACTCAGTTCAGCAGTGGTGTCTCCAGAATGCCTTTCCTGACTTCCTCGGCCTGTTATCACACGGCAGGCTGCAATTTCAGGCTCTTGGCAACTTCCTCCAACAGATAGCTAACTACTAAAGGGAGGAACCATGCCTTTGTCTTCACAGCACTTGGCAAAGTGCTTGGCAAGAAGTAGACATTCAATAGTACTTGTTGGAATGTGTGTGTGTGTGTGTGTGTGTGTGTGTGTGTGTGTGTGTGTGTACGTGCATATATATTCAATACACAGATCAGGTATGTAAAGATATATATACCTGGTGGCTCAAAACTAAAAAAGAAGTATTTGTTCCTAGATCACTGAGCTTCCAAATGACTTTATCTCTTAAATCCCAAAGTCCTATTCTAACATTTATTTAGGAAATGGAAATCTTTTTAAAAAATATTTGGAATTGATCTTTGCCTTCTAAAATGTGTATTTTATATATATATATATATTTTAACATGTAATGATTCAGTCTTCTTTAGGAATATACAATTACTATACGAAACCATCATTTAATTTATGACTTCAGAAAATACCAATTGTTTTTTTTTTTTTTAATTTTACTGACTGATTTTAGAGAAAGAGTAAGAGAGAGAGAGAGAGACAGAAACATTGATCTGTTCCTGTCTGTGCCCTGACCAGGGATCGAACCCACAACCTTTGAGCATCGGGACAGTGCTCTAACCAACTGAGCTATCCGGCAGGGCTACTAATTGCTCTTAGAGATTGAGTGACTACTAAGAATGTGATGACTTGAGCAACCAAAACCTGTATAAGTTATCTTAACCTGTGTTGCTCCAATAAAATTCAGTTAAAAAAAAAAGTAGACAGTACCTTTTGAAGAAAAATATAAGAATTTGCTAAGTTCTTGGAACCAATTTTAGAATATTAAAATTTTTTGCTAAGTTCTTGGAACCCAATTTAGAGCTGTGGTTTTGCATTTCTTTTTTAATATGTGGGTTTTTTTAAAAAACATGCTGCCAGTTTGTTATATCTGAACTAAAGTAAGAGTTTTTCGCAGAATGAACTGGCACCCCACTGCCTAAGACTATCCTTACCTCTTTGTCACTGTGCTGGGGAGGTGTAAGCTTGTGCATGGAAGAAAAGGCCCTCCTTGGCATCTCTGTCCCCTGAACTCCAGCTCAAATAACACTTCTTCTGTAAAGTCTTCCCTGAGAAGCACGGGCAGGGCTGGCCCCCACTCAATGCAGCCACACTCTATACCTCTGTTACTGCACTTAATATAATGTATTCTAGCCTGTCCAGTGGTGGCGCAGTGGATAGAGCATCGACTGGGGATGCTGGTTGAGCGCAAGCTCAGTGGCTTGAGCACAGGCTCAGGAGCTTGAGCGCTAGGTCACCATCTTGAGTGCAAGATCATCAACATAATTCCAAAGTCATTGGATTAAGCCCAAAGGTTGCTTGTTTGAAGCCCAAGGTCACTAGCTTGAGTCCCTCCTCCCATCAAGGCACAAATAAAAAGCAATCAATGCATAATTAAAGTGAAGCAACTCCAAGTTGATGCTTCTCACTCTCTCTCCCTACCTCTCTAAAATAATAATAATAAGAAGAAGAAGGAGGAGGAGGAGGATGAGGAGGAGGAGGAGGAGGATGTATTTTAATTTCCTTTTTACTAGTTCTTCTCCAGAGCCACACTGGACACTTCTTAAAACAGGTATCTTTTCTTATTCAAAAGTTTTTGTGGGTTTTTTGTTTGTTTCTTTGGGGGTTGTTTTGTTTTTGTTTTTTAAAGATTTTCTTTATTCATTTTAGAGGGTGGAAGAGCAGGAAGTATCAACTCCCATATATGCCTTGACCAGGCAAGCCCAGAGTTTTGAACCAGCAAAGTCAGTGACCCCTTGCTCAAGCCAGTGACCCCTTGCTCAAGCCAGCGACCCTGAGGTCATGTCCATGATCCCACACCCAAGCCTGTGACCCTGTGCTCAAGATGGACGAGCCCACGCTCAAGCTTATGACCTCAGGGTTTCAAACCTGGGTCCTCAGCATCCCAGGATGACACTCTATCCACAGCGCCACCACCTGGTCAGGCCCTTATTCAAAAGTTTAAAAGTTTAAGTTTGGTATCTAGTAAAATATAAAAGGTTATTTTTCCCTACTCATTCAAAGCTATTGAAAGGAGCAAAGGTAGCCATAATGAGTCGATACAATTTGCATGCTTTAAAAAAAGGTGATCACTGACTATCAAGATCAGAAAGAAACACCCAATAACATCAACACGGGTTAAATCCCAAACTTTTTAACTTGCATTAACTTCATTATTGTAACTGTTAACTCAGAAAGTAGTGTCATAAAGGTCCTTTAAAGCTAATAGAAAAGCATCAAGAATTCTTGTCAGGGGGAAAAAAGGAAGAAGAACCTGCAGATTAAAAGAGAATTGGAAACTTAGCAATCAAATGTATTGTTTTTGGATCTAGATCTGAACAAACCAACTGTTTACTGGAGGAGGAGGAAGGGATCAAGTGTGAATGAGCACCAGAAAAATCTGAATACGACTTAATTCTTTGTAATATTAAGGAACTATTTGTAGGTGTGACAAGGATACTGAGGTTCAAAAGAGTTATCCTTAAGAGAAATATATTAAAGTATTCATGAATGATACTGGACTTTCTGTCAAAATAATGGGGGGTCGAAGGGGGATTTGGGGAAACCAGATAGGTTGTACGGCAATGGTTTTTGAAGCTGGGTGATGAGCACATGTAGGTCAATTATATTTTTCTCTCTATACTTTTGTACATGTACAAATTAAAAAGTTTAAAAAAAAAAAGCATCAGCTGTCCTGTTAATTCTCTGGCTGATCATAGCTGCCCCACTCTGGCTTTATACAGACGACATCCTATTCCTACTTCTACCCTGCACTGAGAACCCAGCCCTGTCATCCTCCTCCAACCTAAGACAGACACCCCATCAACCCCCATCACAGCTGAAAGTTAAATCAATAAATTAGCTAATGATAGCTCTGAGAACCATGCTGTCCATATCAGATAGCCTGGAGCTCAGACCACAGTCTAGTTTTTTGACCTAGGCAACTCATCTCAGGGAACATAAATCGGGAACAGAAGAGCAAGACAGACAGTGGTCACACAGTATTTCTGCAGAGCTAAAATTTAGCATCCATCTGACCAGAACTCTCTTCCCGCAGCTACCAGGATGCCACATACAGTTCTCTGTGGAAAAGCCTTCCCTTACCATGTCAGGTATAACAGTGCCCCGCCCCTCTCTCTGGCTACTTATCCTTCTATGTTAAATTCTGCAGCACTTATCACTACCTGACAATATATTTACATATATATATTTAAATCACCTCTTCTTTCTAGAATGTAACCTCCCTGAGAGCAGGGAGTTGGCTTTATTTGCCTCTGTGCTTAGATTCTAAACCAGTGGTTCTCAACCTGTGGGTCGCGACCCCGGCGGGGGTCGAACGACCAAAACACAGGGTCGCCTAAAGCCATCGGAAAATAGTTATTATACAATACATTTTTAAATAAAATATGTATTTCCAATGGCTTTAGGCGACCCTGTGTTTTGGTCGTTCGACCCCCGCCGGGGTCACGACCCACAGGTTGAGAACCGCTGTTCTAAAGAGTCACTGGAACTCAAAAGGTGATTCAATGCCTACTTGTTGAATGCTCAGGATCCCAGCAATGTATAACTAAATATATCAAAGAGGGTTGAGACAAAAGTCGGCACTGTTAACAAAAACTAAGAACATGCACTTTTGCCACCACCCACACACTCACACCCACTCCATGTAGCAGAAGGGTGACATCATGGCACTATTTTCACATTTAAACTCTCCTAAACAGCTGAAAAAGCAGCGACTACAGGATCACATGAATAATGGCTGAATATGTCTGTGCCAGAAAAACCCAACAGGACCATAGTACCTTCATATGCCCTCTATAATATATATTCAATATACACAAATTATCTCAGAATTTAGGGTACAGTGCAAATTATATTACGGCTCTTAGAAGCCTTATGTCCCTATCACTTTTTATTATTATTATTTAATTGGTGAGAGGAGGGGAGATAGTGAGGCAGACTCCCGCATGCACCCTGACCAGGATCCACCTGGCAACCCTGTCTGGAGCCAATTCTCCAGTTCTGAGCTATTTTTAGCACCTGAGGCCAATGTGCTGGAACTGACTAAGCCATCCTCAGTGCCCCAGGCCATGCTCAAACCAATCGAGCCACTGGCTGCAGGAGGAGAGGAGAGAGAGAACAGGGAGAGGGAAGGGAAAAGAAGCAAATGGTCACTTCCTCCATGTGCCCTGACCAGACTCTGAATACAAGACGCCAGACCAACACTGAGCCACCAGCCAGGGCCCCTATCACTTTTAACTTAAAATCAGTGCCCCTCTCTCATTTCTTCCCCTACTCCAACTCTACCAGAAAGAAAGCCCCACCAGCTACTACTCATGAGGCCGCAGTAACATCTAGCAAGCTGGCCAAGATGGCGGGTGGTTCAGAGTGCCTGGTACTGCTAAGTACCAGCTTTACCTCCCAGCTGCCAAGGGATCTTGGGCAAGGTAATGTGCCTCAGTTTCCTCATCTGTAAAACAAGGGACACTAACTGTCTGTCCCATAGAGTTGATGTGAGAATTAAATGACTTAATATTAGGTAAACACTACTGGACACAGAGTGAAGGTTGACTACCTTAGCTATCATATTCAATGTTATTACCACCACCACATACATCTGAACATTCATATACTCACACTTTAAAATAATTCTAGGTAGGACTCCTTCTCAAGAACATAGAAAAAAACCAGTTTGTCTTTTTTTTAAGCCTGAAAAACCAGGTAAGAATAGATAGTGGTCATCATCCAATTTTACTGTGACTCTTTGTGGAATGGATGAACATCAGTCAACAGAAGGGAAGTGCAAGCTTGTAAGAAAGGTAGTATATATTGTTCAACACACTCAAAATGCTTTGCTGAGCGTAAATAAGCTCATCCACTCAACCCACTCAGCACAGCATCACACACGTGGAGAGCACCCAACACAGTGTGACCATTATCATCAGTGTCAGGATTATGAATCTCAGGCAAAGTGAGATTTGAAAGACTTCCAAGCCTGAGTTCTCCCCCTCTCCACACAGCCTAGAAATCTGCAGATTTAAACCTAACATCGCCCTGCAGTCCCTGTGCTTCTACACAGACACTCCTCCACTTTGACCTTTGTGCTACGTTAAGGTTCCGCAGGAGACTCAATTTAAATGAGAGGTCTACAGCGTACAAAATCTAGATGGCAATGACATCAACATCGAACCCACCATTTCACAGATAAAGAAACAGATCCAGAGGTCCAGCAACGGGTCTCAGCTCTCACCACAGTCAGCACCACTGAGGAACTAGGACTCCGGACTCCTGCCCCTCAGCCACGGCTCTTCCCACTGCTTTCTCCGTGGATCAGTGCGTCCACGCTCTGCCAAAACCCACATCCAAGCCCACGTGTCTCCTGCGTAAGAACTGGACTTAACTGGGTTACACCCCACAACTCACCATAATTTCTCTCTGTTCTTCCAGGTTCTTCAAGAAATTCGAAAACTCACGCAAGGAAGCATCTGTCAAGAGAAAGGAATACTTATTTGGCGGACAAGGCGAAGAGCAGAGCACCCCAAGACCGCATCTTCGCGTACGCACCTATGCAGCGTTCATCGTCGGTCTCCGCGTCTCCAATAAACTCAAATTTAAAGTCTCTGAGCGAGTGAGCAAACTTCCGCTGGGCTGCGGAAAGGCCTAGAAAGAAAAAATGAGCCATGACTTGAGTCCTTATCTTTCGAGGTTTTTTTTGGTTTTGGTTTTGTTTGGAATTAGGTCACATTATTCTTTTTTTGTTTGTTTGTTTGAATTGAATTTACTGGGGTGACACTGGTTCATATAATGACATACGTTTCAGGAGCAAAATTCTGTAATACATCACCTGTGAGGTCAAGTCTCCCTCCGCCGCTACCTACCCCTCCTCTACCCCCTCCACCCCCGCCTCCCCCTCCCCTAGTAATGCTCACAGCCCGGTCAGCTGCCCTCATCGTGTTTGGTTTTATTTTTTTATTTTCTTAATAGGCTGTATTTCTGAGAGTAGTTTTAGGTTTGCAGCAAAACTGGGCAGAAGGTCCACAGCCCCCCCACATACACAGCCCCGCCCCCATCAACATCCCTCACTGCCACAGTTTTGAAACGGCCTTCTTCCTCTAATTCACGTTTATCTTGTTGTTCTCAAATTCTTTCTTTCATAAATTTTTTTTTTTAAATACTGCAAGTCGTCTATGCGAAAAGCAAACCCTTAAGGTTTTTAGAAGATGCCTCAGGACAGTCAGTCATTTCTTGCCCCTGGAGGACTGGAAAAAAGCACACGCCATAGGCAGAATGTGAGGGGCTGCAAGCTAAGGTCACAGCTCACTGCCCTTCCCTGTGGTGGTCCCTTCTCCTTCCAAAGAGGCTCTGCCACCTCCCCCCCTCCAGCAACAGGCAGAGTCTACTGTCCCACCCTTGAATCTGGACAGGGCGTGTGGCCACCGGAGTGTGGCGAAGGTGACGCTCTGCTCATTTGGAGCTCCACCTTAAGAAGCTTTGTCCACCTCTGCCCAACTCTGTGCTAACCTGTGGGCTGACGACAAACTGTGGCTCAGCCACCCCGTGATGGCCCCATCGGTCACAGGGCCAGCCAGCAGGAGCGGAGCTGCCCCGCGCAGCAGGACAGAGGCAAGATAGACCATACTACTCAGTGAGCTGAGTCCCAACTGAACTAAAGGGCTGTTGTTTAAACCACTAGGTTTGGGGGTGATCTGTCACAAAACAATGGATAACTAATACAGAAAGACTATTAAAATTAGACTCTGTTAAAGTTTTAAACATTTAAAGACATTTTAAAAAAGGGAAGAACACTCACAGAAGGTATAAATAACTGCTATACAATGAAGTAAAGGCAGAACCCTAAGGAAAAACCTGGGAAAAACACTTGAATTGGCCCTTCAGAAGAACAAGCAAAGGAAATCCAAAAGGCCTATAACCAGAGGAAAAGGTGCTCAAATTCATTAGTCATGATAAGAGTAAAAATTAAAACCCAGATACCTTGACACACCCATCGGACTGGCAAAAATTACTAAGTCTGCCAACCTCAAGTGTTGGTGTGATCCGGTGTAAACAGCCACGGAATGCATCACACACCACTAGAGAGAACAACCCGGGTGCTGTTACTTTTTAAGGAGTTCAGTGTTGTCTAGTAAACATGGTGATAACCCACAACCCAGAAATTGTTCTCCTAGGTCCGGGGTCAGGAACTATGGCTCGTGAGCCAGATGTGGCTCTTTTGATGGCTGCATCTGGCTCGCAGACAAATCTTTAATTAAAAAAATAATAATGTTGAAAATATAAAACATTCTCATGTATTACAATCCATTCATTTCCTACAGCTCATGTTCATGGTTGCAGGTGGCTGGAGCCAATCACAGCTGTCCTCCGGGACAACACCAAATTTTTATTGGATAATGTGTAACGTACATGGGTCGTTGTATGGCTCTCACGGAATTACATTTTAAAATATGTGGCGTTCATGGCTCTCTCAGCCAAAAAGGTTCCCAACCCTTGTCCTAGGTAAATTCTTGCGTATGTGCACTCCGCAGAGAAAAATTTCCAGACCTGATCACAATAATATCCAAACATGGGAAAACACAAATACTGATCAACAGAGCAAATGGTTAAGCTACAGCCTATTACGTAGGCTGTAGAGTAAACACTAGAAATTCACAAGTCAACACAAATGAATCTCAACTTGGACAGAAAGAAGTAAGTCAACAAAAGAATACACACACACACACACACACTAGTTCTTTTATATAAAATTCAAAACAAGCTATGCTCAACTATGTGTTTGGGTTGCAAATAGAGGTCACTAAATCACAGAGTAGCAAGTGAGTTGTTATCTCAAAAGTCACACAATGTTCACACCACTGGGGACCAGGAAGAGCAATGCAGTCAGAAAGCTCTGAGGGGGTTAAAAGTTTTTAGTTCATAACTGAGGGTGGGTTTGTGGATATCTGCTTTATCACTCATCTTTAAAATCATGGATTTGTTTCATATACTTCCGGATTTTTGCCAGAATTTTCACAATTACAATATAAAAAATTTTAAACTATAAAAAGGTAGAACCTAGCTCATGAAGCCATTCTAAAATAACTCAGTTTCTCTTGTAATCTAGGCAAACACACAAGTATTCGCTAAGTGCTAACCACACTGGCCTGTTCCTGGTTCACGTCTGTGCCCCAGTCATTCTGGTCTAAGCGCCGGGACCCCTGTGGCTCCCTCCACCTGAAATCTCCTCCCTCGCCCCTGCTGTCTTGTGGCCGGTCATTCTTCACACTGATAGCTCAGCTGAGAATCCCCCTCCTATCACCATCCTCTCTAAGATAAAGTCACCCCTCTGCCCTAAGTCCCTCTCTAATCCTTTTCCATTTTACTTTCTTCATAGCACTGATTCCCTAAAATTGCCTTTTCAGCTAGTATTTCATGGTTGTCTGTCTTCCCTCTCAAGAGTACTGGGCCCTTGAGGCAGCAACTGACAGTCTTCTGCTTACCTGTGTCCCTGAAATTTATGTCAGGCACCTATTCCCAAATATTAACAGTGTGTGGTCTTATTACCATTTCTAATAACTTGGTATTATTCCATTTTGTTATAGTTTTGCCAAAACAAACAAGGGCATGAAGCTGGTTCCATTTATGTTTATATAAGTATATACACACATACACATACACACACTTATATATATGCTTATATAACATGCATATATATATATATATACACACACACACATATATATATATGTTTATGTATGTGTTTTTACTTATAAATATTACAAGCATTTGTCTATATTACTAGTAATATATGTATTATTACCAATGCTGGTAATAAATGATATTTTCCACTGGAGCTGTTGTTTCCTTTGAATATTTTATTCAAAATACCAAGTCAGGATACTTTAATGATCATGTTTCAGGCCTGACCTGTGGTGGCGCAGTGGATAAAGCGTCGACCTGGAATGCTGAGGTCGCCGGTTCAAAACCCTGGGCTTGCCTGGTCAAGACACATATGGGAGTTGATGCTTCCTGCTCCTCCCCCTGTTCTCTCTCTATCTCTCCCTCTCTCTCTCTCTAATAAAAATGAATAAATAAAATCTAAAAAAGTAAAGATCATGTTTCATATTATTTAAGTCAGTTTTCTAACATTTACTTGTTAGTTGAAATGTTCATAGCAGCAGATTAAATTTGGGTCCATTTGCAACAGCTATTTGGTATATTTCTTCCATATAAATAGCATGCTTTTGTCTAACCTCTGCACAAAGTATTTGTAATCATATCAATTTATTTTAGAATAAGCCATTCACCTCACTCACGTTTCCTTTTTGTTGACTTCCTTCTGGTGTTATTAGAGTTCATTATGCAAAATTTTTATTGTTTAAAAATATGATGGCCCTGTGGTAGAGCTCAGTGGTAGAGCATCCCAGGTTTGATTATTGGTCAGGGCAAACAGGAGAAGCAACTATCTGTCTCTCCAGCCCTCCCCCTCTCACTTCTTCCTCTCTTTTTCTTTCTCTCTCTCTCTCTCTCTCTCCTTCTCCTGTAGCCCTGGCTTGACTGGAATGAATTAGCCCCAGGTGCTAAGGATGGCTTCATGGCCTTCATCTCAGGTGCTAAGAAGAGCTCAGTTGCTGAGCAACAAAGCAACTCTCAGATGGGCAGAGCATCACACCCCCCTAGTAGGTTTTGACAGGTAGATTCCAGTTGGGGCACATCCAGGAGTCTGTCTCTGTCTCTGCCTCCCCTCCTCTCACTAATTAAAATTAAAAAAATTGACCATACCAAACTCCATCCTTTTAATTGTCACAAATTTAACAACTTTTCATTACTTAGTACATTTTAAATGTATTTCTTCTCTAATGTAGTTTATACTTTTATTGCTATCTCCTGCCATTCTAAACATAATGTAAAAAAATAAGCACAAAGGATGGTCTGTGCAAAGAATTTTTTTTTCTCTCCAATATCACTGCATGCAAAAATCAACCAGTCTTCATTCACTAGATACGGGAGGGTGACATTCCTTGACTGAGGAAAGATGGCACTGGGCCCCTACATGGAACTACCTTGATTAAGTGTTTACTCCATGTTGATTGACTTAAATATGTCATTTACTCTTGATAATCGGCCTGCAGGGGAGAGGTGCTGGTGTTACCTTGTCTTAAGTAAGTTCAAAGACTGATTAGTGTGACTTGATCAAGGTCACAGACTGCCGGTATTAAGTCCTGGAGGCAAAGAATAAACCTTGTTTTCTTGAGAGTCTGCAAATGTCCTTTCTATTACATCATTTCAGTTTTCGAGAGATCTAACATATCTCCCAGGTCCTTTGACCAGATATCAACCAGTTATCTGAGTGGCTCACACACAAAATCCTAACCAAATGGAAAATTCCTATGCATGGGCCCCACCCTCCTGCCGACTGATTCCTGAGTGCCTAAAGTAGCAGCGCTCTCCTGAAACACTTTCAAGGCTGACATGACACCCAGTGTGGACTAGGCCAAACCTCGGTGTGCACCAAAAACACAGCGAACGTGCCAGGTTTAATGCGACCTGCACTCTTCAAATGAACTTGCTGCTTCAGTCTCCCATGCTGCCATTTTTAGGTTCTCAATTCGTAGAGAAATGGGAGACGGAAAAAACTCAAGCCAGGCCTTCCCAGAATGAGGAGCGGCGTGAGAGATGAACTGTATTTGAGACCTGCTGAGTTTGAGATGGGGGACACCACAGAGGAAGATCCAAGCACAGCTCTTTTCCAGATTGAATTTGGGTTCACTTCAGTGGTGGGATTCAGCCAGTTCGCACCAGTTCGGCAGAACCAATACCTAAATTTTTGAGTTCGGAGAACCGGTTGTTAAAATGGCACTTGTAATCAGGGTTCTCTCTAAGGTGGGTGCCTGGGCAGCCGCCCAATGTGGAAATCACAGATTTACATTCCTTACTCTTTTTTAATGTTCATCTGCGCCACAGCATATTCTAAGCACCCATAGTAATGTTCATTCCATCCATAGGTGAGAAAAATTTGATAGAACTATGTAATATTTATTTATTCATTTCAGAAAACTCCTTATACCTTTGATGAAATAAATTTTAATTCCCTTGTGTTTGTTACTTCAGTAAACAAACATATAACATAAACAGAAAAAGTGCCTAACAACCAGGAGGTGACAAGCTGTCATCAGAAATATCTTAAATAACAGTCTTATTGGGTTTTTTGGTCAGGTATTATTTAATATTTTTCATTAATATTTTAAAATTCTTTCTTATAACAAAATCTAGTTTTGCATACCTCCTTTATTGTTCTTAAGTATTAAATGTATGAAATAATAAACTACCATTCGGTATGTCGTTTTTTTAAACTTAACATGGTCATTAGGGCAGAGAACCAGTTGTTAAACTATTTGAATCCCACCACTGGTTCACTTGCACAGTTATGTGCACAGACGCTGCCACTGCTCACCCTTGATGATTTTACACGAGAAAATTATTTCTGGTCGGACAGCGCCTATGAACCAGTTTTTAGGGAAGACCGCAAACCCTCAGACATTTAGGAGTAAATGGGATACCTCTCCACTCGGGTTGCTGTACTCGATGCTGAACTCCTGGGCAGCCCCCTGGGGGTGTGATAACACCTAAAGTCCCAAGCCTGACCTGGGTAAGAAGGTTGTCACCTCCTGTAACTTCGCACTTCATCCACCAAAGCACTACGTGAGACAATGTGGCATGTTCTTTAATTCTGGGCTTGGACAGGGAAAATGAAACAGCAAATAAATAAGCCGTTCCCACTCGTGAAATTCAAAGTCCAGGTTTCTTCACAGACCATATTGGGTTCTAAAACCTTCTTTCAGATAGGCAAACTGCACGTAGAAGCTCACATTCCTTTGCATGTAGAATAACTAGATCAGGGGTCCCCAAACTGCGGCCCCATGGGCCGCATGCAGCCCCCTGAGGCCATTTATCCGGCCCCCGCTGCACTTCTGGAAGGGGCACCTCTTTCATTGGTGGTCAGTGAGAAGAGCACATTGACCATCTATCTCATTAGCCAAAAGCAGGCCCATAGTTCCTATTGAAATACTGGTCAGTTTGTTGATTTAAATTTACTTGTTCTTTATTTTAAATATTGTATTTGTTCCCGTTTTGTTTTCTTACTTTAAAATAAGATATGTGCAGTGTGCATAAGGATTTGTTCATAGTTTTTTTATAGTCCAGCCCTCCAAAGGTCTGAGGGACAGTGAACTGGCCCCCTATGTAAAAAGTTTTGTGACCAGTGACCTAGATGATCAACCCGTGAAAGCTCTGCCACGGGGACCTCTGCCACCCCTTCTGTGCATCATGATACACGCCAGAATTCTTCCACGTCTTATTGAGAGAAAAGCAGGGCATGGACTCTAAGAACTTAATATCCTTCACGCCAGATTCATGCCAAGGAAATAATGCTGACATTAATCCAAGTACCTTGGAAGGGAAACAAAATTCCTCTAGCAGTGCAAACTGGCTTCAAATTCTGCTTCATGTTTTCCGAGTTTAAAAACCCAGGAGCAGTACTTTACACAAGAACCATGCTAAGGCCTCTCTGTATGCGCAAAAAAAGAAAAAGAAAGAAAAGAAAAGAAATAAAGTAACTAACTCACTTTGTAGATTTTTAAAGAACGGTGCAAACATCTCACGAGCCCAGAAACGTACTTCTGGGCAGTCACAAGCTGTGCTGGGAGCAGCTCATGGGTCTCTGCAACCGTGAGGGGAAGGCACTGCCAGCCCTGACTCTCCAAACACAGCCCAACCGAGTGTCTGCACAGGGCGAGCTCTTCATCTGAGAACAAGCCCTGTCCAGTGTCAGCACAAGGACTTGAACTGACAACGTTATATGATGAACAGAAAATAAGCTGAGCCTGCAAAGACCCATACACCCCCAAACAAACCCATGAACCCGATGGAGCGTGGGTTTACAGAGCGCGAGACCAAGCAGGGCACAGAACAGACCACCGGATCCTGTTTACTGAAACAGCCCATTAATTATAAAGAATCCTTCAGGAGCGAGTGTTTCGGGCTCTTGCAGAGGACCCCCCAGCCAGGCCCACACTGGAGAATACCACCCAACCTTCACGACACCTCGTCCAGACTTCCAGGGCATTGTACACACTCGGCCAAGCAGTCGACGCGGACCAGGTTCTGTGTACACAGGCACCTGCCGCAGCGGCCGGCAGATGAGAAAAGCATGCTGGCAGTCACCTGGCCCACGGGTGTGCAAACTCTCCTTGGCCACAGCTCCCTTTGTTCAAAGAAAATCTTATTTACAGTGAGAACAGAAAATGCAGCTAACACGTACGCATGTCTACTATGGCTACTGTGACTGATTTCCACAAACGTAGTGGCTTAAGGCAACACTAACGTAGTATCTCAGGGTTCTGGGGGTCAGAAGTCCACACTGGGTCTCACCAGGCTGTGTCCCTTCTGGAGCCCTCAGGGAAGAATGCATTTCCTCACCTTTTCCGGCTTGTAAAGGAGGCCCACATTCCTTGGTCCAGGGCCCCCAGCCACCAATCACATCACTCCGACCTCTGCGTCTGTCACCAGCACACCTCTTTTGCTGACTCCTTTAAGGACCTTTGTGATTACCAGGGGCCCACCAGGAGGACCCAGGATAACCTTGCATCTCGAGGTCCTTAGTTTCATCCCAACAGCGAAGTCCCTTTTGTCATCTAAAATAACATACTGACAGAGTCAGGAATCAGGAAGGGAAATTTCTGTAGGGCCATTAGTCTACTTACTCTATCTTATACTGGTTGGTTTATTTACATGTATTGATTCATGTAAGTATCACAACAACTCTCTAAGAGGCAGGTACTATTACCACACCCACAGAGGAGGTGACTGAGACACACACACACACAGGTGCAGCACCCTGCCCAAGGTCAAACATCCAGGCAGTAGTACAACCAAGAGACCATCAAAGCTGCTCAGGTAACGGTGGAATGAAGAACTCCATTCGGCTAGCATCCAGGTTTTAGTACAGAATCTGAGTTTTAGTATATACCCTTGGGAGGCATAGGAGGACAGTAACAAGTGCACTTATAAGTGAGCAAACATGGTCTAAGAGTTGGACAGCTTGTCCCAGAGAATGGCTGCAAAGAACAAGGTGGGGAATGGGGGGGTGCGGGGCTGCATGCACTGGTTTGGGGATAAGGGGAAGTGCTGAAGTATAAACAAAGTATATCCAGGTCAACATCCTCCCGACCTGCATCTTCTATAGTTACACTTCATAGAAAACAAGGATGGCCGATAGGCTAACCAACGTTATAATGACAAGAATGCTTGTGAAAAATTTGGATGGCTTGGCACATCCAGGGAAGTTCCTATATCTAAGTGTCAAAAACCGGTGATCCACCTGACCGGGTGGTGGCACAATGGATAGAGTGTCAGACTGGGATGTGAAGGACCCAGGTTCGAGACCCCGAGGTCGCCAGCTTGAGCGCAGGCTCATCTAGTTAGAGCAAAGCTCAACAGCTTGACCCAAGGGGTCACTTGGTCTGTTGTAGCCCCCCCAGTCAAGGCACATATGAGAAATCAATCAATGAACAACTAAGGAGCCGCAACGAAGAATTGATGTTCCTCATCGCTCTCCCTTCCTGTCTGTCTGTCCCTAGCTGTCCCTCTCTCTGTCTCTCTCTGTCTCTGCCACAAAAAAAAACAAAACAAAACAAAAAAAACACGGTGATCCTACAGACTTACTTATTCAGACATCCCGTCCATTAAAATGTTCATTTTTGCCCTGGCCGGTTGGCTCAGCGATAGAGCGTCGGCCTAGCGTGCGGAGGACCCGGGTTCGATTCCCGGCCAGGGCACATAGGAGAAGCGCCCATTTGCTTCTCCACCCCTCCGTCACGCTTTCCTCTCTGTCTCTCTCTTCCCCTCCCGCAGCCGAGGCTCCATTGGAGCAAAGATGGCCCGGGCGCTGGAGATGGCTCTGTGGCCTCTGCCTCAGGCGCTAGAGTGGCTCTGGTCGCAATATGGCGACGCTCAGGATGGGCAGAGCATCGCCCCCTGGTGGGCAGAGCGTCGCCCCTGGTGGGCGTGCAGGGTGGATCCCGGTCGGGCGCATGCAGGAGTCTGTCTGACTGTCTCTCCCTGTTTCCAGCTTCGGAAAAAAAAAAAAAATGTTCATTTCAGCCTGATCAGGCGATGGCACAGTGGATAGAGCGTCGAACTGGGATGCGAAGGACCCAGGTTCGATACTCCAAGGTAGCTGGTTTGACCGTGGGCTCATTCACCTTGAGCCCAAGATTGCTGGCTCAGGAAAAGGGTCACTCGGTCTGCTGTAGCCCCCTGGTCAAGGCACATATGAGAAAGCAATCAATGAACAACTAAGGTGCTGCAACAAAGAACTGATGCTTTTCATCTCTCCCTTCCTGTCTGTCTGTCCCCGTCTGTCCCTCTCTTTGGTGCTGTCACAAAAAACAACAAAAAAAAAAACCATGCTTTAAAAAAATGTTAATTTCAATCTCTCAAACCCCGGTTACCATTGGTCCTACCATTCCCTACTGTCATTGGCCTCATTTAAAATATCTTCCTGACCTCTGGAGGTATTTGGATACCAAGTCTTGGCCTCAGTTAAAGAATTTTAGCAGAGAATGTAATCTGGAGACATTTTAGGCTAACTTCTAATTTTACAGATGAGAAATCAAAGGAACAGTGAACTAGAGACCGTGTGATTTATGAAAAGGAGAAAGGCTCTATAACCCTACAGACCTAGGTTCTGATACAGGCTCTGCCACCTCCCAGGTGTGGCTTTGGGCCAGACACACACAGTACGTATTGAAATTCCCAACTATAAACTGAAAATTATCAGAATGTCACATCTAACACGTGACCTCTCGCTTTCTCTTCTCAAGTGACTTGACTCAGTCTCCACTTCCAACACGGGGGTGGGGGTGGGGTGCAGCACATGACCCTACCTGAAGTTCACGAGGCTGAATGAATAGGAATAGGCAGCTGACCCCAGAACAGCTCCCACAGGCCAGTCAGAGACACAGATACATGGAAAATGTACATACACAGAGAAAAGAGATGACCTCAATGCCACAGAATGTGAAACAATTGGTGGAGCTATTACAGATCAGGGATTTATTTAAGCTCAGTGACAAATGTAACATTATCCACAAACTTTGCTATTGAATATCATAACCTGGCAAACAATGTGGTTACCAACATGTCTTCAAGAAAAGTGAGAGACAAAGAAAAACAAAACCACATACAAGGACAATGTCCGAACAAGCTACCTTGTCAACCACAGTTTATGCTTAAGGCCCAAAATAAATATTAGTAGGGATTTGGATGTCAGGTGTTCTGCTGGCTTAATGCGTGTGAACTAACCCACTGTTCTGACAGAACCAAGAGTTAGATTATAACAACCCCCTTTCTCTCAACTGCTTTAATATGCATAATCTTTAAAACAATGTTTCTTAAAAAGTAGAACCAGACTCACTCGAAGGAGGAGCTCAACCCTCCTCTCTTGTGCCCCAAGTTATACCCGGATCACAGAGTTCAGGGAAATGCCACTGGAAATGACCGATGGCCAGCATCTACCCTCACGCAGCCAGCCCAGCCCAGCCCAGCGTGCACTATCAGATTCGAAGAGGGTCTGACTGCTGCACTATGGAGGTCACGACCTCTGTCTGTGAGAGCCACCCCCACATACTGCCTAGGGACTGAGCAGTCCAGACTACAAACTCCACAGGAGTCCACAGACAACAAACTCAAAAATAAAGTTATTATGAGGAAAACACAGCCTAAAATAGGCAGCTTGAACAGGACCCAAAAAATTGGGTTTAAGTTTCCATAAAATATAGAGGAGAATTCGGTGCACTAGAAACAAAATGAGGAAACCATTCCGAAAGGGATGAGAAGGACAGTGGACCCTCGAACAATATGGGGGTTTGGGGCACCGACCCTCCCTCCACACAATCGGGAACCAAGTGTAACTCTGGACTCCCCAAAACTTAACTCCGAATAGCCTACTATTGACCTACTGCTGACCTTCCGGATAACATCAAGTCCATTAATACATATTTTTTATGTATATTATATACTGTATTCTTACAATAAAGTAAACTGGAGGACCAAAAAATTGTCATTAAGAAAATCTTAAGAAAGAGAAAATACATTTATAGTAGTGTCTGTGTTTACTGGCCCGTGCAGTTCAAACCCAACATTCAAGGGTCAACTGTACTATATGACCTATAAACATTAGGGCCTATTGAATACCAGGAATAAAGACTCAAACAACAAGAACTCAACTGCAAAGAGCCCAGAAAACACCGTGACCTTGCTTCACAGCCAACCCAGGGTCTCCTCTCCGACCTCTGCCCGACCTCTGCCCTTCTCGCCGCACAGTTCTCTCCGAGCGTTTACTTCTCTCTCTGCCGACCGCTTTTCTCCTCCCATTTCGCTTCGAGTCTTGCTGGTGGAACTGCGGCTTCCTGGAGAGTCTGCTGCCATGGCATTGCCCAGCGGGGCCCTGGCAATGTCCCTCCGTTAGTTAATGTCCCTTCTTTCGACTTCAGCCCCCACAGCTTGTCCCTTCTTATTTCCCAAATTAAAACCGTCAAGGGAATCGAACCGGCCCAGCTCGTTTTTACCCCAGAAGGCCATGACAGAAGGAGCTGTCTAGTGTCCCACCCCGAGCAAGTCAGCCACCCGGGAGAGGACACCAGTCACAGGCTCTCCGAGTGCTCCCTCACCAGCAGGGGCGGTGAGCAGAGCCACACTCCCTGACGAGAACTGCAACGTCGGAGGTCAGCAGACGCCATGAGTGACAACTCAGAACTACTTCTGAAGACTTTACCACGTGAACACAGATAATTCCACAGGAAGCCCTCCAGGCAGAAGCCAGTCCTAAAGGACTGAGGCAGGCAGGGCCGAGTCCACTTTCACATCGTGAGCTACGATCAACATAAAGAAATTTATGCACTCATCATTGACTAGAAAATTCTTTCAAATCTAGTGCTTTTCAAAAGGTTTAAGTGTGTGCAATAACCATCTAATAATACTAATTTAGGGCTTCCTATGTGCTGGTCACGGCTCCAAGAAAGTTGCGTGCATCAGTTCATTGGAGCCTCATGTACCGTACCCACTCAGGAAATCATCTTTTACTGTACTGTACAGACAGCCGCGAGAAGGCACAGAGAAAGGTCACACTGTGTTACGTGGTCAAGGCAAGATTCGAACCTGGAGCCAGCTGTCAGCCTAAACAACAATATGCAGCCTGGCCCTACAAAACAAAAACGGCACCGACCGCAGCTAGACCACAAGACTCTTCCCTTACAATGTTCTTATAAAATGGACATAAATAATGAAAATCTCTTGATCACGTCAAAATGTTAGGGGAGAGGTCAGGAATAAAAAATAAATAAATTTTTTTTTAATGGCTTTGTGGACAGCCCCTGGGAAAGGCAAGTTTCCCAGGAAGAAGGGCAGGGTGAAGAATGCTCCATGGAGGAACACACAGCCCACAGGAAGGAGGAAACAAAGCCAAGCTGGAAAGGGCACTGTGAGAAAAACTGTCCGGGCTGCACAGTGAGGTCCGCCTCTGGGTTTATGCTCCTTCCAGGGCAAGGTCAGCTTTACCCAAGATGCTAGACGGCAGAACCAACACAGTCCAACCCTCCTGGGGCAGACTGACACCATCGGGAACCCGTGAAAACCACCTGTGTTCCGGAGGGAGGAGGCGTTCTACCAGGAAGATACATGATCAAGCCGTAAAACTGCTGAAGGCAGAGGAAGATATGTAAGTGCACGTAGAACAGTTTAGGAAGGTGTAAGTCCCCCAAACTCTTAACCAAATGGCTCTTGGTATATTCTTTATATTTTTCTGTATTTTCTAAATCGTCTTCATTCAGTGTTAGTTATTTTTAGGATAAAAAAGAAATTAGTGAAAGCCAAACCAAAACAAAATTAATGAAACCCAATCATCAGACTCGGCAGAGGTATAAATAAGATAATGGGGCTGGGCAGGCTTACTTTATGTGTCAGCTTGACTGGACCACGAGACGCCTAGCTATCTGGTTAAATCCGATTTTCGTGAGTTAGACTCACCAAAGCAGATGGCCCTCCCCAACATGGGTGGGCATCATCCAACCTGTTGAAGACCCACCCAACTATACAATAGAACAAAAAGACAAAAGAAATTTGAGTTCTCTCTCTCTCTCTCTCTCTCTCTGCCTGTTTGAGCCGAGACACTGGTCTTCTCCCACCCTTGGGTAAGGACTTACACCATCAGCACCCCTGGTTCTAAGGCCTTCGGACTCAGGCTAGAACTTACACCACAGGCTTTCCTGAGTCTTTCCAGCTTGCAGGTGGCAAGTCATCTCATAACAAGACTTCTCAGCCTCCATAATCACGTGATCCGATTCCTTACAATAAATTTCATTTCACATTATATACTTCTAAGCAAACTTCCTGGGGAGAAGTGACCTCTTTACACACAGTGAGTTCATCCTTACCCTGCAAATATTTCACAATCCAAGGTGCTAAGGTGACAGCCTGTGCTCCAATGGGGACTGCCGGGACAAGGCCGCAGGGGCGAGGAGAGAGCTCCCATGGGGAACACTAGTGGCCCAGGGCCCAGCACCTGGACAGCCAGACCTAGGACAGGACTCAGTCTGCAGCTAGGAAATTGTGAAACCAAGAATAACAGAAGGCTCTCATCGCTAGAAGCTGAATTTAGTCGACCACTGAAGATAAAGGAGAGGCCCGAGTTGATCTAAAAACCACAGGAAAGAGTAGATAAGGCAAAGAACCAAGAAGCAAAGAAAGGTGTTAGACATGAGGAAGGCGAGAATGGTGGGGTCCCCAGACGGCTCAACTTGATCCCAAATGTGAACTCTCTGAGATCAGGGATTCTTCTATCCATTTCATTCACTGCTGTATCCACAAAACCAGGCAACAGAGTAAGATGCTCCATTAATATGTGCTGGGTAAATGAAACGATAGGCCCTGTCAAGATGGACTCAGGAAGACTCCCCAGACTGATGTCATAGGTAGCCCACATTCTGGGCTCTGTCCTCAGAGGTCGAAGAGTCACTGAGGGCTCTGTGTCTGGGCTGCTGCCTCCACCTATATCCTCAGCCACTACAGAGAGGTCTGGTGGTGCGGGAACAAAGCACTGCACTCACACTTACGTTCACACAGATGAACTCCTATGTGTGCCCCCTCAGACCCAGCACAGATAAACTATGTGTGCCCCCTCAGACCCAGCACAGATAAACTCCTATGTGTGCTCCCTCAGACCCAGCACAGAGGAACTCCTATGTGTACCCCTCAGACCCAGCACAGATAAACTCTTATGTGTGCTCCCTCAGACCCAGCACAGATAAACTCCTATGTGTACCCCCTCAGACCCAGCACAGATAAACTCCTATGTGTACCCCACTCAGACCCAGCACAGATAAACTCCTATGTGTACCCCTCAGACCCAGCACAGATAAACTCTTATGTGTGCTCCCTCAGACCCAGCACAGAGGAACTCCTATGTGTACCCCTCAGACCCAGCACAGATAAACTCCTATGTGTGCCCCCTCACACCCAACACACTCTCTGGCTGAGCCTCAATCTCCTATAACAAGGGGCTCTGCCCTGCCACTCCCAGAATTCATAAAGATCCAACGTACAAATAAGAAGAATAATGTGAAAGCTCTTTTAAAACTTAGAAGTCAGGCCCTGGCCGGTTGGCTCAGTGGTGGAGCGTCGGCCTGGCGTGCGGAAGTCCCGGGTTCAATTCCCGGCCAGGGCACACAGGAGAAGCGCCCATCTGCTTCTCCACCCCTCCCCCTCTCCTTCCTCTCTGTCTCTCTCTTTCCCTCCTGCAGCTGAGGCTCCATTGGAGCAAAGATGGCCTGGGCGCTGGGGATGGCTCCTTGGCCTCTGCCCCAGGCGCTAGAGTGGCTCTGGTCGCAGCAGAGCGACGCCCCGGATGGGCAGAGTATCGCCCCCTGGTGGGCGTGCCGGGTGGATCCCGGTCGGGTGCATGCGGGAGTCTGTCTGACTGCCTCCCCGTGTCCAGCTTCAGAAAAAAAAAAAAAGAAAAAACTTAGAAGTCATAGGTAAGAAGACATTTTCATGCCAATTTTTGACAAAGAACTTAAGCAGGCATCCCCAAACTATGGCCCGCGGGACACATGCGGCCCCGAGGCCATTTATCCGGCCCCCACGCACTTCCAGAAGGGGCACCTTTCACTGGTGGTCAGTGAGAGGAGCACTGTATGTGGCGGCCCTCCAACGGTCTGAGGGACAGTGAACTAGCCCCCTGTGTAAAAAGTTTGGGACCCCTGAAAAGTATTGACTGCCCATTTTATTTCATCTTTACCAAGTTTTAGCTCTTAAGGCTAATGAAAATAAATGCCATCATCAACGTTAATTCACAAAAGGAATAGCAACCACTAATAAACACACAGTTCAGCCTCACTGGTCATGAAAGTAATTAAATTTTTAAAATTACACCTTTTCGGCTGTGGCCAGTTGTCTCAGTGGATAGAGCATCAGCCCACCAAGCTGATGTGCCAGGTTTAATCCCCTGTCAGAGCACACATGTGAAGCAACCAGCTGCTTCTCTTCCCTTCCCACTCCACTTTTCTCCCTCTTCCCCTCCTGCAGCCAGTGGCTCGATGGGTTCAAGTGTGGGCCCTGGGTACTGAGGATAGCTCAGCTGGTCTGAGCATCAGCCTCAGGCACTGAGGATAGCTCGGTTGATTTGAGCATCGGCCCCAGACTGGGCTTGCTGGATGGATCCCGGTTGGGGTGCATGCAGGAGTCTGTCTATCTCTCCTCCTCTCACTTAAAAAAAAAGAGGAAAAAATTAAAAGAAGAAAAGGGGGAAAAATTATACCTTTCATCCTTGCCTGATTACTCAGTTGTTAGAGCATCATCCCAAAGTGCAACAGTTGCCCATGTGATCCCCGGCCAAGGCACAGACAGGAACAGATTGATGTTTCTATCCCTCTCTCCCTCTCTAAAATCAATTAAAAAAAAAAAATAAAAAACACCTTTTTTCACCAGATAGCCAACACTATTTTAAATACTGCAATGGAATTCAGTATTTGCTAGCCAATGGGGCAGAGAGCCCTATCACACATTGATGGGGGAGAAACAAAGGAAGAGCCTGCACCCACAACTCCGTCTCTCCTTCTCCTTTCCCTCAAGAAAGGGGAGAAGCTAATCACTTGGCCTAACAAAGTAACACATTTATTCTTGTCTATAAAGGAGATCAAGCCTGACCAGGCGGTGGTGCAGTGGATAGAGTGTCAGACTGGGACATGGAGGGCCCTGGTTCGAGACCCCGAGGTCGCTGGCTTGAGCATTCGGTCACTTGCCCTGCCCCCTGGTCAAGGCACATATGAGAAAGCGATCAATGAACAACTAAGGAGATGCAATGAAGAACTAATGTTTCTCATCTCTCTCCTTTCTTGTCTATCTGTCCCTCTCTGTCCCTCTCTGATTCTCTGACAAAAAGAAAAGAGAGAGAGAGAGAGAGAGATCAGGTATGCACAGCAGTTACAGAGACAACACCAAGACAGCTAATATGACTTGTTGATAGCAGCGATCCCAATCTCTAAAAATTGGACCTATTTTAAAAACAAAGTGAAGTTAGGCGTCCTCTGGAAAAGCCTTCTCACAAAGCCACGGCAGACAGCCCAGCACAGTGATTGAGAGTATAGGTTCAGGTGTCAGCCTTGGGCTCACACAGTAGCGTGACCAGTGACCAGCTAGGTGACTGACCCTCAGCAGGTGACAAGCCTTCCAAGCTTCGGTTTCTTCCCTGAACCTGGGAATAATACTGGATTTTCTATAACGAACTGCAGTAAAGGAAAATAATGAATCAAAGATTACTAAGTTATCCTGTCTGGGTAACAGAAAACAGCGGGACCATTAAAAAGAAAAAAGGGAAGTCAAGAGGGAAGCCGCGTTAAGGTGAGGAAACAAGTAACTACGTTTTAGCGATTTCTGACAATAGCCTGTTAGCTAAATAGAAATTCTGCGAAGCAGCTACAGACAGCCATCAAGAGAGGTGATTAAAGAGAAATAGAGTGGGTTTTTAGAAGGAAAGAGTATAGAAATTCTAGAGATGAAAACAGAGGTAAGTGACAAAGGTGACTCACAAATGGAGAAAGGGGAAGAGGGAGGAAGAACAGACACAGAAAAGGCGGCCAGATGGGGGATAAGAAGAGTGCAGACTCAGTGCGGACACTGAGCATGCTCAAAAGAGCCAAATGTTTTGTAGGGCTGTCAGATTTTGGCAAGAATCAGTTGTCTGATAAATCATCACGATTCCACCTTTCCCTTAACCCCCTACATCCACTCTCCATCCTCAACATCCCGGGCCATTTGCTCACTTCTGTCTCCACCGTGAGCCCCGTCACTGTCACCCCCCCCACCGGGCTGGCCACCCTGCCACACATTCCCTGTCAGTCCAGTTCCTGCGCAGCAGCGAAAGCTCACTGGAAATATAAACTGGACCTCCTTACTGCCCAGCTGAAATCCTTCAACATCATTCTGCTGAGTTCAGGATAAAACCCAAACTTCTCAGCAAAGCTCTAAAAAGACCCCCACGTGATCTGGTCACTGTTTGGGTTTCCAGACGCATGCATTCATTCACCCCCTGAACTTGCTGAATTCCAGCCAGCTTTTCTCAGCCTCCTTTCTATTCCTGGGAAAAAAAGGGGGTGGGGTGGGGGTCTTTTTATATGTTCTGCCTTTGGCCTGGAATGTCCTTCTCCAATCTCCAAAACTCAAAAACAGCCTAGATGAGAACTCACCCTTGATCCTGGCCAGTTGGCTCAGTGGATAGGGCATTGGCCTGGCCTGCAGATGTCCCAGGTCCAATTCCCAGGTCAGGGCACATATGAGAAGCAACTATATGTTTCTCCCCCCTCCCCTTCCCCCTTCTCTCTCTTCTCCTCTTGCAGCCAGTGGCTCAGTTAGTCCAAGTGTCGGCCCCAGGTGCTGAGGATAGCTCAGTTTTTCTGAGTGTCAGCCCTAGATGGGAACTACTGAGTGGATCCCAGTCAGGGCACATGTGGGAGTCTATCTCCTCTCCTCTCACTTAAAAGAAAATCCCCTTCAAGATTGGGTAGGCTCATCTCTTAGTGTGAGGGCTCCAGCTATTAGACGTACATAAGGGAGATGCGTGAAGCTGCAGTATATCTTTATTTCAACTCGTTTTTATTCCAAATCAGTACCTAACTGAAAAGGCCACACTAAAATGTGTAAGAAATAATCGGCTATACACTGATCGAATATCTTTATGTTCCTCCCTCAAGCATATTTTCCAGTTAAAGTTTTTACTACTATTATGCTAGGTTTAATTAATTATTGAGTCCCTCCAAACCCGACCACAATCTCTCTCTCTCTCTCTCTCTCTCTCTCTCTCACACACACACACACACACACACACACACACACACACACACAAACGGTAAGGACCCTCATGAATTTTTCTGGCCCACTAATAACTTCCAGGCTCCAGTTCAAAATACTCTTAACAAAAGATCAGCTAACACCCTTTATTCTCCAAGCTGTGTCACAGAGAGTAAATTTATGATAGGAACAGTTAGCATAAAAAGAAAGAAAAATCTGGATCAGAGATGGAAAAATTCCAAAAGGAATGCTTCCAAAAGGAAATATTGAATTCCATTTTAGTTTTCTGCAAATTGAGTTAAAAAAAAGAAAAGGACATAAATTCCTCCCCAGTTATATTTAAAATGCAGTGTCTGCCAAAAAAACAACCCCCAAAACCCTAAAACTCAAAGGCTCAAACCTGTAAGTTATAAACCTGACTGACAGAACTGACAGACAGACATGCTCATATTAAACCTGAATTATACCTCAGCACTTTGACCATGACTTCATAATTTCTGGACATAAAAAAATGGGTACAGAGGAATCCATTACTGCAACTGTTCAACTTTTTACAAAATTGACATTTTTGTACTTTCTAATCTTTAATTTTTTAATTTTCTTTTTAACAAGAATTTTTATTGCATAAACTGCCATTGCTCCACCTACTCCAACTTTGATATCTAATTTTGTGTTAAATATTTTCCTTCTTGGCCCTGGCCGGTTGGCTCAGTGGTAGAGCGTCGGCCTGGCGTGCAGGAGTCCCAGGTTCGATTCCCAGCCAGGGCACACAGGAGAAGTGCCCATCTGCTTCTCCACCCCTCCCCCTCTCCTTCCTCTCTCTCTCTTCCCCACCCACAGCCAAGGCTCCATTGGAGCAAAGTTGGCCCGGGTGCTGAGGATGGCTCCATGGCCTCTGCCTCAGGCATGAGAATGGCTCCTGTTGCAACAGAGAGACACCCCAGATGGGCAGATTATCGCCTCCTGGTGGGCATGCCGGGTAGATCCCGGTCTGGCACATGCAGGAGTTTGTCTGACTGCCTCCTGGCTTCAAACTTTGGAAAAATATCCCCTCACAAAAAAATTATTTATTTTTTTCCTTCTTACTTCTGTGGCCTCTATTTTAGATCATTTTGAATTCCATAACTTTTTAGGTAGTCAATTTTTTTCCATTATTTTGAAGAAGTTTCTTCTGTCACTTGCACACTTAAAGAGTACCCACTCTTTTGCATCCCTGGTCATATTGCAAATATTCAGGTTAAATTTTTTCTAATTGTCTTAAATTTTATTTAAAAAATAACTTAATTCCGGCATTCCGCATTATTCTGTTCCTTTATGTCTTTGTGCCACATTTTGAATCACAGTCTCATGTCATACTTTTTATTATCTAATACAACCAACAATTACTCCCTCTTAATTTCCTCTTTCAGGACCTGATCATTTCATAATTCTCTCTAACCACAATAAGCACCTAGTGTCATTGTAAGTATTTTATATAAATACATATTACCCAAATCCTTAGAATTACTCTATAAGGTAGATGTTCATTCCATCTCCATCTTATAAATGGGGGGGGAGGGAGTGGAGTGGGGAGGTGGTACTTAATAACAGGTCACACCCAGGTCTGACCCCCAACTCATGATCTTTTCATCCCCAAACTCTGTGTGGCCGAGTTGCTTGCTCCCACACGAAACGGCACTTTCTGACTGCGTTCCCACCAACAGTGCAGGAGGGCTCCCTTTTCTCCACATCCTTGCCCACACCCTGTTTGTTGTTTTTTTGATGACAGCCATTGTGACAGGTGTGATAGCTCACTGCAGTTTTAATTGGATAGTTTGGTTTTTTGTGTGATGAGTTATATGAGTCCTTTATACATTTGGGATGGTACCCTTTACTGGATGCATCACTGGTGAATATATTCTCCGAATTGGTAAGTTGTTTTTTCATTTTTGTTGGTGGTTTGCCTTGCTGTGCAAAAACTTGTCAGTCTCATGTAGTCTCATTTGTTTATTTTTGTTGTTTTCCTTGCCTAAGAAGGTATATCAGAAAAAAATATTGCTAAGAAAAATGTCAGAGATTTTACTGCCTATGTTTCTTTTAGGAATTTTATGGCTGAGTCTTTCATTTAAGTCTTTAGCTCATTTTGAGTTTATTCTTGTATATGGTGTAAAGTGGTGGTCTTGTTTCATTTTTTTGCATGTATCTGTCCAATTCTCCCCACTCTATTTATTGAATAAACTATCTTTTACCCCATTGTATGTTCTTGGCTCCTCTATCAAATACTAATCGACCACACAGGCATGGGTTTATTTCTGGGCTCCCTACTTTGTTCCATTGATCAATATGTCTATTTTTATGCCAGTACCAAGCTGTACTGATTACTATGGCCTTGTAATATGGATTGATACCAGGTAGTATGATATCTTCAATTTGTTCTTTTTCAAAAGTGCTGTGGCTATTCAGGGTCTTTTGTGCATACCAGCATTTTTTTAATAGAGGAGAAGAGAAAGAAACTAGAGGCCTCAGGTAGAGTGAGTAGAAGATGGGTCAGGGCATAAGTATAATTTGGTATAGAAACACTTTTGGACAAACCTGGTAGCTCTTGTGAGGTAAATAAATATAAAAGATTTACTGGGAAGAATTATAAATTTTATAAGTAAATATACATTTTATATATTAAAGGGCTCATCGAGTAGAAAATTATGTACATGTTGCAAAACTTACGGACTTCTTACATGTACATAGCTGGTTTGAGATAGCTCTGGATCAGTATTTTGTATTAGCATAAGGTTTACCAAGCCTGTTATTATCCATCCTACAAGCCGTACGGGTAAATTCATACTAACTTCTAACTTATTCTTTTGTTTTGGTTTTCTAAGAACTAGCTTTGTTAAAAATGAAGAGAAAGTGATGAATGAAATGTACGAATATCCTGCTTTTCCATCCTTATCACATCCACATCTCCATACAGGGAGGGAAGGGCCCCATGCCACAGAGACTAGGCACTGGGAGACTGTCATGAAAAGGAAAAGTGGGTTGGTCCACAGAGGTAACACAAAAATGGCAACACAGGACTGTGAATTGCAACCTCCCACTCCTTAGATCCAGCTGGCTACAGATTCACCTTCCAAGCCTAGATCCCTGACACACATGGTCTGTAATCTAGGTAATGGCTCTTCACGCTAGATGTGGCTGTCCCTGCTGTTCAGGTGAAGATTCAAGTTCAGAAAAGTCCCTTACTGTACAGGAGATAGACGAAGCATATCAAGTGGCTATGTTTACAAACCTGTTTTTGAATTTCAGGGTTCTTTTATAAAGAAATAATATTCTCAGCAGGAGTAAGAAAACTTTTGGAGCATTGTGTTTAGCTTGGACCACATTTTAAAGGGATTTTGGCAAAACCAAACATTCAGAAAAAAATCATCTGAAAAGGCCATCAGGTAAGAAGTAATCTTGGAAAGGTGGAGTCATCGCATCTGCTTCTAAATTTTGAAGGACATTTCGATGTCATGGTCCTACAGACTCACCCAAAAGCCAAAACTATAGGTAGAAGCTGAAGGGAGAAGATTTGGTCTAGGGTAAAACAGATCTCTCCAACTATAAAGCAACGGGGTGCCTTTTTGCAGGCAACGAAGAGGCGTCACCACTACTTGTGTTGCAGGGACACCCTGCTGAGAGAATGAGATGTCAGAAGGGCCAGGTTCAATGCTAACCTTCTTTGATTCAAAGCCAATCAACACCTGGTGAATTACTAGCACTAATACTACAATCTCACCTTTAGCATCATAGCTTAACTACATTACGAATTAAAGAGGACAGGCTGGAAATTTGACCCATCATGCTGTATGGGACTTTCTATGAAACTTTACGCCAGATTTTGAACAACTGCTTGTAGCATGTGGATTCCCTACACTAGCTAGAAGAGTTCTATGGTGAGTGACGGGAAACATTCTCAAAGCCCAGGATGCTTACTTCCCTTCTTCTGTAGAGTTCCAAGATTTTTTTTACTTGTCAGCACCCCTAGACGTTAAGGAAGAAGAAAAAAGAAAAGCAGAAACAGAGGAGCACATGTACAAAGGGAGAAGGGAGATAGTGCCAACCTTCAGGTCACTTCGGTCATTGTTACCCAAATGACATTAAACAGAGTCAATGTTTAGCCCCATTTATTGTACCTCGTTCTTTTTTTTTTTTTGCATTTTTCTGAAGTTGGAAACGGGGAGGCAGTCAGACTCCTGCATGCGCCCGACCGGGATCCACCTGGCATGCCCACCAGGGGGCGATGCTCTGCCCATCCAGGGCGTCACTCTGCCGCAATCAGAGCCATTCTAGCGCCTGAGGCAGAGGCCACAGAGCCATCCTCAGCGCCCAGGCAAACTTTTGCTCCAATGGAGCCTTGGCTGCGGGAGGGGAAGAGAGAGACAGAGAGGAAGGAGAGGGGGAGGGGTGGAGAAGCAGATGGGCGCTTCTCCTGTGTGCCCTGGCCGGGAATCGAACCCGGGATTCCTGCACGCCAGGCCGACACTCTGCCACTGAGCTAACCGGCCAGGGCCTGTACCTGGTTCTTGCTGTGCCTCAGGGAAAAGTCTCAGGGGAAGAAATGCCTCCTATCTCAGATCTCTAAAGAGTTTTGGCATCAGGTCAGCCTGACTCTATTTTCTATAAAACCCTGGAGACCTCAGAGAAAAAGAATTATGAACTGACAAGTTAACTTCTGCGTTTCTCTATTTCTCTAACTCTGCAAGGCGGGGGGCAGCGTGGGGGGGGGGGGGTTCATGGGAAAATACTGCGAGAAGCATATAATGTCTGTGCAGCACGCAAAGATGATCTGATAAAAAGCCACATGAAATGCAAGTTATGCTATTAATTTGTGTGGTTCCACCAATCTTAACTATACTCTTTACTCCCTTTGCAACAGAATATGAATGGTAATGATAATCAGGGACCGGACTGAACTTTTTTTGCAAGAAGGAACATCTTATGAGATCATTCAGATATTTCAGAATAGAGATGGGAGGTATATTAGACTTTGTAAAATTATAATCAGTATTAAAATGGAGAGAAATAGACAGCATGGCATTCAATCTCGGTCTATATCAGGGGTCGGGAACCTTTTTGGCTGAGATATGAACGCCACATATTTTAAAATGTAATTCCGAGCCATACAACGACCCGTGTATGTTACACATTAGCCAATAAAAATTTGGTGTTGTCCTGGAGGACAGCTGTGATTGGCTCCAGCCACCCGCAATCATGAACATGAGTGGTAGGAAATGAATGAATTGTAATACATGAGAATGTTTTATATTTTCAACATTATTTTTTTTTTATTGAAGGTTTGTCTGTGAGCCAGATGCAGCCATCAAAAGAGCCACATCTGGTTCCCAACCCCTGGTCTATATGATTTAAAAGTGGATTCTTCTTGTATTCTGATAGGTGTTCCATATGGATTACAAATTCTTCGGCATGTTAATGTTCTAAAACCCAAACCATTACATACAGCACTGTCGTGGGTTGCCTCTTTTCCCTTCTAGAGAACTCCCTTAGTTTGCTGCAGTGAAAGAAGTATGGTATTCCTCACCGAAAGCCTACCTAGTTCTAGTCTAGATTCTGCAATTTACGAGCAATGGGACCCCTGGACCAGTCACTTACCCTTGTCTGCGTCTCAAGTTTCCTCTCCACTGAGCAAGACAGCTCAGTGTATGATTTGCTAAATGTCAGGGAAAAATGCTAAACTTTTCACTTTTGATTGCTTTTAAAAACCCACCATTTAAGAAGGAAGGTCTAAGAAAAGAGAGCACAGACTCTTTTCTCTCTGCTCCTCCCTGCTAAGCTCTATAAACAATAGAAATAAAGGAAACCTCTGAGAGGGGCTAAGGAGAAAGTAAACCCATTTGAGTGATTCCAAGACCAGAAGGACAGGGCAGCGAAGCTGTGCTGCATCCCACTGACTGGTGGTGGCACAGTGGATAGAGCAGGGGTCCCCAAACTACAGCCTGTGGGCTACATGCGGTCCCCTAAGGCCATTTATCCGGCCCCGCCGCACTTCCAGAAGGGGCACCTCTTTCATTGGTGGTCAGTGAGAGGAGCACATTGACCATCTCATTAGCCAAAAGCAGGCCCATAGTTCCCATTGAAATACTGGTCAGTTTGTTGATTTAAATTTACTTGCTCTTTATTTTAAATATTGTATTTGTTCCCATTTTGTTTTTTGTTTTTTTGTTGTTGTTTTTTTGTATTTTTCTGAAGCTGGAAACGGGGAGAGACAGTCAGACAGACTCCCGCATGCGCCCGACCAGGATCCACCCGGCACGCCCACCAGGGGCAACGCTCTGCCCACCAGGGGGCTATGCTCTGCCCCTCCGGGGCGTCGCTCTGCCGCGACCAGAGCCACTCTAGCGCCTGGGGCAGAGGCCAAGGAGCCATCCCCAGCGCCCGGGCCATCTTTGCTCCAGTGGAGCCTTGGCTGCGGGAGGGGAAGAGAGAGACAGAGAGGAAGAAGGGGGGGGAGTGGAGAAGCAAATGGGCGCTTCTCCTGTGTACCCTGGCCGGGAATCGAACCCGGGTCCCCCGCACGCCAGGCCGTCACTCTACCACTGAGCCAACCGGCCAGGGCCCCATTTTGTTTTTTACTTTAAAATAAGATATGTGCAGTATGCACAGGGATTTGTTCATAGTTCTTTTTATAGTCTGGCCCTCCAACGGTCTGAGGGACAGTGAACTGGCCCCCTGTGTACAAAGTTTGGGGTCCCTTAGGATAGAGCGTACACCCAAGATGTTGAGGTCCCAGTTAAAAATCCCAAGGTCGCTGGCCTGAACAAGGGATCATTGGGGCTTGAGACCCCGGTCCAGGCACACAGGAGAAGCAATCAATGAACAGCTAAAGTGCTACAACTATAAGCTGATGCTTCTTATCTCTCTCTGCTGTCTCTTTGCCCCCTCCCTATCCCCCTGCCCCCCAAAAAGTCCTCCTCCACCTATCAGAACAGGGAAAAAAAGCAACAGGTAAACAGCTCCAGGTATTCAAGTCTGGAGAGTCTAAAGAAATCAATCATGTTCCCCAAAAGCATAAACCCTAAAGGTCAATCACAGAAGACAAATCTGCGGCCCCAGCAGGTCCTCATTTGGTCCCCTGACATGTACTGAGCCTGCCCTGCCAGGCACCGTGGTGAATGCTACATAGCCCCTGCCCTCTAGGAGCTCACAAAGGGAACATACCATCCACAACTACACACAACAGATTACAACCAGAGAATATATGGTGCATTATCCCATTTCCAGAAAAAACAAAAACAGGAAAAAACTTGCTCCTGGAAGTCAACAGGGCATAAAGGGGACTTGTGGAGTACCTGCCATGTTCAGCTTGTTCTGGCTTTGTATGCTGGTTACACAGGCGCATACATTTCATGAAGGCCCATCCAAGTGTACAAGTGTAAAAGTGGACTTCCATATGGATGCTAAACTTCATATGCTACATTTTAATAAGAAGCTTTTAAAATAAGGATAATTATAGGAGCTTCTGCATAGGGCTATTGTAAGAATTAAAATTATGCGGCAGAGATTAACTGCATATAAAATCTTGGCTACTTACTACATGGGTGAGCACACAATAAATATCAGGTACGGTCATAATCCTCACAGTGCTGACCACATGAGAAGCCCTATCAAATGTTCACTGAATGAGCAAACTCTTCAGCAGAAATGAATGAATCACACACATCCTCTGCAAGCCCAAAACTACTCAGAACACTATGTCACTTATTCTGCACTTTGCACTATAAAGATTTATGTCCGCGGTAGAGCGTCGGCCTGGCGTGTGGGAGACCCGGGTTCGATTCCTGGCCAGGGCACATAGGAGAAGCGCCCATTTGCTTCTCCACCCCCCCCCTTCCTCTCTGTCTCTTTCTTCCCCTCCCGCAGCCAAGGCTCCATTGGAGCAAAGATGGCCCGGGCGCTGGGGATGGCTCCTTGGCCTCTGCCCCAGGCACTAGAGTGGCTCTGGTTGCAGCAGAGCGACGTCCAGGAGGGGCAGATCATCGCCCCCTGGTGGGCAGAGCATCGCCCCCTGGTGGGCGTGCCGGGTGGATCCCGTTCGGGCGCATGCGGGAGTCTGTTTGACTGTCTCTCCCGGTTTCCAGCTTCAGAAAAATACAAAAAAAAAAAAAGATTTATGTCCAAGTGTGTCACTCCCTAACAATTACAACACCCTACAGGCCGATCACCCATCTGTCTTCGTAATCTTCACAAGCACACAGAACAGCAAAGGTGCTCAATTAATGTCTGAGGATTCTGTGGTTTGCAGAGCAGTCTAAGAATGGAAGGATGATCAGCAGAAAACTTGAACTGCAAAACAGTATCCTTTCTAAGCTTTACATTTTAACAAGTTTGTGGGTGGACTTTATGCTCTGTTAAAAAAGGCCCCTGGGTTTCTACTTGTTGACTTAGTCATTCATGCAAAAATCCATTGGTGTACAAAAAGGTGCATAGGATCAGGTTCCCACATTCCAAGAAGTTTACTGCTAAGGGGGACGACGTGTAAACATACACAGGTTTGTTTCCAAGAGGCCCTCAGCATTAGAGCCACTGACTCCGCCTTGGTTTTTATGCTAATTCCTAAAAAACTTGGGTGGCATACATTCGAATCCTAAGAAGTGCATACATTTGAATCCTAAGCACACCTATGCTTTCTGATTTTAGGACAGGATCAGAGCACTTTTATCCCCCTACCCAGGGCTCAGACTAAGATGGACAAATTTCTTTGTATTTCTGTGCTGGTGGGCAGGTTTATTCTGGTCCACTCTTTCCAGAAGGCTGCAGCCATTGGAGGGTCCTGGCTAACTAGATAGAGAAAAAGAGCCCAGATCCAACTCCTTGCTAAAGGCTCCATTCTCTCTCCCTGTATTGGTGTTAAGACTACAATTATCTTGTTTCTGACCTTCCTGAAAGTTCAACTCTGGTGTACTGTTCTGGAATTATATCTTTCAATCTTAGTCACATTCTGGAGATTTTCCATATCATCATAGTTGTGCGTTTAAAAGGACGTGCATTATATTTTATCCAAAATTGCTAAGTATTTTGTAAATTGAAACCCCTACTCTCTATTTTTAATACACCATTAATCCTGGGTTCCCACAGATGGAAGCTCAAGAGAGTAAGAGCTCACAATCCAAAACTAAAACACAGGGATAAAAAACCCACTATAAACCAAACAGAATAGACACTGTAAAAGAGTAGATATTAGATAATAAGTCTTTGAGAAAGGTTTTAGATAATAAACATATTAGATAATAAACCTTTGAGAAAGACTATATAACCAGTGAATTTAAAATGATTACAGACATAAAAGCAATAAGCAAATACACAAGAAGAGATGTTTTGCAAACTGACCTATGTCCACTGGCAATCCAATAAGTGTCAAGTTCTTTTCATAAACACTGATAGCCTCCCAGAGTCAGCACAGTAGGCTTGTGTGTTTCTCCTCCTCCACCCCTTCCATACCACCCACCATATTACAAGGAAACCAAACCTTACTATCCAGTTTTACCAACCCAACAACCGTTTACTATGAGAATTATACAAACAAAAAGAACTACAAATTGAACGGAAGCGCTGGAGCAACCTGATCCACTGCTGGGGGCATATAAATGGTATATAACTTTGATAGAAAGAAAAAAGTGTCATTAACTAACAAAGTTAAACATCAGACACCTAATTCAGCATATCTAGCCCCAGGTAGTATTTAAGAGACCATCATGATGATGGCCTGCAAGAGTCACATGGGTGAATGTTCATCAGAGAACAACTCATAATAACAGACCACTGCCTTCTAAAAAGAGAAATAATTGAAAAATAATACCACCACCAGAGAATGTTATATGACAATGAAAATGAATGCACCAAAGCCGACGCAACAACTTGGATCAATCATGCTAATAATGGAGAATGAGATAAGCCAGGCCCAGAAGGAAGAGAACATATAGAACGAGATGATACGGAATGATCAAGTTCAGGACAGCATATGTGGGGGTAGGAGACACAGGGATGGAATGGGGTTAGATGCACTGGCAGATGTAAATTGTTGGTGACGTTTCAGACGAAGATGAGCTCACAGGTATTCATTACACTGAAAACATGAATAAAAGGACGACGCAAAACCCAGTAATAACAATGTCATGTATCAAGGTTATGATCACTCCACTTCTCTGCACCTGAGCCCTGTCACCACCACCACCAGTAGAGAAGTGGGGGTATGTCAGGAACAGGCAATTTGCAGAAGCAACAGCCTGAAAGGGCAGCAGACATGTGCAATCAGGGAAATGTAGCATTAAAAAAGCTAGAGATAAGGTGTCACTTTATACTCAACAAATGGGCAAAAAATTCAAAAGTCTGGTAATGCCAACCACTGGAGAAGACGTAGATCAACAAGATCACTGGCCCTGGCCAGTTGGCTCAGTGGTAGAGCATCGGCCCAACATGTGGAAGTCCCGGGTTCAATTCCCGGCCAGGGCACACAGGAGAAGTGCCCATCTGCTTTTCCACCCTTCCCCCTCTCCTTTCTCTCTATCTCTCGCTTCCTCTCACGCAGCCAAGGCTCCATTGGAGCAAAGTTGGCCCAGGTGCTGAGGACGGCTCCACGGCCTCCACCTCAGGCACTAGAATTGCTCCAGTTGCAATGGAACAACACCCCAGATGGGCAGAGCATCGCCCCCTGGTAGGCGTGCCAGGTGGATCCCGGTTAGACTCATGCGGGAGTCTGTCTCTCTGCCTTCCCGCTTCTCACTTCAGAAAAATAAAAAAATATATATATTTTTAAAAAAGATCACTGATACAGCTTTGGGGGGAGAAGGGACATAAACTGGGTGGCACATCTAGCACAGCTGGAGATAAGCCTGGAGTTGAAGATCCTCAGGTCCGACCTCCTATCACTTACATATGTTCCCACAGAAACTCACATACACTCATCAGGAGACACAAATAAGAATGTCCACAGCAGTGATGTTTACAATAATGAAAATTTGGGACCATTCCAAAAGTAACAACAGCAGAATAGACTAATGCAGTGGTCAGCAAACTGCGGCTCACAAGCCACATGTAGCTCTTTGGTCCCTTGAGTGTTTAGCAAAGTCCAGCTTAGGAGTACCCTAATTAAGTTAATAACAATGTACCTACTATATAGTTTAAGTTTAAAAACTTAGGCTCTCAAAAGAAATTTCAATCGTTGTACTGTTGATATTTGGTTCAGTTGACTAATGAGTTTGCCGACCACTGGACTAATGTAATGTAGAAGAATCATAAAATAGAATGCTACATACCTTAGTTTTTTTTTTAAAAAAAAGAACTAGAGCTATTTATCAAGAGGAATAAATAATGTGGTTGTTGTTTTTCCTCTCAAGGTAGAGAATAATAGTTTGCTATCTTTTTATAAAGTTTCAAAAATGATATATTTTATATGCTCATAATCTCATACATAATAAAAGCATAACAGTAGGCATGACAATGATATTCCCCAAATCGAAGATAGTGGTTACTTCTAGAAAGGAAAAGATAGGGATAGGTCAGAGAGGGGCCAACAGGGGTCTTCAATTCCCAGTGATGTTTACTTCTCATCTTTAAAAAAACATTTTGACGTGTTGTCTTCAAATAGTTTAAAATCTGATAAAGCCAAGTGTGAGCACTTAAGTATTCACTGTATATTCTACAGTGTGTCTGTCCTTAAAGTCATGGTACACTTTTGACCGGTCACAGGAAAGCAACAAAAGATGATAGAAATGTGAAATCTGCACCAAATAAAAGGAAAACTCTCCCAGTTTCATACTATTCAGTGCAGTTTGATGTGGGCTCACGCACAGATTTTTTAGGGCTCCTTAGTAGCTATCCCGTATAGCAGGGGTCCCCAAACTTTTTACACAGGGGGTCAGTTCACTGTCCCTCAGACCATTGGAGGGCCAGACTATAAAAAAACTATGAACAAATCCCTATGCACACTGCACATATCTTATTTTAAAGTAAAAAAAAACAAAACGGGAACAAATACAATATTTAAAATAAAGAACAAGTAAATTTAAATCAACAAACTGACCAGTATTTAAATGGGAACTATGCTCCTCTCACTGACCACCAATGAAAGAGGTGCCCCTTCCAGAAGTGCGGCAGGGGCCGGATAAATGGCCTCAGGGGGCCGCATGTGGCCCGCGGGCCATAGTTTGGGGACCCCTGCCATATAGCCTCTACAGACTCGTCACTGACTGATGGCCTACCAGAACGGGGTTTCTCCACCAAACTGCCGGTTTCCTTCAACTGCTTATCCCACCAAGTAATGTTATTCCTATGTGGTGGCGCTTCATTATAAACGCGCCGATATTCACATTACACTTTGGTCACAGATTCGAATTTAGCGAGCCACAGAACACACTGAACTTTCCTCTGTACCATCCACATCTCCACTGGCATGGCCGTGAGCTGCTCCGCTGTATACACGGTGTTACGTCATCATCTGCGCATGCACACATGCTGCCACATCATGCTACAGAAACTGGGAAGGTTTTCCTTTTATTTGGTGAAGATTTTACATTTCTATCGTCTTTTGTTTCTTTCCTGTGACCGGTCAAAAGTGCACCATGGCCCTGGCTGGTTGGGTCAGTGGTAGAGCGTTGGCCTGGCGTGCAGGAGTCCCGGGTTTGATTCCCGGCCAGGGCACACAGGAGAAGCGCCATCTGCTTCTCCACCCCTCCCCTTCTCCTTCCTCTCTGTCTCTCTTTTCCCCTCCCACAGCTAAGGCTCCATTGGAGCAAAGTTGGCCCGGGCGCTGAGGATGGCTCTGTGGCCTCTGCCTCAGGCGCTAGAATGGCTCTGGTTGTGGCAGAGTGACACCCCAGATGGGCAGAGCATCACCTCCTGGTGGGCGTGCCGGGTGGATCCCGGTCAGGCGCATGCAGGAGTCTGTCTGACTGCCTCCTGGTTTCCAGCTTCAGAAAAATACAAAAAATAAAAAATTTTTTTAAAAAGTGCACCATGACTTTACGGACACACTGTATATACCTTTTCAAAATACAGTGGTACCTTGAGATACGAGTTTAATTCGTTCTGTGTAACTGAGCTTGTAAGTCAGTCAACTCACATATCAAACAAATTTCTCCCATTTAAAATAACTGAAATAGATTTAATCCGTTCCAGCTCTGTGAAACATCCCCAAACCATCCTAAACTATGAAAAAAGACATGTTTTTAATTAAGAAACACACATGTATACTTTACCAATACATAACAAAATATAGGAAATAAAAGAAAAAAGTGTTATTTAGTACTGTATTCTTACCTTGGAGACAGACGACTCCAGCTAATGGAGGTGAATGGTGGAGAAGGAGGGAGAAAGGGAAGAAGGGATGCAGGTACTGTAGACACGTAAATTAAAACTGCACTTTCTTAATACTAAATGTAAACTAAAACTGCATTTTCTTTACTTTAAACAAAACTAAAACTGAACTTTCTTTACTTAAAATGAAACACAAAAACTTAATTGTAAAAAAAGTGCACTTTCTTAACTTTAAACTTAACATTACGTATTTTTCATTTAATCATCTGTTTTTGCCTTTTTGGCTGCACTTTCGGCACTTTCACTTGCAGGACTTTTGAATAAAAATCTATCCAAAGAGGTTTGCTTTTGCCTGCCTTTTAAAATGTTACAGAAATGTGACAAACAAATGTCATTAAAAAGTGCTGAATCACGACCAGTTGAAACTTTTTCTGGGTGTTTCTTTTCAATGAAACTTGAAAGCTTCTCCCACATTGCCAGTATGTCTTTAATTTCACTTGTAGAAATAAATCACTTACTCCGACTCTACTTCCTCCTCACTACTAATCTCTTGCAGAAGCTCCATATGTTGCATCATTTGTAGCTCCTTCAACTTCTCAGTTGAGAGTTCTTCTTCATGTTCCTCAATGAGCTCATTTACATCACCCTCATCTACCTCCAGACCCATTGACTTTCCAAGGGACACAATCTCCTCCAACGCTTCTATCTCGGTCTTGGTCTCGGTCTCTGGTTCAAATCCTTCGAGTCCCTGTCTGCAACAACATCAGGCCATAACTTTTTCCATGCCGAGTTCAAGGTTCTTCTTGTAACCTCTTGCCATGCCAAGTCAATAATGCGTAAACATATCACGATGTTATAGTGATCTTTCCAAACTCTCGAAAGGTTAGAATTGTATTCTCAGTCACCGCAAAGCAGCGGCGGAACAAGTGCTTTGTGTAAAGCTTTCTAAAGTTGGAAATGACCTGCTGATCCATAGTTTGCAAGACTGAAGTCCTGTTGGGTGGGAGGTAGAAGACTTTCATGAATTTGAACTCATCGAGAATGTCATCTTCAAGACCAGGTGGGTGGCCGGAGCATTATCAAGGATTAGTAATGCTTTCATCGGGAGTTTTTCTTGAAGATAATTTTTCACTACAGGACCAAAGACGAGATTCACCCATTCAATAAAAAACTGCCGGCCCTGGCCGGTTGGCTCAGTGGTAGAGCGTCGGCCTGGTGTGTGGGAGTCCTGGGTTCGATTCCCAGCCAGGGCACACAGGAGAAGTGCCCATCTGCTTCTCCACCCATCTCCCTCTCCTACCTCTCTGTCTCTCTCTTCCCCTCCCACAGCTAAGGCTCCATTGGAGCAAAGTTTGCCCGGGCTCTGAGGATGGCTCTGTGGCCTCTGCCTCAGGCGCTATAATGGCTCTGATTGCAGTAGAGCGACACCCCAGATGGGCAGAGCATCACCCCTTGGTGGGCATGCCAGGTGGATCCTGGTTGGGCGCATGCAGGAGTCTGTCTGACTCCCTACTCGTTTACCACTTCAGGGAAAAAAAAAACAAAACTGCCGCATAACCCATGCCCTAGCATTGGTGTGCCACAAAACCAGCAGTTTTTCTTTAAGAATCTTGTGAGTCTTAAAGGCTCGAGGATTTTTGGAATGATACACTAGCAGTGGCTTTACTTTATAGTCACTGCTAGCATTTGTACACAATGCAAGGGTCAGGTGGTCCTTCATAGGTTTATGGCCTGGCAGCTTCTTCTCCTCCGCTGTGATGAAAGTCCTCCAGGGCATTTTTTTCCAAAACAATCCTGTTTAGTCACAGCTGAACACTTGTTGGGGGATATAGCCTTCCTTTGCGATAAGCGCAGCAAAACGTGCGATGTACTCCTTAGCTGCCTTAACGTCAGCACTCGCAGCTTCACCATGCCTCATCACCGAGTGGATGCCAGATCTCTTCTTGAAATTTTCAAACCAGCCGTGACTTGCCTTAAACGTATCTTCTGCTGCCTCTTTAGAGGTTGATGGTTCTTTCTTCATCAAGTTGCCATAAATAATACGTGCCTTTTCACATATTACAGTCTCCATCACTGTATCTCCTGCCAGCTCTTTCTCTTTCCCCCACACCAGCAGAAGCTTCTCCATTTCTTCATGGATTATTTGTCCTTAATTGGGACAGAATTATAGTTCCTTTTGCTGGATTTGCACTTTTGATGGCATCTTTTTGTTTAAGGATGGTACAAATTGTAGATGTATTGCGGTTGTACAGCCTTGCCAGTTCAATCACCCGTACACCATGCTCATGTTTTTCTATTATTTCTTGCTTTACTTCTATAGACATCATTCTCTTCTTCTTTTCACCAGTGTCCTTTACACTCACTTTCTTCAGCCCCATGATAGCACACAAAAAAAGTTAGTAAAAAATGCAAAAATGATGCAAGAACAAGTACAGCGCATAAGATTCGACTTGATTCTGTGGGTAACACGTGAGAAAGAACGAGATGCTGGTGTTGTGTTGCCAATACTGGACACGTGCGCCAGTGTGCCAACTAGCGGCAGCTTCCTGAATCACGACTTGTATCTCGGAATTTCGCTCAGATCTCGAACAAAAATACAGATTGAGCTGCAGCTTGTATCTTAAAAAAAAATTGTATGCTGGTCTGCCCATATGTCAAGGTACCACTGTACTTCTTTTTTTTTTAAAAGAAAAAGACTATAACTTACTAAAATATATCTGAAAGAAGACTGGAAGAAAATAATTGTATAGAACTTTATAGTATTGGGCCCTGGTTAGTTGACTCAGTGGTTGAGCATCAACCCGGTATGTGCAAGTCCCAGGTTCAATTCTCAGTCAAAGCACATAAGAGATGCGACCATCAGCTTCCCCCCATCCCTTTCCCATCTCTCTCTCTCTCTCTTCTCCTCCCACAGCCATGGCTCAATTGGTTCAAGCACATTGGCCCTGAGCATTGAGGATGGTTCTGTGGAGCCTCCGTCTCAGGCACTAAAAACAGCTCAGTTGTGAGCATGGTCCCAGATGGGCAGAGCATCAGCCCCAGATGCGGGTTGCCAGGTGGATCCCGGTCAGGACGCATGAGAGAGTCAGTCTCACTATCTCCCCTACTCTCACTAAAAATAATAATAATAATAATAATAATAATTTTTAAAAAGGAACTTTAGTATTGGCTATCAAACAGCTCAAGAGAGAAATGGTTCTATCTTATTATCACTTTGCCTATAACCCAGCACAGGGCCTGACTCATAAAATGTGCTCAAGTATTTGCTGAATAAACTAGACAAGAATATAAAAAGAAAACAAACCCCATCAAATTATTAGCCTAGCCATCTCTGAATATTTTCAAATACATTTAATCACAGCTCTGAATATTTGTGAGTATCAATAATTATTGATGTGCTGGACAGCCCATTTAAAAATAGAGTATCACTAGGCATTATGGATTGAAATGTTTGTGTCTCCCTAAAATTCACATGTTGAAGCCTTAATCCCCTTATGTTCAGATGAGGCCATGAGGATGGGGCCCCCATGATGGGATTAGTGTCCTTATAAGAGGAAGAGACCAGGAAGAAATCTACTGGCAAACTGATCTCGATCTTCCCAGCTTCCAGAACAATGATAAATAATATCTGTTGTTTAAGCCACTTAGTCTGATATTTTGTTAAAACAATCCAAGCTCTGAGATTAGGATTAAAAAAGATAAACTCTTTGTTCATTAAGAACACACCTTACCGCCTGACCAGGTGGTGGCGCAGTGGATAGAGCGTCGGACTGGGATGCAGAGGACCCAGGTTCGAGACCCCGAGGTCGCCAGCTTGAGCGTGGGCTCATCTGGTTTGAGGAAAAGCCCACCAGCTTGAACCCAAGGTCGCTGGCTCCAGCAAGGGGTTTCTGAGTCTGCTGAAGGCCCGCGGTCAAGGCACATATGAGAAAGCAATCAATGAACAACTAAGGTGTTGCAACACGCAATGAAAAACTAATGATTGATGCTTCTCATCTCTCTCCGTTCCTGTCTGTCTGTCCCTGTCTATCCCTCTCTCTGACTCACTCTCTGTCTCTGTAAAAAAATAAATAAATAAAAATTAAAAAAAAAAAAAACACACCTTACTCCCTGAGGAAGCCCTAACTTGTCCTGCACCATCAATAAAGTCCACTGTGCCAAAAAAGAAACACATCTTAATTGCTAATAGAAAAGCACCTGATGGCAGCCCTCCTAAACCCATCAAGGAGAGCTGATGAGACACACGCTGTATCATATCGATCCTTTCTCCTGGACCAACAGGAATGCTCTGATTTAAAATGACTTCATCACTGTTTTATAAAAACCTTTTAGTTTACTGAGGAAAAGCCCTGCACAAGAAGTGAAAACACAAAAGGTCCGCATTGTGAGACCACCTCTATGTGTGACAGACACTGGGCTGTACAGTTCACCTCTACTTCCCTGACAAACCCACTGAAAAGGTGAGATTGGTCCAGGTGACCCCAGCCTCTTCAGTTTCAGAATTCAGTACTGTGCTAATTAGGAACTTCTAAACCTCTCACTTGAAAGTCTGTGGAGACCCTAACCAAGTAGGACCTTCACAAAATATTGCTTACATGAGAATTCTACCGGGTTGATTTTAATATTCTAATTAAATTGACCCCCACAAAGTTGAAAAAAAAACCAAGACAATGCTTACAGAAAAGAGCCTCTTTGCCCAGGGCTCACTCCCAGAGAAAGCTGGAGCTGCTCAGAAGGGAAAGGACAGTCACCCCCTTGGCAGCTCACACTGATGTCACCAGTCGGTGAACATGTCATCAGCCGAGTAAAGCTGCTGCTGCAAGTGAAAAAGGGACTTATGACACCAACAGCATCTGCATGATTATGTAACAGATATTAATGGACGTTCTAACCCAGTCCCAGTTTTACTCCATTGGAGTTAACTTTCCAGATGTTGCTTTACAGCTTATAAATAACGATGAAGCATGAGTATGTCCACAAGCCTATGAAAATACCTTGCTTTCCTGATGTCATAGAAATCTACCAAAACACTGAAAACACTAAGGAACAATTTTTTTTTCCATTTTCTGTTGCATGAGGTTTTAGAACTGTTTCTATATACTTCTGCATCGCTGATTCCAAATCTGAAATCCATTTTTTGGTGCATGCTCTAGTTTTTATGCAGTTTTAATTTTTTTGGTTACCATTAATGACATGCATTGGTTTTTAAATTGGAGTTAAAGGGCAACCAACGACTCTTGGATTGAACATAACCACAAGGCAATTAATGTTTTACAAACATCACTTTTACATAACTGTAGTTGTTTTTAAATGTAAAAAATTATTATCTGATAAAAAACACCCTCTTATTTTGTTTTAAGATTGAATCATGACTTCTTCGAGTAGGCGTAAATATAAGAATAGTCCTGACACCTTCTGTTATATATGTGGCTGTTACACACTTCAATGTCAAAGGTACAATATTTCATCATTTGTGACACGTGCATATATTGCCTATTTTCAGCAGTTCCAATTGGTTATTCAACTCATCTGCGAGAAGATTATAATGATATAAAAACTGTCCTTGACTTTTTGAAGTATGAAGAGCATAACTGGATCATTTGTGTGGATCTTAAAATGGTAAATTTTTTTTTAATTATTTTTATTTATTCATTTTAGAGAGAGACAGAGAGAGAGAGAGAGAGAGAGAAGGGCGGAAGAGCAGGAAGCCGCAACTCCCATATATGTCTTGACCAGGCAAGCCCAGGGTTTTGAACTGGCGACCTCATGGTTCCAGGTCAGTGCTTGATCCACTGCACCACCACAGGTCAGGCACTTAAAATGGTAAATTTCCCGCTAGGACAACAGAGAGGTTTCACGAAGTATCCTTGCTTTCTGTGTTTGTAGGACAGCCAAGCTCAGGAGAAACTGGACACAGAAGGAGTGGCCGAAACCTGAAGCTCTGGAAGTAGGGATGCAAAATATTGTGAATGAACCTGTAGTTAATCGAGATAGGATCATTTTTCCCCCACTTCACATCAAACTTGGCTTAATGAAGCAGTTTGTTCAGGCTTTGAATAGAGAAAGTGAATGCTTTCAATATATTATTTTTTTTTCCTGCCTTGTCTTTCGAGAAGATAAAAGCAGGTGTATTCAATGGAACTCAAATTCGAACCCTCATATGTGACAAAGAATTTTCCAGGAAAATGAATGAGGAGAAAGCAGCATGGCAGTCTTTTGTGGCAGTTACAAAGAACTTTCTTGGCAACAAAAAAGCAGAAAACTATGGACTTCTGGTTCAAAGGATGCTGTTGGCTTTCTGCGACATTGGATATAACATGAGTGTTAAGATTCACTTCCTGGGCCCTGGCCAGTTGGCTCAGTGGTAGAGCATCGGCCTGGTGTGCGGGGGACCCGGGTTTCGATTCCCGACCAGGGCACATAGGAGAAGCGCCCATTTGCTTCTCCACGCCCCCCACCTCCTTCCTCTCTGTCTCTCTCTTCCCCTCCTGCAGCCGAGGCTCCATTGGAGCAAAAATGGCCCGGGCGCTAGGGATGGCTCCTTGGCCTCTGCCCCAGGCGCTGGAGTGGCTCTGGTCGCGGCAGAGCAACGCCCCGGAGGGGCAGAGCATCGCCCCCTGGTGGGCAGAGCGTCGCCCCTGGTGGGCATGCCGGGTGGATCCCGGTCGGGCGCATGCGGGAGTCTGTCTGACTATCTCTCCCCGTTTCCAGCTTCAGAAAAATACAAAAAAAAAAAAAAAAGTTTCACTTCCTGAACAGTCACCTTGATAAGTTCCCGAAAATCTTGGAGCTGTTAGTGATAAACACACTACTGCTAGAGCATCAAACGAGACTGTCCTCAACAAGGACACAAACGCAAATTTTTGCCTGAATAGAATTTAAATAAGTTTTGCGCAAATTTATGATTAAAATAAGTGTTTTAATATGTTCTATTTCGAAATTGTAGACAAATTCTGATGCAATCATCTTTTAGTGTATTAGTGTATTTACTGCATTATAGAAATTATATTTTCACAAAGATGATGTCCAAGAAGACATTCTACTTCATTATGTTACACTAAATGTTGAAAATTTTATAATAAGATGAAAACCTAAAATCTTGAATTGCAAAAATACTGTAGCTTACAGAGAAAAACTAATGTCAGATTTGAGATCAGCACACTTGAATTAGGTGAGAACAAGTGTTTTTGTGGATGCAAAAAAATTTTGTTCCCCAGGGTAATAAATCATAGTTCTCTATGAATATCTCACAGTGATACTATTTTTTTTTAATTTTTATCAACAAGAAAGATCTGGCACAGACATAACATACAGATATAACACCAAGTGTTCATTACCCCTCCGCTGAAGTCACTCGCACGGAACATTCCTGAACGTGTCAAGGACGAGAGCTGGCCCGTGTAGGCGAGGAGGAGGAACTGCCCTGCCCAGCCCCACGTCCCCTTCACTCACACTTGGTCCTGGCCCCAAGCTCACCAACAGCCATCAGAATGTGTCCTTCATATGCTTCTCACTTAACCTCTAAAGTACTTACACTTTTAAAGAAAAAACCAGCTACGATGGTGTCCCTGGGTGTGCTGGAGGTATGTCTGGTTTGTGGATATGGGGAAAGGAGTCCTGGGGAACAGGAGCCAATGAACTAATTTCTCAGGAAATTTTTTTTAATCTTGGAACTATTTGGGTTTGCAGACAGACAATGAGCCCTGATTTTGCCCTAAGCCCCTCAGTCCTAGTCCTATCCAAGGCCCCCTCTCACAGCCTCACGGACCTGGGGCTCTGCATTAACTCCAACCACAATGCTGCTGTGTGTCCCCCTGGGCAGGGCGACTTCCCCTAAGGTTATTGGATTAGCACTCTTGTTATCAGAGGACCTGAGGTAGGCTGCTATGACACGATAACAGCCTCACACACAAGGTGAGAATTCAATGTTTGCAGGTCGTGCGACCAGGTGATTCAGGTGAAGTGAGTAAAGGACAACAGGGAGTCACTCCTGAGGACTGAGACAGTGTGGCATGAAGGCAGTGGCTAGGACGGGGACAAAATGACTCGGAGGAGTCCAGAGGGGAGACCAAAATGAGGATTTTCTCATTCTGATCCTGTCCAGCTACTGCCATGGAAATCAGCCCTCCCAATCCAACAGCCTCTCCAGCTCAGAATCCTTCCAGTCCACCCACAGCCTGACAAACACAACCCAAACTCCCTGGCTTGTATCTGCAGACCTCCAGTCTGGCTGGAACACACACTTGCTCCCTCCTCTCCCCCGCCCTGCCTTCAGTCACCACCCCCCGCCAGGAGAACAATTCATTTCTACCTTCACCACCTCCATCCCCTCCCTCCCTCTGCTGATGTTTGGCTCATGCTGCTTCCTAACTGGAACATACTCTTCTTGAATCCAATCTGTTTGTTTAAAGCCTGCTTTCATTCATTCAAATATTGAGCCTCCACGGTGCCAAGTGCATCTCAAATACCACTTAGCCAAAGAAAACAACTCTTCTACTGCCGCTAACCGGAAGTCACACCTGACATTCCAGCTTCCCTTCTGTCCTCTAAGGCCCACAGCACTTTAGATGGGTCACAACCCCGATCTCCTAGCTTCGGTTACTTGTCGAAGAGAGAAGACTAGTGAACAAGAGACAAACCTTCAGCAGAAGGACTGAGCAGTCCAGGCCCCTCCAGAACGGGGGACAGGAGTGCTTCACGATCTAAGGCGTGACTTACACTATCTCAAATACCGCCGCCAAGGAGTGAAGATAAGAAGTAAAAAGCATCTACGACACACCGAGTCCAGGGCAATCAGAGGTGTGAGCTTGGTTGAGAACAGCGGTCACTAGAGCAGGGAGAGCAAAACGATCACAGTGGGTTCAGCGAAGAAAGAGTGGGACGCGAGGTGATAGACTGAATACTCATTTTTGGACCCGCGTCTCCTCCATCCATACCCCCAAATAATTTTAACAGGTCTTAGGCATTCACAGTAGAAACTCCTGATGAATAAAGTAATTCAAACGCGAAAGCTAACCTGTGCTACACGACCTGCATCATACTTACCAATTTTTATTTACCAATGACTTAAGTTACCACTTTATCCTCAGCTATCCTTTGTAACATTACAACTTTTTCCCTAGTCCACTGCAAATCAAAATGTTTCGTGGAATTTTTCCCCCTTTTGCTCCTACAGATGGGGCAGTATCAAGGTTTAAGGGAATGAATGAATGGGAAAGAGGAAGAAAACCCTGCCTATAAATTCTGAGGCACAACCCCCTTCCCTGCCATTGGCAGGAACGAAGCTTCTTTTTATGGGTTCCACAGTAGATTCCCACACTTCCTATTCTCAGAGGGCAATCATTCAGGGGTCGCACAATTAGAATATTGGTGTTACCGGACTCACAGAACAAATACATATAATTTTATTTCTTTATTTTAGAGATGTGAGTAGGCAGAGGCGGATTAAGGTCGGTTGAGGCGCCAGGCGCAGAAGAAAATATTGGGCCCCTTCTATTAGAAAAAAGTGTCAAGTTGGGGTTTTGCGGGGTCCTTCAGAAGTCGGGGCCCAGGGCACGCATCTGGTGCATCCGCCATTAAATCTGCCACAGTCAGCGGGGGGGGGGGGGGGGGGGGGGGGGGGGGGGGGGGGGCAGGAAGCATCAACTCTCATATGTGCCTTGACCAGGCAAGCCCAAGGTTTTGAACCAGTGACCTCAGCGTTCCAGGTCAATGTTTTATCCACTGCGTCACCACAGGTCAGGCACAAATACATTTAAAGACTTAAGTTGGTATGCTTTTCATAGTAACATTAATGCAAATCAGTTATTTGATATGATGCAGCTGCTTAAGAGATACACAGCCTTTCCAGCTGCCTTCTAATAAGGGCAGTTGCACTTTATAATCAACTTTGGGAGTCCATTTAGAATTTTCTCAGCTCCTTAGCCTAGGGTAGCCCTCGGTTTTATCTTGAAAAGCAACCTTGCACACTGCACATGGAAAACTAGGGAAGTAATAGCTTTTAAATGTCCCATTTCAGAAAAAATGTCTATAAACATAAACATGCCAACCTCAATTTTTCCTAAAATCAAAGTCGAATTTATCCTGTAAAAGGAATTCATAGGTGGCCTGACGTGGTGGTGTCGACCTGGAACGCTGAGGTCGCCGGTTCGAATCCCTGGGCTTGCCCGGTCAAAAAACATATGGGAGTTGATGCTTCATGCTCCTCCCCCCTTGTCTCTCACTTTCTGTCTCCTCTCTAAAATGAATTAAGAAAAGGAATTCATAGGTTCAGTTTTTTTCACTATATTTTGAAACAAAAAAACAGTGTACTCAGTGATAAATTATGGCAACAGGGAGTGGCTTGCACACCTAGAGGACTAAGAAAGTGAGCATCATATAAGAGTCATCTGTATAGTAATTTTTTAAACCTAGTGTAATATTAAAACCTCAGAGCACAACCTTCCTTATATGAAATAATTGCTGAAAATCCACACTTATTGGCTGAAGCCCTGGCTAATGATGACAAAGAGAAAATCAAATTCATGTCCTCCCAGGACGTATCTTCAGCAGACTTAGTATTCCATTTTAAGAGTAAAAAGCTCAGATAGGACAACATTGTAGGGGGTGGGGGGAAAGTTGTCCGAATAACATTTTTTTTTGAAGGCATAAACTTCATGTCATTTATGTCCTGAACACCATGCACATACATCCATTTGGGAATGTTCAAGGAAGTGCTTGAGATATCAAAAACACGTTCACAATGCTCAATCTGACAGACATAATGCAGTTGCTACTTACGCCTAACACTGTCAAGTCACCTCTCAAAAACAGCTGGGAATCTGTATTGGTAAACGTTAAGTTGGTGCCAGAGAACAGAAAGAAGTAAAATGGAGCATCTAATTACAGATATAGCAGAAGGGAAAAAAAAAAAAACACCACAGGCCATCATCAAAAACCTAGGAAATCTGAAAAAGCAGAACTCCAGTCCTGTGACTTTATTTTTAGATTTAGTGATGCTTCTGAAGCCATAAACTCTCATATGAAGTCTTCGTCAGAAAGTCTATAGGAGCTAAACAAGTCAATATTCAAAGTTATTCTTTCCCTTTTGCTGAAGTGCCATTATCTCAGTCATACTCTCAGTAACCTTCTTTTCCCCTGTCAGAAAGCAATCAGCCATATATAATACTTCTTCATGTTGCAATCGCTATAGTCTACCGTATGTAAAATATAAGGAAGTCTGTCCTGGGTCTTTTGGATCTTCACAGACCAGTTGAGCAGAAAACAACTCAGGAATGCTTTCAAACTAACCGGGAAGTCTTTACATGTGAATTTTCCAGAAGTTGCTTCTCCCCTGTTTGCAAACTGCTCTGACCCCTCTGGGCAAGTTATAACACAGTCAGTAATCAGCACCTCAGGGCTGGCTTGGTGCGTTCAGATGCCAGCAATGAGTGAGCCAATTACCACGCGGCTTTACAAAGCACTTCATTTGACCCAGTGATCGACACACATGGTTCTCTCCAAGCCAATATCTCAGCTTTAGTTCTTGCTGAAGTAAGGAAGACTTTTTTTTTTCTTTTGGCTGACAATGGTTTCCACAGAGTAGGAGCTGACTGGTCAGCTGCAAAGTGACTCACACTGAAAGAACCCACTCCTGAAAATGTGCTAGTTTCATGCCCATGCGAAAATGCAGATGCCATGTGAAAAATGCTTCCGGTACTCCATTATGTTATACAACCGTCATCACAGACATAAAAAACATCATGCTCCTCATGAAAACTACACACAGCTACGCACGCCCCAACCCTTAATCTTTGAACCCTACTGTTCAAACTATCAATAAAAACAGTAAGAATGGTCATAGTCAAATATTTCTATGTCCACACCCCCCCACACCCATCACAGTTAAACTGAGTATAATCCAGTCTCTACAAGACAAGACATTCACTTGGTGGCGATGTGAAAAGGGCTGCATTAGCAGTAAAAAATGCTTTCTTTATTCAAGTTCTTCCTTCCTTGTGCTACTTACTTCCTTTGTAGTATAAAGTCACAAGAGAAACACTAACTGGTGCCTTTACAAAAAAATTTCGTGCCTTTATAAAAAAATCATTTATTTCAACATCTTTTCCAAATCGAACAGTTCAATTGTGTCATTTGTTTTTTCAATTTAGAAATTTACTTTTTTTGCCCTGGCTGGATAGCTCCATTGGTTACAGCACCGTCCCAAAGCGCAGAGGCTGCCGTTCTGATCCACGTCAGGGCACATCCAGGAGCAGCACATCAATATTCCTGTCTCTCTCCCTCTCTCCTTTCCTCGACCTCTAAAATCAATACAATAAACATGTTTAGAAAATAAAATAAATGCCTAGAATTTGGCAATACATATCAAGAAGTATATAATGTGAGTCAGTTATTCTATTTCTAAGAATTTGACTTTGGAAACACTGAGACATACATAAAGGTTTATTTTGTCATCATTCATAGTAGTATATCTCTGGAAAGAGATCTTGATGGGTACCATCATGCAATTAATAAAAGTGTGGTACATTTAAGAGATGAAACACAATGAGCCATTAACCATTTTCTTGGTAAAATATCTAGTATAGAAAAAGAGTCCTAATATAGTAAGGACTATTAGCTTTTTATTTTAAGGCAGAACAAAAAAAAAGTCCAAGTATGAAAACAGTTTAGGGCCCCGCGAAGGAGGTACTTAAGAAGTTCTGAATTGTTGATCAGTGTGTAACGGAACCAGAAAATCCCCAATAGCTAGGGTGGCGCTCCATCCTGGCTTGCCAGGTGAGTCCCAATGTAAATATTAACAATGGTCAAGAGAATAAATGAGCGCCACACCTATGCTCCCCCCCCAGGAGTGCCTGGGTCCTCAGCGCAACCAGGAAAGGGCTTCACCCCTCACAGCAGTCGGGCTGCTCCTTGTGCCCGTCACTCCAGGCTCCAGGTGCCACTGTCTTCCTTAGCCCCCCACCTCATCACTATGCCCCCTCTCCCGGGATGCCACTCTAGCAACACCCCTCTGGGCGTCTGCTCACCCAGCAGTTCTGTCACTACTTCCTTTCACTGTCTCTCTTCTGCATTCGCCCACCCCTGGATGCTGCCCTGCTTGGGCCACCCACACAAGGTGGCGGGATGACCTGTCACTGACCTTAAGTGTTTCCTTTTCTCAGCAGAAGGGGCAAGATATTCTCCCTTCTCGGCCCTGGCCAGTTGGTTCAGTGGTAGAGCGTCGGCCTGGCGTGCAGGGTTCCCGGGTTCGATTCCCGGCCAGGGCACACAGGAGAAGCGCCCATCTGCTTCTCCACCCCTCTCCCCTCCTTCCTCTCTGTCTCTCTCTTCCCCTCCCGCAGCTGAGGCTCCATTGGAGCAAAGATGGCCCGGGCACTGGGGATGGCTCCTTGGCCTCTGCCCCAGGCGCTAGAGTGGCTCTGGTCACGACAGAGCGACGCCCCGGAGGGGCAGAGCCTCGCCCCCTGGTGGGCATGCGGGGTGGATCCCGGTCGGGTGCATGCGGGGAGTCTGACTGTCTCTCCCCGTTTCTAGCTTCAGAAAAATACAAAAAAAAAAAAAAATTCTCCCTTCTCGGGCCCCTCTCCCTGGTCGGGCGAGGGGAGCACCCCAACAGAGCGCATGTGTCTGCTGTGACACAGGTCATTCTGGCCATCTCCCAGCCTCCTTCTGGCCAAGGCCCTGCAGTCTCAGGGGCGCAGGTCGAACAACATGGACGTGAGCACAGCCTCTCATCCATGCTGTAACTGCTGCCCTCCTCACTTCCGGCCCTGTTTGCCGGACTCCTTTCTTATCAATGGTGACATTCTGTTTCGTTCTCAGGGTGGTGACTGTTGCTCCCAGTAATCTGGCCCCATGCAAAATATGGGCTGTAGCCAAATACGGGGGTAGAAGAGAGGTAGGAGGGAGAAGAATCTGTCACCTAACTCCAAACGCTCGCAAAATGAGCCTCTGCTCTGACACAGACAGCCCAAAGCTCATCCTCTGTACACACAGGGCCATCCACTGAAAGACTGTGAAATGAACGAAAACGTCAAAGGCATAGTTTATGGTAGTTCACGGCTGATTCTTACTTTTCATTATACATATATTCAATATGTTCCAAATTTTCTGAAATGAGCATGTATTACTTTGAAAAATGAGAAAAAAACTGAAATATAAACTAATTTGTGGGTGGAACATAATGATCAAATGACTGGAAATGAGTAACTTAAAAGAAAAATTAGAGAGCTGTACTGCTGCCCACTATAATTAGGGCTACACTGCTGGAAGTCACTCGTGTTTTCTGCAACACTATTTCAGTTACACGTAGGAAAGACTACAAGAGTATAAAAGTTCAGGTAACTACAGTGAAAGGGCTGAGAGAGATTTTCAAACAATATTCTTCCATTTAAAGCTCAGGATAACAGGAAATTATACTGGGAGATACACGATTGTATGCTTAGACTCAGGAAAAGCTTAGACACGAAAGAAAAAACAACTGAAAGGCATGGAAAATTATGCAGACCCTTTGCTTTGAAAACAGAATAGACAATACTCTCCTTGGAAGAGAAGATACACAATTTAAATTCACTTAGAAACAACTGAGAAGTCCCCCCAAAAGCAGCCTGCTCATTCCTCGTCACTGAGCACCATTTTCCAGGCTCCAATGGGGAAGGAAATGCTGGATAACCTTTGCGTTTTTCCTCAGTCTCACCTTCCAGATCCTTCTCCGTACTTCACTCCTGGAAATAACCCAGACACTGGACACCGAACTACCCCATTAGCTTATCTAACCATCTCCGGCCACTTCCCTCCCTGCTTCCAAATTAACTGAATGGAGGTGCCAATCCTGGTAGAATTCTTCCGTGGCTTCTCACTACTTGAATAGAGTGCCAGCTCCTCAGGCGGGGACTCCCTACCACAGCGGGGCTGCCGCTGGAGCAGGGCGCACACGGGAACGCTGATCGGGGAACACCGTGCCCGTCACCACCTCCACTGTCATGGGACTCCAGCAACTTCTCACACATTCCCCTACAGCGGTTCTGAAGTGCAGCCCTCGGCCCAGCAGCACCAACCTCACTTGGAAGCTTGTTAGACATGCAAATGCTAGGGCCCCACCTCAGAGCACCTAGGACAGAACCTCCAGGAAGGGGGCCCAGCAAGTGACGGACACACTGGAACTGAAAACCCGTGCCCCACAGAAACCGCCAGGGTGACCACACGCCAAGTCCCCATCCCCAGAGCCTGCCTGGTGCTTTTCTCTTCTGCCTCTTTGTTCACAGGCCAGCTTCCTGCCTCCATCTATCTAAATCCTGTCCACCTTCAAAGGACACACCCAAGTCTGCCTTTCATCATAAAATCTTTACTGATCACTCTAATGTGTTCTTGTCATCTCTTGAATTCCAACAGAACTTGTTCTCTCTACCACTCCCTAAACTCTTATTAATATGGCAACACATCAAACCTACAGGGCAGGGGTTACAAGTTTCATAAAATCTGCAAAGAGTAGCCACAGTCAGGAACCACAGGTTAAGAAGGTCAGAAAACAACATTTCAATTAGTAATGTCCACACACAAGTGGTTTCTTTGGGAGAGTGGGAGAGCAATAGCATACTTACTACAAAGGTCTCTTATCTGCCCTTGGGTTGTTCTGTTCTGTTTGTTTTGCCTTAAGTAAGAAGAGGGCAGATAGACTCCTGCATGCGCCCCAACCCAGATCCACCCCCCAGATCCACCCGGCAACCCCGTGTGAGGCTGATGCTCGCTGGAATCACCTGAGCTGCCCTTGGTGCCCAGGGCCAACACTTGAAACCAACTGAGTCACTGACTGCCAGAGGAGAAGAGAGAAAGAAGAGGAAGAGGGAGAGGAAGAAAAGCAGATGATCACTTCTCATGTGTGCCCTGACCGGGGATTGAACCTGGGACATCTGTATGCCAGGTCAACACTCTATCCACGGAGCCAACAAGCCAGGGCCTGCTCGAAGGTTTTAACCCAACTGAGATAGGGGGAAAGGGCCATTAAAGTACCAGAGAGAAAACAGACTACAGCAAGCGGACTTTCTGAGCACTGTGTCACTGCTCTGTGCACCCGGCCGGCAGCTATCTCCAGCACACCTAAGAGGCCCAGGCCATGCAGACCAGGTTAAAGAGTTATAGCACATCGTTAACACAACGCAGGTCTATGTTTTCCCACCATTCCAGGTTCACTATACCAGGTGGTGTGACAGACAACACCCACATCTCTCCAAGAATTTTAAAAATTCACACAAACAAAAGATATATCTAAGCCAGGCTCAGAGGATATGGATCCATCTATTTCGAAGCATTGTGTTCCTCTCAGTGTCAATATTACCAGACATTCCTACCAGGGCCTTCTGTGCTACAGAAGTTCTACCTCACTTGTTTCCACCTAAGCTGCAAGCAACCCGGCATCAGGAAGCAGGACGTATTCGGGCCTCACGTGACCGAATTCAGGGCCAAGCACAGATAATGATGAACGGTAAACCGCGCACTGGCTGGACCTGCAAAATCCCTTTCAAGTTTGGAGTTTCAATTTCGTAAGACGCCTCTCCACCTATAGGAAACAGAATCTAGTTTAGAAACTGGGATCATCAAAAATACAACATTTATAGGACAATAAGGGCCCCCACATAAAGAGTGCGGCAAAAGTAGGTTTACAGTTGTCTGCACAAAAAATAATATAATAAATAATACAAAAATAAACTCTATGTTTTTGCATGCTCACAACTGTCAACTCCCTCTACCCCGCCATGAAGGACGTCATGTGTGTTACTCCAAGTAATGAAAAGCAGAGTACACTCCAATTCCTCCAAATTCTTATTACTATTTCAAGAAGCAAAATGTCCCAACCAGAGGCAGAGTGAAGACCCAGTTGGAAGTTACACACGCATGAGTCACCCTTGAAGTCCACTCAGGGTGAGTCACAGATCTGCTGGACAGGAAGGTTACATCTCCAAGCCTTCGGGTCAACACGGGGCCACATTTGAAAAACATACTCTAACCAGACACTTCTAACCAGCCACACAGACCTTCGTTCAATTGGCAAAGCAATAAAGCCCAATTTCCTAACGGTAAATGGACATAGGCCTGTAGCTGACACTCTTGGCACACCCCACCTTAGAACAGTTTAACTTTAATTTGTGCTTAAGTCCAAAAGAAGAAAACTGATCATGACAATAGCATGTCACACGCAGTCCTTTCTGCTGCCAGGTCAGGCACAGCCAGAGCTTTTCTGGGCCGGTCAGGGGTGAACACAGCCAGACACCCACTCCCAAAGCCTTACTCTGACTGCAGGCAGTGGGGGAGGACAGGAGACATGCTCTCCCACAGCGGAGAACCACTGTGATGCTTCCACCATGCCCTGGCAAAGCCCCCAAAACCCTCAACGGGATCAGAGTGAGCACATGATGTCATCTGAGCCTCACAACAGATAAGAAAGCCGTCCATGCCCTGCTCGGAGTCCCCGTGCTGAGCCCGATGCCACCAGAACCAGGGGCAGCTGCTCCGTGGCCAACCCCCCTCAACAGCGGCAGCAGAGCTCCAAGTCAGGTTGGGAATTAAAAGGGTCTGGAGACTTTCCCTTTCGTACATTTATCAAGAGGTCTAAAACAAAGATTCTCGGCTGGCATGCTATCTGTGGAGGACCAGAGGTAGTCGGAGATATATGCTTCCCACTGAACCAAAGACACCACTCAACATCCTCTGACACATCTGCAAAAGGGCAGTATTTCCATTCACTGGTTGTCCTTGTTCCCCTCGGGGAGGTATGCAGAAGGTCAACATATCAGCCACTGAACTCTTTTTGCAGAGACTAAGAATTCAGAAGTAGCTATATTTTATAATATCAAAGGTCTTGAAAACTATCCAAAAAAAAAGTGTATACATCTGGATAACTGCAGAAGCAAACTCCCGAGCGTCTGGACCCAGATCTGAGCTCCAGTGCCCACGTGTTCAACATACCTCACCTTCCTGTGCCTCAGTCTCCTAGTACATAAAATGAAGGGGTTGTGGGGAGGATCAAGTCACTTCAAACTTCATTACAATACCTGGTACCTAATGAGCCCTCTACCAACATTCCTATCTTCTTCCTCCTCCGCCAGTATCCGGGTGTGCTGCACGCTGTACTCGATAATAACCCTGAGCAGGAGGAACTCGACGCCCCAAGCTCCAGACGAGGAAACCAAGGCCCAACGTGAGTTATTTACTTCTCGTAATCCAGTGAGCAACGCAGCCAGAACGCAAACCCAGGTCAGCCTGACCACAAAGCCCAGGACCTCCCCATTTCCACTGTGCCTTCTGGGTGAGCAGAAAGCAGACAAAGAGCCAGAGGGTACTGAGAAGAACCACCCTTCCCCACCTGACCGGCCACATCACGCTCCACGAATGGAGCACAGCCTGGAAGCAGGTTTTGACCACAACCTCGATGCAGTTCTGAGAAAGGACCTCAACCGTCACTGGCCCTGAGGCCACCCCCGGACACCACCTTTTCCAGTAACCCCCTGCCGGCGCCTGCGCAGAGGGGCCTCTCCCTCAGCCTGAGACGGAGGGGAAGCAGCAAATGGCGGGACCGTCCCCCTCCCCAAAGCCCATTTCCTCGGGGTTGAGGACTGGCCAGGAGGAGGGATATAAGCTTGACGCCTGGATCCCATTAGTGAGGATGTGGAGAACAGTGAAAGACCACTGTGGGGGCACAAAAAATAAGTTTCTTCCAACCCCTCTAAATTCTTCTGGCATGGCTAATAATCAAATTAACAGGAGACGGATTCACAGGGAAAAATGTCCAAAACTTACTACGGATGTACACCTGGGGTGGGGAGCAAAGGAATATGAGGGCATTGGGTAGTTAAGGGTTAAATGTCACTTTGGACAAAGGAGGAGTCCAAGAACCCAGGATTTCAAAGGAAAAGTAGACAATTTACAGGTAGGAGAAAGAGCAAACACATGGTAACAAAGTCCTGCAGGGCCACCCAGAAACAATGGGACACAGAGGGGAGGCTAAGAGATAAGCTTTTGTCAGACTTCTCCTACGCTGCCACATGTAGCTGATATTCTGATGCTCAGATCATTTCCGTTTGAATTCCTTTAGGTAGGTAAGGGGGGGAGGTCAAAGATTCTTACTGAGTCATTTGTTTCTTAATAACCAGCTTTAGGGCCTGGCCAGTGGCTCAGTCGATAAAGTATCAGCCCATCATACAGATGTCCTGGGTTAGATCCCTGGTCAGGGCACACAGGAGAAGTGACCACTCACTTCTCTCCCCATTCACACCCTCTTCCCCTCCTATAGCCAGTGGCTCCTTCGATTCAAGTGGGGTCCTGGACACTGAGGATAGCTCCATGGGAGCTCAGGTGCTAAAAATAGCTCCGTACTCAGCATCAGCCCCAGATGGGGTTGCCAGGTAGGGAGAATCCCGGTCAGTGCACTGCAGGCCATGGAGGAGAGTCTGCCTTACTATGTCTTCCCTCCTCTCACCTAAAAAAGAAAAAAAAACATTTTAAAGTCTATCTCACAAAAGACATATTTAGGGTAAGGCAAAACCTGGTCCTTCACCATCATGGGGCAATGAACTATGGTAAAGTATCATCAGCATGGAGAAAACACAAAGCAAATACTGTTTTACATCAGCTCAGAGTCCTGTTGGGACTTGGTAAATTCTAAAATGTTTCTTTTATCTCTGCCTCTTCAAGCGAGCCGAGGTGGAAAATATAAAACACATGCAGTGGCTGGGCGAGAGCATTAGTGACTATTACACAGTCTCCACAACACACAAACAGCGAGCTCCGGGACTCCCCGTGATCCCCCTCCCACACAATGAAGTCACAGGAAATAAAGAAGCTGAACCTTAAAGATTAAGCAAAAAAAACAAAACAAAACAAACAAAAAAAAAAACCATGTGAGAGAATGGAGAAAATCTGAAGTAGAAAAGAGATTTTTTAAAAATAACTTTTTCTCAAAATCACCCCACCCTAAATCCTCCAGACACAAGCCCAGGTCACACTGCTCATCCACAAACCAAACCTGTCAAACAACATCAAATACCTTCCCTGAAGATTCCACTGAGAAGGAGGGTTAACACTTACCTAGCCTGGGGATCTTAGATTTCAGCTGGACAACCCAGGACAAATTGGGGCAAGTTAGTAAAAAGCAAGGAAAATTCCTTGGCAAGTAGAATGGGGAAACTGAGACACGGGTAGCTGAACAAACTGACTGAGCAATCTACAGCCAGACACAGAAGGTCACCAGGGTGCCTAGCAATGAACGAAACTGGTGCAGGACCTCGCCCCCCCCCCCCAGGGTGGCCGTTCCTCCCCTGGCCACGCAGTGTGGACCTCCTGCTCTGGCGCTGACCAATCAATGGAGACCACGACCCTGAAAAGACACACCTGTAAAAGCTGCTGAATATTCTATTGAGACCCCTCCCCAAGACCTCCCTTAAAGTCTCAGCCTTTAAATTTGATTGACTGATTTCAGAGAGGTGAAGGGAGAGAGGGAGAAGGGGAGAGAAAAACATGGATTTGCTCATCCACTTATTTATGCCTTCATTGGTTGATTCTTGCATGTACCCTGACCAGAGAGAGAGTCGGAGATCGAACTCGCCATCTTGGCATATCGGAACAATGCTCTAACCAACTGAGCAACCCAGCCAGAGCTAAACTCTCAGCCTTTAAAACCCTCAAGATGAAGGACATAGAGTGCATTCCTGGAAACACACCCGTGCCTTTCCCTCTCCCTTCTTCTTCCCCCACAAACGTGCATCTTCTAAACTCGAAGGGACCCCACCGAGACTTGCAACCAGGAGAACAATGGGCAGCTGCAGCTCATCCCGGGCTAACCCTCTGACCCTGTCTCCAAGCCCCCCTTTTCTCTGGCTTCTCAGGGAGCTGAAGCAGCCCCACCCAGGCTCTCCTGTTGCTCCTTCTATCTGAAGCCCTTCCTGTTTCACTGTCCTCCGCTTCAATAAACTACTCTCAAGATCTCCTGGACTTGTGTTGTGACATCTTCCCAGCACAAAGTCAAGAACCCACACACTACCGGCTGGCCGTAGGCAGACCCTCAGGGCTGGTGCCATTTCCAGTAACAAAATGACTCAAGAATAGAGAACAAATGGAACTGGACATCAACCTGGTCTGACCAGAGTCAAATAGGGGAATTTAACCAATTTACACCTCGTGTTCCATTATTGGAATGGTAGTGATGTGGGAGTTATTTATTGTAACTGCTCAAGATTTTCGCCGATGTCTGATTTTTCAAACACGTCTGTCTCCTGAGGGTACGTGTTATCATGTGGCGCACAGAATTAGTCACTGCTGCAGACACCGGCATGCTGGGAGCTTGTCAAAAAGTGCTGTGAGCCTGACCTGTGGTGGCACAGTGGATAAAGCGTCGACCTGGAAATGCTGAGGTCGCCGGTTCGAAACCCTGGGCTTGCCTGGTCAAGGCACATATGGGAGTTGATGCTTCCAGCTCCTCCCCCCTGTCTCTCTCTCTCTCTCCCTCTCTCTCTCCTCTCTAAAATGAATAAATAAAATAAAAATTAAAAAAAAAAAAAAAAAGTGCTGTGAATTTTCGGAAAACTTTTGAAGGACTGAATTTCAAGAATTCCAACCTCTGGCATAAATGGGTTAATATATACTGAGGAGCCACTGAGCCACTTCACCCGCAGGTGTTGTAAAGTACCAAAAGCTACAGAATTAATATTAATATTTTGGGAAGCTTGAAGAATATTTTATTAATTTGGGTTAAGGTGTGCAGAGAAATTGTGAGAATAGTCTCTGTATTGTGTGATTGGCATAGTCAGGATGGCCCTTGGCATTGTATTGTAAATGCAGAGGGGAGGAAAACATGGATCCCCAGACATTCCACCACATCTGTGGGGAAAGGGGTGAATGGCTAGCCAGGTACAGGGAGAGAAAAGCCAAAATAAACCTTTTCTCATAGCAATGAGCCATTTGCGGGCATCTGTCCCCACCGAAACTACCTCTCCTATGTAAATGCATGTAGTTAACACGTGTGACTCTGGACAGAGAGATAGCAGATGAACACTAGATAATATGGGAATGCCTTTTAATATGTAAAGAGACATCTTTCTGCCATTGTGTTGACTTGTAAATTTTGTTTTCTCCAAAATAATGTATGGCTTGCAAATTGAACGTGGTCCTATCATGTTAAAGGACATATGACTATAACCAATAGTGGTAAGGGGCTCCTAATTGCAATTTTGCTTCTGTACTTCCCACTTACAAAACTATAAAAACTAAGTAGAACAAAGGGCCAGCGCGCTCTCTCCCTCAGACAACTGTTGGAGTTTGCCGCTGCTTGGCCAAGCTAGACAATAAAGCTTTGATGTGTAAACGACAGACCTTGTTCCTGTCTTCAATGTTTCGGGTCCCTCCGAATTAGGCTTAACATATACTAAGATGATAATGACATTTAACACTTATACAGGACTATGTGCCAGGCACTATCCTAAATGCCTCCCACAGGCTAACTTATTTCATTCTTTCAATAATAATCTTATGAGTAGTCTCATGCCCATTTCACAGCAGAGGGTCTAGGGCGCAGAGAGGTAGGTAATAGCCTATAACATGGCCGGAATGGAAGAACCAGGTGGAACCACCCAGGCAATTGGGTTCTTGGGCCTGTTCTCCTAACCAGACCAACCTCAGTGACCAAGGTTTGAGTGACTGTTAAAAGGTGATAATCCTGAAAACAAAGGGGATTGCAGGTACTCTAAAAGCTGCTTCTGTTTCAGAGCTATCCAGGTTCTTACTGTGCCGACACAGACTCTAAAGACCTGAGGTTGAGGTCCCAAAATCCCCTTCCCCGTGTCCCCCACCGGCATTTTCAAAGGCTTACCTACGAAATCGCAGCCACCCTGGTGACCACATACTAGGAAACATTACAATGCCAGTGCGTGGCCTAACTCAGAATGGAACACTCAAGCCCACACATGGATTGGAGTCGATTTCTAATACACACTTGAAAACATAATACTGCTTCCCAAGCTGTCACTGAGCAGCTATAATTTTAAAATATGAAGCCTTGCACTGCCCCCTTGATCAGGCTGGGTAACAGGCCAAGGGATGTTTATGTTAGCTGGCCCAAAAGCAACTTTCCATTCAATAAATATCATTTCTCTTCCTAGGTAGCAGGTACTTGGGACACAGCAAATTCAAACTTGGCTGGGATCACTACAAAGCTCGCAAAGTATTTAAAAGGAGAAAGAAAACGATAATGTCTTGTACATATAATATGAACACTCATAAAAATAAGGTCATACACTCACCCAACCATAACTAAGCATATTTTTGGAAGGGAAATGTTATTTTAAATATTTTCAAAGGATGCTGTCTTGACAACATCTTTGAACAGTTTCTTGAATTAAAAACAAAGTATCCCTTTCACCCATCAAAAAAGAAAACTAAAGCAAAAAAAAACCCTAAAAAACAAATATATCTTCATACTTTGCCCATAAAGTGTTCTTTTTACCACTTAACTCCAGAATGTAGGAGTCCCCTCAGAAATCTCTCCTAATAAGTTCCCAAAGTTCCACCTCACTGCTCTTGGAATGCTAATCAGTTCCGCCCACCCAGTGACTCCGACTGAACTGTTAAGAGATAGGAACAGCTGCACGCGTCCACCACCCTGAGAATAGTTTTCAGGAAACCGAGATCCAGCTGGAGGACTGCATTTAGTAACCCTTCTCGACTGGAGAGAACGCTCAGGGAAACGCCTCAGAGTGAAGAATGAAAACGCCTGCAAAAAGCTTTTAAAGTGACATTTGTCAAACACATATTTGCTCCTAAAAGTAAACAAGTGAAATGATTTCGTGACCATTTACACCCTAGGAATTTAAACGGTGTGTGTGTTTACTGGGAACTCTCCAGATGATAAACGCTTGCTAATGCCTGTCAAACACTATCCTTCCAGAGAACATTCTCAGAGGAATTGCGGCTCCCTCACTCACTGTGAGGCACAGGCCATGTGGTTCGGGCCTGAACTAAAACAAAAACTCATTCCAAGCCTGTGCTTGTTTTTCTTTCAGGCTCCTGTCTCACTCATCTATCCCAACCTGCCCCATACTTCCGTCCAGTATGCAGAAAACCTGGTGGGGGAAAAAAATAGAGCCAAGAGAGCGGGGGCATGGGGACAGAATAGGCCTAAAAAACACAAACCCTGACATTTGAACAGTGTCATCTGATAGATGCACACTGCTGCCAGGAGGAGACACTCAGAGGATCCAGGAAGACAGGGCATCCAAGTCCAGGGCTGTCCTCGGGAGGCGTCGCCCACATTCCTACCTACTGGGAGGAAAGGGAGCCCGGCTTCATCTACAATTGGAGATGACAGGGCCTGGTGGGCGGGGAGCAGAAGCAGAGATACTTCTCCTGCACAGAACTTCCCAGGAGGCGGGCGGCACAGGCAGCCCTGAAGCCAACCCCTCAGAGTCAGTTGTGCGAAAGGAAGGAAGATAGGAGAATACTACGCAAAAAGACACCTAGATATTCAAAATACAGTTCCGCCAGTGTTCACTGCTTATACCTGCATGGAATATAAAGAAAACTAGATTCTATCCCGCCTCCAGTGAGGAAAAGGTTCACACCTGAGTATGCAACGAAGCTCTGCCAGGCCTTTGCATATATTATTTCATTTACTCCTCACAACAACACAACAATATCTGAGCGCATACTGCTTTCACAGCTGTTATGGGCTGCTAAATGTGTCCTGAAAAATTCATCTTAAAGTCTTAACTCCTAGGACCTCAGAATGTGCCCATATTCCGAGACAGTCTTTAAAGAGGTGATGAAGTCATTAGGGTGGGCCCTAATCCAATATGACTGGTGTCTTTCTATTATATTATTAGATTAGGACAGAGATACATGCATAGAGGACGACCACGTGGGGACACGGGAGGGCAGCCATCTACAACCCAAAAGGAGAGGCCTCAGAGAAAACTCTGCCGGCACCTCAGCCTTGCACTTCTAATCCCCAGAAGTATGAGAAAATAAATTCTGTTGTTTCATCCACCTAGTCTGGGCTATTTGCTACGGTAGCCCTAGCAAACTATGCAGAACAAGACACCGAGGCTCAGAGAGGCTAAGTAATTCACTCAAGGCCACACAGCAAGTATGAGGCAGAGCTGGAATTTGAATACAGGTCAAAATACGAACTACTCTCTCCAAGTTGATCACTTAGCCTGACATAACGCTAAGTGCTCCATAAATAGCAGCTACTCTTTAATTACCACACACGACTATCAACTGAAGGCAGGACACCAAGACAAAGCCATCTACAAGGTGAGAGGCCCAGACTTCCTAAGCGCTTTGAAGACAAATGCTACTGTGCCAGCTGTTCAATGGATTGGAGGTCGGTTCAGAATTGAAGTAGATGTTCCAATAACACGATCAATGAGATGGTATGGGTGAGACCAGATACCGACCTGACCTAAGGAAGTCAGGACAAGGACAGGGCAGGGGCTGACATGGAAACACACATTCCATCTCCAGGTGATCAAAGATGACAACTTTACAATCCTTTCCTTCCCGCTTTCCTCAGGCCCTTACAATGTGGTCTGGGGTGAGTGCATGAGAGAGCAGGGCTTTCGGACTCCACAGTGTAATCATTCTTGGCCCAAAGCTATGCTCCGTACTCCATGCTGAGGGCGAGGGGGTGGTCCCTTCTGGCTCCTTTCTTTTTCTTCCCCCAACACATTTCTGCATTCCAGTCACTGGTTTTTAAACAAGAGCAAGGAAGAAAACCAGGTTTTGTGATAGCACCCTAGGGTCTCTTATCGGAAACGATCAGGAAATGCGACATGTAACCAAGAAGGGAAAACAAATACCACAGATTCCCAATTTTCAAGCAATTAGAAGACAATAACTATGTGACGTAAAAGGTATAGTTTAACCTTTGATGACACAAGAGGATTGTGTAGATCCTCAGGGTAATCATTGTAAGTATTAATCACCGCAGTAGAAAGAACCTGTTCACATAATGGGTAACAGGATGTCAGCTATTAGGAATTTACTACATAAAGAGAAGCGCTGGCTTGATGCATGGTGTACTTTCGATGTTTGTAATGTGACTAACAGAGACACACGGGAACCCAGACGCCCATAAAATTTAGGCATACTTCTTTTCTAATTAGGGGTTTACCTTAAATTTGAAAGCATGGGCCATGATGGATAACTTTCATTTTTTCCTTTCTTCCTCAAGAACATTTACCTGAGAAGTAATTTCCCTAAAGACCAGAATGACTATAGTATACAGCGAGAAAATACATTATCATTGAAACAAATAGGTCACAACGTAACTATCATCCATCTCCTGATGGCAATCATGATTGCTCCATTGCATCACTGATTTCCCCCATTTTTAAGTACTTAAGTACTTAAACCAAAACCTTCAAAATTGCTTCTCGGCCTTTTGGCTAATAAGATCAAGTGTAAAACTTTCAAAAGCAAAAGAGCTGACATTCAATACATTCAGTTTCTTCAAGGTTACTTAAATCCATTTGTATTTTAAAACTGCAAAAATATGATTTTGAAAAAAAGATGTAAAATTTGGCAAAGGTTTTTAGAAATGAACCATTTGGGGAATATGCTGACATCTCCCACATTCCTGAGAAAATTTTAGTAAGTAAAATTCATTAAATTCAAAACTTTAATGACTTTTCCTTAACTAGGGGACTGCTGCTATGATAGAAGTAAAGACTTGGCAAGTAAGTCACTAACAAGTCTTGAAACTGACCAGTTGCTGGTGGATTTTTTAGGATTATTCGGCAACAGTTACAGTGTCTCCAGACCCTCAGAACTACATGAGTGGCCTTATCAGGAAGTGTTTTACAATGTGATAAGGCACTGTAACTATTGCTGTGTTCAGGCCTGATTCAGCCTGAAATCAGGCTATAGCTACAGTGGGGTGGGGTCGGAGCAGGAGAGAGAAGCAGGAGAGGGGCCCCCGAGAGGGGGAACACGCAGCCCAGAGGAAACTTGCATCAGGAAGGCCTTCCATATCTGTGAGCCTTTCAAGGGCAGGAGTCACATCCTAGCCTTTCCTGAATATTCTGCAGCACGGCTACTGGGCAGTCAGCTACAGATGTTTATTCAGAGTTTGATATTTGTTCTAAGTCAATTATATATATATTTTTAGATTTTATTTGATTTTTGGAGAGGGGGAGAGGGAGTGAGAAAAGGAGGAGAGCTGAGAGGGGGTAAGTGCAAGGGGGGAGTGAGAGAGGGGGGGAGAGAAGGGGAACAGGGGGGAGAGGAGGGAGGGGGGAGAGGGAAGAAAGAAGAAAGAAGGGGAGAGGGGGAGAGAGGGAAGAGTGAGAGAAAGGGGGAGAGAGGGGAAAGAGGGGAGAGGGGGAGAAAGAGGGGAGAGAAAGCGAGAGATGGGGAGAGAGAGCGAGGGGAGGGAGAGAGGAAGAGAGAGACAGCAAGAGAGGGCTGGAGAGAGAAAGAGGGGGAAGGAGAAAGCATCCTCCTAGTAGTTGTTTCCTGTGCCTTTGATAGGGCAGGCCCAGAGATTCGAATCGGTGACATCAGCATTCTAGGTCGGCAAATTTATCCACTGCGCCACCACAGGTCAGGCTGTATCAATTATATATATACTGCTCACAAAAATTAGAGGATATTTCAAAATGAATATGAAGCTATAAAATATCCTCTAATTTTTGTGAGCAGTATATTTGGAAATAATCCTGAAAGTGTCATTAATAAGAGGAAATAATCCATTAATTATACTATAATTTTCATGTGTTTTGGGAAGGAAGAGGCATTCTTCAGTATATTCATATATCTATATCCTTCATGATTCTATAACCATTGCTCCTCACTTGCTTCCTAAGCAAAGTGCTCTAATTTATCTGTCCTATTAGTTAAGACCCATCCCCTTGATCATTCAAGTATGCCATTCCCTGGTCCTCCACCCACATCATGACTGTTTCCAAACTTGTAATTTATACTGGGGGAAGGACTCCAGTTGGGCAAAGCCACAGAAAACCAGAAAGTTTATTTTCTTTTATTTTCAACATGATTCTCAATAACCCCGACAGATTCACAGTCTTCTTTACAGGAACAAATATATACAATATTTATTTTCTAACGGTACTGAACAGGCAGATTTCACTCATCTCACAGTGGTTTTCAAAATTCTGACAAGAGATTAGCACAGGGAGCTTACATAACTCTTTCCAACTGGGTTTTTTAAACAAGGGGGTGTGGGGTGGGGATTCTGCAGCTCGCATACAATATAAATAGATTTCACATTTAACCAACTGTGATTATAGGAAGTTAAAGTAATGTTTCCCAATATTTACCTTTGAGATGTTAGAGTACTTTGAGACGAGAGCTTCTGGTTAAGTAAAGTTAGGAATCGATGACTTGAATCAAAGCTAAACAGGTTTCTCCAGCGCCAGACCTCTCTCAACGCATGTGCCATGCATCCTCCAGACAGGATAGAACACGTCATGAGTTACAGAGAGATTCCGACTTCAGATACTGCTTTCATGGGCTTCCTCTGTCAGCACGAGCATCCTGCAGAGACATACCAGCAACTGCTGGATGGAATCCTATCCTGCCTTTGACTTCAGGAGACTTCACAATAGACACACCCATTACTCTGCTGCCTGTCAAGAGTGAAAACGTATGTGGCACACTGAGACACACACAAATATTTCAACTTGGCTTGTTTCCTTCTGTTGTCCTACTGACACCTTCCTAAAATCACCTGAAAAGCTGCTCAGCAAAAGATCTGAAGAGCCCAGTCCTAGGCAAGGCAAACTAGCCCGCATATTCTGAATGGACTGATTTCCCAACTCATACAGCATGCCCTTATTCGGTTCCAGAATTCCGTGCAATTACATCTTATAATGGATGCACATAAAAGCCAGACAGAATGGCTTACTCCCCAAGCCCTCCATTCCAGAAATACTGCTGCTTCTCCCCCTGAGAGCCGGGGGCAAACACAAACACCAAGTTTTCAATCCAAGAGGAACCACAATCAGTTCTGCAGACCCAAGTGGTTTGAATCAAGTGGCTGCTGCCACACCCACCCCCCAAAAAAAGTACTGAAGCAGCCACATCCAAATACAAAACACACACAGAATGCACTTGTGGTCAGTGAAGAAATTACTATTAAAGGGGAAGAAACCCTAGAGATGACCTAAATCATTTTGAACAAATGTAATGCCAGGAAACTTGGAAGAGGACAACCGTAACTCATCAAGCTGGCTCTCAGACATTATCATCCATAAGCAGCTCTTACCTGGTTGTCATTCAAGGGTCCCTAACATCACACCCAGCCTTGGGTTCCAATCCACAGTTTCCTCAAGCCTGGCAAGCCAGCAGCCACCGAGGAACTCCCATCTCTCAGCCACGGGAGCCCCCCACCAGGTTTTTCAGGACAGCAGGGTTTTCCTACACCCCCCCCCCCAGAATAGACTTAACATAGTCCCCCCCTTTAATTGGGACAGCAGGAAACCAGCCACAAAGGAGAAAATCTTTTCTCCACCTGGTTCTGTGCTACCAACCAATTTTAACTGGCCCCGAGATAACCAACTCAACAAATTCAATGTCTCCTTGTGTTTTTATTTTTGTAAGTTATTTATCATGAAAGGGATAGGACAGGGAACTTCCAGGGGAGAATTTGGGGAAATAAGAAAGTCTTAAAAGGAACCTCGTCTGAAAGAATACAACTGAATTAGAGTAGGGAAGGAGGGACAGTGTTCAAAACAAGAGGAGAAATGGGAGGGGTCAAAACAAGAAAAGGCTGAAATCAGCAACAAAGAATCTCTGGGTATCTCTGACAGAGTGAGTCCCTGAAAGCCAAGCATGGACTTGGGGGACAAACTTCCATGTTGAAGGGCCATCTAAGACTCATGTGAGTTAGAGTAAACTCCCAACTCTGCCAAGTGGAAACCTGGTGAATCTGGAGGAGCTATTTAAACTTTCTAAGTCTCCATATTGTCACTGATAGGATTTCCAGGCTAACTGGATGGGAGGTAGCGGGACCTAACATCCCTCCTGGTGTTCTTATAATAACCTCAAAAGCTAAGCGTGTAAGCTAACCGTCTTGTAAATGGTCAGGCTCCACAAATGGAGACATTACCACTATCTTCCCGAGCTAGAAGAGGGAAGGCAGCTTGAATACTGGACAGCAGGATGCAAGGCCACAGGACTGCTACTCAGACGCAGGCGGTCAATGGAGTAGCCACGTGGGGCTGCCGCACAGCTGAAGCGTGGTGTGTCTCAGTAGATGTGTACTGCCAGGAGAACGTGCACACTGGATTCCAAAGATACCATTTGAAAAAAACTGCAAAATATCTCAAGAGTAATGAAGGCGATTACTAGAAATGTTCAAATTACATATATATACGGCTCACATTAGATTCCTAGTGGATAGAAATGAGCTATACTTTGAATCACAGATTTGCTCTGCCAGTTACCTTCTTGGGGCAAGTTACTCCACCTCTGACTTCAGTTTCTTTGAGTAAAATGGAGATAACGGCTCTAAAATGAGAGGTGGCAATCCTGGGGAGACCTTTTCTTTGTCCCAGGGTACAGACACTGGGCAGGGACAGGCATCAGATCCAAGAGCAGCCACTAGGCAGGCTGGCCAGCGACCTCCCAAGAGCTGGACCAGACAGACTCACTGCTAAACAAGGGGCAATGCCTATGATACCTGGCTTTTCTGTTCACATAGCCAGTTGTTCCTGGTACCCTGCTCCTCAACACAGAAGCAGGATAAATACTTCCGTAAAAACCAAGGAAAAACACACACAGAAAACAGCTCCCAGAGTTGACTCACCATGTACTTACTCCATACTCACCCACACACCCCTGCCTTTAAGTGATGGCACAGCCTCTAAAAGGGACAAATAGAAAAGTATCACCTACACAAGACAAGGACAAGAGGGTGGTACCTATTGAATGTGTTCGTAAGAACAAAACTAAAGCTACTCCCTAAAAAATACTTCCTCGGCAGCATGCCCAAGGAAAAGGCCCATGACAGCAGTGTTTGCAGAAAGAGCCCTCTCTCTTTTCTTGATAACACGGTGCTGCTAGTCCCACAGCTGGGGCCCCTTCCTGTGTACAGTCAAATGGACTGGGATGCCTTGCAATCATTTTCCAGGAGGAATGAAATGGGCAGTGATGCCATGGACACAGACTGTCCAGACTGAGTTTATCACAAGGACTGGTTATGTAAGAAAAATGTAACAAGGAAAAATATGACATTGTGTTCTTTTTAAATAACAAGTACTTTGAACATCACAGCTTTGGTTTTGCTTTAATAATATGTTTGCTTGCGTTTTATCATTACTACTTGAGGATTTTTTTAACACTATCATTTTGAAAGAATTTTTATTTTACTGCAGGGACAGTACTCTACTATAAATCTAATTTAAAAGACGTACAAATTAAAGGTGTAGCAAAATCACTATTTTTATTTGTCTTTTTCCTGCTAGTTTTCCTTGTGTCAAACAAATTAAACATGAATCCCTACACCTTTACACATGTGGAATTGTGAAAATTCACTTGTACTATTAAACTCTGTTATGGAGACAGACTAAAAAACCTGTATACAACCTTCAGCATGTTAAACAGAAACCATCATTAAGAAATGACAATAGAAAGCCAACCAAAAGCAAGGAACTGACTGACAACAGCCACTCTGAGATTTTATTTCCATCTGGAGGCAGCCTGGGGTCCTCAGAAGGATTTGAATATAATCCCAACTGTGCCCTAAACTCCTCCTGGGCTGTCTTCATGCTCCAAAAATGTGTCAACTCAACTGAAGCCAAAACAACTTTCCAACGAGATCCCTGCTACATTCACCTCCTGAGCATTATGATTTTGATTACTTTCTTCAGATACAAAGTACTCAGCAGGGATGCGGGGAGGAGCTGGGATAGTGACGCGTGGTAGGAAGCTACACAAGGCCCTTCTGCCTGCCAGCCAGCCAGCCAGCAGAGGCTCGGAACAGCACAGGAAGCTCGGGAACAGCACAGGAAGCTCGGGAACAGCACAGGAAGCTCGGAACAGCACAGGAAGCTCAGGCCCTGCACTCTCACATTCTTATCTGCTTTCCTGCTGTCACCCAAACTCTGGGGACTCCCAACTTTCAACATTCCAGGAGCCAGACAGGCATCTGCTCTGCAAGCATGAGCCAGGCACTGTTTGCAGGCACTAGCGGGAGACTAAGAACAGACCTTCAGGGGCTGAGTGAGGGTCTACTGGGATCTGGAACGTGAGCAAGGCGAGGGGCAAAGTTTTCAGAAATGTTCACTCTTTGTTAAAACCTAGTAGCAGATGAATGGAAGCCCTCTCAACCCCCCAAATAATATCACATCATTTTCGCTCAAGTCTTTAACTTCTCGCCTGACCAGGCAGTGGCGCAGTGGATAGAGTGTCGGACTGGGATGCGGAGGACCCAGGTTCAAGACCCCGAGGATGCCAGCTTGAGCGCGGCTCATCTGGTGTGAGCAAAAGCTCACCAGCTTGGACCCAAGGTCACTGGCTTGAGCAAGGAGTTACTCGGTCTGCTGAAGGCGCACGGTCAAGGCACATATGAGAAAGTAATCAATGAACAACTAAGGTGTCTCAACGAGAAACTGATGATTGATGCTTCTCATCTCTCTCCGTTCCTGTTTGTCCCTGTCTATCCCTCTCTCTGACTCTCTCTGTCTCTGGGGAAAAAAAAGTCTTTAACTTCTCTACCTCACCTTCAAATGAACCATCAGGAGGAATGACTCACTTGTGTATGTGATTAAATCAATGGTTGAGTCTCAGTATTTTCTCTCTCGTCCTGATCTAAATGTTCAACATACATAAATATGATGTGTGCATCAAGAAAATAATCTCAGAAGGAAAAATAAAACCATCCTTTAAAAATTATTTCCTTCCATACTTGTTCATTAATATTACCCACAGTCAAGAAGAATGACTTCCATGTAAACTCAACACTACAAATGAGCTTCACAGAACCGAGTGCAGGACACAGCATATGTCCACTGGCTGCTTGGGCATGTTTTCTCACAGGCGGGGTGAGAGGCTGGGCATTCCTGCCAGTTCTGTGGCAGAAGTCAGGAGACCAGGACTTGAATTCCAGCCTTTTATGTGGAAATGGAGATTTACTAAACTTAAATATTATCAGAAAAACTTGGAAATATTTTTAAATAAACTACAGTGTCATCATAGGCACTGTCAATATCCTCACTGGCAGTGTCTATGACTTTGCCATATGTCTTAGGACAAAATTCTTAACCTCTGAATAGCAAATTCCTCAGAGGTGAACCAGAAGGGAAATTATTTCAGGGTAAGTACATCCAGAATACCATCACCAAAAAGAATGAAAATACATCCAGAGGCCCTGGCCGGCTCAATGATAAAGCTTCAGCCTGGCAAGTGGATGTCCTGGGCTCAATTTCTGGTCAGGACACACAGAAGAAGTGCCCATCTGCTTCTCCACTCCTCCCCCCTGTTGCTTCTTTCTCTTTCTTTCTCCCTCTCTCTCTCTCTTTCTCTCTGTCTTCCCCCCCTGCAGCCATGGCTCAACTAGAGTGAGTTGGCCCCAGGCCCCTATGATGGCTCCATAGCCTCCACCTCAGGCACTAAGAAGAGCTCAGTTGCTGAGCAATGGAGCAATACCCCAGATGGGGAGAGCATTTCCCCCTAGTGGGCTTGCCAGGTGGATCCTGGTTGGGGCACATGCGGAAGTCTGTCTCTGCCTCCCCTCTCCTCACTGAATAAAAAAAAAAGAAAAAGAAAAAAATAAAATATATCCAAAGAGAGAAAGAATGGCTATTATTAGTGAACAAAATAAGACGGCAATACATTTTGGGGGCATGAGATAAGCAGCAAATTCAGCCAGATAGCAAAGTGTAATTAACAGCAAAGCATCCATTCCCCAAAACAAAGGATTTTCTTTAATGGGAGAAATCTTACAGACCTTTGCCTACCAGGTAATATAAGCCAAAAAGGGCATTAATATTGGCTGTCAGCACTACAGATAAAACCTAGGCGCCCTCTGCATCATTAACAATTACTTTACTGTTTACATTCTGCTTTGGTTTAAAGGCAAACAGCAACCTGTTTTATTATTAGTCTTTGTGATACAAGTAGAATAATATAAACCAAATCATCTGAAAATGACTTCTTTTCCTGTGACTTTTCAGCTTATAGGAAGTTCCTATCACTTCATGGAAAATTTAAAAATTCCCTAAATTAAGCTTTATAGAAAGAACCCTCCCTCCCTTGCCTTTACACAAGATAACACAGCAAGGGTCTGTGAAATGCCAGGCCAATGGCAACAACAAAGGAGCACGCAGAACACTAAAGGCTTCAGAGTGCATGTAACTGGCAGAGGACACACAGCCTCCCGGTGAGCAGCCTTGGCCAAGTAACAACCTATCTACATCCAGGTTCCTAAGATGCAAAAGGCTACTTACTTTCATAGTAACTACCAAATAGGGCTGTTGTGAGAAGTAAATGCTGACTCATCTGAAAAGCTGGTACACTTACACAGTAAGTGCTAAAAGAAATAATATTTTTTTAAAAATCCTTTTACCTGCTACTACGACTACTACAACCAACACCATTATTACTATCATTACTTCCAGTAAATTTATATATCTGTTTTAATACATCTCAGAAAACATTTAATAATAGCTACACTTACACACAGATTACTAGGTCAATTAAAATAAAACCTAACATCTCTAATTTAATATAAGAGCAATCTACTCATTGCTGTTTTAAATAACTTCTTTTTTTTAATTTATTTATTTATTTATTCATTTTAGAAAGGAGAGAGAGGGAGAGAGAGAGAGAGATAGAGGAGAGAGACAGAGAGAGAAGCGGGGGAGGAGCAGGAAGCATCAACTCCCATATGTGCCTTGACCAGGCAAGCCCAGGGTTTTGAACCGGCGACCTCAGCATTTCCAGGTCAACGCTTTACCCACTGCGCCACCACAGGTCAGGCCTACTCATTGCTGTTTTAAATTGAAGACATTTTATATGTACCTTCATTTAAACAAATTCAACAAATAAAAACGGATGTTCAGGCCCTGGCCAGTTTGCTCAGTGGATACAGCATCAGTCCAGTGTATAGAAGACTCAGGTTTGATTCTTGGTCAGAGCACACAGGAGAAGCAACCATCTGCCTTCTCCACGCTCCCTCTCCACCTCCTCTCTCTCTTCCCCTCTTGCAGCCAACGGCTCGATTGGTTTGAGTGTCAGCATGGCCACTGAGAATAGCTCAAATTTTTTTTAATTCAGACAGACTCCTGCACGTGATCCACCAAGCAAACCCACTAGGGGGCAATGCTCTGCCCATGCTCCATTGTTCAGCAAGGAGCTCTTCTTAGCACCAGAGATGGAGGCTATGGAGCCATCTCAGTGCCTGGGGCCACCTCGCTCCAATCGAGCCATAGCTGCAGGAAGGGGAGAGAGAGAGAGAAGCAAGAGGGGGAGCGATGGAGAAACAGATGGGTGCTTCTCCTGTGTGCCCTGACCGGAAATCGAACCCAGGATATCCATGGGCTGGGCTTATACTCTACCACTGAGCCAACCAGCCAGGGCGAGGATAGCTTAATTGATTCAAGCACTGGCCCCAGAGAGGGGTTTCCGGGTGGATCCCGGTCCAGGCACATGCAGGAGTCTGTCTCACTATCTCCCCTCCCCTCACTTAAAAAAATAATAATAAAATAAAAATAAAAATGAATATTCATATGCATATGCATACAAAAAAACCAGGTTGTGAGATGATGATTCATTTTAAAGAAATAATCCCTGATCCCTCTCTCTCATGTAATAAACCTAGCTTACTTATATCTCTAAACTATGAATAGATCACACACACACGCACACACACAGAAGCCCACAGAGCTCACGATGTACTAATTCCATTCCACTTTATTCTAACTTTTCTTCCTAATATACACTGAGATTGGGTATATATTCACTAAACAGATACCACAATCTAACACCTTTCATTCTAAGGTGGCCCTTCAACACCTTCCAAAGGTCAAAGGCACGCAGGCACCAGCCTCCACCGCGAACCTCTCCCTCACACCTTCCATTCTGTTCTCACAGCACACACTCCACTGAGCAAGTGCAGGCACTCAAAACTCAAAACTTCCAGCTTTAACGCCTTTGGAACAAAACTCCTAAGTCGCAAACTCTGAAGGTCTTTACAAACTTGCCTTTTTATTCTCTGGACAAAGCAGCACTTTTTAAAACCTTTTTGTTCTATGACTGTCAGGATAAATCAGTCCTTCAGACACTCGAGCATTCTCTGCCAAAAGGCACTGAACCATCTTATAGCAAACAAAAAACTGTTAACTGTGGTTAAGTGATACATCCGGTTACTGGAGGTATGACTGTTCATGAAGAGGCTGATTTGCATAGCTTACAAGCCTTTTAGAGGCTATCAATTAAGACATAGTAATCAATTCTAACAGATTTCAGAGTTCACATCCTATTTTATTTAACCATTTCAATAGACTATCAATGAAGATACTCCAAATAGGTCACTTACCTACCTTCAAAGGCTTACTTTAGACCAGGAAATATTTCCAGAGACTGGCAAACAATTTTAGAAGAATATAACTTCTTTGGACTTTTATGAAAGCTTAGAAAATTTCTCAATTGATCTGAAATTTAAAATTAAACCAGGAATATATAAAATTAGAAAAAAAATTGCTCTAAGCTGTGTTCATGAACAGCTCTGTTCATGAACAGTTTTCTTTGACCACTTCAATAAATAAATATGTGTAAAATAGTACTTTCAATGTTACTCTTGTGTTAACAAAGCTATAAACTTTTCCATATAGTCATTTTCTATATTTTTCCTCACATGTGAATATTCCGTCATTTCCTTGAGGTTTATCACTATGTAATTTTAAAATAAATTTTCAAATAATCTACTAGATTTTCCAATTCAGGCTATAATAAGTTAACTGGGTATTGAGAAAGCCGAGCCTATAAAGTTTTCTAATAGAATACGTATACATTAGGAAAGCCAACGTGTTCATTTCCTATTCTTATAACTTTCAAGTCTTCAAACTCATTCTTACAAAAAGAAAGCACTATTATTACAAAAAGAAAGAAAAGTGAAAAAATAATGATAATCAGAAGAAATACTCAAAGAAGTTTTCTTTGTTTAAAAGGAAAAAGAATGTAAAATTACTCAGTCCACTCAATCAGATGAATTACATTCACAAAGATCTGTTTTCCTGAACAATACTTGATTTCTCCAAAATTAAACAGGAGCAATGTCAGAAAGTAAAATTAAACCAGCCAATCACTGTTTAATTTTTTAAATATTTTCTTGGCTTATAACAACTTCAAATGTTATAAATATTAACATTTAATTTAGGCTTTTTCCACAATGATCACTAAGTGTCATAGTCACTTCATACTTCAGAGGTTACATACTACAAGGAACCAACACTAACCAACTCCTATCAACAACCTTGACCACATTGTATCCAGGCAAGCTACACAGGGCCACAGTCTTCATTTCCACCCTCCCATCTCTCCCACCCTTCTCTATTTTGGTTAAAATTAATCAACCAGGCAACGGGGAAAAACAGAAGGCACACTTATTTTGAATCACTATCTCCACATATCCTCATTTGCCACACAAAGACCCCAGGCCCAGATCAAAACAGGTCAGATCACTTTCCAAAACCCAAGTTCTCTTGCATTGTGAATATCATCTTTTCCATGTTCTACACATCTCTTTGCTACAAGCCTTGATGTTCCATTGAAGAAGATAATGACTTTGCTACCTGTTTCTTCAGCCCAGTGGCTGGTGCATCACCAGGCTTGCCAAAGTGTGCCATCTGCCATGTCTCCAGTGGTCTAGGCTGGCCAAGTGACCCAGGACCGAAAGGGCTCTTAGGGAGGGCCACCACACGTCCAGGTGTACTTGGGGCAATCCCAGCTCATGTCTGCTTGTCCTGGCATAACAACATGACTCTCAAAAATATGCTGATGTAGACCGGATGGTCTCCCCACCTCTAAAGCTGGGTTCCGCAAGTTCAGCACAAGTAACACTGAGCTGGAGCATTCTTCACTGTAGGGCTGTCCCGAGCACTGCAGGGTATTTAGCAGTACTTACTGAAGGATGTGTGCCAGCATCGTTAGCCTCTACTCACTACATGCCAGTAGCACCTTCCCATTATGACAACCCAAAATGACTTCAGAAGGTCAAAAGCATCTATTTAAGAGCAACAGTGCTAAGACAAAGGAGTCACTCTTCTCTAGAACTCTCAGAATAAAAAAGACATAAACTTTAAGCTAACGCTGTCACGGAAAGAGTGTCAATCTTAGGATCAAACCAATTGAGGAAAATGCAGAAAAAGACCCAATGACACTGTTTGAACCCTTCACTTTAGGAGTGTGCACAGCAAGCCCCCATCCTCAGACTTCACCCCTAGAACTAAAAATTTCTTTGTTTGCTTCACCTAGTTTTGGTTGGGTTTCTCTCACTTGCACCTGAAGGAAATGAATGAGTATATATAGTATGTTTAACGCCCAAAGTTTGACCTTCAAGAAAAAAAGGGGAAAGAGCGGTTTGGGTTCATTCTAAACCCTATCCTGTGCTTTCCACAAAAACAATCCATCAACTCTAGCTCTGGGGTCAAAAGCAATGAACTTCTCAAGTCCTAGAATCCCTCCCTCTGAAGAACCGGGAAGCCTCCCCACTTCACGACCTTGAAGGCACACTGTGTGGTAGTCAGTGCGCCTGGACATAAAGGGACGAGAAGGGCTGTCTGCATACCACTGCACTTGCCGACTTCCCTCTTTCTTAAGAATTTCTTTCCCCTAGCAATTGTATCTTAAACTTGCTAGAACCCGTTCAGTTAGCTAAAAAGGGGAAGAAAAGCTATTTCTAGGACCACAGGTCATTACTACATTTTTAACTCTTTGGGCTTCTGTTCCCTCCTCTTCTGTCACAGCATTAAGGCAGAAATTGGAAGTGCTAGAATACTCCCAGATGTTGCCAGAAACATTTCCTTCTCTGTGGCCTCCAAAGAGAAACAGCACAACTCCGGGGAGATAGAACACAAAATTCAGCACTGTCTCCCAGTGAAAAAGAAAAAAAGAAATGTTTTCAGCCAAACAAAATTTTTTAAAACCAAGATTAAGGAATATTTGAATGAAGTATTCCAGCTTAAGTGGCAGCAGAATAAAGTCTGAAACAAAGGTATTTCTTGGTGCTTTGAGGGCTGTTCATACAGACATTTTATTCCTAATTTTTTTCCCCTTCCCCCAATTGTCTCTTCTTCTTAATAGTTTAACGTCTGGCCTGACCTGTGGTGGTGCAGTGGATAAAAGCGGCAACCTGGAATGCTGGGGTCACTGGTTCAAAACCCCGGGCTTGCCTGGTCAAGGCACATATGGAAGTTGATGCTTCCTACTCCTCCCCCCTTCTCTCTCTCTCTCTCTCTCTCTCTCCCCCCTCTCTAAAATGAACAAATAAAATCTTTAAAAATAATAGTTTAACATCTATATTTCATCCCATCCAGTTCAAACTGACTAGGACACAACTGTTAAAAATCATATATTATTCATTAACCAGAAATTAAAACAATTAATTACTGAAAAGTATCTTGCCACTAAAATGCATCAGTTAATAACTTGCCTAAAGTCCTGAAACAAGTCTACCAATCTTCCTGAGAGTGCCCCCATCATTTCCACCACTTCTGCTACTTCAATAGATGAAGGGTGTTTTCCCACAGCCCCTGGAATCTGAATCTCATCGTCTATATTCAGAACCACTTCCACTCTGGAATATTCCCTGAAAGGTCACTCCCCTCTCTGCTGGATACATTCTTCAGCTTGTTCAAATGTCACCCATTAACCAACCAATGACTTGGGAGAGCGACCTATATATACCACAGGCTTATGTCTTTTCTCTGCCCTGTCTTCTCAGACCTTCGCCACTGGGCTCCCATCCCTGCTGTGCCACAAACTGCTCTGCTAGTAAAATGTCACCTGGACTCCTCGCACTTGACCTCTGTGGCATGACCTTGTCTGCTTCCTCCTTGGCTTGTGCAACCCTCCCCTGGTATTCCACTTCCATCAATGGCTACTGCCCTCAAATGGCACTCTCAAGCTCTTCTTCTCGCCCTCCTTGAAAGCCGGCGTTCCGAAGGACTTGCCCTGAGCCACCCTGCCTTCTCCTGCTATGCTCTCTCTGGGCAGGTTGCTCTCCCGTTGCATGGTGTCAATTCCTATTTATATGCTGGGTCCCTAGAATCTTCTCATTTTTCTAGCTCTGTTTCCTGTTCCCAAATTTCACACTCATACAGGAAATATACTACTGAATATGCCCACTGGATATCTCAGAAGCACGACAGCCTCAACATCTTCAAAACCAAAAATCTATCCTCGCTCCCACAAAACGTATTCCTTGGGCTGGACTGCCTCAGTCACCAGCACTGAGCTGCCCGAGAAAGGAACCAAGGGATCATCTTAAATGTGCCCCCCATCTCCCCCTACCCAACCACCTGCCAAGGTCTGCAGCCCCTAAATCCTGACTCCTTGAGAACCCGACTCTCCTGCCACCGATGTCTGGCCGACGTGACTGGCCTCCAGTTCAGCCGTCCTCAAATCCAGCCTCACAACCAGTGCCTGAGAAACCTGTCTGAAATACAATTCAGATGATGCCAATTCCCAGCTGAAAATGTTTCGGTCCCTTCCTGCTGTCCTCAGAGTCAAGTCCGAAGTCCTCAGCCTGGCCCAGGGGGCCCTTCCCAATGCCCCCCCCCCTCTGCAGCCCCTTTCTTCGCCCTGCAAGCACCCCCCCAAGCAGCTCTCCCAGCCCCAGCTCATGCTCTCCGGCCGCCAGGCCACAGTTCACTGCGCTTGGAGAAGTCTTCTTCCCGCGCCTCGAGATGGACCGCCCCGTAGCCTTCCCCTTGGTTTCAGCTCAGAAGGTACTACTTCCTTGAAGTCTTCTCTGACAACCTATAGTTAGTCCTGCCAACTCTGGCCGGGCATCCTGCTCTTACTCAACAACATGAATGACATTGCTTGTTTAATTGATCTTCTGTCCGTCCGTGCCTCCCCTCTCCCCCCACTAGAAGCTCTAGCTTCTGCAGAGATGCAGGGTGTCTGCGCTGGTAAACCTCTGGCAACTAGTCCACCAGAGGTGAAATTCATTGACCTGGGATGATACTTCTCCCCACTGTCATAAACGACATTATAGTGGTGACAAAACATAATGTTATATTTGTTTCTGCACTTAGTAAACACATATAGTGTTTACTGTGGTTCAGACAGTTTTTTAAGTGCTTTCCAAATATTACTAGGAACATTAAGGGAGATAAAGTTAGTACTCACATTTTACACAAAAAGAAAATCAAGGCACTGAGAAATTAAGCAAGTTTCCCAAGGTCACACGGTATGTAAATCTGACTTCAAAGACCATAGTCTTGAATAGCTTTGCTGGGCTGCCGTTGACCTGCCATTTCACAAAAGAAAAGCAATCCTATCTGTCAAGAGTCACAGAAGTACTCTCTGTCAGGTTCTCAAATAAAAGTAAGGACATGTCAGTGACACTCCATTATTCCTTTGCACTTTTTTGGTTTGGTCCCCAAAACCTTCAGGCAAAGATCTTCAGTTAAATGCTGGATTACAACACACTAGTACAGACGGTTTCCTATTTAATAAACGAAGCCTACATTCAGCCCTGTGCTTCAAAATAGTGTTCGCTTTAAAGAGAGAAAGCAGGTGTTTGCAGACTGTTTCTGCTGTCGCTACTAGCAAAGCTGTACCTGGGCTCAAGTTCAGCAAAGGAGGTGACGACAGCACTGGAAGAAGAGGAGGAGGAGGAGGAGGAGGAGGCAGAGGAAAGAGGAGTGAAGAAACAAGCCCCTCCAACACGGGCCCATCTGGTTTGAGCAAGGCTCACCAGCTTGAGCCCAAGGTCACTGGCTCGAGTCAGGGCACATATGAGAAAGCAATCAATGAACAACTAAGGTGTCACAATGAAGAAATGATGCTTCTCATCTCTCTCCCTTCCTGTCTGTCTGTCCCTATCTGTCCCTCTCTCTCTGTCTCTGTCACTCAAAGAAAAAATTTTTTAAAAAAAGAAACAAGCCCCTCCAACCCTGCCCTCTCTCACTCCGTGGGCCAAGCAGAGTTCTAAGATCTTTCAATATGTAATTCTAAGGAATGAATACCACCACCACCACCCAGTGAGGTGCCTTGCTATCTCCATTCTACTAATAAAGAAACAGAAAGTTAATGCACTGAGGGTATGTAACGTGCCCAAGGACACACTGCTAATAAGTAGTAAAATCAACTTTATAGTCAGAGATAAAAGCATTCTTTTTTTTTTTTTTTTTTTTAGAGCATGAAACATCCTGTATTCAGACCTGAGGTGACATTACTTTGGCCAAATTGATTTCCTCCAGCCACATGCCTCCCGTGACTCACTATGAGATGGTGTCAGAAGGCAGACAGTGCCTGTGGGCGACCAAGTCAACCAGGAAGGAGAACTCACACTGCCCGCTGAAACATTAAGTGGCACAGAATTAACATCTTCCTCAGGAAACAGGAGGAAATTCCAGTTCAACCAGGGCGGCAGCCTAGCAGTGGTGCAATACAGGTGCGATTCCAGCAGACCTTGAAGTTAAAGAGATGCGTGCCTGAGAATGTCAGGTGTCAGGGGTTCTTCAGTGCTACGTGCATGTGTGTTTGTTTAAAGAGGAGGATGGCAGGCTTTCTCGTGACAAAAGCATCCCTTTGGCAAGTCTATAAAGTATGCTCCTATATTAGGATAATCAAGTGGAGCAGGCTGTGGTTCCTGTTTGTTTTCAGGCCTATCACAAAACACCAACCAATCCCTTCCTAAAAATCCCGTCCGTCTGACCCGACCAGACTGACAGTTACCATAGTGCTTTAATGTGCACTGTGTTTATGACTACAAACATCATTTTTCCTCCGCCTACTATTACTGGAATTCTAGTTTCAATAAAGCAAAAAGAGGCTCTTAAAGATTTTGTTGTTCGTGAGCCAGACCAGTTATTTTTTACAGTCCTGAAATTTAAACTGGCTTGCTCTGATGATCCACGTTAAGCTCCTAACTTACAATATCAAAATTAAATGTTACTAAATGTCTTTGAAATTTATAGATTCTTTTTTTTATATAGATTCATTATTTTACAAATTGTTTGCAATGCTAGTGTTTTAAATTTCATAAAATTAATTACAGTGAGGCTTTCATACTGGATAAATTCTCTAAGTAGAGTTCCATAATCAAAATATGCATGGATATAGGGTACATCATAGAAGATCTTGTGTTATTCATATAACATCAATTGAATGCCACTTGTAGAAAATAATAATTTAAACTAAATTAAATAGAGCTACATGTATCCACATGGATAAATCTCACAGATAGGATGCTGAGGGGGGGAAAGAAGCTGCAGAACACTTATAGTATGACTCCATTATATAAATTTTAAAAAACATGCAAAACATACCATTATTTAGGAATGCATTCAGATGAGTTAAAATGCATGGGAATAATAAACATCAGATTTGAGATAGTTGCTAACCAGAGTAGCTTTTATTTCTTAAATTGAGAGGCAAATACAAAGATATTTATTAATGATATTTATTTTTATATTTCTAAAATACCTCACAAACTGTTAAAAGGAAAAAGGCTAATACTCAAATATGGGAACAAACTTAAAATTTACTAAAGGATGAGAGGTGGAATGGCAAAGAAAAGAACGTCTACAAAAAGGTCAGAGGTGCACCTCAGAGACAGAGACTGAGGGGAAGGAACTGTTTTGAGTGGAGGTCTGTATCTAGTAAGCAGTCCTACATCAACCCAAACTCTAATGTCTCTACTATACAAATTAGCAATCAGCGTTATGTACAATAATCATGCCAGAGCACCGTGAAATTCACAGTATTTTAAGTCATGTTCATTGTACTGAGCTAACAAGAACAGTCTCCTAACTATGGTAGATCATGAAATGTACACACATTCTTGATAACCAGGACTTATCATAATAACTTCCTCTAACAGGAGACCACAGTTACACCCCTTTATGGAGACAGCTTGTAATTGTGGTTAAGGGTTTTGGTGTCAGACAAATGTGGGTTCACATACCAGCTCCACCACTGACAAATGGAGTGATCTGGACAAGCTATTAATCTCTCTAAATTCAGGATCTAATCTCCAAAATGGAGTAAATAATAACACACCACACTGAGTAAGTCTTCATGTTAAATAATATAATGCTTGCCCTGAATTTAAGACAAAGTAAAGCAAATAGTTTATGCTTAATAAAAGTTATCTACTATTATTGAAATTATTTAAATTATATACAACACATAAATAATATAAAACACTTTTCAGATGTAGTCTGGGATTGCCTATTTGTCTCTGGAATGGAATTTCACTGAAAGTAACCTAGTAAAACATCCATGACATCCTTAATCAGATTTGTAATCCTAGAAATGTCTACACACTCTTCTATGAATCCTGAAATAAAGCCAATTTTTCTTTCAACAAGATGTAGAAGGTCAAAGGCAACGCAAGACAACACAATGTTAACTGAACGTTTTCATAGCGATGGTTCTAACATCAAACTTTAAAACAGCAACTAAAGACACTATATACTATACCCATGGTCAAATGTAAACAGTTTACCTATTCCCTACCCACATACAGCTAGCAATCACTTACAGCAGGAGTTATAGTAACTTGCAGACAACACGGTGTTTTTGACTTTTTTTTTTTTTAATTTGTGCCTCTCTTAATGATGTAGAAAACAAAATCATAAAGCTGATATATGGCTTAGAGTCACGGGTTTCAAAACAGCTTCCTTAGGAATTTGTCCTGGAGATTTTAACGATTCTGTTGTAGAGAAGAGGATTACCTAACAGCTCTTCAGAATCTCCACCCCTCTTAGAGATGTCTCTGGGTGCCTTCTTTTTCTCCTTGTGAATTTCCCATAGCAAACACAGAAATGTCCCTTACGTTCTAAGGATTTCCTGCATGTTAAACACTAAAGATAATATTCTCCAAAAGCACCACTGCACTGTTCAAGCATCTAAAAGCCCCAGTGATTGATGGCATCGTCTCAATTCCCCTGCTCATCTCCACTCTTTCTCTTCACACCCCCCCCGCCCCAAGAGCTGGAAGGGAGACCAGCTGCTGACGCCACGAGCCTTGGCCACAGGTGGCGTGCTCATTTCCAACAGCCTACTAGAGCCACCTTCTATTGCATCTCCAAATCTCTGTGAATCAGAAATAAATATTGGAAAATATTTCCCCAAGATGCCACTCCAGCTTTGATTTACCGACTCACCTTCAAGATTTTCCAGCATCCTAAACTACATTCAACCTCGGAAGCCTTTCCATAGTTTGACAAGTGTGTCGCATCTTCTTGGTGGCTAGTAAAAATGAGTTGGACAAATATATTCTTAGGGTAAATAAGCACTATAAGGTTCAATACTAGTCACTGGGCCAGAGCAGCTATTTTTCAGGTAAGAAAGGGTGCTTATTCTAAACACTTTACATATATGAACTCATTTAATCCAACTAGTAACTCCTGTATGGTAGAAAGAACTATAATCTCTGGTCTACAGATGACAACAACCACAGGGCCACTGTTATGAGGGGCCGAGCCATGCTGCCACCCAGACACACTAATCCCTCAGCCTACAATCTTAATCTGCTGCGCCATACTGTCTCATCAGCTATTTTAAAGATTAAACACAAAAATACCCTCCTCCTCCTCCTCCGAAAGTCAATGATACTCCCTAGTCGGCCCCCCGCCACAGTCCCCCCCAAAAAAACCTAAGCAAAAAGGAGATGGTCGAAGGACCCTAGCAGTTGGGGGACAGGGAAAAGGCACTGTGTTAGAGAGGCACAGAGAACATCAAATAAGTCAACTGACCAGTTAAACGTTCTGAACAAACCTAGCTCCAGCTGCTAGAGGGCTCTAAATGCAGGCAAGGACCACCTGCAGTGTGTCAAATATCTAAAGCTTTGAAAGCCTGTCTTGGTCCATTCGCCCAGTTAGTCTGATAATAATTATTTTTACAGCAAGTCTACATTCATATTAGAAACCAGACCCCTGTTGTAAAACCCCAAATGAGAGTTTAAGATTTATCTCAGAGGATGCCCTGAAATGCGTGTGGAGGGAGGGGGGGTTGAGAGGGGAAGGTGTTGATGGGATTTCTTTGTGGCAAAGAATATACACAAGTATTCTTTTTTTTTTTTTTTAATTTTTATTTATTTCTTTATTCATTTTAGAGGGGGGGGAGAGAGAGAAAGAGAGAGAGAGAGAGAAGGAGGAGGAACAGAAAGCATCAACTCCCATATGTGCCTTGACCAGGCAAGCCAGGGTTTTGAACCGGCAACCTCAGTGTTTCCAGGTTGACGCCTTATCCACTGCGCCACCACAGGTCAGGCCACAAGTATTCTTTTCCATTCAGAGACCATTCATATTTTTAAATAGCATTTTATTTCTATACCTCTCTAAATTCCACTTCATAAGCACATCAACACAAAATTTACAATTATACCACTCCATCAAAATTAGGGTGCTAAATAGCAGAAAGCCCAACTGAAACTGACTTATGTCATTCAACAGGATACGCAGAGGTGGGCTTCGGGCACAGAACAATTTGCGGCCCCCAAAGCGGCATCAAAAGTCAGACTCAGTTACATCTGCTCCATCATCCTTACTTTGGCTCCCCGCAAGGTCCCACGATGGATGGTGGCCGAGGCGCTAGGCAACGCGACCAGACACCGCAAAAGAGTGAAGAACCGTTTGAAGGGGACTCCTCACACAAAAGGAAATCTTCCCCGAAGTGTCCAGCAGACTTCCCACCATGTCTCACTGTCCAGGACTGAGCATTCTCCTCCTCCTTAAACTAGTCGCCGGCCCAGCAGGCAGGTTTACCGCAAGTGAGTTCGAGTTCACTGATTCTCAAGCCTGACTGCATGTCCCTTTCACTGCTTCCCGTGGGACTCGGAAGGTCAGCTGCAACTGAGAACCACTGAGTTAGACTCACCAGAATTACCCCTAACTACATTTCCTTTCCCTGAGTTAGGCTAATCACAATTACACCTAACCACTTTTCCCTGAGTTACTTGGTAAAAAGTGTAGACCCTTGAACAAAATTTGGATTGTCAGGGGGAAAAAAATAATCGTTGGCCGGTCAAACAACAGAATCTACACAACCACTTTACATCTGTGTTTTCAACACACTCACACATCATTTTATTCAAGCCTCAGGGCTTTCTGCTGCAGTCCCATTTCACAAATAAGAAAACTGAGGTTCAGGCCCTGGCCGGTTGGCTCAGCGGTAGAGCGTCGGCCTGGTGTGCGGGGGACCAGGGTTCGATTCCCGGCCAGGGCACATAGGAGAAGCGCCCATTTGCTTCTCCACCCCCCCCCCTTCCTCTCTGTCTCTCTCTTCCCCTCCTGCAGCCAAGGCTCCATTGGAGCAAAGATGGCCCGGGCACTGGGGATGGCTCCTTGGCCTCTGCCCCAGGCGCTAGAGTGGCTCTGGTCGCAACAGAGCGACGCCCCGGATGGGCAGAGCATCGCCCCCTGGTGGGCAGAGCATCGCCCCTGGTGGGCGTGCCGGGTGGATCCCGGTCGGGCGCATGCGGGATCTGTCTGACTGTCTCTCCCTGTTTCCAGCTTCAGAAAAATACAAAAAAAAAAAAAAAAAGAAAAGAAAACTGAGGTTCAAATTCACAGAGTGAAATTCTTTTAAATCCTTCATATTCCCTATGTTTCAACGCAACAGCCACTTAAGAAATTTCTCCAAAAGGAATCACCACATGAACTATTTCTTGGAAACAATAAACACAAAAGCAGCAAAAGGGAACTTTTATGTTGTCCTGAAGAAAACAAAGCAAAAGTCATCAAAAGAGAGAAACCTAAAAGAAGTACTAAAAGCAAGACTTGGAAGAATTAAATTCTAGTCCTGGCTGCCACTAACATCCTTCTCCATAGCTGTGACTAAAAACAGGCTCATATATGAGGACCCCCTCCAGCTTTTCTCTCTTCTCCTTCTGCTCTTTCTCCTACACACACACAAAACTAGGCAATCTAAGTGTACTAAAGAGCATTGATGGCATATACCCATCCATGTAAGTGCTTTAGAAATATGTATTCCCCTCTCACAGAGAATATAGTCTCTCAAGAATGCCTAACATAAGGCCCTCCCTCAGTAGCTCAGTTGGTTAGTGTATTGTCCCAGTATACCAAGGTTGCAGGTTCAATCCCCAGTCTGGGCACATTCAAGAATCAACCAATGAATGCATAAATAAATGGAACAACAAATCAGTATTTCTCTCTCGCTCGCTCACCTAGAATCAATAAATTTATTTTTTTTAAATAATAAAAGAATGCCTAACAAGATTTATGAGAAAGAGATATATAGCTTATTGCTGTTTCTGGAAAATATGCCACTTGTTTCTACAAATCAATAGCACCTGAAACTACACTGACATCACGTGAATGGCTTACAAAAGTTTACACTGTATTGAAAGAGGACACTGGTTATTCTAGGAAAGGAAAGGAATGGGGGGAAAGGGACTAAAAAAGGCATTTCAACAAAGACTCCATTGAACTGAGTGAATGATCTCCCACTCGACCACATAAGTCAACAATCCCAGACTCTTCTCTCCCACCCCTCCCTGCTGTCTCCACCCCACACAGATGTCACATACTATCTCTCAGCCGTCCATCTCCTTCTCACTACGGCTGTCCGGCTTCTCTGAAACACCTTCAGCGATTTTCCACAAGGTAAGGTCCATATTCCCAACCTTGCAATTAGGGACCTCCATAATCTAACACTGCCCTTCCTCCCATTCATCCCATTCTACTCCCCGAAATGAAATCTTTATTCCTCGTCTTCAAACACTGGTGTTTTGGTTTCTTCTCAGCTGGTTCCCATCTGACAAGGTTCTATTCCTTCTTTAAAATACCAGTGAGTTCACAAACTTCCAGAAAACCTTCCCCACTCTAACCTACAACCAACCCTTATTCCTGGTAAAGCGAGAATGCTGACTTGTCACTGAATTATTAAACTTTTAACGTGTGTGTGTGTGTGTGTGTGTGTGTGTGTGTGTGTGTGTGTGTGTGTGTGTGTAACCTTTGTTTCTTCAAGAACTTAGCACAATACAGAGAGGACATGTTCCCCATTTTGAACTTTATTCAAATCGAGGACAATGAACTCAATTACCTCTTTTTTCTTATCTCAATCCCAATATTTAACAAATTATAGGTGCGAAGTATTTTCTGATTGCTACATAACTGAACTCAGCAGTAAGCCTTCAGTTCCCACAGAACCCCCTCCAACTTCTCTAAATATTTGTGGAATATTCAGAGCATCAAGACATCAAAATTACATAATTCAAACAAGTATTTAGTGCATGCAGGAGACATGCTACAGGGCAATTAAAAGTAAATCATTTACGCACACAATTCTGAAAATGCATACAATACCATGTTTGCAAAAACAATGCAAAACACCAAAATATAAGCAGTCTGTCCTAGCTGACTGCTATTCTTGCTAAAGCTCCTCCCTGCACCTCATGTCTTGCCTGGACTTCTTGACTCTCAGATGTTATGGAAAGGCTCACTGGTTAGGCAAATGATTGAACCTAGACTGCAATTTCAAGTGAACTCATCAAACAATTTCCAAACACTGCAGGACCTTACTGATGCCTCTTAACAGTAGGACAAGAGAAACTGGACACAAAAGAATTAAGTGACCTGCCCAACTGTCATGTAGCCAGGCCCTAACAGTGAAGGCGAATTAAACTCGGATGTCCTGACTTAAGTCCAGTGCTCTTGATCTTTGATAGGAACTCAATGTACAGTTTATGGAGCATGGTGGGCAAAGGCAGCGTCTTCCTAACTGGACAAAAGCATGTTAGCCAAAGCTGTGTCTTTGTCATCTTCTGGGAAAGAATGTAAATTAATTAAACGTAAACATGATAAGAAAAAGTACACTTTGTGGTTGCTCTCTCAAGAATGATTGTAAGTTATGGCTTATGGTGAATGTAAAGGACAAGAATCAAAGGAATATGACACCAATTTACAAATTCACGAAGTTTGGAGAAGGCTGACAGCTGGCTCCCCAGATGCACTAGCTGCTGCTGGAACACCAGGCATGTGTCCTGTTTGGCAGGAGAGCTAATATGCAGTCACATAAATAGCTTTCTACCAGTGGCCAAACTGGCTTTGCCATCTGTCTCTCTCCAACACCGAAGCCTCTCTAGCTCCAGAGAGAGCTGCTACAGCCAGTCAGAGAGAAGATACACTCGCCCAGCCAGTGACACTGGTTAACACAAGCTACAGAAGGAAACAGTCTTCTCCTTTGTGATCACTGTGTGTGTGCATGTGTTCTGCTTTTCCACACTCACTCTTATATATTTACAGCCCCTCCCTACTTCCCAACCAACACCTACCCAATGCCAAGGCACTGGAGAGCCATCAACCAAATAAGCACACTAGTCATATGTCCCAAACAAAGTAATTCCCAATCCTCATTTTGCAACAACGAAGAGGTCAGAGAACCGAAAGGAACCTTGGACATTCCCCAGAGCAGCTGAGTAATGTGCTTCCAAAATTACAAGGATGGCTCACTAAATACTTCTTCAACCTTACTCCAACTTATTCATTAAGCGAATATTGACTGTTCCGGGCACTGTTCTGGGGTCTTGAGACAATTGTTCAGTATGTTTTAGCTTCTCTAACACAAAAGGGCAGGGTATTTTTCCTAGAGGTGATGTCTACAAACATAGGAGGAGTTAAACTCCCAAGGCTGGATATTACTGAATTGAGAAACTAGAGAAGAAATACCTTAACAATACTGCCTGCCCCCTCCACTGTCTGCTGTATGGGCGAGTCTTTTTAAGACTAACAGGGAGCACTCAGCGGCATCCTCAGAACCGGCAATGGGTTATAAGCCTGGTCAGGATGCCCAGCTTCTCACTGGAGCTAATGCCTCCCCATTATCAGCAGCATCACCAACCCAATGTTCCAGCAGTGAATTCGGCCCACCTCCCTCCTAGAGAGACTCTCCCCAGCTACTCAGATATGCAGACATATATACACACACAATTTCTCCTGTGGCCACTTCACTTGCAAGTCTTTCAAAAGACAGAGAACCAGGGGAAGGCATGCAGCTTGACCGGGGTGGAATTCCCTATGTGCAGGCAGCGCTCCCCCGGGGCCAGGCTGTCTGCGCCCCTGGGGAGCCAATCTCTGATCTCCCCTCCGTGCAGGAGGAGGGGAGGAATGTCCGGAAGGCTGCACAGCGCCAGGTGGACTTTCTGGTTTAGCACAGTGAAGGACCCGGGACACGATGGTCCGGAAAGATCAGAAATGGACAAGGAAAGGGTGCAATGCAATTCAACACCCAGCAGATTTTCAAAGAATGCTCAGAAAAGTTATTTTGAAAACTCACGAGACAAAACTAGTAAAACTGACGTTTCGTAGGAGGCTGGGAGCAGCTTTAGGGTGCAGTCGAGCCTGCCCCTGGGCGGTCCCGCGGGGAACGCAGGCACCGAGGGGTACCCGCGGGAGCTGGCGGGCTCGCGGGCGGGTCTTCCACGCACGGCTCCTGGCTCGGGCCGCCGAGGAGGGGTAGCAGCGGGAAAGGGGACTAGGGACCAGTTGCCTGGGAACCGGGGAGGAAAAGCCCAGGCCCTCCCGGACCCGAGAGAACCTCCAGATCCTCCAGCCGCTGGCGCCGGGTACGGGGACTGCCCGGGAGAGGCTCCCCTCGGGAGAGGCTCCTCCCGGCCGCGCCGCGCCGCAGCCCGCCCACGCCCAGGACCCCGCTTACTTTTGGTCGCGGCGATGAGGTTCTTCCCGTCCTTGATCAGCTCTTTGATGAACTTATTGGTCCTCTCGAGCTCCGCTTCATGGGCGCGGATCCTCTCCCTGAACCACGGGCTGTCCAGGTAGCAGTCGCTGAACTCCAGGGGCTGCAGCCCCATGACTGCAGCAGTCGGCGAGCACGGCCAGCAAGCCGGCCGTCGGCCCGGGGGCGCCGCCAGGTGCGGGGGCGCGCGGGCAGGAAGTCCCGGCGCAGCTAGCAGCCCCCGGCGCGCGGCGAGCGCGGCGCGGACATGTCCCTCGGAGCCGAGCCTGACCGCGCGGACGATCGGGCGCCCCACTCCGGGCGGCCCCGCCCCGCGCGGCCCCCGCGCCGAACACCCTCCCCGAGGCGCGAGGCCGCCCCGCCCCAGGCGCCTCCCTGGTTCCTACCCCGCGCTCCCCCTCTCGCCCCCTTCTATTTCCTCCGCCTTCTTTCTTCCTCGCTTCCACCCCCTTCCCTTCCTTTCCCGGGACGCCTCTTCCTTCTCTTCCCCGCGCGCAGTGGCCCCTCCTCTTCCTTCCGAGGCTCCCTAGCTCTAGAATTTCGTCCGGCGACTCCCCGCCACCCCGGGGCGCGCTCTCCGCCCCTTTTCTTCGGCTCCCCTCTTCGGGGTGACACACAGGCGGCTCCCCCAGGCAGGGAACTCTACCGGGACAAGGAAGGGGAGTCTCACTAGCAGCCTCTAATCCCGCAGCCCGGACGACATAATTCAGAGGTCTGGCTTGCTAGGGGAAATGATTGACTCATCTCATTTATCCTGGAACAGACAGTCCCTCGGCTGTGCATGGACTCACATGCAGGGCTCTCTTTTCCTTATTTACGTTCCTGGTTCATGTCAAGTAAAATGCATATTAAATCTCCGCTTTAGATTGCAAGCCTTACAAAGGCAGGCAGCGTTTTCTTGGGGGGCCCGCAGCATCTGTGATATCCTGCGTGTCCACACTGAACAGGGTAACTAAACCGCTGAGGGAGTTGTTTCTGTTGTACTCAGCAGATTGTATTTGCTTGGGTAGGTAGAGACGATTATTATTGTTCTAAAAATAACCACTACAAAACAAAGGCCAGGCTATATGTGTGGTTTTCACGAGGTGGGGGTAATGCTCAAAGGAGAATTTGTGTCAGCGCACCTGGAAGGGTGAACTATTCCATGTGTTCTGGAACAACTCAAATGTGTCCCTAAAAAAAGTTAAGCCTTTTTAAATATACTGAACTTTATACCTAAAAGAAATCAATTGTTCATGATAGTAACTTTTCACAGTGGCAACTAATAATTTATTACCCAATTATTATGGGCCAGGCACACTCTAGTAACTCTATATACATTTTTTACAGGCTCACATGTTTACGTGTACAACTTTACTAATAATATATGTTAATATCACCAAGAAGCTTCAAAGTGATTGTTCAAAACGTTGGGTGTTTAGGAATCTGTTTAGACAGCATATTGTAGGAGTGTAACCCTCAGGATCAAGTTAAATAAGCCTCCTACTCAGTAAGCTCTTTTGTTACAAAACAGCAGGGTGAGTGGCTAACCCAAAGATAAACAGATAAACATAACTTTCATGTCAGTCAGCCAGAGAGTTCAAAATGTTTTACAACTAGTTTGAAAGCTTGTCTCCTATTGAAATCATCAGAGAGGTGGGAGTTTACTGAAAAGAAAATAAAAAGGGCAAATAAAGGGAAGAAGGACACTCAGATAGAAGGGATGTGGCCCTGGCCAGCTAGCTCAGCAGTAGAGCGTTGGCCCGTGTGGCAAACAAGAGAAGCGCCCATCTGCTTCTCCACCCTTCCCCCTCTCCTTTCTCTCTGTCTTTCTCTTCTCCTCCCACAGCCGAGGCTGCATTGGAGCAAAGCTGGCTCCAGCACTGAGGAGGCTCCATGGCCTCTACCTCAGGTGCTAGAATGGCTCCGACCACAAAGAGCAAAGCCCCAGATGGGCAGAGCATCGCCCCCTGGTGGGCATGCCGGGTGAATCCCGGTCCAGCATATGCGGTGGTCCGACTCTGCCTCCCCACTTCTTGCTTCAGGAAAAAAAAAAAAAAAAAAAGAATAGAAGAAGGTCTGGCAAAACGGCCAAACACTGACAGGCACTCAGTCCCCAGGTCCACACAAATTCTTGCTCCCAGTAGTATTGTTCATGATAGCCAAAACATGTCAATCCAGATGTCCATCAGCTGATGAATAGATGGACAAAATGTGTGTATCCATACAATGGAATATTAATCTACTATACCAGTGGTCAGCAAACTCATTAGTCAACAGAGCCAAATATCAACAGTACAACGATTTAAATTTCTTTTGAGAGCCAAATTTTTTAAACTTGAACTATATAGGTAGGTACATTGTTATTATAACCTGCACGCCCGCACGTGGTATTTTGTGGAAGAGCCACACTTAAGGGGCCAAAGAACCGCATGTGGCTCACGAGCCACGGTTTGCCAACCACTATACTACACAAAGGAATGAAGTACTGATGCATGCATGCTACAACAGTATGAACCTTGAAAACATGATGCTAAGTGAAAAAAAGCCAGTCACCAAAGACCACATACATTTTTCGAAACAAAATGTCCAGAACAGAGGAGTCTATAGAGACAAAAGGTAGATCAGTGGTTGCCAGGGCTTGGAGGGTAGTGTAGGGGTAGAGTAAGGGGTTTCTTTGCAGGCTGATGAAAATAATTATTTTCTTTTTTATTAGTATTATTATTTTTTTAGTGAGAGAAAGACAGAGAGAGAGAGGGAGACACACAAAGACAGGGAGGGAGAGGGATAAGCATCAACTCATACTTGTGTCACTTCAGTTGTTCATTGATTGCTTCTCATACATGCCTTGACTGGGGAGCTCCAGCAGAGCCAGTGACCCCTTGCTCAAGCAAGCAACCTTGGGCTCAAGCCAGCAACCTTGGGTTTCAAACCAGTGACCTTTGGGCTCAAGACAGTGACCATGAGATCATACTGATGATCTCACAACCCTACGCTCAAGCTGGTGAGCCTGCTCTCAAGCCGGCGACCTCAGGGTTTCAAACCTGGGACCTCAGTGTCCCAGGTCAACACTCTATTCTCTGCACCACCACCAGTCATGTTTTTTTTTAAAATTAAATTTATTGCAGTGACATTGGTTAATAGGATCATATAGGTTTCAAGTATACATTTCTATGTCTATTATCCATATACTGCATGATGTGCCCTCTACCCAAAGTCAAACTATCCCCCCATCTCCTCACCCCTTTCCCTCTGGTAACAACCATACTGTTGTCTATGTCCGTGAGTTTCAGTTTTATATCCTGCATATGAGTGAAACCATATAGTTCTTAGCTTTTCCTGACTGACTTATTCCACTTAGCATACCAGTCTAAAGGCCCATCCATGTTGTCGCAAATGGCAGTATTTCATCTTTTCCTATGGCTAAGTAGCATTCCATAGTGTGTATGTACCACATCTTCTTTATTAAGGTGACCAACTTTTTTACAATGAGAAGGAGGACAAAATAAATTGAAGAAAACAATATCGTAAATAAAAGAAAAATTTTATTCATTGCAACAATAATGCATAATGAAGACATTTATATTTTATATTGTAATTATGCTTACATGCCTATTAATTTTTAATTGTAAGAAAAAAGTACTCATTTAGTAAAACTAAATATCAAACAAAACCACTAATTTAGAGTGATTTTCGAGTGTATTTATCATTTTCTAATTAAAAAGTCTGTTTTATGCAACTATTTAATCAAAATGAGTTTTTAATAGATATGGTGAGAGGTTAGATTTCCACTTTAAAACTCAAATTTTGGGAAAATACTTGTAAATAAAATTATATGTATTTGGAAATTATTAAATAGATAATGAACTAATAAAACGTGAATTGTGCTTACCTGTCTACGATTGAATATTCACTGAGAAAGAAATAACTGTGAGTCTACAATGTCATATGTGCCATGTTGTGTTTCAGTAGGAAGTACACAAAGCCATTTGCGTGCTCGGTATATCGCGGGCTCTCTCCCGGTCTCCCGTGTGGAGCGCATGCGTCTCATAATCGCATCTCCCTGCACTGTACGGATCCTTGACCAATCGTCATGTCAAATACAAATACGTCACATCACACGCAATGGATCGACTCTGCGTTGATCGAATACAGACATTTACAGATTAGTCTTCCAATATCAAAAAGGAGGACATGTAGGAGGACACTTTTCTTTTCTTTTTAAAAAAAAATTTTTTTTTTACTTTATTCATTTTTAGAGGGGGGAGAGAGAGGGAGAGAGAGAGAGAGAGAGAGAGAGAGAGAGAAGAGAGAGACAGAGAGATAGAGAGATAGAGAAGTGGGGAGGAGCTGGAAGCATCAACTCCCATATGTGCCTTGACCAGGCAAGCCCAGGGTTTTGAACCAGCGACCTCAGCATTTCCAGGTCAACGCTTTATCCACTGTGCCACCACAGGTCAGGCAGGAGGACACTTTTCAAGGGAGGACAGAACTTACAAAAGAAGGACTGCCGTCCCTAAGGAGGACGATTGGTCACCTTATCTTTATCCAATGAAAAAATAATTTAAACTTAGATTTTGGTCATTTTTGCACAACTCTGTGAATATACCAAATATACCTGTTAATTATACACTTTAAATGGGTCCATTTTTCTGGTATGTGAAATGTATCTCAATTTAAACAGAGGGGCTGCTTCAGAACTGCCCTCCTTCCAGACCACTCTCCACTCCCAGCCACAGACCGGTTCACTCAATGTGGCAAGTTCTTCAGCTACGTGGACCAAAACAAGCTGTTTAAAACAATTTCACAAGATTGCAAAAAAATTGTTACTTGCACCCTTATGCACACATACACACACACTCCAAATAGTGTAAAACAGCAGGTGGATATGAACCTTAAGTTAATATATACTAAATTAGTCCACTGTAATTGCCAAGAGTGGAAAGGCCTAATTAGTTTTGTTTTATTCAATTATACCTTGTACTTTGCCTGGCAGAGATTATCAGTAATTGTGAATGAACGAGAAGTATGACCAAGTGAAGAGAAGGCTTATGGCACAGTGGCAAGATAGAAATTTAGGATTCCAAGTCAGTTTCGGTACTTAAGACTTGTATGGGCCCTGGCTGGTTGGCTCAGCAGTAGAGCGTCAGCCTGGTGTATGGAAGTCCTGGGTTCAGTTCCTGGTCAGTACACACAGGAGAAGCACCCATCTGCTTCTCCACCATTCCCCCTCTCCTTCCTATCTCTCTCTTCCCCTCCCGCAGCCAAGGCTCCATTGGAGCAAAGTTGGCCGGGGAGCTGAAGATGGCTCCATGGCCTCTGCCTCAGGTGCTAAAATGGCTCCGGCCACAACAGAGCAACACCCCAGATGGGCAGAGCATTGCCCCTTGGTGGGCATGCTGAGTGGATCCTGGTTGGGCGCATGCGGGAGTCTGACTGCCTCCCGCTTCTAACTTTGGAAAAGTACAAAAAAAAAACCAAAAAAAAAACAGAAAAACCCGACTTGTATGACCTTGGCTAAGGTCAATTTTCTCTAAATGTCAGGCCTCCTGTCCATGAAATGGAGATTGCAACTGCAGACTGACTGAGAAGATGTAATGAAACCGTGATTGTAAAGCACTTGCTGAAAGTTACGATCATCATGAAGACGAGGAGGAGGAGGCCGGGGAGGATAGGCTGAAGAGAGGGAAGGGGGAAAGTTGAGAGAGATGGAGATTACATTCTATCAGTATGGAAAAAATTTTGGGGTCAGGGGAACCTTTCCCCCTTAAGCCACAGCATTCAACCATATAGGACCAAATTAAGGAAAGTGATCACACAAGCAGATGCTACTGAGTGTCCAGGTCTAAGCTTCGATTCAATAATTAATTCATTCTTTCCCACAAATGACATGAGTTTCTTAGAAAGTGTGTTAGGCAGCATGCTAGGTGCTGGTAATGCAGCAGTATACAGAACAGTATCGCCTGACCAGGTGGTGGCACAGTAGATAGAGCATCGGACTGGGATGCGGAGGACCCAGGTTCGAGACCCCAAGGTTGCCAGTTTGAGCGTAGGCTTATCTGGCTTGAGTGAAAGCTCACCAGCTTGGACCCTAGGTTGCTGGCTCGAGCAAGGGGTTACTTGGTCTGCTGAAGGCCCGTGGTCAAGGCACATGTGGGAGAGCAATCAATGAACAACTAAGTTGTCAAAAATGAAAAACTTATGATGGATGCTTCTAATCTCTCCGTTCCTGTCTATCTGTCCATATCTATATATCTATCCCTCTCTCTGACTCTCTCTGTCCCTGTATTAAAAAAAACAAAAACAAAACTGTGTCTGTCCTCACTGGGCTTTCAGTCTCTGGAGGGAGGTTAACATTGTACCCAGAAAACCTCACAGATTTCATACACCTGGATATAGAAATGGAGGTGTCAAAGACGGGCCAGGGCTCCTGGGTGATCAGGTAGGTAGACGGATATGAATTCAACTGAACACTTACTGAAAGGAAAATGGGAGAAGTCGACATGGTGGTGCTGGTGGTTGAGACAAGCAAGATGAATTCCAGTCTCAGACTCTAAATCTGAGGGGCCTGGAAGACATTCAGCTACGTATGTTATGTCAGGTAGTAAGCACTTTTATGCTTCCCTCAGTGCCTGGATGTGTTAAGGATTTGAATCAATAAAAGTTGGTCAGGTTCCAGTCTAGACAAAATAGAGGTTAACTCAGATAAAACCTTCCCTTTATGTAAGTCCTGATACATGCAATGTTGTCTTCTCCTGATGAGTCACAAGGTTGCTATCCATAAAGTTGAGTACTGGTTCTACTGAATCTTTGGGTATATGTTTCAAACTCTTGAGTCCATTATAATTAGGTTCAGACACATGATAACAGAAAACCCAAAATAACAGTGTTTGAAACCATAAGGTTCTCTCTTTCATGTAAAACAAGTCCAAAAGCAAATAGTCTGAGATGTTTCCACAATCCCCAGGGAAGCCCTCACTTCCTCAGTGTCACCTTGTGGTACAAGACGGCCACAGAGCTTAAAGAGGAAAGGAAATGACAAAAGGGGCCCCTCTCGGCTGAGTCAGCACTTTTCTCATCCTTCCTGCAGGACTTAGAAGACATTTTTGCTCTTTATCTCATTGGCCAGAACTTAGTCACCTGGCCACACGTCAATGCAAAGGAAAATGGAAAATGTGGTCTTTGATCCAGGTATATAGGAAACGTCCAGTATATATAGGAAACATACCCTAACCGAAACCTGAATTTTCTTACGAAGAGAAAAAGGACAACAGGTTCTGAGCAGGAACCTAGCAGTCTCTGGGGCAGGCAGAGTGAGTGAGGTGTATAAATTATAGCTTTGGCAAAATGTAAATGATCTAATGAAAAGAAATATAAATCCGTGAGTGTCTTCCAAAGTGTATTAGGCTGCCTTCTCTCATGAGTATAAAGGGTGGGGGGAAATGCTGAAACAGTTTCAACAAAAGAATTATTAGACCATATCATTGAAAAGCTGCCCGGAGAGGTCAGGCAGGCTTCGGAACCCCATTGCCACTCCGGCTACCGTGCTTTGAGATGCTCTCAGCTCTACCCCCTTGTTGGTATGGACTTTGGCCTCCAGAAAGCTTTCTGTATGAGAACCAGATGGCTTCAACACTTCCAGTGTTTTTTCCCTGCGGCAGAGTGGGTACACTCCAGACTCAGCCACACCTGTGACCCTCAGACAGCTGTGGCCGAGGACCTGGGTGGAAGGGATAGTAATAGCAAGGCTTCATAAGAGGCATTGAAGACTGCCCTCACCCGCGAGGCCTAGCACACAGCTCAAGAAGCGGCCAGAGCCTCAGAGCGCCGAGCCCACTGCTGTGCGCCTGCATCCAACGGTGATGAGCCTGTCAAGTTGGTGGAGCTCTTTGGGCTGAACCCCAGATAGCCTAAGTGAGGTTGATGACAACAAGAAACAAGAGGAATGGGTAGGCCTCTGTAAAACTAACAGTGTGGTAGTTAAGGACAATAGCAGAGTCTCAAGCCATTGAAGAGTTAGTACTTTGATGCAAGAAATGAACAAATAAAAAACTTGTTTCTGAAGCCCTGACTGAATAGCTCAAGTGGTTGCAGCATCTTCTGGAAGCACAGAGGTTGCCAGTTCGATTCCCAGTCAAGGCTCATACAGGAACAGCTCAATGTTTCTGACTTTCTCTAAAAAAACAAACAAACTTGTTCCCGATTCCTCAAAAGAAAACTGATAATTCTAGGAGAGCTGTATGTACATGGTGCTCTAACAGCAGTGTCGGGCTATTCTGCGCTGTCAGTGAGGAACTGACAAGTTGAGATCCGCAGGGTGAGAAGTGAGTAGGTAAGAGGCGAAGTGGATGTTCTGTGGAGAGGGAAGAAACACACCCAGAGGAATCTTTGTTGAAGGACTCTTAAAGGAAATGGAAAAAGGCCCCATGGCTGGAGCACCGTGGCTGACACACAGCGTGCAGAGGGAGCGCAGGTCTGTCCCCTCGGCCTCTGCACCAGGCCTGTTTCTTTCCTCGAGAACACTGTGCCACTGCCCCAGGGTTTCAGAACTCCCCCCGACACTGGGGCTCCTGACTATTTCTAGGGAGAGTGCACCTTTCCCAGCACCCTAGACACAACTCAGAAGAGTCTGAGACCCCAAAGAAGTTCAAGAACTACTCCACTTACCTAAGGATATTCAGTCAGTTTTTTTTTTTTTAATTCAGTGAGAGAGGGGAGGCAGAGGCAGACTCCTACATGCACCCTGACAAGAATCCACCCGGCATGCCCACTAGGGGGCAGTGCTCTGCCCATCTGAGGTGTTGCTCCGTTGTTAAGCAAACGAGCTCTTCTTAGTGCTTTAGGCAGAGACCATGCAGCCATCCTCAGTGCCGGGGGCCAACTCACTCCAATTGAGCCATGGCTGCAGGAAAGGAAAAGAGAGAGAGAGAAGTGAGAGGGAGAAGAGGTGGAGAAGCAGATGGGGGCTTCTCTTGTGTGTCCTGACCGGGAATCGAACCCGGGACATCCACATGCAGGGCCGATGCTTTACCACTGAGCCAACAGGGCCAGGGCTTCAGTCAGTAAATACTGATTGAGTAGCTTGAGTGAGCAGGGCAGTGTGTAAAGTGCCATAGGAATATTAAGGCAAGGCAGTCCCTCATTTCAAGGCATTGCAATCTTGTGTGCTCTGGCCGCGAGGAACAAGCTGACATATGGGTAATGATAAAACAAAGCACCCTGTGACTTAGTCCAGCCAAGCTGGCAGTCAACCCAAGAAGTAGACCTTCTGGTGAAGCTGGGTGTGGAAGTGGAGAATGGGTGTGAGGGTGGGGGCGGGGTGGGGGGAGAATTGTCCAATTCTCTCACACTGAAATGAAAGTCCTCTGAAGAAATCTGGGACGCTCGTCTTGTCAAGGTTGGAGTCAGAAGAGCCTGGCTCAAGGAGATGTGGGTCAGGACTCACAGCCAATGCCCTCCCCAGGTGGAGTGCCCTCCCCAGGTCATAACGCAACCACTGTTTCCCCGGGACCCAGCTTCTGGAGACACCTGGTGTGAAGAGGGAGGTGGGTATATCATCCCAGGTGCTGAATATGCCCACTGCAGACACGCCCACTGCCCACAGATCTCTCAGGCAGATGCTGCCCTCCTTCCTATGACATGTGGATCAGCCAACCTGAGCAGTGACCTTGCAGTTTATTTCATCTGGAGAGCAATGGATATGAAATATGTTAGTCAGAAGGGAATAGGAGAGCTCTCAAGGGTGTGTTTTCCCTCAGCAGCACACAGGCTCCTGGTACGACCCACAGAGAGCTTTCCACAGGGTGACCTTCACGGGGAAATTATCTGTGCGCTGACAAGCCAGCCAGCCACGATTAGAAGCCTATTCTCAGAGTCCATGGGAAACTTGAGTAAAACAGAAAACGAAGAAAGTAAAAGTATTCGTGTCTTATCTTTTGACCCCAAAATTCCAGACCCAGCAATTAGTCCTAAGAAGATATTTTAGATGTATATGCTTAGGTCTATTTGTTGCAGGAAAGAAATAAAATGGAAGCCATCTAACAATTTGAAAAAAGGAAAATAAATCAGCACACATGAATTCAACAGACTCATCATAGCTTCGTGGGCTTTGACGATCACACTTTTTGCTCTCAACAGTGAACACTGGCTTTCTAAAATATTTATTTTTAGTTATTGATTTCTAGAGAGAGAAGAAGGGGGGACGGAAAGAAAGACAGAAAGAGACAGAGAAACACTGACTTGTTGCACTCATTCATGCCATCCCTGGTTGATTCTTGTATGTGCCCTGACCGGGGATCTAATTTGCAATCTCGGCATGTTGGGACAATGCGCTCATCAACCGAGCTACCCGGCCAGGACCCACACTGGCACTTCTTAATGCCCAGCCTTCATTCCCACTTCCCAGCAGCACCCTGCTGTCTACCTGGGTAATCGTTTTCCAACAGAACAGAGTCTCGGTAAAAACTCATGTGCCTGCCTCACTCTCAGGAAGCCTGGAGGCTTCTTCTGTTAATCCTGCCTCTCAGGCCTGGCACGGCCATGGGCCGAGCACATGACCTCTACTCAGCCAACCAGACTCTCTCTCCAACAGGGAGACAAAGTTCTCGTGTTCCAGCCAAGAGTGTCAAAAGAGACCTGCTTCCTGGCGGGCCACCCAGCTTCTTTGAGACCCGTTCTTCGGGCCTCCTTTAGCAATCTCACATACTTTGAATGGAATGCATTTTTGCTGAAATCGCCAGAATCAGGTTTGTTTGTTTTGCCTCCCTTGCAACCAAAGGAGATTAGTAAATACCTAGATTGGTACTTGAGGGCAACGGACCTTCAAGTGAACACTGGAGGCCAATAAGTTAGCATCAAGTCACCTGACTTAATTTTATATGCCAACTTGACTGGACTAAGGGATGCCCAGGGAACTGGTAAAACGTTATTTCTGACTGTGTCTGTGAGGATGTTTCTGTCAGAGATTAGCTTTTGATTCAGTAGTCTAAGGAAAGAGATATACCCTCACCCATGAGGGAGGGCATCCCCCGATCTGACCCACTGAGGGCACCCACAAAACAACAGGCAAAGGAAGGGTGACTTCCTTCTCTCTCTTCTTGAGCTGGGGCATCCATCTTCACCTCCCGCACTGAAGGTTTCGGAGAGCTGCCACAGTGCTACTCTAAGACTGTTGAGTACTCTCAACTCCACTGCTAATGTTGTCCTTTATTGTACTGTAGAAATCTACAACTATTTAGATATTTTACTGTTTGGTAACACTTCTATTTTTTTGTACACACACACACACACACACATAACACCTTAGCAGAAATGAGCTAAACGAAAAATTGCACATTAATAAAAATATTGTTTTGAATTCCCATCTCTCAAAAAAATCTGCTGGCCCTGGCCGGTTGGCTCAGTGGTAGAGCATCGGCCTGGTGTGCAGGAGTCCCGGGTTCGATTTCTGGCCAAGGCACACAGGAGAAGCGCCCATCTGCTTCTCCACCCCTCCCCCTCTCCTTCCTCTCAGTCTCTCTCTTCCCCTCCCACAGCCGAGGCTCCACTGGAGCAAAGTTGGCCCGGGCGCTGAGGATGGCTCCATAGCCTCTGCCTCAGGCGCTAGAATGGCTCTGGTCGCGGCAGAGTAACGCCCCAGATGGGCATGCCAGGTGGATCCCATTCGGGCGCATGTGGGAGTCTGTCTGACTACCTCCCTGTTTCCAACTTCAGAAAAATACAAAAAAAAATCTGCTAATGAACTTGTGAAGTGTTTGTCAACATTTATCGTTCTCCATGAGCATCCACAGCGACATGCTTAACCAAGTGAAAGTCAGAGGGCCCGAGGGTGCGGGAAAAGTGTCAGCACCTGCGTCAAAACTTAGAAGTTGTTTAGAAAACCAGGCCCACAATGGCAGTAACCACAGCAGGTTGTCTACATCTATCTGCGACTAGACTTCTAAATTAACTTTCTTTACTTCCCAAGATTTCTTGTAGCATTCCATAGTGAAACATTAATGTCTGGGATCCCTTATTAGAAAAACACAACTGCCATGGCCGGTTGGCTCAGTGGTAGAGCGTCGGCCTAGCGTGCGGAGGACCCGGGTTCAATTCCCGGCCAGGGCACACAGGAGAAGCACCCATTTGCTTCTCCACCCCTCCGCCGCGCTTTCCTCTCTGTCTCTCTCTTCCCCTCCCGCAGCCGAGGCTCCATTGGAGCAAAGATGGCCCGGGCGCTGGGGATGGCTCTGTGGCCTCTGCCCCAGGCGCTACAGTGGCTCTGGTCGCGGCAGAGCGACGCCCCGGAGGGGCAGAGCATCGCCCCCTGGTGGGCAGAGCTTCGCCCCCTGGTGGGCGTGCCGGGTGGATCCTGGTCGGGCGCATGCGGGAGTCTGACTGTCTCTCCCTGTTTCCAGCTTCAGAAAAATGAAAATAAAGAAAGAAAGAAAGAAAGAAAAACACAACTTTGCAAACAGTTAAATGTAGCCAGTTTTGGATCAGTACATGTATATATAGAGAGATTTCTGGTGCTTACTCGTATCTAGCTCTTCTCTCTTTCTGGCAACATGGCTCCACATCTGTGAATTCCATCTATAAGTTGAAAACAGTTTAGGTATTTATTGGAAAAACTCACACAATTCAAAATCATGTTGTTCAACGCATCAACTGTAATTTTAAATGAAAAAAAAGGTACAAAGCCTAGGTCTTTTTTTTTCTCTTCAATTAATTGATTTTAGAGAGAAAGATAAGGGTGGGGAGGAGCGGGAAGCATCACCTTGTAATAGTTGCTTCTCATATGTTTCTTGACCAGGCAAGTCCAGGATTTTGAACTGGTAACCTCAGCGTCCAGGTCAATGCTTTATCCACTGTAAAACCACAGGTCAGGCTTTTTTTGTTTTTTAACTAATGTACTCTTTTTGTAAAGACTTTATTTATTGTTCTCTTAGAGAGAGGATAGAGAGAGAAAAAGGCTAGGGGTGGAGCAAGGAGCATCAACTCAGAAGTAGATGCTTCTTGTTCGTGCCTTGACTAGGCAAGCCTGGGGCTTCACACTGGTGACCTCAGCATTTCAGGTCAAGATTTTATCCACTGCACCACCACAGGTCAGGCAACCTTGGTCTTAAGTTGAGTAACATATTCCCAGATGTGAAAAGTTAACGTGACTTTCTGTTCATAAAAGTATTTTCTAAGATTAACTATGGTTGCATGGTTAACATTATAAACTCTAAATATCTCAGATTACAATTTATCTGGGCATAAAAACAAATTCATTAAAATAAGTAAATTAACTAAAGTATTTCTTACTTTCCTTGTATTCAGGTTCCCCCCTATCATTACTCCTTTACCTTTTCCATTTGAAGGTACTTATTGAAAGAAGAATGGAAAAAATGAGGCTTTGGTTAGTAGGGCTTTCTGTTATCTTTTTTTTTTTTTTTCATTTTTCTGAAGCTGGAAACAGGGAGAGACAGTCAGACAGACTCCCGCATGCGCCCGACCGGGATCCACCCGGCACGCCCACCATGGGGCGGCGCTCTGCCCACCAGGGGGCGATGCTCTGCCCATCCTGGGCGTCGCCATACTGCGACCAGAGCCACTCTAGCGCCTGGGGCAGAGGCCGAGGAGCCATCCCCAGCGCCCGGGCCATCTTTGCTCCAATGGAGCCTTGGCTGCGGGAGGGGAAGAGAGAGACAGAGAGGAAAGCGCGGCAGAGGGGTGGAGAAGCAAATGGGCGCTTCTCCTGTGTGCCCTGGCCGGGAATCGAACCTGGGTCCTCCGCATGCTAGGCCGACGCTCTACCGCTGAGCCAACCGGCCAGGGCTCTGTTATCTTTTTAACATTACATCATCTCTCCCCAGAGTCTTTGTTTTCTTTCTTGCTATGAACATGACCTTAAAGGAAACCTTTTTGGTTTTTTACTACTTTTCATATCTCTAAGCTCAGTCTGGGTTCTGCTTTGCCTGACATTGTTATTCAAGGTCATGCTGCTCTCTGGTATGTAGATAAATGGATGTATTTATCCATTGTCTCATATTTTGGGTTCAATAGAGGCATGCTTCTGCAGTCACCTTTGATATTTAAGCTCTCTTTCTCTCTTTCTTCCCAACTGAAATTATTTAATACTGTAGTCTACAATTGGAGCTACAGAAACCCCCAAAAGTATGAGAAGACTTTTTAAGGAGCACTGTGGGCAGAGAAAATTTTATTTCCAGATCCTCAACTTCCATTTTTTTTCTTCTTAAAAGTAATCTATCTGGAAAAAAAAAAAAAAAACCTTTTCCAAGTTTTCCTACCCACTCCCCTTTCACAAGAACCCTTTTTCCAAGGAAGAGGAGAAGGCAGGAGAGCACACAGCCGTTCATTCACCCGCATCCTTGTCCCGAGATTCAACAATCTCCAGGGTACCAGGGTACAATTGAAAAAACATTTTTTTTCTGGAAGCCTTCTGTAATGATTAACCCACTACCACTGTGCTTTTTGTCTTTCCCTGTCTTACACACATTTCTGTGAAGGGCGACGCATAATCTTAGAATGTGTCCTGTCAAGATATTCTGAATCCATTATAGGGTAAGGTGGTTAACTTTATTAACTCTCCCACCTTTCAATATAATGAAAGAATGCACAGTTCTTTTCTTTCTCCCAAATAAACGCACTTTACTGTGCATCAGTTATAACTCAACAAAACTTAAAAGCAACAAATAAAGATCCGTGTCCCAGCTCTCACCCAATTCACATGGAAGATGCCCTCTCTGCCCTTCAGGCTAAGCAGACCAGCTTTAGCTAGAAGATGCTCTCCAAGGCTGGGACCCATCCCTTCGTCTCCTCCTGAGCTCTGGCCTTAGGACAAGGGCCGCCAGCTCGGCCCAGGCCTGCTTAGGAATCTGTCCCACTTCCACCCTTGCCTATCTCTTATCCACAGAATGCACAGTCCTTTGAGGGAGAGACATGGGAAAGCAAATAAAGACACTCACTGCCTGTAAGAAATTGTGAGTGTTACAAGTGGCTCTCCTTTTCTCATTCTCTCTCTCTCTCTCTCTCTCTTTTTTTCCGGTCTCTGCTCAATATTTTTTCCCAGAATGTGTGGTCAGCTGGAAAGAAAAGCACCTTTGAACAGATGACTCATGCTGATTCTTTAAAGTGTAACTGGAATGTGTAACTACTAAGGTTTTTTGAGACACGACGGATGAAGGCTGTACAGAAAAAATTCACATGATCTGTTTCAAAATAAGTTTGCATTATCCAAAAAGGGAGTTAAAACTTATTTCATCAACTCATATTGGGAAATAATTATTGCTTTACTGACTTTATCTGTGCCTCGGATTCCTCTTCTGTAAAACGAGGATGATAGTATCCCTTCAGGGAGCTGACTTGGAAATGAAATGCCCATTCTGTAATCTCTGTGAAGCACACAGACCGAGCCTGGTGAATGGTAAATGCTCTTCGCGTTGGGATGACCCCGTCCCTAGCGTTTGCTTCCTCTTCTCTTTGTACTCATGCCCTTGGTAATCTAACCCAGCCTTGGCTTTAACTATCATCTACATGCCAGAGATTCTCAAGTTTACATTTTCAATGCCTGTTTCTCCCGAACTCCAGATTCATATACCCAACAGATTACTGGACCCCTCCAGCTGGATACCTAATAAACATCTCAAATTCCCTCCCTCCCAATTAAACTCCTGTTCTTCTTTCTCCCCAAACCTGTTCCACCTACAGCCTTTCCCCTGTCCCTTAATGTCAGTACCACCCTTCCAACTGCGCAGGTCTTCAAAACTTGTAGTTAATCTGCATTCCTTTCTTTCTTACTCCATATTCAGTCTGTTTGCCTGCAAAAATGTATCCATCATCTGACTGACCATCACTCACTGCCTCCACTGCTGCCCCCTGCTGTCAGCCCCGATCCCTCTCCTGGGTTTCTGCAATAGACTCCTAAGTAGACTCTGCTTGCTCCCTGATAGTCTTAGTTTCAACAGGGCAGCCAGTGTCATCCTTCTAAAATGAAAATAAGATCACATCATTCCCCTGCTTACAGTCCTTCAATACATCCTGACCAGGTGGTGGCGCAGTGAATAGAACATCAGCCTGGGATGCTGAGAACCCAGGTTTGAAAGTTACCAGCTTGAGTACAGGGTTGCTGGCTTGAGCGTGAGATCATAGATGTGATCCCATGGTCGCTGGCTTGAGCCCAAGGTCGTTGGCTTGAGCAAGGGGTCACTGGCTCAGCTGGAGCCCCTAATCAAGGCACATAGGAAAAAGCAATCAGTGAACAACTAAGGTGCTGCAACTATGAGTCGATGCTTCTCATCTCTCTTCCTTCCTGTCTGTCTGTCCCTGTCTGACCCTCCTTCTCTTTCTCTCACGCTAAAAAAAAAAAAAATCCTTCAATACATCCCCATATATAACACAATAACTTTAATATATAAATTAATCACACACAAAACTAAAAATATGAATCAAATTGTTGGCAATGAATTACATGTGATCATTTAAAAATATTTGCCTTTTGACCCAATAATATTACTTTTAGGAATTTACCTATAGGAAATAATTAGGATGTACCCAAAGACTTAAGTTCAAAATTGCTAGTCACAATATACAATAACTAAAAACTGGAAACAGCCTATGTGTCTGACACTAGGAAACTAGTTTAATATATTATGTTATGGCTAGATGATGGATTATCTGATATGGTTGAACATATTTTTTAAATTTATAATGCACTGTTAATGAAAAAGGATTATGAAATAGCAAGTACACTATGAGATTAACTTGGCAAATTAAAAAATGTATATGGGCCCTGGTCAGTTGGCTCAGTGGTAGAGCATCGACCCGGTGTGTGGAAGTCCCAGGTTCGATTCCAGGTCAGGGCACACAGGAGAAGCGACCATCTGCTTCTCTCCCCTCCCCTTCCCCCATTCTCTCTTTTTCTCTCTTTCTCTTCCTTTCTCACAGCCATGGCTCAATTGATTTGAGTGCATTGGCCCCAGGCACTGAGGATGGCTCCTGGAGCATCTGCCTCAGGAGCTAAAAATAGCTCAGTTGTGAGCATTGGCCCCAGGTGGGCAGAGCATTGGCCCTAAACAGGGATTGCTGGGTGGGTCCTAGTCAAGGTGCATGCAGGAGTCTATCGCCCCTCATCTCATTTAAAGTAAAATAAAATAAAATAATAAAATATGTATATGAAAAGAGGAAAAGACAGGAAGGATATATACCAAAATATTAACAGCAGTCATCACTTAGGAGACATAGGTGGCCATGATCCAGAGCTGAACAATTGTGGAGGAGCTGCTACTTCCCATAAGTAAACCTGCTTGGAATTCACAGACTCTGAGCAAATGTGCAAATTCTAATCAACACTTCCTGCAACGTTCTACAGTGTCAGCTTAAGCAACCATCTCTTTTTGGGCTGCAAATGTACTTAGTATTAAGTGAATAGAAAGATATCTTAACTCTGGATTTTTTGCAACAAAAATGATTCATATACAGCATATTTAGTAAATAAGAAAGAAAAAACAACCCCTAATGCTTTTAGAAATTTAGGCCTTTTAAGTCTTTGCCAGATTATGATGGGTTAAGCTACATAATTTTTGCAATGACTGATAAGAGTTTACCAAGAGCTTCCTATCAGTTTTTAACCTGTTTGAAAAAGTACTTACAAGTGCAAGAAATAAGTTATTTGGCATGCTCAATGTCTAATATCTGATTTTCAGCTCACCTTTTTCTTGGTTTTTAAATGTTCAGTTTAAAAGTTAGTTCTTAGAATTTTATGCTTCATGTGTTTTTGTTACTTACAGAATGAAGTGATCAAAAAAACCCCACAAAAACAAAGAAATGCTGCATTCACAACTGTCGTTCTGTTCTATTCCGATCTCAGCAGTCTCTACCTATAGAACACACTGATATGATTAAGAGGTATACGGAATCTTCTCTCTTAATTTTTTACATAACTGAAGCATAGATACTATTCAAGCTACAATACGTTTTTTCACTGGAAAGTAACACAAAGAAACAAAGAGCACAATGCAAAGCTTCTAAGCAACAGAAGGAACCATGAGGCTATCAGAAAGGACCCAAAAGCTAAGCTTGCATAATCAAGTAATAAAATTCAACAAAAAATTGACCCTGGCTGGTTGGCTCAGTGGTAGAGCGTCGGTCTGCATGCAGGAGTCCCGGGTTTGATCCCCGGCCAGGGCACACAGGAGAAGCGCCCATCTGCTTCTCCACCTCTCCCTCTCTCCTTCCTCTCTGTCTCTCTCTTCCCATCCCTCAGCCAAGGCTCCATTGGAGCAAAGTTGACCTGGGCGCTGAGGATGGCTCTATGGCCTCTGCCTCAGGCATTAGAATGGCTCTGGTTGCAACAGAGGGACGCCCCAGATGGGCAGAGCATCACCCCCTGGTGGGCATGCCGGGTGGATCCTGGTCGGGCGCATGTGGGAGTCTGTCTGACTGCCTCCCTGTTTCCAACTTCAGAAAAATACAAAAAAAAAACCCCAAAAAACACACATTTCCTCTTTTGAGAAACCTGCCCTTCTTATACTAAAAATCCTACTTTTTCAGCTTTAATTTTAAAATGCCGCTCAGAAACAGGTGTCTTTGTTCTTGGCCATCCTGGAGCAAGGAATTCTACTGATTCAGTGGGTGAAGGGGGAGGGCTCTGGGTGAGGAGAGCCAAGCAGCCTGGGAAGAAGAGAAACTAATTATTTTCGCCATGTGGTATTACACCACATTAGTCTGAAAGTGTGTTGATTAGTCAATATGTGATAAACAGTCATTGAGGTGGTGCAAGCCCCCTAGTGGGCATTTGGAAATGTGCAGGCCATTTTTAGTGGTCACAGTGCCTTTGGGATTTACTGGCATTTGGCAGGAGGAGGTTAGGAATGGTATATATCCTGCAACGAAAAAGGCAATTTCATATAAAAAGCCAATAGCGCCCTGCTGAAATATTCCAAAGACAGTCTTCTCTGTTGGGGCTTTTCCTGCCTCTGACCCCATCGATGTCACTATACAGAACAGCTCCAGGTCCCCCTGAGCATCAGGCCCTCCTGGCTCACTGCTGTTATAAATGGCAATAGTTAAGGAACATGGTCCTTGAGGACATTTTTAAAAGTATTTAATCCTGTTATATTTTTAATATTTCCAAACACCAAATATATATAATTTAATTTCCTCTCTTTCAGCCCTTTTTAAAAAAATGTTATTATGGGTTGTAATATCTTTTTGCTTTATGATATTTATTATTTCCAGAGGAAGTGGACACGATGTGTTATCAAACAAATCTTTCTTTCGTTTTCTTTCTCAGAGGGCCAACTGTGTAACTCTACTTGTATAATTATACGGGTTATCAGTTCATCAGGCATTTAATGCCTCCTTTTATTCTACTCGCTATTCTGAACACTGGAGATAAGGAAGGAATAAGGTATGCTTCCTGGGGCCCAGGATAAACAGATCATTTCATTTACACGATTCAGTAAAGGCTAAGATGGAGTCATGGATATGAGAAATCGGATTTCAAGAATGTTTCACCTGAACTAGCAGTTCAGTGTTGCTTCTCTGGAACTGGAAAAATCTCAGAATGAGTAAGGATAGCGAGTGAGCAGAGCAAACAAAGACAGAAAATACTATAGGGAGAAAGAACTGCTTTAGCAAAGGTATGCGTGAAGGTAGTGAACTAGGAAATGTTGAAGACTGAGGGAAGAGAGGTTAAATGGAAGCCAAATCATGTAGCCGGGACTTAATTACGAGCTAAGACCGGATTTTATAGGACAGTAGATTCAAATTGGGCTCAACAAAGGCCCTCAGAGCTCACTGAGTGGGGGAGGGGAACAGAAGGCCAGCTGTGCTTCATGGCTTTGGTTCTGACACCTACTTCAACAGGTGCAGCCCAGCTCATTTTCATCCCATCACTTGAATAATACTTCCTTCACCTAAATGTGTTGGGTGCTTATCAAAATCATACAAATAAAGACATAAGGGAGGGTGTCTTTGTCTTGGAAAGCATAAGTACTGAAGAGTCTAAGCTAACTCTGCTCTGAAGACAAATCACAACATGAGACATTCAGTCATTATTTCTGCATGTCTTTTTATGATCTGGTTCACAGCCCATTGGCACTGTGCACAAAAACTAGGTCACGGGAGTCTATGGTGATCACTTGCTTTCATCAAGTTAGAAAACCTTCCAAGGGCTTGTTGCTGTAATTTAATACCTATCTTTTCAGACCTATTTCATCAAGAAAAACACTGTGTTGCTCTCTTTCTTGAACTCAACTGTGCGAGAAAACCAAAGCAAGTGCCAACCGTTCAACTCTCAAGGCAGAGGTCCGTTTACTAGGGAGGTGTCAGTTTAGTTAGTAGATGTCAGTAGGCAGAGAAGGAAGGACTTCTTGTCTCCCTTCTCTCCAGTTACAGGTCTCAAGATCCCAAGTATTGCATAAGAGCTACGTGACTGGCAGAAGACAGTGGCCCCTGTCGGGCAGAAGCCTGGCTCCTTTGAGGACCAGGGGAAGCTGGAGTAATAGTAACATGTAGCACTTATTGAGGGCTTAATATCTTCCAGACTCTGTACGTGCAGTAATTCATTTAATCCCTACAACAAAAATAAGAGATAGATACTGTGTGATCCTCATTTTATGGATGAGGAAATTCAACTATAGAATTTAAGTTACTCAGCTTGTTCAGGATACCTCAATGGTGAGTGGCTAGGCTTCAAGCCCAGACTGTCTGGCTCCAGCATCTGATCTCATAATCGCTGAGCTACAGTGTGTCCTTAAGTGGGTCTTAAGCAGAATCCTTTAGTGCAAAGGGTGGGAAAGGCCAATCCCACCAAGCCTAGCCTATGATCAGGGCTTATTCTTTTTAAAGTAAATTTTTCTCATCTTCACCATTCAAAAAACAAAGCCTACACCTTGACGGTTCTTTTATAGGCTGCTATAAAAGAAGAAGAGGCTGTCCTTATCACTTCCATTTATTTCTAAAGGTCAATTCTAATTGGCTCAACTACTTTATTTTGTTCGGGGAAGACACTATAACTAAATGTTCTTGGGGCTTTTAGCCACTAAGGAACCCCAAATGAGCTTTACTTCATTTATTCAAATAGTACATTTTTAAACCAAACAACCTCAAGTGTATACACCTCCACATTCAGTGTAACTTTTACTTCCCTCTTTCTAAGGAAAGCAAACATCTTTAAGATTTCAGAAGGTCTCCATATATAAATAACAATTTTAAGTTGGTAATATGCACTAATGGAAAGTTGCATTTTTAGATCATTCTAGCGACAGCATGGAGGATGAATCTAAGAGGTGCATGACTGAAGGCTGGAGGACGAAAAGGCCATCAGAGCAGAGAAAGTAAAAGATCAAGGGAACATGAACACTGTGAGCCTGTGTTCAGTGGTAGTAGTAAGCACTGAGAGGAGAGGACAGATTTGAAAGGTTTAGAAAGTAAAAGAGGCAAAACTCAGTAATTATGCTGTTATTCTCGCTTTGCGCTGTAGACCCATTTTCTTTGCTCTGCTCCGTGCCCTGAAGGGTGGCAGACTCTATAGACTGTAACATCTATCTATACAGTCTTTGCCTTGGGTTCTGCTGACAGGAGGCCTCAAGAACAGACTGGAGGTTGGGGGCAGGGGTCACAGAATTCTCTCCTTTACTTATGGCCACACATCCATTTAGGTGGTTCCTTTTCCACAGCTGCAGCTCTTTCTGGGTTCAGGTATTACAGTCCTCTCCCTTTGCCAGTCTCTGGGCACCTCACAGACCTCACTGAGTCCCTTAACTGCCTTCACCTCTGAACACAGTCCTTTGCTTAAACTCTATTGAATTCTGCCCTTTGAGTCCTTTTCCTTCAGGAACCCTGACTAGCAGTTATGGACGGGGAAAGGGGAGAGACTACAAAGAATTGAGGTGGCACCTAGGTTTAGAGTCTTTGTTCCCTATCAGATTGTAGCATTTTCCTGAGTTCTTTGTTTGGACAGGCACTGTTCAGATGACTTGGAATCCATTGCTGGCTCCAACACTTTGATTGGCATTTCCAGCAGTAGACCGAGGCAGGTTCTCCAGAACCAAGCATGGTGTTTGTTGTAGAGTAGCAAAAAATGGCTTTTCTCTAACATTGTCTCTGAACTCTGTTGTCACATTATCATGGGCCCCTGTACACTCAGCTTCTGAACTCAGCATAGGTCTGGCCATTATTAGTTTTATATTTAACTTTGAGTTCTAGATTTCGAAATGTACATGGAGTACTTAGAAAAGGTCTACAGCCCTGGCCGGTTGGCTCAGTGGTAGAGCGTCGGCCTGGCGTGCAGAAGTCCCGGGTTCGATTCCCGGCCAGGGCACACAGGAGAAGCGCCCATCTGCTTCTCCACCCCTCCCCGTCTCCTTCCTCTTTGTCTCTCTCTTCTCCTCCCACAGCGGAGGCTCCACTGGAGCAAAGATGGCCCAGGTGCTGGGCATGGCTCCTCGGCCTCTGCCCCAGGCGCTAGAGTGGCTCTGGTCGCAACAGAGCGACACCCCAGAGGGGCAGAGCATCGCCCCCTGGTGGGCAGAGCGTCGCCCCCTAGTGGGCGTGCCGGGTGGACCCCGGTCAGGCGCATGCAGGAGTCTGTCTGACTGTCTCTCCCTGTTTCCGGCTTCAGAAAAATACAGAAAAAAAAAAAAAAGAAAAAAAAAGAAAAGAAAAGTTCTACAATAAAGCGACAAAAATCCTAACTATAGTAAAATGAAACATATCAAAGGAAACTAGGAATATTTAGTGGTGTGAATACATTAATGCAAATTTCAATGCCCAAGCAGCTGAACCATGCCTATAATACTTTATTGATCCAGTTATAAACATTTTTCTCCAACAAGTAGTTCAATATTGTAGGAATATACTATGAAAATATGCAGAGTCAGGGTAAACAATTAGAGGCAGAGAGGCGCCTTAGGACAAAGGCTCTGAGCTGACAAGAGTCCAGGGACCTCTCTGACCCTGTGCTGAAAACAGCAAAACAACAGGATAAGATTCAGCAACAGAAATGTTTAGGCTCTCAACACAGAGAGTAGGAGACAGCATGTTCCTTGTCCTTTATTTCACCCCCTGAAAAGTTCTTCTATCTGTTTTCTTGATTATTTGTACTGGCTAATAAATATCTGAGTAAAGCTGCGGATGGGGCCTCAGTCTTTGGATTTGCTGACCAGGGCTGTTGCCTCCCCTCAGGCCCTCGGAGCATCTGGTCTCTGGGTAGTTCATTGTGGCCACGATACAACATAATGTATATTCTATTCTTTATCATATAACAATCACTTCAACTCACAATAATTTGAGAGAATCTTTGTTAAACCATGAACAAAAATTTTTTAAGCAAGAGAGAGGAAAGAAAGAGACAGACAGACAGGAAGGGAGAGAGATGAGAAGCATCAACTCAGAGTTGTGATACTTTGTTAGTTCATTGAATGCTTCTCATATATGCCTTCACCCGAAGGGGCTCCAACTGAGCCAGTGACCCCTTGCACAAACCAGTGACCTTGGATCCGAGCCAGTGACCTTAGCCTTCAAGCCAGTGGCTTTTAGGCTCAAGCCAGAGACCATGGAGTCATATCTGTATATAATACCAAGCTTAAGCCAGTGACCCTGCAATTAAGTTTGTGAGTCCGCACTCAAGCCAGAGACTTTGGGGTTTTGAACCTGGGTCCTCAGCATTCCATGTGGACACTCCATCCACTGCACCACTACCAATTTGTTTACAGTCAGGCAACCATAAACAAATTATATTTGGACTCCCTACATTGCTTTTATGCCTTATACTAACTACATACACTAAATACTTCAAATATCCTAACAATCCCTATGGAAGCCTTCTCTATATCACATATCCCTAGCATGCACATAAAACTCACCCAGGGAGGCCCTGGCCGGTTGGCTCAGCGGTGGAGCGTCGGCCTGGCGTGCGGGGGACCCGGGTTTGATTCCCGGCCAGAGCACATAGGAGAGGCGCCCATTTGCTTCTCCACCCCCCCCCTTCCTTCCTCTCTGTCTCTCTCTTCCCCTCCCACAGCCAAGGCTCCATTGGAGCAAAGATGGCCCGGGCGCTGGGGATGGCTCCTTGGCCTCTGCCCCAGGTGCTAGAGTGGCTCTGGTCGCGGCAGAGCGACGCCCCAGAGGGGCAGAGCATCGCCCCCTGGTGGGCAGAGTGTCGCCCCTGGTGGGCGTGCCGAGTGGATCCCGGTCGGGCGCTTGCGGGAGTCTGTCTGACTATCTCTCCCCGTTTCCAGCTTCAGAAAAATACAAAAAAAACAACAACAACAACAAAAAAAAAACCTCACCCAGGGAAACACTCATACCCAGAACCACCTCCCCAAGCCGATTAAATCAGCATCTTTGGGTAAGAGACCCAGATATTGATATTTAAAAGCTCTCTACATTATCCTAAAGTTTACAGAGTTCAAAACAAGGCCCCAAACCACAAGGTAAAACAAACAGGATCACACAAAAAGACATGAATTGCCACAGAAGTTACAAACACAACATACCTTATGTCCTGCAAGCTGTTTATCCCTTGTTAACGAACTTCCTGTGAGTTTTTGTCCCCTCTGTTGATCTTCAACTTTTGCACATTGGAAAGCTGACGGAGAGCCTTTCAGTTGGTTTTGCTTCCTTGTTTGGCATGTGTGGTTTGTTGACAAGCTGCCCAGAACATGGTAAAAGATAACCACAATTAACCTGCCTCGAGTCAACAGTGGTTTTCTACACCAGTGAGGTTTTTCTTAGAATCCTAAAAGACAGCGATAAAGAATACAGTATATAGCAGGGGTCAGGAACCTTTTTGACTGAGAGAGCCATGAACACCATATATTTTAAAATGTAATTCCATGAGAGCCATACAACGACCTGTGTACGTTACGCATTATCCAATAAAAATTTGGTGTTGTCCCGGAGGACAGCTGTGATTGGCTCCAGCCACCCACATCCATGAACATGAGCGGTAGGAAATGAATGGATTGTGATACATGAGAATGTTTTATATTTTTAATGTTATTATTTTTTTTTATTAAAGATTTGTCTGCGAGCCAGATGCAGCCATCAAAAGAGCCACATCTGGCTCGCGAGCCATAGGTTCCTGACCCCTGGTATATAGGCTCTGGCCCGGTAGCTCAGTTGGTTAGAGTGTTGTTCTAGTACAACAAGCTTGTAGGCAGGTTTGTTCCCTAGTCAGGGCACATACAAGAGTCAACCAATGAAGGCATAAATAAGTGGAACAACAAATTGGTGTTTCTCTCTCTCTCCTTTTCTTTCTAAAATCAATAAATAAAAAATTTAAAAATAACATATAAATGAAGGAGTCAAATACACTCTCAAGGTAAAGATTACAGTTTGGGTTGTGGGGGGAGGGGAGACTATTGTGAACAAAGGAGTGATACCTTCAACGTTTTCAAAGAAACCTTTGACTAAGGATTAAGAAGTAAAATCTATATTCTGCACCCGTTTTGCATTCAGGTTTCTTTTAATGGAATATAAGGCTCTTTCAAGAGAAGTGAAAAGTAATAGTTAACCTTCAATAAATATAATCTTGAGCAACCCTAAGTCTTAGTTGGGAATGAATAAAGGAAAATAGTAACTAAATATACTTTCTATTCCAGTTTTTTTTTTTTAGCAAGAGATACAGACAGACAGCAGACAAGAAGGGAGAGAGATGAGAAGCATCAACTCGTAGTTGTTCATTGACTGCTTTCTCATATGGGCCTAGTTTGGGGGGCCTCAGTCGAGCCAGTGACCCCTTGCTCAAGCCAGCAATCTTGGGCTGCAAGCCAGCGACCATGGGGTCATATCTATGATCCCACGCTAAAGCCACATGAGCCCGCACTCAAGCTGGTGACCTCGGCTTTCAAACCTGGGTCCTCAGCATCCCAGGTCAACACTCTATTCAGTGCTCCACTGCCTGGTCAGGTCTCTATTTCAATTTCTTAACATGACCAGATGTTTCATATTATTTGTGTCCGTTTCAAGAGTTTCTAAGCTATAGATATACTACAAAAAAATGCAAAACACCTCTAGATTTCTCTATCTGGATTAATCACATTTTAATCAGTGAGCCCTAGTAGTTCACAGAGTTCTCTGAAGTATTACCAAAGGGGCAGAGAGCATCCCTTGCACCTTCTTAGCAGTAGGCACTGTCCACAGGATGATACTGCGGGTGATAATGCAACAGCTGACATTGACTTCTTTCATTTCTTCTCTGATCTCTCTCCCCTCCTGCCAACGCCTTCCTCCACCTCAGCCCATGTAGAGTTGGTAGTAACAATGTACTTTAAGCTTCATGCAGTCTAGGTGTTTTAGGAATTTGGGTTCTCTCAACAAATTAAACAAGACCAAAAACAAACCCAAGAAAAACAAGATAAAAGAAACTTTATCTCTGTGGAATGGGAAAATATGCCCTGGGATATAAAATAATCTGTGAAGTGAAGGAATTCAGTGAAGCAGGGACTCACAGAGGTAACTGGAACTATAAATTCTAAATGCGTCCCCACCAAACCCAAATCTCTGGACTGGTTAGGAGGTCTCCCCATGCTTTCCCACAGGAGGTTCCAGCCAATCACTGTAGACGTTTACAGGGAATGAGCTCCATACACTTCTGACCAAGTGCTTAAAGGTGGTAGTGACCTAACTTTTTTTTAATAACCCAGGTAAGTTTTAAATTACTCTAGATAATAGTAACAATGCATAGCATTAAAGATATACATATACTTTACATATAAAATGCCTTTATATATATTATCTCATTTAATGGTTATAGCAATCTTGTAGCCAAAGTAGGAAAGCTAAGTTTCTTAGGTCTTTTCACAAATGACTCTTAAGGAATGGTTATTGAACAGACCAGAAAGGACCAAGAGTGGATTAAAGCTTTTTTTTTTAAATCTAGTGGCTTTTTCCTGTTTTACTACATCTTATTGGGACTAGAGAGGCCTTAGTTTTTGTTGGTTTTTTTTTTGAGAGGCCTTAGTTTTTAAGTCGTGTTAGGGATATACCACAGTTAAATCTTAACTTGTTCAGTACAGAAAATAGCAATGGAGGATGGGAGAGAAATAAGGACCTTGAGTCGTTGGGAAAGTCTACATGCAAAACCTGGTAGTGGGGGTGTTTATTTCCATTAAAAACAGAAACAAAAACAAAAAAACAACAACCTGATTCCCTTCTTTGATCTGGACTCTGCTAGATGCAGTTTAAAAATGGTTAAAAAATAGATTCTAGATTCTGCCTTTGAGGAACTTTCTGACTGGGGAAGCAGATCATAATCTATTGATTGGCCTCTTAAGAATTATATAGGTAGCCTGATCAGGTGGTGGTGCAGTGGATAGAGCAGAGAACTGGGACGCGGAGGACCCAAGTTCTAGACCCTGAGGTCGCCAGCTTGAGTGTGTGCTCATCTGGTTTGAGCAAAGCTCAACAACTTGAGCTAGAGCAAGGGGTCACTTGGTCTGCTGTAGCCCTCCGGTCAAGGCACATATGAGAAAGCAATCAATGAACAACTAAGGTGTCACAACAAAGAATTGATGCTTCTCATCTCTCTGTTCCTGTCTATCTGTCCCTATCTGTCCCTGTCTCTGACTCTTTCTCTGTCTCTGTCACAAGAAAAAAAAAAAAGATAGGTGCTCTGATTCCCATAATCAGATCAAAAGGCCAAAAGGCATGCAAATGATGGATTTTGAGAATTTAAGGAACCCCCAAAGCTTTAATTTGCTCTACTTTTTGTTTCTTGTTTGGTAAATCACCATTAACAAGTTTGAAAACAGGAATAAAGGTGACTTGTTTAAGCTGGGATTCCTATGCCCGCCCCCCTTTAAAGTTTAGAATCTATCCCTTAGAGGCCACACTTCAGGTAGTAAACTTTGTTCTGTGTGTTAATATAACCACTATACAGTGGAGATACAGTGAACAGTGAAGTAAACTGTGGGCTCGTTTTAAAACAACTGAGCAGCCTGACCTGTGGTGGCGTAGTGGATAAAGCGCCGACGTGGAACGCTGATGTCGCCGGTTCGAAACCCTGCACTGTGAGGTCAAGGCACATATGGGAGTTGAAGTTGATGCTTCCAGCTCCTCTTCTCTCTCTCTCTCCCTCTCTCCCCCCTCTGTAAAATTAATAAATAGTATTTAAAAATAAAACAACTGAGCAGGCAATCAGGGCACTCGGGTTTGAGCCATGCCTATTTCACTAACCGGTGTGTGAGTGATCTCAGGTAGTAATTTCTCCAGATACCTCTCTTTCTGTCTTTAGGATAAATAAGACCCAAAGGCCCACCCATGGTGTTGTGCTGATGCCTTAAATTTATGCCACTGAAAGCATTTCCTCTGTCCCACGTAAGGTGCTTTTATCTCCGGCGTCCTTTCCAATCTTGCCAGGACACTTGGTGCATCACACCCCGAAACCCTAAAGCATCACCACAAATGCCTGACGGTCCTTCCTCAGAGCTACCCACATCCTTCACGGGCGGGCGCAGCTTCTGCAGAGTAAGGTCTTGCAGCTGAAGTCACACACTCCAGGAGGCCAGGGAAGGGGGATAGAAAAGAAGCAAAACTAGAAGAGACTGTGAGGGAGGGCGCCTTATGCGCACGCGCAGTGACAACCCGCACCTCCCCGCCTACTGGAGGGGGCGGGCCGCGACGTGCCGGCGTCGGGCGCGCTGACGTTCGCATAAGCGTGTGCCACCGCCTAGTGTCTGTAGTTGCTCCCGGTCTCCGGCGCCCGCACGTCCGGGAGGGGGCGGGGCTTCCGCCTAGACGGTGGCTCTTGCGGCAGACGGATCTCTCTGTTGCTTCTCGTGCTCTACTTCGTGTCCTGGACGTGTAGCTTTGGACACGGTTTTGTCCTTCGTGTACCACAGCATCTCTCCTTTGCTTATACAAGCGCAGGCTTAGGGCAGTGACTCTGTTATGTCGAGCTCGCGGCCCAGGCCCCGTCGGGGCGCGGGGGTGGCGGGACGGGACGAGCTGGTGTCGCGGTCCCTGCAGAGCGCCGAACACTGCATGCGCGCCCAGGACTTCGGCACCGCCTACGCCCACTACCTTCTGGTGCTCAGCCTGGCGCCGGAGCTGAAAGACGACGTGAAGGTGAGGACACCCCTTCTTTCTCTCACTGGCCGGCAGGCCCTCTGTTCTTCTCTTAAAAGTAAATAAATACATAAATAAACTGGAAGGTGGGGGCTAAGTTGGGTTGCTGGTGATTGCTATGAGCATTTGCTGTTAAGCCTTGGATTGTCTTGTGCACACCCACAGCTAGTCCATCAGAAAATCCGCTCTGCTCCACCTTCAAAATACACCCAGAATCTCTCATCGCTTCTCACCACCTTCTCCTTTGCTACCCTGGTTTAAACCCAGGCCTCTTCTGCTGACTGTTTCAATAGGCTCGCAGCTGGGCTTTCTCCTGCAGCCTGTGTCAACATGGCCAGCCTGCCAGCCTGTCACTCAGATATCAAAGGCTGTTTGCAAATGAGGTCTCAGGTGATCACTTCCCTAGGCCTATATTGAATGCTAGCAGCCCGTGCCTCAGGTCCTTTGCACTTGTCCCTAGTGTATGCAGAAGGAATGCCCTGGGTTTCTGCAGTTGAATATACTTTGGAGTTAGCCTAACTATTCATCAGATGATGCATTCTTTTAGTTTCAATTACTGGGTCATCTGTGACAGTTATTCTGTTGAAAGGCTGTACTTTTTTTTTTTCCAAGTGATTTGGGACTCTGCATTTGCAAAAGTGATTTAATTTTGCATTCAGTTTTCAGCCTCAAGCTACTTTGCTTTATTTCACTCAGGGTTTCTCAACCTCAGTACTACTGACATTGTGGGTGGGATACTTCCCTGTTGTGGAGGGCTGTGCTGTATACACTGCAGCGGGTTTAGCAACATCCCTGACTCCATCCCATAGATAGCAACAGCCTCTGGACCTCTGTAGTTCACATAAACTTAGTGTAAATATCAGGACCAGCTGCCTTACAGGAGAAGGTGGTATGTTTAGTTAGTTTGCTTTTCTAGGCAGCAGTAGAATATCAGATTATTTCTAGTGCATTTCCTCTATTCCTCCTTAGTTTCCTCTTGTAAAACAGAATACTTTTTAAAAAAAATATAGCCATTTAACATGTGCTAAATTATATCTAAATTTTGTATTTCAGTAACTAGCTTTGTTTCTTGCAGAACAAAGTCTATATTTCTTTCCTGGGCTTTTGCAAATACTTGTATCTCTAGTATTATTTCCTGTTACTCCACTCACTATACCCACATGTCAGCCACACCAACCTACTTACCTATCGATTCCCTGATCCATTTCATATAATCTGTGCTTTTTTCCCCTCTTACACCCTAGAATCTTATACCTTATTCTTGGCTCTCTGGTATACTTCATCAGAATTCAGTTTCAGGTCTTAACGTCTTCTGTATAAAATAGGTGAAGATGATGTAAATTGCATTCATGATAAAGCTAGAATGACTGAAGCCTTCTCCCATTCTATGTGTTGGTGTGGAGAATGTCTGGAGGGAGATGTAATTGAAGTGAGGGTGACAGTGGGAAGGCTATTGTTGTAGTCCAGCAAGTGATTAAAAGGGCCAGATTATGTTGTAATGCTGGGGATGGAAAGGAGGTGACAGATTTAAAGATATTGAAAGAGAATGGGCTGGGTTCGAAACCAAATGTATTGGAGTTAATGTAGCATCATAAGATGACTCCATGGTTTGCAGTCAGGTGGCACCTTAACCTTACATACTCTGTGAGAGGAATGTGATGGGCTCATTTAGAACGTTTCGAAGTTTTTCAAAATTGTACGCTAAAATTCTCTCTATGAGGCCTCTGAGGCTAGGAAGGGGATTTATGTTGTCCATGCTATTCTTTGTCCACCAATTCTTCAGAAAATATTTGAGTTGAACTGAATTTGAGATGACTGATAGGAAGTTGTATCAGGAATCTGAGATTCAGAAGAGGGTCTTAATTGGTAATAGATGTAGCATCCATCAACACATAGGTGTTAGTTAATGCATTGGGGGTGGATGAAACAAGAGAAGAAAGCCACGGACAAACTCCCAAAGCACAAGAGCCCACAAAAGAGAGGTCAGTGAAGAATGTGAAATGGCAGCTAAGAATGGAGAGAGTTTAGAGAGTGGTCAAACTGCCACCACGAAGGTGATAAAAGTTAATCATTTATGTATCTGTTTGTTTAGCAAACAGTGCCTTTTAAAGCTAAATACAATTTAAGGTGATTGTTCAATTATAGTTATGTTTTATTTTCTGGGGCATCATCAACCTGTATTCGTTCATCATTTTTGTTATTGACAAATTTCTTGTTCTCTCTTTTGAAAAGGAAACCTTTCAGTATACACTCTTCAGGTGGGCCGAAGAGCTTGATGCTCTCAGTAGAACACAAGACTTACTTGGTTGCTATGAGCAAGCCCTGGAACTGTTTCCTGATGATGAGGTGATTTGCAATAGTATGGGGGAGCATCTCTTCAGGTGTGTAATGATTTCAGATTACTTGCTAAGAATCATTCTGGCCTGACCTGTGGTGGCGCAGTGGGTAAAGCATTGACCTGGAACACTGAAGTCGCTGGTTCGAAACCCTGGGCTTGCCTGGTTTCTCTCTCTCTCTCTCTCTCTCTATCTCTCTCTCTCTATTTCTCTTTCTCTCTCTAAAAAAAAAAAAGAATAATTTTGTATCACTCTAGATCGAGGATAAATTGTGAAGTAATTTGAACAGGGAAAGTTTAACATAAAGAATTATTAACTATAACAGGATCAGTATAATGAGGGATTGGCTAGTAAGATATAAGGCGAATTCAGAACATAGGAATAGCAGATATAATATAGAATAACAGAGCAGTTTTAATATTACATCTTATAATGTATGATAGCCACTACCCCTAAGGCTGAGATGGAGTATCAAGGAAGAGTCCCCCCACTAGGCTGAGACTAGACCTTATTGAAGAGGACATCACAGGATGGCAGGGAAGGCCTGTGGTGCCTGGCCAGGGAATTTGTAAAGCTGCTCTCTGGAACTTGCTGAAGTATGCCATTGGGATTTCTCTCTATTCTCCATAGAAAACTGGTAAAAACCAAAGATTTTTATTTTGGATTTGTTTGAATAAATCTAGTCTCACTTCTTTGTGCAAAGTAAAGGGAGAATTCTTGTTTGGAAACACCATTATAATGTCCTATTCTATATAGTAAGTAAAATCATTTTATACCTTTGGTATTATTGCTTTGCTCATCTGGTCATTTTTTTTTGGTATGAAAAGTTCTGTATAAGAAATATCTTATTCAAACTATTAGCTTCAGTAATGTAAGTAATCTGTAGTTTAATAGTCTTTTTTTTTTTTTTTTTTTTTTTTTTACAGAGAGAGGGACAGATAGGGACAGATAGACAGGAATGGAGAGAGATGAGAAGCATCAATCATCAGTCTTTCGCTACGACACCTTAGTTGTTCATTGATTGCTTTCTCATATGTGCCTTGACCGTGGGGCTACAGCAGACCGAGTAACCCCTTACTCAAGCCAGTGACCCTGGGCTCAAGCTGGTGAGCTTTGCTCAAACCACATGAGCCTGCGCTCAAGCTGGCATCCTTGGGGTCTCAAACCTGGGTCCTCCGCATCCCAGTCCGATGCTCCATCCACTGCGCCACCGCCTGGTCAGGCTATAGTTTAATAGTCTTAATTGAAATGGCTGGGGGAGTGAAATGAATACTCCTTTATTTTTATTTATTTATTTTTAATTTTAATGAGAGGAGGGGAGATAGACAGATTTCTGCATGCACCTGGCAGCCCCCATCTGAGCATCGTGCTCTGCCCATCTGGGGAAGATACTCACAACAGAGCTATTTTTAGCACCCGAAAAAGAGTTCCCACAGAGCCATCCTCAGTGCCCAGTGCAGATGAGCTAGAATCAATTGAGCCATGGCTGTGGGAGGGGATGAGAGAGAGAAAGGGGAGGAGAAGCAGATGGTTGCTTCTTCTGTATGCCATGACTAGGAATCAAACCCAGGACTTCCACAGGCCAGGTCGATGCTATACCAATGAGCCAACTGGCCAGGGCCTGAATACTCCTATAAGAGACAAATATTTGACAATTTCTAGTTGTAGAGTATGGTAGTAATATGGAATACAAGCCTTGTCAACTAAGGCTTGTTTGTTCACTCTGACAGCAAACCTGATTCTGGTACACAGACTTCATCTCTACAAGTTAGCAGCCACTTTCTATTTAAATGATATTTAGTTTAAAAAAGATGTTTTAGCCCTGGCCGGTTGGCTCAGCGGTAGAGCGTCGGCCTGGCGTGCGGGGGACCCGGGTTCGATTCCCAGCCAGGGCACATAGGAAAAGCGCCCATTTGCTTCTCCACCCCCCCCCCTCCTTCCTCTCTGTCTCTCTCTTCCCCTCCCACAGCGAGGCTCCATTGGAGCAAAGATTGCCCGGGCACTGGGGATGACTCCTTGGCCTCTGCCCCAGGCGCTAGAGTGGCTCTGGTCCCAACAGAGCGACGCCCCCCGGAGGGGCAGAGCATTGCCCCCTGGTGGGCAGAGCTTCGCCCCTGGTGGGCGTGCCGGGTGGATCCCAGTTGGGCGCATGCGGGAGTCTGTCTGACTGTCTCTCCCCGTTTCCAGCTTCAGAAGAATACAAAAAAAAAAGATGTTTTAATAACTTCAAATTAGTTATAAATATATATTTTAATTTTTAAAAAATTGATTTTAGTGAGAGAGGAAGGGAGAGAAAGAAAAACAGGAACATTGATCTGTTCCTGAATGTGCCCTGACCAGAGATGGAACCGGCAGCCTCTGGACAATGCTTTAACCAACTGAGCAATCTGGCCAGGGCTACATTTTAATTTCAATTTTTTTTTAGTTTGTATAAGTAGAGTTGCTTTATAAGATTCATTTATATTTCCAGATTATACATGTGTAATGATCATTAACATTAGAAAGCTTATGTTTTAGAATAAACTCAATTTAACAGAAAATTGGAGCTCTGCAGTTTTGACAGATTGTAACTGTCGGTGACCTGTTTTTCTAAGGTATTAACCTGAGCAATTACCAGTCATTGAGATAAAAAAAAGAAAAATACTTGGTGCTAGTTTGCTTCTGGGGAAATGTAACTATGCAACATTTCAAATTTAGACATTTGGCAGTTCGTAATTTGTGATAGTGTGGATGTGGCTTTTACTATACAGTTTACCTTTGTTCTGTAGGACTGTGGTTCCTAGCTTTTGTTCTGCTCTACTGTACTCATCACCAAGAGAATCACTGTTTCAGGAGAAAAGGATTTCCAAAGGAAATGATAACTTACTTTCCTGACATTTGTTTGTGAAATAGAATTTGTGCCTGAAGTGCTACTTCTTTACAACCTTTTGTTAGCCAATCATCAGATTAAAAATAATGTTCAATTGTTAATCAGGAAGATAATATTTTTTTTCTAGTTAAAAGAAGAAAGGTAGGCCTGACCTGTGGTGGCGCAGTGGGATAAAGCGTCGACCTGGAACATTGAGGTCGCCGGTTCGAAACCTTGGGCTTGCCTGGTCAAGGCACATATGGGAGTTGATGCTTCCTGCTCCTCCCCCTTCTCTCTCTCTCTGTCTCTCTCTCTCACTCCTCTCTCTCTAAAAAAATCAATAAATAAAATATTTTTTTAAAAAAAGAAGAAAGGTATCCTTACAATTTGTTGATATTGACACACATTCTTTCAATATGAGATATACTTTGAGTGGATCATCTTAGATCAGCATTGTGGTTTAAAAACACTAAATTATATATTAAGGATCAAGCCTAAAGGAAGTGCAAACCGAGGACATGACTAGATGCAGGCTTGGCATTGATCAACAGATTGTTGATATTTTGAAATATTAAAATACCCATTGTTAAGTTGGTCTCTTGACAAATCATGATTACATATGATGTATTTGTACTGTACTGTGTGCTGTGGCACTTGCAGAATAAGAATAAGACAACTTTTTCTTCAAGATACTTAAAAAGGAAGGATATGAGTGCCTATCTTTATTTAGACTATTCCATTTTTTCAGAGAGGAGAGAGAGAGAGAAAGAGGGGGGAGAGAGAGAGAGAAGGGGGAGGAGCAGGAAGCATCAACTCCCATATGTGTCTTGACCAGGCAAGCCTAGGGTTTTGAACTGGTGACCTCAGTGTTCCAGGTCGATGCTTTATCCACTGTGCCACCACACGTCAGGTGAGTGCCTATCTTTTGACATAGGGCCATTTCCTTTTGTTAGAGTGTGGTTTCTTGTTTGGAGTTCCCTTTTCTTTTTTCTTAAACCATACTCAGAATGAGTAGTCTGATTCAGTTTCTTTAAAATGGATAGAATGCTTCAGATTGCTTGTGAAGAAGTCTGAGTGTAAAAGGGTTCTACTAGTTCACTTCTCTTCAATGTGTGGATCACACGCTGCTGCTGATCCATAAATTGCCAATCAGTGACAGATACAGAAATTGAGAGTGTTTAGATATCGAATAGCAATTTGACATTGCTATAAATCCAAGTATGTGATTAGAGAACTCACCTGTTGAAGCGAGTTTGGACTCGTTTGGTTGCTGCTGAAATCTGATATGTGAAGTACTTACTAATCGTGCAGTACAGCTTAGATACTTCAAAGGGGGCAGCACTATGTCTTCACCAGAGATAGTTTAAGAATTACTGTTCTAGATGATTTGATAGTTTTCCCCCCTTGTCTCCTATCTTTGATTTTCTCACATCTAATTCAGTAGCAATTTGTTGGGTGGCTTCCCTTTGAATTTTTTTTTTTTTAAGATTTTATTCATTTTAGAGAGGGAGGGAGAGAGAGAGAGTGAGAGGGAGGGAGGGAGAGAAGAGTAGCGGGAAGAGCAGGAAGCATCAACTCCTATATGTGCTTTGTTCAGGCAAGTTCAGGGTTTCAAACTGGCGACCTCTGTTCCAGGTCGACTCTTTATCCACTGTGCCACCACAGGTCAGGGCTAGATTTTTTTCAATAGATTTAGCTTGTGTTCTTAGAAACAATGGATCTCTTTTTGCAGTCCTATATTTTTCATTTCTGTAATATTTAAGTAAAATATGTAATTATGATGTGTAGTCTAGTCTGACAGCAAATTCAGCTGACTCTAGATGACCATTCAAGTCGGGTGTTGTGAGAAAAATGATGCAGGCACACCAGGGAGGAGCCAACTAGCCATAGGCATTAGTACGTTTTAAGGAGAAAATGGTTTTTAGAAAGCACTGGTGTCTGTTAGGTTGGTTAAGTGGAGGAATACTTTGAGAGCTTCTACTATGCTATTATAGTCAGTGGTGGGATTCAGCCAGTTCGCACTGGTTTGGCAGGATTGATACCTAATTTTTTGTTGAGTTTGGCAAACTGGTTGTTAAAATGGCACTTGTAATCAAGGTTCTCTCTAAGGTGGGCACCTGGGCAGTCACCCAGTGCCGAAATCATAAATTTACATTCCTTACTCTTTTTTAATGTTCACCTGCGCAAACAGCATATTGTAAGCGCCCATAGTGATGTGCATTCCGTCCATAGGTGAAAAATAACAGAGGACACCAATCAAGAAGCAATATGGAAATATCTTAAATAACAGTTTTATTGTTTTTTGTCAGGTGTTATTTAATATTTTGTCATTAATATTTTAAAACTTATAATCTGGTTTTGTGTACCTCTTTTATTCTTATTTAAGTATTAAATGCATGAAATAATAAACTACCTTTTGGTATATCATGTTTTTATACTTAAAACAGTCATTAGGGCCGAGAACTGGTTACTAAATTATTTAAATCCCACCTCTGGCTATAGTACAATCATACTTTATAATGTAGCACTTGTTAGTGTCCTGGAATGAATAACTAACAGGGCTTCAGGAAAGAAAGAAGTGATCAAGGATTGCAGTTCTCACTGAAGGCTTCGTGAAGGAGGTGGCACTTGGGTTGCGTAGGCTTTGGGGTGCTGCTTAGGGATTCTCAGGCCAGATGAGTGGCGTGAACAAAGGCACTGGGGTCGATAGCATATGTTGAATATTTTTTCTGTCATTTTTTACTCTAGGATGGGCTTTAGAGATGAAGCAGCTGGGTATTTTCATAAAGCGGTGAAGCTAAACCCTGATTTCAGTGATGCAAAGGAGAACTTTTATCGTGTTGCAAACTGGTTGGTGGAACGCTGGCACTTTATCATGCTTAACGACACCAAGAGGAATACAATTTATCATGCGGCAATCCAAAAGGCAGTTTCTTTGGGATCCAAAAGTGTTTTGGACATTGGAGCAGGAACTGGAATATTAAGGTTTGTTGTACTTGTCTTAATTGCATGTGGATGTATACTACTATAAGTTAAAGATTTTACTAAATATGGAATATTTAAGTGTGGAATTTAAAACGAGAGTTTCTTTCTCAAAATCATATTTATGCAACTAGTATTGTATTTTCCACTATGACTTTTGCTTTATCAAGAACTGGACCTAACTACTAAGAAAGATTTGGGGTTATTGAAATTTTCAATAATGAATTTTAATAGTATTTTTACATTAATATTCTGGTTGAGAATCTAGTTATTTAGGCCTTTTAGTATTTTTTTTTTTTGTATTTTTCTGAAGTTCTCTGAAGTTTTCTATTCTCCTCCTCTGAAACGGGGAGGCAGTCAGACATACTCCAGCATGCACCCAACCAGGATCCACCTGGCATGCCCACCAGGGGGTGATGCTCTGCCCATCTGGGGCGTTGCTCTGTTGCGACCAGAGCCATTCTAGCGCCTGAGGCAGAGGCCATGGAGCCATCCTCAGCGCCCGGGCCAGCTTTGCTCCAATGGAGCCTCGGCCGCGGGAGGGGAAGAGAGAGACAGAGAGGAAGGAGAGGGGGAGGGGTGGAGAAGCAGATGGGCACTTCTGTGTGCCCTGGCCGGGAATTGAACCCTGGACTCCTGCACGCCAGGCCGACGCTCTACCACTGAGCCAACCGGCCAGGGCCAGGCCTCTTATTATTCTTCATGCCAATTGTGTCTTCTTCATTGGGTGGATGTCATGATTTATTGAATTTGATTCCTGGCAAGAGTGTTACTTCATTTTTTAATGTGGAATGAATAACGGTTGTGTTTAAGGATAAAAGGAAAACCCCATGTGTATGTGTCACAATTCCCCTAATACATGAAAGAATACAGTGGGTAATGTTTTCTTGATGGAGCACTTTCTCCCCCTGTAGTATGTTTGCTAAACGAGCCGGCGCGCACGCGGTGTATGCCTGCGAGTTGTCCAAGACCATGTACGAGCTGGGCTGCGACGTAGTGGCAGCCAACGGGATGGAAGCAGGGATCAAGCTCTTGCATATGAAGTCGCTTGACGTTGAAATTCCCAAACACATTCCAGAAAGGTATTATGGTGTAGACTAATTTTACTATTTAAAATCCACTAATTGACTTTTGGAAAGTAAGATATTTCCATTTCTGGCTTCTAGTCCAAACAAAAATGCTGAAACTCTTACATTGTAAAGTATGGATATAGGATAGTTTAGCATAAGATGGGTTTTCGTAATAAGGTCATATTCTTTACTAAATATTCAAAGATCTTGAAAGAAATTTTGTGGTAAGGGACTTGATGAACGAACTTGACCTTTAGCAAGTTATTTTACCACGTTAATTGTCAGCGTTCTAGTTGTAAAAATGGTTAACGCCTCCTGTGTGGTCAATAACTTGAAAATATTCTGCTTCAAAATAATACATGAGATCAGCCTTGATGAACTTACTATTAATACATTTTGTGTTAATATCCTTGGCGAAATGGAAAGTTTTAGAAGTTCAGCTGGCAGTGGTTTGAGCCCTTTCAAATGCTTTGCACATTATCTCCTAAACCTTGGCTTCTAGCGTGTTATCTCACTTTGCTCTGTATTGCAAGAGTGATGAAAGTTTAGAGCTGAAAGCGATTTTAAATCATCTGGTCCAACACTGTCATTTTAGATGGGTTTTTCTCTGTTATCACTGGCTTTACTTCCTCTCCTGGGAAGTCTGTCTTCTCATCTTGTTTACATTCAGTTTACAGTGAAACAGGGCTTTTTATACTCTTGTCATTTGGACTATGATTTTAAAAAGTCTTTCATATGTGTATAATTATATTTGCATAAAACAGTGGTCTCTGCATGTGTTCTTGTGAAGTAGAAATAAGTCCTATTAGATTGTTGAAACAGAAATTATACCCATTTTATAGAAATAAACAGTGTCCTAAGTTGTCTTAGTCTGCTCAGACCACCTTAACAAAATACTGCCGACTACGTGGCTTAAGCATCATTTTCTCACAGTTCTGGAGGCTAGAAGACCATGATAAGTATGCTGGGAAATTTGGTTTCTAGTAAGAGTTATTTTCCTAGCTTGCAGATGGCTGCCTTCCTGCTGTAGACCCACATAGCTCTTTTCTGTGCATGAGGAGAGGGAGAGATCACTGTGTCTCTTCCACTTTCCCAAGGGCACAAGTTCTACCCACCTTTGTGATCTCATTTCACCTTAATTACCTACTAAAGGCTCTCTCTCCAGTTACAGTCACCTTGGGGGTGAGGACTTCAACATGAATTTTGGTGGCACACAATTCAGTCCGTACTGTTAATCAGTTACCTTAATTTAATTTACATTTTTCTCACACATATTATTGTAGAAGGATCTACTGGTTTTGAATCAGGAGATAAGGATTCCAGTACATCCTTCACTATTTATTTTGACCTTGAGCAAATCTAGAGACTTTAAGATGTCGGTTGGGTTAGATGTTTGAGATACCTCCTTTGTAAACTTAAGTAATCATAGTATGTAATCATAAATATTGAAAATTTGTGTATAAAAAACATTGAGTTCAGGCACTGTGGGCGATACCAGCCGTTTTTGCTCCAAAGGCACCCAAAGTCTCCATAGGACGATAAGGAATGATCATGAAAAAATTTTTTTCATCTTTAAACTGCATGAATGAATGATACAATAAGTGCTAAAGTTGTTTAGAATAAGGAGAAATCATTTTGGTATGTCTTTGAGTAAAAATTAGTGGACGAAGCAAGAGAAGTAACCAGAGAGGCATAATCTATGTGTAAGAGATAAACATGGGTGATGAAGGTAGAGAAACATTTTGAGAGGTAGGTCTTCTAATCTGCATTAAATACCATTTGTAGATAAAGGGAAATGAAAACAGAAAGACTACTCATTTTGATAAGTAGAGGAGTGACTGATGATGCAGACTATATTTATAGTGTTGGGAATAAGAGTCTAATTAATTAGCACTTAGGAGAGGGACTGGTAAAGTTAATGGGTGTGAACCACGCTCTTAAGGATTTGGGCAGTGAAAGAGGGGGCAGCAGGGTCAAATGAAGGTTGTACTGCCCTCCACCGAGACATTGTTGAGGGAATACGGGAACACTGAGGAACATTAGTCAAGTTCCCCTCCACCGAGACATTGTTGGGGAGTACAGGAACACTGAGGAACATTAGTCAAGTTCCCCTCCACTGAGACAGTGTTGGGGGAGTACAGGAACACTGAGGAATATTAGAGTCAAGTTCCCCTCCACTGAGACGGTGTTGGGGAGTACAGGAACACTGAGGAACATTAGTCAAGTTCCCCTCCACTGAGACATTGTTGGGGGAATACGGGAACACTGAGGAACATTAGTCAAGTTCCCCTCCACCGAGACATTGTTGAGGGAATACGGGAACACTGAGGAACATTAGTCAAGTTCCCCTCCACCGAGACATTGTTGGGGGAATACGGGAACACTGAGGAACATTAGTCAAGTTCCCCTCCACCGAGACATTGTTGAGGGAATACGGGAACACTGAGGAACATTAGTCAAGTTCCCCTCCACCGAGACATTGTTGGGGGAATACGGGAACACTGAGGAACATTAGTCAAGTTCCCCTCCACCGAGACGGTGTTGGGGGAATACGGGAACACTGAGGAACATTAGTCAAGTTCCCCTCCACTGAGATGATGTTGGGGAGTACAGGAACACTGAGGAACATTAGAGTCAAGTTCCCCTCCACCGAGACGTTGTTGGGGGAATACGGGAACACTGAGGAACATTAGTCAAGTTCCCCTCCACTGAGATGTTGTTGGGGAGTACAGGAACACTGAGGAACATTAGAGTCAAGTTCCCCTCCACCGAGACGTTGTTGGGGGAATACGGGAACACTGAGGAACATTAGTCAAGTTCCCCTCCACCAAGACGTTGTTGGGGAGTACAGGAACACTGAGGAACATTAGTCAAGTTCCCCTCCACCAAGACGTTGTTGGGGAGTACAGGAACACTGAGGAACATTAGTCAAGTTCCCCTCCACCGAGACGGTGTTGGGGAGTACAGGAACACTGAGGAACATTAGTCAAGTTCCCCTCCACCGAGACGGTGTTGGGGAGTACAGGAACACTGAGGAACATTATTCAAGTTCCCCTCCACCGAGACGTTGTTGGGGAGTACAGGAACACTGAGGAACATTAGAGTCAAGTTCTTCAAGATTCAAGAGGAGGTATTGAAAATGAAATGTATTAGGAAATTTTACATATGGACTGTTTCTATAATATACTCTTTCTTTTTTCTCTCAGACATATTTATATAAATAGCATGATATTTTACTTACATGTATCTTTAAAAAATCATTCTATAGAGTGTCCCTAGTTGTAACAGAAACTGTCGATGCAGGTTTATTTGGAGAAGGAATTGTGGAGAGTTTGATTCATGCATGGGAGCATTTACTTTTGCAGCCAAAGGTAAGCGACATGAAAATACTTAAATTGGATTAGAATTCATTATTTTCACAGATATTTATTGTGCCCTTACTGGAAAGAAATCCATAAAAATGTTTAATATATAATATAGTGTGTACTTGTGTGCCTAAATGGGGTATACAGACAAGAAATATTCCAGGAAGGAATTCATGGGAATTGAGATGATATTGTGAACAGACAGACTATTGAATTCTTGACTAGGGTTGAAGAAGGGAAGAACTTTCAGTCTCACAGGCCCCAGTGCTCGGATTTTTGGTAAATTATCAAGAGAGTATAGTGATAGCTATCTTGCTATGGTTTTAAGGTAGTAGTTGGACCCAAGCTACTAATTGGACAGAATTAACTCTTATAATTACCAAATTATATTTTGCATTAAAATCCTTTACTGTGGCCCACAAATTATAGATTGGTTGATATAATACATGTAATGAATGAAACGATTTTAACATGTAATAAGAGTTCACTATTTTTAGGGAGTGATTTGGATTTTTTTTTTTTTTTTTTTTGACAGAGAGTCAAAGAGAGGGACAGAGGGACAGACAGACAGGAAGGGAGAGAGATGAAAAGCATCAGTTCTTTGTTGCAACACCTTAGGTGTTCATTGATTGCTTTCTCATATGTGCCTTGCCCGGGGGCTACAGCAGAGGGAGTGACCCCTCACTCAGGCCAACAACCTTGTACTCAAGCTAGTGACCTCGGGCTTCAAGCCAGTGACCTTTGGGCTCAAGCTAGTGACCATGGGGTCATATCTGTGACCCCATGCTCAAGTTGGTGAGCCTGCGCTCAAGCCAGCAACCTTGGAGTTTCAAACCTGGGTCCTCTGCAACCCAGTCCAGTGCTCTAACCACTGCATCACTGCCTGGTCAGGTGGGAGTGGTTTGGATTTAAAATGGCTAATTAAGGTTGAAAAGAAGAGCAGTTTGTTTTACAAGTAGGTAATGGTGATTTTGGCTTCTCAATTAACATATGCAGTGGTTTTTTTGCTGTATGTAGACTTATAACTCTCCTCACCCTTCCCTCCCTCCCTTCCCGTTTGTACTGTTAAAAAAAATAAGTATATATAATATATAGATACATATATATAGCAATGAAATTTTAAAATAATCTTTAAAAATAAACCCTTAAACTGCTTATTTTACTCATTGCTTTTTAAGTTTTTTCTTATTTTTATTGCTTGTCATTAACACTTTACATTAACATTTTACATACATAAAACTGAATCTAATTTTTATTGTTATATTTTTAGACCAAAGGTGAAAATGGTAGTTGTGAAAAGTATGGGAAAGTTATACCGGCAAGTGCTGTTATATTTGGCATGGCAGTAGAATGTGCAGAGATAAGAAGACATCATAGGTAAGTGATTATTTAAATAGCAAGTATTAAAACAATTGTCATTTTAAGGCATAGACTTGACTTCAGAAGCTATTTAATGAATATTTGGAGAATTTGTAGTTTTCTGACCTTTAAATTCATGATGTTTATTCCGTCTTAATTTTATTTTTGAACTTGAAAAAATTTTAAGATCCTAAGATTAAAAATCAGCTTTCAATTCTCTAGTGGAAAATTAATTTAGATACAACTTAGTATCCTTTTGATGTATGCTATATTTAGGTAGGAAAATGTTAACTTTACTGTTATTAGATGAAAGTGAAGTAAAAATTTTCAGTATGAAAATAATTTTAGTTTTATTTCTCCCTTTCCCTTTTCTTAATAACTTTTTTGATATTATAACGTTTTGTTGTTGAGAGGAATGAAATTTTAGGATTTTTTTACCCTTGGGATACTGAGATTTACATATTAATTATGATATGGATAGCCTTTTTTAAAATTTACTTTTTTAATTTATTTTTTGTTATAGAAGCTTCTTGGTCACGATTTCTTGAATATAGTGAATGTTTTACTTTGCAGAAATATTGATGCATATTTGTTAGGATTTTTTAAGGAGGTCCATCACCTTTTTAATAACTTACCAGAAGTAAATATAACATTTTAGGAAATACTGATGAGTAAAAAATTAAAGTAAAAATTATCCTAATAACTACATAGATAACTACTGTGCATCTTTGCTCTGTTTTCTTCCTTATACTTTTCTATGCATATTACAGGGTGATAAGTACAGTATTTAGTGATTGGTAGGGCACAGTACACTGACCAAATAGACAGTGGCCTTAATCAGCACATTGGCTGACTTAGAGAGGGGTACTGATTGAAGGTCAGCTCCATGTAAGTAAATGTGTGTGTATAAATTAAATTTTGTTTCAGAAGTATCAGTAAATATATACTGCTCACAAAAATTAGGGGCTATTTTATAGCTTCATATCTGTTGGGCAGATAAAATGTATTATGCTCACTTTGTAAAAGATAACGCTGCCCACGTGGAGGTGGAGGCCGTTGCCCAGGTGATATTAATGTGTGTTGAGAATCCTTGTAGCCTGGGGCTTGGTTTGGGATTAAGCCTTTCCCACCCTTTTTGATGTGGGGCGGTACAATCCAATCATGCCTCAGAGAAGTGACTTTGTATTAGACTTCCCTATTTTGTATATTGGATTAAAGGTTTTGAATCTACACTATAAAATGGGGGCAGAACGGGAGCTTGCTCTCTTGGTTCCTGGGATGATTAGCATGAGAGAGCAGAGGGAGCAGAGCAGAGAGCAGAAAGAGGCCATGTGGCCAGGAGAAGCAGCCAAGATGGCGGAGTGCTGAGTGAGATGCCAGTTTGTGCAGTTTGTATCTGGGATAAGGAAGGAGATGGGGAACTGAGGAGAATAAGGCTGGTGATCTAGAAACCTTTGATTCTAGGAAAACTCGGATAAGTCAGTAGCTTTGTGAGCACTGAATGTGAGTGGGTTTTGGAGCCCAGTGTGTGTTTTTTGCTTGCTCGCCGGGTGCAAGCTAGGATTAAAGACTATGGCCCACCAGTTTTTGGCTCCGTTGTTTCTTTACGGACTGTCCGAATCCAATGCGAACCTGCATGGGCTGGGCGGCTGTGATGGCAGCCCTGGCCCTGGCTGCTGGCTTTACATTTGGCGTAGTGGCTGTGATGGTGGCCCTGGCTGTGACTACTGGCTTTCCAATATCCATTTTGAAATCCCCTAATTTTTGTGAGCAGTATGTTTGCTTTTTTGTGTGAGCCTTTTCATGTTAATAGAGTTGCTTTATGTATTTTTTAAGAATGTTTTATTATGCTTAATTTATTGGGCTAACATGGATTCAAGTGTCCCACTCAGTATAACTCCCTCATCCCTACCCCTTTGTCCCCCTTTACAGCCCCCTTGCCCCCCCAACTCCTTTCCCCCTTGCCCCCCCAACTCCTTCCCCCCTTTCCTTTAGGATTTGTTGTCCTGTTATCTGGATCTATGTGTTATGTATCTATAATTTTACTAATCCCTTCACCTTCTCATCCCATCCCCTCACCCCCTTCCCTCTGACACTGTCCCTCTGCTCACCATGACCCTGCCTCTGCCTCTATTCCATTCTTCAGTTCACCATGTTCATTAGATTCCACATATAAGTGAGATCATATATTTGTCTTTCTCTGCCTGGCTTATTTCACTTAGCATAATAGCAATCCCACTTTTAGGAATATATCCTAAAAGTACCAAATCACTGATTCAAAAGAAGATGTGCACCCCCATGTTTATGGCAGCATTGTTCACAATAGCTAAGATCTGGAAACATCCCAAGTGTCTGTCAGTGGACGAGTGGATCAAAAGGCTGTGGTACATATATGTATACACAATGGAATGCTACGCAGCTGTGAAAAAGAAGGAAATTTTACCTTTGCTTCGTGTATTTTTAAAATGAGTTTTCTAGTGTAGTTCTCAGAGTTTAGAATTTTAAGGTTACTTCCATTTTTCTGCTTTTAAGAACAATGGTAAATATCTTTGTACTTAGTCCTTGGGGACCTGTCTTTATTATTTTTGGGGGATAATTTCCTTAAAAAAAAAAAAACTACTGTGTTGAAGGGTGTGTACATTTTTCAGGCTATGGAGACACATTGCTGAATTGCCCACCGGAAAAGCTAGGCTGTATATCACTGAGATTTCTTGCCATAATGTAATTCAAGACTCCTTGCCCTCAACAGTTTCTCTTTATATGTTATAGAGAAACCACTAAAAGTGTTAGCCCAGTGAAATAGAAGTTAAGTGACTAGTATTTCCCATTTTGAGAAAGGATTCTTCCATCACTGATGCATTCATGAAGCAAATGGGTGCCTGCCCAGACACACCAGAGGGACTTCTGGGAAAACAGAGGTGCCATACATTTTGTTTGACTAGGTCTGAGTGAGTGAGGCCCAGTAACTGCTTTTCACAAAACTCAGCAGTGTGGGTTTAGGACTGTGAAAAACGGTGTTAAAGGAAATAAAGATGAATGCTGCTTTTTTTTATCTAGCAGAAACATTTAGAAACCGTTATAAAAATTACCATTTGGAAGTTGTCGTTTTCATTTTACACTCATCTGAACAGCAAATGTTTAAGGATAGCCAAGAAAATGGTTTTATACTTGCCTTACTAGATAAGAACAAGTAATAAAAAACAGCAATATTAAGGATGAAAAAATAGAAAAAGAGATCAGTGGAACACTGCCACAGACCAAGGTGGCTCCTAATAACAGTGCAGAATTAAGGAAACATACTTATTAAGAAAAAAGGATGGGACCGGGAGGCTTCTTCAAATGCTGATGGCAATATCCAAGTGCCTCATAGCCCCGTTTGCTTTATTATATATCCATATGCAAATCAAGGAAGTCCTTGATACAAAGTTACACATCCGAGGCTAAAACAGGAACTCTCCCATGGCATAAACAGGAATCCCCCTACCATGCATAAGCAAAATCAACCAACATCTAAAAACAAAGAGTAAGAGGAAGGGCATGTAAATTGCTTCCAGCAATTTAAGCAAGCAAGTGAAGTGGGTGCAAATACTCAGTATCATAGCCAGTATGGAGGTGGAGGGGGGAGAACCTAGCCTTTTGCTAAGCCTCAAATCTACAATGGCTTTTTGCCATTTATGGTCCACAACAGAACACAATCAAGACTAGATACAGACCTTTGACTTTAGGGATTTTAGTATATGGTATAGGTATAGTATTTCAGATCAGTGAAGAAAAGATAAATTATTTAGTTAATGGAAATGATGTACTTCATTTGAGGAGAAAAGTTAGATCCTTGTAATTTCACATGAATAAGTATAAAAAAGTACAGAAGGTGATGAAGGCCTTCCAAAGCAAAACAGAGTAGGGAATAGAAGCCATAAAGGATTGACAAATTTGACCACATTAAAAACTTTTTTTAATACATATAGTGAAAGATAGTGTAAATAAAGTTAAAAGGCAGGTGACAGACTGTGATAAAAATTCACAACTTTTACAACAAAGCATAAATATACTGATGATTATCTGTAGTATTAGAGATATGAAAATTAAATGATTAAAATGTTTATGTCAGCAGACACTAAAAATTATTGATAACAGTGGGGAACAATTTTTTTTTCATTTTCTGTTGCATGAGGTTTTAGAACTGTTTCTATATATCTCTGTATTGCTGATTCCAAATCTGAAATCCATTTTTTGGTGCATGCTCTAGTTTTTATGCAATTTTAATTTCTTTTTGTTACAGTTAATGGCATGCATTGGTTTTTAAATTGGAGTTAAAGGGCAACGACTTTTGGATTGAACATAACTACAGGGCAATTAATGTTTTACAAACATCACTTTTACATAATTGTAGTTGTTTTTAAATGTACAAAATTATTATCTGATAAATACACCCTCTTATTTTGTTTTAAGTTTGAATCATGGCTTCTTCGAGTAGGCGTAAATGTAAGAATAGTCCTGACACTTTCTGTTATATATGTGGCTGTTACACACTTCAATGTCAAAGGTGCAATATTTCATGATTTGTGACACGTGCATATATTGCCTATTTTCAAGTTCCCCTTGGTGATCAAGACAAGAATTGGGCTACTCATATTGTGTGTCATAATTGTGAGGAAATGATTCGTGACTGGACAAAGGGAATGCCTTTTGGTATTACCATGGTTTGGCGTGAATCTAAGGACCACAGCAGTGACTGTTATTTCTGTCTGATCCATACAAAGGGCATCAGCAAGAAAAAATGGCATATGATTGCACATCCTAATATTCCTTCAGCAATACGACCTATCCCACACTATGAGACACTCCCGGTACCAGTTTTCAATGGTTTTATTTCTTCTAAGGATGAAGAAAGTAAACATGGTGATCAAGTTTATTTTGATAAGATGCATGAGGAAATGGTTATAGAATCTGAAGGGTCTTCTTCTGATGCCAAGCAGTCATTAACCCCTCAGCAGTTTAGCCAACCCGAATTGAATGACTTAGTAAGAGATTTGGGCCTATCAAAGAAAGCAGCTGAGTTATTCGACTCCAGGCTTCAAAAAAAGAATGTACTTCACTGGTCAGCTAAAGTATCCCATTTCAGGGAGCGTGAACAAATATTTGTGGACTCTTTTTCCGAAGACAAACACTTTGTTTACTGTCATGACATCAGTAGTCTTCTCAGCCAGCTAGGTGTTACCACTTACAGTCCAACAGAATGGCAGCTATTTCTTGACAGCTCTAAACGGAGTCTGAAATGTGTTCTCCTACATAATGGTAATGTTTATGCAGCAGTTCCAATTGGTTATTCAACTCATCTGCGAGAAGATTATAATGACATAAAAATTGTCCTCAACTTTCTGAAGTATGAAGAACATAGCTGGATCATTTGTGTGGATCTTAAAATGGTAAATTTCCCGCTAGGACAACAGAGAGGTTTCACGAAGTATCCTTGCTTTCTGTGTTTGTGGGACAGCTGAGCTCGGGAGAAACACTGGACACAGAAGGAGTGGCCGAAACGTGAAGCTCTGGAAGTAGGGATGCAAAATATTGTGAATGAACCTGTAGTTAATCAAGACAGGATCATTTTTCCCCCACTTCACATCAGACTTGGTTTAATGAAGCAGTTTGTTCAGGCTTTGAATAGAGAAAGTGAATGCTTTCAACATATTATTTCTGCTTTTCCTGCCTTGTCTTATAAAAGATGAGAGCAGATATATTCGATGGACCTAATTCGAACCCTCATACGTGACGAAGAATTTGCCAGGAAGATGAATAAGGAGGAGAAAGCAGCATGGCAGTCTTTTGTGGCAGTTACAAAGAACTTCCTTGGCAACAAAAAAGCAGAAAACTATGAACTTCTGGTTCAGAGGATGCTGTTGGCTTTCCACGACATTGGATGTAACATGAGTGTTAAGATTCACTTCCTGAACAGTCACCTTGATAAGTTTCCCCAAAATCTTGGAGCTGTTAGTGATGAGCAGACTACTTCTGGAGCATCAAATGAGACTGTCCTCAACAAGTACACAAATGCCAAGCGCTACAAACGCAAATTTTTGCCTGAATAGAATTTAAATAAGTTTTGCGTGAATTTTATGATTAAAATAAGTTTTAATGTTTTCTATTTCTAAATTGTAGACAAATTCTGATGCAGTCATATCTTTTAGTGTATTTACTGCATTATATAAATTTTTATATTTCCACAAAGATGATGCCCAAGAAGACTTTCTTCTTCATTATGTTACACTAAATGTTGAAAATTTTACAATAAGATGAAAACCTAAAATCTTGAATTGCAAAAAAATTGTAGCTTACAGAGAAAAACTGATGTCAGATTTGAGATCAGCACACTCAAATTAGGTAGGAACAAGTGTTTTTGTGGATGCAACAAAAACACCTGAACAAAATTAAAGATGTTAAAGATGTGACTAGTCCTTGACCTAGCATTTCCCCTTGGGGTGATGTGTCACTGTATGAATGTACCACACAATATACTTGTCCGTTTTACTCTTGATGGACATTTAGGTTATATCCAGTTTTTTGGGCACTAGAAATAGTACAGCTGTAAACGCTCTTGAACATTATTTTGGTGATTGTATGTATTAATTTTTGTGGGCTATATTCCTGGAAGTGGAAATGTCAAACACCTTGAGGTTTCTCTATGGAATGTGTCTGAAATATAGATGTGCAGCTTGAATAGATGCCATGAAAGTCTTCCAAAGTAGTCTTGTTAATTTTATACTCCTACCAGTAGTGTATGAGGCTATATCCTCACCAATACTTGGTATTGACTGTTTATTTCCCCCATTTTGGTGGTTGTGTTGTATGGTTTTAAGTTCTATCTCCCTGATGGCTAATGAATCTGACCAACTTTTCATATGCCTTCTGGCCATTTGGATATGCTGTTTTCTGAAGTGTCTAAGTCTTTTGCCAACTTTTTTCTTTTATTAATTTGTAGAAATTTAGAGATATATTTTGGATATGAGCCCCTTTTTTTGTTTAGAGAGAGAGGGAAGGATAGACAGACACAGACAGGGACAGACACAAGACAAGAAGGGAGAGAGATTAGAAGCATCAATTCTTTGTGCAGCACATTAGTTGTTTATTGGTTGCTTTCTCATATGTGCCTTGACTGGGGGGCTCCAGCAGACCAAGTGACCCCTTGGCCAAGCCAGCAACCTTGAGCTTCAAGCCAGCGATCTTTTGGCTGAAGCCGGCAACCATGGGGTCATGTCTATGATCCCATGCCCAAGCCAGCAACTCTGCACTCAAACCCATGCTCAAGCAGATGAGCCTGCACTCAAGCCAGTGACTCGGGGTTTCGAACCTGGGTCCTCAGCATTCCAGGTCAACGCTCTATCCACTGCACCACTGCCTGCTGAGGCGAGCCTTTTGTTGACTATAGATGTATTACAAATCTTTTCTACTCAGAGCTTGCCTTTTTTCTGTTTTGCTGGGTATCTTGATGATCAGAAGTTCTTAATTTTAATGTGGATCTATTTATCACTTGTTTTCCTTTATAGTTTGTGATTGTGCATATAATTGTTTAAAAACCTTTGTCTCTGAAGTTTTATTTCATTTTTATGTTTATTTTTGCTGGATTCAGTACTAAATGGTGCTACTTGATTGTAAAACAGAACGCCATCTATCCCCTTTCCCCTTTATTCCCTCTCTCACCAGGGTGGGCACGAAGGACATCGCTGGGATCTGTTTGCCGACAAATGTGAAGTTCCAGGGCCCAGCGTGTTCTGTGGAGAGCGAAGATGCAGTCGAACCGTACACGACTGAGAAGATGGGCCGGGTTCCCGGAGGTTATTTGGCTCTGACAGAGTGCTTTGAGATGATGACAGTAGATTTCAACAATCTTCAGGTAAAAAAAAAAGCTTAGTTACTGTTTTTGAGCATTAAACTTCATCTGTGTTTAGAAGAGTAAATATATAGGACCATCTTATTTTACGAGTTTGCATGGGATTCCACTTACTATAGGTAAAGAAAATGATGAAATGGTAGCTAGAATTCTCTCCTGAAATTATGCACTGTGAACCCAGAGAGAAAAGTCCCTAAGACTTGTTGGGAATGGATAATGTGTATGGTGTTTTCACTGTGCTCTTAGGTCACTCTGACAAGTCGCAGTGCTGGGCAGGCAAAGGAACTGTCGCTACATTAATTTCCCCAAAATTCTGCAGCATGTGAATGCAGGAGCAGGGGCAGGCGTCCTAACGTGGGTGTTTCTGACTTTCCGTAGTGTCATGCCGCCATTTGAAATGATCAGTTATTCCTCTAAATGAGCAGTAATTCACACCTCCCAGTTGTGTGATTGTCAGGGTGACAGGCCACACTGGTTTGCCCAGCACTGGCTGGCGCCTGTGATGTGGGACTTCGCACTGTAAAACGGACAGTCCTGGGCAAACCAGGACAAGCGACCACTGCAGTGTATCTGCGCATGTTGCTGAGGTGGAAAGAAGAGACGTGCAGAGAAAGTGTCTGAAGGAATCGAGGAAGGCCCCATGAAACCCTCCCCTGACGCTCTCAGAACGGTTAAGGGTTCCAATGCAACTGAGGGTTAGGTGACGCCTGCCTCAGACAGAAGGCCTTATGAGCATCCTTTCGCCTAAGAGTGTTAGAATTGAACGAGAGTTTCCCCTATCAGTTGTTTCTAGCCTTTTCCTGAGGTGGTCTGGAGCTAAGTGAACATTTTGGCATTGCTTACTGAGGCTGAGCGCCAAGAACATTCCTTCTCCGATCCCGCATTCCAACAGAGAACGATCTGATTGCACTGCTAAGTACCCCTATCCTTTTCTTGTTTAAGCTTTTCTTTTTCTGTGTCCCACATACTCATACGTGGAAACCTGCTTCGGCCCCGCCTGCTGTGCCATGTGCTCCCTGTCTGTGTCAGCACTGTGCCTCTGCCTCCTCGTTGCTGATAGCCGCCTGGCATTCCACTGCCTCGTGTCAGAGCTCCCGCCCAGTGTGCCTACGTGGCTCTCGGTGTGCCGAGGTGCGGAGCCCCCAGCGCACCGGCCGGACTGAGGACTGGCAGAAATGGGAGCTGATATGGTATTGGGGCGTGTATGGATTCATTGTATAAAACCCTTTTATGTTTTCGTAGGAATTAAAAAGCCTAGCCACTAGAAAACCCGATAAGATCGAAGTTCCTGTAATTAAAGAAGGTGTACTGGACGCTGTTGTGGCTTGGTTTGTACTGCAGCTTGACAACGAGCACTGTTTATGCACAAGTCCCAGTGAGGAATCCTGCTGGGAACAGGCTGTCTACCCTGTGCAGGACCTGACAGGTACTCTCATCTCGTCTGACTTGCCCTTGTTTGTGTTCTTCAACTTGTTGCTTTAATCCTCGAAGCATTTGAGTCACTGTCAAAAAAATTAGTTTCTAGTCCAGGGAGACTGATTGCATCCTCGAGACAGTTTTCATTTTCTAATTTAAAAGTAGCTTTAAATAATAGGTAGCTGAGAAGAGAGACTAAAACACCACTCTGCTGCATGCCACTCAGAACTATTGTTCCATCATTTCTTCAGCTCTGATGACTCTGGCTGGCTACCAGCAGATAAGAGAGATGCTAGTCCAGTTTTAATGTAACGTAGTGGGGGAGTATTTCTTTAATGCAGGAGCTGCGTACAGCGTCTGATGGCATCTGAACCCCCAGGTCTTAGAAGGGTACACATTCATATATATACATACAGAATCTTGAAGTTTTAGAGGGTTCACGAATCCATTAACTTTTCTTGGGAAGATCTATGTTAAAGATATTTTTTGTATAGAAATATTTCTACAAGCAATTTGGTGGGTTTCAGTCTATTTCCCAGCAGTTGTAGTACATAGAAAAATTCTACCTTTTTTGAGGTGGCTGCATCTGTTTCTCCTACTCAAGCTCTGATTCGGCAAGTCGTTGTCAGTCAGTGCACAGCTAGCCTGGTGTTGCTGGAGCCAGTCCGGTAGATGTGGGTTTGGAGCCCAGCTCTGCTAGTTTCTGACTCCCCGGCTGGTTTAGCTGCTTACTCCTCAGAATGGTTGTTATGTGACGTGTAAAATGGGACAGTGCTGCCTCCCCTGCAGGACTGTTGTAGGGGTTAGAAATAATGGATATAAAATGCCTATCGTAGTGACTGGCACTTAATAAGGGACATTTTCTATTTGTTTATTCTAAGCCTCTTAGAGTAACTTAGACAGATGGTCTTTTTTTTTTTTTTTAAATCCTTCTTAGGGAAAGGACATTTTAAGTGTTTAAACACATGAATAACAACATGTATTTTCAACTGGCTTTAGTGATGGTAAGGGATTGTGATTATACACTTACATTTTCAACTTTTATCAGGTGTGAAAGTTAATGGAAAAGAGCATGATATTTATAGTCTGTTGTAAGAGTCTTTTTCTTATATTTTCAAAATCTCTAAATATGCAAGACTGCGGTTATGAGATAGATAGGTTCTTTTGAATACTGCTTTGTTCTTTTAGCAATTACTGTTAGAGAAAATAATGTCCCTTTAAGCTAGAGTGAGGTTTGGTATTAATCTCTGAATTCCATCTCTGTTATTGTTGGCTTCATTACCAAAGGAGATTGAGAGTTCCCTATAACCCTCCCACAAACCCTAAATTTGGGGACACTAAAGGATACCTAGTGCTTGTAGGAAAAGCACTAAATTCTGAGTGTTAGGGGCCAGTAATTTAGCTCTCAAATTGAATCTCGGTATTAGGCTGAGTTAATTGAATTGTCAAACTTCATTTTTTTCCTATGTACAGCTGGAGAGAGTTTGCTAGGGTTTTTGTTTTGTTTTTTGTATGAAATTGATAAATACACTGAATTCTAATAAATTAATAGCTGTAATCCTCGGTAGTGATTTAAGACATGGGGAGGGCGGTGGAATGGGAGGACAGGTGTTTTGATGTGATCATAAGACTTATAAACACTCGTATTCATGAAGTTTAACTTCTTTTTTATGAAGACTACTGGGTACAGCCTGGGGACCATGTGATGATGGAAGTGTCTTGTCAAGATTATTACTTAAGAATCCAGGGTATCAGTGTCTTCAGCTCAGAACATGAAATGGATGTTGGGAAAAGTTTTACGAAGGATAAAGACTTGCTCTCTTTAGGAAATGAGGCTGAACTCTGTAGTGCCCTGGCCAACCTGCAGACCAGCCAGCCAGATGCTGCGGAGCAGACCTGTGTGCTGGAGTCCACAGAAATTGCTCTGCTTAATAACATCCCATATCACGAAGCCTTTAAAAAGGCAATGAGCAGAGTGCTGTCTTCCCTGGCTCCGGAGAAACTGTGTCAGGCCATGGACACTCACTGCCCGGACAGTGAGATGAGCGGTGGCAGTGGACAGAGTAACCCTGAGCCGGGGGCCTCTGAGCCTTTCTACGTGTTAGATGTGTCGGAAGGATTCTCTGTTCTGCCTCTCATCGCTGGCACGCTTGGGCAGGTTAAACCTTACAGCTCTGTGGACAAAGACCAGCATCGTATCACCCTGGACCTCATATCTGAGGCCAATCACTTTCCTAAAGAGACACTGGAATTTTGGTTGAGACACGTGGAAGACGAATCTGTGTTGCAAAGGCCCAAATCGGACAAGTTGTGGAGTATAATTATATTGGACGTCATTGAGCCGTCTGGGCTCATTCAGCAGGAGATAATGGAAAAAGCTGCAATATCAAGGTAAAACACAAAATGTAACTTTTTTTTTTTTTTTACTGTTGGGTTTTTTGAGCTCAAACTTCCTATAAATTCTTTTAGTTCTAGAGGCATTAACTATACAGATGAGTCATGATCTGGTATGTTCCACAAGCATTGCTTTTCAGGACCTGTGACCTCTTACCTTTCTCTTTGCATGAATGTCATTACTGAGTTTTCTCCCCTGAGGGACCCCTGCACTGTCGAGGTGAAGAGGAATGGGACTGCCTATAGATAATACGGGAAATAAGGAGAGATCTATAAAAATAGAAGATGTTCTGGGTAACTAAGGAAAAATCAAATTTCAGCTTGCTAATTTCAGAGAATGGTACCCTCTTGTGGCTATTTGGAATTAAAATTTTTTCAGATTCGGCAAAGGCACGGATAGGAATTTTGTTGAGAGCTGTATAGTTTTGTTAAGACGGGTGTACTTTACCAGTTGTGGAGATTCAGTTTCTACCAGACTTCACCCAAAATGCTAAAAAGTTCATGAGAAAGGAGTAACAAAAACAAGTCAAGCACTGGGCAGGCAGAGTGCAGTCCATTTTTAGGTTAATGTGTGCACAGGACACACTACAATTTAAGTGATCATGCGCTTGTATTCAGCAAAGAGAGCGTGACTCCATCAGTCTCACGCAGCAGTTGCATTGAGGAGTCACCTCTTTCCTTGCTGATTCTTTAGGATTTGGCTTCCTGTTAGCTAGTTTTAGGGAGAGTTGTTACAAGAACCACCTGTTTACCTATTGTAAACTTTTACATCAGCTTTTTATTTGGAAAAGTCAAGATGTCAACTTAAAAATTGCAGGACATTAACAGTAAACACTAGAAAATCCCTTTGTTTGCCGAACCATTTGATAGTTGTTGGCTTCATAACTTTGACCCTTATTTTAACAATTACCACGTGTTTCCTTAGAACAAAGGCTTTCCTCTATGTAATACAATAAAATGATCACACAAACACAAGCTTAGCATTGATAAAATACTATTATTTAATATATGGTCTATATTAAAATTTCCCCTGCATCCCAGTAATATATATTTCTGTTGCTTTTTTTCTCACCAATCTGAAAGTTCAGGTTGAAACCAGCTTCAACTATTTGGTAAAATTGAGGGATTTAATATGATTGTAAATGTGTCAACTGAAAAGAATTATTTGGTTTGAAGTACCAAAGTATCCTTTATCTCAGCTTCACTTGGTGGCATTAGGTGATCCATTCACGCACATCTCCCACACAGTTCAAGTGTGAGGAAACAGACTGTGTGGCTGGGTGTGGGAGCTGCCCTGGCTTAACAGCCCTAATAAGAACACTTGGTTACAAATCATACCACACTCAGGGAAGCGTAAAGGTAGTGTGGCTTCTTATTAGGCATTTATTAGTTTGTTCAGTTCTCTCAGTCCAGATGCAACCTACCTATTAACATTAAAATCCGAGCAGTGGAACAGCCGACTTGCAACCTATGTGGGATTTCCAGGAAAACAGAAGATGAACCCAAGATTTTTGTAGTAGAAAGGATTTTGTTGACTCACACTTTACTAGAACACTTGGATATTTAGTAAATAACTTTGTTTTTTGCTTTTAGAGTGTTGAACTTTTTATTTTGAAATAATTTTAAGCTTATAAAGAATAGTCAAAATAGTTAAAGAATAGTAAAAAGGACTTAACATTTACCTACACCCAGATTCATAAAATAGTATTTTGCCTCATTTACTTTCTTATTCTTAACTATTTAGAGTAGGTTCCAGATTTCATATACCTTTCCCTAAATACTTCAGTGTGTCTTTCCCTGAGAACAGAGACATTCATTTATATAACTATCATAAATATCAAAATCATGATACTTACATGGACATAAGACCTATATCTGGCTGGCCCTGGCTGGCCGGCTCAGCGGTAGAGCATTGGCCTGGCATGTGGAAGTCCTGGGTTCAATTGCTGGTAAGGGTACATGAGAGAAGCGACCATCTGCTTTTCCACTCCCACCCCACTGTCTCTCTTCCCCTTCAGCAGACCGAAGGACTGACGCCCTGTCCCCAGCCTTACTCAGATATTAGCAAGTATGAATAACTCAAGGAAGCAGACAGCAGTTTTCAGGGGTGAAGTCAAGGACAAGGAACATGCTGACTTTTAATCTCTGTTCTGAGAGCCTAAACATTTCCCTGTTGCTGAATCTTATCCTGCTGTTTTGCAGTTTCCAGTACAGGGTCAGAGAGGCCCCTGGACTCTCATCTGCTCAGGGCTTTCACCCTAGGGCGCCTTGCTGTCTCTAATTGTTGTCCTAACTGCGTATCTTCATAACACATTCCTACAGGCCCCTGGCGCTGAGGATGGCTCCATGGCCTTGCTTCAGGCACAAAAATAGCTCAGTCGCCAATCAACAGAACAGCGGCCCCCAGATGGGAGTTATGGGGTGGATTCCTGTGGGGGCACATGCAGAAGTCTGTCTCTCCACCTCCCTGCCTCTCAGTTGATTAAAAAAAGAAACGACCCATATCTGATATACAGATCTGTAGCTCTCACCATTTGTTAATACTAAATCCTTTATAGCTCTTTCTGTTTCTGGTTCAGATTCCAGTGCAGGAGTGCACGTTGCCTTAGTTTTGATGCTGCTTCAGTCTCCTTTGTTCTGGAACAGATAGATCATCAGTCTTTCATGACATTAACAGTTTTGAAAACATTTATTCTGTGGAATGTTCATATTTTCTTATTAGATTCAATTATCCATTTTAGAGAGACATGCTACAAAAGTTTCATCACATTAAAACGCACATACATAATGTTGCTTCATTCCGTTATTATTATCAGTTGGTTTAAGTTGTATCCACCAAGTTTTTCTATAGTAAGTTGCTATTTTTCCCTTTGTAACAAGTCAGTCATTTGTGGGGGTGATATCTGAAACTATGAAATAACCTTTTTCCTAATCAAACTTTCACCCACTAGTTTTAATATCCATTGATGATTTCCTGACACTAAAGGCACATACATCAAACCAGCTGATTCTTTCTCATAGATCAGCACTTTTAGCTTGACTTGTTAGGCATTTATGTCCAGTGGTTTACCATTTTGAACACCAGTCAAGAATATAAAGTCCACTAGACTGTATATAATCTGTAGCTCATCAATTCATCATAAATTAGTTGTTAGTACTGATAAAACGTAGGGCATCAAGATGCCTTTTATTTATCTAATGTTTATTTTTTTTATTTTAGAGAGAGACAGGAACATCTAGCTGTTCCTGTATGTGTCCTGACTGGGATCGAACCTGCAACCTTTGCGCTTCCAGACGATGCTCTAACCAAGCAAGCTATCCCACTAGGGCTAGAGATACCTTTTAAAACATTTTCCCTTCTCTAGGTGTTTGCTACAATCTGGAGGCAAGATCTTTCCTCAGTATGTGCTGATGTTTGGGCTGCTTGTAGAGTCACAGACACTGGTAGAAGAGAATGCTGTTCAAGGAACAGCACGAACTCTCGGATTGAATATAGCACCTTTCATTAACCAGTTTCGGGTAAGTGTCTGGAAGAGAAATTCAGCCAGGTGCTTGTTATTCACAGTCTGCCTTATCTCTTTCTATAGTTTTATGTAGTTATTTAGCTGGGTTACAATGGTAATCAGTTTCCTAGGGCAAACTTATTATGGATAAAAATCAACCTAGGGAAGGTTGGACGCCTTCCAGGATGTCCAGGGAGAAGTATTTTGTGTGTCCCGTTTCACTATGAACAGTTGCTCTAATATTTTATTCAGACAGGAATAAATGTTTTATTTATTATGGGGCACTTGTTGACTGAAACATCATTCTGGGGAACTTTTTAAATGTTTCCTTTTTATTTCAAATGAGGAGGCTAAAGTGATGGGACACTTTGTAGCAGTTGGTTCTCAGCCTTGACTGTACAGTCATGTGCCCCATGATGTTTCAGTCAACAAAGGACCACATTAGTGTCATGAAGCTGAAAAATTCCTGTTATCTTAGTGACATCGTAGCCGTGGTGACGTCACAGAGCAAGGCGTTTTTCACTAGTGGCGATGCTGGTGTAAACGGGCCTCTGGGCTGCAGTTAGTCAGTAGTGGTCTGCACCTAGGTCTGCACCTAGGTCTGCGATGGCGCAGTCAATGTTCACACACAGAATCGCCTGGTGATTCACTTCCTGGAATGTATCCCCTGGCTCAGCAGCACATGACTACTTCACAACTACTGATAACTGGATCCTAACTCCAGTTCAATCTGATGTGTGGCCTGAACAGCCAGGCTTTTTAAAACCTCCCGAGGTAATTTTAATTTGCAGCCAAAGTTGAAAATCACTGCCTTAGAAAAATAAACTAATTTTCAAACAAAATCCACTATTAAATTGTTGGGTTAAATTTGGCCTCTTTTCTCAAATACTGTAATAATTAATGTTCTATTATTTGCTTATGAGTTCATCTTTCACACATAAGCACATCCTTGTTTTAAAATCTTTGAGCTGTTTAGTTTGTCAAAACTGAATCTGCTTTCATTGAAGTAAAGCATCTATATATATAGGTGACTGAAACTGTGATTTGAACAAATGAGTTAGCCTGCCAAAATCTTAGTTTTGTTTATTCTTCCTATAAAACTGCAATCATGAAATTCTTTATACCTTATGATTGATGTAGGAATTGAGTTAAATGAGGTAACAGATGTACAAAGCAATCAATGAGGAGCCTAGGTCATGGAAAGAATTGAATCAAAGTGAAAAATTGCTCCTTTCTGTAGGTACCTATCCGTGTATTTTTGGACCTGTCCTCATTGCCCTGTACACCATTAAGCAAGCCAGTGGAACTCTTGAGACTGGATTTAATGACTCCCTATTTGAACACCTCTCACAGAGAAGTAAAGGTACTTAATTACTCATCACATGCAAAATGGTTATCTTAAATTGGGTTATTCTTTATGTACATAAAATTTATTTAGCCACTTTCTTTGAAGATATAAATGTTATTTCTTTTCTAAACAATATCCAAAAATGGGCTTAGGTAAATATTAGTGAATAAAATCATTCTATATTAATTTGAATTGGGTAATTAAAATGTATTTCTGAAATCTGGATCTAAAATGAACTAAAAAGACACTTTTCAAATCCTCTTTGTTCTGATGAGATTTTTCACAGTTTCTTCATTTTCCGAGGTACACATTTGTAAGTCTGGCCAAGTGACTGCCATTCCGTTTTGGTACCACATGCACCTCGACGACGAGATCAGGCTGGATACTTCCAGTGAAGGGTCCCACTGGAAACAGGCGGCAGTGGTTTTAGATGAACCCATCCCAGTGGAGACGGGAGAGGAGCTGGTGCTCCACGTCCAGCATCACAAAAGCAACGTCAGCATCACAGTGAAGCACTGAGGAGTTTTCTGATGGTGTCAGGTCGGGCAAGTGCAGTTGTCCTGGTCTGAGCAGTGCGATTATTACCATAAAGTGGGGGGTGTAGAGACTTAATTCTTTGTATGGCTGAAATATTTTTAAAATTTGACCTTAATAAAGTATATTTGAAAGATACTAAATATTGAGTTAGCATTATTACAGGAATATTTGCTGTAGACTTTTTGAAAAAGGCTGTCATTAGTTTTTCACATTAGGAAAAACTGTCTTTATTGCTTAGTTGTACTCACTATAGATTAAATTCTATTAAACATTTCTATCTACATGCTAAGACTATAAAGATAAAGGATTTTGAGTCATCTTCTTTGTCATGTGTCAATAAATAAAACCAAAACTTAATTTTTAGACATTATGGCATTTTTCTTAAATCCAAACTTAAAATTGGAAATATCAAAATGTTGGCTTCCGCCTGACCAGGCGGTGGCACAGTAGATAGAGCGTTGGGCTGGGGTGCAGAGGACCCAGGTTCGAGACCTCGGGATCGCCGGCTTGAGCACGGGTTCATCTGGTTTGAGCAAAGTCACCAGCTTGGACCCAGGGTCGCTGACTCGAGCAAGGGATTACTCGGTCTGCTGTGGCCCCATGGGCAAGGTGCATGTGGGAGGGCAGTCAATAAAAAACTAAGGTGTCGCAACGAAAAACTAATGATTGATGCTTCTCATCTCTCTCCATTCCTGTCTGTCTGTATCTATCTATCTGACTCTCTCTCTGTCTCTGTAAAAAAAAAAAAATAATTAAAAAAAAAATTGTTGGCTTCCACCGCAGATTGAAGGTTATGGCTTCCTGTAAAGTACAAACTTCTTTTAAATACTGGTTGTACCTCTGAAATACCTCGGGTTTTATGTTTTGGGAATCCAAATTTACATAAGAATTTAAGCCATGAGCTAAATGTAATTAAGATTAAAAGAGTTAAGAAAGAAAATCCTAAGGAGGCAGTGTTTTTCCTGGTCTACTTTGGCAAAGAAAAATGAAAAACTTGGTCAGTTCACGAAAGAATTAAACCTAAACCAGTATTCTTTGAGGTTTTGATTTGGATACACAGAAGAAATATATAATAATTGATCCAATTTTTAAACACTTGAAATAGATTAATAAGTTTATCATGCCTTGTATATGTAGTATGTGCTCTTTGTAAATAAGCTGCAAACAAAATAAGATGTACTTTCCCCATTGCCTGGTCTCAATACCTCTGATATTATACTGCCTGGTTTCGCTTTCCATAGAAATGTTTAGTTTATAATAGGACACAATAAAGACTTTGTGCCTCATTACTGTGAACCAGCATATATTTTTGAATATGTATAATACATAAAGCACGGATTTTGAGAAGTACCGTTGCTATTTGCAACATACTACTACTATGGCACTTTTTATGTTTTCCATATAAAATGTTAACTGTGACCCAGTGGGTTGTGAGAAATTTCATCCTAAGTAATAAATTTCTCCCAGATGGCAGCTACATGTCCTCTGACAGCGGTGTATAGAGGTTTACATTTGCTGACACCTTTAAAAGTAGACTCCTTTCCTATCACAAGTTTCTTTCTTCTTCTCCCAGTCTTCCATCCAGCCAGTGTATTCTTTCATCCCAAATTCATGGATAACTTATTAATCTATTTACATAATTGCAAATGCTTCTTAGTTGTTTTTAGGTCTGAGATATCCTAATAGGAATCTAAGAGATAGGCATTTTTTTATTGTAGGTACATAATTTTTAACTCTATTTCTTTGGACTTATTTTATGCTCTGCCCCTCTAATCAAGAACTTTTTATTAAAACATTAATGGTTTATGTTTAAAGAAGGAGAAACAAGCCCTGGCCAGGTAGCTCAGTGGATCAAGTGTTGACCCTGTGCACCAGAAGTCACAGGTTTGATCCCCAGTCGGCATGTGTGAAAAGCAACCAGTGAGTGCACAACTAAGTGGAACAACAAGTTGGTACTTCTCTGTCCCTCAATGGAATTAAAAAACGAAAAAGAATGAGAGGCAAAAAGTTGCAAAAAATAAATGACAAATTCTTATTTATTGAAAGACATCCAATTGAGAAATAGAGAAATAATTGTTAGCATATATGGCACATGATTATGATTATGTTCCAGTAATTCATATTTCTGAATTATACTTCCTGCTAATTCCAGAGCATTATATTCATGCAGCAGTGATAGGAAGCACTGATTTTTTTTAATGCCCATCCTCTTGATAAAGCAATGCAGTATCACTTTGAAAATGACATACATTGTCATTTTCTACCACTTGAATATGTGGTACTCTAATGTTAAGAAATTAAGTCTAAGTCTAGGGTAGTATTTTTGATATACAAAATTTAGTTAGTATAAATTCAGTAGTACCTGGCTTTCACCTAACTTTGTGTTGAAATTCTCCGTCATTTATGGCTTGTCCCAAGCGCAGAATCCTGAGCAATGCGGAACCAGGCAATGAAACGGGGTAGCAACGCAGTTTGCTTTCACACCCTGTTCAGGAGGCCACGGGTTTATCTGAAGGTTCTCTTTTCTCTTCTGTAGCAGTACATATTTCATCAGATAGATCAGCTATAGTAGGTGTCTGGGGAGTCAAAGTATGTCCAAACCCTTGGTAATGGCCCGCAGGGGAAGGTGGCACGGAAGAGGCAACAGAAATTGCATCTTGTGACGATGATGATAACAAGCTTGTATGTTCACTTTGATCTTGATCCTCGGGAAAAAATTTTTTCCTCGAATGTCCCATGACCGTCCTTCCTTTAGAGTAATAGAAAGGTTTTCAAGTTAGCCAAAAATTAAGTAATCATACTTTACCAATATAAACATAGGAAGATCCCCCTCCCCCGCTCCTCCCTATCTGAAGAACCTTATCGTGGTACTGCTTTAAGCAAAGTCTTCATCTCTTAAATAGCAACTGAAGTGCCCTTAATAAAACCACCCGTTTGGATGAACTAAATGACCGGTACTTACCAACATGCCTTACTTGTTCAGAAATATCATCCCTGATGTCTGAAACATCCCACATGGCAAGGAAGGAGTCAAAGCACGAGCCCTCCTCCGCCTCCTGCACATAGGGTCTGTATGAGAAAGTGTAGTGGTGGGCGACAGCGGCGAGCAGCATCTCCACGCAGATAATGAAGTCCTGCACAGGGACATCGTCATCTTTGAGGTCAAATCTAGTATGTAGGTAAAGGAAAACACCATCTCCCTTTTCCCTTCTCAAATTACTAAGTATAAATAGCTGGGTTTTCCCCCATAAGATTATAATCATTTTTCCAAAATAATTATATTTGAACTCAAAAAAGGACAAATGCCAAAAATTTAAATCTAGTTTGCACTACCTCAATCAAGGATTTCTTAGCAAACTACACTGAAGGCTCAATCCATTGCTCAAGGACTAAGAACTGACATGCAGAAAGGTCAACTGTCTAGGAATAACAAAATCTAGCTGTGTTCTGGGCTCTACCACAAAGGAGGAATTAATGGCCAATTTCTCTAGGGCTCCCCCGTTTCACCCATGAGGTGAGGATAATGATACCCCACGGCGTGTTCATTGTCACATTTGAGAGAGAATATGCTTCATTTGAAAACAAACCAAGAGTTACAGTCTATGAATTCAGAACCAGCACGACATACCTGCAGTCCTGTGGCCACGGCCTCTACGGTTTGCCATTCCCACGTGTGCTTTTCAGAAATAACGCCAACTTTTACCAACAAAGCAATAACTACTGCTTGCCTATATGTTAGGAAAAGGTAAATGCCAAATCTCTATCAAGCATAAAAGGAGCAGTTTAAAAAAATTAAATATGCCATTTAAAACAAACCCTGGACAACCTGTGCACCACGACCACCACATCCTGCTTGCAAAGCAGAGTCCCGAAGACGTCGTGTCTCTAGTAAATATGTTTACTTGCCTTACAAATTTACTCTTCTAGTAGTTTCATCATGTGGATTTTCATCATGTATTTTTAGAACTTTAGTACATGGTTTATACAACTTTTTCAGTGTGTGCACAAGTAACTAAATTTAACTTCTCCCTATAAACAGACTATACCTAACACATAACAATAAGCATTTCAAATGAAATAAAGGGTAGATACTTAAATGTTATTTATACATGTGTTAACTGAGTATCCAGATTTTTTTTGAGAGAGAGACAGGAAGAGACACACAGGAACATCGAGGTTCCTATACGTGCTCTGATTGGGAATCAAACCTGAAACCTATGTGTTTCTTGATGACACTAACCAACCAAGCTATCCAGCCGGGGCTTAATTTTTTATTTACTGATTGATCTTTTTTAGAGACAGAGAGAGGAAGGGAGAGAGATGGGAGGGGGGAAGAGGCATTCATTTGTTGTTCCACGCAGTTGTGCATTCATTGGTTGCTTCCCGTTCGTGCCCTGACTGGGGATGGAACCCGCAACCTTGTCATTTCAGGATGACTCGCTAACTGTCCAGGGCCTATTCAGATTAATTTAAGAAACATTTTGAAACCAGTCTTGTTTGAAGTACTAGAACTAGAGACAAACTCAGAAGGGGTCTGACTCTAAGACAGGGAGCCACACTGAGCATTTCAAGAAAATCTAGAGATATGACCCAGGTTAAATTTTATCAGCTAATAATGAAACAGACAAGCTTCCAAGTTCTATAGACAAGAATATTCACTTCTATATTGCTTGTAATGGTGAAAAATAAGAACAACCTAAACACCAATAGGAGACTGGTTAAAAAGTTACATCCACATGACAGTATAGACTAAGCAAAACCAAAAAACCTAAACAACAAATCTGTATCTCACTTAACTGACAAAGAATTATATTCACAATATACTGAACGTATCAAGTTCTATACATTTTTAAAGTATGAAATCATTTCTGTGGAGTTTTATAATACAATGTTAATCATTCTTCCTGGGTGGTAGGATAAGTACTTTTTCCACTTTTTACATTATTTGCATGTTGTGAAATTTGGTCTATTTGTTTCTAGGCTCCCTGTCATCCACCCTGTTACTAAATTGGGACCATGTAAAATTTGCCTTTTATTTTAAAAAATACTTTTACTGATAAATATTCCCTCACATTAAATATTCTATTATTATCTTTCAAACTGCAAAGTATTCTCATATATGAAGGTGCTATAATTAATTTTAATGATTCCTTTTATGATTCCTCTAGTATTGAGATATTTAGATTGTCTCAAATTACTTTCTCATATATGTTACAATGGCCACCTAATTATTTCCTTATGAAAAAAACAAGAAGGGCTGAAAGGATTAACTTCTTAAAAGGTAAAAAGAAGCATTTTAATTCATCTTCTGTATTAAAACTATTTAAAAAAATGCTCCCTAGTCAACTATTTTATTGTCCTTTGAAATGGAGAACATTTAAGAAAAAAAAAACCCACTTACCAAAAAGAAACAAAAACCACCAGCTTTACACAAAGGAATTTGCCAACAGGCTGGATTGGACTCAGTTCCTCCTTCAGGACTTTATAAAACAGCAGGAGACAGTACATGGCAAACTAGAAACAATCAAGGTGAACAATTAAACTTCTTCAATGTGGTGGTAGAAATATTCAAGTTAAAAGCAGAAATCTGGTACAGAGTAATATTTTAGGCAAAACTTTTTAGGCTTTATTATGGTATTTTTAGATTGACAACAAGCTTTTATAGTTTACTACAGATGAATATATATGATATGAAATTTCTCAGAAATCCTTCTGAGATGAATAACATCTTCCCTGAAAATGGCTTCAATTGGTCACTTCCTGGGGCCCATAAACTATTACCAAATCACTGCCCTGCATGAAGAAAAGGCTCTCATTCAGCCAAAAATGAAAACATTATCTGCTTAATGGCTTTTGTACGCAAATTACCATAAATTTTATAAGGGTTGGGCTATTCATTGTAACTCAACATGTTAAATAAGTAATTTCCAGTAGAATTGTGACCATGACATCTGAAAGTAAGAAATCAGAGAAACAATTTTTCTTGAGGGCACTTATGTTAATCCAGGTGAATTTGCTTTTATAAAATAAATGCTCAAGACTTAACTATTTTAAAAAATCAATTGTAATTATGTAGTGTAGTGTTGCATAGCAGTAAGCATCATTCTAAAAGTTTACTTTTCCCCATTAAAACCGTAAGATGTTCATTTAAGATACTCAGAATATGAAAGCAGTAAACTAAAGTTAATTATGGTCCTGTCACCAACCATTCCTACTTATACATAAAGTGTTTTTTAACAGGTATCATCAACTAACTTCAAAATTTTGTTGCCTTTTTTTCCCACTTAACCTTACTTTTCCATAGGTTTCATAAAAATTATTTTTAATAACTGCCAAATATTTTGCCCAGTGGAAGGACCACAGTACATTTAGCCAGTCCCCATCACAGGGCTTTGTATTGTTTTCAGCCTTTTGCTATTTCAAACAATAGGCTTTATATACAAAAATAATCAAAGCAGAAGTACCACTGACCACTACTTGAGGATGCATTTCCAGAAATGGGATGACTGGTTCCAAAGAATACACACATGTGCGAAAGCTCTGAGTACACAGGCTTTCCCTTTCCCGTATTTTTGGTCTGAACCACTAACACCACACATGCATGTCACTGCTTCTAAATTATTATTTTGCTGAAAGCATTAAAGATTTTAAAGAAAGTGTATATTAAATCAAAAGGATCAGGTAGTTAAATATTTAGAGCATTTCAGGATCTAGAACATTTTTTCAAACATGGCATTCTCAATTTTCCTTTAATTCCAAATATATGAGAGAACTTTCCTGAATATGCCTAGGATATTTTTTTTTTATTAAGGGAGGAGGACAATGTGCCTTTATTTGACATATCCACAGACTCATGCAATGAGTCACCAGAACCAAATGAACAAACATGATAAACAGGTCAAGGTATAAGTCACCAAATAATTAAAAAAGATATTGTATCTTTATATGTGTATAAATAAGTTAGTTTCTTGAAAGTCTTCTCTTTTTTTTTGTATTTTTCTGAAGCTGGAAACGGGGAGAGACAGTCAGACAAACTCCCACATGCGCCCGACCTGGATCCACCCAGCACGCCCACCAGGGGGCGACGCTCTGCCCACCAGGGGGCGATGCTGTGCCCCTCCGGGGCGTCGCTCTGTTGCGACCAGAGCCACTCTAGCACCTGGGGCAGAGGCCAAGGAGCCATCCCCAGCGCCCGGGGCCATCTTTGCTCCAATGGAGCCTCGCTGCGGGAGGGGAAGAGAGAGACAGAGAGGAAGGAGAGGGGGAGGGGTGGAGAAGCAAATGGGCACTTCTCCTGTGTGCCCTGGCCAGGAATCGAACTCAGGACTTCTGCACACCAGGCCAATGCTCTACCACTGAGCCAACCGGCCAGGGCCTGAAAGTCTTCTTATAAATCAAATTTCAACATTAAAAAGTAACAACCAAGCTTTATTCCAAAAGAAACTTTCCCTAAGAATTTAGAGTTATACATACTCATTTAGTACAGGTAGGAAGAATATTTACTTACCAATTGTGACATATTGTTTATTATAACCAAGTAAGTCCAAGCATTTGAAAAACTAAAGTTGCCTTCATCATATACACCAAGCAGCTCACAAATTCTAAAAGTGAAACATGAGACAACTTTATGATTAAATCAACAGATTTTTTTTTTTTTTTTCCTTTTCTGCATTTTTCTGAAGCTGGAAACGGGAAGGCAGTCAGACAGACTCCTGCATGCGCCCGACCGGAATCCACCCGGCATGCCCACCAGGGGGTGATGCTCTGCCCATCCAGACGTCACTGCTGCGACCAGAACCATTCTAGCGCCTGGGGCAGAGGCCATGGAGCCATCCCCAGCGCCCGGGCCATCTTTTGCTCCAATGGAGCCTCAGCTGCAGGAGAGGAAGAGAGAGACAGAGAGGAAGGAGAGGGGGAGGGGTGGAGATGGGCGCCTCTCCTGTGTGCCCTGGCCGGGAATCGAACCCGTGACTTCTGCACGCCAGGCCGACGCTCTACCACTGAGCCAACCGGCCAGGGCCATAAATCAACATCGATTTTAAAATACAGCATAGACAGCAATATTTAAATTTAGAAGTCAGTTTATTTAAAAGATCCTATAAATAGTTACTTGATTTTGGTCAGAGTGGTTCAAAAAAATAAAAACATTTTTCTAGAAATGCTACCATTTGATTGTACTTCCAACTTGAAGTAAATCCAAAGACACAGGCAATGAACTAGAAAGGATAGTTATATACAGATACAAAAAAAAGTAGGCAGCTTAATTTTAAAAAGCTTGATTGTTGTAAACATAAAATGCAGGTCTATTAACTAAAATTTTCATTTTCCCCTAAATTGTCTTGAAGGTAAATTTTATGAAGACCCAGATCAAAGAATTAAGTTACTTGATTATCCTGTTTCTAAACTGCAGAAAATAATGCATGCCTAGGGAATGTCATTTAGAATAATTCTGTGATTTTTCTGCCTATAAATGGTCACCTTGTTTAATATAGTAGGGTTTCTATACTGTTTTTCAAATAAGACTAGCCCTGTATTATAAATAAATTCATGTTCTTTATATGTTTTCCTACTCAGCTGTCCCAATGAAGAGCATGAAAATAAAAAACAATTGGTACATAAGCTCTGTGTACTTACAAAGCAACGATGGTGGTGAATGGTCTGACAACCGTGTACTGCAACACACCCAGTTTGCACCTAAACAGCAGCACTCTGCCAACAGAAAAGGACTTAGCAGTGCAAAATGCTCCAGGAAAATTCCTGTCAACACAATTACATCCAGCAAACCTATCTTTCAAGAACGAGGGCAAAATAAAGATACTTGGGGGAAATGTATCTGAGAAAATCTGCCACCAACACACTGAAATTAAAGGAATTTTGAAGGGCCATACTTTAGGAAGAAGGAAATGATCCTAAATAGAACTGAGATACAAGGGGTGAATGCAGAATTTGAAATAAAGAGTTTCAAATGCAGTGTTTATTCATTAAAGAAAGTATATAAATCAACATGTTAGGAAAGGAATACATTAAACCAAAAGAAATGGGAGAAAGGAATACAGCAGAAATTTGTGAAATTGAAAACAAACTATAAACAGAATCAACAAAGCCAAAAATCAGTTCTTGAAAAGACTAGGAAAACTTCTGGCAAGATTTTTTTCAAGGAAAAAATAAAGGTACTAACAACATTAGTAATGGAAAAGGAGTCACAATGATAGACCCAAAAGACATGAAGTTATAAACTACTGTATGTCCAGACAGTTTAAAACTGTCTATTCTGCCCATTCCTAAAAACTGTCATTGAAAAAAAATTCCAGAAAAAAGAGGAAGACTACTAGTTCTATAATTGCCGTCCCACAATGAAAAGTCTAGGCCAAGTCTTTCAAGGTATATTTGTATATCTTTTCTTGTGATATACAAATTAACAGCAGTAATTCCTCTTCAGGCAATATAACCTGGATCTGAAAACCAGACTGGTGTAAGAAAGAGAAATTGTAGTCTAATTTAACTTAAGTAAAATTTCTAAACAAAATATCAATATTAGCAAATAAATCTTATAGAAAAGCAGATGATACATCATAACCGCTCTGAATTTATCCTTGAAAGCAAGGGGTTTTTAATATTAGAAAATCCACTAATCTAATTGACTACATTAACAGGTTAAAGGCAAAAAAGCCATGACCATCTCATTTGGTAATTATATATATTTAAAGCATTTGATTTTGCCATTAACTAGCTATGAGATCTTGAGTAAAAATCTCTGTAGTCCCTGGGTCCAATTATAAAAGGATGTTGATTAAATGATTTCCAAGGTTTTTACCCACAGTAGTTAAAAACCTTGGATTTAGAATGAAGAATGAATAATGTAAAAGAAACTAACATGTATGGATTATCAAAATGTGTTTTGTTAGCCTTCAAACTTGACTATGAACTACATGAGGGTAGGGACTCATATTTTCTGTCCTGCTCATAGTACTTAACATACCACTTTGCAGAGAACTGCTTAAATAAAACCAAAACGTAAAAGAAAAGAACTAAAAACAGACATACTTACTCTCCCATAGTCCACGGTGGACAGCAACATAAAGGAGGGAAATGTTTCTGTTGATCTTTGGCTTCAAGGATTAATACCAGATTTGGATACCGGTTAGTTAGATAATTGGTAAGGAATCCCATAAAGTTGTAAATAACATAAGCTTCGTAACATTCTCTGCAGGTATCCACATATATTGCAATGCTAGGATATTTCAAAGCTACCCACTATAAAAAAGCACAGATGTTAAAAATAGTTGCAACTAAAATAAAATCAATTACCATTCCAATTCATGGTATTCACAATAAACTAATTTTTGAACTTGCCACATACTTACACTAAATGTTTGAAAGTTTGTTATTATAAAGGCTACCCGATAATCTGTGAGATGAATTTCTGAAAGCAATAAACATCTTGGAAATTGGTAAATAAAAACATCTGTGTTTTGGGATAAATGATGAATGTGAAGAAAGTAGCTAAATTACATACACTTAGGTTCTTAAATAAAGTCTAAAATTATTCTTGACATGAGCATAGTAAATGCTGTGAAAAACATTTGCTTTATATTCAATCAAGTTAAAGCAGTTAGCTGTAACAATTGAGTTACAATTCAGTGGGAAGGTTTTTGTTGTTGAAATGAAAGATTTAATAAATAGGATGATCATGTAAATTTAAACATTACATTCTTCTAAGGACTAAGAGCTACTAATCTGAAATTTTAAAAGAGCTATAGAAAGAAAACAGCTATAGATTCAAAAAAATTTTTAAACATCTGCCTTTTCTACTGTCATATTTTATCTTCTTTATCAACATTAAAAGCAAGTGAACCTTTCCACTTTTCTTATTTGATTCCTATTGTCAAACAAAAATACTTTCATTACTTCAAGCATTCTGTAAGTGTTGTTAATATCATTCAAAAAAGTTCTTTGTTAATGAGACAAAATAAAACATACTTACACTATCTAAACTGTATATGGGTACCATCCAAAGAATCCTATTTGGAAAGCAAAACACAAATTAAAAACATTTTACATTATCATTTTGATATAAGCCAACAAAACATCAACAGATTCAAAACGTTAAGATTTACCTTATTATTGGTTTCTGCAGTTCAGGTTGTGTATAATGCACTAAATGTTGCAATATCCCCCATAGTGATATAGGAATAGTCAACAACAAAAATATTCCAGCAATAAACCAAGCCTTGGTGTGTATTCCAACCTTAAGAAGCAGAAGAACAAGCTAGTATAAATTCTCTGATATTGAAAGAGATATTTTTATTTCTTAAATTTTCTTTTATTTGATTATTAATGAGGCCCAGTATTTTCCAAATGACTAGCAACTATTTTTTGTTTATGAGGGGAGAGCAGAATTTTTCTCCTGGGATTGAGCAGTTTTCCTTCTGGGGCCTTTTGTAATAGTGCTGTGTAATGTTAACATCAAGTCATTACCCCCACCCCCCAGCTTATTTGTCCTTTACTGTGTTTGGAGAGACACAGAGATCTCAAGTTTTCTGCAACTCAAATCTAAAAAATTCTAGTTTATTCCTTTGCTTTTCTGTCTAGAAAGTTAAAAAAATCTACATACATCTTCTGCAAATCCTGTTACACAACGTATTAGTAGAGCACTTGCTGAATGCTATGTTCTTTACAGGCATTGTCTTTTACCCCTCCCATATGACAAGTACTGGCACAACAACTGTTGGAGCAAGCTGTGGTTAATATATGCTACCTCTCTGATAGGTAACAGTATCAACCCAGGATATTATATTTAAAAAGCTCTAATTTCCCTTTTAGGTCAATATCTGATCAACATTCTATCTTGTAAAAGCTCATTGTCTAAAAATATGCTTTGAAATATTTCTTCCTAGGTAGAATTGAAGTAATCCATTCACTTTTGACAAAAACACATTTATCTGAACCTCTGTTCTAGCTGAGCTGTCCTTCAACTTGGACTCCTGCCTTAAAGAGTGTGAATCCTTTTAATATTAAAAAATGCAAATGCTAACTATTTTAAGGAAAAAAAGTGGGCACTTATTTCTGCTCCTTGAGGGGTTTGAACAGTCAATTAAAATAGAACCAAATGGCCCGGGCGCTGGGGATGGCTCTGTGGCCTCTGCCCCAGGCGTTAGAGTGGCTCTGGTCGCAATATGGCGACGCCCAGGATGGGCAGAGCATCGTCCCCTGGTGGGCAGAGCGTCACCCCATGGTGGGCGTGCCGGGTGGATCCTGGTCGGGCGCATGCGGGAGTCTGTCTGACTGTCTCTCCCTGTTTCCAGCTTCAGAAAAATGAAAAGAAAAAAAAAAAAAAAAAAATAGAACCAAAATCCACAACTTCTAGTTTTATTGTCTTGAACAAGATTTCTTATCAGGCGGCCAAAGAGCAAAGAAGTAAAAAACAAAAAGTATGCATGAGAACGAATACATTTCTACAATAATCAATTCCTACATTAAACTATATAGAAAATATGAAAAGCAAATACAAAAGCTTTGCTGAACGCTAGAGAGTAATCAAAGCAGGAAGTGAAAGGCAAACATGCAGAGTTGAAGATTCTTAGAGCAGTGTCTGAACAATCCATAGTCCAGGATTTCTGCTTGCCTGAATTTCATTTAAGACTGAGTACTCATTTTAATGACTAAAATAATAACAATAAAAATAAAAGCATATCCTAGATCTTCTCTATTATAAAGTGATAATTAGGAGCAGTACTGCCGAGTAATTTTAATGTCCATAGTAATCTTTATGATTGCCTTAGCGCCAGAACGTAGAACTTGCCAGGAAACTTATGAGAAAAATGATGTGCTTATGACTAATAAACACAAAGCAACCTCAGTGTGCTGTAAGGAAAAAAGTTCTTTTCCAAACAATCATAAAACGAGTGACTAGACAACTGAGTCATTTCAGTAGTGATGCCTAATTTAAAAATCTTACATCATGGAGTTAGTACCATTTTTACATTGCATGTGGTATTTGAGTTTCATCTGTTCACATTAGGCCACTAATTTGAATCACTGTTTTTTACAGTTGTTTTGATTTTTGATCCATATAAGGACCCATATATGTATATATAAGAAATTTAAACTTTCACATGTGTACATGTTTAAGTAACATAATAAAGGGGGGTTTCCCCAGTCCTCCTGAGGGCAGCTACTTGGGGCACAGAGACCAGGGGGGCAGGTAAAATGACTGAGGGCAGCGTGACATCACCTGCGCATTTAACTTACTTATTTTCAATGATACCTACTCAGCAGAGCAGAGAGTGAAAGTAATAGCTTACATAGTGCAGAGGATCATCTTGCCATTCCACTAATGAGCACAGGCCCCCCACGGGCCTGGGACCAGCTAGATCAGGGGTAGTCAACCTTTTTATACCTACCGCCCACTTTTGTATCTCTGTTAGTAGTAAAATTTTCTAACCGCCCACCAGTTCCACAGTAATGGTGATTTATAAAGTAGGGAAGTAACCTTACTTTATAAAATTTATAAAGCAGAGTTACAGCAAGTTAAAGCATATAATAATAATTACTTATCAAGTACTTTATGTTGGATTTTCGCTAAGTTTGGCAGAATAAATCTTTATAAAACAACTTACTATAGTTAAATCTATCTTTTTATTTATACTTTGGTTGCTCTGCTACCGCCCACCATGAAAGCTGGAACGCCCACCAGTGGGCGGTAGGGACCAGGTTGACTACCACTGAGTATGAACCTCCTGTTTTCTACAATCTGTCCCCATAGAGACTTCTCAGGGTAAGCACTGGGATTCTAGTGTTTAAAAAACAAGTATTTTTCACACAAAACTATCCCTAAATGTCAACTACTTTAACTAGGACTCAGGCAGATGCATACAACTTTGCCTTAGGTATTCAACTGATAACCTTATCCCCACTAAGATGCTAGTCCAGAAGAAAAAGAATTACTGCTCCAAAAGAATAGTGATGCTATTTTAAAAACAACAGTGGTCATTAGGGCTTATTGAGCATCTACTATGTTGGGGGGATACTAAGCATTTTAGATACACAAACTCATTTAGTGAATAATGATAGAGTGTGATAAGGGTACTGCATGGAGAGCACTTCAGCACTTACTTTTCAGTTTTCATATCTCTACAAGACCTATGTGCTTTACAGTTATTAAGAATATAAAATTATCCCAAACAACTTAGGAACATGCTCTAGTAGTGTCTAGAACCTTAAAAAGAAAACACAAGGGCGAAACACTGTTCCTCTCCTACTCCACTTCTTATCTACTCTGCCATTCATTTCTCAGGTCCCTTTAGAATCAAAATACTCAAAACAAAAATAAGTAAAAAAAATTGTCTTCATATCCTGATTCTACTTCTTTACCTTACCACGTTCATTTTTCAATCAACTCCCTCTAGTTTAGCCATTACAACTCTGTTGAAACCATTACTAGGATCACCATAAAATGACATTCCTATCTTGTGAAAGAAAACCAATGGATGTTTCAGTAACATTGTTTATTGTCCGCTACTTTGTCCATGAAACACTCTCCTGCTCTGGTTCCCTGATACCTCTCCTGACAATGCAATTTCCCACTGGCTGCTGCTTCTTTTTTATAAATTCCTGTTCCCTTACTTGACCTCCGTCTTAGTGCTAGGTCCTTGGCCTTTTCTTCTTCTTCTTCTTTACACTCACATTCATCTTTACAGCTTTAAACACCATCTCTGTTCTGACAACGCCCAAATTTGGATCTACAGCTTAAATCTTTCTGAGCTCAACACTTGTATATATCTGACTGCGTTATTTGACACGCCCATCTGAATGTCTTTCATGCACTTCAAATTAAACGTCCAAAGAATTCAATTTCTCTCAAACTCGTTCGTGTCAATTTTCCATCTTGGTTAACTGGAATCACCCTGTTGTTCAAGACAGAAGCGTCCTACTCCTTCCTGATTTCTCTCTTTCTCTGTCTCTCCTTACCAATCCAATCCACTGTCAAGACTATTTCTTCTCCTAAGAATACTTAAAATTTAGTTTTCTATCTTTGTTTCTCCTATCCTGATTTGGGCCATAAGTCACGGTAGCCCAAGTAGCTACTACCTCAATCACTAAGTTCCAGGAAGGTGGGTTTGTTTTCATCTTTCATCAGATAGAACACAAGCTTAATTTATCACTGGAGCTCAAACAATCATTATCAGACATTTGAGCAGAAGAAGAAAACAAACTAAGTAAAATATATATCATGTTAGATGGTGGTGAGTCCTGGGAAGAAAGATAAATCAGGCAAGAGGATATAAAAAGTTGAGGAAATGGACCAGGTGGGTGGTGGTGCAGTGGATAGAGTGTCGACCTGGGACGCTGAGGCGAACACTTAGTGCAGTGGCCTTACAGAGGGAAGCTGCGCCTCATGGCTGAGCAAAGCCAGCATGGTGGAAGCCCAGGAATTTAGGAACGACCGTCAAAGGGTGATGGATGGTTTGAGGGTGGTGTTAGGTCAGGTTGGGCCTTATGGCCATAGATAGTTAGGCTTTTAAACTGGGACTAAGAGTGAGGGAAAGACTTAGAGAAGAGGATACACATAACGTAACTTACGTTTTAATTCAATACTTTTGCTGGTGTGTTGAGAATTGTCCGGGCAAGACATGATAAGACTTCAAGCTCAGGGTATTAGCAGCGGAGACAGCAGATTAAAATCTTCCTTAAAAGCTACTGTACTTAAACTACGATTGAAACCAACAACTGAGTAGTCTTAAAATAGGTTGACACTATGCATATCATTAATCTTAAACATATTTCCTATACCATACTCCAAAGAAATACTTCAAAGCAAGAATTCCTATTTGTTTTGAGATGTCTTTGGAAAATAAATTATAGAAATAACCTAAATATCTATATGGGAAACACTTAATATAGTGGAATATTAACAGTAAAAACAACTTATCGACTGACCAGGCATTGGCGCAGTAGATAGAGCGTCGGACTGGGATACAGTAGGACCCAGGTTTGAGACCCCGAGGTTGCCAGCTTGAGTACGGGCTCATCTGGTTTGAGTAAGAGCTCACCAGGTTGGACCCAAGGACACTGGCTCGAGCAAGGGGTTACTCGGTCTGCTGAAGGCCCGTGGTCAAGGCACATTGAGAAAGCAATCAGTGAACAACTAAAGTGTCGCAACGCGCAACAAAAAACTAATGATTGATGCTTCTCATCTCTCCGTTTCTGTCTGTCCCTGTCTATCTCTCTCTGACTCTTTCTCTGTCTCTGTAAAAAAAAAATATAATAATAATAATAATAATAATAATAATTTATCAGTATATGGACTATGCCAGTATGGGAAAAACCACCAAAAAATAATTTAGTGAGCATACAGTTCACTAAAAACCATTTCCACAATAAAAGGTCTCAACTTGAAGGTATTAAGTACAAATTCACAATTACAAAACAGTCACGGGGATGTAAAGTACAGAATAGGGAATACTGTCAGTAATAACTATCCGTGGTGTCAGACAGATACAAGACTTGAGGGAACCACTTTGTAAGTTATGCAAATGTCTAACCTCTATGCTATACACTTGAAACTAATATAATATTGAATGTGAAATGTAACTGAAAAACTTAAAAACACTTTAAATAAAAGTAACTAGAAGGTTTCAATTAGCCACAGTCTTGTACTCTTGTAAAATAGGTGTTTCTAAGAAAAACTTTTTTTTTATTAACTTAGAATTTAAAGTTCATTATAAAATTTTTATAAAGTGCATATCTTAAGTATTTACCTTGGGGTCCCCCAGCTTGTAGTACTTTACTGATGTCATAATAATAATATGACATCAAGAAATATACAAAGGGCTTTTTGCAAAACCTTTGTTGGTTAAGAGTTAATTTCTAAAGTAAAAACAACAAAGTTAAACCAACTAGAATCCTTTAATAAGGGAAGCTAGTTAAATGCTAATAAAATACATGGTTTTCAAGGGAGTTTATTTGATGAAGTTCGTATCTCAACAGATCAAATTTAAGGAATAAAAAATTACCTTACTTTCAAGGAATTGATGAATACTTGCAAAACAAAACAGGGCTCTTTTACGCAGCTATCTTAATATAGCCTATCTTCTCCACCTGGTCCTACCTCTCCACTTGTGTCATGCTTTGAAAAACCGAGAACAAGAAACCAGACAGGCTTGTATCTTAAGACTGGGTTCATTTACATGACATGGGTTTCAGGATATTAAGTCTGAGGCACCCAGGGCAAAACTAGGCAACCTTAGATGGGCAAGAAGGTAGAAGAAAGGGTAAATGTGTGCAGGCCCCTTACCTGCAGCTTCTGTAATTCCCACACGCAAAGGGGAACCGCAACCATTATAATCACCAGGTAGATGACCGCCGCTAAAGGTCGAATCCATTGTCTCCAGTTCCTCCAGGTACAAGTGCAAGGCATGGTGCCGCATAAATAAGCTCCGAGTGGCAAGGAAAAAGAGCTCGAAGGGGATTGTAATGGGGAGCCCTGTTCTTCGGCTTTTTTTATTGATTCACACGCTACGGAGAAACAGCTGCTGGGCGACTTTACCAGCAGCCCGGGCCGCCTCCTCGGCCCGCGCTGTGCTTTCTGCTGCAGCTGCGGCAACTGCGGCCGCTCAGGGTGCGACCGGGGAGCAGGACAGGCAGCATCCTTTCTTCCCCACCCGCATCGACCCACTTCTGCAGCGGGGGAACCCCCGGGCGGAGCCGCTGCCCTCACCTGGGGACCGCCCGGAGCTCCGCCAGCACCATAGCCTGGAGAGCCGCGCCGACCACCACCGGCTTCTAAGGACCCTGCACACTGTTTACTTCCGCCCCGCAGCTGCCGACCCACTCTCTCTTGTCTCGGACGGCTGAGCTTCCTACCTCCCGGGCTCACAGGCGTCTCTTCGCCCGATTCTGCTAATAAATACGCGGGGGAGGCTCAAACTCTCCGTCCCCACGATTTTCTCACCTGCTGCTACGGACCACCCTCCCCTCTTCCCAGGGCGGAACCCAAGGCCAAACCAAGACTTCCGCCCTCGCTACCTGAAGTTGGTGATTCGTCCATAGCGCCGATGGGCCCGCCCTATCCGGTTTACTTTACACCCTCTGATTGGCTATTTGCGGAGGGCGGGGCTGGAAGGAGGTGTATCAAGGTTAGAAGTTTGGAAGAAGAGGGATGTGGGTGGAAGTTGCTAGAATTGATACCAGTGTGGCGCGGTGGCTCATGAGAAGGATGCTGAAAGTTGTAAGAATTGTTTGAGAACACTTGAGGAGCACCCACTGCATTCTTCCGCTGGCTCTTTTCCAGCTTGAAGGAAGCCTGGGTAAGAGGCAGTTACTTTAGAGCTGAGCCTTTTTCTTCTCGAAAGGTCCCCGATTCTCCGTGGGAGTGGATAGGGGAACCAGCTGCAAAGGGAAGACAGAACAATGGGAAACGTCTGCCTAGTTGGCTGCCAGTTGCTAGAATGTAGGGTTAGGCCACTGAGCTGTTTCTGTACCCCTCAGAAAGGTCTTTCTAAATATAGCTTAACCTAAAGTAACTGCAGATCCCGCATATCCTTACCGCATGGGCAACGTGTTGAAAACACACCCATTTAAGTGTCAAAAGGTCGACATTCCAGCTGGTAGAAATGTTAACTGCGCTTCAAGCTTTTAGCGAAAACAATAAAGCAAACAAATGGTAAATGGGCTTTTAAAGCCTTTCTAAACGAATAGAGCAAACAAATAGGGACTTCTCAATTAGATACACTAATGTGTCCTATGTTGTGACTGTCCTTTTTTCTGAGGGGCAGGCACTGCACTGAGTTCTCTACCTAGATTATATCAGTTCATCTGCACAAAAATCCCGAAAGTTATTTTTCGTGTTAACAGATGAGAAAACAGGTTCATGTGGTTAACTAATTGGCCTGAGATCTCAGAGCTAGTTTGTGATAGAGCTGGGGGACTCTCCCTTTGACTGGGTAAGAGAGCACCTGTCCCCTGAAACCGTCCGTCTCATGACCTTATGGACAAGAAGCCCTGCTGGACTGAGTACACCCAACCTGGGATTCTCACACAGGCAGTGAGGGAAGGCTGACTTCCCTGGCATCATTTGTCCTACCTAAAGTTTGGAGCAGGATGGCTGCATTCCTTTTCTAGATCAATATCTGCATATTACAATCTGGTGTCTTGTAATACCAACTGTTTTCTTAAAGGGAAATAGGACTGTTGTTTGTTCTTCCTAAGCTAATCTACAAAACTGAAAAAATTATTAATTTCCTGATTATTAAATCAATGCATATTTTATTGTTAAATTTCAGAAACTATAGAAATAAAGAATAGAAAAATAACCCCTTACTCTATGCCCCAAAATACCCGCTACTTACCTTTTTGATACACAACCTAGTCTTCTTTGGATACACCGCATACGCACACATGGACTGTCCCTGTGCTTCTGGCCACAGTCACTGCCACCAATATTGTTTCTCACAGGTAAACCTTTTTGCCAAATTTGTGAAAACTTCCTTGATTTCCCCCCCTGTATCCTGTAGCATGCTTGTTTTATAATCATTATTTGTCTGTCTCTTTAGACTGAGTTTCTAGGAGAAAGCTAAAGTTCTAAAACTATTAGAATAAAGCAAGAGAGGGAAGAGACTGGAATGTCGGATGCATAAGTTGTTCCCAAACTAGTTTGTGAAGTGAGGTCCATCTGTGGTGAAATTTCTGCAAATCAGAGTAATGACAAAAAAACCATACAGTGAAATCTTCACTTGGTCAAACTTACTCTTAAGGAGTACACTTTAATTTGACATTGTCCATTCCATTTCTTTTATGTGATGATAATTATAGAGTAGTTTTCCAAATGTTCTTACTTTGGAGAATAAAAAGTTGGTAACTTTATTTGCTCCTGTTTGTATTATTTTTTATTTCCAAAATTTTTCTTGGGCTATGAAATTCTAAAGTCTAATAATCACTGAGCTAGGGAGTAGCCACTGAATTCAGCAACCACAATGCTTGTGTGATCCTAATCTACCTGCCTTACTTGTTATAGGTGATCTCTATTCCTTCTGGATAGGACAGCCGAAGCCTGAGGGTGGGCCTGAGATTGATAGCATTTGGAAAATAAGAACTGGTTGTAACTGGCAGATGGTACTGGTATCAAAAGCAAGCTGTTAATCATTCTTGATGCAATTTATCTAGATGAAATGAAGTGTCTGCTTTTTTGTTTCTATATCACATGAAAATAGATAGATGGGATATGTTTGGATTAGGCTGACTTAATAAGTTAATGAAATTCACTTTGAGGGATCCTGGGAGGTGGGCACTATTAGTCTTGGCATGTATCGCCATATCTTTATATAAATATGTCCGTGGTGGTTCTAAAATACCCATAAAAGAATAGACCTTCCCCTTAAATCTGCATGAGCTTGTGACTGATTTGACCAATAGAATATAGTGATAGTGATCAGAGTCACCACATATGATTTCAGAGGCTAGGTCCAAAACGGTCATGCAATTTCACCTTGTCTGTTGGAACACTTGCTTTTGAAACTCTCAGCCATCATGTCTGAGGTCTGACTTGCTGAGGTTGATATACTGTGCAAAGCCCAAGACACAGGCCCCTTGAAGGTACTCTGATTGACAGTCACAACTGAGCTCAGACTTCCAGTTAGCCCAGCCCAGGCGCCAGTTATGTGAGTGGTGAAACAGCCATTTGAGTTACCCTTCAGTCTTTTAAGTCTTCCCAGCTGAAGCCCTAGACTTGTGTGGTAAGCCATTCTAGGTCTGCCTTGTGCTGATTCCTGACCCAAAGAATCTATGAACTCAAGAAAATTAGAAGACAAGACACAGACTGGGAGAGAATATTTGCAAAAGACATAGCTGATAAAAACTGTTATTCAAAATACACCAAGAACTCTTAAAATTCAACAGTAAGAAAATAAAAACTCAAAAAATGGGCCAAAGACCTTAACAGACCTCACCAAAGAAGACGTATAGATGTCAAATAAGCATATGAAAAGATTTTCATATCAGGGATATGCAGATTGAAACAATGACATATGACTAAACACCTGTTAGAATGGCCAAAGTCCAGAACACTAACACCAGTGCTGGCAAGGATGTACAGAAAAAAGAACTCGCGTGTGAGGCTGGTGGGAATGCAAAATGGTACAGCCTCCTTGGAAGACAGTTTGGTGGTTTCTTACAAAATGAAACATTCTTACCGTACTATCCAGCAGTTTCAGTCCTTACCATTTACCCAGAGAGCTGAAATCTTTTCATTCACACAAAAACCCGTACACAGATATTTATAGCAATTTTATTTATAATTGCTCGAAATTGAAAGTGACCAAGATGTCCTTCAGTAGATAAATGAATTAATAAACAGTAGTACATTCAGACAATAAAATATGATTCACTGCTAGAAAAGAAATGGGCTATCAAGCTATAAAAAAACTCATGGACTTTAAATGTATATTATTAAGTGAAAGCCAATCTGAAAAGGGTATATATACTGTAATTCCAACTATATAGTGTTCTGGAA